>NC_090372.1:162951646-164210445 GCF_036365525.1 Heterodontus francisci | reverse complement strand
TGGCTCTCCAGGAACAATCTCTTTAGCTGTTCATAGCAGAGACTCGGCCTGTCTGTCTAATGGGAATGCTGGACACAACACTCATGTATCCATGCACAGCAGTTCCTCGGATACTTAATGAACTTAATAAAACTTTTCAATAATTAAACCCAGAATTGTTGAGGTTTTGTTTTGCATGCTATTTCCCCGACTTTGCAACTGCACTTCAGATATTCAACTATGGTGGAGGTAGGGGGGTAAAGGAGGGGTGGAGGTAGGGGGGTAAAGGAGGGGTGGGTGAAGAGGGGGAGGGGTGGGGAGAGGGAGCATGCAAAATGCAGGGACCAGACAGTTGCAATGCCTGAAGTACTGAGGAGAAGTAGAGAAAGCAACTGGGTTGGGGAGAAAGCAACTGGATTGGGCATCCGCAGCTGGAGGGAACGGCTGAATGGAGAGGGCCGGAAGCGAGAGGCCGTAGAGAGCCGCGGGGAGCGAGCGTGCGAAGACCTTGGTGTCACCGGGTCCAGGGACTGGCCAGTAAGTCTTTTGCTGTTGTGTTTATGGCGCATGCACAGAAAAAGGCACTCCTCTTCCGTTCCGCTGCTCCCCCCCCCACTCTCTCCCCTTCTCCCCCTCTCCCCCTCTCCCCCTCTCCCCTTCTCGCCCCCCCTCCCTCTCCCTCTCCCTCTCCCTCTTTCTCCCCTCCCTTTCCCTCTTTCTCCCCTCCCTTTCCCTCTTTCTCCCCTCCCTCTCCCTCTTTCTCCCCCCTCCCTCTTTCTCCCCTCCCTCCCCCCCTCCCTCTCCCTCTTTCTCCCCCCCTCTCCATCCCCCCCTCTCCATCCCCCCCTCCCTCTCCCTCTCCCTCTCCCTCTTTCTCCCCCCCTCCCTCTTTCTCCCCTCCCTCTCCCTCTTTCCTCCCCCCTCTCCCTCTTTCTCCCCCCCTCTCCCTCTTTCTCCCCCCTCCCTCTTTCTCCCCCCCGCCCTCTCCCTCCCTCTCCCCCCCTCCCTCTTTCTCCCCCCTCCCTCTTTCTCCCCCCTCCCTCTTTCTCCCCCCCTCCTCCCTCTCCCTCTTTCTCCCCCCCTCCTCCCTCTCCCTCTTTCTCCCCCCTCCCTCTCCCTCTTTCTCCCCCCTCCCTCTCCCTCTTTCTCCCCCCCCTCCCTCTCCTTCTTTCTCCCCCCCTCTTTCTCCCCCCTCCCTCTTTCTCCCCCCCTCTCCCTCTCCCTCTCCCTCTCCCTCTTTCTCCCCCCCTCCCTCTCCCTCTTTCTCCCCCCTCTCCCTCTCCCTCTTTCTCCCCGCCTCTCCCTCTCCCTCTTTCTCCACCCCTCTCCCTCTTTCTCCCCCCTTCCCTCTTTCTCCCCCCTCCCTCTTTGTCCCCCTCCCCTCCCTCTTTCTCCCCCCCTCTCCCTCTTTCTCCCCCCCACTCCCTCTTTCTCCCCCCCACTCCCTCTTTCTCCCCCCCACTCCCTCTTTCTCCCCCCCCTCCCTCTTTCTCCCCCCCTCTCCCTCTTTCTCCCCCCCTCCCTCTTTCTCCCCCCCCTCTCCCTCTTTCTCCCCCCCTCCCTCTTTCTCCCCCCCCCTCTCCCTCTTTCTCCCTCCCCCCCCCCCTCTCCCTCTTTCTCCCCCCACCCGGCACCGCTACTGCTGGTCTCCCCGCGCTGCTCTCCCCGGCCCGCTCCACTCTCTCACTCCGGCCGTTGTATTCTGCCACGTGTTTGTTAGGTTTCATCTGTGATTTTTTGAGCAGCGCCATCTTTAGTCCTGGCAGCTGCTACAGTCGCAGGCTGTGACGTTTTCGAGGCACATGCTGTATCTACGCATGTGCCAAAACAGCGCCACCTACCGATCGCGTTGTCAACAATTGCGGTCTTCTTTTATTCCTGATATACCTATAGCAAGCCTTAGGGTTTTCCCTGATCCTATCCGCCAATGAATTCTCGTGTCCTCTCCTTGCTCTTCTTAGCTCTCCCTTTAGATCCTTCCTGGCTAGCTTGTAACTCTCAAGCGCCCTAACTGAGCCTTCACGTCTCATCCTAACATAAGCCTTCTTCTTCCTCTTGACAAGCGCTTCAACTTCTTTAGTAAACCACGGCTCCCTCGCTCGACAACTTCCTCCCTGCCTGACAGGTACATACTTATCAAGGACACGCAGTAGCTGCTCCTTGAATAAGCTCCACATTTCGATTGTTCCCATCCCCTGCAGTTTCCTTCCCCATCCTACGCATCCTAAATCTTGCCTAATCGCATCATAATTTCCTTTCCCCCAGCTATAATTTTTACCCTGCGGTATATACCTGTCCCTGCCCATCGCTAAGGTAAACCTAACCGAATTGTGATCACTATCATCAAAGTGCTCACCTACATCTAAATCTAACACCTGGCCGGGTTCATTCTTTTCTTTCTTTTGGGCCTCCTTATCTCGAGAGACAATGGATACGCGCCTGGAGGTGGTCAGTGGTTTGTGAAGCAGCGCCTGGAGTGGCTATAAAGGCCAATTCTGGAGTAACAGGCTCTTCCACAGGTGCTGCAGAGAAATTTGTTTGTTGGGGCTGTTGCACAGTTGGCTCTCCCCTTGCGCCTCTGTCTTTTTTCCTGCCAACTACTAAGTCTCTTCGACTCGCCACAATTTAGCCCTGTCTTTATGGCTGCCCGCCAGCTCTGGCGAATGCTGGCAACTGACTCCCACGACTTGTGATCAATGTCACACGATTTCATGTCGCGTTTGCAGACGTGGTTCATTACCCAGTACCAAATCCAATGTGGCATCGCCCCTGGTTGGCCTGTCCACATACTGGACAAAAACTGACCCATCTAAAGTACTCGAACTATAGTATTTCCAGTCGATATTTGGAAAGTAAATGGGTCATTCTCAGGATGGCAGGCTGTTACTAGTGGGGTACCGCAAGGATCAGTGCTGGGGCCACAGCTATTCACAATCTCAATAAAGGACTTGGATATGGGACCCATTGTAATATTTACAAATCTGTGGATGACACAAAACTAGGAGAGACTATAACTTGTGAGGAGGATGCAAGGAGGCTTCAAGGGGATTTGGAGGATAAGTGAATGGGCTGATGGAATATAATGTCAATAAGTGTGAAGTGATCCACTTTGGTAGAAAAAACAGAAAGGCAGAGTATTTCTTAAATGGTGAGAGATGGGGAAGTGTTGATGTCCAAAGAGACCTGTGTGTGCTTGTTCATAGTCACTAAAAGCTAGTATTCAGGTGCAGCAAGCAATTAAGAAGGCAAATGGTATGTTGGCCTTCATTGCAAGGGGATTTGAGTACAGAAGTAAATATGTATTGCTTCAGTTGTATAAAGCATTGGTGAGACTGCACTAGGCGTATTCTGTACACTTTTGGTCTCCTTATCAAAGGAAGGATATAGTTGCCATAAAAACAGTACTATGGAGGTTCACCAGACTAATCCCCCCGGGATATCGGGATTGTCTTTTGAGGAGAGATTGCAGAAACTGGACCTGTATTTTCTAGAGTGTCGAAGAATGAGAGGTGATTTCATTGAAACTTACAAAATTCTCAGAGGGCTTGACAGGATGGATGTGTATAGGATGTTTCCTCTGGCTGGTGCATTTAGAACAAGGGGACATAGTCTCATAATAAGGAGTAAGCTATTTAAGACTGAGATGAGGAGGAATTTCTTCACTCAGAGGGTGATGAATCTTCGGAATTCTCTACCCCAGAGAAGCACTGTGGAAGCTCAATTATTGAGCATTTTCAAGACAGAAATCGATAGATATCTGAATACTAATGATATCAAGGGCTGTGGGGATAGTGCTGAAAAATGGCGTAGAGGTAGATGATCAGCCGTGATCTTGTTGAATGGCAGAACAGTTCGGGGAAAGAAAGATGCTCCACAGAAAATGATGAAACTCCCAGTGTCAAAAATCAATATCAGCCCAGAAATAAAATGTTCTGTGAATCCATGTAAACATTTTCTGGGCTTTTAAATCTTATTCCAGCTCTTGTGTCTTGCTGGATACCCATTTTCCATGGGCTTGTTTAGTGCTCAGCATGAGTGAGGTGGCAATGATAGAAAATGGGACACAAGGTCCCCATATCATTACCCCTCTATCAAGCATTTTGGCCCATTTTAGTGTGTCTGCTTCTGCTGCCCACTAGAAAAAAAGGTGGATATAGGATGAGTGCAAAAATGGGCAGGATTCAGGTTCATGCATCCCCAGCCACGTTTCATGCCTTGTCTGACAGAAAACTGCCCAACTTTCAGAAATCTAGGTTTAAATAAGTCTCTTGTCACTTACAGTTGCAGATCTGCAATATTTGTACAGTTCCCAGATTACCAATGATCTGTGTACGGTAACCTGAATCTCATTTTATTTAAATAAAGAACTGGAGACTATTGCAGCAAAGAATTCGAATTTATTTTCCCCATCTGAGCCACCCAGAGTGGACTATTTTTATTTCTCAGTGTTACGACCAGCTGAGAAGGGGTCTAGGGGTTCCCTTTCATCCTTTGCCTGATTTAACTGTAACAGAGTTTAATTTTAGAAACAATGTTTTTTAGCTCCCCCTCAGTGAATCCTGGTTCTCTGCTCCAATTGTAAGGCAAGGAAATCAGACAGGTTTCCTTAGATTTAAACAAGAAAGGTAGAAGTTTATTAACCTTAAACTCTAATCCGATTAACGACTATGAATATGCGATGCGACCATGTTAGCATGCATATACAATAAACACACATGCAGACAGAGACAGATAAGGCTTTGATCACAGTCCTTTGAGTTCAATATGGAGTCTTTGGTTGCCGATAAGTCCTGCTGTTCTTTGGGGCCTAGTTCTTGCTTCAACTTGTTTTTATGTCAGAGTCTTTTCTCTTTTGAGGTTTACATGTCTTCCGTGGGTCTGGTAGCTTGGGAGAAAGCAAGAAAGAGACATCCAGTAGAGAGGCTTCCTTGTTCCAGCTTTAGTTGCAAACTCTAGTCTCAGTTCAAACTGTCCTGTGTCTCATTCAAAAGCCTGGATCAGCTGGTCAGTCATGTGACTGGTGTAGGGCTGTCTCTTACCCCGCCAAGATATGGATCACCATTGCCCAGCCCAATCTCTGTTAATTAAATCAGTGAGCAATTCTGTTGTCTCTCCAAGCACTGTCTCTTCGTATGCAGTGTTCTTCCAGCCAAGTGTCTGGTGATCTTCAAACAAGTCATCTCTTCATTCCAGCAACAGTTTAATATCAATGTTCATATGACGCAATGAATATGCCTCATTCTTGGCAGGTCGGGGTCTGCAGGACAGTCAGGCACAAATCAGGCAAAAGTAATCAGATGGACGGAGATCTGACATTTTCTGGACCCTTTGGGGACAGTCTGGGATGCAGGAAGGCTGGAAAAATGGCACAGGCAGACATTGAGGCGGGATGACTGACGTTTTCCCACTGCCATGCCATTTTGCCAGCAGCGGGAAAGTTGGTGGCTTGGACGCCCGTTGGGAGGCAAATTGAGCCATTAAGTGGCCAATTAAGGATCACTTCCTGCCTGCGCAGGCATTTTGCCCATGTTGGGAGGGCACGATGTTGCATGTGGAGACTACCGAGTGAAACCTGGCAGCCTCACAGCAGATTGTGGGTGGGGGGGGACATCCTCCTTTGTGGGCACCCCATGACCCTTGGAGGGGCACTCTGGCGGCAATGGCCGCCCATGTGGAAATGGCACTGCCGGTGCTTAGTGACTCCTCACCCCCCCAATTGATTGCTGCGGCTAGGGATCAATGGGGTCTTCCTGCCTTGCCCTGGCATCCCCGAGCCCCACTTACCTTTCTTCAAGGGAGCCCAACCATTCAGGTGCCCTCTCCCTTGTGTTGCAGCCTCAGAAACAGCCCTTTTAGGTTCAAGTATATTCTTGAGATTGTAACTTGACATTGACAGAATGGGTACGGAAATAGACGCATTCCTGAATCTACCCTTAGGGTCCACCCAAGTGTTTATCAGTTAGATGCTTCACCTTGCTCAATATGCCTCATTGCTTCAATAATTAGAGAACTGACTCATATAGGAATGCTTTGTGAGGACAAGACAAAAGAATCTGAGCTTAATTTTTTTTCAACCTTAATAAAAAGGTGTGAAATTACCTCCTATTTACTTGGGGCAGTGTATGGAATGGATTTTGCAGTAGAATAACAGTGAGGCATACAGTGCTGTCTGTTACTCATGTGGAAATCAGACAGTAACCTTCAGCAACTGCAAAAGTGCAGTTAAACACAGAAATCCAGAAATTACTGTCCAAGATGCAACGGTCCTGCAAAAGCTTCTGAAAATGTCATCTTGCTTCTGCCTCTCCATTCAAATATGTTGAGAGATGTGAGGTTGCTGCATTTGTGTGTTCGTGCTCATTAAACTCACCAGAAAATGTGAGGGCTTGTCCATTCCAATGTAAATACCTATTTAACAACATGGTAAGTCTTAATTCCTGCCAAACAACCACTTTGGCACTGAAAAATATCTTTTATATGTGTGTAGTTTCAATGCTTCATATTTTAATTATTGTTGGTGAATTAAAAAATAGATGTAATTTTCTTTATTTTCTTTAACTGTTTCTTTCTGTCTCATCTTTCTCTCTTAATCCAATCATTCTTTGCCTCTTTATTTTACTTCTTGTTCATGATTTGACATTACCTTGAATATTCTGACTGGGATTTCCTGGTTCAGGCTGAGGACTGCTCGTTAACAATTCTGCAATCTGATTGATTAAGGAGATACACAGTTGAGGCTGGAGATTTTTATGGAACTTCCTCCTCCCATAAATTGTTTAAATGTCCACCACCATTCACAATTGGATGTAACAAGACTGCAGAGCCTTGATCTGGTTCTTTGGTTGTCAGATCACTTAACTCTGTGTATAACATGCATGTAGTTCTGTGTTTTAGATCGAATAGATTTTCAGCTCATTTTTAGATTTGCATGGTGCTTTTCCCGGAATAATCAACTACACTCGTCATTGAATCAGGGCTTATCGCCTGGATTGATGATAATGGTAGAGTGAGGTTATGAGGTGACACGTCGTGGTGGAATACACTTCTGCTGTTGCTGCCTCATGGGTTCCAAGTTTTGAACTGCATTCCTGTGAACATTTCATCAACTGCCTTCAAATAGATGGGCTGGTAAGATGGCAGAGCAATGGTAAATGGAATTTAATCCTGAGAAGTGAGAAGGGTGAGGTGATGCATTTTGGGAGGACTAACAAGTCAAGGGAATATACAATGGATGGTAGGACCATAGGAAGTACAGAGTGTCAGAGGAACCTTGGTGCACTTGTCCATAGATCACTGAAGGCAGCAGCACAGGTAGATAAGGTGGTTAGGAAGGCATATGGGATACTTGCCAATATTAGCCAAGGCATAGAATATAAGAGCAGGGAGGCTGTGGTGGAGCTGTATAAAATGCTAGTTAGGCCACAGCTGGAGTACTGTGTACAGTTCTGGGCACCACACTATCGGAAGTATGTGCAGAGGAGATTCACCAGGATGTTGCTTGGGCTGGAGCATTTCAGTTATGAAGAGAGACTGGATAGGCTAGGGTTGTTTTCCTTAGAGCAGAGAAGGCTGAGGGGGGACCTGATTAAGGTATGCAAAATTATAAGGGGCATAGATAGGGTAGATAGGAAGAAACTTTTTCCCTTAGGAGAAGTGTCAATATCCAGGGGCCAGAGATTTAACGTAAGGGGCAGGAGGTTTCGAGGGGGTTTGAGGAAAACTGTTTTCATCCAGAGGGTAGGTGGAATCTGGAACACACTGCCTGAAGGGGTGGTGGAGGCAGGAACCCTCACAACATTTAAGAAGTATTTAGATGAGCACTTGAAATGCATAGCATGCAAAGCTATGGGCCAAGTGCTGGAAAATGGGCTGAGAATAGATAGGCTTGATGGCCAGCACAGACACGGTGGGCCGAAAGGCCACGTTCGTGTTCTGTGCTGTATAACTCTATGACTCTATGACTTTAAAATATAATGATTGCACACCTGAGGGAGAAGGAGGACATTCTAGGAGGTGGGTGGAGCACCTCTTGAACATTGAAATACTGGCTTTTATCTATCAAGAAATCAGTCTGAGTGGAATGATATTTTTTATTTATTCATGGGATGTGAGCATTGTTGGCGAGGCCAGCATTTGTTGCATATTCCTAATAGAGTTTGAGTCACATTCTTAAAGCACTGCAGTCCATATTAGGAAGAGAGTTCCTGTGACAATGAATAATACATGAGAGGAGAAGGAAGTTTCAAAAATTGGTGGTGTACTTGTTGGCTTTTTGCCTTCTTTCTAACTTGCTGTAGTTTCAGGAGGAGATTGAAGAGAATTGAGTGAAGTTAAGTCTAAATTGTGTCTAAATAATTACAAACACAGCCTATGTGTGGGGTTTCCATTCTGTGGATTTTTGAAGGACCAGCATGAAATTGAAAACATTGTACTTCCTTGGGACACTAGTTTTATTATTTTGTGTCTGCTATATATCTTTGATAAGAAGAAAGAAGCAAAATGATTTCAGGTATGTTATAATTTCTGTGACAGTTTATAGTTTAGAAATTATTTTTAAAAGGTACAATAAGGCCAGTAATTTGAAACTAAAATCTGATACTAGGATCTTGCAATTAAATGGTTCCATAGAAATATATTGAAGTGACAACACGGAATGAAATCATTCAATTTAACCAGTCTCTGTGACAGTATTTACTCTCTGTGTGAGTAGATTGTTCCAATGATCTTTACCCACTCTGTTCCCATATTCCTTCAACCCTTTTACTTCACCTTCTCTAAAGCCTCAATATCCTTCCTATAGTGTGACACATAATGCTACACACACTAGTGTGATAGAGTCATGGGGGAATTTTATGCTGGCGGGGGGATCTCGATGTCAGGGGAAACTGATGCCGAGACCCCTGCGTTGCCTCTTTTCCAGAAGGCCTGCTGAATTTAGTGCCAATTAGGCACTTAAGTGGACAACAGTGGGCCTTCCATAGGATTTAGGACCCTGTCACCAGAAGTCCCAGCCTGGCAGAGCTGCCGGCTAATCAGAGGCCAGCATCTGTGGCGCAATTGCAGAGGTGGTAGCTGCTGCTGTTGCTGCACCACCGGAGGACAAGGAGCATCGCTGGAGCCAGGCCTCTGGTAGGTCAGGGTGAGTAGTGTCTCGCAGTGTGGTGGGGTCATGTGGGATGGGGGGGCAGGGGGGTGAGCAGCAAGGGCCCCCCTAAGGTCCCCCCCCATTCCCAATGCTGGCTCCCTCATTCAGAACACTAACTGCCTTTGAACAAGGGACCCCCTCCCACCCACACTCCCTGGAGCCGAGAAGCAGCATCATCTCACACTTACTGACATTGAATTCCATTTGGTGCTTTTCACCTCATTCCCCCATCTTACCAAAAACCCATTGCTGTTTCCTTTGATCTTCTAAAGAATTAACTCAACCTATTTGGTACTTCTTTTGGGCCTCCTTATCTCGAGAGACAATGGATACGCGCCTGGAGGTGGTCAGTGGTTTGTGAAGCAGCGCCTGGAGTGGCTATAAAGGCCAATTCTGGAGTGACAGGCTCTTCCACAGGTGCTGCAGAGAAATTTGTTTGTTGGGGCTGTTGCACAGTTGGCTCTCCCCTTGCGCCTCTGTCTTTTTTCCTGCCAACTACTAAGTCTCTTCGACTCGCCACAATTTAGCCCTGTCTTTATGGCTGCCCGCCAGCTCTGGCGAATGCTGGCAACTGACTCCCACGACTTGTGATCAATGTCACACGATTTCATGTCGCGTTTGCAGACGTCTTTATAACGGAGACATGGACGGCCGGTGGGTCTGATACCAGTGGCGAGCTCGCTGTACAATGTGTCTTTGGGGATCCTGCCATCTTCCATGCGGCTCACATGGCCAAGCCATCTCAAGCGCCGCTGACTCAGTAGTGTGTATAAGCTGGGGATGTTGGCCGCTTCAAGGACTTCTGTGTTGGAGATATAGTCCTGCCACCTGATGCCAAGTATTCTCCGAAGGCAGCGAAGATGGAATGAATTGAGACGTCGCTCTTGGCTGGCATACGTTGTCCAGGCCTCGCTGCCGTAGAGCAAGGTACTGAGGACACAGGCCTGATACACTCGGACTTTTGTGTTCCGTGTCAGTGCGCCATTTTCCCACACTCTCTTGGCCAGTCTGAACATAGCAGTGGAAGCCTTACCCATGCGCTTGTTGATTTCTGCATCTAGAGACAGGTTACTGGTGATAGTTGAGCCTAGGTAGGTGAACTCTTGAACCACTTCCAGAGCGTGGTCGCCAATATTGATGGATGGAGCATTTCTGACATCCTGCCCCATGATGTTCGTTTTCTTGAGGCTGATGGTTAGGCCAAATTCATTGCAGGCAGACGCAATTTGGTACACAAACATACAAATTAGGAGCAGGAGTAGGCCACTCGACCCCCGGAGCCCACTCCGCCATTCAATAAGTTCATGGCTGAACTGATTACTCCACATTTCCACCTCCCCGATAATCTTCCACCCCCTTGCTTATCAGAATCTATCTACCTCTGCCTTAAAAAAAGTCAAAGACTCTGCTTCCACTGCCTTTTGAGGAAGAGAATTCCAAAGACTCATGAACCTCTGAGAGAAAAAAATTCTCATCTCTGTCTTAAATGGGCGACCCCTTATTTATAAACAGTGACCCCTAGTTCAAGATTCTCTCACAAGGGGAACATCCTTTCCACATCCACCCTGTTAAGACCCCTCAGGATCTGATATGTTTCAATCAAGTCGCCTCTTATTCTTGTAAATTCCAGAGGATACATGCCTAGCTTGTCCAATCGTTCCTCATAAGACAGCCCACCCATTCCGGGTATTAGTCCAGTAAACCTTCTCTGTACTGCCTCAAAAGCATTTACACCCTTCCTTAAATAAGGAGATCAGGACTGTACACAGTACTCCATATGTGGTCTTACCAAGGCCCTGTATAGCTGAAGCATAACCTCCCTAGTTTTGTATTCAATTCCCCTTGTGATAGACAATAACATTCTGTTAGCTTCCCTAATTACGTGCTGTACCTGCATACTAACCTTTTGCGATTCATGCACTAGGACACCCAGATCCCTCTGCATCTCAGAGCTTTGCAATCTCTCACCTTTTAGATAATATGCTTTTTTTAATTCTTCCTGCCAAAGTGGACAATTTCCCACTTTCCCACATTATACTCCATTTTCCAGGTCTTTGCCCACTCACGTAACCTATTTATATCCCTTTGTAGCCCCCTTATATCCTCTTCACAAATTACTTTCCTACCTATCTTTGTGTCATCAGCAAATTTAGCAACCATACCTTCATTCCCTACATCCAAGTCATTTATATCAATTGTAAAAAGTTGAAGCCCCAGCACTGATCCCTGTGGCACACCGCTCGTTACATCTTGCCAACCAGAAAATGACCCATTTATGCCTACTCTCTGTTTCCTGTTAGCTAACCAATCTTCCATCCACACCAATATGTTGCCCCTACACCCTGAACTTTTATTTTCTGCAATAACCTTTGATATGGCTGTAATTATGGGTGATTTTAATCTGCATATGGATTGGGCAAATCAAATTAGTCACAATACCGCAGAGGAGGAATTCTTGGAGAATATATGGGATGGTTTTCTGGACCAATACATTGAGGAACCAACTGGAGAACAGGCCATCCTAGACTGGGTATTGTGTAATGAGAGAGGACTAATTGACAATCTAGTTGTGCGAGACCCCTTGGGTCATGAGCGACCATGATATGATAGAATTCTTCATCAAGATGCAGAGTGGCGTAGTTGATTCTGAGACTAGGGTCCTGAATCTTAGTAAAGGAAACTGCAAAGGTATGAGGCGCGAGTTGGCTATGACGGATTGGGAAACATTACTTAAAGGGATGACGGTGGATAGGCAATGGCAAACATTTAAAAGAGCGCATGGATGAACTGCAACAATTGTTTATCCCTGTCTGGCGCAAAAGTAAAATGGGAAAGGTAGCCATTATCAAAGACTTTATAGTAGAGCAGAGTACTTGGAGAACAGTGGTAGAATTGGACAGAGTCAGCATGGATTTACGAAAGGGAAATCATGCTTGACAAATCTACTAGAATTCTTCGAGGATGTAACTAGTAGAGTTGATGAGGGGGAGCCAGTGGATGTGGTTTATTTGGACTTTCAGAAGGCTTTCGACAAAGTCCCACGTAAGAGTTAGCGTGTAAAACTAAAGCGCATGGAATTGGGGATAATATATTGCGATGGATAGAAAATTGGTTGGCAGACAGGAAACAAAGAGTAGGGATAAATGCCTCTTTTTTCGAATGGCAAGCAGTAACTAGTGGGGCACCACAGGGATCGGTGCTAAGACCCCAGCTATTCACAATATATATTAATGATTTAGATGAGAGAACTAAATGCAATATCTTCAAATTTGCAGATGACACAAAACTGATGGGAGGCTGACTTGTGAGGAGGATGCAGAGAGGCTTCAGGGTGATTTGGACAAGTTGAGTGAATGGGCAAATGCATGGCAGATGCAGTATAATGTGGATAAGTGTGAGGTTATTCGCTTTGGTAGCAAAAACAGGAAGGCAGATTATTAACTGAGTGGCTATAAACTGAGAGAGGGGAATGTGCAACGAGACCTGGGTGTTCTCGTACACCAGTCGCTGAAGGTAAGCATGCAGGTGCAGCAGGCGGTAAAAAAGGCAAATGGTATGTTGGCCTTCATAGCGAGAGGATTCGAGTACAGGAGCAGGGACGTCTTGCTGCAATTAAGCAGGGCCTTGGTGAGGCCACACCTGGAATATTTTGTGCAGTTTTGGTCTCCTTATCTGGGGAGGATGTTCTTGCTAGAGAGGGAGTGCAGCGAAGGTTTACCAGATTGATTCATGGGATGGCAAGACAGATGTATGAGTCAGCTAGGATTATATTCGCTGGAGTTCAGAAGAGTGAGGGGAGATCTTGTAGAAACCTGTAAATTTTGAACAAGCCTTGACAGGGTAGATGCAGGAAGGATGTTCCCGATGGTGGGGGAGTCTAGAACCAGGGGTCATAGTCTAAGGATACAAGGTAAACCATTCAGGACTGAGATGAGGAGAAATTTCTTCATCCAGAGAGCGGTGAACCTATGGAATTGCTACCACAGAAAGCAGTTGAGGCCAAAACATTGTATGTTTTCAAGAAGGAGTTAGATATAGCTCTTGGGTTTAAAGGGGTCAAAGAATATGGGGCGAAAGCGGGAACAGCTAACTGAGTTGGATAATCAGTCAGGATCATAACGAATGCCGGAGCAGGCTTCAAGGGCTGAATGGCCTACTCCTGCTCCTATTTTCTATGTTTCTTTGTTATCAAATGCCTTCTGGCAATCCAAGTACAATACATCTACCCGTTCCCCTTTATTCACAGCACATGTAACTCCCTCAAAGAACTCCAATAAATTGGTTGATATGATTTCCCTTTCACAAAACCATGTTGCTTCTGCCTGATTAGCTTGAATTTTTCTAAGTGCCCTGCTATAACATCTTTAATAATAGCTTCTAATATTTCCCCTAAGACAGATGTTAAGCTAACTGGCCTCTAGTTTCCTGCTTTCTGTCTCCCTCCCTTTTTGAATAAAGGAGTTGCATTCACTATTTTCTAATCTAAAGGAACCTTCCCCAAATCTAGGGAATTTTGGAAAATTAAAACTAACGCATCAACTATCTCACTAGCCACTTCTTTTAACACCCTAGGATAAAGTCCATCAGGACTCGGGGACTTGTCAGCCCGCAGCTCCAACAATTTGTTCAGTACCATTTCCCTGGTGATTGTAAGTTTCTTGAGTTCCTCCCTCCCTTCCATTTCCTGACTTACAGCTAATACTGGGATGTGACTTGTATGCTCAATAGTGAAGACCGATGCAAAATATCTGTTCAATTAATCTGCCATCTCCTTATTATCCATTATTAATTCCCCAAACTCACTTATTATAGGATCAATGCTCACTTTCGACTGGTTGAATTTTTGCTGGAAACTATTTCAAAATAAGGAAAAGGTGGCCGAGGGAAATGACAGTGGCCAGTGTGACAAGTGCAACTTTGGTTATGAAATGCTGAATTGTTTCTTTACTTTTTATGTATTCTCTGTGGTTGGGCAGGGAACGGGTTAACACAATGGTGGAATGTGCAGGGAAGCATATTTATCAGTACCCAGAAAAGCTGCTTTCATAAAAGCAGATAGGAATCTATCACATGAATCAGGAATGTTCCAGATATCAAAACATTGCAAAATATAATACAGGATGTTTCCACCCCAAATTGAAATTCAAATGATGTGCCATTGCTCGATCTGGTTCTTGGTAATGCAGCGACTCACATGGATCAAGTAGCAGCAGGAGAACATTTAGAGAACAGTGATTATTGTATCATAAGGTTTAAGCTGCCTATGGAAAAGGACAAAGAACCATCCAGAGTAAGAATAATTAACTGGGGTAAAGCCAAGTTTGGTGCGGTAAGAATGGATCTGGGATGAATAAATTGGAGTGAAAGATTGGCAGAAATAATGAGAGCTGAACAATGGGCTATCTTCAAGGAAGAATTATTTTAGGCACAGTCAAGGTATATTCCCCCAAAAAGAAAAGGTAGTGCTACGACCTGGTGAGAAAGAGGTCATGGTTTCCCTTTCAGTTTTCTCCTTGGTCTTACCGTAACAGGGTTTAATTTTAAACACACTGTATTTTGAGCTCCCCCTTGCTGAATCCTTGTTCACCGCTTTCCAAATATAAGGCAAAGAAACCAGTGCAAATAGGCTTTCTTAGGTTTAAAGAAGAAAAGTTGAAATTTATTAAACTTAAACTCTAATTCAGTTAACGCCTACAGATACACGATGCGCCCACGCTAGCATGCAAATAGAGACAGAGAAGAGCAGAAGAAAAATAAAGGGGAAAAGTTTGAGACAATATCTGAAAAGTTTTTGTTGCGGTTCTTCGAGCTCACTGTAGAGTCCTTGATTGCAGGTAGATCTTGCTTTTCATTGGGGCCCAGTATTCCTCTTGAACCTTGTTCGCTGTCGGAGACTTTTCTCTCTTGAGGTTCATGTGTCTTCAGTGGATTCAGAGGCTTGTGAGAAAGAGAGATGGGAGCAGACAGGAGAGATCTTCTCAGTCCAGGAGCAAACAAACTTTTTTGAGTTCAAATTCTCTGTAGCCAGTTCAAAAGAAAACCTTGGAACAGCCAGGTAGTATGACTAGCTACTCTTACCAGTCCTGGCCCTTGTGGATTGTATCCTCCTCAGCAGGGCCTGGAATGCGCTTCCTCACCTTTGATGTCTGTTAGTATGCAAATATTTTGTTCCAGCCATGGCTGATCTGTTTAACAAGTCATTTCCTCTCTCCAAATACAGTCAAAAATCAATGTTCATGACAAAATTGATGTGCCTCATTCTTGTCAGGTGGCGGCCTAACATGACACCTCCATAACCAATGGAATCAAATGCAATTTGAGAAAGGCTGCGTTTGCTGACAATGCTACCACTAGGTGGCGCTGCAGTGGCACATGCACAAATGCAGCATGTGCAACTAAAACGTCACAGTCTGCGCCTTTAGGCATTTGCCTGGACTAAAGATGGCGCTGCTCAAATAATCACACGAAGGCAACTTAACCTAAACACACAGCAGCACACAATGGTGGAAGGGAGAGAGAGCGAACGGGCCGGGGATGGGACGGGGAGCAGAGCGGGCCGGGGGTGTGGGGCAGCGGAGCGTGACGGGGAGGTGGGGGGAGTGGAGCGGCCGGAGAGAGCAGCGGGTGGGGGAATGCACAGCGGAGTGGGCCGGGGAGGTGGGAGAGGGGAGGGGAGGGGAGCGGGCCAGGGAGGGGGAGGGGAGCGGACCGGGGATGGGGTGAGCGAGTGGGCCGGGGACGATGGGTGGGGGGGGAGCGGAGCGGCCAGAAAGAGCGGAGCGGCCGGAGAGAGCAGCGAGGCGGGAGCAGAGCGGGCCGGGGAGAGCAGCAAGGGGGGGAGCAGAGCGGCCGGAGAGAGTAGCGAGGGGGAGTGGAGCGAGTGGAGCTTGACGCATGTGTGAATACCCATTGGCGTTACATTGCTGTACGCGTAAAGCGCATGCGCAGAGGCCAACCAGACGCGTTGCCCGACGATGCACAGGTCACACGATGACATCATCGGCGCATGTGCTAACCAGTCCTGGCAAGTCAGAACGCAGTGCACGCACAGAGAGCAGGAGCCCGTCTGCGCATGTGCGCACCTTGGCGCAGCCTGATGATGTCAGTGGCTGGCTGCGTTGTCAGGAATCACTTTGTTTGAGAAAAGGCGCATTTCATTAAAAGGGTCGAGAGTAAAGTGTAAGATACAGAAAAAAACATGCATTTCTTTCATTCATTGCCATTCATTTATAAATCCGAAAACTTATTACAGCCTGTCTTCTATTGGTGCCAGTGCTGCTTTAATTTCCCCCTTTTTGGCATCCCAATAAACATGTGGTTCTTTTGTTTTGGTAAGTTTCTCTTCCGTTTTCCCATTTTCATGGCTGCTTAGGGTCTTTGTTCCTGTTGAGGTCTGAAAAGGGGGATGGGTGGTATCTCTTTGGTTCTGACGGTGGGGGAGAATTCTTTGCTAATCTCCCCTTTGTCTCAGAGGACACTCCTGCCTGTAGGTATTTGTGCAGATTCTACTGCAGTCTGTGACACATTGACTAGATGAGGCATCACCTTCACGCTTTCTCTGCCCCCGAGAGGTCTTTCTTTGTGTCTGCAGGTTCCTGTAAATGATGTTAGTAACTCTGGTGGAGTGCTCCTAGAGTCTGCATTTACATAGGAGGATATGGGGTTTAACTTTTTTCACATTTTTCAGGGTTGGCTAACCAGACAGTAGCAGTTTTCATCTGGAATTCCTCCTGGACTTCCTTTAACCTGCCCTCTTGGTCACCTTTTCCCCTTCCCTGTCTAACGTTTTGCCAGCCATGTGCCTGCCTCTCCCCTTTTGTTCTCGGTGGGGTACCTTACAGTCCACCAGCCCTCTGCTGGAGGGTCCTCTTAACACTGGTACAGGACTTGAGGGTGCAGGTTTCACTGTAGGTTGCGGTTTCCCGTTAACAGGCACATGTAGCAACTTTTGCGGTACTCCATCACATTATAGTGGAATTTTGGGCAGACAGACTGCTGTCTTATGTGGGTTTTGGTCTTTTGTATACCAGCATGTACAGCCACCATAGTCTCGTGGGCCCTTCTTAATATTTCTCTGCGTCACCACTAACTGATGAACTACTGCCCACTCCTTGCTCTCAGGTCTGTGAGGAAAAAAAACATTTCCTCATCAGTACCTCATTCCTTAAATAGTAGCAGTCGGGGACTCCCTCTGCTTCACTTTCAGACTGGGCAGCCTGTGCTAACTCTTGCAATACTGGGTCGGCTCACTGAGCCTCAGCTAGGGAAAATCCATTTAATTCATTCCCTGGGTCTCCTGACTTTCCAAAGAAAGTCTCGGACAGACAGACCTCATGGTCATCTGCCTGCAGTGCCTATGCAGTCACCTCTGGGGGAGCTGGTTTGATCATGGCCTGACCCACGATACAGTCAGGGAAGGCTGACAATGCAACCACTAGGTGGCGCAATGCTTGCGCATGCGCAAACGCAGGCTCTTCAACTGGAATGTCAGTGTCTGCGACGTTCAGGCAGCTGCCAGGATTAAAGATGGCGCTGCTCAATTAATCGCAGGAAATGCTTATGGTTAGAACGTTCGAGCAAACTAACCTTACACTAAGTTGGATGGAAACCCAGTAATATGCTACTATGTAGTTATAGGATACTAACTGTAATCCTCAGATCCATTTAATATTCCAGGAATCCTCTTAAATACAAAAGGAATTTTATGATTGCATTTCCATTGGAAGACAATGAATTGAAACCCTGATAGCTGGAGAAGAAAATCGGGCGAAGTATAAAATGTGCTGCCAATTCGTTATTGTGATTTGTTTATATGACTGACCAGGACTGATTTTACCCAAACGCAGCTACTAGCTCCCACCCCATTGGCTGCTCACCCCCTTCGGCAACTCACTTTCTCCCCCTCCTCCCCACCGGCTGCTTCCCCCCCTCAGCCGTTCGCCCCTGACCTCACTGTTCCCCCTGACTTCCCTGCCCGATTGTTCCCCTCTCTTCGGCACCCCGCTCTCCAGTTGCTCGGTCTCCGCATCACCCCCACCCCCACACCTCCAGCCGCTAGCTCCATTCCGCGCCGCTTCCCTCCTCTCGGCCATTTGCTGCCACGTTTGATTGGTCTCAACGCGCCACCCGAAGAAGCAGGGGGTGATGGGGGGACCTTGGAATGAGTGGCTGAGAGGATGGAAGTGGCACAGCCTGGAGCTAGCAGCTTGATGGGGTGGGGTGGTGGGGGAGAAAGTGGGGAGCGAGCGACTGGAGAGCGGGGAACAGTTGGCCAGGTGAGTGGAGGGGAGCAGCGTGGTCTGGAGCCAGTGGCTGAGGGGAGGAAACATCAAGGCCTGAAGCGAGGGCAGGAGAGCTGCAGCCTCAAAAACTCCATTCAGCCGCTCGCCCCAGCCGAGTGGGGGACTGGATACCCAATGACGCTGTATCGCGCATGCATGAAGATGAACCAGGCGCATGCGCGACTTAGTCGT
Organism: Heterodontus francisci; assembly: GCF_036365525.1. NCBI lineage: Eukaryota > Metazoa > Chordata > Chondrichthyes > Heterodontiformes > Heterodontidae > Heterodontus > Heterodontus francisci. The sequence continues at coordinate 164,191,848 of NC_090372.1, read as the reverse complement.
GGCAAGATGCAGCTGCGCATGTGTGAAACTTGGCACACTGATGATGTCAGCAGGCCGCTGTGTTGTCAGGAATCACTTTGTTCAGGGAACTTGCAGGGGTCTGTCTCCTGCCACTGCCCTGTCTCTCTGACCTCCTGCGGTCTTTCTTTCACTACTGGGGGGGACTACCAGCTTCACCCCCGCTGGCTCATTATCTAGGAGCAGGTCAACCTCGTCCACAGGCAAAGTAGGAACAATCCCTATGGTCACCGGTCCTGAAATTAGGTCGCACTCCAGGTGCACCCAGTTTACAGGTACAGGCAAACACTGCCCTCCAATACCATTCACCACCATTCTGGTGTTCACTGCACTCTCTGGGGCAAAGGTCAGGCCTTTTTCCAGTAAAAGGGATCTAGTGGTCCTTGTGTCCCTGAGAATTACTATGGGCTTGCTTGCCCCACTCGAGGGGTATGGAGTTACTTTCCCCTCAAATACAAAATCCTGAAAACCTGCAGGAATCCTAATTGCTTTGCCTGCACTTGCAGACATAAGCTTCCTGGGTCTCATTCTTACTGCAGTTAAAGCCACAGCTGTTCTGCTGGGCTTTCCCTCAAGGTTCTGCCTTCACTGAGCAGGTGTACCCTGATTAACCCTACCGGTTTTCCCTCTGGTTTCCATCCGTCAACTTTTAAATGCCCTGCTTTATTACAATGGAAGCACACAGGTCTCCGGGTCTTACATTTTTTTTATTCATTCATGGGATGTGGGCATCGCTGGCTAGGTCAGCATTTATTGCCCATCCCTAATTGCCCTTGAGAAGGTGGTGGTGAGCTGCCTTCTTGAACCGCTGCAGTCCATGTGAGGTAGGTATACCCACATTGCTGTTAGGAAGGGAGTTCCAGGATTTTGACTGAGCAACAGTGAAGGAACGGCGATATAGTTCCAAGTCAGGATGGTGTGTGACTTGAAGGGGAACTTGTAGGCAGTGGTGTTCCCATGCATTTGCTGCCTTTGACCTTCTAGTTGGTAGAGGTCGTGGGTTTGGAAGGTGCTGTCTAAGAAGCCTCGGTGTGTTGCTGCAGTGCATCTTGTAGATGGTACACACTGCTGCCACTGTGCGTCGGTGGTGGAGGGAGTCAATGTTTGTGGATGGGGTGCCAATCAAGCTGGCTGCTTTGTCCTGGATGGTGTTGAGCTTCTTCAGTGTTGTTGGAGCTGGACCCATCCAGGCAAGTGGAGAGTCTTCCATCACACTCCTGACTTGTGCCTTGTAGATGGTGGACAGGCTTTGGGGAGTCAGGAGATGAGTTACTCGCCTCAGGATTCCTAGCCCCTGACCTGCTCTTGTAGCCACGGTATTTATATGGCTACTCCAGTTCAGTTTCTGGTCAATGGTAGCCCCTTGGATGTTGATAATGGGGGCTCAGCGAAGGCTCTCTCTTTCTCCCTCTCCTGTCTCTCTTTCACTCTCTCTTTCTCTTTCCCTGTCATCTAATTCAAATTTCCTTTGTCCCAATTGTTTCTTTGCTAGCAGTACCCTCTCTGGGTCTACTTCTAACACTGCTTCTGCCTCTTCAGATTCAAGCAAAAGCTTTACTTGGTGGCCTTCTGAACTGCTAAACTGCCCACTGTTGAACCCTGAACCGTGGGAGGAGGCCCTTAAGTATCAATTAATTGGACTCTTCAGGGCCTTAATTGGCCTGCAGTGGGCAGGCCATTTGCCACCTCCTCCATTGCCTCCCACTCAAGTTTTATGCCTGTCTCCCCCCACCGCCCTCCAGCCTCTTATCAAGAATCTATCTACCTCTGCCTTAAAAATGTGTAAATACTCTGCTTCCACTGCCTTTTAAGGAAGAGAATTCCAAAGACACACAAACCTCTGAGAGAAAAAAATCCTCATCTCTGTCTTAAATTGGCGACCCCTTATTTTTAGATTCTAGATTCTCCCACAAGGGGAAACATCCTTTCCACATCCACCCTGTCAAAATTGCTCTGAACCTTATATGTTTCAATCAAGTTACCTCTTACTCTTCTAAACTCCAGTGGATACAAGCCTAGCCTGTCCAACCTTTCCTCATAAGACAACCCACCCATTCCAGGTATTAGTTTAGTAATGTAGTGCCTCTGACAGAGGGAGAGCTGCATGATCAGGCTGCCCCTTGGCCTAGGATGACTTTGGCGGGCATTCTCTACTGCCTGAGACCTGGAGGGGTTGAGGGGTTGCTGCCCACATGCAGTAGCCTCCTCAGTCATTATGGCTACTGGAGCTGGACTCACTGGAAGAGAGGCTGAGGAGCTGCTGTCCACACTCAGAGCATCCAGTGGGAACCTCCCAAATGTGAAGGTCAGCCCCTCCTCCTCCTTTTAAAGGCTCACTTGAACCTCTGTTAACCAGAGAAGGATGAGGACCTGCAGAAGATTCCAGGTGCCTCGTCCTTCTCTCACCTTGCCACTGCTACATTGAAGTCATGGCTAAGGCGATGATGTGCAGGTCTGCACGCTTTTGTGGGATCTGGCTCCCCATGAGGGTCACCAATCTCTTGGTGGAGGAAGCCATGCACTCGCATACCTGAAACATGGCAGCAGTCATGGCATGGATGGACTTGTCCATCGTCCACTCATGGCTGCACATCGCCCCGGCATCTCTGCCAGATGTTGCCTTACCTCTCTCTGCAATTCCAGCATGCCCCGTGCTGTCAACACCAGAGACTCATGATCAGCCTGGGACTCAGCATGGGGCTGGCCACCCACAGTCATCAGACTGTCAATGACCTGAGCTGTCACAGCCTCTATCAGCTGCTCGGGCTGGTGTGTGGTGCTCTTGCCAACTTGTGACCCTGATTCTAAGGCCAAACACATACGCACCAAGGTGAAAGTATTTATACTGGTGGAAGGTGAAGGAGAATGATGGGACATCTTCAAACTGCTTCTCCTCCTCAGATGTTGACAGCTGTTCCCCTTCAGCTGCAGCCTCCTGTGGATGACAACCTGCATGAGGGAACACAAATATCTGTGGGTTTAGCTGTATAGATCTTGCCATGCAACTATGCTTGATGTGGATCACCAGAAGTCTGGTGGAGGGCTTTAGAGGACAATCCTGATTGTCTTGTGCAGACTCATGTCTCACCATCCATTATTGAGCGGCTGCTCTGGGTCCCCACTAGCTCCTCAGCCATGGAAAGAGGCCGCAGGGCTGGTGTGCCTCCACAAATCGCGAGGTCCCCTTGGTGTTATGGGTCTGTTTGTCCTGCAAGTGGAAAGAGGGACATAGTAAGAGTTTGCATGAAGAGCAAGAGAACAGTTATGCTAGTGACGGCCCTTTGTCCCCTGCGGGGTTTCCTAAATGGCTCCTCCCCACATCTGCTCTCAGGGGATGTCATGGGGATGAGCTGTGAAACAAAGGGATCTGTCGCCAAGATGCAGCCATGCATCTGGCAGGACGTGGTAATGCCTCACCCTCTTGCCATCACCTTTGTGGTCTCTCTCCCCATGTCTTACTGACTCCCATATAGCCACATGCAAGCCCCAGGAGGAGAGAGGAATGGAGGACTCACCTTGGCAAAACAAAGGAGGTCACTCACTTTTTTCCTACACTGGACCCAGTTGCGTGTGGTGACCCCATGGCTGCTGACCTCCACTGTGATCTCCATCTAGGTGAGACAGGAGGACCTCTTCTTGCCATCATTGGGGAAGAGGACCTCCCACCTTTCCCTTACAGCCTGTCAGAGAATCTCCAGGGAGGCATTGCTAAACCGTGGGCAACAGTAATCATAACACGATGGAATTTCACATTGGGGGGCATTTTATGGTGTCCGCCTCAATGAATTTGGTGGCATGTGGGGTGATAATAATTAGGCAGGAGGTTTTTTCTTGGATTCCCGATGGCAGGATATTTAGGAGGAATTAGGTCGACGGTGGGATTGTGGTATTCTGGCACCCCCCCAACATGGTGGTGGATTGCAGCTTTGCATTCATTTAAATAAGATGAATACTCATTACCATGCATGTAGTTACAATTTAGTCTTACCTTCCAGATTAAGTGAACAGCAAGTAATATTCCTGTGCAATCCAGTAGCCAGTTGTTTCAAGTGGCATGCAACATATAGTTCAGTCTCAAGTCTGTGCTCTTCTTTCTTTAACACATCCGCTAAACTAACGTCAACATTGGAATGGATCTTTACCTCCAAGCTCAGCACCAGCAAGGGTGAATATTCTCAGGGCGTGGCAGCAAAGGCATGGGCGGGGGTACATGTTGGAACAGGGAGAGTAGTCAGGGAGGGAAGGGAGGGCTTGATTGGGTACTTGGAGGAACAGGGAGGGTAGAATGGAGTATCCAGGTTATTGAATGGTTGCTGTTGAAGCTGAAGCTTCACGCTTTTGGCTGCAGGGGTTGTGGGTGGATTAGAGCTTTGTGAAGATATTTGGCAGGGGCCTAAGGGAGAGATGAGTGCTGTTAACATCAGGGAGCTGTGGGGAAAATTGAGGTTACTGACTAGCAGAGGGAATGGTCACAGTCAATGGGGACAAATGGATTCTGTCGGGAGGGGGGTGGGGGGAAGGTCAAGACTAATGGATGGGTATTCGAAAGGCATATGGAGGGGAACGGGTCTTAGCAACACTGGTCAGCTCGATGTGTGGAAGTTCAAGTGTAAGAGTTGGCATGTCGATAGTAATGGAAGTAGGAACGGGGGGGGGAGAGATGGCATGAATACATTGATGATTACACTGTGCACGGTAATGGAGAGAGGCTCAATGGTTACGGAGGGAAGGGTAACAGTAACATTGGGTGATGGGCTCAAGCTGGAAGCTTGCAGGAGGAGGTTGGAAGGTGGGGAGATATGCCCTGAGTTCCATATGCATGATTTTCTCCAACTACAGTGGAAACCATGTGGACTCTCAAGGATTGCAAGGCGAGTGGGAGGAGATAAACAATATTGGCTTCATCTTCTACCTGGCTGCAATTTGAAGGCAGATATAAGGCAACTGTTCATTGCTTTGATGTTAGCTCACTGTCAACAGAGGGCTGAATGTCCATGTTCTGCTTATTTATTGTTCAGAAAAGCTGCAGCGACATGGGTCTCTTCCACCCAATTTGTCTAGTACCATGGGAAGAAGAGCAAAGAGAGACTAAGGAGGGCTCTTTGCCCTCAACTCATGATGCCTGAGCGCCAGCAACAGGCAGAAGAGGAAGGTGAGGATGATCTGATCTAGGAACTGCCTTATCGAAGACAGGCACTTGCACGGCATTGCATCCTCAGGACAAGGACAAATTACCTATAAATGTCAGAGACCCCTAAGGATGTCATGTGAAATGGTCACAGAAATTTGTAGGATAGACCTGCAGTCACTCGGCTTTGGTGGGAATCTCATGCCAGTTGTGTTGTGTGGTTGCCTTTAAGAGTGTTGTCCCTTTAAGATCTTAGTATGCTAATGAGCTAAGTACCAGGAAGCAGTCATGTGACTGCAAGCCCTAATCACTCTGTAACTGTAACATCGAGAGGCAGGTTCTGTAAATAGTTAGCTCCACATAATAGTTAGCTGTAATAAATCTGTTTGAGATCTTCAACTAACTGGACTCCATGCATCTTATTTATGTTGTATCAGACAACATAAAAAGAACTCATTACAAGTTGTCCTCAAGGTGACCGCTGCACCCAATTTTTTTTTCAGCATCTCCTTCCAGGGATCCACGGGCGACATATATGGCATCTCATAGTCTGCGACAAAGAAGTGACCAATACCCTTTTTTGATGTGCCAATGATTTCATCTACTTTCTGTAGATGGGGACAGCCAGGCAGCAAGGTCTGGAGCCTTCGTTGCCATCACTGGCTTCCCTAGAGTGCAAGGGGTGAGCGACTGTACTCATGTGGCCATTAGAGCTGCGTGGGACCAGCCTGCTGTATTTGTCAGTTGCAGAGGCTTCCACTCTTTAAACGTTTGACTGGTTTGTGACCAGAGGAGAAGAATCATGCATGTTTGTGCACGTTTCCCAGGGAGCTGTCATACATGTCGCCTACATTTCGAGAAACTCCTAGCTGCCAGCAGTTTTTGAGGACCCAGCCGAAGTGGACAGCTGGATCTGGGTGACAGGGCTTACCCTTTTATACATAATTGATGACACCAGTTCGTCATCCCCAGAGTGCTGCACCTGCATTCACCAGAGCCATCAATGAATACACCATTGGCATGTTGAAAATGTGATTCTGTTGCCTTGACCAGTCTGGAGGGGCACTTAGGTAGGCGCCACAGAGGGTGTTAGGTCGGTTTCAGGTCAGTGACCTTTCATCAGAACAGAATATTTTGTATCTGTCTTCATGGAAGAAGACACAAAAAGTTCCAAGAATAGGAGAAAATTAAGGGGCAAAGGGAATCACAGAATCGTTACAATGCAGAAGGAAGCCATTCGGCCCATTGTGTCTGCATTGGCTCTCCGAAAGAGCAACTCTCTCAGTTCCATTTCTCTGCCTTCTTCCTGTAACCCTGTATATTCTTCCTTTTCATATAACTGTCTACTTCCCTTTTTAATGCTTTAATTGAACCTGCCTCCACCATACTCTCAGGCAGGGCATTCCAGACCTTTACGACTTGCTGCGTGAAAAAGTTTTCCCTCATGTCACTTTTGCTTCTCTTACCAAATACTTTAAATCTGTGCCCTCTCATTCTTGATTCTTGCTCGAGTAGGAACAGTTTCTCTCTCTCTACTCTGTCCAGACCCCTCATGATTTTGAATACCTCTATCAAATCACCTCTCAGCCTTCTCTTCTCCAAGGAAAAGTCCTAACTTCTCCAATCTATCTTCATAACTGAAATTCCTCATCCCTGGAACCATTCTCCTGAATCTTTTCTACACTCTCTCCAATGCCCTCACGTCTTTCCTAAAGTGTGGCACCCAGAATTGGACACAATACTCCAGCTGAGGCCCAACTAGTGTCTTATACAAGTTCAACATAACTTCCTTGCTCTTGTACTCTATGTCCCTATTAATAAAGCTCAGGATACTGTATTACTTTATTACTTTATTAACCGGTCTCTCAACCTGTCCTGCCATCTTCAATGACTTATGCACATATACACCTAGGTCCCTCTGGTCCTGCTGCCCCTTTAGATTTGTACCCTTTATTCTATATTGTCTCTCCAGGTTCTTCCTACCAAAATGAATCACTTCACATTTCTTTACATTGAACTTCATTTACCACCTGTCTGCCCATTCCACCGATTTGACTATGTCCTTTTGAAGTTCTACACTACCTGGTATGGAGGGCACTAGCTATGAAGAGAGGTTGAGTAGATTAGGATTATTTTCATTAGAAAGACGGAGGTTGAGGGGGGACCTGATTGAGGTGTACAAAATCATGAGAGGTATAGACAGGGTGGATAGCAAGAGGCTTTTTCCCAGAGTGGGGGTTTCAATTACTAGAGGACACGAGTTCAAAGTGAAAGGGGAAAAATTTAGGGGGGATATGCGTGGAAAGTTCTTTACGCAGAGGGTGGTGGGTGCATGGAATGCATTACCAGCGGAGGTGGTAGACGCGGGCACGATAGCGTCTTTTAAGATGTATCTAGACAGATACATGAATGGGCAGGAAGCAAAGAGATACAGACCCTTAGAAAATCGGCAACATGTTTAGATAGAGGATCTGGATCGACGCAGGCTTGGAGGGCTGAAGGGCCTGTTCCTGTGCTGTAATTTTCTTTGTTCTTTGTTCCTCACAGTTCACAATGTTTCCAAGTTTCATATCATCTGCAAACTTTGAAATTGTACCCTGTACACCAAGGTCTAGGTCATTAATATATATCAGGAAAAGCAAGGGTCCCAACATTGATCCCTGGGGAACTCCACTGCAAACCTTCCTCCAGCCCGAAAAGCATCCATTAACCACTACTCTTTGTTTCCTGCCACTCAGCCAATTTCGTATCCATGCTGCTACCTTCCCTTTTATTCCATGAGCTACATGTTTGCTCACAGGTCTGTTGTGCGGCACTTCATTAAATGCTATTTGAAATTCCATGTATACCACATCAACAGCATTGCCGTCATCAAACCTTTCTGTTACCTCCTCAAAAAACTCCAGCAAGTTAGTTAACCATGATTTTCCCTTAAGAAATCCATGCTGGCTTTCCCTAATTAACTCGCATTTGTCCAGATGACCATTGATTTTGTCCCGAATCATTTTTTCCAAAAGCTTTTCTACCACCGAAGTTAAACTGACTGTCCTGTAGTTGCTGGGTTTATCTTTACACCCTTTTTTGCAATTCTCCAGTCCTCTAGCACCACCTCCGAATCTAAAGAAGGCTGAAAAATTATGGCCAGTGCCTCTGCGATTGCCACCCTCACTTCCCTCTGTATCCTTGGATGCATCTCATCTAGTCCTGGTGTTTTATCCACTTTAAGTACAGACAGCCTATCTAATACTTCCTCATTATCAATTTTAAACCCATAGAGTGTCTGACTTACCTCCTCTTTCAACATTGCCTGGGTTGCATCTTCCTCCTTGGTAAAGACAGATGCAAAGTATTCATTTAATACCTCAGCTATGCCCTCTGCCTTCATGTCTAAATCCCCTTTCTGGTCTATAATCAGCCCCACTCCTCCTTTTCATACCCTTTTACTATTTATATGCCTATGGGAAGCGTTGAGATTTCCTTTAATGCTGGCTGCCAGTCTCTTTTCATGCTCTCTCTTTGCTTCTCTTCTTTGCTTTTTCACTTCCCCTCTGGACCTTTTATATTCAGCCTGGCTCTCAGTAGTATTTTCTACCTGGCATCAGTCATAAGCACACTTTTTCCTCTTTATCTTAATCTCTACCTCTTTTGTAATCCGGGGAACTCTGGATTTGTTTGCCCTACTTTTCCCCTTCGAAGAAACATACATTGATTGTGCCCGAGTGATCTCTTCTTTGAAGGTAGCCCATTGTTAATGTACTGTTTTTCCTGCCGGCTTTTGACTCCAATTTATTCGCCCCAATCCATTCTTATGCCATTGAATTTGGCCTTCCCCCAGTTAATAATTCTTACCCTGGATTGCTCTTTGTCCTTTTCCATGGTCAGGCTAAAATTTATGATCCAATGATCACTATCCCTTAAATGATCTCCGACTGATACTTGATCCACTTGGCCCACCTCATTCCCAAGAACCAGGTCTAGCAGTGCCTCCTTTCTCATTGGAGGGAGGGACAAACTTAAAACAATCATTATCACTAGAGAAAAAGTACTAGGGAAACTAATAGGACCAAAGGCTGACAAGTCCCTGCACCCTCAGGTCTTAAAAGAAGTGGCTATAGAGATATTGGCTGCAATGCTTTAATCTTCCAAAATTCCCTAAATTCTGGATAGGTCCCAGTAAATTGGAAAACTGCAAAGCCAATAACTCTATTCAAGAAAGGAGGTCGACAGAAAGCAGGAACCAAGGCCTCTGATTGGCCAACACCACTGGTGGTGGGAGCTTGTTTCCTGAAGAGACAGCATCCAACAGTGGGCAGTTATTTGGCTTCCTGCTGTGGAATTGGAACGAGGTACTGATGGAGGACCATTGAGATTTCTTCCCTGCATTCCAGCCTGCTTCCGGGACCCCTGTCACTGGAATAAAATTCGGTCCCAAGATTCTGCAAAGGAATATAGATAGGTTAAATGAGTAGGCAAAAATTTGACACATGGAGTATCGTGTGAGGTTGTCCACTTTGACGAGAAAAATAGAGAAGCAGAATATTATATAAATGGAGAGAGATTACGGAATGCTGCAGCACGGGGGGATCTGGATGTCCTCATACATGAAACACAAAAAGTTAGCATGTAGGTACAGCAAGTGATTGAATGTTGCCCTTCATAGCAAGGAGAATATAGAACTAGGGAAGTCTCGCTACAACTATACAACTGGTGAGACCACACCTAGAATACTGTGAACAGTTTTAGTCTCCTTATTTAAGGAGGGACATACTTGCATTGGAAGCAGTTCAGAGAAGGTTCGCTAGGTTATTTCCTGGGATGAAGGGGTTGTCTTATGAGGAAAGGTTGAGCAGGTTTGGCCTATACTCACTGGAGTTTAGAGGAATGAGAGGTGATCTTATTGAAACATGTAAGATTCTGAGGGGGCTTGACAGGGTAGATATTGAGAGGATGTTTCCCTTCATGGGGGAATCTAGCACTAGGGGGTACAGTTTCAAAATAAGGGGGGTCTCATTTAAAACAGAGATGAGGAGGAATTTCTTCTCTCAGAGGGTCGTTGATCTTTTGAATGCTCTTCCCTCGAGAGCAGTGGAGGCTAATCATTGAGTGTATTCAAGGCTGAGCTAGACAGCTTTTTGATCTACAAGGTGTAATGAGTTCTTCATGTTGTATGATGCAATATAAATGAGATGCATGGAGTCCAGTCATGCTGAAGATCTCAAACATATTAATTAAAGCTAAACTCTTATATTCAGTGCAGGGCAAATTATTAACAGAACCTTCCTCTAGGCGTTACACTTTCAGAGTGACTCTGGCTTTGAGTCCTGGTACTTAGCTCATTAGCACACTAAAATTTTAATGGGACATCACTTTTAAAGGTAATTATACAACACAAGGGAGTCAAGGGTTATGGTGCGCAGGCAAGAAAATGGAGTTACAGCTACAATCAGATCAGCCATGCACTTATTGAATGGCAGAGCGGGCTCGAGAGGCCAAATGGCCTACTCCTGCTCCTCTTTCTTATGTTCTTCTGTTCTAAATACCTTGCTTAGATTACACCTCAATCTTCAAAAGTCAAGGGATAAAAATTAAGTTTATGCAACCTGTCCTCTTAATGTAACCGTTTAATCCATGAATGTCAAACACAATTTAAATGGTTGATGTAATTTAATATCCTGGCAATATTATTTGGACACACTGGAGAACAAAGAACAAAGAACAGTACAGCACAGGAACAGGCCATTCGGCCCTCCAGGCCTGCGCCAATCTTGATGCCTGTCTAAACTAAAACCTTTTGCACTTCCGGGGTTCGTATCCCTCTATCCCCATCCTATTCATGTATTTGTCAAGATGCCTCTTAAACGTCGCTATCGTACCTGTTTCCGCCACCTCCCCCGGCAGCAAGTTCCAGGCACTCACCACCCTCTGTGTGAAAAACTTGCCTCTCACATCCCCTCTAAACTTTGCCCCTCTCACCTTAAACCTGTGTCCCCCAGTAATTGACTCTTCCACACTGGGAAAAAGCTTCTGACTATCCACTCTGTCCATGCCACTCATAACTTTGTAAACCTTTATCATGTCGCCCCTCCACCACCATTGTTCCAGTGAAAACAATCCGAGTTTATCCAACCTCGCCTCATAGCTAATACCCTTCAGACCAGGTAACATCCTGGTATACCTCTTCTGTACCCTCTCCAAAGCCTCCACATCCTTCTGGTAGTGTGGCGACCAGAATTGCACGCAATATTCCAAGTGTGGCCTAACTAAGGTTTTGTACAGCTGCAGCATGACTAGCCAATTTTTATACTCTATGCCCCGACCGATGAAGGCAAGCATGCCGTATGCCTTCTTGACTACCTTTTCCACCTGTGTTGCCACTTTCAGTGACCTGTGGACCTGTACGCCCAGATCTCTCTACCTGTCATACTCCTAAGGGTCCTGCCATTTACTGTATACTTCCCACCTGTATTAGATCTTCCAAAATGCATTACCTCACATTTGTCCGGATTAAACTCCATCTACCATTTCCACAACCAAATCTCACAACCAATCTATATCCTGCTGTATCCTCTAACAATCCTCATCACCATCCGCAACTCCACCAACCTTTGTATCGTCATCAAACTTACTAATCCGACCAACTACATTTTCCTTCAAATCATTTATATATACTACAAACAGCAATGGTCCCAGCACTGATCCCTACAGAACACCACTAGTCACAGGCCTCCATTCAGAAAAGCACCCTTCCACTGCTACCCTCTGTCTTCTATGACCGAGCTAGTTCTGTATCCATCTTGCCAGCTCACCTCTGATCCTGTGTGACTTCTCCTTTTGTACCAGTCTGCCATGCAGGACCTTGTCAAAGGCTTTACTGACGTCCATGTAGACAACATCCACTGTCCTTCCTTCATCAATCATCTTCGTCAATTCCTCAAAAAACTCGATCAACTTAGTGAGATACGACCTCCCCTTCACAAAACCATGCTGTCTCTCGCTAATAAGTTCATTTGTTTCCAAATGGGAGTAAATCCTAAAGAATTCTCTCCAATAATTTCCCTGCCACTGACTTAAGGCTCACCGGTCTGTAATTTCCTGGATTATCCTTACTACCCTTCTTAAACAAAGGAACAACATTGGCTATTCTCCAGTCCTCTGGGACCTCAGCTGTAGCCAATGAGGATACAAAGATTTCTGTCAAGGCCCCAGCAATTTCCTCCCTTGCCTCCCTCAGTATTCTCGGGTAGATCCCATCAGGCCCTGGGGACTTATCTACCTTAATGTTTTTCAAGACTCCCAACACCTCCTTTTTGATAACAACATGACCCAAACTATCTACACACCCTTCCCTAGACTCATCATCCACCAAGTCTTCTCTTTGGTGAATACTGATGCAAAGTACTCATTTAGTACCTCGCCCATTTCCTCTGGCTCCACGCATTGATTCCCTCCTCTGTCCTTGAGTGGGCCAACCCTTTCCCTGGTTACCCTCTTGCTCTTTATATACGTTTAAAAAGCCTTGGGATTCTCCTTAAAGTAGAAATTAAATATCTGTTTCACCTGTTTTTTAGACTTAAAACAAATGCAATATTCTAATTTCTGGGTGCAAGGTGCTGTACCTAAATGGTGCTGGCACATGACCACAACCATTTTGGTCCCAAATGCTTTTAGGAATTCCTGGCACCTTCCTGAAATCAGCATTGGATTAATTTAAACAAGCAAACAACTTTCCTCTTTCAGAACCCTTCTGTAAAATGGATGAAAGACCTGATGAGAATGCACAATCGCTTGTCTGTAAGAAGCAGTGCCTGGGAGACTTGGCATAGTATACCACAGGCTAGATTGAACTCTTCTGCTGGTTGGATGTGACCAGCAGGCTGCAGGTGTGACCTCCATACTTAAATGCCTGGTATCATTCCAGTGAATCTGTAATGTCCCCCTCCAAGGCCAACATATCCATCCTGCGGTTTAGTATCCAAAACTGAAGTGATATCTCAATGCAGAACACAAAATAGAAAGTTATTATTGATTTTCTGAAATGATGAAAATCAAGAAAGTGTGAATTGGAATTAGAAGCAATGGGGTTCCTTTCTAAACAATAGAAAACAAAATCTAGATATGAGTTCTCTCAATGCTAAGGATGGGATTTTAATAAATCCAAACTGTTGCTCTACCGTTAGCTTTGAGTCTATAGAAATATCTTGAAATATAACCTAGTGGTTTTTATTGATTGAGTCCTTTTCCTCATACATTTCAATGAAGCCAAATCTTTTACTCTTTTCTTACAGCATCGAGAAGCAGAAAACTAAGCATCAGCTGAAGCTTAATTCACCGGAATGCGCGAAGCTAAGCAAAATTCTTACTCTTAAACCCAAGAGGTAACACAACCTTTTCTTCTAAAATTAATGTCTCTACTAATCATATGAAATAAACCATTGTATTGCAATAGGGTGGAGCGAGCCTTTGGCTTTGTATTAGCATTCCTACCTGTAGGTGGAGGGTAAACCGGATTCTTGACCATGTTTATGTTATGTATTGTTGTTAGCATAGTTCAAGCATTGTTTACAGATGTCTCGAGTCTTGGTGTGGCTAAATAATAACTTGCTTATTTTGTATACCTAATGATTTACACTCTCATTAAGCCTGTCCAGCTAATACCTCTCATGATGCTTCTAGCTTCTTCCACACCCAGTACCCATGTGACTACTATGTCATCATTACTACTGTGGGAGGGGTTACTCTCTCTCTTTCCAACATGGACACTTTCAGATCCTTATAATACATCTCCCCCAAATCTTTGTCCATATATATATTTGTTCATTCTGACTTTACGTACTACTCCATCTCCCCCCAAGTCTCTGACATCATCAGTCTATCAGGAGGCTTCGTGACTCTCTCTGATCGTTTTCTTGTCAGACTTGTAAGATCTGTAGTTTTTCTTGATGACTTGGATGACCTTGAGAAATGTTTGTAGTATCCTGTTGTTGAACAGCACTTGTAGGAAGCACTGAGAGTGGCAAGGGCACCGAATATACTCGGGGTGTGGGACTTCAATATCCATCACCAAGAGTGGTTCGGTAGCACCACTACTGACCGAACTGGCTGTGTCCTAAAGGACATAGCTGCTAGACTGGGTATGCAGCAGGTAGTGAGGGAACCAACAAGAGGGAAAAACATACTTGACCTCGTCCTCACCAATCAGCCTGCCGCAGATACATCTGTCCATGACACTATTGGTAGGACTGACCACTGCACAGCCCTTGTGGAGATGAAGTCCCGCCTTCACATTGAGGATTCCCTCTATTGTGTTGTGTGGCACTACCATCGTGCTAAATGGGATAGATTTTGAACAGATCTAGCAATGCAAAACTGGGCATCCATGAGGCGCTGTGGGCCATCAGCAGCAGCAGAATTGTACTCAACCACAATCTGTAACCTCATGGCCCAGCATATGAGGGCGGCACAGTGGCGCAGTGGTTAGCACCGCAGCCTCACAGCTCCAGCGACCCGGGTTCAATTCTGGGTACTACCTGTGTGGAGTTTGCAAGTTCTCCCTGTGTCTGCGTGGGTTTCCTCCGGGTGCTCCGGTTTCCTCCCACAAGCCAAAAGACTTGCAGGTTGGTAGGTAAATTGGCCATTATAAATTGCCCCTAGTATAGGTAGGTGGTAGGGAAATATAGGGACAGGTGGGGATGTGGTAGGAATATGGGATTAGTGTAGGATTGGTATAAATGGGTGGCTGATGGTCGGCACAGACTCGGTGGGCCGAAGGGCCTGTTTCAGTGCTGTATCTCTAAACTAAATATCCCCCACTCGACCGTTACTATCAAGCCAGGAGACCAACCCTGGTTCAATGAAGAGTGCAGGACAGCATGCCAGGAGCAGCACCAGGCATACCTCAAAATGAGGTGTCAACTTGGTGAAGCTACAATACAGAACTATCTGTGTGCCAAACTGCGTAAGCAGCATGCGATAGGCAGAGCTAAGTGATCCCATAACCAATGGATCAGATCTAAACTCTGCAGTCCTGCCACATCCAGCCGTGACTGGTGGTGAACAATTGAAAAACTAATTGGATGAAGTGGCTCCACAAATATCCCCATCCTCAATGATGGGGGAGCCCAGTGAAAGATAAGGCTGTAGCATTTGCAACAATCTTCAGCCAGAAGTGCCGAGTTGATGATCTTGAAGTCCCCAGCATCACAGATGCCAGACTTCAGCCAATTCGATTCACTCCACGTGATATCAAGAAAACACTGAAGGCACTGGATACTGCAAAGGCTATGGGCCCTGACAATATTTCAGCAACAGTACTGAAGATCTGTGCTCCAGAACTTACCGTGCCCCCAGCCAATCTGTTCCAGTACAGCTACAACACTGGCATCTACCCTTCAATGTGGAAAATTGCCCAGATATGCCCTGTGCACCAAAAGCAGGGCAAGTCCAACCCGGCCAATTACCGCCCCATCAGCCTACTCTCAATTATCAGTAAAGTGATGGAAGGTGTCATCAACAGTGCCATCAAACGGCACTTGCTTAGCATTAACCTGCTCAGTGACGCTCAGTTTGGGTTCTGCCAGGACCACTGAGCTCCTGACCTCATTACAGCCTTGGTTCAAACATGGACAAAAGAGCTGAAGTCAAGAGGTGAGGTGTGGGTGACTGCCCTTGACATCAAGGCAGCATTTGACGGAGTGTGGCTTCAAGGAGCCCTAGCAAAACTGAGGTCAATGGGAATTAGGGGGAAAGATCTCCGCTGGTTGGAGTTATACCTAACGGTAAGGAAGATGGTTGTGGTTGTTGGAGGTCAATCATCTGAGCTCCAGGACAATACTGCAAGGGTTCCTCAGGGTAGTGTCCTAGGCCCAACCATCTTCAGCTGCTTCATCAATGACCTTCCTTCAGTCATAAGGTCAGAAGTGGGGATGTTCACTGATGATTGCACAATGCTCAGCACCATTCACAACTCCTCAGATACTGCAGCAGTCCATGTAGAAATGCAGCAAGACTTGGACAATATCCAGGGTTGGGCTGATAAGTGGCAAGTAACATTCGCTCCACACAAGTGCCAGGCAATGACCATCTCCAACAAGAGAGAATCTAACCATCTCCCCTTGACATTCAATGGCATTACCATCGCTGAATCCCCAACTATCAACATCCTAGGAGCTACCATTGAACAGAAACTGAACTGGAGTAGCCATGTAAATACCATGGCTACAAGAACAGGTCAGAGGCTAGGAATCCTACAGCGAGTAACGCACCTCCTGACTCCCCAAAGCCTGTCCACCATCTACAAGGCACAAGTCAGGAGTGTGATGGAATACTCTCCACTTGCCTGGATAGGTGCAGCTCCAACAACACTGAAGAAGCTCATCACCATCCAGGACAAAGCAGTCCGCTTGATTGACACCCCATCCACCAACTTTAACTCCTTCCACCACTGACGCACAGTGGCAGCAGTGTGTACCATCTACAAGATGCACTGCAGCAACGCACCAAGGCTCCTTCGACAGCACCTTCCGAACCCACGACCTCGACCAACTAGAAGGACAAGGGCAGCAAATGCATGGGAACACCATCACCTGCAAGATCCCCCCCAAGTCACACACCATCCTAACTTGGAACTATATCGCTGTCCCTTCACTGTTGTTGGGTCAAAATCCTGGAACTCCCTTCCTAACAGCAATGTGGGTGTACCTACCCCACATGGACTGCAGCAGTTCAAGAAGGCAGCTCACCACCACCTTCTCAAGGGCAATTAGGGATGAGCAATAAATGCTGGCCTGGCCAGCGACGCCCACATCTCATGAATGAATTAAAAAAAAAAGAAAAAAAAATTCCTGTTGTCCTGGGGTTTCTTGATCATCATCTGGTTCTTCCAGCTAGATGACTGGTTGTTGTGTTTGATGTATAGGGATAAGGTTTCTCCTATGTCGACATATATTACCATCAGGAGTGAGTACTACTTAAGATCTCAAATAAACTTCATCTCTCTGGATTACTCTACCTTCATGTCCTAGACCTCGTATCCAAACTTGCTCTCCGTCCTTTAACATGAGTAGGTTTCTGATATGAACTCTCTTATTGTAATTGCGAGCTTGTTGGTTCCTGTAAGACCTCTCTCTGTCTTGAACTTTATTTTAGTCTTGTATGTCTAGCCCCGGGAGTAGTTTTCCTTTTCGAATAGGAATTTAAGATTTTATCTTCCTCCCCATCTACAGCTTTGAAGGTGAAAATCCACATAACAATGGAGTAGAACGATAATTCAATAATGTAGTGGAAGATCTTCGTTCTACTGCCTCAATGATTTACTAGTTTATACCCCTCTCTCCACTTCACCATTCGATTGAGGGTAACGAGGGGAACTTGTGAGATTTTCAAATCCCGACTTCCTCACAAATTGTGTGAAGTGTTCATTTGCAAACTGTGGTCCTCTATCAGATACAACATTGTCAGGAATACCATGTGCTGCAAAGATCTCTTGTGAAGCTCTAATAACCGATTCAGTTGTTGGTGAGGACAATCTTTTCACTTCAATCCATCTTGAGAAATAATCAATCACTATGATGTAAGATTTTCCATTCTACATAAATAAATCCATTCCTAGTCATTCCCATGGTCTGATTGGAAATTGTGTAGTTATCAGAGGTTCCCTTTTGTCTGGTGTGTGTACCACACAGACCAGGCAATTCAAGATCATGTTCTCGATGTCTTTAGATGTTCCTGACCAACAAACAGATGATTGAATTCGTGCTCAGCATTTTGTGATTCCCCCATGGTCTTGATGGATTCTTGTCAAGATACCTGATTGAAGAGAATTCGGAATGACTAACCTGTCGTAATACGCCAGCAAAATCACCTACAATTGTGATGTGTGTCTGAATTCAAAGAAAATTTTCATTTTCTTCACACTAAGATGTTCCTCTGCCAACCTTGTGTACAATACTGGTGTATCCGAATGCATTCTGCACCCCGCTTTTGAACATGACAAATGTCTTGACTTTTCTGTGTACTTGCCAGCCATTGCGACTCTGTGTACTGTGAATATGACTCTATCTCTTCAACAAAGTTAACATCCTGTTGTGCTTGATGGTCAACAGTTGCTGTTGATGATGCATCAGCAGAAGTTTGCATCTTTCCCTGAACATATACTGTCTCATAGTTATATCTCATCAACCTCAATCGCAATCTCTGAATTCGCAGAGGCATCTTTGCAATTTGCTTCTCATCTGGTAAGGAAACCAAAGGTTTGTGGTCTGTCTCAATAATCACTTTTAGGCCAACAATGTAATCAGAAAACTTCTCGCAAGCCCATGTGACTGCAAGTGCTTCTTTTTCAATGACAGTATACCTTGTCTCTATCTCAGACAAAGCTCTGCATGCATGATAGATTGGTCTTCGACACCCCTTTTGCTGTTCTTGAAAGAGGACTGCCACTAACCCTGTAGATGAGGCAACAATTATAGTTAGTAATGAGAGGTCATAATGTGCTAATATCTCTGGTGAAACCAACATCTCCTTAATTCTTCATAATGCCTGCTCTTGATGTGTGTTCCAATACCACGCTTGATCTTTTTCAAGAGTTCTGTTACCGATGCCAAATTGGTTAAGTTTGCCAATTGACCATTCCAAGGAATCTTTGGATATATTGAACTGAAATTGGAGTTGTAAACTCATTAATGGCTCTCGTCTTTGGTGGATCTGCCTTTATATGTGTCCCAAGAAACGGATGGACGCCTTGGAGAAATCATACTTGTTGGTTAAACGTGAGCCCTTCTTCATGAAGGCTACTTAAAACTGCTTTTACTCTCTGGTCACATTCCTCAATGGAAGTTCCATGGACCAGGATGTCATCCATGTGACATATCATCCGTTTGAGGCCCTGTCAAATGTTGGACACGGTCCTTTGGAAGATAGCAGGTGCACATGATATACTGAAAGTTAGCCGATTAAAGCAAAATCTTCTGAATGGTGTGATAAATGTTGTAAGTAATCTTAACTTTTCATCCAATGGAACCTACTAAAAGCTACTATTTGCATTGAGTTTAGTGAATTTTTTTGGATAGCTTTGCTAGGCTGTCATCTACCTAAAACAGAGGATGGATTTCTCTGGCCACGGCTTTGTTTGATACAAAGAGTACTATTTGGTTTCGGAACAGGAACCATAGGCGAACACCAGTCTGTTGGTTTCATGACAGGAGAACTGACTCCCCTTCTGATCATCTCTTCCAGCTTATTTGATACTTTGTTCATCAACGGGTGTGGATCTTTCTTTGTGTAAAGATACATACCAGTCTGGCATCTTCTCTTAATGTAATGCTACACTCGGTCTTCAGTCTTCTTAGACCCGAAAATAGCTTTGGAAAGTCTGCTTGAAAGTGAATGTTGGATTCTGGCTGTTTGATTTCATCCACCTTTTTGATTCAATGTAGGTCTAAGCACGCTTTTCTGCCTAACAGAGAAATTTATTAGAATGTATAGGGTGTTCATGTTCTGTCTTCATCTATATTGAAGTATAGCTTGTAGTTTTCTCTTGACTTTCATTTCAATCCCTCCTGAACCATGTAACTGAGTGTCAGTGGGTTGTAAGCAATGTGTGAACAACCATGTCTCTTGGGCTAACTAAACTGTGACACTTGCACCTATGTCCAATTTGAAATTGGTAATATTGGCATAAATGACTGCTTTCCAGAATGCCTGAATGAGATCACTAATTCCCCTGAGGAAGTCTCCTAGTTTGTATTCCAATGGAAGTTGTTCCACTTAATTCACAGCTCTATGTGTGAAGGCTTTTTACCTAACATTTCTGTGAGGAGAGGGCTTGCTCTGGCACATCTTTCCAAAATCGTCTGTCCTATTGCAATTAAAGCACTCAGCTTTATTAGCAGGACACTGCTCACATCTGTGCTTCTTTTTGGCTCTGCAGCACTGGCAGGGTTTCATGGTGTCTTGCACCTTCCCCCCTGAGTTTTTCCTTCTTATCGGTAGAGTGATTTTCCGCCATGGGCTTCAGGAACTGTACTATCATCGGATTCTTTCTGATCGAAGGCTTCTCTTCAGCCCGCAGGATGGCTCTATTTTGTCTTCTGAGCTCTGCCTGCCACACCATCTGAATTACTTTCTCCAGAGTGAGGTCCTCGTTTGACTGTAAGAGATCTGATAAAGACTCGTCAGGTATTCCCACGGCTATTTGGTCCCTGATGAACTCAGACTTCAGTTCTCTGTCGTCACATCCCTTAGCCAATCTGTACAAATCATAATGACAGTGTGTATTGATTCGCCCAGATTTTGGATCCTTTTAGTAAACTTTGCTCTTTCCAGGATCTTATTACTTCTTAGATTAAAGCATTTGTCAAGGCTTGTAACACATTGTCAAACTTCTCTGAAACTTCATTTATACCTTGCCTTACGATTATGTCATCCGCAATTGCACTCATGGAGTACAGTCGAGTATTAACTTGCTCAGCCTCAGATTTGGTGTGTAGCTGAGAAGATATACTAAATCTTAGGAATTGTTTTCTCCACTTCGACCAATTCTGTATCTGATTGGGTCCTTCTGAATTCTGGAAGCTTTCAGGCATTGTATATTGTGAATCAATTTTTTCCTAACTCTTTAGAAATTCTCTTTTAATAAATTTACTTTGCTTTAATGGACATCTTCCTGCTCTTTTTAGAGGTTTCCTGCTCTTTTCAGGTGTTCCCATGCTTTTCCTTCGTGGTCTGCTCGAGTAATGGCCGCTGCTTCCTGACTCGCCCTCACAAGGAATTGACATTTTTCTTCCCCATCTCGCCTACCCAGTGCGCCGGTAAAAAAAAATAAATGCATCCTTTCCAAAAGGTTTTGCATCTGATCCCAACCGTTGCTGCCTACTGTGACTCACAGCCTGATCGCTGGACCTGTGTTCTGCTCTCAGACCATCATGCTTTTGTGATGCAGCCTGAATGCCTGCACAACTGACTCACCAACTGTTCATGTCTTCTTTTGGCAACTGAGCAGCTCTGGAGCTCTTTGCAGTCTCCCTTCGAGATCTTCCATCTTCTTGGCACTTTCAATAATTTTTAGGTGTTTTCAGCATTGCCACCAAATTGTGTATTGTTGTTAGCATAGTTTGAACATTGTTTACAGATATCTTGGAGTCTTTGTATGGCTAAATAGTAACTCGTTTATTTTATATACATAACTATTTACACTCTCAATAAGCTTGTCCAGCTAACAACTCTGATGATACTTCTAGCTTCTTCCAAGCCGACTACACATATGGTTACTATATCATCATCACTACAGTGGGAGCATCAACCCTTTCAGACACTTGTACTACAGTTTACTATTCTTTTGGGCATAGTTGGATTGAAAAGTGGTAAAAACGATAACATTAACTTATACCCAGGCCATATGCAGTCCATGTATCATGTGGAGTGATTCAAATTGGCTGAAGACTGGCATCTGTGCTCTTGGGGACTTCAGGAGGAGGCCGAGATGGCCGAGATCCACTTTAGACTTCTGGTTGAAGATGAATGCAAATGCTTCAGCCTTGTCTTTTGCACTGACATGCTGGATTCCACCATCACTGAAGATGAGGATGTTTGTGGAGCCTCCTCCACTGTTTATTTTTTACGGTAGTAGTACTGCACAACACTATGGAGGATATCCTCAGTGTGAAGACTGGACTTTGTTCAACTCCTACCAGTACTGTCATTGACAGATGCATCTTTGACAGGTAGATTGGTGAGAATTAGGTCATGTAGGTTTTTCCCTCTTGTTTGTTCTCTCACCACCTGCTGCAGGCCCAGTCTGACAGATTTGTCTTTCAGGACTTGGCCAACTGAGGTGTTACTGAGCTACTCTTGGTGATGCACATTGAAGTACCCCACCCAGAATACCTTCTGTGCCCTTGCTGCCCTCAGTGTTTCTTCCTAGTGATGTTCAACATGGAGGAGCACTGATTCATCAGCTGAGGGAGGGCAGTAGTTAATGTGTATATAAGTCTTTGCTCGAGTCGCTCTGAACAGGCTCCAGAAGCTGGCCGAGCGCGTCTACCCTGAGGCACAGTGTGGCTTTCGTGCAGAGAGATCGACTATTGACATGCTGTTCTCCCTTCGTCAGATACAGGAGAAATGCCGTGAACAACAGATGCCCTTCTACATTGCTTTCATTGATCTCACCAAAGCCTTTGACCTCGTCAGCAGACGTGGTCTCTTCAGACTACTAGAAAAGATCGGATGTCCACCAAAGCTACTAAGTATCATCACCTCATTCCATGACAATATGAAAGGCACAATTCAACATGGTGGCTCCTCATCAGAGCCCTTTCCTATCCTGAGTGGTGTGAAACAGGGCTGTGTTCTCGCACCCACACTTTTTGGGATTTTCTTCTCCCTGCTGCTTTCACATGCGTTCAAATCCTCTGAAGAAGGAATTTTCCTCCACACAAGATCAGGGGGCAGGTTGTTCAACCTTGCCCGTCTAAGAGCGAAGTCCAAAGTACGGAAAGTCCTCATCAGAGAACTCCTCTTTGCTGACGATGCTGCTTTAACATCTCACACTGAAGAATGCCTGCAGAGTCTCATCGACAGGTTTGCGTCTGCTTGCAATGAATTTGGCCTAACCATCAGCCTCAAGAAAACGAACATCATGGGGCAGGATGTCAGAAATGCTCCATCCATCAATATTGGCGACCACGCTCTGGAAGTGGTTCAAGAGTTCACCTACCTAGGCTCAACTATCACCAGTAACCTGTCTCTAGATGCAGAAATCAACAAGCGCATGGGTAAGGCTTCCACTGCTATGTTCAGACTGGCCAAGAGAGTGTGGGAAAATGGCGCACTGACACGGAACACAAAAGTCCGAGTGTATCAGGCCTGTGTCCTCAGTACCTTGCTCTACGGCAGCGAGGCCTGGACAACGTATGCCAGCCAAGAGCGACGTCTCAATTCATTCCATCTTCGCTGCCTTCGGAGAATACTTGGCATCAGGTGGCAGGACTATATCTCCAACACAGAAGTCCTTGAAGCGGCCAACATCCCCAGCTTATACACACTACTGAGTCAGCGGCGCTTGAGATGGCTTGGCCATGTGAGCCGCATGGAAGATGGCAGGATCCCCAAAGACACATTGTACAGCGAGCTCGCCACTGGTATCAGACCCACCGGCCGTCCATGTCTCCGTTATAAAGACGTCTGCAAACGCGACATGAAATCGTGTGACATTGATCACAAGTCGTGGGAGTCAGTTGCCAGCATTCGCCAGAGCTGGCGGGCAGCCATAAAGACAGGGCTAAATTGTGGCGAGTCGAAGAGACTTAGTAGTTGGCAGGAAAAAAGACAGAGGCGCAAGGGGAGAGCCAACTGTGCAACAGCCCCAACAAACAAATTTCTCTGCAGCACCTGTGGAAGAGCCTGTCACTCCAGAATTGGCCTTTATAGCCACTCCAGGCGCTGCTTCACAAACCACTGACCACCTCCAGGCGCGTATCCATTGTCTCTCGAGATAAGGAGGCCCAAAAGAAAAAAAGGATGTTCTAAATTTATTTGATAATGTACCGTACAATAGGCTTGTTAACAAAATTAAATCCCATGGAATTAAAGGGCAGCGGCAGCATATGTATGCAAAAATTGTCTGTGAGGCAGAGAGCCGAGACTGGTAATGAATAGTTGTTTTTCAGACAGGCCCCTTAGGGCTCAGCCGACTGTTCTTTTTAATGTTTATTAATGACCTGGACTTAGGTAAAGAGGCATGATTTCAAATTTTGCAGATGAAACAAGCTTACAAATGTCATAAACAGTCAGGAGAATAGCAGCAGACTTCAGGAGAACAATATACAGATTGGTGAAATGAGAAGACAAGTGTCAAATGAAATTTAATGCAGAGAAGTGTGAAGTGATGCATTTTGGAAGCCAAAAGTGAGGAGACGCAATACAAAATAGTTGTTTATTTAAAATGGTATAATTAACCAAGGTACAGGGAGTCCTGGGCGTTCACATACACCAATCTTAAGAGTATGACAGGACAAGGTGATAAAACTTTTTTTTAAAAAAAGCATACGGGATCTTTGGCTTTGAATATAAAAGAATAGAGTACAAAAGCAAAGAAGTGATGGTAAACCCCCCTATATAATCCACTGGTTAAACCTCAGCTAGAGTATTGTATCCAATTATGGGCAGGACACTTCAGAAAGGATGTCCAGGGCTTGCAGAGGAAAGTTACCAGAATGTTATCAGCGTTGAGGGAATTCAGTTATGTGAAGAGACTAGAGAAGCTGGGATTATTCTTCTTAGAGAAAAGTGGGGCTAGATTTGATAGCCGGTAAAAACAGGCATGGGACTATGATGTAGGATCAACGCACACCAGTTTTTTCCCATGCAAGCAGAAAACTTTGTGTTGCCTGCTAATTTAGAAGATTGTAGTGTACAGTCAGCACTAAGCATGTTGCTGATTGGCTCCATGCCTGAGCAGGGAGTGCAAATTCATGAGAGACTAGCATGAGTTTAAGTCATAGAGAGATACAGCACTGAAACAGGCCCTTCGGCCCACCGAGTCTGTACCGACCATCAACCACCCATTTATACTAATCCTACATTAATCCCATATTCCCTACCTACACTAAGGGCAATTTACAATGGCCAATTTACCTATCAACCTGCAAGTCTTTGGCAGTGGGAGGAAACTGGAGCACCCAGCAAAAACCCACACAGTCACAGGGAGAACTTGCAAATTCCACACAGGCAGTACCCAGAACTGAACCCAGGTTGTTGGAGCTGTGAGGCTACGATTCTAACCACTGCACCACTCCAAGTTTACTTGCTTTATTTAAAGCTAATCTGCACATCTTAAAGGAAAAGTGCACTTTGGCTTCTGCAGGTGCTGGAAGTCATTCTATACATGATTTTGACCTGGGAACACTCTATACTGGAACAACATGGCAGTTAGATGGTTCTAAGGATTTTTGACACATCCCTGGAGGTCATGGGGCAGGAGGTGGAGAGGAGGAGAGATGTCAGGTATCCACAGGGGGCCAGAGGCCTCCAACTAAAGGCTGTCATACCGGAGGTACCATTCATTCCTGCAACTAGGGACTTAGACAATGCTCTCAAAATTGCTGATACTAGCAGGTCCCACTGCCGCTCTTGGTGGTCCATTCCATATATCCAGCAGAATGTGTGTTAAAATAAGTTACATCCAAGCATTTTGCTCATTTTATACCCAAGTTTGGGAAGTACATCGACTTCTAATAGTGGCAGGAGGACGCTAACCATTAGACAGCTGCCTTATGTCAGCTTTACATTTCTATTTTAAAATTTCAGTTTGTTGTATTTGCGTTTTTTTCCACTTCGTACATTTTGAGCTTATTGTATTTACACTTTTTCCTTTCATAGGTCATTTCAGTTTATATTTCAAATTAATACAGGTTTTGGATTTAAAATTGTTGCAAAATTAACTAACAGGAAGCAGAACATAACAGTTGGATAATAAAAACAAGAATTGCTGGAACCACTCAGCAGGTCTGGCAGCATCTGTGAAAAGAGAAGTAGAGTTAACGTTTCGGGTCAGTGACCCTTCTACAGAACTGACAAATATTAGAAAAGTCACAGGTTATAAGCAAGTGAGGTGGGGGTGGGGCAAGAGATAACAAAGGAGGTCTAGATTGGACCAGGCCACATAGCTGATCAAAAGGTCACGGAGCAAAGGCAAACAATATGTTAATGGTGTGTTGAAAGACAAAGCATTAGTACAGATTAGGTGTTAATATACTGAATATTGAACAGCAGCAAGTGAAAACCTGAACAGACTAAGATGAAATGAAATAAATGCAAAAAAAAAAATTGTAAAAAAGAATGTAAAAAAAAAGGAAGAATAAATGACTAAAAATGAATGTAAAATGGGGGGCTGTCATGCTCTGAAATTATTGAACTCAATGTTCAGTCCGGCAGGCTGTAGTGTGCCTAATCGGTAAATGAGATGCTGTTCCTCGAGCTTGCGTTGATGTTCACTGGAACACTGCAGCAATCCCAGGACAGAGATGTGAGCATGAGAGCAGGGGGGAGTGTTGAAATGGCAAGCAACCGGAAGCTCAGGGTCCTGCTTGCGGACTGAGCGGAGATGTTCCGCAAAGCGGTCACCCAGTCTGCGCTTGGTCTCCCCAATGTAGAGGAGACCACACTGTGAGCAGCGAATACAGTATACTACATTGAAAGAAGTACAAGTAAATCGCTGCTTCACCTGAAAGGAGTGTTTGGGGCCTGGGATAGTGAGGAGAGAGGAGGTAAATGTGCAGGTATTACACCTCCTGTGATTGCAGGGGAAGGTGCCATGGGACGGGGACGAGGTGGTGGGGGTAATGGAGGAGTGTACCAGGGTGTCGCGGAGGGAACGATCCCTTCGGAATGCTGACAGGGGAAGGGAGGGGAAGATGCGACTGGTAGTGGCATCACGCTGGAGGTGGTGGAAATGGCGGAGCATGATCCTTTGGATATGGAGGCTGATGGGGTGAAAAGTGAGGACAAGGGGAACCCTGTCACGGTTCTGGGAGGGAGGGGAAGGGGTGAGGGTAGAGGTGCGGGGAATGGGCCGGACACGGTTGAGGGCCCTGTCAACCACAGTGGGGGGAAATCCTCGGTTGAGGAAAAAGGTCATATCAGAAGCACCGTCATGGATGGTAGCATCATCAGAGCAGATGCGTCGGAGACGGAGAAACTGGGAGAATGGAATAGAGTCCTTACAGGAGGTAGGGTGTGAAGAAGTGTAGTCGAGGTAGCTGTGGGAGTCGGTGGGCTTATAATGGATATTAGTAGACAACCTATCCCCAGAGATGGAAACAGAGAAGTCGAGGAAGGGAAGGGAAGTGTCAGAGATGGACCATGTAAAGGTGAGAGAAGGGTGGAAATTGGAAGCAAAGTTGATAAAGTTTTCCAGTTCGGGGCGGGAGCAGGAAACGGCACCGATACAGTCATCAATGTACCGGAAAAAGAGTTAGGGGAGGGGGCCTGAGTAGGACTGGAACAAAGAATGCTCGACATATCCCACAAAAAGACAGGCATAACTAGGACCCATGCGGGTACCCATAGCGACACCTTTTACCTGATGGAAGTGCGTGGAGTTGAAGGAGAAGTTGTTCAATGTGAGAACAAGTTCAGTCAGGCGGAGGAGGGTGGTGGTGGATGGGGACTGGTTGGGCCTCTGTTCCAGAAAGAAGCGGAGAGCCCTCAAACCATCCTGGTGGGGGATGGAGATGTAGAGCGATTGGACATCCATAGTGAAGAGGAGGTGGTTGGGACCAGGAAACTGGAAATTGTCAAAATGACGTAGGGCGTCATAAGAGTCACGGATGTAGGTGGGAAGAGACTGGACCAGCGGAGAAAAGATAGAGTCTAGATAGGAAGAAATAAGTTCAGTGGGGCAGGAGTAGGCTGACACAATGGGTCTGCCGGGACAGCCCCGTTTGTGGATTTTGGGAAGGAGGTAGAAGCGGGCTGTCCGGGGTTGTGGGACTATGAGGTTGGAAGCTGTAGAGGGAAGATTTCCAGAGGAGATGAGGTCAGTGACAGTCCTTTGGACGGTGGCTTGATGTTCGGTGGTGGGGTCATGGTCCAGAGGGAGGTAGGAAGAAGTGTCCGTGAGTTGGCGTTGAGCTTCTGCAAGGTAGAGGTCGGTACGCTATACGACAACAGCACCAGCCTTGTCTGCAGGTTTGATGACCATGTCGGGGTTAGACCTGAGAGAAC
This sequence comes from Heterodontus francisci, assembly GCF_036365525.1. Classification (NCBI taxonomy): domain Eukaryota; kingdom Metazoa; phylum Chordata; class Chondrichthyes; order Heterodontiformes; family Heterodontidae; genus Heterodontus; species Heterodontus francisci. The sequence goes on along the minus strand of NC_090372.1, from coordinate 164,163,983 downwards.
AGAGTGCCTCAAGTTCAGAGGGGGACAGGTTAGAGTGAGTGAGGGGGGCAGAGAAATTGAGATGACCAATGTCTCGCCGACAGTAGGATAAAAAGTGTAGAATCTGGGAAAATGAACGTGCGCATTTACCTATATTAGAAAAAGTAAACAGAGTGAATTAGGTATTTTACTTTGTAATGATGCTGAATATTCAGCATCCTTCAATTACTTTAAATCTCATTTTTCTATTTGCACGAAAGAATTGAGATTGTAAAATTGGGTTGTGTAGCACTGTAAGATTTCTTTGTGTTTGTGGTCTGGGTGTGGGGGGACGACATTGCCTAGTTTTGGACCCATATGGTACAGACCCTGGTTTTCTTAAATCAAGTTCGAGAGGATATTAAGCACAGCAAGGATTTACAATGCAATACTTAACTAACGGCAGTAGCTATACAGCAGAGTGCAGAGTGCCCTGCATTCTTGCTTCCCGAGCCGTTGTGGGGCGATCTTCACTCTCTAAGTGTTCTCTTGACTGTAGTGTGGTCTATTCTTCAAATCTGTGTGTGCCCCAATGTCTCGCTACCTCCTTATTTTATCCCACTCTGAGGATTTCTTTTTGCCATATTGGTCATAGTCCAAATTAACCCTTTCAATTAGTCAGGTATGACCTCACCTTCCATACATTGTCTCTACAAACGGTTTGATGGGCTGAGTAATTGTCACACAATGGCGAATATTTGATATCCTATCAACATTCCAGTTATGACTAGCCTCCACGTGCTTTTATTTACATTTCCATCCCCATGAGACCTACAAGTCTATCAGTTATTGTTACTCTGAGTCTCTCTTAATTGAAATAAAGACGGACAGTCATCAGACATCCCGCTTTATCTCAAAACCATTTCTACCTTTTTCCTACAGCAGTCACTGTCCTTCACCATCTTTACAGTACAGCATACGAATATACATTTCACATGACTACATGATTCCAGACAAAAGATAATATCATGCACTGATGCACATACAAAGTATAACTATTCCCTGGCATAACCGTATTATTTTATGAAGGGATTATACTTTAAAAATATAACACCTCATGTAAACTGCAGCAGGCCATAACCTGCAAAGGTTCATTCAAGCAGAACAGTAACAGCAAATTAACATAGTTCTTACAGCACCCATTGTTTCAGCTGTATGGGTGCCTTTTTGGTACCAAGATGGTGCCTGCCCCAAGCACACACATTCGGCATGGCTTGCGTTCTACAACGTAACCACACATGGTCAGCATGCATCCAATGAGAACCATGCTGACACATGAAACATGGGGCGGCACAGTGGTGCAGTGGTTAGCATTGCAGCCTCACAGCTCCAGCGACCCGGGTTCGGTTCTGGGTACTGCCTGTGAAGAGTTTGCAAGTTCTCCCTGTGTCTGCGTGGGTTTCCTCCGGGTGCTCCGGATTCCTCCCACATGCCAAAGACTTGCAGGTTCATAGGTAAATTGGCCATTATAAATTGCCCCTAGTATAGGTAGGTGGTAGGGAAATATAGGGACAGGTGGGGATGTGGTAGGAATATGGAATTAGTGTAGGATTAGTATAAATGGGAGGTTGATGGTTGGCACAGACTCGGTGGGCCGAAGGGCCTGTTTCAGTGCTGTATCTCTAAACTAAACTAAACTAATCCACTCAAGGTCAGGCTGCCACACCAGCCTAGACCAAGGGGTCCCTGGGAGAATGTACAGATAGACTTTACGGGACCCCTACCACCGACTAGGGGGAAAACAGCCTCACAGCTCCAGCGACCCGGGTTCGGTTCTGGGTACTGCCTGTGAAGAGTTTGCAAGTTCTCCCTGTGACCACATGGGTTTCTGCTGGGTGCTCCGGTTTCCTCCCACAGCCAAAGACTTGCAGGTTGATAGATAAATTGGCCATTGTAAATTGCCCCTAGTGTAAGTAGGTGGCAGGCGAATGGTGGGGATGTGGTAGGGAATATGGGATTAATGTAGGATTAGTATAAATGGCTGGTTGTTGGTCAGCACAGACTCGGTGGGCCAAACGGCCTGTTTCAGTGCTGTATCTCTAAAAATGAAAAAAAAATCACAGAGCAGAAGCAATGGTTCTGCTGCCTGGACTGTTCTGGAGGAGCCCTCTGTTGGTAAAAAAATGAATGTTTTCTTTTTACTTGAGCAGAGGCACAAATAGTAAATGCTGAAAGCTTCAACATCTTTATTTCCTCTTTCAGCAATGAAAGCAATTTACAACAACAACTGGTATTTATATAGTGCCTTTAAAGTAACAAAACATCCCAAGATGCTTCACAGGAGCATTATAAAATATGACACAGAGCCACCTATAAAGATATTAGGGCCGATGATGAAAAACTTGGTCAAAGAGGTAGGTTTTAAGAACTGTCTTGAAGGAAGAAAGCGAGGTAGAGAGGTGGAGATGTGTAAGGAGGGAATTCTGGAGCTCGGACCTTGGCAGTTGAAGACATAGTCACCAGTGGTGGAACAACTAAAATTGGGGATGCTCAAGAGGCCCAAATTATGTGAGCTCAGATATCTCAGTGCGTTGCCGGGCTGGAGTAGATTACAGAGATAGGGAAGGGTAAAGCCATGGAGGGATTTGAAAACAAGGATGAGAATTTTAAAATCCACGCATTAGTTTACCAGGAACCAGTTTGGATCAGTGAGCACAAGGGTGATGGCTGAACAGGATTTGGTGTGAGTTAGGATCGGGGCAGTAGAGATTTGAATGACCTCAAGTTTACAGAGGATAGAACGTGGGAGGCCAGCCAGGAATGTAAAAGAATAGTAAAGTCTGGAGGTAACAAAGATAATGTTGAAAGTTTCAGCAGCAAATGAGTTGAGGCAGGAGCGCAGCTGGATGTTGTTATGGAGATGGAAATAGTGATGGCGCTACTATGTAGTTGAAAGCTCATCACATCATAAAATATGACACCAAGGTTGTGAACAGTCTGGTTCAGCCTCAGACTGTTGCCAGGGAGCAGAATGGAGTCAGTGGCTAGGGAGCGGAGTTTGTAGCAGGAAGCAAAGACAATGGCCTTACAAGCATAACAGGTTTAACAGATAGAGTCCAAAAACATAACCATGCATTCTAACATTGTACTGATTTTCACAGTACAAACAGTCTCCTTGATACCCTTTTTCTACGTGTAGCAGATTTGGCTCTGCCTCCTTTCCATTGTTTGACTTCCTTTTGCTATCTGATCTAAAATGTGGGCTGGATTTAGCCGAGGCGACAGGGGTCCGACCGCCGGGGCTGAAAGCAGGATGGAGGTTGGGGGAGAACAACATCATTTCGGCGGGCAGCGAGACCTGGGGCCACATTTAGCCGGTGGCAGCCAATTAAGTGGCTGTTGCCGGGACTGCCATCCGATGAAGGATGGCTGCTCGCCCTCAAGAGTTGCCAGCCCAATCAGAGGGCCAGCAGTCTCAACAGCGGCAATGCTAGCGGTGGCCACTGCTGAAGCTGCACCTGGAAGATGAATGTGCATTGATGGTCGTGCACCCTCAAAGTCAGGTAAGTGGGATCTGGGGATGCTGGGGACAGTGGTGGGGGTGGAGGGGGAGGCTGCTGAGGGCATGCAGTGTCATTGCCATGGGGGTGGCCATTGCTGGCAGGGGGCCCCTCCTTAGGCCAAAGAGTTCCTAAAAAGCTGGGGCCTTCCCTTTAGAGCCCACTGGAATGCTGCCAGGTTTTACCTTACAAAATTATTACAGCACAGAAGGAGGCTTTTCAGCCCATTGTTTCTGCACCGGCTCTCCGAATGAGCAACTCACCTAGTGCCATTCCCCTGCCTTCTCCCCGTAACCTTGCACATTCTTCCTTTTCAGGTAACAGTCAAATTCCCTTCTGAATGTCTCGATTGAACCTACGTCCACCACACTCTCAGGCAATGCATTCCAGACCTTAACCACTCGCTGCGTGAGAAAGATTTGCTAACTTTAAATCTGTGCTCTCTCGTTCTCGATCCTTTCACGAGTAGGAAAAGTTTCTCTCTATCTACTCTGACCAGACCCCTAACGATTTTGAATACCTCTATCAAATCACCTCTCAGCCTTGTCTTCTCTTAGCAAAACAGTCCCAACTTCTCCGTTCTATCTACCCGGTGGTCCCCCCACACACCAACTGCTGATAAAATGCGAGTGGAGGTGGAAAGATGTCCTTAATTGGTCGGTTGGATGGCTCAATTGGGCTCTGGGCGGGCGGGCCATCTGCCAGCTTTCCTGCCATTGGCAAGATGGCATGGTGATGGGAAGATGTCAGGCACGACACCCAACGCCTTCCTGTGCCATTTTGCCAGCCTTCCTACCTCTGAGCCCATCCCCACAGCCCCATAATTCTCCTTCAGTAATTTTCCACTGCTTCCAAACTGACCCAAACCCAAGTTATTCTGCACATAGTCTTTTCACTTTTCTGTCTGTTCTCATTCTCTAGCTGTCAGGTTTTTATCTGAAAATTCTGAAGGAGCAGTTGCATCTTTAATAACACTATTGTCTTTCCAATTGTCACAATTTTTAACCTCCCAGGTGCCTCTTTGCTTGTTCTTTTACCCCAAGTTCCAACACCCACCAATACTCAGTCAGTGTCTCATTTCGTGGCGGTCTGCTGTATAGTCCATTTGAGCACTGGTATCCAGATCTAAGATGGCAGCAGTCTGAGCCTGTATGGCACCAAGCTAGGCCTACATGGCAATGAGCTGAGATTTCATGACCTCCATCTGATCTTCCACTGCAATACTCGGACGTTGACTGAATTGTACTTTGTAGGGATGGCTCCGCCTACCAGCTGAAAAGTCAGGGGAGACCCTCCACCACTCCTGGAAGCTCTTAATTGGTCTTGGTCGGGACTTCCGCTCTTCTGAGGGAAGAAGTCCCATCGCCAACAGTTGCTGGCCAATCAGAGGTCCCGCAGCTCTTCAGTCCCAGCAGTGCCACCGGGAGCAGTGGCCACTGCTGGCATTGCACCCAGCCAGGACCAGCAACAATGGAGGAGGCCCCGGAAAAGGTCAGTGTGGATCAGACCTCTCCAGGGACAATTGGCTGGGCCCGGCTAGGTGGGTGTGGGGAGGTGGGGTGTGTCGATCAAAAGGGCAGGGGGAAGTGTTCCAGCGGGGAGGGTGGCTTTTGCCACGGGGGGTGTGGGGGGGGGGGGGTGGGTGCTCTCCATGGGGCACAGGGTGCCTAATCAGAATGGCACTCCCAGTCTGCAAGGTAGCCGCCAGGTATTTCTGGTCGGCTTCCACAGGTGCCAAACTGCCTGTCTGCTTCTGGCAATATACCCACAGTGGTGGGAGGAGGCTCTTAAGTGGCAATTAATTGTCTGTTTGCTACCTCCCTCGCTGCTGGTAAAATAGCAGCGGGGGCAGGTTAGGTGACAGGAATGGTGCCCCCGCTTCCACTTGATTTTATGCCCCCCCCCACAACTCCTCCCAGCCCTTTCCTGGGGGGTGTAACATTCTGGCTGTTGGGTGGCTGCTGCTTGTACTGCAATGGGAGCTGAGAGTTCAACCATCAGGCGCTACATTATAGTCGAGTCCACAAGTGTTCTCATGGAATTCACCACCACTTCTACTCTGGAGAAGATGCTCTGCACAAGCTCTGCACAAAGCCCTGTACCAAGTTGTAGCTGGACTCCTCCATACTCATTGACAACGACAGCAGGCTTTCTGGCAGGCTGTCCAATTCGTCAAGCATTTCTGTGTGCATGCCCATCAACCTTTTTCTATACATTGCCTTATTAAAGTCCACTGCAGTGGAACTCACGTGCAACATTGCCCTCCAGGACGCTGGCACTGATGCTACCCTTTCCCCTGCCTTTTCCCCTTGTACCCAATGTGTCAGCACATGCATCTGTAGTTTCTACGCTATCTGCTAAAGTATGCACAGTGCCAGTTTGTGTGCTGGTGGCTGTGAGTTTGAGATCGAGTGACAGTGTTTCTTCTTCATCAGTGTCCTGCTCCTCCTGACTTCACGCTCCCGCACTACTGCTTGATTGGGTGGCAGTTCTTGGGCATTTGAATGGTTAAAGGCACAAGGGTAGGGTTAGGTGAGGGAAGAGAGGGAAAGCAAGACGCCCATGCTTACACTGTCTGCAGCTTGTAAATCTAAAGAGATTGTGGGATGAGGGGAAGTGGAATTCCAGAAAGTGGAATCGGTTGGAACATACTGTCATCCTCTATGGTTTCAGTCACACCACTGGCCACATCCCCTGTTGTGAACACTCCAATGGCCACCAAGCACCATCTCCTCCATGAGGGATAGGATGTGCAGCTGTGACTGTCCCCGCTAGACTGATTCTGCTGTCTTCTCCAATTATGTGCCACCTTGTCCTGAAAGAGGGAGGGAAGTGTGTCAGTGAGTATGGTGCAATGTGTTTAGGTGATGTGCCTGTCATAGGTACATGGGTGATGATGTGTGCAATCTGTGAGATGTGAGTATGAGGCTTGCAGCAGTGCTAAGTGTACGATGTTGAGGTGGGGCTAAGAATATTAGGCATGTCATTTTTAATAGAGGCTGTTGGTAGATGAGTGAAGTGGGTGTGGTCAATGGAATTTTTGCGGCACTGTCTCCAGGTTCTCAGGGCTAGATTGCGAGCATTAACTTTTTAATGTCTGGAGGGAAGAGAACGTCTCTTCTCCTGTCCACTTCCTGCACCAAGACCCTTGGAATGAAGAACCTGAGAGCACGCTCTCTGGCCTGTTATGCCATTTCCACTCCTCTTTCTGTTCAGAGATTTTTCTGTAAGCAGGTTCAGCCCCTGCTGCAGCCAAAATGCACCTCGGTTTTAACAGGCTGGTTTTAAGTGGTGTTTTAAGTGTTACTAGATTCATATGAACTTGGGCCCCCAGCTGAGGCATGCAGTCACTCAGTGTTGTGCTTGGTGCTGGGCTGCAAACCACTAACATTTAAACTATCAGGCAGCATGAAGTTTATGTACTGCCTTCATCACTTTGAATGGGAGAAGGTTAATTGCCCATTGCAATCCCCGTGCCTGTTATCAGACCTGAATCAATTTCTCCCCCCAAGTATTTTAGGTGTGAAATTTGTAAGATATGGGTGGCACAATTGGGCTCAGTGGGCACTATGAGGCCCCTTAAGGTTGCAAAAAGAAGTCCAACATGACTTCTAACATGAAGTGTGCCGAATGCCATATTGGTAAAGTGTTTAGTAGGCATGGTCCTAACATTCACCATCAGAATACAGTGCAGGCAAATTGTGCTAATTTGATGCCAGCGCTGCCATTTTGCTGCTACTCACTCCAGCCTACTCCCTCTCTTAACCTCCTACAGCTGAACATGCATTCAACAGCATGAGGGACCCCACACCAGTGCTATTTAAAGGGATTATCTACTACTTCCTGGTTGGTTGTTTGACTATTTCTTCTGGCTGTTGCTACAATTCCACACATTTTTGGTGGTTTTCATAGTTGTTTTAAGTTTCAAAAGTCGACAGGGAGTGGTGTGACAGGTGCTGAAGTACTTTTGCTGACTCCAAGACTTCTGCACCAGCTGCTTCCACACATGGATGAGCTAGTAGGCCTTTCTCTTGGCACTGAGTATGAATGGGCAGAAGCCACGCAGTGTAGGACAAGCTGATAGAAGAGGGAGGAGGAGGGGAGAAGGACTCTCAGCAGGAGTCCCTATCCTCCCAGAATGTTCAGCACAAAATCCACGACCTGAACATTAGTGGCAATCAATATTTGAGATGTCTGTGTTTCACTCAGGAGGTCGTCATTGAAATTTACCAACTGCTGCAGCCACAACTGCAACCACAAAGCAGGGCAAGCACTGCATTGCCAGTGACTGTGTAGGTGACCAGGGCTATGAACTTTTATGGATGTAATTTGCAGTTTGCAGTGCAGTGCTGCATAAAGGAGGTCACTGAGGCTTTCTATCAAAGTTCTCATCTGAGTCCTCTGCAATAGAACAATGCGCAACCTTGCCTTCTGGCAAGCTGACACCTGCACTCTTCTTTGCCTCTCTCCTGGCTGCAGCACACTGGTGTCAAGTGTCTCTCCATGTGCGGATCTCGCCTCAATGCTTTCCTCAAAATTATGCACAATATCAGCATCTGAGCAGGTGGCTGCGACAGTGAAATCGAATGACAGTGTGTCTTCATCTTCACTGTCTTCCTGCTCTTTAATAACTCCCTGGGCAGGTTGCAGTCCTTGAATATCTGAAATGAAAAGCAGACAAGGATTAGTTTATGGTGAGGGGAGCAGAGAAATTCAGAAGTGCAGGCCTACATCAACTTTAGATTGTAAGTCAAAAGAGAGGTAGGGATGAGGGAGAAGTGGGATGTAAGGATTACATGTGAGCATAAGGTCATCTTCAATGGCTTCAGCCCTGCCGGTGGCCACGGCCTCAGCAATGGCCTTTCCTACAATGGCCAGCACTGTCTCCTCCATGGGGGTCAGAACCTGCAGGCCCACCTCTCCACATCCAGTTCATTCCTGCTGACACTGAATGTGTACCACCTGCTGCGACAAGAGAGTGGCAAGTGTTTTAGTAAGTGTCGTTCAATCTGTTTGGGTGATGTGGCTGTCATGGTTGAATAGCTGGCAGTGTGTGCAAGCTGTGAGATGTGGATGTTAGACTTGAAACAGCACTAAATATGTGAGGGTGAGGTGAAACATATTTATGATTGGTATGGGCCGTGTTCGATAGAGTTTGTTGGTCGGTGAGTGATCGGGTTTAGGTGACTTCACCAGTGGCTGAGGCTCATGGTGCAGTTGGTAGAATATGGCATTTGAATATGCATTCGCACACCTTGACCACTTGTGTGAGGTTATTGAACCACATCCTTGGAGATACATTCTTGGCATTAATCTCTGCAGGTACCCACTGCCTTCCCATCCTGTGTCTGGAGGGCCACTTTCCCCCCACCCCTCCCTTCCTTTCCTCCTTTTCACCTCCTCCACTAAGACAATCTGGTGTTTGAAAATCTGGAGGCTGCTTTCTCCCATAATCAGCCATTCTTTTCTCTTTCCCAGGTCAGATTCTGTTGCAGAACAATTTCCAGGACCTTCTCCAGCCATAATGCACCTCTTGTTTAAAAGGTGCAGTCTAGCTTTAAGTAGAGGAGGTTAGCTTTAGACAGAACAAGTTAGTAACCCTATTGATGCGTGCAGCCATGAATAGCATGAAGGGTACTGGCTGCATGCAGAAATTATTATTGTAAACAGGCAGCACATGCTTTCCACTCAATAGGTGTTCATTGTGCATCATGGTCTCCGTACCCTTTCTCGATGCTGACCAATTTAACCCCCGAGATCTCTCTAACATGAATTTTAATGGGTTGAAAACGCAATTGTGAGCAAACCACAGAAAAAAGTTTTTCCCCTGATCTACAAATAAAATTTGTTGATTAAAGATATCAAAGAAACACTTTGGCCTTCAAGTCAGTAAACTCCCCGAATTAATCTCTCATTTCATATGAACCAAAAGAAGGGGTTTATAGATTGAGACTACTTGTTACCAATGAAGTGGGAACATGGGAATACTAATGGTTGATGCTCTTGGTGGTTGATACATGCAGTTAAGGCAAAAGAGGTTTGGCACTCACTGGCACCAATTCCAGACAAGAGTTATCTATATTGTCTGGCAGGAGACAGCTGACAGTGTAAGTATTCTCTCCGCAATCCTAAATGTGCCCAGAAGCAAATGTGGAAGAGGATGCAGACCTCAGGGAGGATGTCAAAGTAAAGTAACCCAGTATTCAGATTCAGAGTAAACCTAGAGATGAATAAGAAATTGTTGAACTGTAGAAAACAATGAACATTTATTGGAAGAATTATGTTGGGTTGGGGAGAGGCACTGTAGAAGGAAAAAATTGTGGCCGATGCAGCTAAATAAATGCACGTATATATATATTGAAAGTATAGCCACATATTGTTACAAAATGGAGTATTTACCCAAGGCATTGTGGGACAAGTTAGTTAGCTTGCAGCCTTGAGCATGGTACTGCTTAGCACAGGTAATTAGCCTGACCAGGGAGGGCCCCTCATATCAGTGTATAAGACAGCTGCTTTGTGTAACTGCAGACTGCACGAAGCAATCAGGAATGCAAGCTTGATAAAAGTAAAAGGATTCATTGTGAAGACTCAAGGATAGTTGATAAGGGGGTCTGGGAAACATCACAAGATGATCAGGGGGTTTGCTATGAGCTGATCACGTAGCCACCTGATCCCTTATGAGTAATCTAATTGGTAATATGTGTAATGTACGTAATCAATAACCGTTATGATTGGATTATGTCCAGCCGGGATGGGCTGAGTAACTGTATATCTGTTGTGGATTTTCTTTTGTTCGGTAGAGAGGCATCTGTACAGACCAGTGACCTGCTCCCCGCTGGCGTAATAAACTGTTTGACATTGGAGCAGACCTGAGTGTCGAGTAATTCTTCTAGATTCATTCCCACTAACAGGCACCAACTGTGGGGTCACAGAGCTCATTTTTAAAATCACTACCAATTTTAATTGACATAAATCTGGTGGCATTTCCAGAGTAGCTCAGAAGCCCACAAGACACACTCAAAAGGTGATGTTGAGACAGATGGAGGTGCTGGTGAAAGAAAAAACTGTGCCCACAAGACCTTTCTCCCCTGCACCCGCAACCCCACCTCCACCGTCCCGTTGACCTTATTAAATCAGGACATTTGACTTTTGCTCCATAACGGAGCAGATGTTCTCTGCCTTTTGTCCTTAGCTTATGGATTTCCTGTCTGTTCTGCTTTTCTCAGCTTAAAAACAGGATTTGTGGGGGGTGGTTGGAAAATGCTGCGACTGTGAGTCTGATAATGATTTGTTGACATCTTGTACTTGGATTGTAATACAGAGTTGTTCAGTGTATTTATAGTTTTTAAGTTTACTTCACAGAACAACAGAATCACAGAACCGAGGGAGGCCATTCAGCCTGGCATTCTGGGCTGGATCTCCAAAAGAGCAGTTTACCTCGTGCTATTCCCCTGCCTTCTCCATGCAGCACTGAACATTCTTCCTTTTCAGATAAAAATCCAATTCCCTTTGAATGCCTCAATTGAACTTGCCTCCATCACACTCTCATACAGTGCATTCCAGATCCTAATCACTCGCTGCGTGAAAGAGTTTTTCCTCATGTCGCCATTACTCCTTTTGCTAATTACCTTAAATCTGTACCTTCCTGTTCTCAAACCATCAACCAATGGGAACAGTTTCTCCCTATTGCATCCTTGCCATGGGTTTGTTGTTACTCATTATCAGATACAGATATACTCACATCTGGAAAATGTATCTTATTGTCCTAATCAATCTCTTCTAATTGTGGAGTTTTATTGGCTATCCCTCACCAGCAAGGATGATTGTCTTCCATGCGTCCGAAGATAGCTGATGAGGCTGATTCAGGATCTACAGACTTTATGACACGTAGAGCATTTGTTATCATTTGGGATGTCAGATCGTGCATTATTCATTCGGGTCATGGCTTGTTCTTTCTGCCGCTCTCACTTTTCCTCTACATTTTGTCGTCGTTTGGTCTCAAAATGCTGGGATCCTTCCCACAGACTCTGCCTCCATCTGGTTCAGTCCAGGGCGATGGTCTCCCAGGAGTTGATGTCAATGTTGCATTTCTTCATGTTGACTTTCAGCACATCCTTGTAGCGTTTCTTTTTATTCTCCTCTGGTGCGCCTACCCTGACTGAGCTGGGAGATGAAGACCTGCTTTGGGAGCCTGGTATCTGACATTAAAACTATATGAACCCAAATAAGTTGATGGTGGATAATCATAGCCTTGATCCTTGTGGTGCCTGTTGTGAGAGGACACTGATATTGGTGCGCCTGCCCTCACACTTGGTATGTAGGATCTTCCACAGACAGCGTTGATGAAATGACTCCAGTGCTTTTAGATGCCTCCTATACATTGTGCATGTTTCAGCCCCATACTGCATGGTAGGGATCACAACCGCGTGGTAGATCATGAGCTTGGTTTCAGTTTTGATGTCGCGATCTTCAAACACTCATTTCCTCGGCTGGCCAAAGGCTGCAGCAGTAGATGCCAGGCGATACTGGATTTCTTCATCATTGTTAGCCTTCTGTGAGAGATAACCTCTAAGCTACTGGAAGTGTTCCACATTTTCTCATCATGAATCCTAATCAATGGGGCTGGGACCTGTGCATTTGGAGCTTCCTGATGGAGGACTTGGTCTTCTGAATGTTGAGTGTAAGCTCCATCTTCTCAAATGCCTCAGTAAATACGTTGAAGATTATTTGAAGATTTGTTTCCAACACAGCACCAACCGCAGTGTCATCAGCGTATTGGAACTTAATGACTGAACTCGGGGTGGTCTCTGTTTTTGATTGGAGTCACCTGAAATTAAATAGTTTACTCTGAATTTGAGAAATAAGCTGCAGTCCAGCAGGAAGCTTGTTTCTAGTCAGATGGAGCATGGCTGTTAGGAATCTTGAAAAAAATTATGGAGTATGGTAGTTTGCAATCCTATCAACACAAAGTGATCACAGACCATCACACTTTAAAATGGCATTCTGAGAATCTGAGTCTACAGCAAACCTACTTCAACTCTAATTGCAATAGAGTCTTTGCAGCCCATTTTACCAGCCCATTGGAGACGGGCTGGAATGCGAGAGGGGCAGTAAAATGGTAAAGGGTGTCGTGAGGGAAGCCTGACATATTCCCGCCGCCAGGCCTGTTTCCCACTGGTGGGGATGGCAGTGCCTGCCAGCCGGAGGTGGGTGGCCTATTGAGCCAATTAATTGCCCTATTGACAGTCATGTTAGCACCCGTCAGCTGCATCAAGGCAGACTCCCATCTGCTTCATTGAGGAGGTGGGGTGGGGTGGGGTGGCCTTGGATTCCTGAGGCTCCATGTTGCAAAGAATGGGTCCCCAGCAGTAATGGCCAACCCGTGGCCCTGATAGTGTCACGATTGTACATGTGGGCTTGACTATTAGAGCCTATACAGAGAAAGTAACTTTGTGTTTTGGGGCAAACACCTGACCTGGGGGTTGTTGTAAGTTCAGATAGGCATATGCAGCAGGAGTGAACAGAAGTCTTTATTAAACACTTGTTTAATCTTTGTTAAAGTTAAATCTGTGACTTCAAGTGTGATTCTTTGAGCCTGAGCTGTGACATTGGCGACAAGGATATAAAGAGAAACAATACAGAGGTAAAATTAAAGATATTTAGGATTGTATCATGGCATTTGCTGGAGCTGATATGTCTGTGGTCCAGGGAATTGAGCCAATTGATCCGACAGGTGATGCCAGGACCGTCCGTGTGAAATGCAAAGCATGGCTGGAGGAGTTTGAAGCGTATGCTGACAGTCGCTGTTTGTTTGTGGATGGGGCGACGGATGTGCAGAAAGTACAGTGATGAGCCTTATTGCTGTTCAATGTGGGTGCGTCAGTGAGTGAGATTTTAAAGACATTGCCTGACATGGGTGAAAAAGCGGATTATGAACATGCAGTGAAAGCTTTGAAGGACCATTATGTGGTGACACCAAATGCCACATTCCAAAGGCATGTTTTCCATCAAATTGGCAGAAAGGGGGGAAACAGTAGCCCACAGTGGCGCAGTGGTTAGCACCGCAGCCTCACAGCTCCAGTAACCCGGGTTCAATTCCGGGTACTGCCTGTGTGGAGTTTGCAAGTTCTCCCTGTGTCTGCGTGGGTTTCCTCCGGGTGCTCCGGTTTCCTCCCACATGCCAAAGACTTGCTGGTTGATAGGTTAATTGGCCATTATAAATTGCCCCTAGTATAGGTAGGTGGTAGGGAAATATAGGGACAGGTGGGGATGTGGTAGGGATATGGGATTAGTGCAGGATTAGTATAAATGGGTGGTTGATGGTCGGCACAGACTCGGTGGGCCGAAGGGCCTGTTTCAGTGCTGTATCTCTAAACAAAATAAACAAATTTGTAACTCATTTGAGACAGGTGCCAGATGGATGCAATTATGTTGCGATGGTTCTGAATAACCAGATAATGGATCAGGTGGTCCAACATTGCAAGTTGGATAAATTGAGGCGTAGGCTGCTGGAAAGAGGAGCCGACTTAACATAGGATGAGACTTTTAAAATAGCAGCTACATTGGAAGCAGTGGATGGACAAGTTCACAGCATGAAGCTTGGTCCCATTTCCACCATTGGCACGACAAAATCTGAGGTTAATCGAGTGTCACAACAGAATCCAGATATGCGTAAACGTATACAGCAATTCTGAGAGAGTGTTTCAGATGTGGCAACTTGGGGCACATGGAAGAGATGATTTCTGCTCTGCGAAGGGAAAGATGTGTAGAAAATGTGGGGACAGATACCATTTTGCCAAGAAGTGCAGAAGCAAAGCTGAACATAGTGGAAAGCCTGGAAAATCATGGAAAGGAAACAGAGATGGAAGCGGTACAACAGTGATATGCGTTGAAGCAGATGCAGTGAGTGAGGACACGAACAGCAATCGTGAGAATGTTCCAGTGATTGTTGTGGGTACTGAAGTGAGCATTATTGTATTTTCAGGAAGTGTCAGTAATATCATCAGCAGAGCATTGTGGGAGGAACTGAAGCCAAAGATAATGAAATGCACATCTCGAAAATGTGTCAAAAAGCTTTACCCTTACACATCTAAAACACCATTTCAAACTGTTGGATGTTTCACTGCGAGTGTGAGAGCTGGAGATCAGAGTGTGGAGGCAGAATTCGAAGTGATTGAGGAGCTTGGTGAGCCACTTCTGAGTAGAGGAACTGGCCAAACCATGGGCGTGCTACACATTGGATTGAAAGTGAATTCTGCGAAGCTCTTATGTGGAGCTTCGAGCGGAGTTTGGATCAGTGTTTCAAGGAATTGGGAAGTTGCACATTCGCCAAGTGAGATTAACCATTGACAAGAATGTGAAGCCTGTTGCTCAGCCTGTACGTAGAACACCTTTTGGTCTAAGAGAAAAAATTGAGGCGTAGGTCAAGGAACTGGTTGACCAAGACATCATAGAGCCAGTTGAAGGACAAACACACAGATCTTCACTGGAGAAGGAAGCTAAATCATTTGTGTGGTTTGTGGTGGTTCATGCTGCAACCAGAGCAATGACAATTAGAGAAATTGAAAGAGTCAGACAAGGATTCAGAATTGAATGGCATCAGACAGAGAATCCAAGCTCAATATTGGGAGAATTGCCCACTCAGCGCTTACATTTTTCTAAGAGATGAACTGTGCACAATTGGGAAGTGTGTTCTCTGTTTTTTTAATCGTTCATGGGATGTGGGCATCGCTGGCTAGGCCAGCATTTATTGTCCATCCCTAATTGCCCTTGAGAAGGTGATTGGGAGCTGCCTTCTTGAACTGCTGCAGTCCTTGGCATATAGGTAAACCAAAAGTGCTCTTAGGAAGGGAGTTCCAGGATTTTGACCCAGCAACAGTGAAGGAATGGCAATATAGTTCCAAGTCAGGATGGTGTGTGACTTGGAGGGGAACTTGCAAGTGATGGTGTTCCCATGCATATGCTGCTCTTGTCCTTCTAGGTGGCAGAGGTCACAGATTTGGAAGGTGCTGATTAAGGAGCCTTGGTGCGTTGCTGCAGTGCATCGTGTAGATGGTACACACTGCTGCCACTGTGCGTCAGTGGTGGAGGGAGTGAATGTTTGTGGATGGGGTGCCAATCAAGCGGGCTAATTTGTTCTGAATGGTGTCAAGCTTCTTGAGTGATGTTGGAGATGCAGACATCCAGGCAAGTGGAGAGTATTTCATCACACTCCTGACTTGTGCCTTGTAGATGGTGGACAGGCTTTGGGGAGTCAGGAGGTGAGTTACTCGCCACAGGATTCCTAGCCTCTGACTTGCTCTTGTAGCCATGGGATTTATATGGCTACTTCAGTTCAGTTTCTGGTCAATGGTAACCCCCAGGATGTTGATAGTGGGATATTCAGCGATGGTACTGCCATTGAATGTCAAGGGGAGATGGTTAGATTCTCTCTTGTTGGAGATGGTCATTGCCTGGCACTTGTGTGGTGCGAATGTTACTTGCCACTTATCAGCCCAAGCCTGAATACTGTCCAGGTCTTGCTGCATTTCTACACGGACTGCTTCAGTATCTGAGAAGTTGTGAATGATGCTGAACATTGTGCAATCATCAGCGAACATCCCCACTTCTGACCTTATGATTGAAGGACGGTCATTGATGAAGCAGCTGAAGATGTTTGGGCCTAGGACACTACCCTAAGGAACTCCTGCAGTGATGTTCTGGAGCTGAGATGATTGCCCTCCAACAACCACTCCTACCAATATTGTCATGGACAGATGCATCTGCGACCGGCAGATTGATGAGGACAAGGTCAGGTATGTTTTTCCCTCACCATCTGCCGCAGACCCATCTGGCAGCTATGTCCTTTAGGACTCGGCCAGCTCGGTCAATAATGGTGCTCCTAAGCCACTCTTGGTGATGGACATTGAAGTCCCCAACCCAGAGTAGATTCTGTGCCCTTGCCACCCTCAGTGCTTCCTCCAAGTGGTGTCAGCATGGAGGAGTACTGATTCGTCAGCTGGGGGTTGTGGGGGGTGGGGCATAGGTGGTAATCAGCACGTGGTTTCCTTGTCCATGTTTGACCTGATGCCACGAAACCTCATGGGGTCTGGAGTTGATGGTGAAGACATCCAGGGCAACTCCCTCCTGACTGCGTACCACTGGTAACAGACTTGTAATGCCACAAAGTTTTAGACCTAGACTGGTGATACTAGCTCATGAGGGTCACTTGGAAGCAGTTGGTACTAAGCAAAACGTACAAACCAAAGTATGGTGCCCAGAGATGGAGAAAGATGTGGAAAGGTTTGTCAGAACATATCATGGATGTCAACTTGCCAGTCGACCCAATCCACTAGAACCAGTATGCAGCACACTGCTACCAGCTGGACCATGGGAGGATGTAGCAATTGACATCTTCGGCCCATTTCTATCAGGAGAGTCCATACCAGTGGTGATTGATTATTACAGCCGTTATTAGAGTCATAGAGAGATACAGCACTGAAACAGGCCCTTTGGCCCACCGAGTCTGTGCTGACCAACAACCACCCATTTATACTAATCCTACATTAATCCCATATTCCTTACCACATCCCCTCAATTCTCCTACCACCTACCTACACTAGGGGCAATTTACAATGGCCAATTTACCTATCAACCTGCAAGTCTTTGGCTGTGGGAGGAAACTGGAACACCTGGTAGAAACCCACGCAGTCACAGGGAGAACTTGCAAACTCCGCACAGGCAGTACCCAGAACTGAACCCGCTGGAACTATGAGGCTGCAGTGCTAACCACTGCACCACTCTAGTATGAGAATGTGATATGTATGTCTACAACGACAGTGAAAATAGTGTTTGTATTGACTGAAATATTTTCAAGGTACGGCCTACCAGTCACTCTGTATTCAGACAATGGTCCACAATTTTTTTCATAGACCTTTGCAGATTACATGCAAATCACAGGCATTCTCCATTACAGAGTAACACCTAAATGGACACAGGCAAATGAGGAAGTGGAAAGACAAAACCAATCCTTAGAGAAACAGATGAGGATTGCTTAGGCTGAGATTAAAGACTGGATGGAGGTATTGTTGTCATATGTGGCCATGTATAGAGCAACTAAACACACAATGACGGGAAAGAGCCCAGCTGAGTTGTTATTTGGATGCAAATTACGCATCAAGATACCAGAGCTGAGGGATATTAGAGTTGATCAGCAGGTTCGAGATCATGATGCTGAGAAAAAGGGTGCTGCAAAGTTTTATGCAGACCACAGAAGGAGAGCTAGACAGTCTGATATGATACCAGGTGATGAAGTAGTGCTGGGATGGGAGAGTTTGTGTAAGATGGATACACCATATTATCCCAAGCCGTACACAATTGTCAAGAAGGGAAACAATGTAGCTGTGCAGTTGTCAGAAGGAGTACGGCATGACAGAAATTCTTCCTGTGTCAAAAAGTATCATGGTGACAAAGACACAGCAGCAGATGAACCAGATGTAGGAGCTGAGGTGAAGATGACATCCAGCAAACCAGATGTCCAAGCCAGTGATGCTCTTGGCAGGCAGACAGCTTGCTATCCAGAGGGAGAAACATCGATCCCAGAGGGGCCGACGACATTTCCTAATCCTGACGTGGTGGACAGAGTTCCTGAGTCAACAGGCAATCTAAGACACGAAACGAGACCACCAAAGTGATATGAAGATTTTGTATTGTGATTATGGTCAAAACAAAAAGGGTGTATGCCAAACCCTACACTTGAAAGCAAATGTAATTGAAGAAATTCATTTATTCAGCGAATTCGGAAAATAATGATTTGCTAAGTTTGGTTACAAAATTTGTTACAGTATGTTTGGTAAGGGATGGAATTTAAGCAACATAAGCCAAGCAGAAAAATCATGGACTTGTTTTAGTCTGATAAATGAGGAATGTCATGATTGAATGTGTATGCTTGAGTATTAGAGACCATACAGTACTTGGAAGAGAAACTAAAAGATTTGGGGAAAACACCTGACCTGGGGGTTGTTGTAAGGTCAGATAGGCATATGCAGTAGCAGTGAACAGAAGAGTTTATTAAACACTTGTTAAATCTTTGTTAAAGTTAGATCTGTGACTTGAAGTGTGATTCTTTGAGCCTGAGATGTGACAGATATCACCGCTGGAAGGTTCACACCTCCCATCGCCAGGGCCTGCTTGCCTGGCCTTGAATTGACAAAAAGCTATCTTACTAGTGCTTTGAAGGTGACTCAAGATAGAGGCATCCTATCCTTCTTCTTGCAGCTTCAGCTGTGCCACCACTCTCAGTGGTACTGCCAAGGCTGCAGAGCTGCTGCACCTCTGATTGGGCTGGCAATGTGGAGATCCAGCCCACAGTCCTTAATTGGACTTCAGCCCTGACAATGGCCTCCTAATTGGCGGCTGCCAGCAGAATTGTTGCCACGATCCCGCTGTCCGCTGGTGTGGGCTCGGGTCCACATTTCGTCCTGGTGTCAGGACTGCACACTTGGCGGCAAAATCCTGGCCATTGAGTCATAATGGCACAGAAGGAGGCCATTCAGTCTATCAAGCCCATGTTGCTACCTGTAGAGCAATCTAGTCAGTTCTATTCTCCACTCTATTCCCATAGCCCTGCAAATCTATTTCCCTCAACTGCCGATCCAATTTCCTATTGAAATCATTGATTGTCTCCACTTCCAAAACACTCTTAGGAAGCAAGTTCCAGGTTATTACCACTCGCTGCCTAAAAAAGTTCTTCCTCACATCTCCCCTGTTTCTTGTGCCCAAAACCTTCCATCTGTGTCTCCCAGTCCTTGTACCACTATCTAAGGGGAACAACTTTTTTTTGTCTACCTTATCTAATCCTGTCTTAATCTTGTACACCTCAATCTTCTTTGCACCAAGGAGAACAACCTCAGCTTCTTCAACCTAACCTTGTAGCTAAATTCCCTCATCCCTGGAACCATTCTTCTAAATCTCCTCAGCACCCTCTCAAGGACCCTCACATCCTTCCTAAAATATGGTGACCAGAACTGGATGCAATATTAATATTAAACGTAGTGGCTCCTTTAAATGTCTGGGGTGGACTGCACCCCCCCCCCCCCCCACCCCGATCACGTGGAGTGGACTGATGGTCTGTCCCTGGTGACAGCGTAGGCGCTACTGCGCATGCGCTAACGCCATTTTTAAAGCCCTATAGTACAAGTTTTAAGCGATAGTGCAGTATATTTTATGTAAAAAAATAAATAAATGTTTCTACCCCCTCTCCCACCACCCTGCCCCCCAGAATAAAACATATATTCATTCCTTGCCCTCTTCCCCCCCCCCCACAAAATACTTACCTTGTGTAGCCGACCATCCCACCCTCCAACGTTACACCTTCCCACCAACCCCGACACCAATCAGAAGAGTTTGACCCTGCTCCCTCGACTCCCGCACTGAAATACTTACCTGCTCCCTCATCCCCACCAGTGTCACGCCTCGGATCGCCAGACAGAGATCCGAAGGCTTGGGAGTACCGGCCACCAGCAGTAATATTGGAGTGGAACAGACGACGGGACCGGGTAAGTACTTAATTCATATTTCTATTTAAGAAGCCCAAGATCCCATATGCTTTGCTAATTACTCTCTCAATATGCCCTGCCACCTTCAAAGATTGATGCACATAAGCCTTCTGGTCGCTCTGTTCCTGCTCACTCTTTAGAACTGTACCATTAAAATTGTATTTATTTCCCTACCCTTTCTTTATTTTTTTATTTTATTTATTTATTTTTTATTTAGAGATACAGCACTGAAACAGGCCCTTCGGCCCACCGAGTCTGTGCCGACCATCAACCACCCATTTATACTAATCCTACACTAATCCCATATTCCTACCACATCCCCACCTGTCCCTCTATTCCCCTACCACCTACCTATACTAGGGGCAATTTATAATGGCCAATTTATCTATCAACCTGCAAGTCTTTTGGTGGTGGGAGGAAACCGGAGCACCCGGCGAAAACCCACGCAGACACAGGGAGAACTTGCAAACTCCACACAGGCAATACCCAGAATTGAACCCGGGTTGCTGGAGTTGTGAGGCTGCGGTGCTAACCACTGCGCCACTGTGCTGCCCATAATGCATCACCTCACACTTTTCTGGATGAAATTCCATCTGCCATTTGTCTGCTCATTGTGCTAGCCCATCACTGTCCTGTTACAGTCAATTGGTTTCAACCTCACTGTTTACCAAACATCCAAGTTTGGTATCATCGACAAATTTTGAAATTTTACTGTCTATTCCAATATCCAAGTCATTCATATATATCAGAAAAAACAGTGGTCTTAGCATTGACCCTTGGGAAACACCACTGTCTACCATCCTCCAGTCTGAAAAACAATAATTTACCATGACTTGCTGTTTTCTGGCCTTAAGCCAAATTTTATTCAAGCTGACATTGACTGTCCTATTCCATGAGCCTCAATTTTGTTAACCAGCGATCTTTGTGGTACACTTTCTTAAAATCCATGTAGAAAACCTCCATTGCATTCTCTTCATTGACATTCTCTGTTACTTCATCAAATAAATCAATTAGATTAGTCAAACAGGATCTGCCTTTTACAAATCTGTGCTGCTTCTCCTTAATCAACTTAAATCTCTCCAAATGTTGGATAATTGTTTGTCTTATTATTTTTTTCTAAAACCTTACCCACCACTGATGTTAAACTGACCGGCCTGTAATTACTAGAAATGTCCTTACACCCTTTCTTGACTGAGGATGTCACATTTGCCACTTTCCAATTCTCTGGCAACTCCCTTATATCTAGGGAAGATTGGAAGATGATGGCGAGCGCTTCCACTATCTCCACTGCCACTTCCCTCAGCAACCTGGGATGCAGGCTATCCAGACCATGCAACATATCCACTCTAAGCTTAGACAATCTTTCCAGTACATCTGCCAATCAATGTTCACCCCATCCATTACCTCTACCATCTCTGCTTCTACTGTTATTCTGTACAGCATCATCTTCCTTAGTAAACACTGATCGTGTTGCTATTTGGAGGAAGGAGATGTGGAAATGGAATGGAAGCTTTTAACAGCTTCAACATTTGAATTAAACTATTGTGGGAATGGCAATGTCACATGTGAGCTGGTGAGATTCATTATTCAGATGGTCTGACAAACATGATGATGCACCCAGTTCCTATGCTGGTGCTGTTAAGTGTGCTGGTAATTTTGATTTCTTACAGGATGGCATGTTTGAAAACAAGGACTACAAATGGTAAATGTTGTTGAATGGTATAAAATGACTTTACAAATGTTACCCAGTTAAGTCCTGGCAGAAACAACTGAGAAGAAGCAGGGAAGTGTGGAAATATAGC
This sequence comes from Heterodontus francisci, assembly GCF_036365525.1. Lineage (NCBI taxonomy): Eukaryota > Metazoa > Chordata > Chondrichthyes > Heterodontiformes > Heterodontidae > Heterodontus > Heterodontus francisci. The sequence continues at coordinate 164,142,128 of NC_090372.1, read as the reverse complement.
TTCATTCTAACTTTGTGCTCTGTTGTTTGTGCGATCATCACACAATGATTTAAAATGGTTTTCTGCTGAATAGGGATACTTTGTGAAGCAGGCCTAAGGTAAGGATGAGGAATTGAAGGAATGTGTGAAGGTTGTTCATACATGTCTTGAGGTTCTGGGGAGATGTTGGTCTGGTCACTGTGTTCATAGTAATAAAATGATAAATGGTAACAGAATTATTAGGAAAGGTTGTGAGGGGCTAAGTGCATTTTCTTGGCTCTATGCTGATATATTCAATGTCACATTGTGTGTCTGATGTATTTTGGTTTATTGGTAATATGCATGAAATCTAGAGATCAAAGGTAGAATTGGTCTAAGAGTTTTGAGTAACCGTTGTATTCTGTAGTCTCACTGGAATGTGGATTGTGATGTACTTGAGTTCTTATAGCGAATTGTGAACTCAATAAAGAATTGTATAATCATATAGGAATTGTGTTGTATGATTTACCTGAGTTTTCATGTTGGATTGCATAAGAGGAGCTCATTTAAGATCTGATTCTGTGGTTGTTACAACTGGTGTGTGTGTACTCTGGTGTTTAAAGTAACAAAATGAAGTAGAACAGGAAAGCAGTCCCAACCCCATCCATCTGATTTGTATGTCTCAGTAGGTAAAGTGCCAGATGGAAGAAATGTCTTTACCTCCACCCCAGCTAGACCAGAAATTTCATTGGCAAAATACCTGACAGAAATGGGTCCTGCCTTAAAATCTAACTTTCAAAATTGTAAAGTACCTGCATTACACCTGTATGGTGCCAATAATACTGTGAATTTCCAGCCTTGTCTTCCTTACGGTTTAGCTCTTCATTGTTTGATTTTATGCTTTTAGGTTTTCCGAGGATGATTTCATCAAATTGGTCAAGCAAGTTCAGAAATGCAACTGGAAAAAGAATCCTAAAGAACACAAAACTTTAAGGTAATTTAAGGTCAAAGTTCAGTATTCCTGAACAGTTTTAATATAGCAGATTCTAGAATTTTAGAGTCATAGAGCCATCTGCAACACAGAAGGAGGTCATTTGGCCCATCAAGTCCATGCCACCTTTATGCCAAGTAATCCAATCTGTCCCTCCTTTCTGCTTGATCCCCGTAGCCCAGCAAATTTATTTCCTTCAAGTGACCACATAATTTCTTTTTGAAAGCATTAATTGTCACTGCTTCCACCACCCTTGTAGGCACCGAATTCCAGGTCATTACCACCCACTGCGTAAAAAGGTTCTTCCTCACATTCCTGTTGCACCTGTTGCCCAAATCCTTCAATCTGTGTCCCCTAGTCCTTGTACCATCAGTTAATGGAAACAGTTTTTCCTTGTCTAACTTATCAAAGCCAATCACAATCTTGTACACCTCTATCAAATCACCCCTCAATCTCCTTTGCTCCAGGGAGAACAACCCAAGTTTTTCCAACCTAACTTTGTAACTAAAATCCCCCATCCTTGGAACCATTTTGGTGAATCTCCTTTGCACCGTCTCAAGGACCCTCGCATCCTTCCTAAAATGTGGTGACCAGAACTGGGTGCAATACTCTAGTTGGGGCCTAACCAGAGCTTTTGTACTCAATGCCTCTATTTATGAAGCCCAAGATCCCATATGCTTTACTAACCACTCTCTCAGTATGTCCTGCCACCTTCAAAGATCTATGCACATGGACCCCCAGGTCCCTCTGTTCCTGCACACGCTTTAGAACTGTGCCATTAAGTATATATTACCTCTCCCTATTCCTTCTGCCAAAATGCATCACCTCACACTTGTCTGTATTAAATTCCATCTGCCACCTCTCTGCCCATTTTGCTAGTCTATCTATGTCCTGTTGCTGGCAGTTCATATCGTTCTCATTGTTTGCCACTCCTCCAAGTTTGGTGTCATTGGAAAAATTTGAATTTCTACTCTGTAGATCAAGGTCCAAGGCATTTATATAAAGCAAAAAAAAACAGTGGTCTTAGCAGTTACCCTTGGGGAAAACCACTGTCCACCATCCTCCAGTCTGAAAAACAACCATTTAGCATGACTCGCTGTTTTCTGTCCTTAAGCCAAAATGTTGTCCAATTGGACACTGACACTCTTAGTCCATGAGCCTCAATTTTATTAACCAGCCTTTTGTGTGGTACCTTATCAGACACTTTTTTTCAAAATTCATACAGTCAACATCCACCACATTCCCTTCATCAACCTTCTCTGTTACTTCATCAAAAATTCAATTAGATTAGTCAAGCACGACCTGCCTTTTAAAAATTCATGCTGACTCTCCTTAATTCACTCAAACCTCTCCAAGTACCTGTTGATATTTCCTGATTTTAGTTTCTAAAACCTAACCACCACTGATGTTAAACTAGCTGGCATGTATTTGCGAGGATTGTCCTGACAACCTTTCTTGAATAAGGGTAGCACAGTTGCCACTTTCCAGTCCTCTGGCACCTCCCCCATATCTAGGGAAGATTGGAAGATTATGGCAAGGCCTTCCACTATCACCACCCCTACTTCCTTTCGCAACCTGGGATGTAAACCATCCAGACCAGATGACTTATCTATCCTCAGCATAGTCAGCATTTTCAGTACCTGCTCACTCTTAATTTCTACCCTATCCATTGCCTCTACTCTCTCAGCTTCAACTGAAACTTTGTCAGATTCCTCTTCCTTGGTAAACACTGATACAAAATGCTCACTATGTATTCTAGCCTTACCTTGTGCCTCACAGTATATATTACCCTTTTCGTCCCGAATAAGCGAGGGAATACACAATAAACAGGAGGATATTGAGAGGGGTAAAAGAAGTGAGAGACCTTGGAGTGCATGTCCGCAGGTCACTGAAGGTGGCAGGGCAGGTAGATAGGGTGGTGAAGAAGGCATATTGAATGCTTTCCCTTATTGGATGAGGTATAGAGTACAAAAGAAGGGATGTAATGCTGGAATTGTATAAAACACTGGTTAGGCCACAGCTGGAGTATTGCGTACAGTTCTGGTCACCACATTACAGGAAGGACATAATTACTCTGGAGAGAGCGCAGAGGAGATTTACAAGAATGTTTCCAGGGCATGAAAGTTGCAGCTATGAGGAAAGATTGGATAGGCTAGGGTTATTTTCCTTAGAACAGAGAAGGCTGAGGGGTGACTTAATTGAGGTGTACAAAATTATGAGGGGCCTAGAGGGAGTAGACAGGAAGGACCTGTTCCCCTAGCGGGGAGGTCAATTACCAGGGGGCACAGAGTTAAGGTGATTGGTAGAAGGACTAGAGGGGACATGAGGAAAAACCTTTTCACCCGGAGGGTGGTGGGTGTCTGGAATCCACTGCCAGGAATGGTGGTGGAGGCAGAAACCCACAATTCTTTTAAAAGATACCTGGACATGCACCTGTAGTGCTGTAACCTGCAAGGCTATGGAGCAGGTGCCGGAAGGTGGGATTAGATAGGGCAGCTAGTTTTCTCAGCTGGCATGGACACGATAGGCTGAATGGTCTCATTCTGTGCCTTAATTTTTCTATGGGTTCTATGGTTCTAGGTTCTAACCCTAACCCAACCCACCCAATTACTATTTACATGCCGGTAAAAGATGTTTGTGTTCCCTTTTATATTGATTGCCATTCTATTCTCATGTTCTCTCTTTGTCAGTCTTATTTTCCTCTTCACCTTCTATCTCATCTTATTGTATATGGCATGGTTTTCTCTTGAAGAATTCACCTGGAATGCATCAGACTTCCTCTTTATTTGTTTCATTGTAATCTCTATTTCCCTCCTCATCCTTGGAGTTCTGTTTTGGTTCCCCTACATTTCACCCTTGTTGGAATGTACCTAACCTGTACCGGCAGCATCTCATCCTGAAAGATGGCCCATAGTTCTGTCACAGCTTTTCCTGTGAGTCTTTCAATCCATTTTACCCTGTCTATATCCCTTCTCATTACATTGAAATTAGCCCTCTCCCAAACTAGACGTTCTACCTTATTTTGTTCCTTGCTATTCTGCATTACTCGTGTAAAACTTATGATAACATGATCACACTTACCTAAATGCTCCCTGACAGACAGTTGGTCCACTTGGCCCTCCTCATTTCGTAGCACCGGATCCAGCAAGCCTTCTTTCTAGTTGGGTTGAGAACATATTCATCAAGGAAGTTCTCCTGAATACAGACATTTCTCACCCTCCTTACCCTTTACTATCCCAATACATTATCCCAATTGAAATGTGGGTAATTAAAGTCCCCCAGTATCACCACTCTATAGTTCTTGCACATCTCTGACATTTCCCTGCAGGTTTGCTCCTCCATCTCGCTCTCACTATTTGGAGGCCTATAGAATACCTCTAGTCGTGTGATCATACCCTTTTTGCTTCTCAACTCTAACCAAATGAATTCTGTCTTTGCCCCCTCAAGGACATCCTCCCTTTCCAACACTACAATGTTTTCCCGAATCAGTACTGCCACCCCACCTCCCTTTTCTCCTTCTCTATCTTTTCTGAACACTTTATATCCTTGTATATTAAGTGCCCAGTCCTCACCATTTTTAAGCCAAGATTCTGTTATTGCCATATTCCCATCCTGCTGTTTGTTCTTGTTGCTCACCAAACTTACCACACTTTGTGCATTTACACTCATGCATTGTAATCCTGTCTTTGTATTCCTCACAGTCCTTTTCAGTCCATTGTTTTCGAATATGGAACTGCTCCCTTCTGTAGTATTGTCCAACACTCTCACATTATGCACCTTATTCTTCTTTTCTACTTCCACAGTGCCCATCTCCTGTCAATCTAGTTTACATCCTTCTCAACCACACTGGTGAATCTCCCTGCGAGGACACTGGTCCCAGTCCTGTTGAGGTGTAACCCTCTTTGGTGACTTCTGCCCCAGAACTGGTCCCAATGCCCCAAGAACCTGAAGCCCTCCCTCCTGCACCATGCTTCTAGCCACGCATTTATCCTCCCTATCCTCCTATTCCTACTCTCGCTGGCTCACGGCACTGGGTGTAATCCAGAGATTATTAACTTTGATGTCCCACCCTTTGACTTCCTTCCCAGCTCCTGAAAATCTGACTGTAGGACCTCAATAACTGCCCTTGCTATGCCGTTGGTACCAACGTGTCCCACAACTTCTGGCTCACTCCCTCCTGTAAAATATTCTGCACCTTCTCTGTGATTTCCTGTACCTGGCACCAGGGAGGCAACACGCCATGTGGGACTCACGATAGCAGTTACAGAAATGCCTCTCTGACCCTTTGGCTATGGAATCTCCTGTAACAACTGCATTTCTACTCTTTGCTGTTCCCTCCTGTACAGTCCCCTGCCCATTGGTGCCATGGTCTGGACTGCACTCCTTCAAGCTATCGTCACTCCCAGCAGTCTCCAAAGCTGAGTACCTGTTTGAGAGTGGCAAATACCTCCAAGACTCCTGCACCTCCTGCCTCTTTCTACTTTTCCAGATGTCCACCCACCTACTATCCTGTACTCTTACTGCCTGTGGGGTGTGTTGTTGGGAATCAATTTAAATCAATTAATGACTCTCCACACCATCTGATAGAGGTTGACAGTGTACTATTTATTTTTACTTGCAAGGGAGAAGTCTTTGCACACTCCTCCTTCCAGAGTGCTCTTCTCAGCCAGTCTCACAGACATCAGTGCTGATAAAGGTCGAATGCACAATGTGTCGGCAATAATGTACACAATACCCACACTGCTGCTATGTACACCATACCCACAATGCTGCAGAATATTATAATACATTTCCCCTCTTTCCATCCCCCCTTTTGGCCCTTGGCAACCACTCACCCAAGATGGCCACGCTAACTATCTACCATTGCTCTGGACTGCCTGCCCCATGCCGCTGACCTGACAGCTGGATAGGGCAGTCCAGGGCTTTGCTTTTGCTACTCTAAATTACTCTAAGGCTTTGCATTTTCTGATTCCTTAACAGTTCTTTATACTCATGCACAGTGTCTTTAAGTTTCTGCTTCCTTCTTTTCCTTCTGTATGACTTACAAGCCAGATTGCCCATACTAGGGACAAGACAAGTTGTACAACCACCAGGGCATGGGACACTATCCTGATCCAGGGATGGATATTTACATTTAACCCCCAATTCCAAATTTGTTGGTACCGGGGTCTGTGCTAAGGGTATGATCTGCATCCTCCTGGATGTCTTGTAGCTCCTCCTCCAACTGGTAATACCACTTGACCGTCCCCTCTAGCTCTGTCCGGAGGGCATTCAGTCTCATGGGCAGCCTGGGCAATGGTGGTGCTGTTGGGGGAAGGTATTGGTCGAGGTCTCCTTCGACGTCATCCGTGGCATGCAGATGAGCCTCATCTCGCTTGTGTATGTAGACCAGATGGGCCTCCCCTGTGGTGGTTGGAACCTGAGCGGACAGGCAGAAATTGGGGCTTGGTACTGGGCATCTTAAGGGTCCATATAGGTACTCCATTTCTGCAGTAGTCACACAGTACTTCGCTTTTCCCCTGGATGCCGCGTGTGTGGGCTCAGACCTCGAGCTGCTGACTTGTACGGTGCAGTTCGCTGTCCTGCTGAACCTGCACAATGCCCACTATCCACTTCTGACGGGATGGGGGCATATGGTGTAGTTACCTGCCTTCCTACAACCTGTCAATATCACCCTGGTCATGCTCCCATTCCTGTCAATGGCATAGGTGGGCACCTAGTGGTACTGTATGTACTTGTCCCCTATTATTACTCCAATGTTCGCAACTGCATATTGTGGGTAGGCTTTCTGGTCATTTGGGACGACCAGTATCATCAGTATTAGCCTTACCATTATCAGATTTACAGCAACACATCCTTGGATTACAAGATACACTCTGGTTAGACTCTTGAGCCTGTAACCATTCATGTTGCCCGGATGCTGTGCCATTTCCCTTAAGTGGGTGCTATCAATCCAATCTGGTATTTGTTGTTCCTGTATCTGCCTGAGGTTGTGCCTGACTTGTCCCACTATCCATGCTCCATATGCATGGCATGTGGCAGTCTTTTGTTTCTCTCTCCCTTGCTCCTCTGTACAGTCTATCAGGGTGTTAATGATATGGACATGGCCCATGATAATGGTTACTCCCTCTATGGTCTGTGTTTGCAGTGCGATCCCTTTCTGGCCCGCATCATTAGTCCTAAGACTCAGCCACTTTATGCTTTCCTTGAGGGTCTGGGTGTCAGTGCTTAATCCTGCAATGTCTAACAAGCTGATGGTTGATGTACCTGCTGCCCACCTGGTGGTGACATCATTCACCAGGCTTTGTTTGTGCCGGCTGAATGGGTCTCACCCCCCTCTTGGTGTGGTCATATGCCCCACCGGCGTCCGCTGCATCTCTTACTACTCTATCTACCATTCTCTGGTATAACGCCCGTATCTTGGGCACTTGCACCACTGTGGGAGGCTCAGTTGTGCCAGGTCAATTACAACCGGTATTAGCTCATGATATACATTATCATATAATTTGCCCCTTTTGCGTCACGTTACCAGCCCATTAGTTGGGCCAGGGGTCCATGGTACGCATGTCCACAGGGTTATTGTGTGGAATAGAGTACTTGTCGGTGACTCGGGCATGAGGGTTGGCACCTCCCGCCCCCAAAGTAACACAGTCTGCATTTGGTTCTGCCCCGCCTTGTCCTGAGAGATGAACATGAAGGTTTTGCGGGTATTGGGTTTGTAACACGTCGACTCACAGTCAACGTTGCCGCATGGCCATATCATGATGGCCTCGTGGGACTTGGACCCCTTTCGGCATTCGATACATAGCTATTGTCCCACAGTGACATTGACTTTTGTGAAGGTTCTCCTGCTGGCCTCCCATAACCCTTGGTAATTGCCATGGATCTCTACCGGTCAACAACATTGTCTGGATGTCCTCCTCTGAACCAATCTCCACTGCAACACTGAACATTATGTGATCTGCCTGGAGTGTATGAGACCCGTGTTTGTCCCTGTCTGGGGGTGTGTCCATAGATAAGTGGAGCCCTGTCCGCCAGGCCATGCCCATGTTCCTCCATGGGTGCTGATGGAGGAGGTCAGGACACCTCTCCGTACGAAGGAGGTGGTGCCGAACCTTCCACGCCATCATCCCCCTTTGTTCCTAATCCTCGTCTACTGAACTGGTCCTTCAAATTATCACTCTTAGATTCCAGGTCCTTGCACCTTAAGTTAAGTTCTTTAACCTTTTCCTGGGCTCATTTTGAGTACCCTAGATAACTGTTAACTACTATGAGAACTGCCGTATCATCTTTATCTGCCTTATCATTTTTTTCTGTCCTTGCCTGGGTGGGCAACAGGAGACAGAGAGTAGCAGTGGAAGGGAGTTTCTCAAAATGGAGATGTGTGACCAGTGGTGTTCCACAGGGATCCGTGCTGGGACCACTGTTGTTTGTGATATACATAAATGATTTGGAGGAAAGTATAGGTGGTCTGATTAGCAAGTTTGCAGACGACACTAAGATTTTCTGGAGTAGCAGATACTGAAGGGGACTGTCAGAGAATACAGCAGAATATAGATAGATTGGAGAGTTGGGCAGAGAAATGGCAGATGGAGTTCAATCAGGTCAAATGCGAGGTGATGCATTTTGGAAGATCCAATTCAAGAGTGAACTGTACAGTAAATGGAAAAGTCCTGGGGAAAATTGATGTACAGAGAGATTTGGGTGTTCAGGTCCATTGTTCCCTGAAGGTGGCAACGCAGGTCAATAGAGTGGTCAAGAAGGCATACGGCATGCTTTCCTTCATCGGACGGGGTATTGAGTACAAGAGTTGGCAGGTCATGTTACAGTTGTATAGGACTTTGGTTCGGCCACATTTGGAATACTGCGTGCAGTTCTGGTCGCCACATTACCAAAAGGATGTGGATGCTTTGGAGAGGGTGCAGAGGCGGTTCACCAGGATGTTGCCTGGTACGGAGGGCGCTAGCTATGAAGAGAGGTTGAGTAGATTAGGATTATTTTCATTAGAAAGACGGAGGTTGAGGGGGGACCTGATTGAGGTGTACAAAATCATGAGAGGTATCGACAGGGTGGATAGCAAGAAGCTTTTTCCCAGAGTGGGAGATTCAATAACTAGGGGACACGAGTTCAAAGTGAAAGGGGAAAAGTTTAGGGGGGATATGTGTGGAAAGTTCTTTACGCAGAGGGTGGTGGGTGCCTGGAACGCATTGCCAGCGGAGGTGGTAGACGCGGGCATGATAGCGTCTTTTAAGATGTATCTAGACAGATACATGAATGGGCAGGAAGTAAAGAGATACAGACCCTTAGAAAATAGGCGACATGTTTAGATAGAGGATCTGGATCGGCGCAGGCTTGGAGGGCCGAAAGGCCTGTTCCTGTGCTGTAATTTTCTTTGTTCTTTGTTCTTTGTTTGCCACCACTGCTTCTGCTTGTCTGGTTCAGACTCCGGATCCCACCCGCCTTTAACCATTTTGTCATAGACTTTCTTTCGCTTTTCCATGACTATTTTGGTGAGTGAGTCCGTCGGCCCCACTGGGGCACTAGTTCCATCATGACTACAAAAGCCCGGATTCCCCCAAGGTCCACCTAACACCTGGCTATTCCCACAACTTAACAAGAGTAGTTAACCTTCATTCGTCGTTATCCCGTAGTGGTGGCGATCCCGACTCTCAAGGTGAATCCTGCTGACTACGCCAAAATGTTGTTGGGAATCAATTAAAATCAATTAACGACTCTCCACACCGTCAGATAGAAGTTAACAGTGTACTATTTATTTTCACTTGCAAGGGAGAAGTCTCTGCACACTCCTCCTTCCAGAGTATTGCAGATCTTCTCAGCCAGTTTCACAGACATCAGTGCTGATAAAGGTTGAAACCACAACATGCCGACAGTCACATACACAGTACCCAGAATGCTGTTGTGTACACAGTACCCATAATGCTGCTGAATATACTGAGCGCATTTCCATTCTTTCAGGTGACCATCTCCTCGAATGTGCGATTCAGGAACTTTCCCGTTCCCTAATGTTCCACAGTGGTTCCAGCTGCCCCTCAAGCTTGGAAATCCTGAGCTCGATCTGAAGCAGCTAGAGTTCCTCAAGACACATGAAGTGTCCTGAATATCCCAGGGAAAACATTTTTGTTAAAGATTGGTGATAATCTATTTCAAAACAACAATGCTTTTAAGGACAAAAAATGATGCATTATACACCATAATTTAACTCTTCATAATTATAGTTCTAACAAATGTCTTTTCACACTTTGGGGTCAACTGGGTTGAAAGAAATTCTTTATAATGCTGTCCAGAGAGTTGCGGATCCATAGGTGTTTTTTTTGGTCTGGATATGACATAGCATTATTTAGTCCTAATTTGAAATTCTATTTATATCTATCCATCTACTGCCTATCATACATTAAAAGTGTTCCATATAGGTTGCTAGTCACAAGTGCAAATCTACATCTTGTAGCACTTCCCTATGATGCTCTCTCTGTCATACATTTTCAATATACAGATCTGTCACATATCTGTGCAATGCCTATCAATCACATTTAAAATTGCTGGGCTGAATTTCCTCACCTGAGATGCCAGTAGTCTGGACAGGTGAGAGTTACAAAATTGGGTGGAATACGTTCTGCAAGTTTTTCTGTTTGCAGTCATTTACCTCATTGCTCCTGCTGGGACTTTCTGTGAACAAATTATCTGCCACAGCTGCCTGTATAAGAACAGTGACTACACTTTAACTTGGCTGTGAAGTACTCTGAGTTACCCTGAGCATGTGAAAGACACTGCACATGTACAAGGTTTCCTTCTTTTGCTTTCTTAAAATTTATAAACATGGTCAAAATGTCACTAAGGCAGATGGACTGGATTTGGAAGTGACAACACATTCATGGACTTTGGAGAGGAAAGGAAGCTTGGAGATGGGACGGTAGTTTGCAAGGGAAGTGGGTCGTGTTGGTATTTTGAGGAGGAGGTGATGACAGCAGATTTAGAGGAGAGAGGAATTACACCTGAAGGGAAAGAATCATTTACAATATCGGCTAACATAGGGACCAGGAGGGGAAGTTGGGTGATCAGTATTTTGTGGGAATAGTATCGAGGCAACAGGAGGTGGGTCTCATGGACAAGATGAGCTGCGAGAGGGCAGGAGGGGAGATAGGAGAGAAACTAGAGAAAGATGAAGTTAATACCCTGAAGGATTCAGGGAATGAGTAACTTTGAGCATTTTATTATTCAAAATGATTATTGACAACACAGCCAGCAGCTGACATCATCAGACTGCCCCAATCTGTGCACATGCACAGATGGGCGCCTGCTCTCTGCGCATGCGCTGCGTTTCACATTGCCAGGACTGGTTAGCGCATGCTCAGATGATGTCACCGCGTAACGTGGGCAGAGAGCAGGACTGGGGAAAGCGGGCAGAGCGTGGGGGTGGGGGAAGCGGACAGAGAACACAAGGGGTGGGGGAAGCGGAGAGGGGAAGCGGGTACCCCCACCCACTCGCTCGCTTCCTCCCCTCCTACTCGCTTCCCCCCTCCTCCACCCCCCCCCCCCCCCCAAACGCTTGCTCACTCCCTCCCTGGCCCGCTCGCTTTCCCCCTGTCCACTTCCTGCCTCCCCCCTGCTCTTCTCCCATCCCTGCCTGCAACTCACCCCCCCCCCACCCCGCCCACTCGCTTCCCCCCGCTCCCCCCACACTCGCTCACTCCCTCCCTGGCCTGCTCACTTCCCCCCCCCACCTGCTCGCTTCGCCCCCGCCCATGCCCACTTGCTTTCCCCCACCTCCCTGCCCGCCCACTTGCTTCGCCCCCCCGCCCACTCGTTCACTCGCTCGCTTGCTTCCCCCCCCGTCCGCTCACTCGCTCGCTCGCTTCCCCAACCCCCCCGATGCCTGCCCACCCGCTCGCTCACTTGCTTGCTTCCCCCCATCCTACCCACCCCACCCCACTCCCCCAATGTTCGCTCACTCCCTCCCGGCTCACTCGCTCTTTTCCTCCAGCCATTGTGTGCTGCCATGTGTTTCAATTGCCTTTGTGTGATTATTTGAGGAGCGCCATCTGTTGTCCTGGCAGCTGCCTGAACGTTGCAGGCTGTGACGTGTTAGTGGCACGGGCTGCATTGGCACATGTGCCACTGCAGCGCCACCTCGTGGTTGTGTTGTCAGCAAACACAGCCTTTATTATTTCTAGCGACAATGCAAGTATAAACGCAATGTATAAGTGAAAATAAAGCAAAAACCTTAATCATATAAGATTAAACTAAATCCCAATCCATCATGTCGAAACGAACATACAAAGAGTAGGCCACTTGTGCCTGCTCTACCATTCAGTAAGATCATGGCTGATCTGATTGTAACCTTGTCTCCACATTCCCATCTACCCCCATAACCTTTCACCCCCTTGCTTATCGAGAATCTATCTACCTCTACCTTAAAAATATTTAAAGATGTTGCTTCCACTGGCTTTTGAGGAAGAGAGTTCCAAAGACTCACCACCCTCAGAGAGAAAAAATGTCTCCTTTTCTCTGTCTTAAATAGGCGGCCCCTTGGGCTGGATTTTAAGGAGCCTTCGATGTCGGGATCCATGGCAGGGTGAGGGGGGGGGGGGGGAGGCCTGAAGATGGCCCCAATCGAGGCCCACCACACACCCCGACGCCGGCAGGCCCAAGCCTGATATTATCGGAGTCAGCGAGGCCTCATCGTGGCCATGCCTGCCGCTCGGTGACAGGACCACAATTTAAAAATTTCAATAGATTAAAATAAGTGAATGAATTAATCTCATGTGGCCCGCTGATGTCCCGCCACGATCTGGGGAAACGAGGCGCGACAATTGGTGGGGAGTGGGGGAAGGTAAGTTTATCAGTGCAGGAGGCAGGGAAATGGGGTCAAATTAGCATCATGGATGTAGGGGATGGTGGGAAGGGTTGAAATTGAAAGTTTCTGCAGTTTGAGGGGGGAAGGTCAGATGGTGAAGTTAAGTGTTTTTTGGGCGAAAGGGAAAATAATTTAATTGTTATTGGGGGGTGGGAGAGGGGCAAAATAGATGTATTTATTTATTTTAATTCCATTTCCCATTAAATATTTAAATTTCCTGGTAGGGCAGACAGCCCTTTAAATATAGTGTCAGCATTTGTGCATAGGCAGCTGACGCCATTGCCAGGGACGGACAGACCGCCCCCTCTACGTGATCGAGGCGGGTGGACGGCCTACCCTGGCTATTTAAATGAGCCACCACCCTTGGATTCACAGCAGCTCTTTCGTGTGCAGCCAGCACGGGCAGGTGCCATTTTTTTGGCCTGCTGCCAATATTAGCAGTGGGCTTATAAAATTCAGCCCCTTATTTTTAAATAGTGACCACTCAATCTAGATTCTCCATAAGGGGAAGCAACCTTTCCACATTTACCTTTACAAGACCCCTCAGGATCTGATATGTTTCAACGAAGTCGCCTCTTACTCTCCTAAACTCCAGCAGATACAAGCCTAGTGTTCCCAACCTTTCCTCGGAAGACAACCCACCCATTCCAGGTATTAGTCCAGTAAACCTTCTCTGAACTGCTTCCACTGCATTTATATCCTTCCTTAAACAAGGACACCAATACTGTACACAGTACTTCAGATGTGGTCTCACCAATGCCCTGTATAACTGAAGCATAACCTCCCAACTTTTGGTATTCAATTCCTCTCACAATAAACAATAACATTCTATTAGCTTTCCGAATTACTTGCTGAACCTCTATACTAACCTTTTGTGATTCATGCACGAGGACACCTAGATCCCTCTGCATCTCAGAGCTCTGCAATCTCTCACCATTTACAAAATATGCTTTATTATTCTTCCTGCCAAAATGGACAATTTCACATTTTCCTACATTATATTCCATTTGCCAGATCTTTGCCCACTCACTTCAGCTATCTATATCCCTTGTAGTTTCCTTATGCCCTCTTCACAACTTACTTTCCTACCTATCTTTATCTCATCAGCAAATTTAGCAACCATACCTTCGGTCCCTTCATCTAAGTCATTTATATAAATTGTAGAAAGTTGAGGCCCCAGCACTGATCTCTGTGGCAAACCACTTGTTACATCTTGCCAACCAGAAAATGACCCATTTATGCCTACTCTCTGTTTCCTGTTAGCTAACCAATCTTCGATCCATGCCAATAAGTTACCCACTACACCATGAGTTTTTATTTTGTGCCATAACCTTTGATGTGGCACCTTCTCAAATGCCTTCTGGAAATCTAAGTACAGTACATCCACTGGTTCCCCTTTATCCGCTGCACATGTTACTTCTTCATAAAAGTCCAATACTTTGGTTAAACATGATTTCCCTTTCACAAAACCATGTTGACTCTGCCTGATTACCTTGAATTTTGCAAAGTGCCCTGCGATAACGCCTTTAATAATAGGCATTGGATACTGCAAAGGCTATGGGCTCTAACAACATTCTTGCAATATTACTGAAGACCTGTGCTCCCGAAATTGCCGTGCCCCAAGTCAATCTGTTCCAGTTTAGCTACAACACTGGCAGCTACCCGGCAATGTGGAAAATGGCCCAAGTATGTCCTTTACACAAAAAGCAGGACAAATCCAATCCAGCCAATTACCACCCCATCAGTCTACTCTCAATCATCAGTAAAGTGATGGAAGGTGTTGTCAACAGTGCTATCAAGCGGCACTTGCTTAGCAATAACCTGCTCACTGATGCTCAGTTTGTGTTTCCCAGGGCCACTCAGCTCCTGACCTCATTACAGCCTTGGTTCAAACATGGACAAAAGATCTGAACTCAAGAGGTGAGGTGAGAGTGACTGCCCTTGACATCAAGGCAGCATTTGACTGAGTATGGTATCAAGGAGCCCTAACAAAACTGGAGTCAATGGGAATCAGGGGGAAAACTCTCTGCTGGTTGGAGTCATACCTATCGCAAAGGAAGATGGTTGTGGTTGTTGGAGGTCAATCATCTGAGCTCCAGGACATCACTGCAGGAGTTCCTCAGGGTAGTGTCCTAGGTCCAACCATCTTCAGCTGCTTCATCAATGACCTTCATTCAATCATAAGATCAGAAGTGGGGATGTTCGCTGATGATTGCACAATGTTCAGCACCATTCATGACTCCTCAGATACTGAAGCAGTCTGTGCAGAAATGCAACAAGACCTGGAGAATATCCAGGCTTGGGCTGATAAGTGGCAACTAACATTCGCGCCACACAAATACCAGGCAATGACCATCTCCAACAAGAGAGAATCTAACCATCTCCCTGAAGAAGCTTAACCATCCAGGGCAAAGCAACATGCTTGATTGGCACCCGATCCACAAACATTCACTCCTTCCACCACCGACACACAGTGGCAGCAGTGTATACTATCTACAAGATGCACTGCAGCAACGATTCAAGGCTCCTTAGACAGCACCTTTCAAACATGTGACCTCTACCACCTTGCAGGACAACGGCAGCAAATGATTGGGAACACCACCACCTGCCAGTTCCCTTCCAAGACACACGCCATCCTGACTTGGATCTATATCGCCGTTCCTTCACTGTCGCTGGGTCAAAAACCTGGAACTCTCTTCCTAACAGCACTGTAGGTGTACCTACCCAACATGGACTGCAGCAGTTCCAGAAGGCAGCTCACCACCAAGGTCTCAAGGGCAATTAGGGTGGGCAATAAATGCTGGCCTAGCCAGCAATGCCCACATCCCAGGAACAAATAAAATAAAGCTTCTAACATTTTCCCTTTGAGAGATGTTCAGCCAACTGGCCTGTAGTTTCCTGTTTTTTCTCCCTGCCTTTTTGAATAAAGGAGTTACATTTGCTATTTTCCAATCTCATGGAACATTCCCCGAATCTAGGGAATTTTCAATAACAAAACCAACACATCAACTATCTCACTAGCTACTTCTTTTAAGACCCTAGGGTGAAGTCCATCAGGACCCGGGGCCTTATCAGCCTGCAGCTCCAACAATTTGCTCAGTACCACTTCCCTGGTAATTGTAATTTTCTTGAGTTCCTCCCTCCCTCCCATTTCCTGATTTATAGCTATTTCAGGGATGTTACTTGTATCCTCTATGGTGAAGACTGATGTAAAATACCTGTTCAATTCAGCTGCCAGATCCTTATTTTCCCTTATTAATTCCTTAGGGTCACTTTCTATAGGACTAATGCTCACTTTGTTAACTCTTTTCTTTTTAATATATTTATAGAAACTCTTGCTATCTGTTTTTATATTTAGAGCTCGCTTTCTCTCGTATGCTAATGATATTTAAAATGTTTTATCTTCCAGATCACAGTTGGAGAAATGTTGTAATGCAACTCAAAATTTCATTGTCACACAAGTCAATACACCACTGGGAACAAATCTAAGTTACGCTACAGAACCTAAACGTATTATAAGAATTACAGAAAATATTCTTGAACTAATTGCAACGGTAAGTTGTTTGTGCTCAGTCATAATTCACGCACAAATTAGAAGACCGAGTCAAATTTCAATAAAAGGAAAAATGTTCTTCACAGGAATTATTAGTGAATATGAATCAAATATTCTCACATAAAGGTGTATTGGATAGGTTTTTAAAAAAGATTTAAATACAATAGGGAGAAGCGGGGTGGAGGTGGTGGTGATCATGGGGGCTGTTCAACTGTTTATGCCAAAAGCACCCCGGAGAGCAACATATAGAATGGAAGGAGGTTTGCATAGTATCAGTGCTATGCGTAACATCTTGAAGTCCCAGAATCAATGCAGAATAATGTTTAATGAACCTACCAAACAAGGTAGGATGATGAACTACTACCTTCCATTAATGCAGTCTTGTAAGAATGTATGACATTTATGATTGTCATGCATGCTTACTAGACATGTAATAACTATCTTAAAAGTACTTTCAGTATTTGCATGCTTACCCATTAAGAAGCAGAGTGCACTTTGCACACTGTTTTTATTTGGAATTGTTCCTTCACTTACTTCCTTGCAGGGATTTGACCCAAGGGAAAGCTCCCATCTAATGTTGATGCATGTTCATGTCACACAAGCCCCTGTGGCCTGCACGTTGACACCTGTGATTCATTGTATGTCATAATGAAAGAGAAAGAACATAGACATGAGATGGCCTCCCACTCAGTGTACATTAACCATGCATAAAGAGGAAATCCTGAAGTTCTTTAGAAGAGAGGCCAGAGAGGGTGCTGGAGATGGTGAAGTGGAGTGGGCTGTCACCAGCTCAAGACTAATTATAACCTTTTGCTACTTTTTCTACACACCTTATTCTCTCATTGATTTGCTGACAGGAAAGGATACACTCAAGCCTTTGTTATTTCTCATGAGACGAGTCTTGCAACTTGTATTCCTCTTGTGTTCTGCTACAGGGAACAGAGCCACATATAATATACCAGACATGTCAACATTTCACAGCACACACTGTCACGCACTCTCAGCAACTAGTGTAGATATGTCCACCTGGGGAAATTAGACAGTGAGGCCGAGGAATGCGCTGTACGACTCGTATAGAATGATTGAGCAAGGAAAGCTGGTGGTGGCAGAGGCAGAGAAGGAGGATTGTCTGAAGATTGTGTCCCTTCTCAGTTAATAAGCCTGGGAATCTGCACCTCATGGCACTTGTTTTAAAAGAAGGATTCTTTGAGGTTCTCTCATCAGTTCATTCTTTGTGAACTGTGCCAAGTTATTTACTGCAGAAGACACCTTGGGTGGAGGATTCCACCATCTGTACATGTGCTGCTTTGTGTGATCGTTTCTCAGCAAAGCAATCCACTATAGAGCATAAACAAAGTCAGCACTGTTTGCAGAGGAGCTCTCCATGTCAGAGAGTAATCACTGCTTCTCCCATAGGCTCTGTAGAAGCAAAAAGTTATGATATGGTTTGACAGTAAAAATCAGACTGCATTGATGCTGTGTGAGCATAAACAATTCTTGCAAATATTTGCAAACATATTTATCAGGTGGCAGGAATGTGATGTTTGTAAGTTGACCGGAACTTTTAAGGTAGCTTGGTCTTCACTTATTTGTGGAGGGTGCAGGGAAGATGCAAACAGAACTATTAATTCAATTGCTACAGATGCAAATTGAGAGCAGGTGTCCTGTATTATATCTTGCCAAATGATTATTGCTGTTGGGATTGGATTCTGGTGTGATACCGTTGCAGCCTCCTCTACAACAACTACTACTTAAATTTATATGGCGCCTTTAACATAATAAAATGTGCCAAGGCGCTTCACAGAAGTATTAGAAAACAAATTATGACATGGAGCCACAAAAGGAGATATTAGGTCAGATGACCAAAATCTTGGTCAAAGTGGTGGGTTTAATGAAATATCTGAAAGTGGAAAGTGAGGTAAAGAGGCGGACAGGTGTAGGGTTGGAAGTCCAGAACTTAGAGCCGAGGCAACTGAAGGCACGACCACCTACAGTGGAGCAATAAAAATCGGCGATGCTCAAAAAGGCAGAATTAGAGAAGCACAGATATCTTGGAGGATTGTGGGGCTGGAGGAGATTACAGAGATAGGGAGGGGTGAGGCCACGGAGGGAGAATTTTTAAATCTTGTTTGACTGGGAGTCAATGTAAGTCAGCGAACACAGGAGTGCTAAGTGAATGGAACTTGATGCGAGTTAAGACACAAACAGCAGAGCTTTGGCTGACCTCAAGTTTACAGAGAGTAGAATGTGGGAGACCAGCCAGAAGTGTGCTGGAATCGTCAGGTCTAGAGGAAAAGAAGGAATGAATGAGGGTTTCAGCAGCATATGAGCTGTGACAGGAACGAAGCCAGGTGATGTTAGGGATGTGGAAATAGGCTGTCTCAGAGATGGCATGAATGTGATGTCAGTAGCTCATCTCAGGATCAAATGTGACACCAAGGTTACGAACTGTTGCCAGTGAGAGGGTTGGAGTCAGTAGCTGGAGAACAGAGTTTGGAGCCAGGACTGAAAACCATGACTTTGGTCTTCCCAATGTTTACTTGGACGCAATTTCTGTTCATCCAGTACTCCTTTTTCTTCTTTGGCCTCCTTGTCTCGAGAGACAATGGGTAAGCGCCTGGAGGTTGTCTGTGGTTTGTGAAGCAGCGCCTGGATGGCTATAAAAGGCCTATTCGAGAGTGACAGACTCTTCCACAGGTGCTGCAGATAAAATTGGTTGTCAGGGCTGTTTCACAGTTGGCTCTCCCCTTGCGCTTCTGTCTTCGTTCCTGCCAACTGCTAAGTCTCTTTGACTCGTCACACCTTAGCCCCACCTTTATGGCTGCCCGCCAGCTCTGGCGATCGCTGGCAACTGACTCCCACGACTTGTGATCAATGTCACAGGACTTCATGTCGCGTTTGCAGACATCTTTAAAGTATATCGTCACAGAGCTCGTGACTGGTATCTAGTACTGGATGTTGCATAAGTAGTCTGATACTATAGCAACAGAGGAGGAATTAATTGTAAGAGGTGGTGGTGAGGCAGAGCTGGGTGTTGTTACAACTGAGGAGCGAGGAGTGCACCATTAATTCAATCCCACTTCTCCACGGGTCACAACAGATATTTAAATTTTCCCACTTCCCGAAACACTTAATCAGATACTCTATTTTTTCCCCAGAATAAAGCACGCTAACCAGGTTTCTTTAACTAACAACAAAATATCCTTCTATTATAAACCAAATTTTATCCAATCAGGAAGTAAACATACATGTGAATTGGAATATGAAAGCCCCTTATTTATCCTCGCCGTCACGTATACACACTAAGATACACAACTGATTAACCGGGAGAAAAAAGAGCTTTTTGTTTACAGCTGTTGCAAAGAAATAAAAGGAACAAGAAAATATCACTTAAGCTTAAAAGAAGGTATGGAAGGAAGCCCTTGGTGAGGTGTTCCAAAGGCAAATAGGCGGCTGTCAATGGAATCTTCCAAAAACAGTTCTTGCCAGGCTTTGTTGGTGAGCTGTCTGGGTAGGCTTCCAGAAGATACAGCACAGAAAGCTCCAGTCAGGCTTTACAGCAGGAAGCAGCAACAAAGATTTTCTTAGGTCTTCTAGCAGCAATATAGCAGTAAAGGTTTCTTCAAATACAGGAGGAAATAGTAAAACATGATGCAGGAATTCTTTAAAGATGCAGGGATTCTTCAAAGAGAGAAAGGCATCAGCTGCGTTCTCCTGGCAGGCATGCAGCAATTCTATTTTTCCGTTTCCTGGCCAAACCAACTAGCTTTTTAAAAGTTCAAAATGAAAGTAAAACTTTTCCAGAGGCAAGTCATGTGACATCTATAAATCCTGGTTTAGGAACACAGGAACATAGAAACATAGGAGCCAGCATAGGCCATTCAGCCCACTGAGCCTGCCCCAACATTCAATATGATCATGGCTGATTATCCATTTCAATGCCTTTTTCCCACACTATCCTCATATCCCCTTATGTCATTTGTATTTACAAATCTGTCAATCTCTGCTTTAAACATACTAAATGACTGAGCCTCCACAGCCCTCTGGGGTAGAGAATTCCAAAGATTCACAACCCTCTGAGTAAAGAAATTTCTCCTCATCTCGGTCCGAAGTGGCTTCCCCCTTTTTTTGAAATTGTGTCCCCTGGTTCTAAACTCCCCAACCAGGGGAAACATCTTAGCTGCATTGAACCTGTCTATCCCTTTAAGTATGTTGTAGGTTTCAATGAGCATACAAGCCCAGTTTCTCCAATCTTCTTCTTAGGACAGTCCCGCCATCCTAGGAACAAGTCTGGTGTATCTTTGTTGCACTCCCCCTATGGCAATAATATCCTTCTTAAGGGAAGGGGACCAAAACTGCGCACAGTACTTCAAGTGCAGTCTAACCAAGGTTCTATACAATTGAAGCAAGACTTCACGACTCCTGTACTCAAATCCTCTTGTGAAAACGGCTAACATACCTTTAGCCTTTCTAATTGCTTGCTGCACCTGCATGTCAGCTTTCAGTCACTTATTGACAAGGACACCGAGGTCCTTTTGTACATCTACACTCTCTAATCTCTTACCATTTAAGAAATACTCTGCACAACTATTCCTCCTACCAACATTATAACCTCACATTTTTCCACATTATATTTCATCTGCCACCTTCTTGCCCACTCACTAAGTCTGTCCAAATCCCCTTGAAGCCTCTTTGCATCTTCCTCACAACACATATTCCCACATAGCTTGACACTTCTTTCCAAATAGCTCTTCAAGCCAAAGCACAATCCACTGCTGGGTTCTTTGCCTCCCAGTAAATCTCATTTACATTCAGTCCAAACCTTCTTGTAACTTATTTTAAGAAAAACACGCGAAGATCAGCTTCTTCAAGTTTCCAGCATCCGTGGAATCCCTTTTTCAGTTTTAAAATATAGACTCTCAAGTTTTAACGAAAAAAATTGAAACGTTTGTAACAGTGTCATTAGTGCCCATGTGTAAACTAACAATGTGCTTTTGAATGATATCGCTGTAGGACAGCAGGTAGATGAGAAATAGGAGGGGATGAAGGACCGATCCTTGGATGACATCAGAGGTAAGGATGCAGGAGCAGGAAGAGAAGCCATTTCAAGTGATACTCTGGTTATGATTAAATAGGTAAGAATGGAACCAGGTGAGAGCAGTCCCAGCCAGCTGGATGACAGTGGAGAGGCGTTGGAAGATGGTGTGGTCAGCCGTGTCAAAGACTGCAGACAGGTTGAGAAGGACGAAAAGGGAAAGTTTACCTTGTCCCAGTTATATAGGATGTCATTTGTGACTGATAACAGCTGTTTTGGTACTGTGGCAGTTGCGAAAACGTGATTTGGAGGGATTCAAACATGGAGTTCCAGGAAAGATGTGAACGGATTTGGGAGGCGTGGGTTTCCTCCGGGTGCTCCGGTTTCCTCCCACAGCCAAAAGACTTGCAGGTTGATAGGTAAATTGGCTATTATAAATTGCCCCTAGTATAGGTAGGTGGTAGGGGAATATAGGGACAGGTGAGGATGTGGTAGGAATATGGGATTAGTGTAGGATTAGTATAAATGGGTGGTTAATGGTCGGCACAGACTCGGTGGGCCGAAGGGCCTGTTTCAGTGCTGTATCTCTAAATCATAAATCAAATCAAACACGTTCAAGAACTTTGGAGAGGAAAGGGAGGTTGGAGACGGGGCGGTAGTTTGCAAGGATGGTGGATCAATGGTTAGTTTTTTGAGGAGAGAGTTGTCGACAGCAGGCATAAAGAAGAGAGGGACAGCACCTGAAGAAGAGAACCATTTACAATATCGGCTAACATGGGGACCAAGAGGGGAAGTTGGGTGATCAGCAGTTTTGTGGCAATAAGGTTGAAGGAGCTGGAGGTGGGTCTCATGGACGAGATGTGTTTAGAGAGGGCATGAGGGGAGATAGGAGAGAAACTAGAGAGGGTTAGGGTAGGGTGGAGCATTGGAGGAAGTTTGGCCAGGTGGACTAGTGGAAGAGAGGGATGGGCAGAGTCAGCTGATCGATCTTAGTGATAAAGAAGTCCATGAACTCCTTTCATTATTGTTGGAAGTGAAGGTGGAGGAGACAAGAGAGAAGGATTTCAAAAGATGGTTTGTTGTAGAGAAAAATAGCCGGGAGTTATCTTTGCATTCCAGGATGATCCAGGAATAGTGAGCAGTTTTAATTGACGTCAGCAGGGCCTGATATTGTTTCATGTGGTCCAGTTAAATCTGATGCTGGATGGCTAAACCAGTTGTTCACCATATCCTTTCACATCTGTATCCCTTGGACTAAAGGAGTGGAGAGGAGGGCCATACTACTGTTGAGTTTCTGGCGATTCTTGAGAGTGTTCTATCTTAAGTTCCATTATTTTCTCTGTTACTTTTTTTTTACTTATATTAAATCCGTTAACTTCTTCCTCCTGTTTCATAATTATTTTCTCTTCTACCACTGGTATTTTATCCTCTTCCTTTACTGTGAAGATGGGTCCAAAGTATTCATCCAAAAAGTCAGCCATTATGGCTGTTTAGAGTATCACATGCATATATCTTTAATGAATTGTGAGAAAGATTCGGTAGACACCAATATGCTTAACTGTGATTTTTATTTCTTGCTAATCCACACATTTAACACAGGTTACGTCTCAGCAACAGCATACACAGAAATCTGAAAGATATGACCTGTTTGATCCCTGGGTTATGACCTTAATGCTGCTGTCCTCGGCTCGATGTCCTTCTCCAGTGTCTCTGTACTAGATGCGTCCTCATGTGTGTTTCCATACACCTTTCATTCACACAAACCCTGAATCAGCTAAACTGTCAGGATTAGCACTTTCCCAGTTGCATCCTCCATTATCAAGCTGTGTGTATATTTTCTGTTTTCTGACTTGATCAAGTTAACCATTGTTTCCTACTTGGTGGGCTGGATTTTTATAGCCCATTGGAAGTGGAAGTATGTGCATGTCCGATTTGAAGCTATTTTTAAAGGAATGCCAGGAGGGAGGGAATGGGAAGCCCACACGCCTCCAATTAATCACATGTTGAGCTCATTGTGGAGCTCATTAAATGGCTTGTCAGGAGCAGTTCATGAGTTTCAATGGCAGGGCTCAGGGAAAATGCCATATCTAGAACACAGCAGGATGTAAAAGGCATGAGAACTGCGAGAGGCCCTGAGGGCTGTGGGAAGGGCAGATTAACATGATGCAGAGGCCCTAAATAAAACTGAGCTGCTCCAAAATGTCACAGAGTGGCCGTTGCTGCAGCTGTAAGACTTGTTTTTCTCAGTGTAGGAATGTGGAGAGGGATGTGAGCTCACTGGCATCACTGGGGAAGCTGGGGTTAGCAGGGGAAGGCCTGGTGAATGCACAAACCTCAGCTGAGGGAGTTCAGATGGGAACAGGCTACCTTGATATTGGACAGAGCAGCCAGGATGAGCTTCAGCAGATGCAACTCCTGAACAGAAGGAGGCCAAAGGTGCAAAGTGGGGGGCTGCAAGGGGAAGAAGGCACTACCCAAGACATCAGGTCTACTACCCCAAGAGTCAGCCACCTGCAAATGACAGAGCGCCAGTCCTGTAGGAGGCTGCACATATCTAGACAGATGGTATCGCACACTTGTTCTCTGATCCACAATGACCTGAGGCCTTACGGCCCCCATGGCAGTCCCTTTCCTGCAGCTGTCAATGTCACTGTCGTCCTACATTTTTATGCAATCGGGTCGTTCCAGGGATTAGCTGCAGACCTATGTGGCATTTCACAATTAGCAGCTCATCACATCATCAAGCAAGCCATGGCTGCCATATCCAGGAGGGCGCGGGACTACATCCACTTTGACACAGATGGACCAGCACAGAGACAGAGGTCTTTGGGCTTTGCTGCTACCGATGGATTCCCTCATGTTCAGTGTGTCATCGATTGTACCCACATTGTCACAAGAGTTGTTTTTTATTAAAATACTAAGAGGTCTGTGTGCCTTTAAGACTTAGAAAAAAATGACTTTCTGTGAACACTGAATGCTGACTTTGTGTTTGAAGTGTGCAGGCTGTAAATCTTGTATCCAAGCAACAGGAGGATTTATGACTATCTTGTGACTTGGTTGTTGAAAGCTTTTAGTTTCAGTTTTGCAGAGTAAAAAACAGACCAGGGAGCTGGGAGCAGCTAGCAGTGAGCTGACTGGGGCTGTGATTTGCTGATACACCAGAGAACAGCCCTACTCTCTCTGAAAAAGAAGCTTTTCATCTCTTAGAAAGAAATACAACATTTAAGTTGTGGTTTTGACCTGCCTGAAGAGAAAGAAAAGACCCGGGAAAAGAGGAGTTGCTACACTCTGTGGTGGAACACTGCTTTGGAGAAAAGAAGCCTTGTGTTTTGGGTGTGGCAGATTACTTTTGCCTCCAGTCACAAGAATCCCTGCCTCAAGAGTGAGTCCTGTTGCCTTTTGTGTTTTTGGGAGATCCTGAATTCTCAAGAAAGTTTCTACTGTTGGACTGCTATTTTAAAATTTAAGCAGATTTGTTTCTACAATTTTTGCTGAAAAGTCTTTGTGACGTCTGCTGCAAATGAATTGCCTTGAATGCCTACCCATCACAGACTGTTCATTAATCTCACCTGGAGAGACTTCGAGTGGTATCTGACTATTCGACCATGGGACACCTCACTGATCCAGAAATATCCTACAGGACTGTGACAACTAATTATTTTATTATTCCTTAGAAGCCATTGCAACTTAAAATAGCCTTTTAAAACCAGTTAACCATTGGTTTTTGAATGTATGTGCGTGCATGAGGATTAGGAAGAAAAAGGAGCTATAAAATTTTGTCTTACATATAGATTTATCACATTATCGTTTAAAACATGGTTTATTAATAAATAGTTGATTTTATTGTTGTTTAAAGAAACCTAATTTGCTGTGCTTTATTCTGGGGATATATAAAATGTTTAAACTTGGCTATTATTGCGGTAGGTGGCAAACTTTACTAATATGCTGTGACCTGTGGAATAGTGGGTCTGAATTGACAGTGCATTGCTCCCCCCTTGGTCATAACAATGTGGCAATTAAGGCACTGACAGACCAGCTGGTCATATTCCTGAACAAAAATGGTTAGCAGTCATTGAATGCCCATCAGGTCTGTGAAAACAGGAAGCGAATCTTGCAGGTCTGCAGCCAGTTCCCAGGCAGCTGTCATGATTCCTTTATTCTGCAAAGAGTCTTAGGTGCTACACCTCTTCAGACCCACATTCAGACTCTGGGCTGCTGGGAGATAAGGGTTATCCCCTAAGTGGGTGGCTGTTGACGCCTGTTCGAGACCCAGACACTGATCGAGAGAGCTACAGTTAGAACAATCTCCTAACATGGATCTGTATTGAACAGATCACTGGCCTCTTAAAGATGCACTTTCATTGCCTTGATCCGTCAGTTGGTGCCCTCCAGTTCGAGCCAGCCACAGTGTCCGGTATCCTGATTGTCTGCTGCATCCTGCACAACATGACAGTACAAAGAGGCCTGGAGATGGATGAAGAGGATGACCTGGAACACCACTGCACTTCAGAGGAGGAAGAAGAGGAGAAGGGATTGCTCCAGAGGTGGTTGGTGACAAGGCAGTGGCAGATACCCGGCGACATTGATTCAGCAGCGCTTCACCTGATCACCCCCGAGTCCTTGCAGCTGATGACCCTAAAATTCACCTTTCTGTAGAGAGAGCTATCATACTACTGTAACCCATAACTGCAAGGTCCCATTAGCAGCCATGAGCACGCAGAATGAAGGTTCCTCACCAACTTTCTCTAACATCACAAGGAATGGGCACATAACTTTTCCAGGTCCCCACGCACTCCATCTCACCCACCACACAATGCAATCTCCCTTTTCTGAGATGAAACATCAATAACACACATATTAGAATGATAACCTAAATTATATTATGATGATAACAAAAGAACAGACAAATGTGTGGAACAGAACCCAGGTGACTCATGGGCCGGAATTCTGTGCCGCCCCCAGGAGTGGGCTGAGAGTTGGAGGGGGAGGCATAAAATCGAGTAGGAGGCAGGGGGGGCACCATACCCATCACCTACCCGTCTGTACTGCTGTGTTGCTAGCAGCGGGGGAGGTGGCAAACAGCCCGCCTGCAACAGGCCAATTGAGGCCCTTAAGTGCCAATTAAGGACTTGCTCTCATCACCGCTGATGTTTGACCAGCAGCGAATGGGCACTTCAGCACATGAGGAGGCTGCCCAGTGACCTGACGACCTCCTTGAAGGTTGGGAAGGCCCTCCTGATCGGGCACCCTGTGCTCCACAGAGGACCAACTCCCCCGCCAGCAGCATAGGCCACCCCCACTAAAACTATCCCCCTACCCTGCCCTCCAACACTAACTCCCTTTGCTGGAGTCCAGCAAATTGTCCCCGGCAAGACCCGAACCCCACTTACCTTTTTGAATGGCGATGTCCATCATCCTCTTCTTGCTGGGTGCAGTCCTATGCAGTAGCTGCTGCTTCTGGTGGCACTGCTTGGACTGAAGAGCTGCTGGGTCTCTGCTTGACAAGCAGCACTTGGAGGTGGGACTTCCTGCCTCAGAGGGCCAAAGGTCCCGACCAAGGTCAATTAAGGGTCTGGCCACAAAAGAATTGCAGTGTAGCTTCCAGGCCCAGTGGAGGCAGGTCATTCTCGACTTCTCAACCAATCGCTGGGACCATCGCCATAACAAAAAAATTCCGGCCATTGAGCGAATCCAGTGGCATGGCGGATATCTTTCCCGAACTATTCAATGGGGTGCTCCCCTTGTGGCAGAGGATGAGCTGGAGGCAGCCTGTTCCCTACTCTCTGCCTCTGGCTTCAATCCTCATCTTGGAGATGCCTGTGCGGACTTTTCCACAGGCTGCCATGCCTGTGTCATTGCAGGGGCCTTCTCTGTCACAGGGCCTTGGAACACAGGTGATTCCTGAGTCGGAGGGGATGACGCGCCGAAGGGTGACGCCGGTGTCTCCTGAGGGCTGGCCCCTTCATCTGCCGCTTCAACTGTCTCAGCCCTTTCGTGGCACCCTTGGATGCTGGATGAAGCCACCGACTGGGATATTTCTGGCATCCACTCTCAGCACCTCTGCATCATCAGCGACACTGAGTGGTCAATGCTAAAGAATATCTCACTTTTTCTGTGCATACCAGCGCACTGCTTCGACATGCACTCAGTGTGCTGCTGCATATGGCTCTCCAAGAAGTTACCCAATCTCTCAATGGAGGAGCTCAAGCGATCGAATCCCTGGGTCATGATAGAGCACACGTGCTACATGGACTCCTCCATTGCCTGCCCATGGTTCCCCAAGACTTCAGGGAACTCCAACAAATGGGAACTTATCTGCCTCTAGATCTCGAGGAAGACCCTCCTTGTCTCTGACACCCGAGTCCCAGTATCTTCACCCAGTGAAGTATCACTGTGGCTGTCCTCCGCGAGGGACTGCCCACAGCTGACTCTGCATCACCCTCCTCTTCCTGCTAACATGTGATATATGGTTCACCCAGTGCTCCCCTATCTGTGCTACACTGCAACCCCACTGAGGTGTGTACATCTGCGCTGGTGAAAGGTGCCAAGGTATGATGTGATGATGCAGGTTCCATGGAGTCTCCCCCAGCCGAGGATTGCAGCGCCAATTGGATGGGTATACTTAGCTCGCTCTCTGCAACTGACCCTGTACGATACACAAAAAAAAGGAAATGACAATTCATCCTACTCAACAGATGCCCCAGCACAACATCCCCTTAGATAACAGCGGTCTAAGCTCCAAAGCACGCATTGGGCAGGAGTCTCCTCCATGCCCTTCATCTCAAGAAAGGGCTATTCAATGACCCTGTTGCTCACGGTCTCCCATTTTGCCATCCCCCACTGAATGCCTCGAGGGCTCCCTGACAAACTCCTGCATCTCCTCCTTCAGCAGGGCCAAGTTGTACAGTTGGGCCACTCCACCATCTGTTCTGGCCATCTTTCGAATGTTTTCGGCTCTCTTCTGCACGATGAGAGGAAAATGATTCATGAGTAGGCTGCCCTCCCTCTTCTCTTCCAGCATGACACACACATGGTCTGATGCCCTTCCCCTCAGTGATGTCCCCACCTGACTGTTATCCCATATGTGAGGGTGGCTGCCATCTCAGTGTTGTGACTGTGCAATTGATCTGACAATGTTAGGGAGAACTATGGTAATTCTGTGAGGTCAGTTCATGTGCATTCTGGTGTTTGGAGAGTTTGTGACCAATCAACCAGGTGCCGCTGACCACTAACCTTACCAGACCTTCAAAAGGTCATTGACCCTCTTCCTCCACTTGACCTACGTCCTTCCTTGGCTACTGACTTCTGTGGCCACTTCCATCCAAGTCCTCTTGGTCTCTCTGGGTGGATTTCTCCTTCCTGAAGTCAGGAAAATCAGATCTCTCCTCTCTGACACTGAATCAATGAGTGCCTCCAGGCAATGAGGGATGGGCAATTAATACTGGCCTAGCCAGCAATGCCTACATCCCATGAATGAATTAAAAAGAGGACGGAAGTGTAAAATTACAGAGATATTGATAGATTATGTGAATGGGAAAAAACAGGACTAATGGATTTTAATGTAAGTAAATGTGAATTCATCCACTTTGACCTAAAAAGGATAAAACAGGGCATTTTCTCAGTGGTGAAAAGTTAGAAATAGTGGAGGTTCAAATAAACTTGAGGTCAAGGTACATACATAGATCGTTAGAATGTCATGAACTGGGACAGAAAATAATTAAAATGGCTAAAAGAAACAACTATTTACAACACAGAAGGAGACCATTTGGCCGATCGTGTCCATGCCCATTAATGCCGGCTAATGAAATGCTGGCCTTTATATCTAGAGGAATAGAATACGAGGGGATAGAAGTCATGCTTCAGCTTTTCAAAGCCCTGGTTAGACCAAACATGGAGCACTGTGTGCAGTTCCGGGAACCACACATCAGGAATGATGTATTGGCCTTGGAGGGAGTGCAGCCTAGATTAATCAGAATGATACCTGGACTCCAAGAGTTAAATTATGAGAAGTTAAGCAAACTAGGTTGTATTTCCTGGAATTTAGGAAGGTTAAGTGGTTATTTGATCACATTTTTCAAGATGTTGAGGAGAACAGCTAGGGTAGATAGAGAGAAACTATTCTTGCTGTCTGGGGAGTTTAGGACTAGGTGGCATAGTCAAAAACATTAGAGCCAGACCTTTCAGAGTGACATTAGGAAACAGTATACACTCAATAAATGGTAAAAGTTTTGAATTGGTGTCTACAAGTGACAAATCACATGAGATCAATTGTTAATTTTAAAACTGAGATTGATCGATTTATGCTTCATGTATTAAGAGGCATGGGGCAAAGACGGGTATATGAAGTTAGGTCATACTTCAGCCATTATCTAATTGAATGGCAGAGCAGGCTTGAGAGGCTAAATGTCCTACTCCCGTTCCTATGTTCCTATAGGTACTTGATATCACACAAGCAGGACTTTTGCAAGTCACATCTTGCTGCCAGTTGTCAAGAATAAAAGAACTTGATTCAACCACTAAGTATGATTTGCAATGTAAGCTTTTTATTATGTTCAACCAAGTCTTGATATGCACAATGTCCAATGTCTCTAAGCAGAAGTGATACAGAGTAATAAACACAATAACCATGTTGTTCCCTTTGGCATAGATGTAACCTACATCAAAACTTTTGTTTCTGTCTCTCTCTACAAATTGTGAATGAAAGCTCAAGATCTTTCTAGACCACTAGTCATGCATACTATGTTAGATGATTTGTTATTCCATGAAAATTGTTATTATAAACAAGAGGTCCAGAAATGAGGTACTTCCTACAAAACATCCAGATGGCCAATCTGTTTACCATTAGCACGTAAGTAATCAACTTGAGCCCATTGTCAATTATCGAATTTCAAGACTGTCTTGACTATCTTGTTCATAATTTGGAGACAAAAATATTCAACAGGCATGAATCCTGCACAGTCAGCTCCATTGCAAATTGATACCTCAAAACCTAAAGCATCCTGGGAATGAACATTTTAATCGTTGCATTATTTCTAACAACAATAC
Source organism: Heterodontus francisci (assembly GCF_036365525.1). Taxonomy (NCBI): domain Eukaryota; kingdom Metazoa; phylum Chordata; class Chondrichthyes; order Heterodontiformes; family Heterodontidae; genus Heterodontus; species Heterodontus francisci. The sequence continues at coordinate 164,111,674 of NC_090372.1, read as the reverse complement.
CAATCCACAAGTTAACTATAATTAAACATAAAGCAAAAACCTTAATCAGATGAGATTAAACCAAATCCTAATCCTATACATATATGTATATACAATTGGTCATCTTACAGTGGTCAGTAGGTGTGCACACAAACTCTTTTACCAAGTTGACATCCCGTACATTTCATGTCAGAATTGTGTACGGGCAACTTGGCCCCCATTTTGGAAGCTTAGGTGTCGACATAGCACTAAAAAAATGAATGCTTTATGACCCAATTTAAACCCCTGTGGCTTAATGACATTTTATTCCATTCACACTTTTTCACACTGGTTCACTGCAGCAACAGGTTGATCTCATTAACTTTGTTGAGGAAAATGAATCGTTAAGAATCCACAAATACTCTCAATCATCAACATAGTGACTGAAGGTATTATTAACAGTGCTATCAAGTGCCACTGGCCCACCAATAACCTGTTCACCAAAGCTTAGTTCGGGTTCTGCCAGGACCACTCGACTCCAGACCTCATTATAACCTTGGTCCAAATATGGGCAAACGAACTGAATTCCAGAGGTGAGGTGAGTGCAACTGCCCTTGACATGAAGTCAGCATTTGACCATGTGTGGCATCAAGGAGCACCAGTAATATTGAAGTGAATGGGAATCGGAGGAAAATTCTCCACTGGTTTGATTTATACCTAGCACAAAGGAAGATGGTTGTAGTTGTTGGGGACCAATGATCTCAGCCCAGGACATTGCTGCAGGAGTTCCTCAGTACAATGTCCTAGGCCCAACCATCTTCAACTGCTTCATCAATGACCTTTGATCCATCATAAGGTCAATAGTGGAGACGTTTGCTGATGATTGCACAGTGTTCATTTCCATTTACAACTCTTCAGATAATGAAGTAGTCTGCGAACCCATGCAGCAAACCTGGACAACATTCATACTTGGGCTAATAAGTGACAAGCAACATTTGTCCCAGGTAATGACCATCTCCAACAGGAGCAATTCTAGCCAACTTCCATTGACATTCAACAGCATTAACATTACTGAATCTCCCACCATCAGCATTCCAGGGAGGGTGGGGGGATGGTGACCAGAAACTTAACTGGACCAGCCATCCAAATATTGTGGCTTCAAGTGCAAATAAGAGGCTGGGTATTCTTCTACAGGTAACTCACCTCCTTAATCTCAAAATCCTTTGCACCATCTACAAGGCACAATGAGGAGTTTGATGGAATAGTCTCCACTTGCATGATGAGTGAAGCTCCAACAACACTCGAGAAGCTTAACATCATCCAGGACAAAGCAGCCTGCTTGATTGGTACCACATCCACCACCTTAAACATTCACTCCCTCCACCACCAGCGCACAGTGGCAGCAGCATGTACCATCTACAATGTACACTGCAACTGTCCAAGGCTACTTCGACAGTACATTCCAAATCTCTACCACCTAGAAAAACACAGAAAGCATGCACGTGAAAACACCATAACCTGCAAGTTCCCCTCCAAGTCAAACACCATTCTAACTTTGAAATTTCACTGTTGGCTTTCATCATTGCTGGGTCAAAATCTTGGAACTCATTCCCGAACAGCACTGTGGGTGACTGCAGCAGTTCAAGAAGGTAATTAGGGGTGGGCAATAAATATACCCTTGCCAGCAGTTCCCAAATTCCATGAATTAATAAAAATCTATTTTGAACAGACTGCATTCATATAATCTGCACGGTGTATGATTGAATTCTTTGTTCTGTTAAATTTTCTTTCTGACTCTAGAATGAGCTTTGGAACCAAGCAGTATAACAGTCATTTTGGGTCTTCTCTACATTGAGTATCTCTTTATCTAAATATACTTTAAAATAATCCTATTTATTAGTTGCAGATTAAAAAATGTTTGTTCCATTTTCTGTGTAATTAAAGGAACTTCTGAATTGCAATAATGATGCTAATTTCATATTGTTTATTCTTTTTTAGACAAACCCTTTAAAAGATCGTGTCTTTAAACACTGCTCTGTTGTCGGAAATGCAGGAGTTCTAACTAACAGCAGCTGTGGAGCAGAAATAAATCAGGCTGACTTTGTGTTCAGGTGAGAGTCAAAACAGCTGCAGGATCAGGTCTGTGTTTGTTGCTGTTAATGAATGTGAGGGTTAATACCGGAATGCAGGTAAAATCTTTCTTTTAATTTTCACAACGTAAGGTGATATCATTGCAACAATCCTTTAAACTGTTGACCAGACGTATGTATATAGTTCTGTATTTCTTCAGTGAACTGCTGGTTTACTCAGTGTCAAAATATAAATAGAGTATTGATGAAAAAGAGTGGTTCTCATTTATATCAGAGTCGTCACTCTGACCACGAGCCTGATTTTGGTCACAACATCAATGATAATAGGTAATGTAAGAGCAGGGGCGCAACCAGGAAACAATGACAGTAGTGTAATTAGGTTTGATGTCTAACTGGAAAAGGTTGATAACAGTGAAATATAAAGATACGTGAAAATACCAACTGAAATGAGATAAAAAGAGAACCAGCTGATATATTGGAAAGAAAATTATGCTGGTAAGGCAGTTCCTGCAATACATGATTCAAGTCCTGACTAGACATATTCAGGCAAGAGGTAAAAGTGAGAGTTCCCTGAATGAATACAGAAATTAAAATGAGACACTAAAAAGAGACGTGACAAATTTAGGGCCATTAATGCGAAATAAAAGCAATCCAAACATGGAAACAATAGAGGAGAAATAAGCAAAATGATTGGAAAGGCTAAGAAAAAGTCTGAAGAAAGACTAACAGGTAATATAAGGGGAAAATAGTAAAGGATTTTACAAACAAAAATAAATAAAAGGATAGTTAAAGAAAAGGCAGTGCCAATTATAAATGAACAAGGAACTCTTCTTTCAGAGAATGAAGGGATGACAGAAATACTCAGTAAAGTGATGTAAGATGTCATCGCCACTACTATCAAGCGGCACATGTTTAGCAAAAACCTGCTCAGTCACGCTCAGTTTGGGTTCTGTCAGGGCCACCCAGCTCCTGACCTCATTACATGTTTGATTCATTCATGGACAAAGGAGCTGAACTCAAGAGGTGAGGTGACATCAAGGCAACATTTGACCGAGTATGGCATCAAGGAGTCCTCGCAAAACTGGAGTTAATGGGAATCGGGTGAAAAACTCTCCGCTGGTTGGAGTCATACCTAGCGCAAAAATGATTGTGGTTGTTGAAGGTCAATCATCTCACTCCTGGACATCGCTGCAGGAGTTCCTCAGGGCAGTGTCCTAGGCCCAACCATCTTCAGTTGCTTCATCAATGACCTTCCTTCAATCATAGGTCAGAAGTGGGGAAGTTTGCGGATGATTGCACAATGTTCAGCACCATTCCTGACTTCTCAGATACTGAAGCACTCTGTGTAGAAATGCAGCAAGACCCTAGAGAATATCCAGGCTTGTGCCAATAAGTGGCAAGTAACATTCGCACCACACAAGTGCCAGGCAATGACCATCTCCAACAAGAGAGAATCTAACCATCTCCCTTTGACATTCAATGGCATTATGATCGCTGAATTCCCCACTATCAACATCCTGGGGATACCATTGACCAGTAACTGAACAGGACATAAGAACATAAGAGTAGCCATATAAATACCATGGATACATGAGCAGGTCAGAGGTTAGGAATCCTGCGGCAAGTAACTCACTTTCTGACTCCCCAAAGCTTGTCCACCATCTAAAAGGCACAAATCAGAAGTGCGATAGAATACTCTCCACTTGCCTGGATGGCTGCAGCTCCAACAGCACTCAAGAAGCTCAACACCATCCAGGACAAAGCAGCCCACTTGATTGGCACTCCATCCACAAACACTCACTCCCTCCACCACCAACGCATGGTGGCAGCAGTGTGTACCATCTACAAGGTGCACTGTAGCAATGCACCAAGGCTCCTTAGACAGCACCTTACAAACCGCGACCTCTACCACCTAGAAGCTCAAGGGCAGCAAATGCATGGGAACAGCACCATCTGTAAGTTGCCCTCCAAGCCACCATCCTGACTTGGAACTCTATTGCCCTTCCTTCACTGTCACTGTGTCAAAATCCTGCAACTCCCTTCCTAACAGCACTGTGCATGTACCTACCCTACATGGACTGCAGCGATTCAAGAAGGCAGCCCACCACGACCTTCTCAAGGGCAATTAGGGATGGGCAATAAATGCTGAGCTAGCCAGCAATACCCACATCCCATGAATCAAAATAAAAAGTACGCATTCTAGCGTGCTAAGGGAAGTCAGAGAGGAAGTCGGCTCTGCATATCATCAGTGAAACATCCTTAGATGGAAGTTGATCCTAAGGATTAAAGGGTTGTTAAAACAAGAAAAACAACTTGTATTTCTATATCGTGCATTTAACATAATAAAACACCCTAAGGCACATCACAAGACCATTATGAAGCAAAATTAGACACCAAACCACTTTAGATGAAATGAGGGCTGATGACCAAAAGCTTAGCCAAGGAAGAAGATTTTAGGAGCATCTCAAAGAAGGAAAGAGAGGCAGGAAGGTTTAGGAAAAGAATTCCAGAATTTGTGGCCGATGCAGCTTAATTAACAGCCACCTATGGTGAAGCAATTATAATCGGGATTCTCAATAGGCCAGAATTTGATGAACGCAAATATCTCGGAGGGTTGTGGGGCTGGAAGGGATTGTAGTGATAGGGAGGAGCAAGGCCATGGAGGGATATGAAAACAAGGATGGGAATTTTAAAATTAGGGTGTTGCTTGACTGGGAACGAATGTAGATCAACAAGCACAGGTGATGGGTGAACAGGACTTAGTGCGACTTAGTGCGAATAAGGATATGGGCAGCAGAGTTTGGAAGATCTCAAGTTCACGGATGGTAGCATGCAGGAGACCAGCCAGGAATGCATTGGAATAGCCAAGTCTACAGTTAACAAAGGCATGGATGAGGCAAATGAGCTGAAGCAGTGGTGAAGTCAGGCATTTTTACGGAGATGGAATTAAGTGGTCTTCGTGCTGGTGTGGATATGTGGTTGGAAACTCATCTCAGGATCAAATATGACGCCGAGGTTGTAAATTGTCTGGTTCAGCCTCTGACAGATGCCAGGGAGAGGGATGAAGTCGGTAACAAGGAAATGGAGTTTGGAGCAGGGACCAAAAACAATGGCTTCAGTCTTCCCAATATTTAATTGGAGGAAATTTCTGCTCATCCAATACTTGATGTCGGATAAGCTGTTTTATAATTTTGCAACAGCGGAGGAGTCGAGAGAGGGGGTTGTGAGGTCAAGCTTGGTGTTGTCAGTGCACATGTGAAAACTAACGCTGTGTTTTCGGAGGGGCAGCATGCAGATAAGAAGTAGGAGGGGGCTAAGGATAGATTATTGAGGGACAACAGAAGTAACAGTGTGGGAGTGTGAAGAGAAGCCATTGCAGGTGATATGCTTGCTATGATTAGATAGATAAGTATGGACCCAGGCAAGGGCAGTCTCATACAGCCAGGAGACTTTGGAGAGGATGGTGTGGTCAATAATGTCAAAGGCTGCAGACAGGTCGAGACGGACGAGGAGGGGTAATTTACCTTCATCACAGTCACATAGGATGCCTTTTTTGACATTGATTAGAGCCTTTTTGGTACTGTGGCAGGGCGGAAACCTGATTGAAGGATTCAAAGGTGGTGTTCTGGGGAAAGTGGACATGAATTTGGGAAATGACCATTTGTTCAAGGACTAATGTTAATGCTAATGAAACCCCACCTTTCAAAAGGGAGAAATGAATAAACCAGGTAACTATAGAGCAGCCAGGTACTCCATAGGAGGCTGGTTGATAAAATTAAGTCACATGGTCATGCCTCTAATAACACACACAGGTATTATTGCTGATGCTCTGTAATCACTAATGTAAATGGGATATATTTCAGATCATCAACAGCCTTAGAACATTGAAGGAACACTGCAAGCAGATTTGCAACATAACTGCAATATAAAAAGTTAAAATTTGCACGACTGGAAGGCATGTAACAAAACATAGCCAGTGTACAATGCAAAGCACCAAGATCATCTGATCCGCACTGGTCACGTATAAGGTCCACGGGTGGTAAAAGTCCTTGCAAAATTTACCTGACAACCTGAAGCGTGTGTGAAACAGTGAGTTAGAGGTGTTGGTGAATCAATAGAACAATTTGCCAAATCGATATTAAGGGAGCATGGCTTTGGGAAAATAGTAATCTCAAAGGGAATATAATCTTTAAAGAGAATGTACATGTCTTCATGATAGAACAATACATAAAAAAGGACAACCAGGGCTGAGGGCTGCTCTGAAACTATTGGCCCCCTGAAAATGACACTACAGGCTGGAAATGACCAATCAAAGACTTGAATTTCCCTGTAACTGCTGGCAATCTAAGTTGAAACTGATTGGGTTGATGTGAATAATGATTTCATTATCCAATTATGTTAATTTATTGTAGAATCATTTTAATACTAATTTACATGAATTATCTTTAATGGTTTGATGAACAAGGAGTGTTTGTGAATTTGTTCTGATCGTTTACTACCTTGTATGGTGTGTACTGTCAAGGTGATGATCTATTTATGTGCTGCATTATTAGTTTAAAAAGGTGATCTAATTAGTTTTGTATTTATTTGCAGGTGTAATCTTGCCCCTATCATTGATTATAAAGATGATGTGGGAACTAAAACAGATCTCGTGACATCCAATCCAAGTATCATTATAACGAGGTAATTATCTATTTGCATTTATTGACAAATTAAAAATCAAAAAGAGCAAAAATGGGAAGAAGGTCTGTGTGAGAAGAAGTGAGCATAAGCTATACCACTGAAATAATTCCTCTTTCTGTAATTTTCTCTGATTATGTCTTTATTCTTTAACCTAAAGGTATTTGGGAGGATTTTCTTTTACGGAGTTGAGTAACAATGGTCTTCTACTTGCCCTCTGACCCTGATCTATTTACTTGATTTGTAGCTTGTCTGGCCTGTAAAACAGACTCATGACAGAATTCCTACCTCCAAGAGGAACTCTGCCAGTGTTAAAGAGGAGGCAGTGCTACTGGGCTACTGCTACTATATCGCCATTCCTTCACTGTCACTGGGTCAAAATCCTGGAACTGCCTTCCTAACAGCACTGTGGGTGTACCTACCCCAAATGGACTGCAGCGGTTCAAGAAGGCAGCTCACCACCACCTTCTCAAGGGCCTGGCCAGTGACGCCCAAATCCCATGAATGAACAAAAAAAAAGTATTTGAAGAGGTGGAAAGGGACACTAAAAGGGCAGTGAAATGAGGGTTAGAAAGGTTAGTGTAAGGGGACCACACTGGAGCGAGAGGAGGTCTCTACTTGGCCCTCTCCTTTTATAAAATGTAAGGCCTTCCTGCTGCTCTGCTAGGCCTACCATTACCTTTCAGCAGGTACTCTCAGGGAGTGGTAGTAAGAGGCAAGAATGGGACTGAAATAGGCCAGGTACCAATGACTAGTCCAATGAGTATTCAAATCAGCAGAGCCAAGAATTCTCATGTGTCTCCCTCTCCTAATCTTTGCTTAACAACATATTTGCAGTACAGCTTAGTGTGTAGTATTTCTCCCCTCATATCCTAAATGTTGAATCAAAAATTCTGCACTTACAAAATTCTATAATTTATCAAAATCAATCCATGCAGTACAAGCAAAACAGAAATACAAAAGATACATATTACACCCCTCCCTATATAAGGTCCCTTGCATGTGAGTCTGGTGACTGAGTTGCAAGGACTGTGTGTACTGCACCAAGAATGTCACATAGCTGCCGGTCCTTCTGGACTGCAGGATTCCACAGGCTGTATGGAAACCATTCCTGACAGACGTGCCACTCCTGAATTTGGTGCCTCAGATATCTTACCCAATCACAGAGTCCATTGGTATGGCCTGAACCTTCTATGCTGGGCCTTCGGCTGAGCCACTGCACACTGGCAATTTTGTCCCAAGACGGTGGCTGAACCCTGCTCATCACCTTTGGCAAGGACTGTCCTTATCTTTTAACCTATCATCTTTATGAAGCAATTGTATCTGACAAACATTTTGCTCTGTGCCCAGCCAGGGCATGTATCATGTGACCTTCCATATCATTCCCTTTCCCCGGTATGACAGAAAGGGCTATTGAACCATATCCTTACCATTTCAAATACCCCTGAGTGGTTGAGAACACAATCCCTGGATAAATGACCTTTTGAAATTCAAGATTATACAGTGCACTTCCTCTGTCTGTTCTCAAACCATCAGATCGAGTCAACTAACTAACTTCTCCAGTCCCCTCTGCTTGTACTGCCCGAGCTCCCCGAGGCAATGAATGGGATGAAAATCGGGTGGGTTTTATGATGAGTGGCATCGTCAGATTAACACTGATGTGTTATAGAGGACACGTACTCACCAAATTGGACTTAACAAATCAGTACTATGTGGCCCTCAAAATAGTGGATGCAGTGGTGGTCATCTGGAACAGTTCCTACAGATTGGAGGGTAGCTCATGTAATCCCACAATTTAAAAAGGGAGGTTGAGAGAAAGCAGGGAATTATAGACCAGTCAGCCTGACATCGGGAGTGGGGAAAATTCCAGAGTGCCTTATCAAAGATTTTATAGCAGAGCACTTAGAGAACAGTGGTAGAATCGGGCAGAGTCAGCATGGATTTACGAAAGGGAAATCATGCTTGGCAAATCTACTAGATTTCTTCTAGGATGTAACTAGTAGAGCTGATGAGGGGGAGCCAATGGATGTGGTTTATTTGGTCTTTCAGAAGGCTTTCGACAAAGTCTCACATAAGAGATTGGCATGTAAAATTAAAACGCATGGGATTGGGGGTAGTGTATTGCGAAGGATAGAAAATTGGTTTGCAGACAGGAAACAAAGAGTAGGGACAAATGGGTCTTTTTCCGAATGGCAGGCAGTGATAGTGGGATATTGCAGAGATCGGTGCTAGGACCCCAGCTATTCACAATATGTATCAATGATTTAGACGAGAGAACTAAATGTAATATCTCCAAATTTTCAGATGACACAAAACTGGGTGGGAGGGTGATTTCAGGCTAATTTCTGGGATGGTGGGACTGACGTATGAGGAGAGATTGAGTTGGTTAGGATTATATTCACTGGAGTTCAGAAGAGTGAGGGGGGATCTCATAGAAACCTATAAAATTCTAACAGGACTTGACAGGGTAGATGCAGGAAGGATGTTCCCAATGGTGGGGGAGTCCAGAACCAGGGGTCATAGTCTAAGGATACGTGGTAAACCTTTCAGGTATGAGATGAGGAGAAATTTCTTCACCCAGAGAGTGGTGAGCCTGTGGAATTTGTTACCACAGAAAGCAGTTGAGGCCAAAACATTGTATGTTTTTAAGAAGGAGTTAGATTTAGCTCTTGGGTCTAAAGGGATCAAAGGGTATGGGGAGAATACGGGAACAGTTTACTTAGTTGGATGATCAGCCATGTTCATAATGAACGGCGGAGCAGGCTCGAAGGGCTGAATGGCCTACTCCTGCTCCTATTTTCTATCTTTCTATGTTTCTGTGACCGATGCATTTCTTGACCATTTTAGAGGAGTATTTTTATAGTATTGTGTGTGAATCTTCACAAGCAAATTAAAATATATCATCATATGTTTACCATTTTTATCACTGTGAATAAAAATTACCAAATGCATTGAAGTCCTGAAATTTCACAAGGCCTCGATCCTGACAGTGCACTCCATAACCATCAAGCCCGGGGACCAATCCTGGTTCAATGAAGAGTGCAGGAGGGCATGCCTGGAGTAGCACCAGGCATACCTCAAAATGAGATGTCAACCTGGTTAAGCTACAACCCAGGACTACTTGTGTGCCAAACAGCATAAGCAGCATGCAATAGACAGAGCTAAGCGATCCCATAAACAACGTATCAGATCTAAGCTCTGCAGGCTTGCCACATCCAGTCATGCAAGGTGGTGGACAATTAAACAACTGATAGGAGGAGGAGGCTCCACAAATATCCCCATCCTCAACGATGGGGGAGCCCAGCACATCAGTACAAAAGATAAGGCTGAAGGATTTGCAACAATTTTCAGCCAGAAGTCCCGAGTTGATGATCCATCATGCCCTCCTCCTGAAGCCCCCCGCATCACAGATGCCAGTCTTCAGACAATTTAGTTCATTCTGTGTGACATCAAGAAATGACTGAAGGCACTGGATACTGCAAAAGCTATGAGCCCTGATAATATTCCGGCAATAGTACTGAAGACTTGTGCTCCAGAACTTGCTGTTAGCCAAGCTATTTCCAGTACAGATACAATATTGGCATCTACCCGGCAATGTGGAAAATAGCCCAGCTATGTCCTGTGCATAAAAAGCAGGACAAGTCCAATCCAGCCAATTAACACCCCATCGGTCTATTCTCAATCATCAGTAAAGTAAAGGAAGGTGTCGTTAACAGTGCTATCAAGCAGCACTTGCTTAGCATTAACCTGCTCTGTGATGCTCAGTTTGGGTTCTGCCAGGTCCACTCAGCTCCTGACCTCATTACAGCCTTGGTTCAAACATGGACAAAAGAGCTGAACTCAAGAGGTGAGGTGAGAGTGACTGCCCTTGACATCAAGGCAGCATTTGAGTATGGCATCAAGGAGCCCTAGCAAAACTGGAGTCACATCAGGTGGAAAACTCTCCGCTGGTTGGAATCATACCTAGCAAAAAGAAAGAAAATTGTGGTTCTTGGAGGTCAATCATCTCAGCTCCAGAACATCACTGCAGGAGTTTCTCAGGGTAGTGTCCTAGGCCCAACCATCTTCAGCTGCTTCACCAATGACCTTCCTTGAATCATCAGGTCAGAAGTGGGGATGTTCGCTGATGATTGCCCAATATTCAGCACCATTCGCCACTCCTCAGATACTGAAGCAGTCTGTGCAGAAATGTAGCAAGACCTGGAGAATATGCTGGCTTGGGCTGATAAGTGGCAAGTAACATTCGCGCCACACAAGTGCCTTGCAATGACCATATCTAACAAGAGAATCTAACCATCTCCCCTTGATATTCAATGGCATTATGATTGCTGGACCCCCACTATCAAAATCCTGGAGGTTACCATTGATCAGAAACTGAACTGGAGTAGCCATATAAATACCGTGGCTACAAGAGCAGGACAGAGGCTAAGAATCCTATGAGGAGTAACTCACCTCCTGCCTCCCCAAAGTCTGTCCGCCATCTACAAGACACAAGTCAGGAGTGTGATGGAATACTCTAGACTTGCCTCCAACAACACTCAAGAAGCTCGGCACCATCCAGGACAAAGCAGCCCACTTGATTGGCACCCCATCTACAAACATTCACTCCCTCTCCCACTGACGCACAATGGCAGCAGTGGGTACCATCTATAAAATGCACTGTGGCAATGCACCAAGGCTCCTTAGACAGCACCCTCCAAACCTGCAACCTCTACCACCTAGAAGGACAAGGGCAGCAAATGCATGGGAACACCACCACCTGCACGTTCCCCTTCAAGCCACACACCATCCTGACTTGGAACTATGTAGCTGTTCCTTCACTGACGCTGGGTCAAAATCCTGGAACTCCCTTCCTAACCCACATGTACCTACCCCACATGGACTGCAGTGTTTCAAGAAGGTGGCTCACCACCACCTTCTCGAGGGCAATTCACGATGGGCAATAAATGCTGGTCCAGCCAGTGATACCCACATCCCATGAACGAATAAAAAAAAAAGCTCCAGCTGTGACCTTGCTGATGTTTGTTGTGTCAATGAGAGCTCACCTTATTTGTTTAGGACAGGGGCAGGTGGGCACCAAGGCCACTTCAGGTGTACCTTTGCAGCTGCCTGACCCAAGGGCTTGGGAAATTCAGCCCATGTGGGGCTGGATTTTAAGAACTGAAAGAATGGCGGCCTGCACATGCGGCCGCACGCTGCTGAGCCGTCGTGATCGACCACGCAGCAGCTCATTTAAATACCTGGGTCGGCCTGCTACCCCCGCCCCCAGTCACATGGATGGGGTGGGCGTCAGTTGCCTGTGTGCAGATGCTGTCACCATTTATAAAGGGTAGCCAGCTCTGCCAGTTAATTTAAATTTTTAAAAAGATACACCCCCTCCCCCACTGTTGCACTTAAAATTCTATTGCCCCTTTCCCACACCCCAACAACAATAACATTGAATATTTGACCTTTACCCCCCCAAAACAATGACCTTTGAAACATAACCTTCTCTCCCCACCCGCCAACCCCGCCACCTCCCCAGACTATATAAAGTTGACAGGTCACCCCTTCCCACTGTCCCCTATACTGATAATAACTTGATCCCATTTCCCCCATCCCCCCGCCCTTTCCCCCCACCCCCCCCCCCCCCTCCCCTCACCAAACTAAGTCGCTTATATTCCCCTTTCCCTCCTAGTGTGGTGCCTGCTTTCCCCAGGCGGGGAAGTGAAGGCGCGAGAGTGCCATCCACCACTCTGAAGATCTCAGTGGGCCCGTAAGATCCTGGGTACATTTTTCGTTAAACTTTCATGCAATGTGGGCATTGTTGGCAAGGCCAGAATTTTCTGCCCATCCATAATTGCCCTTGACAATTGAGTGGCTTGCTAGGGCATTTCAAAGGGCAGTTATATTGCTGTGGGTCTGGAGTCACATGCACATACGAACATACAAATTAGGAGCAGGAGTAGGCCTCTCGACCCCTCGAGCCTGCTCCGCCATTCAATAAGTTCATGGCTGATCTGATTGTAACCTCAACTCCACATTCCTGCCGACCCCCAATAACCTTTCACCCCCTTGTTATCAAGAATATTCAAATACTCTGCTTCCACCACCTTTGAAGAAGAGAATTCCAAAGATTCATGACCCTCTGAGAAAAAAATTCTCCTCACCTCTGCCTTAAATCAGTGACCCCTTAATTTTAAATAGTGACCCCTAGTTTTAGATTCTCCCACAAGAGGAAAAAATCCTTTCGACATCCATCCTGTCAAGACCCCTCAGAATCTTATATGTCTCAATCAAGTCGCCAGACCAGGCAAGGACGGCAGATTTCCTTCTCTAAAGGACAATAGTGAACTAGATGGGTTTTTACAACAATCGACAATGGTCTCATGGTTACCATTGGACTAGCTTTGAATTCAGATTTCACCATCTGCCTTGATGGCATTCTAAACCATGTCCCCAGAGCATTTGCTTAGGCCTCTGGATTACTAGTCCAGTGACAATACTGTCACTGTGTATTGTGTAATGTCCCCCTGTGTATTGTAATTTATGAATTTTATTCATTAACATATTTAAAAGCAGGTCCTGTCGCCCAGTGGTGGCGGGGTGGGGGTGGGGCCACCATAGAGCCTCCGCCGAGAGGATCAAGCCCAGCCCTCCTCGTGTTGGGCTCCATGGCAGGCCTCTGCCAGAACAATCTTCCGGTCCCCCGCCAGAGAGCCCAATGTCGGGGACCCTGCAAAGTCCCGGCCATGGGGTGAATGTCAGGTGCAATCCTACCACCATCCACCTCCCCTCATCCAACTGGGCACTTTTACAACTTTACAGCGAACAACAAAGTTGATCTGGAATTTTTTTGCCTACCTTGAATTCTATTGTTTGGCCCTGGGTAAATCAGCCGCCATTGAAATAATGCATCTGATTCCACAGCCAAAACTGGGAAAATCTGGTATGACCAGTCCCACTTGACCATGCCCCGATCTCATTCTGCTCGACCATGACCACAACCCATTCCTGCCCCACCTCGACCATGACTATACCCCATGCCTCCCTGCCTCATCCCTGGTTATGACCATACCCTACCCCACCCTACCCCACCCCAACCTGCTTTGTGCACACCCTGCACATCCTGAAGTGATTTATGACTTTAACCCTTTACAGGGACTAAATGAAATCAGGAGTACATCCGTATGAATCTCCTTTAATTAAGTTCAAACCAGACAAATTCTTATTCACACTTATTTGGGTCCAAATAATTGAAATAGCTTTCCCTCAAAGAAAGAAAAATAACAGAGAATATTACCATCTTTCGGAGAGCCTATTTTTGATTAATTCTGGTTAAGTCATAAATATCCCAGATATTATAAGGGTATGGGAAACTCTTTTCAATATGAATCTCTCCACTTAAAGAGACACAGAGAGGGGGTTCTTGCAGTTGTATACAGAATACTACATGAGACGATTTATTAACTCCTATATATTTTAAAATGAATTTCACATGCAATACACTTCTAAGTGGATAAGTATATCACAATATGAAATATTACTAAGGGATGTAACACACAATCTTATTTCTAACATAGAATCCAAAAATTTAACCTTGCTAATGTTACAGCAACCATCTTAGAAGATCCATCAAAATTTAAAGTAAACTTTTACCTGAAATTCCCTGAGTAAGGCATAGAGTGAGAAATATTGTTTGAGGAATTCAACACTTCTAATTTTTTGCTTCAGAACCTCACATGTTTATACTGTTTCTGAGGTGTCATATGACCTCTTAGCATATAGGTGTTACCTATCGGTGTGTGTTTTTCTTGCTTTCAAGATCCATATTTGGTAATATCATTAACTAACTCTCCACTTAACGTTTATCTGGAAATCCCCTGTTCTTGAAGTTGAGAGCATTTATCTGGTCAAAATGTTTATAATTGTGTTTACTTGACTTCTTGTTCCTGTAGTCCATTCCATTTATTGTTTTATTATCTATAATTGCCTTTTTATGGTACCTTAAATCAACCTTTTGAGCTGACCTGTCTGCATCACCAACCCCATAAACTGATTAAGTTTATTGCTACCTCTTATTGATGTCACACAGGATATTTCAATGTGTGTGTTTATCTTCCAAGTCCCTGACAACAGTACAGAAATGGATTTCTCAACTTGTTTCTTGTTCATAACGTGGACCTTGAAATACCTTGACATTTTTAACTCGACCACCTTAAGTGAGTCTTGAAAACTGACCATTTATTCAATCTTTAATTCTAAAAGGTATAATATATTACCTATATCTAAACGCTACCTAATTAAGCCTATTATTCCATCAGAACCCAGTGCCTACCCATGCCACAACCCCAACCCACCATGGCTTGTCCACAATTTCACCCCACCCGGGCCCAACCCTGGCCATGGCCAAGGTTCCACCCCACCCCGGCCATGACCCCTCCTCATCCCACCCCAGTTATGAACCCAGCTCCAGCCACAACCCAACAACAACCCCACCCCAACCCAACCCCACCAAGGCCTCAACCACAACAACAACTCTGGCCATGACCGTGGCTTGTCATTTGCCTTGTATCAGGTGGATGGGAGGTGCATTCCTTGCAAAGCTGCTTGGAAATTCCCAAAAATAACAAGAGACCCAATATGACCAGTCACTGCTATTTCAATAAGGTTTCCACTGGTCTCCTGATAAAGTTACACCAGGAACCCGAAAAGATCCCCAAATGTCAGAGACTAAAGATAAATAATATTGTTTATTTTACAGGTACAAAAATCTGAATTTCAGGAGAAGACCTTTTGTGGACTATATATCTGCCTATAAAGATGCATTTATTCTGCTGTCTGCATTTACTTTTTCATTCGCCACTTCACCTTCATTTAAAGTCTCCTATACTCTGCAAGATTTTGGAACAAAACAACAGGCAATATTTTTAAATCCATCATATATGAAAACTGTCAGTCAGTTCTGGAAAGCCAAAGGTGTAAAAGAGCGTCGTCTTTCTACTGGTTTCATAATATTAAGTGCAGCATTGGAAATGTGTGAGGAAGTTTCAGTGTATGGATTCTGGCCCTTCTCTAAAGGTGTGCATGGAAACCAATTGTCCAATCATTACTATGACAATTTAAGGCCAAGTAAAGTTCACTCAATGCCTAATGAATTTTACAAAATTCTGCAGCTTCACATGAAAGGCATTGTGAAACTGCAAGCTGATGAGTGTGAATAAATGAGGTGAATTTCACCATCCATTTGGAGATAGGCTAGGTAGTGGAAGGCATCAGGAGGGCAGCCCGACATCATCCTGCTGCCATGGGATAAATCCAGAGATGAGAACGGCAGCAGCCTGGCCACTCAAGCCTTGGAACAGCATCCTGCCTCTTGGGAAGACTGCCAGGTACATTCCCAGTGGCTTCCTGGGAGAATCCTTCCTTTCTGAAGGCTCCATGTCCCATGGCGGGGTTCCCCAATGGTGATGGATGGCCCCTGCAACTTCGACGCTATCACTGAGGGGTTCACCCTCAATGTGGAGCTGCCCTCTACTGCCTACAGCTTCAGCAGCGGCCACCTTTATTAGTAACGCTGCTCGGACACAGAGCTGCCAGATCTTGATTTGGCTGACAGCTCAGAGAGGCAAGCCACTGTCCTTAATTGGATGACGTTCCTCATGGCAGCCTACCCCGAAGTCCCACTGCCCTCCCATGCAGGCTTGGGACCCACCTTTGGTCCTGGCAGTGGATCCTGTGACGTGCCGATAAGATTTTGGCCAATATACTCTTGACAAACTGCAGCAGCCAAACTTTACTAGTTTCTGGCTGGCATTTTACCAGCACACCATCGGTCCTACCGTCAGGATCGAAAGCGCATCCCAAGCCTGTGCGGCCATGCCGCTGCTATTCCCGCCTGGGACATATCCCACTGTGACAGTAAGATGTCAGGCTTCCCTCCTGATGCCTTCCAATGCTACCCCTCCCACCTCCCAGCCCATCTCCAGAGGCTGGTAAAATCCAGCCACGTGAATCAGCTTTAAAACATGGTGCAAGGTTTCTTTTCATTTATTGAACCATGCTTTTGAAGTTTTTTTTCATTGTGGTGATAGTCATGGAGAATCTTTCTGGATGATTTCACTGAGGAGAGGCTTGAGATGCTCTGAGTATTTTCACTGATGCAGAGAAGGGTGTGAGAAAGGCTGCAAATTAGGCCATGCTCAGTTATGTTGGGTCTCAACCTTACATCTGGGATTTAGCTTTTTTGGAGACCTAAGCAAGGCCAAAGGTTTTAGTCGGGTCGGGCTGGGGGAATGGACACCCTATGCTGAATGACTGGGCATTGGGTAACCAGAGATACACTTAGTGTGGCAGACCTTGTCAATAATCTTGAATGTGGGGTCTAGCTGGGGTTTAAGGCTCAGATCATATTCTGGATTCCTGAAGAGAAACCCAAATTCTTTCATTAAATGCAGCTGCTTATAAATGGGGCCACGGCCTGGAGAAGTCTGCGTTTCACATTTACGTAGAATATGTGAGGTTAAAGCCCATTTGACAACTGAGGGGGCTGCTCCTCAAGTTCTGGTTGCACTTCAGTCCCATGCTCCCAATCTTTGCCCATTCAGTGTGGAGAGAAGCAGGCAATTTGAGGAACCTCCTCATGGGAATGCTCCTGGGCCTGACCAATGTGGTCATCAACAGGTCCAGGTAGCGGGCAGTTGAGGGGGGTCACTTGGCCAGGTTGTTGTCTGTCTTTAGCAACTACATCCATGACCTGGTGTCCGTGGAGAGGGAGCACCCGGTGTCCGCTGGTACTTGTGAATTTCCATGACCAGTGGGCACCAAAGAGACTGGCGTGTATCGTCACCACTGGGAAAGACATTTTGTTTGATTTATTTACATTTCCTTTGAAGTTTTTCTTGTTACTGTTAATTACTGGTGCCACTTCAACAGGGATACCTACTCCCCTGAAGTTAGTTTCAGAAGAGGTATAAGTGGGTCCACTGAGAGCCTTCTGTTTCTGAGGTGGGCACTCTGACACCTCCCCCGGCAAGATACCTTTTGGCTAAAATTTTCACCTCCCTTACCCCAACCCCCCCCACCCCCACCCACCCTCCTCCCCGGCACCGGATTGAGAGGCAGGCGGCTGCTGATCTCTGCTTCTTCCAGGTCCCGTTTACCGGGTGGTGGTGGCACCCCTCCACCGCCTTTGTTCGGCGGAGAGTTTCATCTGTTGACTTTTTTTTACTAAAATAAAACCACCCAGTTTGTATATTTTATTAGCAGCTGCATTTAATAAAAGAATTTGGGTTTCTCTTCAGGAATCCAGAATATGATCTGAGCCTTAAACCCCAGCTAGACCCCACATTCAAGATTATTGAGGCGAGTGCCCTCTGTACCCCAGTGGCATGGCTGCCTTCCAGTGAGGTGAAAATTAAATGGGATTGCTTGAACCCTGTGTATTTTGGCATACTCTGTGATGTAAATGGGCAGCTTATGTCAGGATACATCCTCCACCGGTGAAAATTCCTCTGATTGGTGAGTTCAATGACCAAGGGTAGCCAATTTAAAATTATCATTGAGAGTGAGAAGAAAGTACAAATTTCCTGAAATAGAGTTATGGGGACCTTGAATGATTTGTTGCAGGAAGAGGTTGAGGCAGAAACCATTGCTTCTTTGAAGTGAAAATTGGATAAATTTTTGATGTAGAGGATGATAGGCACAGAGGAACAGGAATAGGCCAGTCAGCTGTTCGGGCATGTTCCACCATTCAATGAGTTAATGACCGATTTAACTTCATTCACCCTCTTGGCTCCAGAGCCCTTAAAACCCTTGCCCAGCAAAACTTTATCAATCTTAGATTTAAAATTATTAAGTGAGCTAGCATCTACTGCTTTTGTCCCACATTTCTGCCAACCTTTGTATGCAGGAGTGTTTCCGAACTTTTCTCCTGAATGGCCTTTCTCTGAATTTAAGGTTATGACTTCTCTTGTCTGAGACTTTCCCACCAGCAGAAAAAGGAATGGGCAACAAATGCTGGCCTTGATAGCGACGTCCACATCCCATGAAAGAATTTTAAAAATCCTATCAATTCCTTTTAAAATCTCCAAAACATCATCTCGGGAATACAAGCCTCGTTAATGGAATCTCTCCTCATATATTTAACCCTTGCTGTTTTGGTGATATTTTGATACAGTGCTATGGAGAAAAACCAGGCATTGAGATTAGTTTTGGAGTGGTTTAGCAAAAGGCTGGCACAGGTGCAATGTGCCGAATGGCCTCCTTCTTCTATAATGTAAACATCTATATTTCCATTTTCTATGGTTTAATGGCATGAGCAGGACCAATTGGATAGAGGGACGTTGGATTGTGATGCCCAGGCAAATGAAATGATAGGTGAACATATAGTTACAATTGGGTATGGAACAATGTGATTTTGGTGTTTAGTATGGAAGTGTAAAGAATTGTTAATATTATAAAATGGCAAATATGAAGGTGCTTATTTCTTGTTCATTTTGACAGACCTTGCTGACTTATACATAAACAATAAATACCAGGTTATTTGAAGCTGTGTCTTTTATTATCTCATGTTCTCAATAATAAAAGTGTGAAAAAACAAGACAGTATAATTTCATCAGGACAATGTACACATTAAGCACAGTGCATCAATACCATTTGGAGTGAGCAAAATCAGAGACTTTGCTGTGTTACACCTCCATGGCACCATTCTACTCTGATTCTATTCCTACCTGGCATTGTGTAGCCAGCGCATCCGACCCTGCCTGGTTACTTCAGGCAGCCCTCAATGTTCCACCATTGGTTTTCTCCTTTAATTGTTGCACCTCAATAATGTTGGTCCCAAAATTCAATGGATGTCCCACCAATCTCCAGCCATAACACTGAACCCCCAGGAAAATAGTAGATATTCAGCTGTGCTGAATCTCCATAGTTTCTAGGAGCTTCTTGTAAGAAATGGAACCCTTTTCAAAGCAACTGAAGCTAATGGGAGAGCCAGAGGCTGGAACTCCAGCTCCTGAACCTCAGTCAGGACTCGGCATACAGTGGCAGGAAATATGCCATGTGTGTGGAGACATTACAGCATCAGCAAGGTCCTATATGGACCCCATCTCAGAAGTCCAGGCCTTGGACCATGGAGGCGGTTTAAAAAAAAAATCTTTAAAATATTTCACAGATTAATTCCCTTGCTCAGGGGTCTGATAGGAACATGGCTAGTCTAGGGGTTGGGGTGTGGGGTGCGGGGTGCCTGTGTATCCCAGCTCCTACAGGTGGGTATGTGCTGGAGTTTTTTTAGCAGGCATAAACAGAAGGGTGCTGGAAATATGCCTGAAGATGTGCTTGTGCCTTCCTGGCCCTTGCAACTGAGGCAACCTCCCACTAATCTTGCAAACTGACCTAGTGGAACAGACTTGAGGAGCTGAATAGCCTACTCCTGTTCCTATGTTCCTCAACTCCAGTTGGTCAGCGAATAAAGGGAAAAAATGATCGGCTTGCATTTATCTCACATCTTTCATGTCCTCAGGATGTTCAAAGTGCTTTAGAGCCACTTTTTGAGGTGTAGTCACTGCTCTAATGCAGGAAACATTGCAACCAATTTGTGCACAGCAAGCTCTCACAAACAGCAATGTGATAATTGTTTTAAAAACTTTTTATTTACTTTGAGATGGTAATATTTTAATTGAAATTTGTGGTTGAGACTTGTCAGGCAATCTAATAATGAAATGCAGAACGCTATGCCCAAACCTGACAAGCATATGTTGCAAAGTAACCTGTTAACAGCTGCTAGCTGTTTTCATTACAGATAAACAGAGTCACAGGTGAAAAAATACTTTAACTTTAAGGGATGTTTAGGAAAAAGCAGAAAGATCTTAATAATCAAGTCGGAAACAATAAATGGATATACTTCAAAGCTATGTTTCATTTTGATGCCATGTTAGAATTTTGAAGAAGCTTCACATACACAAGAACATGGAGTTATGGTGTCTGGAAACACAAAAGTAAGAGATTGACATGATTGACCATGTTTTAAAAATGCTAATTTAGCTGGCCTAAGTGGTCAAAAGTGTTTTGAAATGCTGGAAGAGTGTGAAACAAACTAATGTTGATTGATGACATCAGAGTTTGCCTTCTATGGAAATGTAGGGAAACTAGAAATCATATTCTTTATATGTTTTATCTGATAAACTCTGTCTTTAATTCTCCAAGCAACAGTTTGTCAGAAGTCAATAATTAAAGGGACTTGGTTTGGTTAATTGTCCTGTGGTTTTAAAATGTGTGTGTGACCAGGAAAGGAAGCTGCTGTTATATTTACTGATAAAGATCTTGAAGTTATCTCTCACATCCACGAGGGGTGATGAAATTACTGAAGGAAATTTAAACATAAGCGGATCATCAAGGCAGTCTCTGAAATCATAGTTTGAACAAAGCCTTATTGGACAAATTGCAGCTTAAGTTGGATTTTGATAGAACAGTGCAATCTTGTCAATGAAGCCTCCTGCTCGCCTTGGAAAGAAAGGTATAAAATCATTTCAATGAGTGGTTCAGTGCTTAAATTGGGTAGATTGGTCAGCTACTGAAGAGAATAATCAGCAGGGAGGTGACCGCTGACTGGGTGATCATGAATGTATGATTCTTAGTAATTTATTTGCTAACGTGTAAATTTTTTAATTTATTCATTTTATGGGATGTGGGCATCGCTGGCAAGGCCAGTATTTGTTTTGCATCCCTGATTGCCCTTCAGAAGGTGTTGGTGAGCTGCCTTCTTGAACTGCTGCAGTCCATCTAGTGCATATACACAGTGCTGTTAGGGAGGGAGGTCCAGGATTTTGATCCAGTGACAGTGAAGGAATGATGATATATTTCCAAGTCAGGATGGTGTGTGACTTAGAGGGAAACTTGCAGGTGGTAATGTTCCCATGCATCTGCTGCCCTTGTCTTTCTAGATGGAAGAGGTTACAGAGTTGGAAGGTGCTGTCGAAGAAGGTATGGTGAGTTGCTGCAGTGCATCTTGTGTTTGGTACACACTGTTGTCACTGTGCATTATTTAAGGTTGTGGATAGGGTACCAATCAAGTGGGATACTTTGTTCTGGATAGTGTTGAGCTTCCTGAGTGCTGTTGGAGCTGCACTCATCTAGGCAAGTGGAGATTATTTCATCACACTCCTGACTTGTACCTTGTAGATGATGGACAAGCTTTGGGGAGTCGGGAGTTGGGTTACTTGCTGCAGAATTCCTAGTCTCAGAACTGCTCTTATAGTCACAGTATTTATGTGGCTGCTCTAGTTCAGTTCCTGGTCAATGGTAACCTTCAGGAAATTAATAGTGGGGGATTCTGCGATGGTAATGTTGTTGAATGTCAAGGGGAGATGGTTAGATTCTCTCTTGTTGGAGATGGTCATTGCCTGCATATGGACACGGACTTTTTCAGTATCTGAGGAGTTGTGAATGGTCCTGATAATTGTACAATCATCAGCAAACAACCCCATTTCTGACCTTATGATGAAGGGAAGGTCTAATGAAGCAGTTGAAGATGATGGGGCTTAGGACACTACTCTGAAGACCTCCTGCATTAATGTGATAGAGCTGTGATGATTGGCCTCCAACAACCACAGCCATCTTCCTTTGTGCTTGGTATGGCTCCAACCAATGGAGAATTTTCACCTTGATTTCTATTGACTTTAGTTTGGCTAGGGCTCCTTGATGCCACACTTGGTCAAATGTTGCCTTGATATCAAGGGTGATCACTCTCATTGGATCAAGGCTGCAATGAGTTCAGGAACCGAGTGGCCCTGCGGAACCCAAACTGAGCAGCAGTGAGCAGGTTGTTGTTATTTAAGTGGCACTTGATAGCATTGTCTGTGTGTGTGATCTATTGTAAGACTCACAGGATTGCAAGTAATATCCGAAGTAAACATGAGTTTTATTATACTTTAACTGGAACAGATATAAACACTTACTGCACGAGTTACATTTAAACATGTCTTGCTCTGTCGGGCTCCACCCACAACTAACTGGTCATGTGTGACATGACATCACTTCCTCCAGTGACCTTTCTTACCGCCCTTAAGGTGGTTCCTTCTTAAGGTCATCACACAACATGCCCTTTATATCCAAAGACGGTGTTGCGGCTTGGACAAACTATACTTGATTAAAACAAAATGTATGTGCAGGTAAGCAAATTTAACACTCTCCAAAACCTAGAGGAAGTTTCCTTATTCACCCTGATCTGGTTGTTGTGAATGTCTTCCCAGAGCTGAACTCATCTTAGCTTCTCTGAGACTCAGAACTCTGGTTAACATCTTCTTCCTCTGTGCTTATAGCCTCTGTACCTTCAACTTCGGACTTTGTCTTTGAACACATCCACGATGCCACAGGGTTGTCACATGTAGTGTTGTCGTACATTTCTCTAAGCTGACTTTGGTTCCGTCTGAGAATCACACGTGTCTGGACCTTGTACAATCTGGAATGGTCCCATATCCTCATAACCGCTGCAGGATACCAAGTTCCTGATGCATGATTGGCCTTCTGTTCTATCATCAATCAAGTTAATTCTGGTCCTGCTTGCCTGTCATACGATGCCTTCAACTTCCCTTGTTTAAACAGAAGTATGTCCTTTACTGTGGAAAACTTAGAGAGATGAAGACTGGGCAGGGTAGTTCTTACCTGCCTTCCAAGCATCAACTCTCCAGGCAACAGTAAGCCGATGTCTGCTGGAGTAGCTCGGAGGTGCAGCTTTGCAAACTTGAGATCTTGTCCGGTCCGCTTACACTTTAAAATTAGTGATATGATGGGGGAGATGTTGGCCAGGGGCTGTAAGAAATGCAGAATCAGTTACAAACTGCTGGGATTGTTTGACCTGTAGTCATCTGGAGCCCGGACACTGGCCTGTGCTGGTAAAAAACAGTTTGAACTAATTACTTTATGAGACAAGACAAAGGATCGATCACAGGAACAGGGCCTTATTTGGACACGGTGTGATACCGGGGTCTTTGGGCCTGGGCCAATTAAGAGAAGATGTGAGCGAGGTGAGCAGATTTAAGCCAACTGGAAAGAGACAGCTCAGATTTGGAGAGATAAGAGGGAGGATAAGAAGAGAGCTTTTTGGGCATAGAGCCAGCGAAATCTCCGGAGATCAACCATCGTGGAAGCGGAAGACCCTGCGTGAGCGACACGGCGACGGCGTAGAAGAGAGAGAGAGAACGGAACGCCTGGCCAGCGTTAACTCTCCCTTTTCCGGGTAATATCCTTTGAATTCTGTGACTAGGTCAGGGAAAGGTCAGAGGAACCTAGTGGGTGTGCTTATGAATTCTAGCTAGTTTTGTTATTAATTGTATAACTCAGTTGGAGTTGCATGCTTTTGTATAACTAAGTGTATAAGCCTTATTCTTACATTGTACAACAACGTGAATAAAGTAAATTGATAGTTAAAGAAAGGACTGAGTTCCTCCTCTTTGTACTAAGCCAGTAACTGTAGCTGTGGATTAAGCTGGAGGGTGGCTCTCCTGTAACCTCATATCCCAAGCACCCATCCTGAGCCTGAATTAAGAGGACTTCAGTCCCACGTGATGGCCAGGATCAAGTGGGTGCAGGGAATAAAGGGGACAAGGGGAGTTGACTCCACGCCACGGTTTATAGTGGGCACCATGCATTCAGCCATGCCGTTGGACTTCAGATAATGCTGCGACAATGTCATGCGACAAACTGCCCATTTGGCACACATGTATTGGAATGGTCTTCCTGCATATTGCGGCCCATTACAGGAGATGATTTCTTCTGGCACTCCAAATAGGCTGAAGAGAGCACTGAACATATCAGCAACCACTGCACTTGTATCTCATAGCTGCCTGATGATGAGTGTTACGACCAGGTGAGAAAGGTGTCTCGGGGTCCCTCTCAGTCTTCATCTGGTGTTCCCGTTACATGGTTTAATTTTAAACACATTGTGTTTTTAGCTCCCCCTTAGTGAATCCTTGTTCACCGCTTTCCAATTATAAGGCAAAGAAACCAGCACAAACAGGCTTTCTTAGGTTTAAAGAAGAAAAGTTGAAATTTATTAAACTTAAACTCTAATTCAGTTAATGCCTACGGATACATAACACGCCCCACGCTAGCATGCAAATACAATACACACATGCAAATCGAGACAGAAAAGAGCAGAAGAAAAATAAAGTGGAAAGGTTTGAAGCAATATCTGAAGAATTGTTGTTACGGTTCTTCGAACTCACTGTCGAGTCCTTGATTGTAGGTCGATCTTGCTTTTCATTGGGGCCTCGTATTCTTCTTAAACCCTGTTCACTGTAGGAGACTTTTCTCTCTTGGTGTTCATGTGTCCTCAGTGGATTCAGATGCTTGTGAGAAAGAGATGGGAGCAGACAGAAGAGATCTTCTCAGTCCAGGAGCAAACAGACTTCCTGTTCAAACTGTTCGTACAAATTCAAAAAACGCAGGTTGCCCAACAGGTTCGTCATGTGACTAGCTGGTTTGACCATGTCCATTTATGTATTCGGCCATCTTAGCAGTCAACCTGGAATGCGAGCTCTCCCACCTTCAACATCTGGTGATCAAAAGGGCGGCATAGTGGCACAGTGGTTAGCACCACAGCCTCACAGCTTCAGGGACCCGGGTTCGATTCTGGGTACTGCCTGTGTGGAATTTGCAAGTTCTCCCTGTGTCTGCGTGGGTTTTCGCCGGGTGCTCCGGTTTCCTCCCACATCCAAAAGACTTGCAGGTGATAGGTAAATTGGCCATTGTAAATTGTCCCTAGTATAGGTAGGTGATAGGGAATATGGGATTACTGTAGGGTTATTATAAATGGGTTGGTTGGCCCAGACTTGGTGGGCCGAAGGGCCTGTTTCAGTGCTGTATCTCTAAATAAAATAAAAAATAAAATAAAAGTCCATTGTGGGCTGAATGTTGGGAAATGGCTTCTTTGTCCTTCCAAACGCTGTCTGTTAATAGGCAAATGTCTTTTCCAGCCACGGCTGATCCGTTAAGCAGGCAGTTAAGAAGGCAAATGGTATGTTGGCTTCATAGCGAGAACATTCGAGTACAGGAGCAGGAATATCTTGCTGCAATTATACAAGGCCTTGGTGAGACCTAAGGGCTCAAGGGCTCCTTCAGTTGATTCAGCTGACAACTTTGACATGTGGGCGGCACAGTGGTGCAGTGGTTAGCACTGTAGCCTCACAGCTCCAGCGACAGGTTCATTTCTGGGTATTGCCTGTGTGGAGTTTGTAAGTTCTCCCTGTGACCGCGTGGGTTTCCACCAGGTGCTTTGGTTTTCTCCCACAGCCAAAGACTTGCAGGTTGATAGGTAAATTGGTCATTGTAAATTGCCCCTAGTGTAGGTAGGTGGGAGGAGAATTTGAGGGAAGGTGAGGATGTGGTAGGGAATATGGGATTAATGTAGGATTAGTATAAATGGGTGGTTGATGGTCGGCACAGACTCGGTGGTCCAAAGGGCCTGTTTCAGTGCTGTATCTCTCTATGACCACACTTTGAGTATTGTATGCAGTTTTGATCACCTTATGAGGAAGGATGTTCTTGCTATGGAGGGAGTGCAGCAAAGGTTCACCAGACTGATTCCTGGGATGGCAGGACTGACGTATGAAGAGCGATTGGGTCGATTAGGCTTGCATTTGCTCGAGTTTAGAAGAATGAGAGGGGATCTCATAGAAACCTGCAAAATGTTAATAGGACTGGACAGACTAGATGCAGAAACAATGTTCCCGATGGCGGCAGAGTCCAGGCCCAGGGGTCACAGTCTAAGGATAAGGGATAAGTCATTTAGGACTGAAATGAGGAGAGATTTCTTCACTCAGAGAGTGGTGGACCTGTGAAATTCTCTACCACGGAAAGCAGTTGAGGCCAAATCATTAAATATATTCAAGAAAGAGTTAGATATAGTTCTTAGGGCTAAAGGGATACGGGGAGAAAGCAGGAACAGGGTGCTGAGTTTGGATGATTAGCCATGATCGTACTGAATGGTGGTGCAGGCCTACTCCTGCTCCTATGTTTCTATGTTTAACAAGTCCTCTCTTCCCTCAGTAACAGTTTAAAATCAATGTTCATGACAAAATTAATGTGCCTCATTCTTGGCAGGTGGGGGTCTAGCATGACATCAGAAACTCGGTGAAGTAATCTATGACAAGGAGGAAATCATCACTTTGAATGTGAAATAAATCCATGTCAATCTTCGCTCATAGATATGAAGATGTTTCATGTTGGATCAAGGGCTCCTTATGTTGATTTGGCTGACAACTTTGACATGCGGGCGGCACAGTGGTGCAGTGGTTAGCACCGCAGCCTCACAGCTCCAGTGACCTGGGTTCGATTCTGGGTACTGCCTGTGTGGAGTTTGCAAGTTCTTCCTGTGACTGCGTGGGTTTCTGCCGGGTGCTTTGGTTTCCTCCCACCGCCAAAGACTTGCAGGCTGATAGATAAATTGGCCATTGTAAATTGCCCCGAGTGTAGGTAGGTGGTAGGAAAATTGTGGGGATGTGGTTGGGAATATGGGATTAATGTAGGATTAGTAGAAAATGGGTGGTTGATGGTCGGCACAGACTTAGTGGGCCGAAGGGCCTGTTTCAGTGCTGTATCTCTAAAATAAATATTTTAAAAATGCCTCATAGGGTTTTCTCAGCATCACTGTTGATTCCTGGCCAGTAGATCATCTCTCTGGCAAAGCCTTTTGTACATTCTATTCCCAAATGTCCTTCATGCAGTTGTGCTAGAATATCAAATCTCAGAGCTTTGGGTATTAGGACTCGATTCCCTTTGAAAATTACCCGTGTGATATACCGAGCTCGTCTCGATACAACTGGAAACAACGTAAACGTTCGGTTACTTTCTGTATGGTGTCAGACCATCTTTCCAGAATCACCTTCCACAACAATGATAGGGTAGAGTCATGTGCCATCGCATCTCTTAGTTGTTCGCATTTGTGAGGTCCAAAACTCATGAGATTGATCTGGGGGACATCCTCAATCTCAGTGTCCACACCGTGGATATGCAAATCTAGTGAGTCATGGGCATCTTTATTCTGGTTAGGCAAACTGTTCAGAGTGTCCATTGTGACCATTTTGCTGCCCGGTTTATATCGGACGTCACAATCGTAGCCCTGGACCGGCAGCAAACATTTCTGCAACTGCGGAGGAGCACTAGTGAGCAGTTTGCACCATATGGTCTCAAGTAGCTTGTGGTTAGTCTCCACGGTAAAATTTTCTCCGAATAAGTATGTGTGAAACCTAGTGATACCAAAAACCAGAGTTCAGGTGTCATATTCGATGTTAGAATAATTGGATTAGTTTTGTGACAAACTCTTCGATATGAAGGCGATTGGCATTCCTTTCTGCATGACGCAGGCACCTAATCCCCTCTGAGACACATCGACCTCGAGCGTGGTCTCTTTGATCAGGTCTTAATACAGCAACACGCTGTCTTGACTTGACAAAGCTAACTTTAAGGACTCAAACACATGCTGCTGGTCTTCCTGCCACAAATAGGGATACCTTTATGCAGCAGTTCCCTAAGATGTGCTGCTCAATCTGTGAAATTGCGGATGTCCGGGGACAAAAAGTTGAACAGCCCTAGGCACCAATGTTGGAAAATGTCCTAGCTGACACACAATGGTAATGTCTGAAACAGTAAATCCTGAATGGTGTTCTAAAAGTTGTGAGTAGCTGGGATTTCTTGGCTAAGTGGACAGACCAGTCGCCACGCTTCGCTTCAAGCTTTGAAAAATAATTAGCACCAGTAAACTTAGGATTCAGCTCCTCCAGGGTTGGGATTTTGTGAAGCATCTCTTGAGGGCTAAATTCAGTCATTGCAGGTCTAAGCAAATCATGAGATTATCATTATTCTTCAGCATGCAGGTAATGAAGCTGCACCAATCAGCTCCACTTTAAGCTACTCTTGAATGTGCACACTGCACTTGCTTGGCACTTCGATAGTAGGAACTGCACCCTTCCTCACGTGCAATAGGGCATCACACTTGAAATAGCTGAGTGCATCAAACCTGTCTGGGCAAAGTAGTTTCAGATCTCTAACTGACTCAATCTACTCCGTGTTGCAACATTCCATATCTGTCAGTGCAGTGCTGACCTCATGTATTATGACAATTCATAAGTCTTGGCAGACTGGAAGTCCTGCAACAGCTGGTCCAGTTAAGTCTACAATATAAAAAAATTGTGGTAGCCATTCAGAGCTCCCATAACTGCACTGTAAGGTTATCATTCCAATGTACTTGATTGGAGAACCATTGTAGGCAGTCAGCCTAGCTGTGGTGGGTTGCACCATAGATTCACATTTCTTTAAATGCATGTCCTTCAGTATACCGATGGGCAGAATATTTGTACTTGCTCCAGTGTCAATTTAAACTCTGAGCTTATGCCTGCCACTCTTCTACAGACATATAATTCCGATCATGGCGAATGTCTCAGATTGCGTAATAGCATTGACATGTTGATCCAAATTAACTATGTGAAATGTTTGTTTGCTGTTCGCAAGTGTGCACTCTTCATCGGTGTCCTCATGGCAATCTGTCTCTCTGCTGACCTGCTTGGGATTTTGTTGTGTATTTGCATACCTTTTGTTGCATTTGTCATCCTGTCTTGCAGACGTTATCTCTGCATGTGATCTGCCACCATTCCTGTGTGCAGTATCTGAGCTCAGCTGACTGCAACGTACCTTGCCCAATGTCCTCACATGACACAAGATTTGCACATGTCCTGGTACACTGAACAACTGCAATTTGGGTGAGTCAGGCCACATTTACCACAAGTCTCAGCAAACCTCTGAGCCTTGGTTACCATACCAATTGTTGTAGCTGTCCTCAATGCTTGCAAGTGTTGGCATTCAGCCACGATGGCTTCAAATTTCCTTCCACCATTGAGTAGTGCATCTATGGTGTGCCCTTCCTTCTTTTCTAGCAGGTGTTTTTGAAAGGCCTCTTGTGGGGTGGATGCAATTCCTAGCTCTGGAACCCTGTTCTGACAGTTCGATATCTGCAAAGTTGTAATATTGAGCTTTGTCTCAGCACCTTGCAACAAACTGGTCAATAGACTCATCTTGCCTTTGAGAATAAATTATAAGCTCAAGCCTATGTCCTCAGAAATTTACCTTTGCTTTAAGTTGTTACTTCAGGATTGTTCATATCTTGCTAGCCTCCTTCTGATGCTCAGGTGACAATCCAAATGTATTGATTCAATTCAGGCCCTTGTTTTTTAGATGGCTGGAACTTGTAGTACCAGCAGCTGCCACAATTAGCCTTTTACTTTGTGCTGGACCGCCAGTGGTGCTGTTGGGTTCTTCCTGCTATTTTTGGCTTCGGCTCCGCTCATGAAGCAAAAAAGCCCAGGAAAGCTAAAAGAGTAATGGCTTCAGCTACTGCTTTTCAAATTTTTGACCCACTGCCAGATAGATGAAAGCTCTGATCTCCTGACAAATTGCCTGCTGTACTCAGAGATTCAACACCTCCCGGGGTTCTGTTTGTAGTCTAGCTCACTGCAGTATTGTGGGGTCTCCTGCTGACTGTTGTACAGTCTCTTCATCCACTCCAGGTAGGCAGCCTGCTGTTCTTTGTTTGCTCTTGATGTGTTTTTAAGAAAAAAAAATTCACACATTGTCATGATGTAATTTTTGGTGATCTTCGTAAAAAATATATCCCAAACGTTGCCACCAAATAATATTACTTGTTCCTCTGGTGTGTGATCTATTGTAAGACTCACAGGACTGCAAGTAATATCCAAAGTCAGTGTGGATTTCATTATACTTTTTCTGGAACGTATAAACAGTTACTGCACAAGCTACATCCAAGCACTTCTTGCTCTGCTGGGCTCCACCCACAACTAACTGGTTATGTGTGACAGGACATCACTTCCTCCAGTGATCTTTCCTTACAGTCCTTAAGGTGGTCCTCTCTTAAGGTTGTCCCTTAAGGACATCCCATAACATTGTGATGACACCTTCCATCACTTTGCTGATGATTGTGAGTAGACTGATGGGGCAGTAATTGGCCAGTTGGATTTGTCCTGCTTTCTGTGGACAGGACATACCTGGTAATTTTCCACAATGTCGGGCAGATGCCAGTGTTGTAGCTACACTGAAACAGCTTGGTTAGGGCGTGGCTAGTTCTGGAGTACAAGTCTTCAGTATTACAGCCGGGATGTTGTAGGGCCCATAACCTTTGCAGTATGGGATCTGTGATGCTGGGAACCTCAAGAGGAGGCCGAGATGGATTATCCACTCGGCACTTCTAGCTGAAGATGGATGCAGATGCTCCTGCCTTCTCTTTTGCACTGATGCGCTGGGCTCCCGCATTGTTGAGCATGGGGATATTTGTGCAGCCTCCTCCTCCTCGTCCAGTCAGTTGTTTAATTGTCCACTACCATTCACGACTGGATGTGGCAGGACTGCAGATCTCAGATCTGATCCATTGGTTGTAGCATTGCTTAGCCCTATCTATCACATGCTGTTTTCACTGTTTGATAAGCAAGTAGTCCTATGTTGTAGCTTCACCAGGCTGACACCTCATTTTTTAGCATGCCTGGAGCTGCCCCTGGCATGCCCTCTGCAAGCTTCACTGAATCAGGATTGGTCCCCCGCCTTGATGGTAAAGGTAGAGTGGGGGTGATTCCGGGCCATGAGGTTACAGATTGTGGTTGAGTACAATTCTGCTGCTGCTGATGGCCCACAGCGCCTCATGGATGCCCAGTTTTGAATTGCTAGATCTGTTCGAAATCTATCCCATTTAGCACGGTGGTCATACCACACAACACGATGGTGGGTACCCTCAATGTGAAGATGGGATCTCATCTCCACAAGGACTGTGCAGTGGTCTGTCTCTCCTACCAATACATCATGGACAGATGCATCTGTGGCAGGCAGATTGTTGAAGATGAGGTCAAGTAGGTTTTTCCCTCTTGTTGGTTCCCTCACCACCTGCTGCAGATCCATTTAGCAGCTATGCACTTTAGGACTCAGCCAGCTCAGTCAATAATGGTGCTACTCAACCACTCTTGATGATTGATATTGAAGTCCCCACCCTGAGTATGTTCTTTGTGCTTGCTTCCCTCACTGCTTCTTCCAACTGGTGTTCAACATGGAGAAACACAGATTCATCAGCTGAGGGAGGGGTGGGGGGAGGAGCGGTAGGTGGTAATCTGCAGGAGCTTTCCTTGCCCATGTTTGACCTGATGCTATGAGACTTCATGGGGTCCGGAGGCAATTTTGAGGGCTCCCAGGTCAACTCCCTCTGACTGTATACCACTGTGCCACCACCCCTGGTGGGTCTGTCCTACTACTGAGCTGCTGGCCCTATAATTGGCCGGAAGCTCTTGGAGGCAGGATCCCAAGCTTTAAAGGGCTGGGGACCGTGGTACCAGGCTGTTTATTAGCCCGGTGCTGTCAAATCACTCCAGCGATGTCTCCAGCTGGCCAAGGTGTGGTTTCCCCCTGCCTTTTCGGCCTGGCAGATGGAGATTAACCGTGGGCACAAAATTCAGCCCATGGTGTCTTGGTCATTCTACGCATCCTCTGTGCAGTCTTTGTTCTCATCCACAGTGGTAGCAAGTACCTGGTACCTGTTGGATAATGGCAAAGGCTGAAGATTCTCCATCATTTTATCTGTAGTCCCTTTACCTACCTGTGTTGCAGTCACATCCTCCCTTAACCAAATCTAAACTACTATGTAACCTAAGAGATATGGCTGCCTCTTGGGTCAAAATGTCCATGTAATTTTGAGGGAACTCAGAGAGGAAATGGCAGAGACTCTGAACAGAATCTTGGATGGTTTTTTATTCTTTGCTTATTTTCTCCTTGTACAGATCCAATGTGCTATAGGTTGCAAGGTTCACCTACAGCCTGCAAGCCACACGTAGTTGTGGCTATCTAGTCTACAGAACACTTGTTTCTGTTCTGCTCTCTATTGCTGGACACCTGATCCTGTTGTGGCCAATTGGGTTACACTGTAAAATCACATTGTGCATTATTCATATTTACATCCAGAACACAACTCGCATTTCAATAATTCATTAAAACAAAAAGACAAGGGCCTAGAGTTTCCGTTTCACTTCCACCCAGATATCAGTGTAATTTGGGTGGAATCAACTTGAATTACACAAAATGCTGTGCAAAATTAAAACATAAGTGAGATACATACATAACCATTTACACATACATTTCTGTAATCTTTTACACTGTTCGAAGCAGACCCCACCCTTAAAACTGGCCACACCAGGTCAGAATAGTGAATTTATCCCAATTGTGCCCTTGTCACATTGTGACCAGAATTTGAGATGCATAGGAATTATGGTCACAATCGATTTTTAATGACCTGCAGATCCAGTAACCAGTAGTCAACTGAATCCTCACCCAGGTCTGTTTCTCACTGATACTATAATTTCTTTAAATTCAGTTTAAATGAGTTCAAGTTCAATCAGTTTATCTGTCCTTGGTAGAAAGATCTGTGACCAGCAGTCAATCAAAACCAGTGACTGGTCAATTTCTTCAGCTGCAGTAATTCTGGTCACCACATTTTAGGAAGGATGTGAGGATCCATGAGAGGGTGCAGAGGAGATTTACCAGAATGGTTCCAGGGATGAGGGATTTTAGTTACAAGGTTAGGTGGAAAAGCTAGGTTTGTTCTCCCTGGAGCAAGGAGATTGAGAGGGGATTTGATAGAGATGTGCAAGATTATGGTGGGCTTAGATAAGTTAGACAAGGAAAAACTGTTCCCATTAACTGATGGTACAAGGAATAGGGGACACAGATTGAAGAGATTCAGGGAGGATGTGTGGGAGAACTTTTTTACACAGCGAGTAGTAATAAACTGGAACTCGCTGCCCACGAGGGTGGTGGAATCAGAGAAAATCAATGATTTCAAAAGGAATTGGATGGGCACTTGAAGGAAATAAACTTGCAGGGTTATGGGGATTGAGTGGGGGAGTGGGACTGACTGGAGAACTCCCTGGAGAGCTGGCATTGACTCGATGGACCGAATCTCCTCCTTCTATGCTGTAAATGACTCTAGGAATCTAATTATTTGGACAAATTTTATGCTTAAACAACTTTAATTCACGAACCTTCAGGCTCCATTGGCCATGTTCCAATCAATAATCAATGATGATGATAATGCTGCTTGATCCACTAATTCATATCAGATTTTATGCTCCGGCTAATGCTACTTAGTTTAAGAGGAAACTTGAACCTAACTTCAAAGGTGAAACCTACAAAATACTTAAAGGGATAGACAGGGTAGATGCAGGTAAGATGTTTCCCCTGGTTGGGGAGTCTAGAACCAGGGTACACAATTTCAAAATAAGGGGGAAGCCACTTAGGACAGAGATGAGGAGAAACTTCTTCACTCAGAGGGTTGTGAATCTTTGGAATTCTCTACCCCAGGGGGCTGTGGAATCTCAGTTATTGAGTATGCTTAAAGTAGAGATTAACAGATTTCTCAAAACCAATGACATAAAGGGATATGGGGATAGTGTGGGAAAAAGGCATGAAGTGGATGATCAGCCATGATCGTATTGAAGGGCAGAGCAGGCTCGATGGGCTGAATGGCCTAATCCTGCTCCTATGTTCCTATGTCTGCAAAACCGCTGCAATTTGCAGCACTTTTTGAATGCATTTTCCTGATTGAGCCCTGAGGAGAAACTCCAGGTCATTGCATTTTACATTGCAAATTAAAAAAGTAATAAGTGATTAGAACTGCATGGTACAATCAAAAAGGTACCATTCAAGGAGGCTTCTAACATTCCCTGTGTGTAAGTGAGTGTACCTGTCTCACACATTTTTCTTCCTCTGCTATTTCTTGCCTGGGGAACGACAGCAACAGCAGAGCAAAGCCAGTGGATCACGCCTCTTATTTTCCTACTTGATGCAAATGTTAATTATCTTTTGCACTAATTTCTGAATTGGCTAGTTAGCACTCTTTTTTAAAAATCTTCAGTTTATTCATATTAAGCCTCCTTGAAGGACTGTAAGTATTTTAAAGACATTTGAAATGCTACAACTTTGCTGAAGTAGGGTGTGTGGAGAAAGAACACCAGTTGGGCCGAGTGGCCTGTTTCTGTGCTCTATATCCTATGTAATTCTAGGTAAACAATCAGCCATTTATTATTTGAATTTGCTTCTTGCAGGTACTGTAATAATCATATTCAGTGTAGTGGCCAAAATAATTACAGTATGCATTCCAATAAATTCACTCCACTGAGGAGTATTCAATTATATCGCTCATTTAGTGCAATGTAGTAAAAAGAACTGGAACTGTACAAAAAGTGAAAATATGCAGAAGTGATCATAAGGTTTAGGAACTCAATCTTGTTGTGTATCATTGTTAATGTACATCAACTTTTCATTTGTGCCTGCTCACTGTTTAAAAGAAGTGAGTTTAAAATAAATCTATTTAAAGAGGAATAATACTGGATTGAAGAAAGGGAACATGACTTCCGTTAGTTTGTGCTGATTTAACAAACATTGAGCTGGAAGCCAGTCCACAAAACTGACCACGCCCCCTCCAGGTGGAATTAATGAGTTTGCTGAGTTTCCCCCAATTGTGCTCACTTGCAAACATGTAGGAGCAGGTGTTGGCAACGTGTCCGTACACAGACATCAGTGTCCATGGTAAAACATTTTGAGGTCAGTGGTTGGTAATTTCAGGGATGAGAAATTTCCCATTGGCGTCTCCTTTCCAACCAGACTGGCTTAAAAAGAATTGCACTGTCCACTTCCCAGCTGAATTGGAATTTCTAAGCTCAGATCCTTATCTAATGCTCATTGACACACCTTTCCAGATTCACAGCTGACAGGTGCTGCATGAGAACAGGAACAGCGGCTTCCAAATTTCGGACAGATTCAGGGTTTTCTGGTGGGTTTTAAAAATGAAATCAGAACCCACCATAAAGCCCCAAATCTGTCTGAAGTTTGGAAGCGACTGTTCCCTCCCCCAGCACCTGTCAGTCCAGCTTTGTGGTTTTTGGGCGGGTTCTGATTTTTTTTGAAAAGCCCACAGGAAAACCACAAAGCTGTCTGAAGTTCAGAAACCACAATTCGTGCCCTCGGGAATGGTCAGAGAGAGAGGTGTGGGCAGAAAGACAAAGAGAGAGATAGAGAGGACAGGGGGGTGGGCGACAGAGAGAGAGACAGAGAGGGGAAGGGGGCAGAGAGGGTGAGAAGAGAGAGACAGACAGACAGACAAAGCAGAGAGGGGGCAGAGAGAGAGAGAGGGGGGCAGACAGAGAGAGAGTGGGGCAAGAGAAAGAGAAAGGGGGCAGAGAGAGGGGGAGAGGCAGAGAGAGAGAGGTGAGGACAGAGAGAGGGCAGAGAGAGAGGAACAAAGAGAGAGAGAGGACAGAGAGAGCAGGGAACAAAGAGAGAGAGAAAGGAGCAGAGGGAGAGAGGGGGCAGAGAAGGGGTAGACAGAGTGGGGAAACAGAGAGCAAGAGAGAGGGGGAAAGAGAGAGGAAAGACAGAGAAAGTTAAGGGGGGGGGGATGACACAGAGAGGGGAGGGCAATACAGACAGGGGAGATGACACAGAAAAGGGGAGACAAAACAGAGGAGGGGAGCACCGAGGGGGGAACACAGAGAGGGAGTGGGAGAAAGACAGATGGAGGGAGAGAGAGCAATCAAGATCACTCCTAACTGAAGGACATCCATCTGGACTACTTCACGTCGTTCCAAAAAGAGTGCGGGTGGGCATTGACTACTTATGCAAGCAAAAAAACAGAATTGGTGTCCAACATAGTAACAAGAAAGTAAGTCAATAAATTAGTCTTCTCATTCAAATGTTTGTCACAGAAATGCAAATTTTTTGTTGTTTTAATCAATGGTACCAAATGTGACACTACCAGCTCTGTTAATACAGTCCTCCAAGCGAGCAATTGAGTAGGAGTCTGTCTTTCTTCCTACATTAACCTTTCTGTCGTCAATGCAAAATCTAGTTGACAAATCAGGTTTAGGCATTAACATTACTGGGGTACTCCAGCTGCTTTGATTAGGTTCAATTAGGTGGTTTTTCAACATGTATTGGATTTTTGCTTTCACCTGGGCTTGTTTCTCTGGACTTAAGTGATAAAAATGCTGTTTTATAGGAGAAGATTCTCCTACATCCACACCATGGGGTGAATTTTACAGACCCCTGAATGTGGGTGTTGTGGTGGAGAGGGAGGGGAACTGGAAAATGTCTCCAGGAGAGGTCTGCAATGGACCTCAATGCCGGGAAGGCCTGGCCCGATATTGCTGGCGGCAGCAAGGCCTCGTGGCGGCTCCCCGCCGCTTGACGATGGGAACCCAATTTAAATATGTAAATTAATTTAAATAAATGAATATAAATTACCTTCTCACTCCTGTCATCTGTCCCAGTGCAATATTCGTGCCGGTGCCTCTGGGGATCCGAGGTGGAAAACTGGTGGGGAGGGGGGAGCAGGTAAATTTCTCTGTGCGGGATGGGGGGGGATTGAGGTCACTGTCATCTCATTGATGTAGGGGATGGTGGGAAAGGGTAAAGTGTAAAGTTGATGTACTTTTTGTGGGGTGAAGGTCAGATACACAAGGTAAGTGTTGTGGGGGGGAGAGGGCAAGTAAATAATTCTATTATATTGGTGGTGGTGGTAGTGGGCAAAATAAATGCATTTAATTTCTTTCTTTAAAGTTGTCTTTAAATATTTAAATTGAAAGCTGGGGCTCTAAGCCCTTTAAAAATGGCATCAGTGCCTGTGCAAAGGCGGCTGACGCCATTGCTGGGGATGAACCGCCCGCCCCATCCATGTCATTGGGGTGGGCAGTCTGCTCCAGATATTTAAATGAGAAACCACATTTAATATCATTGTGGCTCCGCGACGTGCGGCCCACATGGGCGGACTGCCATTGTTTTCATCTGCAGCAGTTTTCGGCAGAGGAAGAATACATTCCAGCCCCATGTATGGCTCAAGGTGTACATCCTGGTTTATCCCTACATACTCCTTTAAATGCTGTAAGTAGCCTTGTTAGGTCTTCTCACTGTTCTGCATCTCAATATGAAAGCATACTGTCTAATCACCCAGACAATTTTTATCAGCTCACCAGGTAGTAGGAGGTTCAATTTGAGAATTGTCTAGGCCTCCTTCTGCCTCAAGCTTTTAGGTGTTCCTGACCCACTTCGTAGATTCTCACGAGCCATTCCCGGAACATGGTAGACTCATTAGGTGAATTCCTGGTGGCCAACAAAAGTAATTGCAGCCCTGTGTCCCAATCATGGGAATATTCTTGACAATATGCCCTGATC
This sequence comes from Heterodontus francisci, assembly GCF_036365525.1. Taxonomy (NCBI): domain Eukaryota; kingdom Metazoa; phylum Chordata; class Chondrichthyes; order Heterodontiformes; family Heterodontidae; genus Heterodontus; species Heterodontus francisci. The sequence continues at coordinate 164,073,701 of NC_090372.1, read as the reverse complement.
ATCATTTTGAGGGTCTGATGGTACTGTTCTAAAGCCCCTTGTGTCTGGGTGATATGCTGAGAACTTTAACTGTGTTATACCCAGATTACGCATCACTTCCTGAAAATTTTTAGACATAAAGGGCTGATTGTACCAGCCCCCCCAACGTTGGGGGTCATGGTGGTGGGGTGGGGGGGGGGGGGTGGGCGCCAGAAAATACTTCTGTGGGAGGCCCACCATGGGCCTTGATGCTGGGAAGGCCCCACCCCATTTTACCGGTGGCGGTGAGGCCTAATGGCAGTCCCCCCGCCACTTGGCGATGGAACCTTAATCTAAACATTTAAATAAATGCTAATCACTAAATCACCTTTCCACGACAGCCGTCCCACGCCAATATTCCAGCCGGGTGCTGGAAGTTCTGCACCTTCGGATCTCTGTTCGGAAATCTGAGGCGGTACACTGGTCGGGAGGAGGGAGGAATGAAATTTTCAGGCGGGGGCGAGGGGAGCAGGGAAAACTGTTACTATTGGCTGAGGGGATGGTGGGAAGGGGTTGAAGAGAAAAGGTAATAAAATTCGGGGGGGAAATTCGGAATGGGAAGAAAAGTTTCTTTAGTGGGGAGAGGGCAATAAATGAATTGTTAGGCCATTGGGGGGAGGGGTAGGAGAGGGACTTTGATCTTTTGTTAAACTTTTAAATGTAAATGTACCATCCATTCCTCTTTAAATATTACAATTACTTGTAACGGCTTGAAGCCCTTTAAAAATGATGCTGTTGCCTATGCGGTGGTGACAGACACCATTGCCGGAGACAGAGAGCCCACCCCCGCTGTCATCGGGGGCGACATTCCGCCCACTCCATTACATACCTGGAGACTGGAGTGGTGGCTGGCGGACCTGGGAGGAATCGCATCCTGAGCAGGACCTGAAGAGCAGAGAGCGGGACTCGAGACCCTTACCTATCTGGAGACCGGAGTGGCAGCAGGCTCTCTCTCTCTCCCTCTCTCTTCGTGCCGGCGGGCACTGAGATTCGAAAGAGGAAAAAAAAACTTACAGTGACATCACGGGAAATCTGCAAGGAGATTGGTTGGATAAGTAACAGCTGTTAGTGCATTTAAATAGCTTAAAAAAAGGGGGAAAGTTTTTTTTTGAAAAAAAACCTCAAAACCTACCATTTAAGTGATAAGGTGAATACTACTCAGTGTGTGTTTTTAAAATTAGTGTAATTTATTAAGGACTTTAGATTGTAGTGGGTAGTGTTTGGATTAGAACAAGGCCCCTACTGTAATTAATATTTTTTATCGGGAGTAACTAAGTAATCTAAAGGTAAGTCATGGCAGGAGAGCTCATACCCGTGATATGCTCCTCCTGCGCGATGTGGAAAATCAGGGCGCTTCCAGTGTCCCTGATGACCATGTGTGCAGGAAGTGTATCCATATGCAGCTACTGGCTACCCGCATTATTGAGCTGAAGCTATGGGTGTATTCACTGTGGAACATCCGCGATGCTGAGGACATCGTGGATAGCACGTTTAGCGAGTGGTGACACTGCAGGTAATGGCTGCACGGGCAGAAAAGGGATGGGTGACCACCAGGTGGAATAGTAGGCACAGGCAGGTAGTGCAGCAGTCCCCTGTGGCCATCCCCCTCTCAAACAGATATACCACTTTGGATACTTTTGGGGAGGATGGCCTTTCAGGGGAAAGCAGCAACAGCCAAAATCATGGCACCATGGATGGCTCTGCTGTACAGCAGGAGGGGAAAAAGACTGGGAGAGCCATAGTGATTGGAGATTCAATTGTAAGGGGAACAGACAGGCATTTCTGTGGCCGCAAACGAGACTCCAGGATGGTACATCGACTCCCCGGTGCTAGGGTCAAGGACGTCTCGGAGCGGCTGCAGGACATTCTGCCAGTGGTCGTGGTACTGTCGGTACCAACGACATAGGTAGAAAAAGGGATGAGGTCCTGCAAGATGAATTTAAGGAGTTAGGAGCTAAATTAAAAAGCAGGACCTCAAAGGTAGTAATCTCAGGATTACTTCCTGTGCCATGTGTTCGTGAGTATAGGAACAGGAGAATAGACCAGATGAATGCGTGGCAGGAGAAATGGTGCAGGAGGGAGGAATTTAGATTCCTGGGACATGGTGACTGGTTCTGGGGAAGGTGGGACATGTACAAGCGGGACTGGTTACCATCAGGCAGGACCAGAACTGATGCCTTCGCAGGGGCGTTTGCTAGTGCTATTGGGGAGGATTTAAACAAGAATAGCAGGGGGATGGAAACCTGAGTGGGAAGACTGAGGAGGAGGAAACAAGGATAGAAATGAAAGACAGGAAACAAAAAGGCAAAAGTGGAAGGCATAGAAATCATTGGCAAGAAACAAATAGAGCCATGGTGCGAAATAATGCTAAGATGAATAAGAATGTTAAAAAGACCAGCCTAAAGGCATTGTGTCTCAATGCGCAGAGTAGTCACAATAAGATCGGTGCATTAACTGTGCAAATAGATGTAAATGGATACAATATAGTTCTGATCACGGAGACATGGCTGCAGGGTGACCAAGGATGGGAACTGAACATCCAAGGGTATTCAATATTTCGGAAGGACAGGCAAAAAGGGAAAGGAGGTGGAGTAGCGTTGTTAGTAAAAGAGAAAATTAATACAATAGTGAGGAAGGATATTAGCTCAGAGAATCCAGATGTGGAATCTGTATGGGTGGAGCTAAGAAACACCAAAGGGCAGAAAACGTTGGTAGGGGTTGAATATAGAGCCCCAAACAGCAGTGGTGATGTAGAGGATGGCATTAAACAGGAAATTAGAGACACATGCAATAAGGGTGCAACTGTAATTACGGGTGATTTTCATATCCGTACAGATTGGGCAAACCAAATTAGCAATAATACTGTAGAGGAGGAATTCCTGGAGTGTGTACGTGATGGTTTTTTGGACCAATACATTGAGGAACCAAATAGAGAACAAGCCATCCTAGACTGGGTATTGTGTAATGAGAAAGGCTTAGTTAACAATCTTGTTGTGCGGGGTCCCTTGGGGAAGAGCGACCATAAAATGATCGAATTCTTCATTAAGATGGAGAGTGAGAGAGTTGATTCCGAGACTAGGGTCCTGAATCTAAATAAAGGAAACTATGAAGGTATGAGGCACGAGTTGGCTATAATAGATTGAAGAATGTTACTTAAATGGTTGACAGTGAATAGGCAATGGCTAGCATTTAAAGAGTGCATGGATGAATTACAACAATTGTTCATTCCTGTCTGGCGCAGAAATAAAACAGGAAGGGTGGCTCAACTGTGGCTTACCAAATAAATTAGGGATAGTATTAGATCCAAGGAGGAGAAATATAAAATGGCCAGAACAAGCAGTAAACCTGAGGATTGGGAGCAGTTTAGAATTCAGCAAAGGAGGACAAAGAGATTGATTAGGAAGGGGAAAGTAGAGTATAAGAGTAAGCCTGCAGAGATCATAAAAACTGACTGTAAAAGCTTCTTTAGATATGTGAAGAGAAAAAGATCAGCGAAGACAAATGTGGGTCCCTTACAGTCAGAAACGAGGGAATTTATAATGTGGAACAAAGAAATGGCAGACCAATTAAATGCATATTTTGGTTCTGTCTTCACAAAGGAGGACACAAATTACCTCCCAGAAATGTTGGAGAACATAGGGTCTAGTGAGAAGGAGGAACTGTATGAAATCTGTATTAGTAGGGAAATGGTGTTAGGGAAATTGATGGGATTGAAGGCCGATAAATCTCCAAGGTCTGATTATCTACATCCCAGAGTACTTAAGGAAGTGGCCCTAGAAATGGTAGATGTATTGCTGGTCATTTTTCAAAGTTTTATAGACTCTGGAACAGTTCCAATGGATTGGAGGGTAGCTAATGTAATCCCACTATTTAAAAAAGGAGGTAGAGAGAAAATAGGGAATTATAGACTGGTTAGCCTGACATCAGTAGTGGGGAAAATGCTAGAGTCCATTATAAAAGATGTAACAGCAGAGCACTTGGAAAACAATGACAGGATCGGACAAAGTCAACATGGATTTACGAAAGGGAAATCATGCTTGACAAATCTACTGGAATTTTTTGAGGATGTAACTATTAGAATAGATAAGGGAGAACCAGTGGAGGTGGTGTGTTTGGACTTTCAGAAGGCTTTCGATAAGGTCCCACGTAAGAGATAAGCATGTAAAATTAAAGCACATGGAATTGGGGGTAAGGTACTGACATGAATAGAGAACTGGTTGGCAGACAGGAAACAAAGAGTAGGAATAAATGGGTCTTTTTCCAAGTGGCAGGCAGTGACTAGTGGGGTACCGCAAGGATCAGTGCTAGGACCCCAGCTACTCACAATATATATTTATGATAGAGATGAGGGAATTAAATGTAATATATTCAAGTTTGCAGATGACACAAAGCTGGGTGGGAGTGGGAGCTGTGAGGAGGATGCAGAGAAGCTCCAATGTGATTTGGACAGGTTGTGTGAGTGGGCAAATACATGGCGGATGCAGTATAATGTGGATAAATGTGAGGTTATCCACTTTGGTGGCAAAAACAGAAAGGCAGATTATTATCTGAACGGCAATAGATTGGGAAAGGGGGAGGTACCGCGAGACCTGGGTGTCCTTGTGCACCAGTCGCTGAAAGTAAGCATGCAGGTGCAGCAGGCAGTTAAGAAGGCAAATGGTATGTTGGCCTTCATAGCGAGAGGGTTCGAGTACAGGAGCAGGCATGTCTTGCTGCAATTATACAAGGCCTTGGCGAGACCACATCTGGAGTATTATGTGCAGGTTTAGTCTCCTTATCTGAGGAAGGATGTTCTTGCTATGGAGGGAGTGCAGCAAAGGTTCACCAGACTGATTCCTGGGATGGCAGGACTGACGTATGAAGAGAGATTGGGTCGATTAGGCTTGTATTCGCTGGGGTTTAGAAGAATAAGAGGGGATCTCATAGAAACCTACAAAATTCTAACAGGCCTGGACAGACTAGTTGCAGGAAGAATGTTCCCGATGGCAGGGGAGTCCAGGACGAGGGGTCACAGTCTACAGATAAGGGATAAGCCATTTCGGACTGAGATGAGGAGGGATTTCTTCACCCAGAGAGTGGTGAACCTGTGGAATTCTCTACCACAGAAAGCAGTTGAGGCCAAATCATTAAACGTATCGGGTGGCGCAGTGGTTAGCACCGCAGCCTCACAGCTCCAGCAACCCAGGTTTGGTTCTGGGTACTGCCCGTGCGGAGTTTACAAGTTCTCCCTTTGACCGCATGGGTTTCTGCCTGGTGCTCCGGTTTCCTCCCACAGCCAAAGACTTGCAGGTTGATAGGTAAATTGGCCATTGTAAATTGCCCGTAGTGTAGCTAGGTGGTAGGGGAATTGAGGGAAGGTGGGGATTTGGTAGGGAATATGGGATTAATGTAGGATTAGTATAAATGGGTGGTTGATGGTCAGCACAGACTCGGTGGGCCAAAGGGCCTGTTTCAGTGCTGTATCTCTCTATAAGTATATTCAAGAAAGAGTTAGATATAGTTCTTCAGGTTAAGGGGATGCGGGAGAAAGCAGGAACAGTTACTGAGTATGGATATTCAGCCATGGTTGTATTGAATAGCAGTGCAGGCTCAAAGGGTCGAATGGCCTACTCCTGCTTCTATGTTAATGAGCTGCTGCACAAACAATCGCAGCTTCACCGTGGCACACATCTCGCCTGTGCACTGCGCTGTTGGAACGTTGATCTGACTGGGTCTCAATCGGTAATTCATATTGAGTCAAGAACTGGGTTATCTTCTCTACCACTACCTTAGCAGAAATTGTTCTCAAGGGGATGGTCTCTCGGAACCAAATAGACATAGTGAATATATATTGATGTCCCGCTTTTGTTTTCGTTGAAGGACCCACACTGTCTACCAACACGCTACTAAATGGTTCACCAAAAACTGTTATGGGAATTAGAGGTGCCTGTTTTATGCAGTTTGCAGTCTTCCCACAATCTGGCACATATGATACATTTTACAAAACTGCATACGTCCTTGTAAAGACTTGACCAGTAAAGATGTCGACTTTTACGTGATTGGGTCTTCCAGATCCCCACAAGTCCTGCCATAGGAATTTCATGGGCTATCTCTAATATTTCCTGGCAATACTTGGCGGTACCATATTCTGGTGAACAACTGTCCATTCTTCATCCTCTGGGCTATGAGAAGGTCTCCACTTCCTCATCAGAATCCCATCTTTAATAGTGTAGTCTTCCGGAATTTCCTTTGCTTCAGCTTCCGTTGGACCCGATTGTGCCATTTTACTTAACTCTGGACCGGCTTGCTGAGCCTTGATCAGAGAAGACTTATTGAACATTTCCTTCGAATTATCCAAATTCCCAAAGAAAGTTTCAGATATACGGCTATCTGTCTGTGGTGCCAATTTGACCTCCGATAATGGAACTTGTTTAGCCATTGCTTGGGTCAATACACGTGAAGGGAAGATTCCTGGAACCTTTTCCTGTCACACTCCGGGTGCACCCGATACAAAGGTATGGGTCTGTACTCACTGATGCCATTCACTAAAACCTTGACATTCAGTGCGCTCTCTGGTGGAGAAGATATGCCTTTCACCAGCAGAAGAGTTTGGGTGGCTCCTGTATCCCTCAGTATAACTATAGGTTTACCTGCATCACTTGAGGGCCGAGGAGTTAATTTTCCTTTTGACAAGAGTTCCCTATAACTCCCAGGTATCTTTTTTACCACCCCCCACCCACCCCCCCACACTCACAGTGATTTTTGTACTTGGAATTGCAGCTGCAGTCAGAGCTACAGCCTGATGTGTCATACTCTCGGCCAGGACCCCTGTCTCTGCATTGGCTTTGTGTACCCGAATAAGACCCATGGGTTTAACCTGCAACTTCTAGCATCCTGCATGTAGTTGTCCCACCTTGTGCCAATGGAAACACTTAGGCTTTCGGACCTCACTTCCACCCTCAGCATCTTCTGTTCTGCCCTGAGGAGGAGATCCCAGGGCATTCCCAGCATCCCTTCTTTTCCCCAGCTACTTGCCTTCCTTTCACCCTGCCACCTTCTATCATTCTCAGGTTTGTGGGGGTGACAGAAAAAATGTTTGGGTTTGTGAACTAGCTCGTAATCATCAGCGGTCTCAATTGTCTGTCTGTTGAAACCATCTGGTTCTCTACATGGGTTTTACCAATGGACGAAGTGAATTAAAAAATTCTTCCAGGACAATTATTTCCTTAAGGTTCTCAAATGTGGCCTCTATGTTTGTTGCCCGCATCCAACAATTAAAGCTAATTTGCTTTACCATCTCAAATGCTATATATGCCTGCCCTGGCTGTTTCTGTGGTTCCGAAATTTCCTTCTGTAAGCTTCGGGAGCTAACACGTAAGCAGCGAAAATAGTCTTTTTGTGCCATCTCATAATCTGCAAACGCCTCCTCAGAAACCATAACATAGTCTTCATGAGCTCTGCCCATCAACCTATTTGCATGAGCAGTAGCGGCTTTCCTTCAGCCACTTCATCTGTCTAGCTATCTTTTCGAAAGAAATGAAAAATGCCTCTATGTCCCTTGCCTGAAACTTCAAGAGGATTGCACAAATTTAAACAGCCCTCCACTGGGTCCTGGGTTGGATCAGGTCTTTCCTCAGCAAAATTTTTATCGGGGTCAAGGCTGCTTTTTTTTATCGTGTCATGGATCTGTATTTATTTTATCTTCTGTTTAAAACAGTGTGCCTTTAAGACTCTGTTAAAAACAGTGCACCTTTAAGACAGGGAGAGAAGCTTATGGATTTACCAAGGTGACAGCAGGAGAGAGTGAAGTCACATGGTATAATGTTTCAACTTAACTGTGTTGGAAAACAGGCTGAAACAAGTTTTGAGAGACTCACCAGCGAAGTGTGCTACTGAAGAAAAGAGCTGTCTATTTCTCTCAGCAAAACTTCTGCAAGGAGATACAGGCTGAGTTAATTGCCTCAGGAGGAAATAATCCTTTGAAGAGACCGTTTGAAGTGCTGAAGTAAAGTTTCAACTGAGAGACTGTCAGTTTTAAAATTCAAGTTGACCTATTGCTGTGCTCATCGTTGAAAGAACTGTTTGATGCCTGCTGCAGCTGAAGTGTTTTGAATGCCTATCTACTAAAAGAATATTTCATTAAATCCGCGTGGAGACGTCGAGTGGCATTTGATTATTTTCACATTAAAATACTTCACCCATCAGGAACGTAACCCACAAAGATTTATATACCAGTTATTTATTTATTCTTAAGAAACAGCTAATTTTTAAAACATAATTTTTAAAAGAAACGGGTTAACCGTGATTTTTGAGTGTCTGTGTCTGAATGAGGGAGCTTGATTAAAATAAGAAGTTATAAGGTCTTTAGCCATAGGTTTATCTTCATAGTGTTATGGTTTAGTTTTAATAAATACTTAAGTTGCTGTTGTCTAAAGATAATTGGTTTGGTCTGTTTTATTCTGGTGGTTACTGGAGTGTTTAATTTGGCTGTTTTCCAGTTGGGTTGGAAAACTTTCCTAATATGCTGCGACCTGTGGAGTGATGGGATTGAATTGACAGTGCGTTGCTCCCACCTAGGTCGTAACAATAGTTCTAGCTTTTTCAAATTGGTTTATCCTTTCTTGCTCCCTTTCTCCTTTTGCTCTTTCCCTCTCCTTTTATTTCTCCTGCTGCTCTGCTTCTTCTCTTTGAAATTCGAGTTTAAGTTTGCTTATTTCTTTTCTCTTTCAAGTTCAAGCTGCTTCATCTGTAATTGAATTCCAGCTAATTTAACTGAACTACCATCTGGATTGCATTTTCCTTCTTCTAATTTCAAACGCTGTGCTATCACTTCAATTATATGTGTTTTCTTAGCCCCTAGTTTTAATTCTAACTCCAACTTTTCTGCCAATTCTTTTAGCCGAGTCTTGGCTAAGATTTACAAATCACTCAGGGATAAATCTTCCCTCTCCAGAAAGGTCACACCAACTGACAAAATGATTCCAGTAGTGCAAATTTTACTCTAATGCAAAGGAAACCTGTTTTTTTTTTCCTTTTTCCCTTTTCAATTACTAATACCCCAGTTACAATTGCACTTCATTGGCTTTGGGTTATTCCACACAGAGCACCCAATTATATGTTACGACTGAGTCTGGAGGAGTGCACTGTCTTTCTCTAGTTGCATGTCTCCATGGTTCACCACATATATTTAAATGTTTTACCCAGTTACCGATATGGCCAATTATATATTCTATTTTTATTTGAGAATAAAATCCACCAACCAGGTAACTTTAATAAACAACAAAATTATTAATTTATTAGAAACAAGACTTATTCAATAAAGATTCAGTAAAGCATTAACACATAGATTGCAATATGGAAGTTTATTTCTAAATTAGCCTAACAGGCACACACACAGACACACAGACACACACACAGTTTAAAGAAAAAAACTTTTCTCTGCAGAGATCTCTTTACAAAAAGACAAAAAAAAAATTGCCAAATTCCTGTTAATGCTTGAAACTAAAAAAGACCAGATATGCGATGGTCTCCACTGGCATCCATAAAACCATCGATGGCTGTCACTGGGATCTTTTTTGGATGAGTTCTCTTCAGGCAATATTGAGGTTTAGTCTGACAGGCTTCTCAGGAGAAATGTAGCAACAATTTCTCCAGTCCATACACTGGATTCTTAGGGTTTCTCAAAGTGGTGGAAAAGGATGAGCTTCGAGCTTCTTTTTTATCAGGCTGACCCCCAACTGACTCAAAACAATATCCAAAATTAAACCAACTCTTGACCACCAGAAATCTTGACATGCCACTTATCTGTAAACAACTCTCCTTGTCACCAAGGTTCCTGCTGTTTACTTAAAGACATGTGACATCCAGTAATGTTCGTTTTTGAACTCATCTCATGACCTAACATTGACCTTTTGAAAAAAATAAAGTCCAACATCTATGGAATCTCTTCAGTATTTCAAATGAATCCATTTCCACAATTTTTAAATGCGAGTCCTCAAAAAAATGTTAAGAAAGGAAGGATTTTCATTACACAATCTATATCAATGACTTGAATGAAGGGACAGAATATATGGTTGCTAAATTTGCTGTTGACACAAAGATAGGTGGAGGGTAAGTTGTGAAGAGGACATAAGGAGTCTGCAAATGGATATAGATAGATTAAGTGAGTAGGCAAAGATTTGGCAGATGGAGTATAATGTGGGAAAGTGTGAAATTGAAAAGCAACATATTATTTAAATGGAAAGAGTTTGCAGAACTCTGAGATGCAGAGGGATCTAGGTGTCCTTGTATACAAAACACAAAAAGTTAGGATGAAGATACAGCAAGTGATTAAGAAGGCATATGCAATGTTATCATTTATTGCAAGGGGAATGGACTATAAAAGTAGAGATGTTTTGCTACAGTTGTACAGGGCATTGTTGAGACCAATCTAGAGTATTGTGTACAGTTTGGTCTCCTTACTTAAGAAAGGAGTTAATTGCATTGGAAACAGTTCAGAGAAGGTTGGCTCAACAGATTCCTGGGATGAGAGCATTATCTTATGAGGAAAGGTTGGCCAGGTTGGGTCTATATTCATTGGAATTCAGAAGGATGAGAGGCGATCTTATTGAAATATGTATGATCCTGAGTGCACTTGACAGGGTGGATATTGAAAGGATGTTTCCCCTTGTGGGAGAGACTAAAACTAGGGGGCACACTTTAAAAATAAGGGATCTTCCATTTCAGACAGAGAAGAGGATAATTATTTTCCCTCAGAGGGTTATGAGTCTATGGAACTCTCTTCCCTGGAGAGCGGTGGAGACAGAGTCATTGAATGTTTTAAAGTCAGAAGTAGACAGATTCTTGAAAAATAAGGGAGTCAAAGGGTATGGGGGTTAGGCAGGAAAGTGGAGTTCGGTCCACAAACAGTCCAGCCCATAACCTTATGGAATGGTGGAGCAGGCTTGAGGGGCCAAATAGCCTACACCTGCTCCTAACTTGTATGTTTGTATGTATGTTCATATGAATTTCCAGAAGTCAGCACTGTAAGTTCTTTATGAATACAAGAGTGCAGTGTAATGGAGTTGAATGATGTTGGCAAAAGCAATGATGCTGCTGACCCATATACAATAGTAAATGCAATATAACAGATAGATTCAATAAACCTTAATCTATGTCTACAAATCCTCAACAAAATCCATGCTGCATTTGCAGATTTAGAAACTGGCAGGGGAGACATTTTAAAAATGTATTGTTTCAATGGCATGTTAGAAACAGTCATTAACTGATTTTTTGTTTTGCTGCGAATTGGATTAAAGGATACATTTTACCAGTATGCCAAAGATCAGTAACTGCAATGTGCATCATTTACTATACAGCTTGAGGCCAGAACACCTGAGTGACCAATGTCTATTGAAAGTTGTCTGTGTCTTATAATTACAATATGTGAAATATATATATTTCCTAACAGGTAAGAGATTTCGCTTGGGCATAAAATGGTTAGTCTGGAGTACAATCTTATAGATAGTGACTGTTGTGGAACAATTCAATCACCACACGAGGAGACTCAGCTACAGGTAAATGATCATTTATTCGAACTTATGCGAGGAGAGTCTACCTCGGGCAGTCCTGCGATCGTGCTCTGAAGCTACACACAGGGGTACAAAATTATATACCATTTTCTCATGCAATATGGTAAAACAATGGAGGATTGATCATACACTCTAATGAATACACCATTATTAGTCTTTATCAGTGCCCACGCCAGATGTCTCTAGCGTGGGTCTATTATTCTTTGTTTCACATCAGTCAAAACATTCCATAGTTTAAGTTAAAAGCAAAATACTGCGGATGCTGGAAATCTGAAATAAAAACAAGAAATGCTGGAACCACTCAGCAGGTCTGGCAGCATCTGTGAAAAGAGAAGCAGAGTTAACGTTTCGGGTCAGTGACCCTTCTTCGGAACTGACAAATATTAGAAAAGTCACAGGTTATACGTAGGTGAGGTGGGGGTGGGGCAAGAGATAACAAAGGAGGTCGAGATTGGACCAGGCCACATAGCTGACCAAAAGGTCACGGAGCAAAGGCAAACAATATGTTAATGGTGTGTTGAAAGACAAAGCATTAGTACAGATTAGGTGTTAATACACTGAATATTGAACAGCAGCAAGTGCAAAACTGAAAAAAAACAGTGGGTAAGCAAACTGAACAAACTAAGATGAAATGAAATAAATGCAAAAAAAAGATTGTAAAAAATGTAAAAAAAAATGTTAAAAAAAGGAAGAAAAAATAACTAAAAATGAAAGTAAAATGGGGGGCTGTCATGCTCTGAAATTATTGAACTCAAAATTCAGTCCAGCAGGCTGTAGTGTGCCTAATCGGTAGATGAGATGCTGTTCCTCGAGCTTGCGTTGATGTTCACTGGAACACTGCAGGAATCCCAGGACAGAGATGTGAGCATGAGAGCAGGGGGGAGTGTTGAAATGGCAAGCAAACGGAAGCTCAGGGTCCTGCTTGCGGACTGAGCGGAGATGTTCCGCAAAGCGGTCACCCAGTCTGCGCTTGGTCTCCCCAATGTGGAGGAGACCACACTGTGAGCAGCGAATACAGTATACTACATTGAAAGAAGTACAAGTAAATCGCTGCTTCACCTGAAAGGAGTGTTTGGGGCCTGGGATAGTGAGGAGAGAGGAGGTAAATGGGCAGGTATTACACCTCCTGCGATTGCAGGGGAAGGTGCCATGGGACGGGGACGAGGTGGTGGGGGTAATGGAGGAGTGGACCAGGGTGTTGCGGAGGGAATGATCCCTTCGGAATGCTGACAGGGGAAGGGAGGGGAAGATGCAACTGGTAGTGGCATCACGCTGGAGGTGGCGGAAATGGCGGAGGATGATCCTTTGGATATGGAGGCTGATGGGGTGAAAAGTGAGGACAAGGGGAACCCTGTCACGGTTCTGGGAGGGAGGGGAAGAGGTGAGGGTGGGGCAAGAGATAACAAAGGAGGTCGAGATTGGACCAGGCCACATAGCTGACCAAAAGGTCACGGAGCAAAGGCAAACAATATGTTAATGGTGTGTTGAAAGACAAAGCATTAGTACAGATTAGGTGTTAATACACTGAATATTGAACAGCAGCAAGTGCAAAACTGAAAAAAGACAGTGGGTAAGCAAACTGAACAAACTAAGATGAAATGAAATAAATGCAAAAAAAAGATTGTAAAAAATGTAAAAAAAAATGTTAAAAAAAGGAAGAAAAAATAACTAAAAATGAAAGTAAAATGGGGGGCTGTCATGCTCTGAAATTATTGAACTCAAAATTCAGTCCAGCAGGCTGTAGTGTGCCTAATCGGTAGATGAGATGCTGTTCCTCGAGCTTGCGTTGATGTTCACTGGAACACTGCAGGAATCCCAGGACAGAGATGTGAGCATGAGAGCAGGGGGGAGTGTTGAAATGGCAAGCAAACGGAAGCTCAGGGTCCTGCTTGTGGACTGAGCGGAGATGTTCCGCAAAGCGGTCACCCAGTCTGCGCTTGGTCTCCCCAATGTGGAGGAGACCACACTGTGAGCAGCGAATACAGTATACTACATTGAAAGAAGTACAAGTAAATCGCTGCTTCACCTGAAAGGAGTGTTTGGGGCCTGGGATAGTGAGGAGAGAGGAGGTAAATGGGCAGGTATTACACCTCCTGCGATTGCAGGGGAAGGTGCCATGGGACGGGGACGAGGTGGTGGGGGTAATGGAGGAGTGGACCAGGGTGTTGCGGAGGGAATGATCCCTTCGGAATGCTGACAGGGGAAGGGAGGGGAAGATGCAACTGGTAGTGGCATCACGCTGGAGGTGGCGGAAATGGCGGAGGATGATCCTTTGGATATGGAGGCTGATGGGGTGAAAAGTGAGGACAAGGGGAACCCTGTCACGGTTCTGGGAGGGAGGGGAAGAGGTGAGGGTGGGGCAAGAGATAACAAAGGAGGTCGAGATTGGACCAGGCCACATAGCTGACCAAAAGGTCACGGAGCAAAGGCAAACAATATGTTAATGGTGTGTTGAAAGACAAAGCATTAGTACAGATTAGGTGTTAATACACTGAATATTGAACAGCAGCAAGTGCAAACCTGAAAAAAAACAGTGGGTAAGCAAACTGAACAAACTAAGATGAAATGAAATAAATGCAAAAAAAAGATTGACCAGCTATGTGGCCTGGTCCAATCTCGACCTCCTTTGTTATCTCTTGCCCCACCCCCACCTCACCTACGTATAACCTGTGACTTTTCTAATATTTGTCAGTTCCGAAGAAGGGTCACTGACCCGAAACGTTAACTCTGCTTCTCTTTTCACAGATGCTGCCAGACCTGCTGAGTGGTTCCAGCATTTCTTGTTTTTATTCCATAGTTTAAGTTGTTTATTGTGAAGTCCGTACAGATCCCGGCTATCAACCTTTACTCCCTAAACCTGTAACAGCTTCTCTGTCTTTATCCCCTCCTGACTTATTCTTCTGGGCGTGCCTTTTTAATTCACATTTCTTAATTCTGCATACATTGCTTAATTCTGCTTAACCACTTCAGTGACTAAATGTTTTGTTACTGAATAATGCGTGTAGTAACAACAACTCAACTTTTTGCAGCGGAGCCTTTTGTTAATTACCTTGTCAGAGCTGAATTGGAATCGGCAGTGATAGACCGAGATATAAACATAAGTGAATTTAAGAGAATTGTTTTATTGGATGAACTGATTGGCACTCTTTATTTGTGATTGCATTTATCTAATTTTGTCACTAGCTTTGGTGAATAAATGACATTTCGCCCAAGAGTGATGCTTTGTTACTGTATTTTAGAACCCAGGACTTAGTTTAACAGCCTGTCAATGAAGAAACTAGTCTTGGCTACCTCCTGTTAATCTCTCTGTCCCTTCCTGTCACACTCTACTTTTCTGTTTTACATGACTCTTCTGAAGTACTATCTGCTCCATCCTATAAAATTCTCCTGATTTGGGGACCACTGCCCTTTAGTTGGCTGCACTGTCTTCAGACATATATTACAAGCAGGTGGAGAAGTTGCACAAACAATCATCGCCTTGATTTTCATGGTTTATTGGATGAATTTGCACTCCTGACACAATGTGAATCCACAGAGGTTATCCAAAAAGGTCCATCAGCCACCCTGTGACATGGTGCAGCTCTCCCTATTCTGTCAACAAAAGTAATTCGCTTTGGCATTGGATACTATTTTGCTTGCTAGATAGGTAATACAGTTGTGCTGCTCTCCATTGATGTTTGTATGTTTAGCTACTTTATTTATAGGGAGAAATGTGTTTTAAATCAGACTTTTTTTTGTTGGCATTAGGTTGGCTATACACTTCATATACAATTTAATTGCCCCCATGTCCGTGGCTAATGTTCATGGTGCAACATGTTGGTGCCTATCCCTGTTTAGGAGGCTCTTGCATTAAGCATTTTGCATTGGTGCAAAGGCACTAGTAAGTTTTTAAATATTAAAAAGATTTAATTTACTCAGAAACTGATGCGTGCACACTAAAAAACTTGTCGATGGCTCAGGTTTTTTTAAAAAGTCATTTTCAGATATATAAAATCAGCTTACTCACATGTGCTGGACTGGACACTCTTAATAAAAATGTTTGTTTTTTGTGTTGGGCCCAGCCATAATAATATGCATTTTAATAATCATGACATAATGCATAAGCATAAGCCTATCAGAATTAGTGAATATGCTAGAAACCTGGAGTTAGCGGGCCTTTTACAAGGGTGCAGGAGATGAGACCGAGTGAGGGGTCGGAGATGGCTCGTCCTACCCAATCCTGGGATGATAAGGAAGTTTGGGTTGAATAGGTATTTGGAGAACCCGGTGCGAAATAATTTAAAGTTGCAGCTTGCGTATTACAATGGATTCACCTTAAACTTCCAGAGCTGATAATAAGCTTTTCCAGTCTAATGAGTATGCTTTTTGTTCCTTTTTCAGTTTATAATATTGGCCCTTAGTAGCATACATTTAATCTCTCAGCTTTAATAAGCCATGTTACATTCATTTCTCTAATTAAAATAATGCTTTCAATAAGGTCCCACACAGGAGGGTAGCAAGCAAAATGAGAGCACATGGGATTGGGGGTAATATCCTGACATGAATTGAGACTTGATTAACAGACTGAAAAGAGAGAGTAGAAATAAATGGGTCATTCTCAGTGTGGCAGACTATGACTAGTGGGGTAATACCAGGATCAGTGCCTGGGTCCCAGCTAGTCACAATCATATCAATGGTTTGTATGTGGGAATCAAATGTAATATTTCCTTAGGTAGGAATGTAAGTTGTCAGGAGGATGCAGAGTTCAAGGGGAATGAAATAGGCTAAGTCAGTGGGCAAGAACATGACAGATGGAATATAATGTTGAAAAATGTGAAGTTATTGACTTTGGTAGGAAATACAGAAATGCAGAGTATTTCTTAAATGGTGAGAGATTGGGAAGTGTTGATGTGCTTCATCCTAGGTTCTTAAATGAGGTGGCTCATGAGGTAGTCGATGCATTGGTGTTAATTTTTCAAAATTCGCTGGATTCTGGAAAGGTTCCATCAGACTGGAAAGTCTGAAGTCGGGGTTGGGGGTGGGGTTGGGGGACAGAAAACAGGTATCTATAGACCAGTTAGCTTGATGTCTGTCGTGCAGAAGGTGTTAGAAACGATCATTAAGGAGGCTGTAACTAGGCACTTGGAAAAACTCAAGGTAATCAAGAATAGTCAGAATGTGAAATGGAAATCATATTTAACCAATTTATTGGAATTCTTTGAAGGAATAACATGTGCCGTGAATAAAGGGGAACTCGTTGACGTACTGTACTTGGATTTCCAGAAGGCATTTGTCAAGGTGCCACATAAAAGGTAATCACACAAAGTGTATGGGGGAAAATATGAGCATGGATAGAAGATTGGCTGGCTGGCAGAAAACAGAGAGTATGTATAAATGTGTCCTTTTCCGATTGGAAGGATGTGACAAGTGGAGTCCTGCAGGGGTCAGTGCTGGGGCCTCAACTTTTTAAAATTTATATCAATGCCTTAGATGAGGGGAGCAATAGCATGGTAGCTAAACTTGCAGATGACACAAAGATAGGTCGGAAAGTATGTTGTGAAGAGGACATAAGAAGATTGCAGACTGATATAGATAGGTTGAGTGAGTGGGCAAAAATCTGGCAGATGGGATATAATGTGGGAAAATGTGAAGTTCACTTTGGCAGGAAGAATAAAAAAGCAGAGTATTACTTAAGCGGAGAACAACTGCAGAATTCTGAGGTGCAGATGTATCTAGGCATTCTAGTGCATGAGTCACAAAAGGTTAGTATGCAGGTGCAGCAAGTAATAAAGAAGGCTCATGGAATGCTATCCTTTATTACAAGAGGAATTGAAAATAAAAGCAAGGATGTTATGCTTCAGTTATTCAGGGCATTGGTGAGACCACATCTCAAATACTGTGTGCAGTTTTCATCCACCTTATCTAAGGAAGGATATAAATGCATTGGAGGTGGTTCAGAGGAGGTTTACTATATTGATACCTGGAATGAGTGGGTTGTCTTATGAATTGGACAGAATGGGCTTGTTTTCACTGGAGTTTAGAAGAGTGAGGGAGACTTCATTGAAGTATATAAGATCCTGAAAGGTCTTGACAAGGTGGATATGGAAAGGATGTTTCT
The DNA here is from genome assembly GCF_036365525.1 of Heterodontus francisci. Lineage (NCBI taxonomy): Eukaryota > Metazoa > Chordata > Chondrichthyes > Heterodontiformes > Heterodontidae > Heterodontus > Heterodontus francisci. The sequence goes on along the minus strand of NC_090372.1, from coordinate 164,056,037 downwards.
TCTTGGGGTGAGTCCAGAACTAGGGGGCACTGTTTTAAAATTAGGGGTTGCCCTTTAGGACAGAGATGAGGAAAATTTTTTTCTCTCAGAGGGTTGTGCAAATTTGGAACTCTCTGCCTCAGAAAGTGATGGAGGCGAGGTCATTGAATATTTTTAAGGCAGAGATAGATAAATTCTTGTTAGGCAAGGGAATCAAAGATTATTTGGTGTAGATGGGAGTGTGGAATTCAAGACACAAACAGATCAGCCCTGATCTTATTGAAGGGCAGAGCAGGCTCGAGGGGCCGAATGGCCTACTTCTGCTCCTAATTTGTATGTTCGTATGTCCAAAGGGACCTGAGTGTCCTTGTTCATAAGTCATTGAAAGCAACATGCAGGTGCAGCAAACAATTAGGAAGGAATATGGCATGTTGGCCTTTATTGCAAAAGGATTTGAGTACAGGAGTAGATAAGTCTTGCTGCAAATGTATAGAGCCTTGGTGAGACCGCACCTGGAGTATTGTGTACAGTTTTGGTTTTCTTATCTAAAGGAGGATATACTTGCCAAACAGGGAGTACAACAATGGTTCAGCAGACTGATGCATTGGATAGCAAGATTGTCCTATGAGGAGAGATTGAGGAGGCCGGGCCTGTACTCTTTAGCATTTAGAAGAATGTGAGGTGATCTCATTGAAGCGTACAAAATTCTTACGAGGCTCGACAAGGTAGATTCAGGAAGGATGTTTCCCTTGACTTGGGGCTCCAGAACCAGGGGGCACAGTCTTAGAATAAGGGTCTGGCCATTTAAGACTGAGATAAGGAGGAATTTCAGAACTCAGAGGGTGAGTTATCTTTGGAATTCTCTACCCCAGATGGGCTGTGGAAGCTCAGTCATTGAGAATATTCAAGACAGAGACCGATAGCTTTCTAGACATGGAAGATGTCAAGGGATATGGGGATAATGCAGGAAAATGGCATTGAGGTAGAAGATCAGCCATGGTCTTGTTAAATGGCAGAGCAGGCCCGAGGGGCCGAATGGCCTACTCCTACTCATATTTCCTATGTTCTTACGTTCCTAAAAGGGACAATGTTTTGAGACTTGATTACAGTCAGTAAGGATGTTAATTTCAAGGTCTGCAGGATGGGCTATTATGTCTGCTTTCTTGGTCTGGGAAGTCATATATCATCATTATCGACTACTTTTCCAGGTGGATAGAAGTCCAACGATTACATTCTATGACCACCGAGGTAGTTATCAGAATCCATCAGGACATCTTCATGCCACATGGGATTGCGGATGAAATATTATCAGACAACGGGCTACAGTGGCGCAGTGGTTAGCACTGCAGCCTCACAGCTCCAGTCACCTGGGTTCAATTCTGGGTACTGCCTGTGTGGAGTTTGCAAGTTCTCCCTGTGACCGCGTGGGTGTTCGCCGGGTGCTCCGGTTTCCTCCCACAGCCAAAGACTTGCAGGTTGATAGGTAAATTGGCCATTATAAATTGCCCCTAGTATAGGTAGAAGGTGGGGATGTGGTAGGAGTATGGGATTAGTATAAATGGGTGGTTGATGGTCGGCACAGACTCGGTGGGCCGAAGGGCCTGTTTCAGTGCTGTATCTCTAAATAAAATAAAAAATAAATAAAATAAAAGTTCGCAAACGAATGCTTAACCAGCTTGTCACGAAGATGAGCTTTTAGCATCAGTAGTCCTTGTAGGAAGTCTGGGTAGCTGATTTGGTTTTTCGTTTCTACAGGTTTTAGTTTTCCGTTCGGTTTGGGTTTGTTCATCTTCACCTGGATCTTGCAAATGGATTACTGGCTGTTGCTTTTGCAGAATAGGAATGATTCTTTTGTGTGTTCCTTTCATTTGTTCATATAATATAAGAGTCCTCATGTTTATGGATGACTGTGCCTTCTCGTTCCAGGTCACATATCCAAACTTTTTGACCTTTGTTTAATTTGGGTAAGCTTCTCGCTCAAATTCTCCTATTGTAATTGTGGGTTTGTTTCCTTCGGTGGGAGTTTTTTCGTAGTCTTGAGTCTTCAGTCCAGGCATTAATTGTTGAGACAATACTGGAAGCTGTGTTCTTAACTTCCTTCCCATTAGTAATTCTGCTGGTGATAATCCGCAAAGCAGTGGTGTTAAACGATAAACCAAGAGTGCTCAGTGAGGTATCCACAGTCCAATGGTGAGGCAGAATGAGGTGTGAGAACTCAAGAAAACTGAAAACCTTTCTATCTCACTCTGTTTCCCATGGGATTTTGTAGTTAAATTAGCCATGTGCAACGGGCACAGGGAACAAGTGGAATCATGCAGCGGGGGCAGCCTTTCATTGGTGGAACCTGCCGTCACTGCCCTGAGCACCATGATCACCACAGATATAAAACAATCTGTGCTTGCAGCCTCGAGGATCAGCAGCCTTCCTTTCACGTAAATATCTTCAGAATAACTTAAATTGAAGCTTTTACAAATCAAAATATTTTTGCCTCCCTTATTTTGTGAAAGTCACCACCAACTTCGGATCATTTATTTTACCTGAAGCCAAAATGAATCAAATGGCAGCCAGCAGGCAGCGTCCAACCCAACAGTTCAGTGATGGCTCCCTGCAGGTTTTCCTCCGGGCCATCAGGGAAAGGCGGGAGGTCTTCTTCCCTGCTGATGGAGTGTGAAGATGCTCCTGCCTCAATAAGGCGGCCTGGGTGGATGTAGCAGAGGAGGTCTCAAACTGTGGGGTAATTTGTAGAACATGGCTGCAGTGCCACAAGTGCACCAAGACTTGCTCAGATCGGTGAGGGTAAGTGATTCTGGCGAAGCTGCTCCATTGTTTTCTTCCATGGCTCCGTGTCTTTATGGCAGAAGGTATGCAATGAATGCAGTGGAATGCACGAGCAGCCTTGGTGACATTCACTAAATGATATTGCACCAAGATGAAGATTGGCATTGTTTATATAACTGGATGTGTCGTGCGAAAGCCAATGCAGAATGAGTGATGTTGATGATGTATGCAATGGTTGTGATGCATCATTTACCATGTCATTAAATCTGCACTGTCTGCGGCTGGATAAACGAAGCCACAACCAGCATGAACGTGCTAAGACAGGAGGAGTGGTCCCGGACATCAAGCTGCTGACAGCATTGGGGCAGCGCACTGAGCAGACTGCCTCCACTTCAGCCCACGCTCATGATGATCCTCTGTATGTTGCTATGAGAAGTCTGCTGGATGTGCGGCAAAGCCATGTGGAAAATATGTCAGAGATGCCTGAGGTCATGCGGGCGTGCCATGGAAGAGTCCATGAAACAATGGTATCTGCTATGTCCCAGGGATTTAAGCATATGGCTTCCCCAGTCAAGAGTCTGGCGAGCTCCGTGGTGAGTCTGGTTGAGCACTCGAGTCATATGCGACCTGACCCGCACTCCATCGCTCTCGCCGTGGGTTCCATGCAGCAGAGATTAAGCGAGAGGGGTGAGGAACCTGGACCTCCCTCCAAGTGCCCCTTCCCCTCAGGGAGACAGGCAGGTGCCATTGTGCGCACAGACGGAGGAGGAGTGCATACCAGCTTCCCCAGGGCCTTCCTCTCAGGACACCCCCAGGGTAAGCAGTGTTTCGTCCTCCCCCCTAACATTGACCCCCTTTGCCTCTAGCAGGTAAGCACATGGAGGATACTCAAGCACCAGTGCTGCACACCCCCAGTAGGATGGAACCATCAAGGCCCCCTTCCTCCAGAGGACACCTGCCATGGTCATCCACAGCAATGGGGCAGCGCACTGAGCAGACTGCCTCCACCTCAGCTGCTAATGTCAGGGTAGAACCTAGATGTAGTGGGAGAAAAAGGAAATTGAAACTGTTTTGAGCACAATGGTGGCACGGGTGATGTACGTATTGTGACGATTGAAAAGATTTATTCATATATTTTTATTTCAGGCAAAATTTGATCCACTCTCGGTAATGTTTTGCTTGGTAGGTGACTGGCCTCCAGCATATTGTATTTACGTGGATTGCATAAAGCCTGGGTATAAATTATTGCTATTGTTTTTACCACTTTTCAGTCCAACTCTGCTCAAAACAATTATTAACACGGTTGAGACTCCAGTTGGGCCAATGCCTACTCTAGGCATTGGGCAGCCCCACACCTGAGAAAACCCTGGGAATTGCAGTGCAATGTAAAAGGGGTAGAAACTCATCAAACCAGGTTTCTCCCACCCTCACTCTCACACCTCACCCATGCATAATTGTATCCCCATTTACACTCCAGTTAGGTCGATGCTTACCCGAGGCATTGGCCAACTCCACACCTCAGGAAGCCCTTGGTATCCTGGTACAATGTAAAAGGGGCAGAGACTCAGCAAATTAGGTGCCCCTACCCCATCCATAACTCAAGTTTTTGTGTGTCTGTAAGGACTTCTGCAGGTCAGCTAGAAGTAGGAGGAGTTTGATCTATATATCCTTGGCGGTACTGAGAGGTGGATACCAGGCACCTACTGTGTTGCCAGGCAAACCTGATTTCCCTCCAGTGCTCCCCCTCTTTCTAAGCTACACAGATGTCGGACTATGTCAGTTTGAAATCCATTGAGTTCTCTTTCGAAGTTGGGGGAAACAAAGATGCTCCACAGAAAATGATGAAAGCATTATCAAAAATCAATATCAGCCCAGAAATAAAGATTTCTGTGAATCCATGTAAAAAAATTACCCGCTGGGCTGTTAAATCCAATTCCAGCTCTTGTGTCTTGCCTCACAATTCTGGATACCCATTTTACATGGGCTGGTTTAGTGCTCAGCATGAGTGAGGTGGCAATGATAGAAAATGGAACACAATGTCCCCATATCATTACCACCTCATTCAAGCGTTTTGGCCCCTTTTAGTGTGGCCGCTTCTGCTGCCCACGAGAAATAAAGGTGGCTATAGGATGAGTGCAAAAATGGGTAGGATTCAGGGTAATGCATCCCATCCACTTTTCCTGCCTTGTCCGCCAGAAAACTGCCCAACTTTCAGAAATCTAGGTTTAAATCTTGGGTCTCTTGCAGCTCTGCAATATTTGTTCAGTTTCCAAATCACCAATGATCTGTGTACATGTAAACTGAAATCTCGTTTTATTTTAAAATAGTGGAGATGATGGCATCAAAAAAATCAGATTCACAAAATTAATTTCCCCATCTGAGACACCAGTGTGGACTATTTTTATATGTCAGGCACAAATCAGGGAAATGTAATCAGATAAGGTGGACGGAGATCTGTGACACTGGGGCCGGAATTTTCCGGGCCCTTTGTGGATGGGCTGGGAGGCGGGAAGGCTGGAAAAATTGTCACAGGAAGACATTGAGGCAGGATGACCGACATCTTCCCTCTGCCATGCCAATTTGCCAGCAGCGGGAAAGTTGGTGGCTTGGATGCCCACCAGGAGGCCAATTGAGCCATTTAAGTGACCAAGTAAGGACCATTTCCGTGGCCATTTTGCCCACGTTTGGAGGGCCTGATGCTGCATGGGGAGACCAGCAGGTGAAACCTGATGGCCTTCCAGCAGATTTTGGGTGGGGTGGGGGCCCTCCTTTATGGGTACTCCATGACAAATAATGGGGCTCTCTAGCAGCAAAGGCCACCCTTGCGGCAACGGCACTGCCAGCACTCAGTGACCCACCCTCCCCACTGATCGCCAGGGCTAGAGATCGCTGGGGCCTGCTTGCCTGGCCCTGGCATCCCCGAATTCCATTGAACCTTTCTTCGAGGGCACCTTTCATTGAAGTGCCCTGTCCCTGGTGTTTCAGCCTCAGCAATGGCTCTTTTAGGTTCAGGCATATTCTAAAGAGATAATAACTTTACACCAGCAGAATGGGTGCAGAGATGGGCACATTCCCAAGTCTGACTTCAGGTTCCACCCAAGTGAGTATCAGTTAGATGCATTCGCCTTGCTCATTGTGCCTCAACATACCAATAATTAGAGAAGTGACTCATACAAGACTGTATGTTTAGACTTGTTGTCACCTTTTTAACCAAAAGAGTCATGTGTTAAAATCTGAGCTTAATTTTCTGCACAAGTGAAAAAGCATGAATTTTTGCACTACTTACTCTGCCACTTTGTCCTTGGGAGTGTGTGTATGGGGTGAATTTTGCAGTAGAATAACAGTGAGGCATACAGCACTGGCTGTTACTCATGTGGAAATCAGACAGCAACCTTCAAGTGCAGTTAAATGTGGAAATCCAGAAATTACTGTCCAAGATGTGACGGTCCTGCAAAAGCTTCTGAAAATGGCATCTCGCCTTCTGCCTCTTCATTCAATTATATTGAGAGATGTGAGGTTGCTGCATTTGTGTGTTCGTGCTCATTAAACTCACCAGAAAATGCGAGGGCTTGTCCATTCCAATGTAAGTACCTTTTTAACAACATGGTAAGTCTTAATTCCTGCCAAACAACCACTTTTGCACTGAAAATTAACATATGTAGTTTCAACGCTTCATATTTTAATTATGTTGGTGATTTTAATTATTGTTGGTGATTTAAAAAGTAAAAAGATGTAATTTTCTTGAACTGTTTCTTTCTGTCTCATCTCTCTCTTAATCCAATTATTATTTGCCTCTATTTTATTATCTGTACCTGATTTGACATTACTTTGAATATTCTGACTGGGGCTTCCTGGTTCAGACTCAGAGTTTCTCATTAACAATTCTTCGAACACATTGATTAAAGAGATACACAGTTGCTTGTCCTGTTTGAACAGGTCCCAGATGCCCTGTATTAAGCACTGTGCTGTGTGAATAGTTGGGTTACGAAAGTGCAAAAGCCCATAAAATGTCAATGTAGAGATAGAAGAAAAAGGCCAGCATTTGTTTCTCATCACAAATTGCCTTTGAGAAGATGGTGAAAGCTGCTTTCTTGAGCCGTTGCAGTCTGTGTGGTGAAGGTATTGCCACATTACTGTTCAGCCCATGCTATATGCGGGCACAGATGTTTCATTATCTGAGGTTTCGTGAATGGTATTGGACGCTATGCAATCATCAGTGAACAGCACCACTTCTGACCTTATGATGAATGGAAGGTCATTGATGAATCAGCTGATGTTTGCTGGGCCTAGGACACTGCCCTGAGGAACACCTGCAGTGATGTCCTGTGCCTGAGATTTTTGATGTCCAGCAACCATAACCACCTTCCTTTGTACAAAAGCAAAATACTGTGGATGCTGGATATCTTAAATAAAATGCTGGAACTACTCAGAATGTCTGTCACCATCTGTGGAGAGAGAAACAGTTAACATTTCAGGTCTGTGTCCTTTCATCAGAATTCCTTTATGCTAGGTTTGATTTCAGTGAGAGGAGAGTTTTCCTCCTGATTCCCATTGATTTCAATTTACCTTGATACCATACTCGGTCAACTGCTGCCTTGATGTTAAGGGCAGTCACTCTCACCCCAGCTGTGGAGTTCAGCTGTCTTGCCAGTGTTTGAACCAAGGTCTGGAGTTGAGTGGTCCTGGCAGAACCCTACCTGAGCATTGGTGAGTAAGTTATTGGTGAGTAAGTGCTGCTTGATAGCACAGTCAGCGACACCTTCCATCATGTTGCTAACGATTGAGACTGGACTTGATGCAGTGGGGGGGGTGGGGGGGGGGAGGGTAATTGGCTTGATTAGATTTGTCCAGCTCTTTGTGGATTGGGCATACCTGGGCAATTTTCCACATTATGCGGTAAATGCCAGTCTTGTATCTCTACTGGAACAGTTTGGCGAGGGCACGGTTAGTTCTAGAGCATAAATCTTCAGCACTATGATGGATGTTTTTGGGACCAATAGCCTTTGCTGTATGCAGTGCTGTATCCAACTGTTTCTTGATATTGCATGGAGTTAATCAAATTGGTTGAAGACTGGGAAATTTCATGATGGGGAGGTGGCTGAGATGGTTCTTTCATTCGGCATTTCTGGCTGAAGATGGTTGCAAATGCTTCAGCCTCACCACTTGCAGTCACATTCTGGGCTCTGCCATCAGTGAGGATGGAGATATTCATGGAGCCTTCTCCTCCCATTTGTTTTTTAATTGTCTGCCACCATTCACAATTGATGTGACAAGACAGCAAAGATTGATCTGTCTTCTGATTGTGGGATCACTTAACTCTGTGTATAATTAGATTAGAGATACAGCACTGAAACAGGCCCTTCGGCCCACCGAGTCTGTGCCGACCATCAACCACCCATTTATACTAATCCTACACTAATCCCATATTCCTACCAAACATCCCCACCTGTCCCTATATTTCCCTACCACCTACCTATACTAGTGACAATTTATAATGGCCAATTTACCTACCAACCTGCAAGTCTTTTGGCTTGTGGGAGGAAACCGGAGCACCCGGAGAAAACCCACGCAGACACAGGGAGAACTTGCAAACTCCACACAGGCAGTACCCAGAATCGAACCCGGGTCCCTGGAGCTGTGAGGCTGCAGTGCTAACCACTGCGCCACTGTGCCGCCCTAATGTTATTGTTATTATAATGTTATTACAATGCTTCTATATTTTTTGTTAAGTATTTTTTGAGGGCTCATGTATTTTAGAATTATGGACATTGTTTTATTTGGGAAAACTGAAAAAGATTCCATGGATGTTTTCTCACTGGGGTCATTGAAAGCACACTGAGAGGACTTGGTTTGTAAACAACTCTTACTGGAAGTCACCTGTCTTCAGACAAATACCCAGCACTCACTTTTTGACTTGGAAAGATGTTTTACAGAGAAGTGACAGGTCAAGATTTATAGGAGTCAAGAGACTTGACTCTTGAGATATTATTTTTGGTTTCACTTTGGACAGTGTGTTGGAGTGTAAGCTGTTTTGAAGGCAATTAGTAAAAAATGGCCAAGAGAGCAGTTACCATTAGCACCCTCTTCCATCTCTTTGAGAACTTCCTGAGAATCCAGTGTCAGAAATAGAGAAACTGATGCTGCATTTCTCCTGAAACGTCTGCCCGAAACCCCTGATGCTGCATTTTGCCTCAAAAATATGCCAAACTGATCTTTAGCATCACCTGAAACAGATCCCAGTGACAGCCGTCTACACGTATTTGGGACGCCAAACCAAAAAAGGGACAACTGATATCTTTCCATATCTTCTCTTTTTTCTTCAAGAATTAGCTATTATTTGACCAAAGTATCCTTTTTGTCATTTTTTTGCAACAGAGCTCTAAAAAGAAAATCTCTATTTTTTCCAGTTAACCGGTTTGTGTATGTGTGTGTATTTTATTCCGGGTTAAAGAGTAGAGTCCATGATTGACTGTATTGGGAACTGAATAAACATTTAACTATATATTGTGACCTGTGGAGAAGTGGAACTTGAAAAGACAGTGCACTCCTCCTACCTCAGTTGTAACAATAGCATGCTTCTGCTGCTGTTTAGCATACTTGTGGTCTTGTGTTGTAGCTTGAATAGATTGGCATCTCATTTTTAGATGTGTTTGGTGCTTCTCCTGGAATGCTCAACCACACTCATCATTGAACCAGGGTTGGTCACCTGGATTGATGATAATGGTAGAGTGAGGAACTTGCCAGATCATAACATTGCAGTTTGTGGTGGAATATCATTCTGCTGCTGCTGCTGATGCCACTGTTGAGCTGCAATCCTGTGAACATTCCAAGGCCAGCATTCATTATCATCCCTAATTGAGTTTGAGTCTCATTCTTAAAGCACTGCAGTCCATATTAGGAAGAGAGTTCCTGTGACAATGAATAAAACATGAGGAAAAGGAAGCATCTAAAATTGGTGGCGTACTTGTTGGCTTTTTGCCTTCTTTCTAACCTGCTGCAGTTTCAGGAGGAGATTGATGAGAATTGAGTGAAGTTAAGTCTAAACTTGTGTCTGAATAATTACAAACACAGCCTATGTGTGGGGTTTCCATTCTGTGAATTTTTGAAGGACCAGCATGAAATTGAAAACATTGTACTTCCTTGGAACACTAGTTTTATTATTTTGTGTCTGCTGTATATCTTTGATAAGAAGAAAGAAGCAAAATGATTTCAGGTATGTTATAAGTTCTGTGAAAGTTTATAGTTTAAAAATTATTTTTAAAAGGTACAATAAGGCCAGTAATTTGAAACTAACTAAGGTCAGGATTTTGAAACTAAATAAGGCCAGTAATTTGAAACTAAAATCTGATACTAGGATATTGCAATTTAATGGTTACACAGAAGTACATTGAAGTGACAACACAGAAATGAAATCATTCAACTTAACCAGTCTCTGTGACAGTATTTACTCTCTGTGTGAGTAATTGTTCCAATGATCTTTACCCACTCTGTTCCCATAGTCCTTCAACCCTTTAATTCACCCTCTCTAAAGCCTCAATATCCTTCCTTTAATGTGGCACATAATGCTGCACACATTAGATGTCATGGGGGGAATTTTATGCTGGCGGCAGGAGTCTCGACATCAGGGGATACCATTTATGAAATCCATGCGCTGCCTCTTTCCAAGAAGCCCGCCGAATTTAATGCCAATCAGGCACTTAAGTGGACAGCGGCAGGTCTTCCATAGGATTTAGGACCCGGTCACTGGAAGTCCCAGCCTCACAGACCTGCTGGCCAATCAGAGGCTGATAATTGCAGTGCCACAGCGGAGGCGGTGACTGCTGCTAGAGCTGCACGTCCCGGAGGCTGAGGGGCAATGCTGGAGCCAACCTTCTGGTAGGTCAGGGCGGATAGTGTCTCACGGTGTGGGGTTGTGGAGGGTGGGAGTCTACACCAGGCCAGGGTGGTGGCCCTCAGCGGGTTCCCCCCTTACACCCACCCCCCACCCCCCCGCCTTCCTAATAACGAGTCCTCGTCAGGCACTAAGTGCCTTTGAAAAAGGAACACCCACCTCCCCCCACCTCGCAGAGTCGGGAAGCATCCCGCACGGTTTTTCCTGCCGTGCATCCTGTGCAGCAACAGGGCCTCCTCCTGCACAGGTAATTGTGGCTGAGGTGGGACAAGAACCTTAATTAGGGGTTAATTACCCAGTTAAAGGCCTCAATTGGTGGTGGGGTGGGAAGGCCATTTGCAGGCCTTCCTGCCCCGCACTAAATTTCACCGGAGGCGGGATGGTGGCGGGTCGACCCACCCCCGGACACCATCCCACCCGATTTTATGCTCTCCCTGCATCCAAACCGGCCATGGGGGGGAACATTAAATTCCACCCATAGACTCATTATGGCACAGAAGGAAGCCATTCAGCCCATCGTGTCCATGCCAGTTCTGTAGAGCTATCCAATCAGTCCCATTCTCCTGCTCGATCTATGTAGCCCTGCATGTTTATTTCCGTCCAGTGCCATCCAATTTCCTTTTGAACTCATTCATTGTCTTCACTTCCAACATCCTCATGGACAGCAAGTGTCAGGTCATTACCACTCGCTGCCTAAAGTTCTTCCTCACATCCCCCCTGTATCTCTTTCCCAAAACCTTAAACCTATGCCATCTAGTCCTTGTACCATCAGCTAAGGGGAACAGCTTTTCTCTGTCTACCTCACCTAAACCTTTTGTAATCTTGTAAACCTCTACCAAATCTCCCCTCAATCTCCTTTGCTCCAAGGAGAACAACCCCAGATTCTCCAACCTAACTTTGTAGTTAAAATCCCTCATCCCTGGAACCATTCTGGCAAATCTCCTCTGTACCCTTTCAAGGACACTCACATCCTTCCTAAAGTGTGATGACCAGAACTGGATGCAATACTCTAGTCAGGCCCTAACCAGAGCTTTATGATTATTCTGCCCAACTTACCTGCTTCTGAAATCAACACCTCTATTTATGAAGCCTAACATCTCATATGCTTTGCTAACCACTCTCTCCATAGAACTATAGAACCATAGAAAAGTTACGGCACAGAAAGAGGCCATTCAGCCCATTGTGTCTGCGCCGGCTGAAAAAAAACTAGCTGCCCTTTCTAATCCCACCTTCCAGGACATGGTCTGTAGCCTTGCAGTTTACAGCACTTCAGGTGCAGGTATCTTTTAAATGGGTTGAGTGTTTCTGCCTCCACCACCATTCCTGGCAGTGAATTCCAGATACCCACCACCCTCTGGGTGAAAACGTTTTTCCTCATGTCCCCTCGAATCCTTCTACTGATCACCTTCAGTCTGTGTCCTCTGACCTCTCTGCTAGGGGAAACAGGTCCTTCCTGTCTACTCTATCTAGGCCCCTCATAATTTTGTACACCTCAACTAATTCAACCCTCAGCCTCCTCTGTTCTAAGGAAAACAACCCAAGCCGATCCACCCTTTCCTCTGAGCTGCAATTTTCAATGCCTGGCAACATTCTTATAAATTTTCTTTGTACTCACTGCAGAGTAATTATGTCCTTCCTGTAATGTGTTGACTAGAACTGTACGTAATACTCCAGCTGTGGCTAAACAGCATTTCATACAGTTCCAGAATGACATCCCTGCTTTTGTATTCTATACCTCGGACAATAAAAGAAAGCATTCCATATACCTTCTTCACCACTTTATCTACTTGTCCAGCCACCTTCAGGGATCTGTGGGCATGCACTTTAAGGTCTCTCTCTTCCTCTACCCCTTTCAATATCATCCTGTTTATTGTGAATTCCCTTGCTTTGCAAATATTATACTCCCTGAACAGAACCCAGCCCACTGCCCACCATTCCCCTCCCCCCACATCATTCCCACGCCGGTATAAGATCTTTGCTCTTCCCTCCACATCAAATGCGATTTCGCTCTCTCACTCCCTCCCCACGAGTCTCACTCTCCTCTTCACCCACCCTCCCAGCTTACTGCATTTAGCCTGGTCCTTGCCTGAAGAATTCACCTGACGTGAGTCATACACCTTCTTCTTTTGCCCCATCATATTCCCTATCATATTCGCCATCTGAGGAGCCCTGGTTTTGGCTCCCCCACCATCCCCTGCTGAAATACACTCAACCTGCACCTGAAACAACACCTCCACCACCATCCACCACCGCCCCCCCCACCCCCCCACCACCGCAAAGAGAACCCATCGCTCTGCCACAGCTCCTGCTGCCAATCTCCGGCTCCATTCTACCCTGGTTAGATTCCCCCACCCCGATCTCACTGACGCCAGTGCCCCTGCCACCAATCCAGAAGCTGCACTCTCAATTGCTCCCTGCTCCACTCCATTACTAATCTAAACCTCTTGACACCACATCCCCATCCAAGTGCGCCCTACAGACACCCGGTCCTACTCATACTTTGTGATCTTACTATGTTTTTATATTGTCTCATCATTACCTCTTGGTTTTAATATTCTAGACCTTGTGATAAACCGAGAACTATACTAGATTTTTTGAAACAGACTTATTAAGCTGAAGGGCTGTCTCTAATGTTCTGTGAACCTGTATCCCCACTCCCATCCCCCAGAATTCTTTTGTGGGTTCTCCACAGCACCAAACCTAATTTCATTCAGAGTAAAATTACTACTGTTAATCCTTTACCAAAATCCATCATTTCACACTTACTGACATTGAATTCCATTTTCTGCTTTTCACCTCATTCCCCCATCATACCAATATCCTATTGCAGTTTCCTTTGCTCTTCTAAAGAATTAACTATACCTATTTGGTATCACTTTTGACAGGTTGAATTTTTGCTGGAAACCATTTGACAATAAGCAAAAGGTGGCCGAGGGAAATGGCAGTGGCCAGTGTGACACGTGTAACTTGGCTTGTGAAATGTTGAATTGTTTGTTTACTTTTTATGTATTCTCTGTGGTTGGGAAATTAAAATCTATCCTTTTATGGGTCTCTGAGGGAGAATGCAAAAACAAGAACAAGAGCAAGAGAAAGGGTTAATATAATGGTGGAAAGTGAAATCACAAATCAATATTCAAATAACATGGGTGGGTGTTCCGAGAAAGGGCAGCATTTGGATATGGGAGGAGATATTTTCATAAAAGTAGATAGGGATCTATTACATAAATCAGGAATGTTTCAGACATCAAAACATTGTGAAATATAATTCAAACAATGTGCCACTGTTACAGCTGGTTCTTGGGAATGAGGTCTTTTTTTCGAATTAGGAGCAGAAGTAGGCCCCTCGAACCTGCTCCACCATTCAATAAGATCATGGCTGATCTGTTTGTGTCTTGAATTCCACACTCCCATCTACCCCGGATAACCTGTAATTCCCTTGCCTCACAAGAATCTATCTACCTCTGCCTTAAAAATATTCAATGACCCCGCTTTCACCAACTTGTGCGACAGAGTTCCAAAGTCGTACAACCCTCTGAGAGAAAAAAATTCTCCTTATCTCTGTCCTAAAAGGGTGATCCCTAATTTTAAAACAGTGCCCCCTACTTCTGGACTCGCCTACAAGATGAAACATCCTTTCCACATCCACCTTGTCAAGACTGTTCAGGATCTTGGATACTTCAATCAAGTCTCCCCTCACTCTTCTACACTCCAGTGAAAATAAGCCCAGTCTATCCAACCTTTCCTCAAGACAACCCGCACATTCCACGTAACAATCTAGTAACCCTCCTCTGAACCGCCTCCAATGCATTTACATCCTTCCTTAAATAAGGAGGGCCAAGTGGATCAAGTGGCAGTAGGATAACATTTAGGGGACAGTAATTATTGTATCATAAGGTTTAGGCTGACTATGGAAAAGGACAATCTAGAGTAAGAACAATTAACTAGGGGAAAGCCAACTTAATGGGGTAAGAATGGATCTGGGGCGAATAAATTAAAGCCAAAGATTAGAGCTGGTAGCTGAACAACAGGCTACCTTCAAAGAAGAGGTATTTCGAGCACAGTCAAGGTACATTCCCTCAAAGGGGAAAGGTAGGGTAAACAAAGCCAGAGCTCCCTGGATGACAAAGAAATAGAAATTAAGATACAGAAGAAAAGGTGTGCTTATAACAGATGTCAGTAGAAAATACTATTTACTATACAGTAAATGGAAAAGTCCTGGGGAAAATTGATGTCCAGAGAGATTTGGGTGTTCAGGTCCACTGTTCCCTGAAGGTGGCAACGCAGGTAAATAGAGTGGTCAAGAAGGCATACGGCATGCTTTCCTTCATCGGACGGGGCATTGAGTACAAGAGTTGGCAGGTCATGTTACAGTTGTATAGGACTTTGGTTCGGCCACATTTGGAATACTGCGTACAGTTCTGGTCGCCACATTATCAAAAGGATGTGGATGCTTTGGAGAGGGTGCAGAGGAGGTTCACCAGGATGTTGCCTGGTATGGAGGGCGCTAGCTATGAAGAGAGGTTGAGCAGATTAGGATTATTTTCATTAGAAAGACGGAGGTTGAGGGGGGACCTGATTGAGGTGTACAAAATCATGAGAGGTATAGACAGGGTGGATAGCAAGAGGCTTTTTCCCAGAGTGGGGGTTTCAATTACTAGAGGACACGAGTTCAAAGTGAAAGGGGAAAAGTTTAGGGGGGATATGCGTGGAAAGTTCTTTACGCAGAGGGTGGTGGGCACCTGGAACGCATTGCCAGCGGAGGTGGTAGATGCGGGCACGATGGAGTCTTTTAAGATGTATCTAGACAGATACATGAATGGGCAGGAAGAAAAGAGATACTGAACCTTAGAAAATAGGCGACATGTTTAGAGAGAGGATCTGGATCGGCGCAGGCTTGGAGGGCCGAAGGGCCTGTTCCTGTGCTGTAATTATCTTTGTTCTTTGTTTTTAAACCAGGCTGCATACAGAAGGTTCAGAGGAGGAGTGAAAAAGCAAATAAGAGAAGGAAAGGGAGAGTATGAAAATGGACTGGCAGTTAGCATAAAAGGGAATCCCAAAGTCTCCTCTGGACAAATAAGTAGTAAATGGGTGGTAAAAGGAGGAGTGGGGCCAATTAGAGACCAAAAAGGGGATTTATACATTGAGGCAGAGGGCATAGCTGAGGAACTGAATGCATACTTTGCATCTCTCTTTATCAAGGAGGAAGACACAACACAGGCAATCTTGAAAGAGGAGGTAATTCAGACACTAGAATGGTTTAAAATTGATTAAGAGGAATTATTGAATAGGCTGTCTGTCCTTAAAGTGGATAAGGCACGAGGACCGGATGAGAGTCATCCAAGGATACTGAGGGAAGTGAGAGTGGAAATTTCAGAGACACTGCCATTATTTTTCAGTCTTCCTTAGACTCGGGGGTGGTGCCAGAGGACTGGAAAATTGTAAACGTTACACCCTTGTTCAAAAAAGGGTGTAAAGATAAGCCTCACAACTACAGGTCAGTCGGTTTAACTTCAGTGGTGGGGAAACTTATAGAAAGAACAATATAGGAGAAAATTAATAGTCACATGGAGAAATGGCGGTTAATTAAAGAAAGCCAGCATGTATTTCTTAAGGGAAAATCATGGGTGGTGTGGGGTGCGGCGAGGCAGAGAGCCCATCGCCTCCCCGTTGCCCAGCGATCTTCCCAGGGACTGAATAAGCTGACAATGTTCATCCTGCCCAGAGGCAAATTTGAGGCCCTTAAGTGGCTGCCGCTGTGATCTCACCAGTAGCAGGGTGTGCCTCCGTCGCATGGTGAGGATGTCTTGTATAAAGAGGCGCCCTCATTATGGCTGTGGGGGGGTTGGTGGTCCCTCCTTCATGGGCAATTTGTGGCCAACGGAGGACCCCAGCAGGAACCAGATCACCCCTGGGACCCCCTCCCCCCCTGGACCGCAAGACCACCCGACCACCCACCCCTCACCGGGGACTTACGGACTGGCCCCGGCGACCCTGCCTCACCTACCTCTTCTCCGGAGTTCCAGGGTTGGGACTGGGTCCGAGGCTTCTGCACTACCGGCAGTGGCCATCGCACCCGGTGGTGCTGCCGATACTGCTGACCTGCTGGCCCTATGATTGGCTGGCAGCTCTTGGAAGCTGGGCGGAACATGACTGTGAGCTGTACTCCTGTGAGTTTTACATCTTCCAGTCTGTGCTTGATGCTTTCCTGCAGCTTTCTATCATGGATGAGTTCGATGAAGAACCTTCATTACTGGAGTTCGAGAAGTTCATAGATGACTGAGCAGACAGAAGGACACCCAGCAAGGAGGGAATTCCAGCCGAACTGCTGAAGCAGGGCTCTAAAAGATTATGGGAAAAATTGGCTGTCCACCGAAGCTCCTCAGTCTCATTCACTCCTTCCATGACAGCATGCACTGCACTGTACAACTTGATGGCTCCATTTCTGATAGTTTTGGAGTGAAGAATGGAGTGAAACAGGGTTGTGTCCTAACCCCCACTCTTTTTGGCATCTTCTTCTCCATGCTCCTGACCTTCGCCTTTCCTTTAGATATGGAAGGAGTCTACGTTCACACTAGATCGGGCGGCAAGCTCTACAATCGATCAAGGCTGAAAACAAAGACAAAAATACATCACATCCTGATGAGGGAACTCCTCTGCGCTGATGCTGCACTAGTCGCTCACATGGAAACTCAGCTACAAAGACTCATGAACTGTCTCTTCCATGCCTGTGACTTGTTATCCTTCGGTCATAGGACAAGCTGTTGCATCTCCATCTCAATCACACTAAATAACACCCCACTAGAAGGGGTTAACAAATTCTGCCACTTGGGTCCATGGTAACAGACAATCTGTCCCTTGATGCAAAGCTTGATATCCGCATAGGGAAAGCAGCTACCAGCTTTGGCTGACTTGTGAAACATGCATGGGACAACACCCAGCTGACCCTCAAGACCAAGCTGATGGTTTATAAGACCTGTGTTCTCAGCACTTTTCTGTATGGCTGTGAAACATGGGCCACTTACAGCTACCAGGAAAAGAAGCTCAATAACTTACATCTTCACTGTCTGTGGTGCATTATGGGTATATCCTGGCAGTTCTCTCAAAGGCAGAGCTCCCAAGTGTGTTGGCACTCATCAAGCAGAGGTGGCTTCGGTGGATTGGACACGTCTGCAGGATGGAAGACATTTGCATACCCAAGGACCTTGTGTATGGTGAGGTAGCTGGGGCCAGATGACCAATGGGGCGCCCAAAGCTCTGCTTCAAGGGGGCTTGCAGGTGTGACATGAAGGTCCTAAATGTTGACTATCACACCTGGGAGTCACGAGCTGGCGAAAGAGGGACATTTTTTTTATTATTCATTCCTGGGATGTGGGCGTTGCTGGCTAGGCCAGCACTTATTGCCCATCCCTAATTGCCTTTGAGAAGGTGGTGATGAGCTGCCTTCTTGAACTGTTGCAATCCTTGTGGGGTAGGTACACCCACAGTGCCGTTAGGAAGAGAGCTCCCGGATTTTGACCCAGCGACGGTGAAGTAACGACAATATAGTTCCAAATCAGGATGGTGTGTGGCTTGGAGGGGCACTTGCAGTTGGTTGTATTCCCATGCTTTGAGGTGCCTGCTGTAGTTCATCCAAGTCTCCAAAGCATATAGGAGTGTAGGGATCACTGCTGCCCGGTAAACCATGATCTTAATCTCAGGTTTGAGATCCTGATCCTCAAATACTTTCTTCCTCAGTCAGGCGAATGCTGAGCTGGCAGATTGAAGGTGATGATAAACTTCGTTGTCTGTGTCTGCCTTTACCGAGAGGTAGTTCCCAAGATATGGAAAATGGTCCATATTTTCTCACCATTGATCTTGATTGGAGGGAGGTGTTGTCCTGCAGGAGCTGCTTGGAAGAGGACCTTCGTTTTCCAAGCGTTTCATGAAAGACCCATTTCCTCATGCTTCGGAGAAGGAGTCGACAACGATTTGGAGCTCAGTTTCAGAGTGAGTGCACATGTAAGCATCATCTGTGTATTGAAGCTCGACGACTGAGGTTGGAGTGATGTTGGTTTTGGATTGAAGTTCTCATAGGTTGAACAGTTTCCTGTCTGTTCTGTAGATTATCTCCACGTCTGTAAAATTGTAGCAAGGTAAATGGAGAAGAGGGTTGGTGCAATGACACAGCATTGCTTGATCCTGGTCTTGACTGAGATAGTGTCGGTGGTGGGTCTGTTGGTGAGGATCACGGCTTGCACGTCATTGTGGAGTAGATGGAGGATGGTGACAAACATCTGAGGGCAGCCAAACTTGAGCAGGATGCTCCATAAGCCTTCATGATTGACAGAGTCAAAGGCTTTTGTGGGGTCAAAAAAGGCCATGTACAGCGGTTGGCACTGTCCCTTGCATTTTACTTGGATTTACCATGCAATGAAGATTGTCTTTGCTAGCAGCATGACCACTGCCATATTGGTCCTCAATGCTTTTAGGAATCCCTGGCATCTGCCTGAAATCAGTGTTGGATTAATTTCACTAAGCAAAGAACTTCCCTTTGTCTGTTTCAGGCCCCTTCTGAAAAAGCTATGAAACATCTGATGGAGAATGCACTGTGCAATCTCCTGGTTGTAAGAAGCAGTGCCTGGAAGATTTGGCATAGTATACCACAGGCCAGATTGAACTCCTCTGCTGGTCAGATGTGGCAAAGGCTGCAGGTGTGACCTCCATGCATAAATGCCTGGTATCATTCCAGTGAATCTGTGATGTACCCCCTCCAAGGCCAATGTATCCATCCTGAGGTTTAGTGCCCAAAAGTGAATATCTCAATGCAGAACATAAAATAGAAAGTTAATATTGGCTTTCTAAAAAGATGAAAATCTCAAAGTGTGAATTGGAATTAGAAATAATGGGTATCCTTTATAATCAATTGAAAAAAAATCTAGATATGACTTTTTTCCATGCCAAGGATAGGATTTTCATAAATACAAACCTTTGTTCTATGGTTGGGTTTAGAGGCAAGAAAAATATCTTGAAATATAGGGCTGAATTAATCGGCGAGCTTCAAAAACTGCGTGGCACACGCCCGAGGGTTACTCCGCGGAGCCTCTGATATTTCACGTAGTGGCTCATTTAAATAGATGGGGCAGACCACTCCCCCCTCCCGATTTATGTGGGCATGCTCTCTCACAATGGCAACAGCGTCCCTGTGCCACTGTGCAGGCGCCTGCACCATTTTTCAAGGGCTTCAAGCCCTTAACTTTATTTAAATGTTTAAAGTTGTACATAAGTGACAAAGTTGATTGATGAGGGAAAGGCTGCAGATGTCATATACATGGACATCAGTAAGGCATTTGATAAGGTTCCCCATGGTAGGTTGATGGAGAAAGTGAAGTCGCATGGGGTCCAGGGTGTACTAGCTAGATGGATAAAGAACTGGCTGGGCAACAGGAGACAGAGAGTAGCAGTGGAAGGGAGTTTCTCAAAATGGAGACGTGTGACCAGTGGTGTTCCACAGGGATCCGTGCTGGGACCACTGTTGTTTGTGATATACATTAATGATTTGGAGGAAAGTATAGGTGGTCTGATTAGCAAGTTTGCAGACGACACTAAGATTGGTGGAGTAGCAGATAGTGAAGGGGACTGTCAGAGAATACAGCAGAATATAGATAGATTGGAGAGTTGGGCAGAGAAATGGCAGATGGAGTTCAATCTGGGAAAATGCGAGGTGATGCATTTTGGAAGATCCAATTCAACAGTGAACTATACAATAAATGGAAAAGTCCTGGGGAAAATTGATGCACAGAGAGATTTGGGTGTTCAGGTCCATTGTTCTCTGAAGGTGGCAACACAGGTCAATAGAGTGGTCATTAGAAAGACGGAAGTTGAGGGGGGACCTGATTGAGGTGTACAAAATCATGAGAGTATAGACAGGGTGGATAGCAAGAAGCTTTTTCCCAGAGTGGGGGATTCAATTACTAGGGGTCACGAGTTCAAAGTGAGAGGGGAAAAGTTTAGGGGGGATATGCGTGGAAAGTTCTTTACGCAGAGGGTGGTGGGTGCCTGGAACGCGTTGCCAGCGGAGGTGGTAGACGCGGGCACGATAGTGTCTTTTAAGATGTATCTAGACAGATACATGAATGGGCAGGAAGCAAAGAGATACAGACCCTTAGAAAATAGGCGACAGGTTTAGATAGAGGATCTGGATCGGTGCAGGCTTGGAGGGCCGAAGGGCCTGTTCCTGTGCTGTAATTTTCTTTGTTCCTTGTATATTTTAAAATTAAAGTAAAAAATTTACTACATGATTCAAGCCCCTCTCCCACCCCAACAATGACTAGGCAATGTATTAATTGCCCTCTCCCCCCAAAAAAAAACTTACCTTGTGATCCTGACCTTCCCCCCCGCCCCACCGAACTTTAATAACTTTCACCTTCAACCCCTTCCCACCATCCCCTCCACCAATCGCAATAGTTTTCCCCGCTACTTCACCCCTGCCCTGAAATCTTACCTGCTGCCCACTCCCAACCAGTGTGCCACCTCGGATCTCCAAACGGCGATCCGAAGGCACAGGAGTTCTGGTAACCAGTCAGAATATGGCAGCAAGGCAGCTGGCATGATGAGGTAAGTAATCATCCTTAAATTTACATGCATTAACATATTTTAATTATGTTCCTGTCGCTGAGCAGTGTGGGGGCCACCATGAGGCCTTGCTACCTCTGGTAATATGTGGCGGACCTTCCTGGTGTCGAGGTCTGTAGTGGGCCTCACCCGAAGGTATTTTCCGGGCTCTCCCACCACAACCCCGGACGTTGGGGTCCCAGTAAAGTTCACCCCATAATCTAGTGGTTTTATTGTTTGATTCCTTTTCCTCAGACAATTCAATGAAGCCAGATTTTTACTCTATTATAGGATCAAGAAGCAGAAAACAAAGAGTCAGCTGGAGCTTAATCCACCAGAATGTGCGGAGCTGAGCAAAATTCTTACACTAAAACCCAATAGGTAAAACAATTGTTTCTTTTAATATCAATGTCTCTATTGATCATATAAAATAAACCATTGTATTGCAATAGGGTGGAGGGAGCCTTTGTCTTTGTGTTAGCATTTCCACCTGTAGCTGGAGCATAAAGTGGAATCTTGAACATTGTTTACAATTCTTTTGGGCGAAATTGGATTGAAAAGTAGTAAAAGCGATAACACTAACTTATACCCAGTCCATGTAAATACAATATATGGAAGCCAGTCTTATAATAAACATAATCATTCCATTTTGAAGAGGGTATGTTTTGCATATAATTATCCAAGGCTATTTAAAGAAAGCCAGTGCTGTTTCATACACAAACTATGTCAAGCTGCAGGCAAGTCTCCTACTTTATTGCAGAAGGTGCCCATTGAGGTCGACACAAGGGATATTTTCTTGACAGCTAGTAAGAAATGAATTGGCTGAACATCCCTGAATCATTGCTTTCTTTCTGTCTTCTTATCAATTGTTGAGTAATGTTCATCAGTTTCACAGCAGCAGGAGGAAGCAGCTGAACAAGTGGACTTGTTACACTGCTGGATGTATAATCTTGGCCATCAAATTGTGGGAAGGAGATAGAGGAGCAAATTTACAGACTTTTTTTTAATTCATTCATGGAATGTGGGCACTGCTGGCTGGGCCAAAATTTAGTGTCCATCCCTAATTGCCTTGAGAAGGTGGCGGTGCGCTGCCTTCTTGAACTGCTGCAGTCCATGTGGTGTGGGTATACCCACAGTACTGTGAGAGAGGGAGTTCCAGGATTTTGACCCAGGAACAGTGAAGGAATAACGATATAGTTCCAAGTCAGGATAGTGTGTGACTTGGAGAACTTGCAGGTGGTGATGTTCCCAAGCATCTGCTGCCCTTGGCCAGAATTTTACGTTGTGGTGATGACCCTGTGCACTGACTAAAATGTCGTGGAAGAGCCCTCTTCTGCCAGGCCTGGAAGCCACATGGCAATTTTGCATGGCCCTGGCACTTAATGGATCTCAGTCAGGACCTCCGCCCTTCTGAGGCAGAAAGTCCTGCCTCCAAGAGCTGCCAGCCAATCAGAGGGCTGGCAGCTCTTCAGTCCCAGCAGTGCCACCAGGAGTTGGGCCAGCAACAATGGAAGTGGCTCCGGAAAAATTAAGGGGGCAGTCGGGTCTCACCGGGGACAATCGGATGGGCAGGAGGGGAGATTGATCGAGATGGTGGGGGAGTTGTTTCCGCAGAGGCAGCTTGTGCCACTGGGGGGGGCCCCTTCTTGGGACATAGAGCGCTTGATCAGGAGGGGCCCCCCCACCTCTGCAAGGAGGCTGCCCAGTATTACTGGGCGGCCTCCTCAGGTACTGAGATGCCTGACTGCCACTGGTGTCATGCAGGTTCTCACCTGCCAAGCAAGCATGAGGCATATTAATTTCATCACATCGGCATTAAATTTCAAACTGTTGTTGAAGTGAAGAAAGGACTTGTTTTAAAAAGTTTCCAATGGCGGCACAGTGGCGCAGTGGTTAGCACCGCAGCCTCACAGCTCCAGTGACCTGGATTCAATTCTGGGTACTGCCTGTGTGGGGTTTGCTGTCTGCGTGGGTTTTCGCCGGGTGCTCCGGTTTCCTCCCACAGCCAAAGACTTGCAGGTTGATAGGTAAATTGACCATTATAAATTGCCCCTAGTATAGGTAGGTGGTAGGGGAATCTAGGGACAGGTGAGGATGCGATAGGAATATGGGATTAGTGTAGGATTAGTATAAATGGGTGGTTAATAGTCGGCACAGACTCGGTAGGCCGAAGGGCCTGTTTCAGTGTTGTATCTCTAAATAAATAAAAACATTTAAAAAAATAAATCTTGGCTGGAAAGACATTTGCATATTAACAGACAGTGTTTGGAAGGAAAAAGCAGCCATTCCCTGACACATTCAACCCACAATGCACCTTATATCACCAGATGTTAAAGGTGGGGGAACTAGCATTCCAGGTTGACAGGTAAGACGGCCAAATACACAAATGGACATGCTCAAACCAGCTCATCACATGACTAACCTGCTGGGCAATCTGACTTTTTTTAATGTGTGCAAACAGTTTGGGCAAAAGCAGAATGCTCCTGGACTGAAGATCTCTGCTGGCTGGTTCACCACAGCCTTTCCTGACTGCCTGCTCCCATCTGTTTCTCACAAGCCTCTTAATCCACTGAAGATACATGAATCCCAAGAGAGAAAAGTCTCCTACAGCAAACAAGTTTCAAGAAGAATACTGAGCCCCAATGAAAAGCAAGATCTATCTACAATCAAGGACTCTGCAGTGAGCTTGAAGACTCGTAACAAAAACTCTTCAGGTATTGCCTCAAAACTTTTCCACTTTATTTCTTCTGATCTTTTCTGTCTCTATTTGCATGTGTGTATGCATGCTAGTGTGGGCGTGTCGTGTATCTGTAGGTGTCAACAGAATTAGAGTTTATGTTTACGTTTAATAAAATTTAACCTTTCTTCTTTAAACCGAAAAAGCCTGTTTGTGCTGGATTCTTTGCTTTATAATTGGAAAGCTGTGAACAAGGATTCACCAGGGGGAACTAAAAACAGTGTGTTTAAAAATAAAATCCTGTTACAATATGACCAGGTGAAGGCTGAAAGGGAACCCTAGACTTCTTTCTCACCTGGTCGTAACTTAGGTAGCAATTAATTGGCAACTTATGGGTCTCAATTGGCCCGGGTGTGTGTGCCGGTTTTTTGCCCCCCTCTCCTGTTGCTGGTAAAATAGCAGCAGGGCGAGTAGGCAATGGGAATGGTGCCCCCCCCTCCACCCACCCATCACCGACTCGATTTTACGGCATCTCCCCCGCCTACCCAACGCCTCCCAGCCTGCTCCCAGGAGAGGCGTAAAATTCTGGCCCTGTTCTTCTAGGTGTAGAGGTCGCGGGTTTGGAAGGTGCTGTTGAAGGAGGCTTGGTGAGTTGATGCAGTACATCTGGTATATGGTACACACTGTTGTCACTGTGCGCTGGGTGGTGGAGGAAGTGAATGTTTAAGGGTGCTGATCAAGAAGGTTGCTTTGTCCTGGTTGGTTTCGTGATTCATGAGTGTTGTTGGAGCTACACTCATCCAGGCAAGTGGAGAGTATTCCATCACACTCCGAACTTGTGCCTTGCAAATGGTGGACAGGCTTTGGGGAGTCAGGAGGTGAGTTATCCACTGCAGACTTTCCAGCCTCTGACCTGCTCTTGTAGTCACAATATTTATATGGCCAGTCCATTCTGGTCAATAGAAACTCTCAGGATGTTGATAGTGGGGGATTCAGCGATGGGAATGTCATTGAATGTCAAGGGGAGGTATTTAGATTCTCTCTTGTTGGAAATGGTCATTGCCTGGCACAATGTGACACAAATGATACTTACCATTTATGAGCCTAAGCCTGAATGTTGTCAAGGTCTTGCTGCATGCATGTTTCAGTGTCTGAGGGGTTGCAAATGATACTGAACACCATGCAATCATCAGTGAACATCTGAACAATTCTGAACTTATGATGGAGGGAAAGCCATTGATGAAGCAGCTGAAGCTGACTGGGCCTACATACGACCCTGAGGGACTGACACAGTGATGTCTCAAGGCTGAAAATATTGGCCTGCAACAATCTCAAACATTTTCTTTTGTGCTAGTTATGACTCCAACCAGTGGAGAGTTTTCCACCGATTGAAGAAGTGGATGCATGATTCAAAGATGTGTTAAAAATGGGTTTTGATTTATGGGGCACTGGCACCAGTAATGGGGAAAGTGGGACCTGTACCACTGGGACAGTCTTCACCTGAACTGTGCTGGGACCATTGTTCTGGAGAGTCATATAACTAGGCAGTAGAGAGGGCTTTAAATTAAATAGTGGGGGGAAAGAATCATGTGAGAGGAGATGCATTCAATCAAAGGGAAATAATGAGGTAATAGAGCAGCATAGCAATTTGGGTAATGATAACCAGAGTGTGGCAGGAAGGGAAAGAGCTGACAAACATAAGACTGCATGAGCAAATAAGGCCAAAGATTGCAGACATGGTAAAAAGACAGAGTTAACTGCTTTGTATCTGAATGCGTGCAGCATTTGTAAAAATATGGATGAATTGTTAGCACAGACAGAAATAAATATTTATGGCATGTCACTCAGAGACATGGTTGCAGGGTGACCAAGGCTGGGAGCTGAATAATGAAGCGTATTTGACATTTTGAAAAGACAGGAAGCTAGGAAAAGGTGGTGGGTAGCTTTGTTAATTAAGGATGTCATTAGTACAGTAGCAAGAGATGATCTTAGCTCGAAAGAACAAGATGTAGAATTAGTTTGGGTAGAGCTAATAAATAGTAAAGGTGAGGGCACATGTGGAAGTAGATTATAGGCCCCTTAACGCTTGCTACCCTGCAGGACAGAGTATACTGGAAGAAAAGGAATGAAACTGGACGGACCACCCGGCATCGACCTAGGCACCGGAAACGACAACGACAAACCCAGCCCTGTCGACCCTGCAAAGTCCTCCTTACTAACTTCTGGAGGCTTGTGCCAAAGTTGGGAGAGCTGTCCCACAGAATAGTTAAGCAACAGCCTGACATAGTCATACTCATGGAATCATAACTTACAGACAATGTTGGAGACACTGCCATCACCATCCCCAGGTATGTCCTGTCCCACCGGCAGGACAGGCCCACCAGAGGTGGTGGCACAGTGGTATACAGTAGGGAGGGAGTTGCCCTGGGAGTCCTCAACATCGACTCTGGACCCCATGAAGTCTCATGGCATCAGATCAAACATGGACAAGGAAACCTCCCGCTGATTACCACCTACCGCCCTCCCTCAGCTGATGAATCAGTACTCCTCCATGTTGAACAGCACTTGGAGGAAGCACTGAGGGTGGCGAAGGCACAAAATGTACTCTGGGTGGGGGACTTCAGTGTCCATCAGCAAGAATGGCTCGGTAGCATCACTACTGACCGAGCTGGCTGAGTCCGAAAGGACATATCTGCTAGGCTGGGTATGCGGTAGGTGGTGAGGGAACCAACAAGAGGGGAAAACATACTCGACCTCGTCCTCACCAATCTGCTTGCCACAGATGCATCTGTCCATGACTGTATTGGCAGGAGTGACCACTGCACAGTCCTTGTGGAGACGAAGTCCCGCCTTCACATTAAGGATATAGTCCATCGTGTTGTGTGGCACTACCACTGTGCTAAATGGGATAGATTTTGAACAGATCTAGCAATGCAAAACTGGGCGTCCATGAGGCGCTGTGGGCCATCAGCAGCAGAATTGTACTCAACTACAATCTGTAACCTCATGGCCCAGCATATCCCCCACTCTACCATTACCATCAAGCCAGGAGACCAACTCTGGTTCAATGAAGATTGCAGGAGGGCATGCCAGGAGCAGCTCCAGGCATACCTCAAAATGAGGTGTCAACCTGGTGAAGCGACAACACAGGACTATCTGCATGCCAAACTGTGTAAGCAGCATGCGATAGACAGAGCTAAGCGATCCCATAACCAAAGGATCAGATCTAAGCTCTGCAGTCCTGCCACATGCAGCCGTGAATGGTGGTGAACAATTAAACAACTAACTGGAGGAGGTGGCTCCACAAATATCCCCATCCTCAATGATGGGGGAGCCCAGCATATCAGTGCGAAAGATAAGGCTGAAGCACTTGCAACAATCTTCAGCCAGAAGTGCCGAGTTGATCTATCTCGGCCTCCTCCTGAAGTCCCCAGCATCACAGATGCCAGACTTCAGCCAATTCGATTCACTCGTGATATCAAGAAACGACTGAAGGCACTGGATACTGCAAAGGCTATGGGTTCTGACAATATTCCGGCAATAATACTGAAGACCTGTGCTCCAGAACTTGCCGCACCCCTAGCCAAGCTGTTCCAGTACAGCTACAACACTAGCATCTACCCTGCAATGTGGAAAATTGTCCAGGTATGTCCTGTACACAAAAAGCAGGACAAGTCCAACCCGACCAATAACCGCCCATCAGTCTACTCCCAATCATCAGTAAAGTGATGGAAGGTGTCATCAACAGTGCCATCAAGCAGCACTTGCTTAACAATAAACTGCTCAGTGACGCTGAGTTTGGGATCTGCCAGGGCCATTCAGCTCCTGACCTCATTACAGCCTTGGTTCAAACATGGACAAAAGGGCTGAACTCAAGAGGTGAGGTGAGAGTGACTGCCCTTGACATCAAGGCAACTTTTGACTGAGTATGGCATCAAGGAGCCCTAACAAAACTGGGAATCAGAGGGAAAACCCTCCGCTGTCTGCAGTCATACCTAGAGCAAAGGAAGATGGTTGTATGTTGGAGGTCAATCATCTGAACTCCAGGACATCACTGCAGGATTTCTTCAGGGTAGTGTCCTCGGCCCAACCATCTTCAGCTGCTTCATCAATGACCTTCCTTCAATCAGAAGGTCAGAAGTGGGGATGTTCGCTGATGATTGCACAATGTTCCGCACCATTCGTGACTCCTCAGATACTGAAGCAGTCCATGTAGAAATGCAGCAAGACCTGGACAATATCCAGGCTTGGGCTGATAAGTGGCAAGTAACATTCGCGCCACACAAGTGCCAGGCAATGACCATCTTCAACAAGAGAGAATCTAACCATCTCCCTTTGACATTCAACGGCATTGCAATCACTGAATCCCCCACTATCAACATCCTTGGGGCTACCATTGACCAGAAACTGAACTGGAGTAGCCATATAAATACCATGGCTACAAGAGCAGGTCAGAGGCTAGGAATCCTGAGGCGAGTAACTCACCTCCTGACTCCCCAAAGCCTGTCCACCATCTACAAGGCACAAGTCAGGAGTGTGATGGAATACTCTCCACTTGCCTGGATGGGTGCAGCTCCAGCAACACTCAAGAAGCTCAACACCATCCAGGACAAAGTGGCCCGTTTGATTGGCACCCCATCTGCAAACATTCACTCCCTCCACCACTGACGCACAGTGGCAGCAGTGTGTACCATCTACAAGATGCACTGCAGCGATGCACCAAGGCTCCTTAGACAGCACCTTCCAAAACCGCGACCTCTACCAACTAGAAGGACAAGGGCAGAAAATACATGGGAACACTACCGCCTGCAAGTTCCCTGAAGTCACACACCATCCTGACTTGGAACTATATCGCTGTTCCTTCACTGTCGCTGGGTCAAAATCCTGGAACTCCCTTCCTAACAGCACTGTGGGTATACCTACCCCAAATGGACTGCAGCGGTTCAAGAAGGCAGCTCACCACCACCTTCTCAAGGGCAATTAGGGATGGGCAATAAATGCTGCCCTGGTCAGCGACACCCACATCCCATGAATGAATAAAAAAAAACAAATGGGGTGTGTAAGAAAGATACCACAACTGTCATGGGTGATTTTAATCTATATGTAGATTGGGCAAATCAGATTGTCAAAGGTAACCTGGAAAATGAGCTCAGTGTATTCGGGCCAATTTCTTAGAGCAGTACTTTCTGAAGCCAACAAGGGAGCAGGCTATTCCAGATCTGGTAATGCGCAATGAGACATCATTAATCAATAACCTCATGGTAAAGGAGCCTCTTGACAACAACGCTCATAACATGATAGAATTTCACATTCAATTTGCAAGGGAGATAAGTTGGTCTTAGACTAGTGTTTCAGACCTAAATAAAGGTTATTACAAGGGTTTGAAGGCAGAGCTAGCTAAAGTGAACTGGGAAATGAGCTTAAAAGCTAGGACAGTAGAGATGCAGTCGCAGAATTTTAAGGAGTTATTTAATAACTCTTTGCAAAGATTTATCCCAGTGAGCAAGAAAGACTCTTTGAGAAGGATGCATCATTCATGGCTAAATAAGGAAGCTAAAGATCGTATAAAATTAAAAGAAACACTGTACAAACCTGCAAAGGGTGGCACAGTGGTGCAGTGGTTAGCACCGCAGCCTCACAGCTCTAGGGACCCAGGTTCGATTCTGGCTACTGCCTGTACAGATTTTGCAAGTTCTCCCTGTGACCGCGTGGGTTTCCTCCCACAGCCAAAGACTTGCAGCTGATAGGTAAATTGGCCGTTGTAAATTGCCCCTAGTGTAGGTAGGTGGTAGGGAATATGGGATTACTGTAGGGTTAGTATAAATGAGTGGTTGTTGTTCGGCACAGACTCGGTGGGCCGAAGGGCCTGTTTCAGTGCCGTATCTCTAAAATTAAAAAAAGATCAGTGGTAGGTCAGAAGATTGGACACATTTTAAGAACCAGCAAAGAATGACGAAAAAATAATTAACAGGGAGAAAGTAGAGTATGAGAAAAAACTAGCTAGTAATATAGAAACAAATAGTGAGTGTTTCTACTAATATTTGAATAGGAAAAGAGTAACTAAAGCTTGAGTTGGTCCTCCAGAGTGAGTCTGGGGAATTTATAGTGGAAAAGAAGGAAATGGCATTGAGGTATTTTGACGAGGAGAAAAATGGGACCAGGAAAGAGAATTGAAAATGAAAAACTTGAACTAGAATTTCAAAGAGAATGTGAAAGAGAAGAAAGGGAATTTGAATTAAAAAAAGATAGAGCTAAGACAAAGGAGTGGTGTTGACTCCAGTGAAAATTTTGGTGGGGCAAGATCTAATTCCAGCTCAGGACCCAGTGGAGAGCTGTTTAAATTTGTGCAAGCCCTCCCGAAGTTTGGGGAAAGGGATGTATGGCATTTTTATTTCTTTTGTAAAGATAGCCAGACAGCTGAAGTAGCCAAAGGAAAGCTGGACACTGCTTTTGCAAAGCAGATGATGGTCAGAGCTCATGAAGTTTATGCCGTGATTTCTGAGGAAGCTTCTGCAGGTTATGAGGTGGCAAAAAAGGCTATTCTCGCTGCTTGTGAGTTGGTCCCTGAAGTGCACCGGCAGAAATTTCAGAACCTCTGGAGACCGCCTGGGCAGAGTTATATAGAATTTGAAAGGGTAAAGCAAATTAATTTTGATCATTGGCTGCAGGCACCAAAGGTAAAGTCTATATATGAGATCCTTAGGGAAATAATTCTCCTAGAAGAATTTAAAAATTCACTCCCTCCGTTAGTAAGAACCCATGTAGAGAACCAGAAGGTTTCAACAGCTGGACTGGCAGCAGAAATCGCAGAAGATTACGAGTTTGTTTACAAGCTGAAACACTTTGTCCATCACTGCCACAAACTAGAGAAGGATAGAAGGTGGGAGGGTGCAAGGAAGGAAAGTAGCCAGGGAGAAGAAGTGGCAGCTGGGAACGCCCCAGCATCCCCTCCTCAGGCCAGAAAGGAAGCTGCTGAGGTTGGAAGTGAGATCCGCAAGCCTAAGCATTACCATTGTCACAAGGTGGGACACTTATGTGCAGAATGCTGGAAGTAGTGGGGTAAACCTATGGGACTTATTGGGGTACACAAGACCAATGTAGAGAAAGGGGCCCTGACCGAGAGTGGACAGATCAGGCTGTAGCTCTGATTGCAGCTTTCAGTCCAAGTACAAAAACTGCTGTGAGTGCAGGGGTCATGAATAAGATACCTGATAGTTATAGGGAATTCTTATCAAAAGGAAAAGTAACTCCTTATCCCTCAAGTGAGGCAGGTAAACGTATAGTTATACTGAGGGATATACCTGAGAGCACACTGAATGCCAAGATTTTTGTGAATGATATTGGCAGGGAGTATATACTTATACCTTTGTATCGGGTGCACCTAGAGTGTGACCTAATGTCTAGAACAATATCTGTAGGAGTTGTCCATAGTTTTCCTGTAGACAGGTACTTGAAAGCTGCAAGAAGCTGATACAAGTTACGTGATTGGGTTTGTCTTCTGCGGTTCCTGCAGATTGGAAGGTCGCAATTGTCACCCCACTATTTAAGAAGGGAGGGAGAGAGAAAACAGAATTACAGACTTGTTAACCTTATGTCAGTCATTGGGAAAATGCTAGAATCTATTCTAAAGGATGTGATAAATGGACACTTGGATAATAATAATCTGATCGGACATAGTCAACATGGATTTATGAATGGGAAATCATGTTTGACAAACCTGTTGGAGCTTTTTGAGGATGTTACAAACAGAATTGATAAAGGGGAGTCGGTGGATGTGCTGTACTTGGAATTTCAGAAGGCTTTTGATAAAGTCCCCCACAGAAGGTTGGTTAGAAAAATTAAAGCACATGGGATAGGAGGTAATATACTGGCATGGATTAAAGATTGGTTAACAGGCAAAAAGCAGAGAGTAGGAATAAACGGGTCATTCCCGCGCTGACTGGCTATGACTAGTGGGTACCGCAGGGATCAGTGCTTGGATGTGGGGACCAAATGGAGTATTTCCAAGTTAATGGATGACACAAAACTAGGTGGGAATGTATGTGTGAGGAAGATGCAAAGCAGCTTCAAGGGGATTTGGACAGACTTAGTGAGTGGGCAAGAAAGTGGCAGATGGAATATAATGTGGAACAATGTGAGGTTATCCACTTTGGTAGAAGGAATAGATGTGCAGAGTATTTCTTAAATGGTAAGAGATTAGAAAGTGTCAATGTACAAAGGGACCTGGGTGCCCTTGTCAATAATTCACTGAAAGATAACATGCAGGTGCAGCAAGCAAGAAGGTGAATAGTATGTTAGCCTTTATTGCAAGAGGATTTGAGTACAGGAGTAGTGCAGCCTTGCTTCAATTGTGTAGAACCTTGGTTAGACCACACCTGGAGTATTGTGTGCAGTTTTGGTCCCCTTACCTTAGGAAGGATATTATTACCATAGAGGGAGTGCAACGAAAGTTCACCAGACTTGTTCCTGGGATGGCGGGACTGTCCTATGAAGAGAGATTGGGGAAACTGGGCCTATGTTCTCTAGAGTTTCAAAGAATGAGAGGTGATCTCATTGAAACCTACAAAATACTTAAAGGGATAGACAGGGTAGATGCAGGTAAGATGTTTCTCCTGGTTAGGGATTCCAGAACCAGGGGACACAATTTCAAAATAAGGGGGAAGCCAATTAGGATCGAGATAAGGAGAAATTTCTTTACTCAGAGGGTTGTGAATCTTTGGAATTCTCCACCCCAGAGGGCTGTGGAAGCTCAGTCATTGAGTATATTTAAAGCAGAGATTGACAGATTTCTAAATACAAATGACATAAGGGGATATGAGGATAGTGTGGGAAAAAGGCATTGAAGTGGATGATCAGCCATGAACGTATTGAATGGCGGGGCAGGCTCGGTGGGTTGCATGGCCTACTCCTGCTCCTATCTACCTATGAAATGCAAACAAGATTCCTCTTTCCAGAAGCAGCATTCCAGTATCAGATTAATTCTGCTTTTAATTCACGATCAATAAATTTGGTTTTGAAAATTTACCTGAAATCTATACGGTTTGCTTGATATTGTTTTGGAATCCACAGGTATCAGCAGCGGGTTTACTAAATACAATGGAAATTCATCATAGGTTTTATTGGAACTTTAATGACAAGTATGTGTGTGATAATATCCATCAGGACAATGGTAATTTAACATCCTGTATGGAATGATATCATTCATGTAATGTTGAAATGCGAAGGTTAAATGAATCTGTGATTGTGAATATGGAGTTTGGGAGATTGTGTGTACAAAATCTACATCCTTATCATGGGTTTGTTGTTACTCATGATCAGATACAGATATACATACATCTGGAAGATGTACCTTATTGTCCTAATCAATCTCTTCTAATTGTGGAGTATGGTCGTTTGCAATCCTATTGACGCAAAGTGATCACAGACCATCATATTTTCAAATGACATTCTGAGAATCTGAGTTTACAGCAAGCCTGCTTCGACTCAAATCGCCATAGAGTCACAGGGCAGAGATTTACCAGCCCATTGGAGACTATGATGGCAAAAGGCATCATGAGGGAAGCCCCACGTACTCCCACTGCCAAGCCACGTTCCCAGCGGTGGAGATGGCAGTGCCCGCCGACTGGAGGTGGGTGGCCATTTGAGCTAATTAATGTCCTATTGATGGCCATTTTACCAGCATCTGACCGGCATCCGCTCTGGGTGGAGCGTCTGTCAGCTGCATCAAGCCAGGTTCCCAGCAGCTTCCTGGAGAGGGGCCTTGGTTTCGTGAGGCTCCATGATGCAAAGCGGGGGCCCCCGGAGGCAATGGCTACTCCTGTCGCCCTGACACCTTCTCTGGAGGGTTCATACCTCCCATTAACCAGGCCTGCCTGCCTGGCCCTGGAATGACACAAATCTTTCTTTCCTGGCCTTTGAAGGTGCCTCAAGATGGAGGCATCCACCCTTTCCCTTTGCAGCTTCAGCTGCAACCACCTCTCCCAGTGGCACTGCCAAGGCTGCAGAGCTTCTGCCCCTCTGATTGGCAATATGGAGAGCCAGCCCACAGTCCTTAATTGGACAGTGGCCCTGGCAGTGCCCTCCTAATTGGCTGCTGCCAGCAGAATTGTCGCTGCGATCCCATTGTCCACTGGTGCAGGCTTCGGATCGCATTTCATTCTGATAGCAGGACTTCACTCTTGGTGGCAAAATCCTGGCCATTGAGTCATAATGGCACAGAAGGAGGTCATTCAGTCCATCGAGTTCATGTTGCTCTCTGTAGAGCAATCCAGTCAATTCCATTCTTCACTCTCTCCACATAACTCAGCAAATTTATTTCCCTCAACTGCTCATCCAATTTCCTTTTGAAATCATTGATCTTCTCCACTTCCTTAACTCTCATTGGCAGCGAGTTCCAGGTCATTACCACTCACTGCCTAAGAATGTTCTTCCTCACATCCCCCCTGCATCTCTTGCCCAAAACCTTCTGTCTGAGTCCCCTAGTCCTTGTACCACGAGCTAATGGGAACAGCTTTTCTTTGTCTATCTTATCTAAACCTGCCATTATCATGTGCAACTCTATCATATATCCCCTCAATCTCCTTTACTTCGAGGAGAACAACCTCAGCTTCTTCAACCTAAACCTGCTGCTCAATTCTCTCATCCCTGGAACTATTCTAGTAAATCTCCTCTGCACCCTCTCAAGGACTCTCACATCCTTCTGAAAGTGTGGTGACCAGAATTAGACACAATAGTTGTGGCTTAACCAGAGCTTTCTAAAGGTGCAGCATAATTTGTTTGCTTTTCTACTGAATACCTCCATACCACCGGCCGTCCATGTCTCCGTTATAAAGACGTCTGCAAACGCGACATGAAATCGTGTGACATTGATCACAAGTCGTGGGAGTCAGTTGCCAGCATTCGCCAGAGCTGGCGGGCAGCCATAAAGACAGGGCTAAATTGTGGCGAGTCGAAGAGACTTAGTAGTTGGCAGGAAAAAAGACAGAGGCGCAAGGGGAGAGCCAACTGTGCAACAGCCCCAACAAACAAATTTCTCTGCAGCACCTGTGGAAGAGCCTGTCACTCCAGAATTGGCCTTTATAGCCACTCCAGGCGCTGCTTCACAAACCACTGACCACCTCCAGGCGCGTATCCATTGTCTCTCGAGATAAGGAGGCCCAAAAGAAAGAAAAGAACCTCCATTTATAAAACTGAAAATCCCATATGCTTTGCTAATTACTCTCTCAATATGTCTTTCCACCTTCAAGGATCGATGCTGTTACGACCAGATGAGAAAAAGGACTCGGGTTCCCTTTCAGCCTCACCTGATCTTACTGTAACAGGGTTTAATTTTAAACACATTGTGTTTTTAGCTCCCGCTTGGTGAATCCTTGTTCACTGCTTTCCAATTATAAGGCCTAATTCGGTTAATGCCTGCAGATGCACGCCACATCCCACGCTAGGATACATACGCGATACACATATGCAAATAGAAAAGAGCAGAAGAAAAATAAAGCGTAAAAATTTGAGGCAATGTCTGAAGAGTTGTTGTTACAGTTCTTTGAGCTCACTGTAGAGTCCTTGACTGGAGGTACATCTTGCTTTTCGTTGGGGCCCAGTATTCTTTTTAAACCTTGTTCGCTGTAGGAGACCTCTCTCTTGGGGTTCATGCACCGTCAGTGGATTCAGAGGCTTATGAGAAAGAGATAGGAGCAGACAGGAGAGAGATCTTCTCAATCCAGGAGCAAATAGCTTTCTGCCCAAACTGTTCGTACAAATTCAAAAATCTCAGGTTGCCCTGCAGGTTAGTTATGTGACTAGCTGGTTTAACCGTGTCCATTTGTGTATTTGGCCATCTGAGCAGTCAACCTGGAATGCGAGCTCCCCCACCTTCAACGGCTGGTCATCTGAAGTCCATTGTGGGTTGCATGTCAGGAAAAGCCTGCTTTGTCCTTCCAAACACCGTCTATTAATATGCAAATGTCTTTTCCAGCCACGGCCAATCGTTTAACAACTCCTCTCCTCACTCCTGTATTAGTTTAAAATCAATGTTCATGACAAAATTAATGTGTCTCATTCTTGGCAGGGGGGTGCCCAGCATGATACCTCCACACCCAGAGGAATGAAATGCGCTTTGAAAAAAGTACATTTCATGACAAGGGTCAAGAGAAAATATGTAAGATGCAGAAAAAAACATGCCTTTCTCTCATTCATTCCCATTCATTTATAATTACTAAAACTTATTACAGCCTGTCTTCTCTTGGTGCCATTGCTGCTTTAATTGCCCCCTTTTTGGCATCCCAATAAACATGTGTTTTTTTTTGAGACATTTCTCTTCTGTTTGCACATTTCCATGGCTGCCTAGGGTCTTTGTTCCTGCTGAGGTAATTTTTTTTTTAAAGAGTCAGCAGTGAGCGGGTCTATCTGATCTCTCTTTCAGTGCTTTGCTGAGTCATGCAAAGGCTTTTGACTTCAGGGGATGGGTGGTTCACTTTTTTATGACTGTGGGGGAGGATTCTTTGCTAATCCCCCCCGCTTTATCCCAGAGGACACTGCTGCTTGCAGATATTTGTGTAGACTCTACTGCATTCCCCTGTAGCACTTCAACTAGGTGAGGCATCACCCTCACAGTGTCTGTGTCCCCTAGAGATCTTTCTTTGTCTCTGCAGGTTTGACTCTCTATTCCAATATCTAAGTCATTTATATACATCAGAAAATGCAGTGGTCCTCGCATTGACCACTGTCTACCATCCTCCAGTATGGAAAACAAACATTTACCATGACTGATGATGCCACCTTCCATGACGGTGCTTCTGATATGACCTCCTTTTTCCTCAACCGAGGATTCGCCCCCACTGTTGTTGACAGGGCCCTCAACCGTGTCCGGCCCATTTCCCGCACCTCTACCCTCACCCCTTCCCCTCCCTCCCAGAACCGTGACAGGGTTCCCCTTGTCCTCACTTTCCACCCCATCAGCCTCCATATCCAAAGGATCATCCTCCGCCATTTCCGCCACCTCCAGCATGATGCCACTACCAAATGCATCTTCCCCTCCCTTCCCCGTCAGCATTCCGCTCCCTCCGCGACACCCTGGTCCACTCCTCCATTACCCCCACCACCTCGTCCCCGTCCCATGGCACCTTCCCCTGCAATCGCAGGAGGTGTAATACCTGCCCATTTACCACCTCTCTCCTCACTCTCCCAGGCCCCAAACACTCCTTTCAGATGAAGCAGCGATTTACTTGTACTTCTTTCAATGTAGTATACTGTATTCGCTGCTCACAATGTGGTCCCCTCTACATTGGGGAGACCAAACGCAGACTGGGTGACCGCTTTGCGGAACATCTCCGCTCGGTCCGCAAGCAGGTCACTGAGCTTCTGGTGGCTTGCCATTTCAGCATTCCCCCCTGCTCTCATGCTCACATCTCTGTCCTGGGATTGCTGCAGTGTTCCACTGAACATCAACGCAAGCTCGAGGAACAGCATCTCATTTTCCGATTAGGCACATTACAGCCTGCCGGACTGAACATTGAGTTCAATAATTTCAGAGCATGATGGGCCCCCCATTTTACTTTCATTTTTAGTTCTTTTTTCTTTTTTACATTTTTTACAATTTTTTTTCTTTTGATTATTTCATTTAATTGCACTTTGTTCAGTTTGCTTACCCACTGTTTTTTTCATGTTTGTCCTTGCTGCTGTTCAATCTTCAGTTCGTTGACACCCTATTTGTACTAATGCTTTGTCTTTCAACACACCATTAACAGATAATATAAAAACAAGAAATGCTGGAATCACTCAGCAGGTCTGGCAGCATCTGCGGAAAGAGAAGCAGAGTTAACGTAGTTCCGATTTCCAGCATCCGCAGTATTTTGCTTTTATTACCATTAACATATTGTTTGCCTTTTCTCCATGACCTCTTGGTCAGCTATGTGGCCTTGTCCAATCTACACCTTCTCCTTTGTTATCTCTTACCCCACCCCCACCTCACTTGCTTATAATCTGTGACTTTTCTAATATTTGTCAGTTCCGAAGAAGGGTCACTGACCCGAAACGTTAACTCTGCTTCTCTTTCCACAGATGCTGCCAGACCTGCTGAGTGATTCCAGCATTTCTTGTTTTTATTTCAGATTTCCAGCATCCGCAGTATTTTGCTTTTATTACCATTAACATATTGTTTGCCTTTGCTCCATGACCTCTTGGTCAGCTATGTGGCCTTGTCCAATCTACACCTTCTCCTTTGTTATCTCTTGCCCCACCCCCGGCTCACTTGCTTGTAACCTTTGACATTTCTAATATTTGCTCGTTCTGAAGAAGGGTCACTGACTCGAAATGTTAACTCTGCTTCTCTTTCCACAGATGCTGCCAGACCTACTGAGTGGTTCCAGCATTTCTTGTTTTTATTTACCATGACTCACTGTTTTATGCCCTTGAGCCAATTTTTTTAGAGTCATGCAGCACTGAAACAGGCCCTTTGGCCAACTGAGTCTGAGCCGACCATCAACCACCCATTTATACTAAATACTACATTAATCTCATATTCCCCACCACATCCCCACAATTCTCCTACCACCTACCTACACCAGGAGCAATTTACAATGGCCAATTTACCTATCAACCTGCAAGTCTTTGATTATGCAAAGAAACCAGAGCACCCAGCAGAAACCCATGCAGTCACAGGGAGAACTTGCAAACTCTGCATAGGCAGTACACAGAATTGAACCTGGGTCAGTGGAGTTGTGAGGCTGTGGTGCTAAGCATTGCACCAGTCTGCTATCCAAGCTGACACAGACCATCCTATTCCATGACCCTCAGTTTTGTTAACCAGACTTTTATGTGGGACTTTGTTAAACACTTTCTTAAAATCCATGCAGACAACATCCATTGCATTCGCTTCATCAACATTCTCTGTAATTTCATCAAAAAATGTCAATTAGATTACTCAAACATAATCTGCCTTTACAAATCTGTGCTTGTTCTCCTTAATTAACTTAAACCTCTCCAAATACCTGTTAATTTTTTTCCTGATTAATGTTTTGTAAAACCTTGCTCACCACTGATGTTAAACCAACCATCCTTTTGTTACCAGAAATGTCCTTACACCCTTTCTTGAATGAAGATGTCATATTTGCCACTATCCAATTCTCTGGCACCTCCCCTGTATCTGGGGAAGATTGGAAGATTATGGCAAGCGCTTCCGGTATCTCCAGCCCACTTCTTTTAGCAATCTGGGATGCAGGTCATCCAGACCATGCAACTTATCCACTCTAAGCTTACACATCCTTTCCAGTACATCCTGCCTATCAATTTTCATCCCATCCATGACCTCTACCACCTCCGCTTTTACTGATATTTTCTCAACATCCTCTTCCTTAGGAAACACCAATTGTGTTGCTGTTTGGAGGAAGGAGATGTGAGAATGGAGTGGAAGGTTTTTGAACAGCTTCACTGTTTGAATCAAGCGATTGTTGTGAGACTGGGAATGTCACATGTGAGCTGGTAGGAGGCATTATCCAGATGGAGCTCAACAATGACTGGCGTGACAAACATGATGATGCACCCACTTCATCTGCTGGTGCTGTTAACTGGGTTGGTAAATTTGATTTACAATAGCTGGCATGCTGAAAGCAAGGACTACAACTGGACAATGCTGTTGAATGGTCTAAAATGACTTTACAAATGTTACCCAGATAATATCTGACAGAAACAACAATGAAGAAGCAGGGAAGTGTGGGAATATGGCTTCATTCTAGCTTTGTGCCTTGCTGTTTGTGCGATCAGCACACAATAATTTAAAATGACTTTCTGCTGAACAGGGATACTATGTGAAGCAGGCCTAAGGCAAGGATGAGGAATTCAAGGAATGTGTGAAGGTTGTTCATACATGTCTTGTGATTCTGGGGAGATGTTGGTCTGGTCACTGAAGAGCTTAAGTGGACCATGTAAACATGGTAAAAGGATGATTCGGAAAGGTTGAGATTGGCTCAGTGCATCTTCTTGGCTCTATGCTGATATATTCAATGTCACCTTGCGTGTCTTTTGATGTAATCTCGGGATTACTCCCTGCGCCACGTGCCAGTGAGGCTAGAAATAGAAAGATAGTGCAGCTAAACACGTGGCTGAACAGCTGCTGTAGAAGGGAGGGTTTCAGATATCTGGACCATTGGGATCTCTTCAGGGACAGATGGGACCTGTACAAGAAGGACGGGTTGCATCTAAACTGGAGGGGCACAAATATCCTGGCTGCGAGGTTTGCTAGCGTCACTCGGGAGGGTTTAAACTAGTGTGGCAGGGGAGTGGGAACCAGAGCAGTAGGACAGCAAGTGAAATAAATGAAGGGGAACTAGTAAATCAGGCCAGTAAGACTAAGAGGAAGAGCAGGCAGGGAGATGTTGTGGAGAACAGCGGGACTGGTGGTCTGAAGTGCATTTGTTTCAATGCAAGAAGTATAACAGATAAGGCAGATGAACTTAGAGCTTGGATTAGTACTTGGAAATATGATGTTGTTGCTATTACAGAGACTTGGTTGAGGGAAGGACAGGATTGGCAGCTAAATGTTCCAGGATTTAGAAGCTTCAGGCGGGATAGAGGGGGATGTAAAAGGGAGTTGCATTACTGGTTAAGGAGAATATCACAGCTGTACTGCGGGAGGACACCTCGGAGGGGTCATGCAGTGAGGCAATATGGGTGGAGCTCAGGAATAG
The DNA here is from genome assembly GCF_036365525.1 of Heterodontus francisci. Classification (NCBI taxonomy): domain Eukaryota; kingdom Metazoa; phylum Chordata; class Chondrichthyes; order Heterodontiformes; family Heterodontidae; genus Heterodontus; species Heterodontus francisci. The sequence goes on along the minus strand of NC_090372.1, from coordinate 164,015,443 downwards.
GAAGGGTGCAGTCACGATGTTGGGGGTTTACTACAGGCCTCCCAACAGCCAGCGGGAGGTAGAGGAGCAGATACGTAGACAGATTTTGGAAAGATGTAAAGGTAACAGGGTTGTAGTGGTGGGTGATTTTAACTTCCCCTATATTGGCTGGGACTCACTTAGTGCTAGGGGCTTGGATGGGGCAGAATTTGTAAAGAGCTTCCAGGAGGGCTTCTTGAAACAATGTGTAGATAGTCCAACTAGGGATGGGGCCGTACTGGACCTGGTATTGGGGAATGAGCCCGGCCAGGTGGTCGAAGTTTCAGTAGGGGAGCATTTCGGGAACAGTGACCATATTTCTATAAGTTTTAAGGTACTTGTGGATAAGGATAAGAGTAGTCCTTGGGTGAAGGTGCTAAATTGGGGGAAGGCTAATTATAACAATATTAGGCAAGAACTGAAGAATTTAGATTGGGGGCGGCTGTTTGAAGGTAAATCAACATCTGACATGTGGGAGTCTTTCAAACGTCAGCTGATTAGAATCCAGGACCAGCATGTTCCTGTGAGGAAGAAGGATAAGTTTGGCAAGTTTCGGGAACCTTGGATAACGCGGGATATTGTGAGCCTCGTCAAAAAGAAAAAGAAAGGATTCGTAAGGGCTGGAAGGCTAGGAACAGACGAATCCCTTGAGGAATATAAAGACAGTAGGAAGGAACTTAAGCAAGGAGTCATGAGGGCTAAAAGGGGTTATGAGAAGTCATTGGCAAACAGGATTAAGGAAAACCCCAAGGCTTTTTATACGTATATAAAGAGCAAGAGGGTAACCAGGGAAAGGGTTGGTCCACTCAAGGACAGAGAAGGGAATCTATGTGTGGAGCCAAAGGAAATGGGCGAGGCACTAAATGAGTACTTTGCATCAGTATTCACCATGGAGAAGGACTTGGTGGATGATGAGCCTAGGGAAGGGAGTGTAGATAGTCTCAGTCATCTCATTATCAAAAAGGAGGAGGTGTTGGGTGTCTTGCAAAGCATTAAGGTAGATAAGTCCCCAGGGCCTGATGGGATCTACCCTAGAATACTGAGGGAGGCCAAGGATGAAATTGCTGGGGCCTTGATAGAAATCTTTGCATCCTCATTGGCTACAGGTGAGGTCCCAGAGGACTGGCGAATAGCCAATGTTGTTCCTTTGTTTAAGAATGGTAGCAAGGATAATCCAGGAAGTTATAGGCCGGTGAGCCGTACGTCAGTGGTAGGGAAATTATTAGAGAGGATTCTTCGGGAGAGGATTTACTCCCATTTGGAAACAAATGGACTTATTAGCAAGAGGCAGCATGGTTTTGTGAAGGGGAGGTCATGTCTCACTAATTTGATTGAGTTTTTTGAGGAAGTGACAAAGATGATTGATGAAGGAAGGGCAGTGGATGTTATCTATATGGAATTCAGTAAAGTCTTTGACAAGGTCCCTCATGGCAGACTGATACAAAAGGTGAAGTCACATGGGATCAGAGGGGAGCTGGCAAGATGGATACAGAACTGGCTCGGTCATAGAAGACAGAGGGTAGCAGTGGGAGAGTGCTTTTCTGAATGGAGGGATGTGACTAGTGGTGTTCCGCAGGGATCAGTGCTGGGACCTTTGCTGTTTGTAGTATATATAAGTGATTTGGAGGAAAATGTAGCTGGTCTGATTAGTAAGTTTGCGGACGACACAAAGGTTGGTGGAGTTGCGGACAGTGATGAGGATTGTCAGAGGATACAGCAGGATATAGATCATTTGGAGACTTGGGCGGAGAAATGGCAGATGGAGTTTAATTCGGACAAATGTGAGGTAATGCATTTTGGAAGCTCTAATGCAGGTGGGAAGTATACAGTAAATGGCAGAACCCTTAGGAGTATTGACAGGCAGAGAGATCTGGGCGTACAGGTCCACAGGTCACTGAAAGTGGCTACGCAGGTGGATAAGGTAGTCAAGAAGGCGTACGGCATGCTTGCCTTCATCGGTCGGGGCATAGAGTATAAAAATAGGCAAGTCATGCTGCAGCTGTACAGAACTTTAGTTAGGCCACACTTAGAATATTGCGTGAAATTCTGTTCGCCACTCTACCAGAAGGACGTGGAAGCTTTGGAGAGGGTACAGAAGAGGTTTACCAGCATGTTGCCTGGTCTGGAGGGCATTAGCTATGAGGAGAGGTTGGATAAACCCGGATTGTTTCACTGGAACGACGGAGGTGGAGGGGCGACATGATAGAGGTTTACAAAGTTATAAGCGGCATGGACAGAGTGGATAGTCAGAAGCTTTTTCCCAGGGTGGAAGAGTCAGTTACTAGGGGACATAGGTTTAAGGTGAGAGGGGCAAAGTTTAGAGGGGATGTGCGAGGCAAGTTCTTTACACAGAGGGTGGTGAGTGCCTGGATCTTGTTGCCGGGGGAGTTGGTGGAAGCAGGTACGATAGAGACGTTTAAGAGGCATCTTGACAAATACATGAATAGGATGGGAATAGAGGGATACGGACCCCGGAAGTGCAGAAGGTTTTAGTTTAGGCAGGCATCAAGATCGGCGCAGGCTTGGAGGGCCGAATGGCCTGTTCCTGTGCTGTACTGTTCTTTGTTCTTTGTTCTTTGTATTTCAATTTATTGATAATATGCATGAAATCTGGAGATCAAAGGTAGAATTGGTATATAAGTTTTGAGTAACCGCTGTATGTTGTAGTCACACTGGATTGTGGATTGTGATGTACTTGAGTTCTTATAGTGAATTGTAACTCAATAAAGAATTGCATAATCATATAGGAATTGCGTTGTATGATTTACCTGCGTTTTCATGTTGGATTGCGTAATATGAGCTTATTTAAGACCTGATTCTGTGGTTGTTACAACTGGTGTGTGTGTACTCTGGCGTTTCAAGTAACAAAATGAAGCAGAACAGGAAAGCAGTCCCAACCCCATCCATCTGATTTGTATGTCTCAGCAGGTAAAGTGCCAGATGGAAGAAATGTCGTCACTTCCACCCAGCTGGACTAGAAATTTAATTGACAAAAAACCTGACAGAAATGGGTCCTGCCTTAAAATCTGACCTTCAAAATTGGGATGTACCTGCATTACATCTGTTTGTTGCCATTTACACTGTACATTTCCAGCCTTGTCTTCCTTCCAGTTTAGCTCTTCATTGTTTGATTTTATGTTTTTAGGTTTTCTGAGGATGATTTTATTAAATTGTTCAAGCAAGTTCAGAAATGCAAGTGGGAAAAGAATCCTGCAGAACACAAAACTTTAAGGTAATTTTCTGATGTCAAAGGTCAGCACTCCTTAACAGTTACAGTTTCTTAGAATTTTCAAGTCATAGAGTCATTTGTGGCACAGAAGGAGACCATTCGGCCCATCAAATCCATGACAATTTTCAGCGGAACAATCCAGGCTGTCCCATTTCCCCACTCAATCCCCATAGCCCAGCATATTTATTTCCTTCAAGTGACCATCTAATTTCCTTTTGAAAACATTGATCATCTCCACTTCCACAACTCTCGCAGGCAGTGAGGTCCAGGTCATTACCACCCACTGTGTAAAAAAGTTCTTCTTCACATTCTCTCGTCCAAAATCTACAATCTGTGTTCTCTAGTCCTTGTACCATCAGTTAATGGCAACAGTTTTCCTTGCCTAACTTATCTAAGCTTGTCATAATCTTGCACACCTCTATCAAATCCCCTCTCAATCTCCTTTGCTCCAGGGAGAACAACCCCAGATTTTCCAAACTAACCTTGTAACTAAAATCTCCCATCCCTGGAACCATGCCAAAAAATCTCCTTTGCACCCTCTCAAGGACGCTCACATTCTTCCTAAAATGTGGTGACCGGAACTGGATGCAATACTTTAGTTGGGGCCTAACCAGAGCTTTTGTACTCAATGCCTCTATTTATGAAGCCCAAGATCCCATATGCTTTGCTGAATACTCCTTCAATATGTCCTGCCACCTACAAGGATCAATGCACATGCACCCCCAGGTCCCTGTTTTCCTGCACACTCTTTAGAACTGTGCCATTAAGTATATATTGCCTCTCCCTATTCCTTCTGCCAAAATGCATAACCTCATACTTGTCAGCATTAAATTCCATCTGCCACTTTTCTGCCCATTCTGCTAGTCTATCTATGTCCTATAGATAGTATATCATACCCAATGTTTGCCACAACTCGAGCTTTGGTGTCATCGTCACATTTTGAAATTCTACTCTGTATTCCAAGATCCAAGTCATGTATACATAACAAAAAAAAACAGTGATCCTAGCACTTGCCCTTGGGGAACACCACTGTCTACCATCCGCCAGTCTGAAAAACAACCACTTACCATGACTTGCTGTTTTCTGTCCTTAAGTCAGTTGTTTTCTATTCAATTGGACACTGAGCCTCCTATTCCATGAGCCTTACTTTTGTTAACCAGCCATTTATGTGGTACATTATCAAAGATTTTTTTACATCCATATAGTCAACATTCACCACATTACCTTCATCAACCTTCTCTGTTACTTCATCAAAAAATACAATTAGATTGGTCAAGCATGATCTGCCTTTACAAATCCATGCTGGCTCTCCTTAATTAACTCAAACCTCTCCAAATGCCTGTTAATTTTTTTCCCTGATTATTGTTTCCAAAACCTTACCCACCACTGATGTTAAACTAACTGGCTTGTAGTTGCAAGGACTGTCCTTACACCCTTTCTTGAATAATGATGTCACATTTACCACTCTCCAATGCTCTGGCACCTCCCCAGTATTTAGGGAAGATTGTGGCAAGCCCTTCCGCTATCTCCACCCCCACTTCATTTTGCAACCTGGGATGCAAGCCACCCGGACAAAGTGACTTAACTACACTCGGCATAGCCAGGCTTTTCAATACCTGCTCACTCTCAATTTTAACCCTATCCATTGCCTCTACTCTCTCAGCTTCAACCAAAATTTGTCAGATTACTCTTCCTTAGTAAACACTGATACAAAGTACTCATCATGTTTTCTAGTCTTGCTTTGTGCCTCTAAGCATATATTACCATCTTAGTCCCGAATAGGGCCCATCACCCATCTTCCTACCTGCGTACTATTTATATTCTGGTAGAAAGCTTTTGGGTTCCCTTTTATGTTGACTGCAATTCAATTCTCATGTTCTCTCTTTCTCAGTTTTATTTTCCTCTTCACCTCCCCTCTCAACTTATTGTAAAAGGCCTGGTTCTCACTTAAATAAATAAATAAGTACAATCAGATAGCCTTTACAGAAGCATGGCTGCAGGATGATATAGATTGGGACCTGTATATTGAAGGGTACATGACATTTAGGAAGGACAGGAAGCTAGGAAAAGGTGGAGGGGTGGCTCTGTTAATTAATGATGGTTTCAGCAAAATAGAGAGGGATGACCAAGTTCAGGAAACTAGGATGTGGAAGCGGTTTGGGTCGAGATGAAAAATGATAAAGGCAAGAAGTCACTTGCAGGAGTGGTGTACAGGTCCCCTAACAGTAACCACATAGTAGGACGGGGTATAAAGGAAGAAATAATGTGAGCTTGTCAGAAATGTATGACAATAATCATGGGGGATTTTAACCTACATATAGACTGGGAAAATCAGGTGGGCAAAGGTACTCGAGATGAAGAGTTCATAGAGTGATCTCAGGACAGTTTCTTAGAAGAGGGTATTCTGGAGTCAACCAGAGAGCAGGCTATACTTGACCTGGTATTGTGCAATGAGATAGGATTAATTAATGATCTCATTGTGAAGGCACCCCTAGGCAACAGTGATCATAATATGATTGAATTTTACATTCAGTTTGAGGGAGAGAAGGGTGGGTCCAAGACTAGTATTTTAAACTTAAGTAAGAGCAATTATGAGGACATCAAAGCAGAATTGGCAAATTATGTTGAGGGATAAGTCAGCAGAGATGCAGTGACAGCTCTTTAAAAGGGTAGTTCAGAATACACAGAATAGAAACAGTCCAATGAGAAAGTAAAAATTCCAAGGGGAGGACCCACCATCTATGGTTAACTAAAAACTTAAAGATAGTATCAAACTTAAGGAAAAGCATATAATTGCCAGAGGCCAGAAAAGTGGACAGAATATAAAAAAACACCAAAAATGACTAGAAGATTGATAAAGAGGGAAAAATTAGAGTTCGAGAGAAAGCTAGCGAGAGATATAAAAATAGATAGTAAGAGTTTCTATAGATACTAAAAAAATAAAAGAGTTAACAAAGTGAGAGTTGGTCCTATACAAAGTGAATCTGGGGAATTAATAATGGAAAGATGGCAGATGAATTGAACAGGTAATTTGCATTGGTCTTCACTACAGAGGATACAAGTGACATCCCAGAAATAGCTGTAAATCAGGAAATGAAGGGAGGGAAGAACTCAAGAAAATTACGACCACCAGGGAAGTGGTGCTGAGCATATTATTTGAGCTGCAGGCCGACAAGTCCCCAGGTCCTGATGGATTTCATTGAAGGTCTTAAAAGAAGTGGCTAGTGAGATGGTTGATGTGTTGGTTTTAATTTTACAAAATTCCCTAAATTCAGGGAAGGTTCCATTAGATTGGAAAATAGGGAGCAAGGAAGCAAGACAGAAAGCAGGAAACTACGGGCCAGTTAGCTTAATATCTGTCATAGGCAAAATGTTAGAAGCTTTTATTAAATATGTCATAGCAGGGTACTTAGAAAGATTCAAGGTAATCAGGCAAAGTCAACATGGTTTTGTGAAAGGGAAATCATGTTTAACCAATTTATTGGAGTTCTTTGAAGAAGTGACGTGCTGCCGATGAAGGGGAACTGGTGGATGTATTGTACTTAGATTTCCAGAAGGTATTTGATAAGGTGGCACATCAAAGATTATTGTGGAAAATAAAAGCTCATGGTATCGGGAGTAACATATTGGCATGGACAGAAGATTGGCTAGATAACAGGAAACAGAGAATAGGCATGAATGGGTCATTTTCTGGTTGGCAAGATGTAATGAGTGGTGTGCCATAGGGATCAGTGCTGGGGCCTCAACCTTTTACAATTTCTATAAGTGACTTGGTTGAAGGAACCAAAGGTATGGTGCTAAATTTGCTGATGACACATAGATAGGTAGAAAAGTAAGTTGTGAACTGTACATAAGGAGGCTACAAAAGGATATAGATAGGTTAAATGAGTGGGCAAAGATCTGGCAAATGGAGTATACTGTGGGAGAATGTGAAATTGTCCATTTTGGCAGGAAGAATAAAAAAAGAAGCATATTATCTAAATGATGAGACATTGCAGAGCTCTGAGATGCAGAGGAATCTGGGTGTCTGAGTGCGTGAATTGCAAAACGTTAGTATGCAGGTACAGCAAGTAATTTGGAAAGCTAATAGAATGTTATTGTTTATTGCGAGGGGAATTGAATACAAAAGTCGGGAGGTTATGCTTCAGTTTTACAGGGCATTGATGAGACCACATCTGGAGTACTGTGTACTGGACTGTACTGGAGTACAGTCTCCTTATTCAAGGAAGGATGTAAATGTGTTGGAAGCAGTTCAGAGAAGGTTTACTAGACTAATACCTGGAATGGATGGGTTGTCTTTTGAGGAAAGGTTGGACAGGCTAGGATTCTACCTGCTGGAGTTTAGAAGAATAAGAGGTGACTTGATGAAACATGTAAGTTCCTGAGGGGTCTTGACAGAGTGGATATAGAAAGGATGTTTCCTGTTGTGGGAGAATCTAGAACTAGCCGTCACAATTTAAAAATAAGGGGTCGCCCATTTAAGGCAGAGATGAGGAGAAGTTTTTTCTCTGAACGTCGTGAATCTTTGGAACTCTCTTCCTCAAAAGGCAGTGGAAGCAGAGTCTTTGAATATTTTTAAAACAGAGGTAGATAGATTTTTGATAAGCAAGGTTATTGAGGGTAGGCAGGAATGTAGAGTTGAGGTGACAATCAGATCAGCTATGATCTTGTTGAATGGCAGAGCAGTCTCGAGGCGGCAAGAGGCATGCTCCTGCTCCAAATTCATATGTTCGTATGTTCATATGTTAACTTGAAGAATTCACCTGGCATGCATCATCCATCCTTTTTTTTTGTTTCATTTTCATTTCTATCTCCCTCTTGTCAAAGGAGTCCTGTTTTTGGTTCCTCTACCTTTCACCCTTGTTGGAATGTGCTTAACCTGTACCTAAGCATCTCTTCCTAAAAAAGAATCCATTGTTCTGTCACAGCTTTTCCTGTCAGACTTTGGTTCCATTAGCAATAATACTGTGGAGGAGGAATTCCTGGAGTGCATACGTGATGGTTTTTTGGACCAATACATAGAGGAACCAAATAGAGAACAGGCCATCTTAGACTGGGTATTGTGTAATGAGAAAGGATTAGTTAACAATCTTGTTCTGCGGGGTCCCTTGGGGAAGAGCAACCACAACATGATCGAATTCTTCATTCAGATGGAGAGTGAGACCGTTGATTCTGAGACTAGGGTCCTGAATCTAAATAAAGGAAACTCTGAAGGTATGAGCCACATGTTGGCTATGATAGATTGGGGAACATTACTTAAAGGGTTGACAGTGGATAGGCAATGGCTAGCATTTTAAGAGCGTATGGATGAATTACAATAATTGTTCATTCCTGTCTGCCACAAAAATAAAACAGGAAGGGTGGCTGAACCGTGGCTTATAAAAGAAATTAGGGATAGTATTTAGATCCAAGGAAGAAAAATATAGAATGGCCAGAACAAGCAGCAAACCTGAGGATTGGGAGCAGTTTAGAATTCAGCAAAGGAGGACAAAGGGATTGATTAAGAAGGGGAAAATAGAGTATGAGGGTAAGCTTGCAGAGAACATAAAAACTGACTGTGACAGCTTCTATAGATATGTGAAGAGAAAAAGATAAGTGAAGACAAATGTGTGTCCCTTAGAATCAGAAACAGGGGAATTTATAATGGGGAACAAAGAAATGGCAGACCAATTAAATACATATTTTGATTCTGTCTTCACAAAGGAGGGCACAAATTACCTCCCAGAAATGTTGGGGAACATAGGGTCGAGTGAGAAGGAGGAACTGTATGAAATCTTTATTAGTAGGGAAATGGTGTTCGGGAAATTGATGAGATTGAAGGCCGATAAATGCCCAGGGCCTGAGAATCTACATCCCAGAGTACTTAAGGAAGTGGCCCTAGAAATGGTAGATGCATTTCTGGTCATTTTTCAAAATTCTATAGACTCTGGAACAGTTCCAATGGATTGGAAGGTAGCTAATGTAACCCCACTATTTAAAAAAGGAGGGATTCTTGGAGCAGACTCGGAGGGCGGAGTTCCAAACCGGTAAGTATAAAAAACTTACCTCGGGGATTCCCGGAGCAGACTTGGAGGGCGGAGTTCCAGAGTGGTAAGTATAAAAAACTTACCTCGGGGATTCTCGGAGCAGGCTCGGAGGGCGGAGTTCCAGAGCGGTAAGTATAAAAAAACTTACCTCGGGGATTCTCGGAGCAGACTCGGAGTGCGGAGTTCCAGAGCAGTAAGTATAAAAAACTTACCTCAGGGATTCTCGGAGCAGACTCGCAGGGCGGAGTTCCAGAGCGGTAAGTATAAAAAAACTTACCTCGGGGATTCTCGGAGCAGACTCGGGGGTCGGAGTTCCAAACCGGTAAGGATAAAAAACTTACCTCGGGGATTCTCGGAGCAGACTCGCAGGGCGGAGTTCCAGAGCGGTAAGTTACCTCGGGTGGGGGAAAAAAACTGAAAAAGTGACATTTCAGGAAAGCTGTGACCTGATTGGCTGGTAGGGAATCTGTACCAAATTTGAAAATAAAACTGATAAAAATTGATTAAAACACTATTTAACTAATTAATAAGTAGAGTAACTAAACCAGAGGGAGGCGATTACTGTATTTAGTTAGCATTTAATATTTATAGTAGAAATCGAGCACTAGGGACCATATAGTTAATTATAACAATTTAATAAGGATTTAATAAGTATTTATTTATTTTATATTAATTAACTAATTAGTGCTAGAAATGACACTAAGAGGGGTGAAGTGCTTCACCTGTGAGATGTGGGAAGTCCGTGACGCTTCCAGCGTTCCGGAGGACTACATCTGCAGGAAGTGTACCCAGTTGGAGCTCCTCACAGACCGCATGGATCAGTTGGAGTGGCAACAGGATGCACTCAGGAGCATGCAGGTGGCAGAAAGTGTCATAGACAGGAGTTTTAGAGACGTGGTTACACCCAAGGTGCAGACAGATAGATGGGTGACCGCTAGAAGGGGCAGGCAGTCAGTGCAGGAATCCCCTGTGGCTATCCCCCTCTCTAACAAGTATACCGTTTTGGATACTGTTGGGGGGGATGGCCTATCAGGGGAAAACAGCAGCAGCCAGAGCAGTGGCACCACGGCTGGCACTGTTGTTCAGCAGGGAGGGACAAAGCGCAGAAGAACAATAGTTAAAGGGGACTCTATAGTCAGGGGCACAGATAGGCGCTTCTGTGGACGTGAAAGAGACTGCAGGATGGTATGTTACCTCCTTGGTGCCAGGGTCAAGGGTGTCTCTGAACGGACAGGGGGCATTCTGAAGGGGGAGGGTGAACAGCCAGAGGTTGTGGTACACATCGGTACTAAAGACATAGGCAGGAAGAGTGATGAGGTCCTGCAGGGGGAGTTTAGGGAGTTAGGTAGAAAGTTAAAAAACAGGACCTCCAGGGTTGTAATCTCGGGCTTACTCCCTGTGCCACGTGCCAGTGAGGCTAGAAATAGGAAGATAGTGCAGCTAAACACGTGGCTGAACAGCTGGTGTAGAAGGGAAGGTTTCAGATATCTGGACCATTGGAATCTCTTCAGGGACAAATGGGACCTGAAAAAGAAGGACGGGTTGCATCTAAACTGGAGGGGCACAAATATCCTGGCTGCGAGGTTTGCTAGCGTCACTCGGGAGGGTTTAAACTAGTATGGCAGGGGGGTGGGAACCAGAGCAGTAGGACAGCAAGTGAAATAAATGAGGAGGAACTAGTAAATAAGGCCAGAAAGACTAAGAGGAAGAGCAGGCAGGGAGATGTTGCGGAGAACAGCGGGACTGGTGGTCTGAAGTGCATTTGTTTCAATGCAAGAAGTATAACAGGTAAGGCAGATGAACTTAGAGCTTGGATTAATACTTGGAACTATGATGTTGTTACTATCACAGAGACTTAGTTGAGGGAAGGACAGGATTGGCAGCTAAATGTTCCAGGATTTAGAAGCTTCAGGCGGGATAGAGGAGGATGTAAAAGGGGTGGGGGAGTTGCATTACTGGTTAAGGAGAATATCACAGTTGTACTGCGGGAGGACACCTCGGAGGGGTAATGCAACGAGGCAATATGTGTGGAGCTCAGGAATAGGAAGGATGCAGTCACGATGTTGGGGGTTTACTACAGGCCTCCCAACAGCCAGCGGGAGGTAGAGGAGCAGATACGTAGACAGATTTTGGAAAGATGTAAAGGTAACAGGGTTGTAGTGGTGGGTGATTTTAACTTCCCCTATATTGACTGGGACTCACTTAGTGCTAGGGGCTTGGATGGGGCAGAATTTGTGGGGAGCATCCAGGAGGGCTTCTTGAAACAATACGTAGATAGGCCAACTAGGGATGGGGCCGTACTGGATCTGGTATTGGGGAATGAGCCCGGCCAGGTGGTCGAAGTTTCAGCAGGGGAGCATTTTGGGAACAGTGACCATAATTCCATAAGTTTTAAGGTACTTGTGGACAAGGATAAGAGTAGTACTCGGATGAAGGTGCTAAATTGGGGGAAGGCTAATTATAACAATATTAGGCATGTACTGAAGAATTTAGATTGGGGGCAGCTGTTTGAGGGTAAATCAACATCTGACATGAGGGAATCTTTCAAACGTCAGTTGATTAGCATCCAGGACCAGCATGTTCCTGTGAGGAAGAAGGATAAGTTTGGCAAGTTTCGAGAACCTTGGATAACGTGGGATATTGTGAGCCTCGTCAAAAAGAAAAAGGAAGCATTCGTAAGGGCTGGAAGGCTAGGAACAGACGAGTCCCTTGAGGAATATAAAGACAGTAGGAAGGAACTTAAGCAAGGAGTCAGGAGGGCTAAAAGGGGTCATGAGAAGTCATTGGCAAACAGGATTAAGGAAAATCCCAAGGCTCTTTATACGTATATAAAGAGCAAGAGGGTAACCAGGGAAAGGGTTGGCCCACTCAAGGACAGAGAAGGGAATCTATGTGTAGAGCCAGAGGAAATGGGTGAGGTACTAAATGAGTACTTTGCATCAGTATTCACCAAGGAGAAGGACTTGGTGGATGATGAGCATCGGGAAGGGAGTGTAGATAATCTCAGTCATCTCATTATCAAAATGGAGGAGGTGTTGTGTGTCTTGCAAAGCATTAAGGTAGATTAATCCCCAGGGCCTGATGGGATCTACCCCAGAATACTGAGGGAGGCAAGGGAAGAAATTGCTGGGGCCTTGACAGAAATCTTTGCATCCTCAATGGCTACAGGTGAGGTCCCAGAGGACTGGAGAATAGCCAATGTTGTTCCTTTGTTTAAGAAGGGTAGCAAGGATAATCCAGGAAATTATAGGCCGGTGAGCCTTACGTCAGTGGTCGGGAAATTATTAGAGAGGATTCTTCGGGACAAGATTTACTCCCATTTGGAAACAAATGGACTTATTAGCGAGAGACAGCATGGTTTTGTGAAGGGGAGGTCGTGTCTCACTAATTTGATTGAGTTTTTTGAGGAAGTGACAAAAATGATTGATGAAGGAAGGGCAGTGGATGTTATCTATATGGAATTCAGTAAAGCCTTTGACAAGGTCCCTCAGGGCAGACCGATACAAAAGGTGAAGTCACTTGGGATCAGAGGGGAGCTGGCAAGATGGATACAGAACTGGCTCGGTCATAGAAGACAGAGGGTAGCAGTGGGAGAGTGCTTTTCTGAATGGAGGGATGTGACTAGTGGTGTTCCGCAGGGATCAGTGCTGGGACCTTTGCTGTTTGTAGTATATATAAATGATTTGGAGGAAAATGTAGCTGGTCTGATTAGTAAGTTTGCGGACGACACAAAGGTTGGTGGAGTTGCGGACAGTGATGAGGATTGTCAGAGGATACAGCAGGATATAGATCATTTGGAGACTTGGGCGGAGAAATGGCAGATGGAGTTTAATTTGGACAAATGTGAGGTAATGCATTTTGGAAGGTCTAATGCAGGTGGGAAGTATACAGTAAATGGCAGTAAATGGGAGAGCACTAGTCATCGGGGACTCGATGGTGAGGAGTACGGACAGGCGGTTCTGTGGGCGCAGGCGAGACGCACGGATGGTTTGTTGCCTCCCTGGTGCCAGGGTCCGTGATGTTTGTGATCGCGCCTTCAGGATCCTTAAAGGGGAGGGGGAGCAGCCAGAGGTCGTGGTGCACATTGGCACCAACGACGTAGGAAGGAAGGGTGGCACAGATGTTAGAAGTGAGTTTAGGGAGTTAGGCTGGAAGCTGAAAGCTCGGACGGACAGAGTTGTTATCTCTGGTTTGTTGCCGGCGCCACGTGATAGTGAGGCTAGGAATAGGGAGAGAGCACAGCTGAACACGTGGCTGCAGGAATGGTGTAGGAGGGAGGGCTTCCAGTTCTTGGATAATTGGACTGCATTCTGGGGAAGATGGGACCTGTTCAAACAGGACGGGCTGCATCTGAACCAGAGGGGCACCAATATCCTGGGAGGGAGGTTTGCTAGTACTGTTCGGGAGGGTTTAAACTAGTTTGGGAGGGGGATGGGAACCGGACTTGTAATCCAGGGACCAGTGGGTCCACTCAGAAAGACAAAGAGTGTAGTGAGGTATTGGGGAAGGTAGCACTGTCACAGAGGACAGATGGGCACGGAGAAGGGTTAAAGTGCGTATACTTCAACGCAAGAAGCATCAGGAATAAGGTGAGTGAATTGAAGGCGTGGATGGGCACTTGGGACTACGATGTTGTGGCCATCACTGAAACGTGGATAGGTGAGGGGGAGGAATGGTTTTTGGAGGTACCTGGTTATAGATGTTTTCATAAGATTAGGAATGGTGGTAAAAGAGGTGGGGGGGTGGCATTGTTAGTTAGAAATAGTGTAACAACTGCTGAAAGAATTTTCGAGGAGGATCTGCCGACTGAGGCACTGTGGGTTGAGGTCAGGAACAGGAAAGGAGCAGTCACCTTGATGGGAGTTTTCTATAGGCCCCCCAATAGCAGCAGGGAGGTGGAAGAGCAGATTGGGAAACAGATTTTGGAAAGGAGCAGAAGTCACAGGGTAGTAATTATGGGGGATTTCAACTTCCCAAATATTGATTGGCAACTCTTTAGATCGAATAGTTTGGATGGGGTAGTGTTTGTGCAGTATGTCCAGGAAGCTTTTCTGACTCAGTATGTAGACTGCCCGACCAGAGGGGAGGCAATATTGGATTTGGTACTAGGTAATGAACCAGGGCAAGTGATAGAGCTGTTGGTGGGCGAGCACTTTGGAGATAGTGATCACAATTCTGTAGCATTCACTGTGGTAATGGAGAGGGATAGGTATGTGCAACAGGGCAAGGTTTACAATTGGGGGAAGGGTAGATATGATGCTGTCAGGCAGGAACTGAGGAGCATAAGTTGGGAGCATATGCTGGCAGGGAAGGGCACGGTCGAAATGTGGAACTTTTTCAAGGAGCAGATAGTAGGGGCCATTGATAAGCATGTCCCTGTCAGACAGGGAAGGGATGGTCATGTGAGGGAACCGTGGTTGACAAGAGAGGTTGAGAGTCTTGTTAGGAAGAAGAAGGATGCGTATATAAAGTTGAGGAAAAAGGGCACAGGCATAGCTCTGGAGGGATACAAGATGGCCAGGAAGGATCTGAAGAAAGGGATTAGGAGAGCTAAGAGAGGGCATGAAAAATGCTTGGCGGGTAGGATAAAAGAAAACCCCAAGGCCTTTTACGCGTATGTCAGAAATATGAGGATGACCAGGGGGACCATAGGTCCGGTCAAGGACAATAGCGGGAGACTGTGTGTTGAGCCGGAAGAGATAAGTGAGGTTTTGAATGAGTACTTCTCTTCGGTATTTACGAATGAGAAGGGGTGTATTACTGAAGAGGACGGTGTGAAACAGACTGGTAAGCTCGAGGAAGTGCTCGTTAGGAGGGAAGATGTGTTGGGGTTTTTGAATAACTTGAAGATAGACAAGTCTCCCGGGCCTGACGGGGTATATCCAAGGATGTTATGGGAAGCAAGGGATGAAATTGCAGAGCCGTTGGCAATGATCTTTTCATCTTCTCTGCTGACGGGGGTGGTACCAGGTGATTGGAGGGTGGCAAATGTTGTGCCCCTGTTCAAGAAAGGGAATAGGAACAACCCTGGGAATTACAGGCCAGTTAGTCTTACTTCGGTGGTAGGCAAGTTGATGGAAAAGGTGCTGAGGGATAGGATTTCTGAGCATCTGGAAAGACACTGCTTGATTCGGGACAGTCAGCACGGTTTTGTGAGGGGTAGGTCTTGCCTCACAAGCCTGATTGAATTCTTTGAGCAGGTGACCAAGCAAGTGGATGAGGGTAAACCAGTGGATGTGGTGTACATGGATTTTAGTAAGGCATTTGATAAGGTCCCCCATGGTAGACTTATGGAGAAAGTCAGGAGGCATGGGATAGTGGGGAATGTGGCCAGTTGGATTAAGAATTGGCTAACTGATAGAAGGCAGAGAGTGGTCTTAGATGGTAAATACTCAGCCTGGAGCCCAGTTACCAGTGGCGTGCCGCAGGGATCAGTTCTGGGTCCTCTCCTGTTTGTGATTTTTATTAACGACTTGGATGAGGAAGTCGAAGGGTGGGTCAGTAAATTTGCAGATGATACAAAGGTTGGTGGAGTTGTGGATACCGAGGAGGGCTATTGTCGTCTGCAAAGGGACTTGGATAGGTTGCAGTGCTGGGCTGAAAAGTGGCAGATGGAGTTTAACCCTGAAAAGTGTGAGGTCGTCCATTTTGGAAGGACAAACATGAATGCAAAATACTGGGTTAACGGTAGGGTTCTTGGGCATGTGGAGGAGCAGAGAGACCTTGGGGTCTATGTGCATAGATCATTGAAAGTTGCAACTCAAGTGGATAGGGCTGTGAAGAAGGCATATGGGGTGTTAGCGTTCATTAGCAGAGGGATTGAATTTAAGAGCCGTGAGGTGATGATGCAGCTGTACAGGACCTTGGTAAGGCCTCATTTGGAGTACTGTGTGCAGTTCTGGTCGCCTCATTTTAGGAAGGATGTGGAAGCCTTGGAGAGGGTGCAGAGGAGATTTACCAGGATGTTGCCTGGAATGGAGAATAAGTCTTACGAGGAAAGGCTGAACATTCTAGGCCTCTTCTCATTAGAAAGGAGAAGGATGAGGGGTGACATGATAGAGGTTTATAAGATGATCAGGGGAATAGATAGGGTAGACAGTCAGAAACTTTTTCCCCGGGTGGAGCAAAGCGTTACAAGGGGTCATAAATTTAAGGTGAAGGGTGGGAGATATAAGGGGGATGTCAGGGGAAGGTTCTTTACCCAGAGAGTGGTCGAGGCATGGAATGCCTTGCCCGGGGAAGTTGTTGAGTCAGAAACTTTAGGGACTTTCAAAAGGCTTTTGGATAGGTATATGGATAAAGGAGAATGATGGGGTATAGATTAAATTGTCCTTGACAGAGGACAAAGGATCGGCACAACATTGTGGGCCGAAGGGCCTGTTCTGTGCTGTATGTTCTATGTTCTATGTTCTATGTAACCCTTAGGAGTATTGACAGGCAGAGAGATCTGGGCGTACAGGTCCACAGGTCACTGAAAGTGGCAACGCAGGTGGATAAGGTAGTCAAGAAGGCATACGGCAAGCTTGCCTTCATCGGTCGGGGCATAGAGTATAAAAATAGGCAAGTCCTGCTGCAGCTGTACAGAACTTAAGTTAGGCCACACTTAGAATATTGCGTGCAATTCTGATCGCCACACTACCAGAAGGACGTGGAGGCTTTGGAGAGGGTACAGAAGAGGTTTACCAGGATGTTGCCTGGTCTGGAGGGCATTAGCTATGAGGAGAGGTTGGATAAACCCGGATTGTTTTCACTGGAACGACGGAGGTGGAGGGGCGACATGATAGAGGTTTACAAAGTTATGAGCGGCATGGACAGAGTGGATAGTCAGAAGCTTTTTCCCAGGGTGGAAGAGTCAGTTACTTGGGGACATAGGTTTAAGGTGAGAGGGGCAAAGTTTAGAGGGGATGTGCGAGGCAAGTTCTGTACACAGAGGGTGGTGAGTGCCTGGAACTTGTTGCCGGAGGAAGTGGTGGAAGCAGGTACGATAGAGACGTTTAAGAGGCATCTTGACAAATACATGAATAGGATGGGAATAGAGGGATACGGACCCCGGAAGTGCAGAAGGTTTTAGTTTAGGCAGGCATCAAGATCAGCGCAAGCTTGGAGGGCCGAATGGCCTGTTCCTGTGCTGTCCTGTTCTTTGTTCTTTGTTCTTTGTTCTAGAGAGAAAATAGGGAATTATAGACCGGTTAGCCTGACATTAGTCATGGGGAAAATGCTGGAGTCCATTATAAAAGATGTAATAGCAGAGCACTTGGAAAACAATGACAGGATCGGACAAAGTCGACATGGATTTACGAAAGGGAAATCATGCTTGACAAATCTACAGGAATTTTTTGAGGATGTAACTATTGGAATAGTTAAGGAAGAACCAGTGGATGTGGTGTATTTGGACTTTCAGAAGGCTTTCAATCAGGTCCCACATAAGAAATTAGCGTGCAAAATTAACGAGCATGGGATTGGGGGTAAGGTACTGACATGAATAGAGAACTGGTTGGCAGACAGGCAACAAAGAGTAGGAATAAATGGGTCTTTTTCCAAGTGGCAGGCAGCGACTAGTGGGGTACCGCAGGGATCAGTGCTCGAACCCCAGCTATTCACAATATATATTTATGATATAGATGAGGGAATTAAATGTAGTATATCCAAGTTTGCAGATGACACAAAGCTGGGTGGGAGTGGGAGCTGTGAGGAGGATGCAGAGAAGCTCCAGTGTGATTTGGACAGGTTGAGTGAGTGGGCAAATACATGGCAGATGCAGTATAATGTGGACAAATGTGAGGTTTTCCACTTTGGTGGCAAAAACCGAAAGGCAGATTATTATCTGAATGGTGATAGATTGGGAAAGCGGGAGGTACCGCGAGACCTGGGTATCCTTGTGCACCAGTCGCTGAAAGTAAGCATGCAGGTGCAGCAGGCAGTTAAGAAGGCAAATGGTATGTTGGCCATCATAGCGAGAGGATTTGAGTACAGGAGCAAGGATGTCTTGCTGCAATTATACAAGGCCTTGGTGAGACCACATCTGGAGTATTGTGTGCAGTTTGGTCTCCTTATCTGAGGAAGGATATTCTTGCTATGGAGGGAGTGCAGCAAAGGTTCACCAGACTGATTCCTGGGATGGCAGGACTGACGTATGAGGAGAGATTGGGTCGATTAGGCTTGTATTCGCTAGAGTTTAGAAGAATGAGAGGGGATCTCATTGAAACCTATAAAATTCTAACAGGCCTGGACAGATTAGATGCAGGAAGGATGTTCCCCTAAATCCTAATCCTTCATTACTATAGTTATAAGAATAGGGTATCCTGCACATTGTTATAACATGACAGATCATGACTGTGATTGCCATTCACCCACAACTACAATTCTAAGCAAGCCTCATGCCTCCTTAGTGTGTGGTTCTCTGAAGCTGCACAGGCTGTGGAATTTAGTGAGCTACAGCAACAGAACCTAAGTGCTGAACCAGCACCTTTGAGTGGAGCTGTAGTGAGCAATAGAAGCCAGGCTATAGTCTGCGAGACTGTCCATGAGCAATGCCATGGGAGATGCACTATTTCTAAAATTAACATTTCAGAAATCTAAAGGTCAGTCAGTGAGATCAATTCAAGGGTGATGCATTGGACAGGGTTACTTTGTGGTTTTCGAAAAGTGAATTCCTTTCGAAAGTAAGCTACAGTGTATTTTCCTCATTGTAAACCATTCAGTCTGACATCGTATTAACAGTTCTACTGGCAACAATTTGATCCTGACTGGTAGGTTACAATAAAGCCCCTATTTAGTTCAGAATGTCACAAAGTGCTTTTTGAAGTGTAATCACTGCTGTAGTATATGAAACACAGCAACTATTTTGTGCTCAGCAAGTTCCCACAGACAACCTGTGATACATACGAACATACGAATTTGGAGCAGGAGTAGGCCACTTGACCCCTCGAGCCTGCTCCGTCATGGCTGAACTGATGACACCGCATTTCCACTTACCCCTGATAACCTTCTACCCCCTTGCTTATCAAGAATCTATCAGCCTCTGCCTTAAAAATATTCAAAGACTCTGCGTCCACGGCCTTTTGAGGAAGAGAAATCCAAAGATTCACGACCCTCTGAGAGAAAATTTTTTCCTCATCTCTGTCTTAAATGGGCGACCCCTTATTTTTAAACAGTGACCCCTAGTTCGAGATTCTCCCACAAGGGGAAACATCCTTTCCACATCCACTCTGTCAAGACCCCTCAGGATCTTATATGTTTCAATCAAGTCGCCTCTTGCTCTTCTAAATTCCAGCAGATACAAGCCTAGCCTGTCCAATCTTTCCTCATAAGACAGGCCGCCCATTCCAGGTATTAGTCCAGTAAACCTTCTCTGTACTGCCTCCAATGCATTTACGTCCTTCCTTAAGTAAGAAGACCAGTACTGTACACATTACTCCAGATGTGGTCTCACCAACGCCCTGTGTAGCTGAAGCATAACCTTCCCACTTTTGTATTCAATTCCCCTCGCGATAAACGATAACATTCTTTTAGCTTTCCTAATTACGTGCTGTACCTGCATACTATATGACCAGATTATCTCCGTTTTAGTGATGTTCATTGAGGGATAAATATTGGCCAGGCCCCCAGGGATAACTCCCCTGCTCTTTCTCGAATAGTGTCATGGGAACTTTTACACCCACTTGTGAGGGCAGATGGGGCCTCAGTTTAATGTGTCAGCTGAAAGACAGCACCTTCAACAGTCCAAAACTCCCTCACTGTGGGACTGGGAGTGTCAGCCTAGATTCTTGTGCTCAAGTCTCAATTGGGAAATGACCCACAATCTTCTGACTCAGAGGTGAGACTTCTAACGACTGAGCCATAGTTGACATTCAATGATCCATAATAACACAGAAAATATTGTATCTTCTAGTTCACAGTTGGAGAAATGTTGTAATGCAACTCGAAATTTCATTGTCACACAAGTCAATACACCACTGGGAACAAATCTAAGTTATGAGGCAGAACCTAAAAGAATTATGAAGATTACAGAAAATGTTCTTGAACTGATTCCGAAGGTAAGTTGTTTGTGCTCAGGTATAATTCTTGCACAAATTAGAAGAGCAAGTAAAATTTCAATAAAAGAAAATATGTTCTTAACAGGAATTATTAGTGAATATGAATGTTGATTCAAATATTCTCATGTAAAGGTGTATTGGTTAATTTTTTTTTAGATTAAAATACAATTGAGGGGTGGGGTGGGGAGAGTAGTGATCATCAGGACTCTTCAACTGTTTATGCCAAAAACACCCAAGAGAGCAACATATCGGGCTGAATTTTACTGGCCCCACGACGCCGCGGATTGCGGTGTGTGGGCCGGTAAAATGCTGCAGGGAGAGGCCCGCCTCGCCCACGACAGCGGCACCACAATCAACATATGGTAACGATTACTTACCTGATTATGCAGCCCACCACCTCTCCACCAACACTGCCGGATTTTTTGTTGAACGGGCGGCCATCTCGTGCCGTCACATTTACGATCTGAAAAGCCGGTGAGTCCTCACTCTGCATTACGGAAGGGAGGAGGGAGGGGGATACACAGGGGTCTAACTCTGCATTCTTAAAGGGAGAAGGAAGGAGAGATATGCAGGGGTCTATCTCTGCATTCTGAGAGGAAGGAGGGAGGGGTTGGGATATGCGGGGGTCTAACCCAGGGCAGCACAGTGGCGCAGTGGTTAGCACCGCAGCCTCACAGCTCCAGCGACCCGGGTTCAATTCTGGGTACTGCCTGTGTGGAGTTTGCAAGTTCTCCCTGTGTTTGCGTGGGTTTCCTCCGGGTGCTCCGGTTTCCTCCCACATGCCAAAGACTTGCAGGTTGATAGGTAAATTGGCCATTATAAATTGCCCCTAGTATAGGTAGGTGGTAGGGAAATATAGGGACAGGTGGGGATGTGGTAGGAATATGGAATTAGTGTAGGATTAGTGTCAATGGGTGGTTGATGGTCGGCACAGACTCGGTGGGCCGAAGGGCCTGTTTCAGTGCTGTATCGCTAAACTAAACTAACTCTGCATTCTGAAAGGGCAGGGGTCTGGGATTACTGGAGGCGAAGCTGTGCTGGCATGAAGGGAGTTACCATTTACCATTCCACATTAACGGTGTACGCTCTGTGTTTGTGAGGGGGCAATGGCACACTAGGCACCCTGTTTTTGGGGAGGGTGCCAGAAAGGGCAGGAGCATTAATATGTTATGGATGATGGGGGCAATCGATTCAGCTGGTAGGATCTTGTGATCTTGTGATTATGAGTGACTTTAATCTGCATATAGATTGGGCAAATCAAATTAGTCACAATACCGCAGAGGAGGAATTCTTGGAGTGTATACGGGATGGTTTTCTAGACCAATACTTTGAGGAACCAACTAGAGAACAGGCCATCCAACACTGGGTATTGTGTAATGAGAGAGGAATAATTGACAATCTAGTGGTGCGAGATCCCTTGGGGATGAGCGACCATAATATGATAGAATTCTTCATCAAGATGGAGAGTGACGTAGTTGATTCTGAGAATAGGGTCCTGAATCCTGGTGAAGGAAACTACAAAGGTATGAGGCGTGAGTTGGCTATGACGGATTGGGAAACATTACTTAAAGGGATGATGGTGGATAGGCAATGGCAAACATTTAAAAAAGCGTATGGATGAACTGCAACAATTGTTTATCCCTGTTTGGCGCAAAAGTAAAATGGGAAAGGTAGCCAAACCATGGCTTACAAGGGAAATTCGAGATAGCATTAGATCTAACGAAGAGGCCTATAAATTCTCCAGAAAAAACAACAGACCTGAGGATTGGGAGAAGTTTAGAATTCAGCAAAGGAGGACCAAGGAATTGATTAAGAAGGGGAAAATAGAGTACGAGAGCAAGCTTGTGGGGAACATAAAAACTAACTGTAAAAGTTTCTATAGGTATGTGAAGAGAAAAAGATTGGTGAAGACAAATGTAGGTCCCTTACAGTCAGAAACAGGGGAATTTATAATGAGGAACAAAGAAATGGCTGACCAACGAAATGCATACTTTGGTTCTGTCTTCACAAAGGAGGACACAAATATCATACCAGAAATGGTGAGGAACATAGGGCTTAGTGAGAGAGAGGAACTGAAAGAAATCAGTATTAGTAGAGAAATGGTGTTGGGGAAATTGACGGGATTGAAGGCCGATAAATCCCCAGGGCCTGATGGTCTGCATCCCAGAGTACTTAAGGAAGTGGCCCTAGAAGTAGTGGATGCATTGGTGGTCATCTTCCAAGATTCTATAGACTCTGGAATAGTTCCGACAGATTGGAGGGTAGCTAATGTAACCCCACTATATAAAAAGGGAGGTAGAGAGAAAGCAGGGAATTATAGACCAGTCAGCCTGACATCAGTCGTGGGGAAAATTCGAGAGTCCATTATCAAAGATTGTAAAACAGAGCACTTGGAGAACAGTGGTAGAATCAGGCAGAGTCAGCATGGATTTACAAAAGGGAAAATGTTTGACATTCTACTAGAATTCTTCGAGGATGTAACTAGTAGAGTTGATGAGGGGGAGTCAGTGGATGTGGTTTATTTGGACTTTTAGAAGGCTTTCGACAAAGTCCCACATAAGAGATTAGCATGTAAAATTAAAGCGCATGGGATTGGGGGTAGTGTATTGCGATGGATAGAAAATTGTTTGGCAGACAGGAAACAAAGAGTAGGGATAAATGGTTTTTTTCCGAATGGCAGGCAGTGACTATTGGGGTACCGCAGGGATTGGTGCTAAGACCCCAGCTACTCACAATATATATTAATGGTTTAAATGAGGAAACTAAATGTAACATCTCCAAATTTGCGGATGACACAAAACTGGGTGGGAGGGTGAGTTGTGAGGAGGATGCAGAGAGGCTTCAGGGTGATTTGGACAAGTTGAGTGAGTGGGCAAATGCATGACAGATGCAGTATAATGTGAACAAATGTGAGGTTATCCACTTTGGTTTCAAAAACAGGAAGGCAGATTATTATCTGAATGGTGATAAACTGAGAGAGGGGAATATGAAGCGAGACCTGGGTGTTCTCGTACACCAGTCACTGAAGGTAAGCATGAAGGTCCAACAAGCAGTAAAAAAGGCAAATGGTATGTTGGTCTTCATAGCGAGAGGGTTCGAGTACAGGAGCAGGGATGGCTTGCTGCAATTATACGGGGCCTTGGTGAGGCCACACCTGGAATATTGTGTACAGTTTTGGTCTCCTTATCTGAGGAAGGATGTTCTTGCTATGGAGGGAGTGCAGCGAAGGTTTACCAGGCTGATTCCTGGGATGATGGGACTGATGTATGAACAAAGAACAAAGAACAGTACAGAACAGGAACAGGCCATTTGGCCCTCCAAGCCTGCGCCGATCTTGATGCCTGCCTAAACTAACACCTTCTGCACTTCCGGGGCCCATATCCCTCTATTCCTTTCCTATTCATATATTTGTCAAGATGTCTCTTGAACGTCGCTATCGTATCTGCTTCCACCACCTCCCCTGGCAGCAAGTTCCAGGCACTCCACCCTCTGTGTAAAAAACTTGCCTCGCACATCCCCTCTAAACTTTGCCCCTCGCACCATAAACCTACGTACCCTAGTAACTGACTCTTCCACCCTGGGAAAAAGCTTCTGACTAGCCACTCTGTCCATGCCGCTCATAACTTTGTAAACCTCTATCATGTCGCCCCTCCACCTCCGTCGTTCCAGTGAAAACAATCCGAGTTTTTCCAACCTCTCCTCATAGCTAATGCCCTCCAGACCAGGCAACATCCTGGTAAACCTCTTCTGTAACCTCTCCAAAGCCTCCATGTCCTTCTGGTAGTGTGGCAACCAGAATTGCATGCAATATTCTAAGTGTGGCCTAACTAAGGTTCTGTACAGCTGCAACATGACTTGCCAATCTTTATACTCTATGCCCCAACCGATGAAGGCAAGCATGCCGTATGCCTTCTTGGCTACCTTATCCACCTGCTTTGCCACTTTCAGTGACCTGTGGACCTGTACGCCAAGATCTCTCTGCCTGTCAATACTCCTAAGGGTTCTGCCATTTACTGTATACCTCCCACCTGCATTAGACCTTCCAAAATGCATTACCTCACATTTGTCCGGATTAAACTCCATCTGCCATTTCTCCGCCCAAGTCTCCAACCGATCTATATCCTGCTGTATCCTCTGACAATCCTCATCATTATCCGCAACTCCACTTACTAATCAGACCAGCTATATTTTCCTCCAAATCATTTATATATACTACAAACAGCAAAGGTCCCAGCACTGATCCCTATGAGGAGAGATTGAGTCGGTTAGGATTATATTCGCTGGAGTTTAGAAGAGTGTGGGGGGATCTCATAGAAACCTATAAAATTCTAACAGGACCTCACAGAGTAAATGCAGGAAGGATGTTCCCAATGGTGGGGGAATCCCGAACCAGGGGTCGTACTCTAAGGATATGGGGTAAACCTTTCAGGACTGAGATGAGGAGAAATTTCTTCACCCAGAGATTGGTGAACCTGTGGAATTCGCTACCATAGAATGCAGTTGAGGCCAAAACATTGCATGTTTTCAAGAAGGAGTTAGATATATCTCTTGGGTCTAAAGGGATCAAAGGGCATGAGGCAAAAGTGGGAACAGGTTACTGAGTTGGATGATCAGCCATGGTCATAATGAATGGTGGTGCATGCTTGAAGGGCTGAATGGCCTACTCCTGTTTCTATTTTCTATGTTTCTATGATCTTGATGTGGTCATGTGCCACTCTTAGTGCTGGCCAAGATGGACAATGCCATGGCACGCCACATAGTTGATCCAGGAAAGCAGTTGATGTAGCCATCAACACCAATCCTTGCTTTGTTAGGAACCTTCGAATACATGCAGGGTTCAACTTTATTTATCACATGAAAATAGGTATGGCTCATCCTACATTGTGTGATCCTCTGCACGTGAGGATCTGTATGTGCCAGAGGCAATTTCTCCACTGGTTGGATTCATACCTAGCACAAAGGAAGATGGTTATGTTTTCTGGGGGCCAATGATCTTAGCCATCACTGTAGGAACTCCTCAGGGTAGTATCCTCAGCCCAACCATCTTCAACTGCTTCAACAATGACCTTCCCTTCATCATAAGGTCAAAAGTGGAGATGTTTGCTGATGATTACAAAGTGTTCAGTTCCATTCACAACTCCTCAGATAATGAAGTAACCCATGATCCCATGCAGCAAGACCTGGACAATATTCAGGCTGGGCTAATAAGTGACAAGTAACATTTATTCCTGGTAATGACCATCTCCAATAGGAGAAATTCTAGCCCCCTTACATTGCCATTCAACAGCATTAACATTGCTGAATCTCCCACCATCAACATTCCGGGCTGTGGTAGGGGATGGAGGCGGAGGGTCAGGTTTGGGGATAGGTCAACATTGACCAGAAACTTAACTGGGCCAGACATCTAAATATTGTGGCTTCAAGTGCAAATCAAAGGCTGGGCATTCAGCGGCAGTTAACTCACCTCCTTACTCTCAAAAGACTTTGCCCCATCTACAAGGCACAATGAGGGGTTTGATGGAATAATCTCTACTTGCCTGGCTAAGTGCAACTCAACACTCAACAACAATCAAGAAGCTCAACAGCATCCAGGAAAAATCAGCCTTCCTGATTGGTACACCATCCACCACCTTATACATTCACACCCTCCACCACCAGCGCATAGTGGCAGCAGTGTGCACCATCTACAAGATATACTGCAGCAACTCACCAAGACTTCTTCAACAGTATCTTCCAAACTTGTGATCTCTTCCACCTAGTAGAACACAGGAAACAAGTAAGTTCCCCTCCAAGTCACACACAATCCTAACTTCAAAATTTTACAGTTGGCTTTCATCATCGCTAGGTCAAAATCATGGAACTCCCTCCCTAACAGTACTGTGGGTGACTGCAGCGGTTCAAGAAGGCAGCTCACCACCACCTTCTCAAATGTAATTAATATTGTGCAATAAATGTTGCCCTTGCCAGCTGTTCCCAAATCTCATGCGTGAATAAAAAATCTATTTTGAACAGACAACATTCATATAATCTGTGTGGTGTAACATTGAATCCTTTGTTCTGTTTTTTTTTCCTGACTCTGGAATAAGCCTTCGAACCAAGCAGTATAACAGCCGTTTCGGTTCTTCTCCACATTGAGTATCTCTTTATCTAAATATACTTTAAAATAATCCTATTTATTCGGTGCAGATTAAAAACTGTTCTATTTTCTGTATAATTAAAGGAACTTCTGAATTGCAATAATGATGCTAATTTCAT
This sequence comes from Heterodontus francisci, assembly GCF_036365525.1. Lineage (NCBI taxonomy): Eukaryota > Metazoa > Chordata > Chondrichthyes > Heterodontiformes > Heterodontidae > Heterodontus > Heterodontus francisci. The sequence goes on along the minus strand of NC_090372.1, from coordinate 163,988,879 downwards.
TTTTTTTTAGACAAACCCTTTAAAAGATTGTGTATTTAAACACTGCTCTGTTGTCGGAAATGCAGGAGTTCTAACTAACAGCAGCTGTGGAGCGGAAATAAATCAGGCTGACTTTGTGTTCAGGTAAGAGTCAAAACAGCTGCAGGATCAGGTCTGTGTTTGTTGCTGCTAATGAATGTGAGGGTTAATACCAGAATGCACGTAAAAAAAAAAATTTCATTACGTGAGATGATGCCATTGCAACAAAACTTTTAACTGCTGGCCAGAGGTACGTATATAGTCCAGTATTTTTTCAGTGAACTGTTGGTTTACTCAGAGTCAAAATCTTCTTCTTTTTTGACCTCCTTGTCTTGAGAGACAATGAGTAAGCGCCTAGAGGTGGTCAGTGGTTTGTGGAGCAGTGCCTGGAGTGGCTATAAAGGTCAATTCTAGAGTGACGGACTCTTCCACAGGTGCTGCAGATAAAATTGGTTGTCAGGGCTGTTACACAGCTGACTCTCTCCTTGCGCTTCTGTCTTTTTTCCTACCAACTGCTAAGTCTCTTCGACTCGCCACTCTTCAGCCCCGCCTTTATGGCTGTCTGCCAGCTCTAGCGGTCACTGGCGACTGACTCCCATGACTTGTGGTCAATGTCACAGGACGTCATGTCGCGTTTGCAGACGTCTTTAAAGCAGAGACATGGACGGCCAGTGGGTCTGATAGTGACGAGCTTGCTGTACAATGCGTCCTTGGGGATCCTGCCATCTTCCATGCGGCTCACATGGCCAAGCCATCTCAAGCACTTAGTAGGCTTAGTAGGGTGTATATGCTGGGGCTGTTGGCCACCTCGAGGACTTCTACGTTGGAGATACGGTCCTGCCACCTGATGCCAAGTATTCTCCAGAGGCAGCGAAGATGGAATGAGTTGACACGTCGCTATTGACTGACATATGCTGCCGCAGAGCAAAGAACTGAGGACACAGGCTTGATACACTTGGACTTTGTGTTCCGTGTCAGTGCGCCATTTTCCCACACTCTCTTGGCCAGTCTGGACATAGCAGCAGATGCCTTTCCCATGCTTTTGTGATTTCTGCATCAAGTGACAGGTTACTGGTTGTAGTTGAGCTTAGGTAGGTGAATTCTTGAACCACTTCCAGAACGTGGTCGCCGATATTGATGGATGGAGCATTTCAGATGTCCTGTCCCATGATGTTCATTTTCTTAAGGCTGATGGTTAGGCCAAATTCCTGTCGATGAGTCTCTGCAGACACTATTCTGTGTGGGATGTTAATGCAGCATCGTCAGCAAAGAGGAGTTCCCTGATGAGGACTTTCCGTACTTTGGACTTCGCTCTATGACGGGCAAGGTTGAACAACCTGCCCCCTGATCTTGTGTGGAGGAAAATTCCTTCCTCTGAAGACTTGAACGTACGTGAGAGCAGCAGTGAGAAGAAGATCCCAAACAGTGTAGGTGCAAGAACACAGCCCTGTTTCACACCACTGAGGATAGGAAAGGGGTCTGATGGGGCACCGCGATGCTGAATTGTGCCTTTCATATTGTCATGGAATGAGGTGATGATACTTAGTAACTTTGGTGGACATCCAATCTTTGCTAGTAGTCTGAAGAGACCACGTCTGCTGATGAGGTCAAAGGCTTTGGTGAGATCTACGAAAGCAACGTAGAGGGGCATCTGTTGTTCGCGGCATTTTTCTAATAGCTGGCAAAGGGAGAACAGCATGTCAATGATGGATCTCTCTGCTCGAAAGCCACACTGTGCCTCAGGGTAGACACACTCAGCCAGCTTCTGGAATCTGTTTAAAACGACTCGAGCAAGGACTTTCCCCACGATGCTGAGCAGGGAGATTCCACGGTAGTTGTTGCAGTCACCGGGTCACCCTTGTTCTTATTGAGGGTGATGATATTGGCATCGCACCCGTCCTGTGGTACTGCCCCCTCATCCCAGCACAGGCAAAGCAGTTCATGGAGTGCTGAGAGTATAGCAGGCTTGGCACTCTTGATTATTTCGGGGTAATGCTGTCCTTTCCAGGGGCTTTTCCACTGGCTAGAGAATCAATGGCATCACTGAGTTCCGATTTTGTTGGCTGTTCGTCCAGCTCATCCATGACTGGCAGAGACTGGACTGCATTGAGGGTGGTATCAGTGACAACATTTTCCTTGGAGTACAGTTCTAGGTCGTGCCTCACCCAGCAGTCCATTTGCTTGCGTTGGTCAGTGATCCTGTTCCCTGATTTAGACTTGAGGGGGGCGATCTTCACGGTTGGCCCAAAAGCTCTCTTAATGCCATCATACATTCCTCTGATGTTTCCAGTGTTGGAGGCCAGCTGAATACGACTGCATAGGTGTTAACAGTAGTCATTTGCACAGCGCCTGGCTGTTCTTTGTGCAGCGCCTCTGGCTACTTTAAGTGCTACAGATGTTAACTCGCTGGGGGCTTTCTTGTAGTTCAACAGTGCAATGCACTTAGCGGCTATGATATGTTCCAGTTCTTCAAAGTGAGATTGAAACCAGTCTGCATTCTGCTTCTCACGTTTGCCAAAGGTGGTCATTGCTGAATCATAGATGGTGTTTCTGATGCGGGCCCACTTGGTCTCTGCATCCCCTGCAGGTGTGTTTTGAAGGGCTTTTGCAAGTGAATTTAGAAACTTATGTAACAGCTGTGGATAAGAAATTCTGTTAGTGTTAATGCACGGGTGGCCCTTTTGCTTGGAGCGATGTAGCTTCTTTGCTTTGAGTCTAACTTTGCACACCAGGGAGTGGTTGGTGTCGCCGTCCACACTGTGGAAGCTGCGTGTGATTTGGACACTGTTTATAGAGGCTCGCCTTATGACGATGAGGTCCAGCTGGTACCAACGACGTGATCTTGGGTGTCTCCATGAAACCTGGTGACAGGGTTTGTATGAAAGAATGAGTTGGTGATGCAGAGGTTATGATAGGTACACAACTCCAGCAATCTCTGTCCATTCTCATTCATCCTTCCAAAGCCATCGCGCCCAAGGCACAAGGGCCATGAGTCATCGTCAGCCCCAACCCTGGCATTAAATTCCCTCAGCAGGAACAAATGTTCAGTATTAGGAATGCTAGTAATGATATTATGGAGTTCCTCATAGAACTGGTCTTTAACTTAAGGTGAGGAGCAGAGTGTTGGAGTTTCGATGCTGAGTAGGTGTACTGGACCAGAGGCGGTGAGCAGTCAGATGGACAGTATGTGTTCCGAGCCATTTGAAGGTGGCTGTATCATGCTGAGCAAAGAGTTTCTGATGGCGAAGAACACTTCATGCTGTCTTGGTTGTTCAGGATCCCTACCCTGCCTGTAGAAGGTGTAGTCTTGCTCTCTTAGAGATCTGCTCACAGGGAGGCGTGTCTCCTGAAGTGCCGCAATGTCCACATTGAGTCTACTGAGCTCATTGTTAATGATGGCGATCTTCCGAGGGTTGTTGATTTGTGTAAGGTCTTCCGACAGGCCAGGACACATAGTTCTGACGTTCCAGCTTGCAAAACGAAGGGCTGGTACCTTCTTTCCTTTTTTTGTCGTACTGTTTGGTATGGTGTTACAGTCCATTTATCGGGCAATGACCCTGAGCTCCAAGCACCCATTTAAGCAGGTGGACTGTGGCGGGACAGAACCTTTCTGATCGGTGGCTGCCCGCTTTGAGGCGGGCGGTAGCTGTCCAATGAGATGCGATGATCTCTCCCACCGACAAAGGCAACCCATGGCGCCCAATCTCTACGCCAATTGAGCTGGACTTATAACCCGTAACTGCTGCCTTCCGTGTTGTTTTGGTCGCTGTGAGGCTACTATGGAGTGACCTCTCCATGGCGCATGCCTAGGCAGATGTATGGAGGTTGTGAGTTGCCCAAGCGTCAAAACCCCCCTCTCGGCCTTCCGAGTGGTGTCCAAAGATGTGCAGAGCACGACATTTGGCCCCGGTATGGCTGCAGGAACTGCCGGAAACATGTCAAAGGTGACACATAACCGCCTTCGGGGTTCCGTTCCAGATTTTCTGTTCGGGTTTACTCCCTTAGCCTTGGTCTCTCCCGAGACGCCCAGAAGGCAGTGGGGTTGTTAGCTCCTATCCCTGAGCAGGGGCATTAACAACTAAACTGTGTGATTTCATGGAGGGAGAGGGAAGGGGGGAGGGGGTGCGAGGAGGAGGGAGTGCAGTGGTAGAGGGGGTGGAGGGAAGGGGGTGCAGGGGGAAGGGGGAGCGGGGGATTCCGGGGGAGGGGAAAGGGGTGGGGAGGGAGTGGGTGGAGGGAAGGGGAAAGGGGGGAAGGGGGGAAGGGGAAAGGGGGGAAGGGGGGAAGGGGGAGCGGGGGTGTGCGAAGGGTAGCAGTGAAGGGGGTGAAAGGGGGAAAGGGGGTGTGGGGGTGCGGAGGGGTGCGAACGGGAGCAGGAAAGGGAGTGCGAGGGGGGAGGGGGTGGGGGGAAGGGTGTGCGAGGTGGGAGGTTGTGGGTGAAAGGAGGTGCAAGGGGGAAGGGGGTGCAGGGTGCAAGGGAGGAGGGGGTGGGGGGGAAGGTTGTGCGAGGGGGGTGGCGTGTGAGGGGGAGGGGGTGCAGGCGGGTAGGGAGAGGGGGAAGGGGTGCAAGGAGGAGGGGTGGGGGTGCGAGGGGGAAAGTGGTGCGAAGGCGGTGCAGGGCGGGGAGGGGTCCGGCGTCCGGCGGGGGTTGCGACCCAAGCAAGTGGGTCAGCCCACAGCCTGCATGGCCTCCTCAATGTTTGCATCCTCCAGGCTGACGCTGCGCTTGTAGTTGCCATCCAGCTCACGGTGGTGCTTCTTTCCCGACTCCCAGCTGTGACGGCGGAAGGGTGACCGAGGCCGGATTGAGGCTTTGAGCCTCAACGGCCGCCTCATGGGCACTCGGACCACCTGCTCCTCCCCGTCAAGCTCCCAGTAGACTGTAGGCCGCTGCGCTTGTTCCAGATAAAGATGCTGCCCGGGTATCCGCTCAGTGCCATTAAGTTTGAATGGTGGTGAATGGGAAACGGTCTTTTCTTTAATTCGGTGAGCGGCCGCCATCACAGCCAGTACCGGGGAGACAGGAGAGATGAATCTACGGAATATAAATAGAGTAATGATGAAAGAGTGTGGTTCTCATTTATATCAGAGTCGTCACTCTGACCACGAGCCTGATTTTGGCCACATCAATGTGTTGTCAAGATGGCTCCTGGGCTGGAAGCTCCCTAGGAAGCTCCCTTGCTGTTCAACTCTATCCATGGCCATCTGCTCCCATCCCTAACGTTTTCTCCCCCAATCTGCCCTCTTAAACTGTTTAAATTCCCCTGGCTCTTTAAATCAGTTCATTTTAGCCCTATCGAAAGGCTAACAGTTAGTTTAGTGTATGTTACCTGGGCCCACTGCCCTCCCCCAGCCACACCTGCTCTTTGTTTTCTCAATGAAATTGATCCGGATGAAACTGATGAGCACAGCTGCCGATACTTCAATCTCCGATCCTGCTGTCTTCACAGTCCAGAGTGTCTGCAGCCACGGCATGCGGTAAGTCCATTGAGGTGAAGAAGGAGCTGCGGGACCCGAGAGAAGTCCTGAGAAAAGGTGCCCCGAACACCCAAAAAATCCACGAACGGCCCCCCCGGCCGCAACTTCAAAGCGCCCGCGGGAGATGGCTCGGAGAGCATCTGCAGCGCACTGTTGGCAATGCTGCATGCCTTTATTTAAACCACTGCAAAAAAAAAAACCCTTAGCAAATGTAATCACCTCTAAGTCTGCCAAATGATGCTTCACCTCCCGAAGGATGTGGATGAGCTTTCCGGACGTCGATGGTGGGCACTGAGGAAATGGCTTATTACCTGCACCAGCTTCCCCCCCCCCCCCCCCCCCACCCTTTACCCCCCTTCCACCCCCCCCCACCCCCGTCCCCTTCCCTGCTCCACCCTCTCAGCTCACCCCCTCACAACCCCGTCCCAGCCCGCACCCCCTCGCACCATCTTCACCCCGCACCCCCTTCCCCTGCAACCCCCCCACCCCCTCCCTCTACCCCTCCCCCATGCATCCCCTCCTCCCACCGGCACCATCCTACACCTGTGTAGGGGCCCCAACAACCCCACTGCCTTGTGGGCGTCTCGGGAGAGACCAAGGCTAAGGGAGTAAACCCTAACAGAAAATCCGGAGCGGAACCCCGTAGGCGGTCATGTGTCACCTTTGGCATGTTTCCGGCAGTTCCTGCAGCCATACTGGTGCCAAACGTCGTGTCCTGCACTCCTTTGGACCCCACCAGAAAGGCCGAGAGGGGGGTTTTGACGACTGGGCAACTCTCAACCTCCATAAATTTGCCCAGGCATGCACCATGGAGAGGTCACTCCATAGTCGTCTCACAGCGACTAAAACAACACGGAAGGCAGCAGTTACGGGTTATAAGTCCAGATAAATTGGCGTAGAAACTGGGCGCCACGGGTTGCCTTTGTCAGTGGGAGAGGTCATTGCACCTCACTGGACAGCTACCGCCCGCCTCAAACCGGGCAGCCCCCGGTCAATAAGGTTCTGTCCCGCCACAGTCTGCCTGCTTCAATGGGTGCTTGGAGCTCAGGGTCATTGCCCGAAAGGTGGACTGATACACCGCACCAAACAACATGAAAAAAGGAAAGAAGGTACCAGCCCTTCGCTTTGCAAGCTGGAACGTCAGAACTATGTGTCCTGGCCTGTCGGAAGACCTTACACAAATCAACGATTCTCGGAAGACCGCCATCATTAACAACGAGCTCAGTAGATTCAATGTGGACATTGCAGCACTTCAGGAGACTCGCCTCCCCGCGAGTGGCTCTCTAGCAGAGCAAGACTACACCTTCTTCTGGCAGGGCAGGGATCCTGAAGAACCAAGACAGCATGGAGTGGGCTTCGCCATCAGAAACTCCTTGCTCAGCATGATAGAGCCTCCCTCAAATGGCTCGGAACGCATACTGTCCATCCGACTGCTCACCACCTCTGGTCCAGTACACCTACTCAGCATCTATGCTCCAACACTCTGCTCCCCACCTGAAGCTAAAGACCAGTTCTATGAACAACTCCATAACATCATTAGCAGCATCCCCAACACCGAACACCTATTCCTGCTGGGGGACTTTAATGCCAGGGTTGGGGCCGACCATGACTCATGGCCCTCCTGCCTTGGGCGCTATGGCGTTGGAAGGATGAATGAGAACGGGCAGAGACTGCTTGAGTTGTGTACCTATCATAACCTCTGCATCACCAACTCGTTCTTTCACACTAAACCCTGTTAGCAGGTTTCATGGAGGCACCCAAAATCACGTCGTTGGCACCAGCAAGACCTCATTGTCACAAGGCGAGCCGCCTTAAACAGTGTTCAAATCACACGCAGCTTCCACAGTGCGGACTGCGACACCGACCACTCCCTGGTGTGCAGCAAGGTTAGACTCAGACCAAAGAGGTTGCATCATTCCAAGCAGAAGGGCCACCCGCGCATCAACACGAGCAGAATTTCTCACCCACAGCTGTTACAAAAATTTCTAAATTCACTTGTAACAGCCCTTCAAAACACTCCCACAGGGGATGCTGAGACCAAATGGGCCCACATCAGAGACGCCATCTATGAGTCAGCTTTGACCACCTACGGCAAAAGTGCGAAGAGAAATGCAGACTGGTTTCAATCTCATAATGAAGAGCTGGAACCTGTCATAGCCGCTAAGCGCATTGCACTGTTGAACTACAAGAAAGCCCCCAGCGATTTAACATCCGCAGCACTTAAAGCAGCCAGAAGTACTGCACAAAGAACAGCTAGGCGTTGCGCAAACGACTACTGGCAACACCTATGCAGTCATATTCAGCTGGCCTCAGACACCGGAAACATCAGAGGAATGTATGATGGCATGAAGAGAGCTCTTGGGCCAACCATCAAGAAGATCGCCCCCCTCAAATCTAAATCGGGGGACATAATCACTGACCAACGCAAACAGATGGACCGCTGGGTTGAGCACTACCTAGAGCTGTACTCCAGGGAGAATGCTGTCACTGAGACTGCCCTCAATGCAGCCCAGCCTCTACCAGTCATGGTTGAGCTGGACATACAGCCAACCAAATCGGAACTCAGTGATGCCATTGATTCTCTAGCCAGCGGAAAAGCCCCTGGGACAGCATTACCCCTGAAATAATCAAGAGTGCCAAGCCTGCTATACTCTCAGCGCTACATGAACTGCTATGCCTGTGCTGGGACGAGGGAGCAGTACCCCAGGACATGCGCGATGCCAACATCATCACCCTCTATAAAAACAAAGGTGACCGCGGTGACTGCAACAACTACCGTGGAATCTCCCTGCTCAGCATAGTGGGGAAAGTCTTTGCTCGAGTCGCTCTGAACAGGCTCCAGAAGCTGGCCGAGCGCGTCGACCCTGAGGCACAGTGTGGCTTTCGTGCAGAGAGATCGACCATTGACATGCTGTTCTCCCTTCGTCAGACACAGGAGAAATGCCGTGAACAACAGATGCCCCTCTGCATTGCTTTCATTGATCTCACCAAAGCCTTTGACCTCGTCAGCAGACGTGGTCTCTTCAGACTACTAGAAAAGATCGGATGTCCACCAAAGCTACTAAGTATCATCACCTCATTCCATGACAATATGAAAGGCACAATTCAACATGGTGGCTCCTCATCAGAGCCCTTTCCTATCCTGAGTGGTGTGAAACAGGGCTGTGTTCTCACACCCACACTTTTTGGGATTTTCTTCTCCCTGCTGCTTTCACATGCGTTCAAATCCTCTGAAGAAGGAATTTTCCTCCACACAAGATCAGGTGGCAGGTTGTTCAACCTTGTCCGTCTAAGAGCGAAGTCCAAAGTACGGAAAGTCCTCATCAGAGAACTCCTCTTTGCTGACGATGCTGCTTTAACATCTCACACTGAAGAGTGCCTGCAGAGTCTCATCGACAGGTTTGCGTCTGCCTGCAATGAATTTGGCCTCACCATCAGCCTCAAGAAAACGAACATCATGGGGCAGGACGTCAGAAATGCTCCATCCATCAATATTGGCGACCACGCTCTGGAAGTGGTTCAAGAGTTCACCTACCTAGGCTCAACTATCACCAGTAACCTGTCTCTAGATGCAGAAATCAACAAGCGCATGGGTAAGGCTTCCACTGCTATGTCCAGACTGGCCAAGAGAGTGTGGGAAAATGGCGCACTGACACGGAACACAAAAGTCCGAGTGTATCAGGCCTGTGTCCTCAGTACCTTGCTCTATGGCAGCGAGGCCTGGACAACGTATGCCAGCCAAGAGCGATGTCTCAATTCATTCCATCTTCGCTGCCTTCGGAGAATACTTGGCATCAGGTGGCAGGACTATATCTCCAACACAGAAGTCCTTGAAGCGGCCAACACCCCCAGCTTTTACAGACTACTGAGTCAGCGGCGCTTGAGATGGCTTGGCCATGTGAGCCGCATGGAAGATGGCAGGATCCCCAAAGACACATTGTACAGCGAGCTCGCCACTGGTATCAGACCCACCGGCCGTCCATGTCTCCGCTATAAAGACGTCTGCAAACGCGACATGAAATCGTGTGACATTGATCACAAGTCGTGGGAGTCAGTTGCCAGCATTCGCCAGAGCTGGCGGGCAGCCATAAAGACAGGGCTAAATTGTGGCGAGTCGAAGAGACTTAGTAGTTGGCAGGAAAAAAGACAGAGGCGCAAGGGGAGAGCCAACTGTGCAACAGCCCCGACAAACAAATTTCTCTGCAGCACCTGTGGAAGAGCCTGTCACTCCAGAATTGGCCTTTATAGCCACTCCAGGCGCTGCTTCACAAACCACTGACCACCTCCAGGCGCATATCCATTGTCTCTCGAGATAAGGAGGCCCAAAAGAAGAATGATAATAGGTAATGTAAGAGTAGGCGTGCAACCAGGAAACAATGACAGTAGTGTAATTAGGTTTGATGTATGACGAGAAAAGGTTGGGAACAGTGAAATATAAAGGTACTTGAAAATGCCAATTGAAATGTGATAAAAAGAGAACCAGCCTGATTAATTATAAAGAAAATGTTGCTGATAAGACAATGTTCCTGCAGTAAATGATTAGATCCTGACCAGACAAGAGGTTAAAGTGAGAGTTCCCTGAATGAATACAGAAATAAAAATGAGACACTAAAAAGAGACGTGACAAATTAAGGGCCAATAATGCAAAATAAAAGCAGTCCAAATATGGAAACTATAGAGAAGAAGCAAACAGAATGATTAGAAAAGCAAAGAGAAAGTATGAAGAAAGGTAATAGAAAGGGAAAATAGGAAAGGACTTTACAAACAAAATAAATAAAAGGATAGTTAAAGAAAAGGTAGTGCCAATTATAAATGAACAAGGAACTCTCCTTTCAGAGAATGAAGGGATGACAGAAATACTAAGTGAGTACGCATTCTACCATACTAAGGGAAGTCAGAGAGGAAATAGGCTCTGCACATCATAAGCAAAATATGCTTAGATGTAATTTGATCCTGAGGATTGAAGGTTTGTTAAAACAGCAAAACCAACTTATATTTCTATAGCATATTTCACATAATAAAACACCCCAAAGCGCTTCACTGGAGCGTTATAAAGCAAATTTAGACAGCAAACCACTTAAGGTGATATTAGAGCTGATGGTCAAAAGCTTAGCAAAGGAAGTAGATTTAAGGAGCGTCTTAAAGGAGGAAAGAGAAGTTGAGAGGCAGGAAGGTTTAGGAAGGGAAGTCTAGAACTTGCGGCCTCAGTAGCTTAAATGACAGCCCCCTATGGTGGAACAATTAAAATCGGGATGCCTAAGAGGCCAGAATTAGATGAGGGCAGATACCTGAGGAGGTTTGTGGGACTGGAAGGGATTATAGAGATAGGGGGCTGAATTTTAATCTCCTGCTGCCGGGAGCGGCAACGGGTGATAAAAAAGTGTCTCGCTGCCATGCCGTCGTGATCTAGTGTACGGTAGCTCATTTCCATATGCAGGGCTGTCAGCTGCCCCCCACCCCAATTATACAGGCAATGGTGTCAGCTGCTCAGCGCAGGTGCTGGTGCCATTTTTAAAGGGCTGCCAGATCTGCACAGAGAGAAAAAAGTTTATCCCTGGAACCCCCCACAACCACTACACTCTGCATTAATGTGTGACCCGTCCCCACCCCAATACACATAAAATAAATGGTAGTCCCGTTCCCACCCCCCCAAAAGCACTTAAATTCAATAGTTGACCTCTCACTCTACAACTGCATAAAGTGCAGAGGTCACCCCTTTCTCCCCCGCCGCTAGAAATGCAGAGTTGACCCCGTCCCCACTAACCCCCAACCTCACTAAAAATCCTAAGTTCCTCCCTTCCCCACCTTTGTGGCACCAGATTTCCCTGGACGGAAAAGTGAAGGCACAGGAGTGCCAGCCGTCGCACGGAAGATCGCGGACAGCCGGTAAGTTTGTGGGGAATGGCATGTTAATTTATTCATGTCCTTTGTTTCAATATTAAAGTTGCCCCGTCGCTGAGCGGCATGGGGGCCGCCATAGAGCCTCCCCGCTGCCGGGATGATTGGGCCCCGTAAGTCTGGTGTTGCACTTTGTGGCAGGCGGCTGCCACTGCGATCTTGCGGCCCTCCCACCACGGAGCCCAATGATGGGAGCACTACAAAATTCAGCCCAGGGAGGGTCAAGGCCATGGAGGGATTTGAAAACAAGGATGAGAATTTTAAAATTAGAATGATGCTTGACTAGGAACGGATGTCGATCAATGAGCACAGGGGTGATGGGTGAACAGGACTTGGTGAGAATAAGTACATGGGCAGCAGAGTTTTGGATGAACTCAAGTTCATGGACGGTAGCATGCGGGAGACCAGTCAGGCATGCGATGGAATAGTCAAGTCTAGAGGTAACAAAGGTGTGGATGAAGGTTACAGCAGCAGATAAGCCAAGGCAGTGGTGAAGTCGGGTGTTGTTACAGTGGTGGTCTTTGTGTTGGTGTGGATATGTGGTCAGAAGCTCATCTCTGGATCAAATATGACGCCGAGGTTGCAAACAGTTGGGTTCAGCCTCTGACAGTTGCCAGGGAGAGGGTTGGAGTCAGTAGCTAGGGAACAGAGTTTAGAGCAGCAACCGAAGACAATGGCTTCAGTCTTCTTAATATTTAGTTGAAGGAAATTTCTGCTCATCCAGTACTGGGTGTCGGACAAACTGATAATTTAGCAACAGTGGAGGAGTTGAGAGCGGCAGTTGTGAGGTAGAACTGGGTATCAAAGAACAAAGAACAGTACAGCACAGGAACAGGCCATTCGCCCCTCCACGCCTGCGCCGATCTTGATGCCTGCCTAAACTAAAACCTTCTGCACTTCCGGGGATCGTATCCCTCTATTCCCATCCTATTCATGAATTTGTCAAGATGCCTCTTAAACGTCGCTATCGTATCTGCTTCCACCACCTCCCCCGGCAGCAAGTTCCAGGCACTCACCATCCTCTGTGTAAAGAACTTGCCTCGCACATCCCCTCTAAACTTTGCCCCTCTCACCTTAAACCTATGTCCCCTAGTAACTGACTCTTCCACCCTGGGAAAAAGCTTCTGACTATCCACTCTGTCCATGCCGCTCATAACTTTGTAAACCTCTATCATGTCGCCCCTCCACCTCCGTCGTTCCAGTGAAAACAATCCGAGTTTATCCAACCTCTCCTCATAGCTAATGCCCTCCAGACCAGGCAACATCCTGGTAAACCTCTTCTGTACCCTCTCCAAAGCCTCCACGTCCTTCTGGTAATGTGGCGACCAGAACTGCACACAATCATCAGCGTTCATGTGAAAACTAACGCTGTGTTTTTGGACGATGTCACTGAGGGGCAGCATGTAGATAAGAAGTAGGAGGGGGCTAAGAATAGATTATTCAGTAACAACAGAAGTAACAATGAGGGAGTGTGAAGAGAAATCATTGAATGTGATATGCTTGCTGTGATTAGATAGATAAGAATGGACCCAGGCAAGTGCAGTCCCATCCAGCCAGGCAACTTTGGAGAGGATGGTATGGTCAATAATGTCAAAGGCCGCAGACAGGTCGAGGAGGGATAATTTACCTTTGTCACAGTCACAGAGGATGTCATTTTCAACTCTGATTAAAGCCATTTTGGTACCGTGGCAGGGCAGAAACCTGATTTGAGGGATTCAAAGGTGGTGCTCTGGGAAAAGTGGACATGAATTTGGAAATTGACAATTTGTTCAAGGACTAATGTTAATGCTAATGAAACCCCACTGTTCAAAAGGGAGAAATGAATAAACCAGGTAACTATAGATCAGCCAGGTACTCCATAGGAGGCCTGTTGATCACATTAAGGCACATGGTCTGATCCTGTCCTCATGCCTCCAATAACACACACCGGTATTATTGCTGATACTCTGTAATTGTGAATGTAAATGGGATAAATTTCAGATTAACAACTTTACTGCAATATGAAAAGTTAAAATCTGATTGACTGTAAGGTGTACAATGCAAAGCACCTATGATCTGCACTGATCATGTATAAGGTCCATTGGTGGCAAAAGGCCTTGCAAAATTTACCTGACAACGTTATACTCAAGCATGTGTGAAACAGTGAGTTAGAGGTGTTGTGAATCAATAGAATAATTTGATAGATCTAGATACTAAGGGAATATGTCTTTAGAAGAGGAGCAATTTCAAAGGGAATATGTACTTCAGAGAGAATATACATGTTAATGAAAGAACAATACATAAGAGGACAACCAGCACTGAGGGCTGCTCTGAAACCATTGGCCCCCTGGAAATGGCACTACAGGCTGGAAACGACCAATCAAAGACTTGAATTTCCCTGTACCTGCTGGCAATCTAAGGATTAAGCTGATTCGGTGATGTGAATAATGATTTCATTATCAGACGATGTTAATTTATTGGAGAATCATTTTAATACTAATTTACATGAATTATCTTTACTGCTCTGATGAACAAGGAGTATTTCTGAATTTGTTCTGTTCGTTTATTGCCTTGCATGAGTGTGTACTGTCAAGGTGGTGATATTTTATGGAATGCATTATTAATTTAAAAAGGTGATATAATTAGTTATGCATTTATTTGCAGGTGTAATCTTGCCCCTATCATTGATTATAAAGATGATGTGGGAACTAAAACAGATCTCGTGACATCCAATCCAAGTATCATTATACAAAGGTAATTATCTATTTGCATTTATTAACAAATTAACAGTAGAAGAGAGCAAAAATGGGAAGAAGAAGGTCTGTGTGAGACGAGGTGAGCATAAGCTAACCACTGAGATAACTCCTCTTTCAGTAATTTTCCTTTTCCAATTTTCTCTTCATCTTTTGATCTGATGGTATTTGGGAGAATTTTCATCTCTGTTGAGTAACAGTGATGCAGGTCTTCTACCTGCCCTCTGACCCTCATCTATTTGCTTGATTTGCAGCTTGTCTGCCATGTCACAGGATTCCTACCTCCAAGAGGAATTCTGCCAGTGCTAAAGAGAAGAAGGTGGCAGTGCTATTGGGGAACTGCTTCTGCAGCATTTGAAGAGGTGTAAAGGGACACTCAAGGGCAGAGGAATTAGGCTTAGAAAGGTTAGTGTATGGGGACCACACTGGAGATAGAGGAGGTCTCTACTTGGACCTCTCTCTCCTTTTATAAAATGTAAGGCCTTCCTGTTGCTAAAACAGGCCTATCATCAACTTTTTGCAGGCAATCTCAGGGAGTGGCAGTAAGAGGGAAGGATGGGATGGAAACTTGGACTTTGCCTCCCTGGTGGCACTTTCATACATTGGGAGGGGAAAGGACAGCTGGTAGTGGTCTTGGGAGCACAGAGGAAGGGAAATAGAATTCAGGGTAGGGAGATGGCGTAAGGCCTCACTGCACAATTATCCCCCATTTACTTCTACAATCCCACTGGATGTCATGTTGGATGATGGAAGATAATGCAACCCATTAACTTCTTGCTGTGTTCTAGTTGTAAAGGTAATGATTTTGCTCTAGTTCGTTGAGGATACTGTCATTTCTGCTCTGCGATGCTTGGCAGACTTATATGGTCCAGTAATCATCAGATTTTGATTTTCAATCTGGGATCCATGGTTTTACATCAAAAGTTTCCTGAATAACTAATCCCCTGGAGTAAAGTGTAAGGTCTCATATTGTAGATCTGCTATTGTAAATCTATGGAAGAAACACACAGCACCATCTTCTGGATTGTTGCTATAAACAGAGCCTTTATTATCAACTCCCTTTAGTGGCATACTGCACATGCTATACCAAGCATGTTCGGTGGCTTCAAATGAACAATACACTACATATCAAATGAACAGTAAATGAACAATGCACTGCATAAAGGATACACCTTACATGGGCTCCAGTCTACCCAGCTGCTAATTCAGTGCCTATCACTAATACACTATATCACTCCCCTTCTTTGCACGTGCGAGTTTCAATGGTTTGCTTACATTGTTCTCTTTGGACATTACTTCATTTTATAATATAATTGCTTAAGTATTGCTTAAGGATGTTTCCACTCACGAGTAGAATATCAATGTGTGACATCAGGTGTTGTGTCATTTAACTCCATGTGCTTCAACTGAAGTGTCGATGTCTGGATCAGACGCAACGTTTGTAGAGGGTGTTTGCAACACTTTGAAGAATGACATGGTTCGTGTGATGATTTGTAAACCATGCTTAACAATGATCAGTGATCCTTTTGTGTTGGTCACAACAAATGGTTGGATGTCAACGGGGGTTGTTTGCTTTCCAACATACCCATCACGTTTACAAGCACTTTGTCTCCTGGCTTTTATCAGTGTAGTTCTGAATTTCATGTTTTGTTCAGCGTTTTCTTTCATGCAATCTTTCTGTCCTTGATCACACTCGTGTACCTGATGATCATTCGCTTTGCAGGGTAGCTTTGCAAGACCTTTGCACATAGGATGTGTGAAGATGAGCATAGCTGGAGGCTTTCTAGTAGTCAAAGGAGGGTTCACTCTGTAATTACAAGAAAATGATACAGCTTCTGCTTCCATGAGCTGCTCCCAGCAGTTGCTGTACAGATCACATTTTTTGAAGGTATGCTTGAATCTCTGAAATTCTCCATTAGCCCTTGGCCAACAGGGTGTGATCTCTCAGTAAGTGAAGCCCAGGTAGTTCACAAATTTACTAAACTCATCGCTGTTGAATGGGGATCCATTGTAACTTCTCACTGCTCGAGGGACTGCAAACAAAGTGAAAATCTGGTCAAGCTTTGGGGCGACTGCTTTCGTGGAGGTTGGCGTAACTATTTCTGCAACTGCAAATCTGTTGTAGTCATCAGTGACAACAAGCAAATGCTTGTTAGTGGGCATGTCTGTGAAGTCTTCTTGAGAGGATCATGAAGATTTGACATTATGGTTGCTTGACATGGCAAACACTGATCAATTTCCGGCACCATACCTTTACCCGAAGAAGTTGCTCGGTTTTGACAATTCTCTGATGACCCTCTTACTATTTCTACAACACATTCTCTCAATGACTGCAGAATGACAATGCTGTTGCCACATTACATGAGTTCAGAAGTGGTTGCAGCTGTGAGCTCATTTCGAACATTGCAAAGATCTTGTAGCATGTGAGCGGTTTTGTTTGCAAATGCTCGCTCGATCACATCTTTCCAGTTTTGCAGTTCCATAGCTGTCATACATAGCTGCAACGCTTCATCTTGTTTTGTTGCCACTTTGATGTTGGTTAATATTAATGACTTTGGCACTTGCTTTACGTATTTTTACGTATAGTTAGGATATTGTTACGACCAGGTGAGAAAGGTGTCTAGGGTTCCCTTTCCGCCTTCACCTGGTCTTACTGTAACAGGGTTTTGTTTTTAAACACACTGTGCTTTAGCTCCCCCTTGGTGAATCCTTGTTCACCGCTTTCCAATTATAAGGTAAAGAAATGAGCACAAACAGGCTTTCTTAGGTTTAAAGAAGAAAGGTGAAATTTATTAAAACTTAAACTTAACTCCAATTTGGTTAACGCCTATGGATATACAACATTTCCATGCTAGCATGCATATGTGATACACACATGCAGATAGGGACAGAAAAGAGCAGAAGAAAAATAAAGGGGAGAGATTTGAGGCAATATCTGAAGAGTTTCTTGTTACTGCGCTCGAGTTGACTGTAGAGTTCTTTTGTAGGTAGTTCTTGCTTGTAGGTAATTCTTGCTTTTCGTGGGGCCCAGTATTCTTCTTAAACCTTGTTCACTGTAGGACACTTTTCTCTCTTAGGGTTCATCTGTCTTCAATGGATTCCAAAGCTGGGGAAAAAGAGATGAGAGCAGACAGGAGAGAGATGTTCTCAATTCAGCAGCCAGGAGCTTTCTGTCTTCAAACACTATTTCTCCAATTTAAAACTCCTCTAGTTGGCCAGCAGGTGGTCACATGACCGACTGGTTTGACCAGGTCTCTTCTGTGTATTGGAAGCAGGGATTGGTTCCTTTGTTCCAACACTGTCTGCTAGTATACAAAAATGTCTTTCCGGCTGGGAGCCTGGCAATTCCTTGTAATAGGCCCCTCTTTTCTTCCCAGTAACAATTTGAAGTTTAATGTCCATGTGGCGAAATTAATGTGCCTCATTCTTGGCAGGTGGGAGCCTGCTTGACAATGTTATTCGCCAGCCTGTTCTTCTTAGCTAGTAGACTGATTGGCTGTAAAGGATGGCGCGAAAGGTAGTCCACTGGGTGAAGCTTGCCTGGCTTATACTTAACATGGAACTTGTACTCTTGTAGTCTGAGTATTCAACTATCTATTTGATTAGATGGCTTTCTATGTGGATTGTTGAACAGGCTCACTCGTGGCTTATGATCAGTTATCACTTCAAACCCACTTCCATACCAGTAGAGATGAAAATGTAGGATGCTCCATGTGATTGACAGCGCTTCTCTCTCTCTGATTGTGAATATCATTGTTCTACAGGCATTAACGATCTGCTTGTCATCATGATGATTGATGCTTTGTCTTTCTGCACAGGAACTGCACCTAAGCCAACTGGGGTCTCATCCATGACTCCTGTGTCATTTCCTTGGGGTTGAAGTAGGCATTTGTGCAACTTGTTGACAACCATTGTTTGATCTGCTGTACAGCCTGTTTGTGAGATTTAGTTTGCTGCCACTTGGTGGTCTCTTTTGTCAGATTGCGTAGGGGGACAGACAGCATAGTGATGTCAGGAATAAAACAACTACAGTATGTGATGAACCCAAGCAGACTCCAGACTTCCTGCACATTTGTAGGATCTGCAGCATTTGCAAGGCTTTGACTTTCCGTGGATCAGGTAATACTCCTTCACTGCTGAATACACGACCGAAGAATTTGATTCTCTTTTCATTGAACAGGCACTTGACTTTCTTGTATTCTGTAAGATATCGTAGACATGCATTTGGCGTTTCTCAAGTTCACTTTCAGTGCAACCGTAGATGAGAGTGTCATTGCTGATATTCAGCATGCCATCAAGCCCTTGTAGTGCAGACTGAATTATGTGCTGAAATACCTAATTAGGACCAGGTGAGTCTCAGGCTTCCCTTTCGCCCCTTCTCTGGTTTGACCACAACAGAGTTTATCTTTTTTAACCCAGTGATTTAACTTATCACCTCAGTGACCACTTGCTCCTGTTCTTCTAATATAATTGCAAATGAACCAATCAGAAAGGTTTTCTTGAGTTTAAACAAGAAAGATATAAGTTTATTAACCTTATCATTCTAAACCAGTTAAAAATGATTAAAATACGCTAAACATCCGTGCACCACATTCACACAAGAGCCACACACACACAAACATAGATTACAGAGGGAAAATCTGAGCTGTGGGGTTGGAGTAAAGTCTGTAATAAATGGAATTGAAATACAGTTCAGTAGTCACAGTGTATTTTGTTGAAATTATAGTCCTGAAGTCCTCACTGGGCCACGTGCAAGATTGCAGACTTGCTTGTATCCTAGTTGTTGGTTGTAAGGATCTGTAGACTTGGCTTCACCAGCTGCAGCTTGAGGCTTCTCTGGAACTCTACTGGAGAGAGGGAGAGAGGAGGGAGAGAGAGCTGTTACCTTGCTCGCTTCCAGTTATAACCTGCCTTTTGAGTCATAACTCACAAACTGCCAGAGTTACACAAGCAGTCACATGATTTTTTTAATGCATTCATGGGATGTGGGCGTCGCTGGCGAGACCAGCATTTATTGCCCATCCCTAATTGCCTTTGAGAAGTGGTGGTGAGCTGCTTCTTGAACTGCTGCATTCCATGTGAGGTAGGTACACCCACAGTGCTAGTAGGAAGGGTGTTCCAGGATTTTAACCCAGGGACAGTGAAGGAACAGTGATATAGTTCCAAGTCAGGATGGTGTGTGACTTGGAGGGGAACTTTCAGATGGTGGTGTTCCCATGCATTTGCTGCCATTATCTTTCTAGTTAGTAGAAGGCCCAGGTTTGGAAGATGCTGTCCAAGAAGACTTGGTGCATTGATGCAGTGCATCTTGTAGATGGTACACACTGCTGTCACAGTGAGTGAAGGTGGAGGGAATGAATATTTGTAAATGGGGTGTCAATCAAGTGGGCTGCTTTGTCCTCGATGGTTCGAGCTTCTTGAGTGTTGTTGGAGCTGCACCCATCCAGGCAAGTGGAGAATATTCCGTCACACTCCTGATTTGAGCCTTGTAGATGGTGGACAGGTTTTGGGGAGTCAGGAGGTGAGTTACTCGCTGCAGGATTCCTAGCCTCTGACCTGCTCTTATAGCCCCGGTATTTATGTGGCTACTCCAGTTCACTTTCTGGTCAATGATAGCCCCTAGGATGTTGATAGTGGGGGATTCAGCGATGGTAATGCCATTGAATATCAAGGGGAGATGGTTAGATTCTCACTTGTTGGCGATGGTCATTGCCTGGCACTTGTGTGGCGCAAATGTTACTTGCCACTTATCAGCCCAAGCCTGGATATTGTCCAGGTCTTGCTGCATTTCTACACTGACTGCTTCAGTATCTGAGGAGTCACGAATGGGGCTGAACATTGTGCAATCATCAGCGACCATCCACACTTCAGGCCTTATGATCGAGGAAGCAGCTGAAGATGGTTGGGCGGAGGACACTACCCTGAGGAACTCCTGCAGTGATGTCCTGGAGCTGAAATGATTGACCTCCAACAACTACAACCATCTTCCTTTGTGCTAGGCGTGACTCCAACCAGCAGAGAGTTTTCCCCCTGATTTCCATTGACTCCAGTTTTGCTAGGGCTCCTTGATGCCGTCCTTGGTCAAATGCTGCCTTGATGTCAAGGGCAATGACTCTCACCTCACCTCTTGAGTTCAGCTCTTTTATCCATGTTTGAACCAAGGATGTAATGAGGTCAGGAGCTGAGTGGCCCTGGCAGAACCCAAACTGAGCATCAGTGAGCAGGTTATTGCTAAGCAAGTGCCTGTTGATGGCACTGTTGATGACACCTTCCATCACTTTACTGATGATTGAGAGTAGACTGATGGGGCGGTAATTGGTCAGGTTGGACTTAGAACATAAAACATAGAACAGTACAGCACAGTACAGGTCCTTCGGCCCACGATATTGTGCCAACCCTTTAACCTACTCTAAGATCAAACTACCTACATACCCTTCATTCTACTATCATCCATGTACCTATCCAAGAGTCGCTTTAATGTCCCTAATGTATCTGCTTCTACTACCACCGCTGGCAGTGCATTCCACGCACCCACCACTCTCTGTGTAAAGAACCTACCGCTGACAGCTCCCCTAAACCTTCCTCCAATCACCTTAAAATTATGCCCCCTGGTGATAGCCCTTTCCGCCCTGGGAAAAAGTCTCTGGCTATCCACTCTATCTATGCCTCTCATCATCTTGTCCTGCTTTTTGTGTACAGATCATACCTGGGCAATTTTCCACATTGCCAGGTAGATGCCAGTGTTGGAGCTGTACTGAAACAGCTTGGCTTGGGGCGCGGCAAGATCTGGAGCACCGGTCTTCAGTACTATTTGCCGGAATATTGTCAGGGCCCATAACCTTTGCAGTATCCAGTGCCATCGAGTCATAGAGTTATACAGCACAGAAACAGGCCCTTTGGCTCATCGTGTCTGTGCTGGCCATCAAGCACCTAACTATTCTAATCCCATTTTCCAGCATTTGGCCCCTAGACTTGTATGCAGAGTGAATCGAATTGGCTGAAGTCTGGCCTCTGTGATGCTGGGGACTTCTGGAAGAGGCCGCGATGGATCATCAACTTGGCACTTCTGGCTGAAGATTGTTGCAAATGCTTCAGCCTTATCTTTCGCACTGGTGTACTGGGTTCCCCCATCATTGAGGATGGGGTTATTTTTGGAGCCACCTCCTCTTGTTAGTTGTTTATTTGTCCACCACCATTCATTACTGGATGTGACAGGACTGCAGAGCTTAGATCTGATCCGTTGGTTATGGGATTGCTCAACTCTGTCAATCGCATGTTGCTTATGCAGTTTGGCATGCAAGTAGTCCTGTGTTGTAACTTCACCAGGTCGACACCTCATTTGGAGGTATGCCTGGTGCTGCTCCTGGCATGCCCTCCTGCACTCTTCATTGAACCAGGGTTGGTCTCCTAGCTTGATGGTAATGGTAGAGTGAGGGATCTGCCGGACCATGAGATTACAGATTGTGGTTGAGTATAATTCTGCTGCTGATGGCCCACAGTGCCTTATGGATGCCCAGTTTTGAATTGCTAGATCTGTTTGAAATCTATCCCATTTAGCACAGTGGTAGTGCCAAACAACATGATGGAGGGTATCCTCAATGTAAAGGCGGCATGTCGTCTCCAGACAGATTGTGCGGTGGTCACTTCTGCCAATACTGTCATGGACAGATGCATCTGTGGCAGGCAGATTGGTAAGGATGAGGTCAAGTATGTTTTTCCCTCTTATTGGTTCCCTCACCACCTGCTGCATACCCAGTCTAGCAGCTATGTCCTTTAGGACTCAGCCAGCTCGGTCAGTAGTGGTGCTACCGAGCCATTCTTGGTGATGGACATTGAAGTCACCCACCCAGACTACCTTGCCACCCTCAGTGCTTCCTCCAAGTGGTTTTAACATGGAGGAGTACTGACTCATCAGCCGAGGGAGGGCGGTAGGTGGTAATCAGCAGGAGGTTTCCTTGCCCATGTTTGACCTGATGCCATGAGACCTCATGGGGTCGGAGTCGATGTTGAGCACTCCCAGGGCAACTCCCCCCCTGACTGTATACCACTGTGCCACCACGTCTGCTGGGTCTGTTCTGCCAGTCGGATAGGATATAATCGGGGATGGTAATAGCAGTGCCTGGGACATTGTCTGTAAGGTATGATTCCATGAGTATGGCTATGTCAGGCTGTTGCTTGACTAGTCTGTAGGACTGCTCTCCCAACTTTGGCATAAGCCTCCAGATGTTAGTAAGGAGGACTTAGCAGAGTCGACAGGGCTGGGTTTGCTGTTGTCATTTCCAGTGCCAAGTTCAATGCCGGGTGGTCCGTCTGGTTTCATTCTTTTTTATTGACTTCATAGTTAGATACAACTGAGTGGTTTGCTAGGCTATTTCAGAGGGACATGTAAGAGTCAACCACATTGTTGCAGGTCTGGAGTCACATGTCGACCAGACCAGGTAAGGACAGCACATTCCCTAAAGGGCATGAGTGAACCAGACAAGTTTTTGCAACGATTGACAATAGTTTCATGGCCATCATTAGACGATGATCTAATGACTAGCTTTTAATTCCAAATGTATTAATTGAATTCAAATTCCACCTTCTGCTGTGGTGGGATTTGAACACATGCCCCCAGAACAATACCCTGGATCTCTGGGTTACTAGTCTAGTGACAATACCACTATGCCACTGCCTCCCCATATGACCACCTCTTTGTGCTTTAAAGGTTGGTTGGAATTCCAGGCCATCCCCTCAGGCTGCCCCGACATAATTGGTGGGGTCTTGGCTCTTTCAAAGTCAATGGGTGTTGAGGGCTCTTGACGATCACATTGACAATGTTATCTCAGGTAATTGAATCAGAGAGTACCCTACTGTTCTGGCTAGGCTACGTCAATCATGTTTGTCTCCAGTCTAATCCTTTGGTTTTCACATGCCAATGTTTGTGGCCATCTTGGCTGCCGGCTGTTGCTTTTAAAAAGTTATTTGTAACAATTTCCAGTAAAAGTCTCAGGCAAAGTTCCACTGGATGAAATTAATATTTTTCATTTGGCATATGGGATTTTCAGAACAATCTCAGCTGCTGAGTTGACTCCAAAGTTGAGCCCATTCTGGGTTAGAACACTTCAAGATACCTTGTTTCTTCTGCAAGCTCAATTTTGATGGTCGCCTACATTGAGGTGAAGTTCATAAAAGTGTTTGGCGCCATTCACTTTCTTTATGATATCATCAATTGTCGTCAGCAAATGTTTTTCTTGTTGTATTGCTTGCTTTGGTGACTGCATATCGACACAGATTCTAATTTTATTCACGATCTTGCTTTTCTTGACCACTTATGTGAGTAAATCCCAAGGGGTAAGTTCATCCCTAACATTCTCATTGATGTCGAGGTCAAGCAAGCACTGAAATTCCTTCTCTGTCAGCATTTGTCCATGTTGTCGGATGTCTAGATGCACCTTGGGATCTATGTGCAGCTTGCATCTAGAACTCTTCAGTTTGCCGATAACCAGGAAGCAGTCAGCATCCAGCTGAAGAATGTTGTTTGTACACGTAAGAACTGCATGTGTGACTGCAATCTGTTGTTGTGTGGAAACGGCTGAGCATG
This sequence comes from Heterodontus francisci, assembly GCF_036365525.1. Lineage (NCBI taxonomy): Eukaryota > Metazoa > Chordata > Chondrichthyes > Heterodontiformes > Heterodontidae > Heterodontus > Heterodontus francisci. Next base: position 163,965,170 of record NC_090372.1, on the reverse strand, counting down.
TCACTTTCTCCAGACATGATGTGGAAAACAGCATTCTTGTGCCACACATGCTTACCACACCAAAATGGTGAGAGAATGTAGCCAATGTAGAAATAGATGACCCTGAAAATATCTTTATGCTATCTTCTGAACACAGCGACCAGCAACCTGCCACATGTGACTGTGACTATCGGCTGCTCGACACCACAGTGGAAGCATCGCTTGGACACATCCAGAATTTGTTTGTGAGATTGCTGTCATTGCTTTGCTGGTGTTTGCCTGACACATAAGTGGTGAACACTGTTCATAGGAGTTGAGCTTGAAGTCTTGCAGTTGCTGTTGGCAGCCTCAACCTCAGCAATGCTGGACTCTGAAAGGGAAAGTAATCTCGCTAATTCTGGCAGCTCTGGCAACTTGCTGTCTTTCTCAAGTGCTTTCTGCATACTTTACTAGAGAGACAACATTCAATTATTTGTGTTTATATTTCTTGCTAGTCATGTTTGACATTACCAAAGTCACATTTGGTTGCCAGTTGTCTCAATCATGTGCAATATTGATCAGTTGTTTTATTTGCTTCTTGCTTGGCTCATTGGAAAATAATTGTTTTGAGTATTGCCTTCTTGGGTGAAAAATAAGTTGTTAGTGAATTTTTTGCTGAATTGTAATCATCTTGTGCAGATGTGTCTCAAAAATATTTTCTACTTCTTCGCCCCCATAATAGAGAAGTAAAGGTTTTTTTCTCTTATCGGCGATTCCAAAGTCCACGATTGCGTTCTCAAAATGTCGCAGCCATTTCTGCCAATGAGGATACACAGATAAGGGCTCAGAGTGCATGTCAAAATGTGATAGTTTGGGCATAGCCATCGCCATCTTGATTGTCAGTGCAGCAATAGCGCATGATCCAGGATTGTGCTGGCGGAACATTATCGCACAGATGTTGTTAATAGTAATGATGGCAGAAGGAAGAAACAAATGTACATTTAGTGGGGTGCTATAATACTGTGATAAATTCTTCTCTAAGGTTTAAGAAGACCAAACATCCTTGCATTGGTGCATGAGGCAAAATGGCTGACCTGCATTAGCTGCACAAAGATATAAGGCCTGCTCTGCACAAACCCCAACACTGTCTGTATTTGACAATCTGCAAAGCCTGAAGTTCACAACTCAAAGCACAGCAAATTAGAACTGACAATAAAGTAAATGTAGATCCCATCCTTGTTGTCATTGTAAGATCTCATATTGTAGATCTGCTATTGTATAGCTCTGGGAGAAATACATGGCAGTACCTTCTGGATTACTGCCATAAACAGAACATTTATTATCAACTATCTCTGGGACACGCTGCACATGTTACACCAAGCATGTATGGTGGCTTCAAATGAACAATACACGACATATCAAATGAACAATAAGTGAAGAATGTATTGCAAAAAGGATCCACCTTAAGTGGGCTGCAATCTACCCAGCTGCTGATTCAGTACCTATCATTGCTAAAAAGCAACAGGAGTTAGTGTGAAAAGGCTGACCCCTATCCACAGGAACTGCATACTTCTGGCACTGGGTTAATGAACTCTCCTTATGGACAGACTTTGATCTGCTGCCAAAACCTTTCAACCTTGACAGTGAGTGCAGGCAAATTATATTATTATTGTATTAGCGTCAGACCTGATCTTAATTTCTTGGCTCTTTGTGCCCAAATTTGAGCATGGATCCAAAGGTGGCCATGGTTACTGAAACTGATGCACAAGAGGACAACACAAAATTGCTTGGGCAAGAGGAACATGAGACTGGATTCTGGAGAAACTCATGGGTCAGCTGCAGACTACCATCATCTTCCTCTTCATCATCATCCTCCTCACCACCATTATAGTTGACAAGGAGATTGTTGCATTTCTGACTCCTCTTAGTTATCGTTATCCTCACCCTGCTGTGCCTCCTTTGCAGGAAAGGAGAATAGAAACTAAAGGCATTATCCATTGGAATTATGGAGACAGGGAACAAAGTAGAACATTGTGTCTGTGTGGTCCTTCACAGGGATGGCAAAGTGACAGTGCAGGTGTTCAGTCACTTAACTGATGTGGACAATATGCCTCCAGCTTCCTGATTTCCTACATGGAGAGTAGAGTATCTCCCAATAAGCTCCATGGTCTTCTCTGTGTGAGGAGTTTAAAGTTGAGATGTCTTCTCCAATTGTCTGCCTCTCTTGGACATTGTGCACAATGTGGTTCTACAAGAAGGTTGAATGCCTGGAGGAGAAAGATCCCAGTTGAGGTGCTTGTGCCAAGTGGCATGGGAAAGCTGAAGTAGGAGATGTGGAGGTATCAGCCTTTTAAAATAGGGAAAGAGGTTTTAAGGGTGTGTTTTTAAATAATTGGCTTCAGGGGAAATGGGAAGCCCTCAGCACAACCTCCTGATTTAGGGACCCCCTCCACCAATCCCCCTGCCTCTTCGACACTTAGACAGGGAAAATTGTGAAGGGCTAGTTGTACAAGTGTTCAGTAAGAGGATGAAAAGCGTCCTAGTATCCTGTGTGGGCAGGCAGAAATGGAAGAGTGTCTGGTGTGGTACTTTGCCTGCACTGGTAATGTCATTGATTTTCTCACAGCACCGGATGCCACCAGGTGGCAAACATGACATTGCTGGCAGGCTTGCTGGCACAGACACCTGAGCCCCGATTTTTAACTCCCCAGTCCCAGCCTGGTGGAAACTGGTCAGGGGAAAGTTAAAATTAGGGGAAGAACCTACCCACTCAGATCCCCCTGCCTTTGAGACTGGTCCGACTTTTAACCTTCTCTTTTGAGCAGGACACCCACAGAAAGGCATTCGGGTGCTGTTTAAATATCTAAACCAGGGCCCTAGAACATTTTCGGGTCTCATACACATTGTACTTACATTACCACCACCACCAACCTCCCCATTAATAACAGGATTCAGGAGTCTGTGTCTCAAGGAGGCTTTGGAGGTTCAAGTTCGAAATATTAGTGTCATTCTGTTTCTGGTTTCTGTGCTCTGTTGTCTTGTTTGGATGCTTCCTCCCGATGGTCCTGCTGCAGACATTCTTTAAAACTATGAGGAAAAGATTGAGATGCATGGCAGTGGAGTGAATGAGTCAAGCAATGTTCCTTCCTTACTTGGTTGCTCCCCAGTCTACTGTTGTAGTGTGCTGGTTGAACTGTTTTTCTAAAGGCTTTTCCCCCAATGTCCATGCACTGCAGCAACTTACAGGTGTTGTACACGTGTATTACACCAAAGACTAGTCCAACAGGTATTCAAATGAGCGGACCCAGGACTTCTCATCTATTTCCCTCTCCTGATCACTGGTGGTGCAACTCTTTGTTTCACGAAATAACTGCCGTACAGCTCAGTATTTCTCCCCTTGTCCTAAATGTTGAATCAAAACTGCTGCACTTACAAAAATACTATAATTTAGCAAAATCAATCCATGCATAACAGGGAAATACAAAAGTGATATATTACTGCTCCTCCCGATAAAAGGTCCCTTGAATTTGAGTCTAGTGACTGAGTTGCAAGGACTCTGTACTGCACCAAGAATGTTACTTAGCTGCCGGTCCTTCTGGACTGCAGGATTTCACGGGCTGTTGGAAACCATTCCTGACAGATGTGCCACTCCTAAACCTGGTGCCTCGGATATCTTGCCCAGTCATAGTATCCATTGGTATGGCCTGACCAGCATTGAACATTCTGCTGAGCCACTGCACACCGGCAACTTTGTCCCAAGACTGTAGCTAAACCCAGCTCATCACGTTTGGCCGGGACTGCCCTTATCTGTTAACCTGCCGCCTTGCTGAAGCAATTGTGTCTGACAAACATTTTTGTGCTGCACCCAGTCAGGGCATGGGTCATGTGACCTCCCATATTATTCCCTTGCCCAGGTAATACAGAAAAGGCTATTGAACCATATCCTTACCATGTCAGACACCACTAAGTGACTGAGAACACAATGGATAAAGGAACTTTTGAAATTCAAAATATACGGTGAGTTTCCTCTGTTTATTCCAAAACCATCAGATGGAGTCAACTAACTGCAACTTCTCCAGTCCCCTCTGCTTATACTGCCCGAGCTGCCCGATGAATGGGATCCCCAATGGGATGAAAATCAGGTGGGTTTTATGATGGGTGGCATTGTCAGATTAACATTCAGGAATTGAAGATGACAATTACTCACAAAGTCAGACTTAACAAATCTTAAAAGTACCATTGATTTCTGTGACTGAAGCATTTCTTGACCATTTTAGAGGAATATTTACATAGTATTGTGTATTAAACTATATCATCATATGTTTACCATTTGGAACACTGACGATTAAAATTACCAAATGCATTGAGGTCCCTTAATTCCACAAGGCCTCAGTCCTGACACGCACTCCAGCTGTGACCCTGCTGAAGTTTGTGGGGTCAGTGAGAGGGCACCTTATTTGTTTAGGACTGGGGCAGGTGGGCAATGAGGCCACTTCAGGTGTATCTTTGCAGCCACCTGGCCCAAATGCCTGTTGTGTGATCACCTAAGAGCGATGTCCCTTTAAGATCCTTGTATGCGAATGAGCTAAGTACCAGGATGTAGTCACGTGACTGCAAGCTATGGTCACTCTGCAACTGTAACACTCAGATGAAGGTTCTGCAAATAGTTTTCTCTTTACTGCATATCACAGTTTAGCTGTTAGTAAACCTATTAGAGATCTTCAACCAATTGGACTCCATGCATTTCATTTATGCTGCATCAGACAACATAAAGAATTCATTATATGGTGGAAGCTGTGGTGACAAAACAAAGTCTAAAGTTAAGACCACAGGTGAAATAGCTGTGAAAACAACCCTGCCTACAGCCAAAACAGAGAAAGTTCAAAAGAAATACTGGCCCAAAAAGTGGAAAGAAGTAAGAACTTACCTCCAGCTGTGGAAGACAGAGCTCAGAACGACAGGCTGCAAATAAATTCTTGCGAGTGGGTGAGTCATTGTGCCGATGGTCAAGGACTCCCCGTTTGAAAACAAAAGCTTTGAAGTGCTTAAAAATTTGATTATTTTCAAAGGCTCTGTTTAAAACAAAAGGGAAAGACCCAATTCCGCATGCAGGCTTATCGAGGTCGGAGCCATTACACGAGACGTCTGATAGAAAAAAGCATGGAAAAACCCTAAATACTGCAGAGTCTCCATTCACGCAACAAAAGTTTTTTAAAAAATCACTAAACCTTGCGAGCATGAAGATGAATTTCCATTCATGCAGCCAGAGCTAAAAAAATCATTAAACCACTCGAGTGTAAACAAACTCAAGCAAAAATGATCAATTGAACAGCTGTGTGAATAGGTCAGCTTAAGAGCTGCAAGCAAGATAAGCAGAGAAAACTGTCAAACACCTGCTACTCTCCAGCCAAGCAGCTAGTCTAAACAACGGAGGATTTCTTAAAGGGGAAACAACCCAGAGTGAATAGAACAAGTTTTAAAACCAGTTTCAAATCACAAATGGAAATGTCATAATAAATACAGTGCTGAAAATGCACTCAAAGCTGAGCAAAGTTAAATATAGAGCGGAAAGCAAATGAACAGCAGAAAGATGGATACCAAATTTCTCAGCATGAACTAGAAGGCAATTGATATCCTATCCAAGTTCAAACTTTTTAAACAAAGAATGCACTGATGCTTCACTGACCAAGCAACTGTAGTATCAAAGAAACAGGCTGTAAAAATGCTGAAAGCAGTTGAAAATGAGGGTTTACACAGAATCAATATCTCTGGCTTATCTGACGAGGATCAGAAAGATCCCGCTAAGATATGGAAAGTGCTAGAAGATCAGATCTGATTACGAGAGAATTTTAGAATTCACCGCCTGGAATTGATGTCCTAGAGGCAACAGCCACAGGAATCAATAGGTCAGTTCATCAGTAGATGTCGTAGTAGTGGCAACAAATGCCATTTTTCAGAAACTGAGCTGTCAGAGCGAATAATGGAGCTGGTGATTGTATCAACATCCATTGAAATGTTTCAAAAAGACATCCTGGGGAAAAAGAAAGGTCAGAGCATTGATGCACTGCTAGAAGATGGCAGGAAATACGAAACCATTGTAGCTCGGCAACAGCATTTGCAAGCATTAGATGCAGCCAAAAGCATTGGCATGACAACCAGGTTGAAAAAAGCAAGTTTGCTGTGTGGTAAATCCGGTCTCTCCCACACACCACAAAGTTGTCCTGCATTTCAAGATCTGTGCAAGATTTGGGTGGCACAGTGGTGCAGTGATTAGCACTGCAGCCTCACAGCTCCAGCGACCCGGGTTCAATTCTGGGTACTGCCTGTGTGGAGTTTGCAAGTTCTCCCTGTGACCGTGTGGGTTTTCGCCGGTTTCCTCCCACAGCCAAAGACTTGCAGGTTGATAGGTAAATTGGCCATTGTAAATTGCCCCGAGTATAGGTAGGAGAATTGAGGGAAGGTGGGGATGTGGTAGGGAATATGGGATTAATGTAGGATTAGTACAAATGGCACAGACTCGGTGGGCCAAAGGGCCTGTTTCAGTGCTGTATCTCTCTATGGTAAGAGGTTGGGAAGTGTGGTACAAAAGGAATCTGGGCCCACCTATACAAGAAATCTGGTTCCAAAGACGCAGCCAAAAGTTACAGTAGGACAGAAACAAACAGACAACAGGTGCAGCAACAGGTCAATGGAGAGAGGCGAGCACCAGAGACCTGCGCAAACCAAGTTGCTACACACTGTCCACAGCAAAATAGACCTGAAGCAAGACTCGGGAGAAGCGATTCTCAGCCAGAAGATGAGCAGGCATTTCAAGTTGTGAACCTGACACGTTGTGTTGATGAAGTCAAACAACTGGAAGCTTTCGCCGCTATTAACATCATGTGCCTAAAGAAAGCTGGCAAACATACACTCAGGGTTAAGATTGACACTGGAGCTAGTGCAAACAAACCAGTCTGAATCCTGAAGGATATGTACTAGAGTTGTTGGAAATCAATGATGCAACCGACAACTGCAAAGATATCTGCATGCAATGGGTCACCCATTCCTTGTAGTGGCACACTGACAATGCAATGCAGCTATGGCAAGTCCGGAAACTGCAAATATTTCACCTGGTAGACATGAGCGGACCAGCAGTGGCAGGACTACAAGCATGTAAGGACCTCAACATTGTGACTATCCACAAGTTCACCAAGGGACCAATTACAGCAGAAGAGACGAAGAGTCCCACAATGAGTCAGTCCACGGCCTACAACAAACGTACCCGGACAGGTTCGAAGCCATAGGAAATTTCAAAGGCGATGCCATACTACACCTCAGAGAAAATGCAATTCCGTCAATTGTCACTCCCAGAAAGTGCAGCGTGTACATACAAGATAGGTTAAGCGCGAGTTAGATGACATGGAATGCAATGGCATCATCACACAGACTGGTGCAGCTCAATTGCGTGCGTACTAAAGAAGGATGGAGCAATCAGGGTATGTCTAGATACAAGGTGTATAAACCTCTCCCTAAAGAGATGACCCCATAAGATTCCAACACTAGAGGAATTGAATCCCAAGTTCACAGCAGCCAAATTCTTCTCCAAGTTGGATGCTAAACATGGATATTAGTCAGTACACCAAGCTAAGGAATCTCAAGAGGTCACCACCTTCAGGACACCATTTGGAAGATACTGCTTTCAGAGCTACCCTTCTCCTTATCTGTCAATTAAGATCTGCTTTAGCAGCATTTGGACAGAATCGTAGAAAATGTGCCTGGTTGGATATGCATTGCCGATGATATTGTTCATCGCAAAGGGCTCATTTTTAACAGCAAGGCATGCCAAGTGAATGTAAGTCAGATCAATTTCTTTGGCTCCATCTATTCAGGTTGCAGAATCTGTCCTGACCCAGGCAAAGTCAAAAATGTAAGGCATCTTGCCTACCCCACAAGACAAGGAAGACCTCGAGAGATGTCTTAGATTTTTTAACTTCTTGTCACCATACATTCCAAACTTTTCTGACAAAGCATCATCACTGAGAGAACTCTGAACGAAGTCCCTTGGTCCAAAATCGCCACTGATCTATTTTCCATTAATGGAGACAATTTTATCTTAGTCACCGATTTATTTCTCCAAATTTCCAATTGTCAAACAGGTAAAAGGCACTTCAAACGCCGTCGCTGCAGACACATTGAGTGCTATATTCAGTCTATTCGCTGCACCTGAAGAAATCATTTCTGACAATGGGCCACAGTATACAGGCAAACCTTTCAGGGATATGTGCACCAAATGGGGTGTACATGATGTGACATCCTTACCTCAATACCCTAGATATCACGGTCTCACTGAGTGAATGGTTCGTACAGTCAAATCACTTATCCTGAAGTGTAAGACAATGAAACAAGATTTTCATGTTGCCATGCTCCACCCCAGAGCTACACCTATGGATATGGGCTTACCGTCACCAGCAGAGATCATGTTTGGTAGACAAGTGTGAACGACTCTACCAAGCCATCATCTGCCCAAATCCTCCGAAGTTCAGGAGACACTGCTCGAAAAACAGGAGGGAATGAAGACGGTGCACAACCGACACGCAGGGGTGGAACGGCCTCAGCTACATAGGGGCGGCACAGTGGCACAGTGGTTAGCACCACAGCCTCACAGCTCCAGCGACCCTGGTTCAGTTCTGGGTACTGCCTGTGCAGAGTTTGCAAGTTCTCCCTGTGACTGTGTGGGTTTCCGCCAGGTGTTCTGGTTTCTTCCCACAGCCAAAGACTTGCTGGTTGATAGGTAAATTGCCCCTAGTATAGGTAGGAGAATTGTGGGGATGTGGTAGGGAATATGTGGTTAATGTAGGATTAGTATAAATTGGTGGTTGTTGGTCGGCACAGACTCAGTGGGCTGAAGGGCCTATTTCAGTGCTGTATCTCTCTATGACTCTACACGTAGGAAAAAAGGTCAGGGTCACAACCCCTCAGTGAGAACATGGTTACTTGCAGAAGTATCGAAAGTTTACAGTGAGCCTAGGCCCTACCAGATTACAACATATAGCAGACCATTGTTGAGAAGGAACTGAAGCCAACTAAGAGAAGTATGTAATGCTCCAATTGTGCACAGCATCCCCAAAAGATCACACTTTGACAATGAGGGTGTGATGGAACAACAACCAACACATTGACAACATGCCTGCAAGCCAAAAACAGCCAACAGTGAAATCTACATCCCCAGAATGTGATACCATTACCAGATCTGGAAGAGTTGCCAAACCACCAAAATGATATATGGACTCTTAAGCTTCTATACTTGTAAATTTTATAATCTATTTCCCATATAACTAACTTTGATATCTCATTCTATGTGTTTTTACTTGTAGCATATGAGACTTATCTTTGGGAAAAAAGGGGATGTTGTGTGATCGCCTTAAGAGTGATGTCCCTTTAAGATGTCAGTATGCTAATGAGCTAAGTACCAGGACATAGTCATGTGACTGCAAGCCATGGTCACTCTGCAACTGTAATACCCAGGTGAAGGTTCTGTAAATAGTTTGCTCTTCACTGTATATAATAGTTTAGCTGTGAATAAACCTGTGAGAGATCTTCAACATAATAGACTCCATGCATTTCACTTATGTTACATCAGACATCATAAAGAACTCTTTACAGTGCCTGGGAAATTTAACACTTGTAAGCCCACATGTGGGAGAATGCCCACGTCCAATCCTACCACCCTCCACCTCCGCTCACCCAACTGGGCACTGTTACAATTTCACAGCGAACAACAAGGTTGATCCAATAATTTATTTTCCCACCTTGAATCCTACTGTTTGGCCCCAGGTGAACCAGTCACCATTGGAACAATGCATCCATTTCCACAGCCAAAACTGGGAAAATCTGGTACGACCCTGGTCTCACTCGACCATGTCCCTATCTCATTCTGCTCGACCATGATCACAATCCATTCCTGCCCCACCCCGACCAAGGCTCCACCCCACACTTCTCTGCCCCATCCCTGGTTATCACCACAACCTACCCCACCCCACCCTGCTCTGGCACAGACTTGAACCCAGCACCTCCCCAACCCTACCCTAGCCATAACACCAGCCCACCATGGCTTGGCCACAATCTCACCCCACCCAGGCCAAACCCTGTCCATAGGCAACTCTCCACCCCACCCCGGCCATGACAAAGGCTCCACCCCACCCCAGCCATGACCCCAACTCTGGCCACGATCCAACAACAACTCCACCCCAACCCAACCCCATCATAACCTCAACCACAATGACAACTCTGGCCATGGCCGTTGCTTGTCAGGTGCATTCCTTGCAAGGCTGCTTGGAAGCTCCCCAAAATGGCAAGAGACACAATATAACCAGTCACAGTCATTTCTGTAGGGGTTCCACTGGTCTCCTGCTGAAGTTACCCCAGGAGCCTGATAAAATCCCTGAATTTCAGAGATTAAACATAAATAATCTTGTTTATTTTACAGGTACAAAAATCTGAATTTCAGGAGAAGACCTTTTGTGGACTATGTATCTGCCTATAATGATGCATTTATTCTGCTGCCTGCATTTTCTTATTCAGTCAATACTTCACCTTCATTTAAAGTCTCCTATACTCTGCAAGATTTTGGAACAAAACAGCAGGCAATATTCTCAAATCCATCATACATGAAAACTGTCAGTCAGTTCTGGAAAGCTGAAGGTGTAAAAGAGCGTCGTCTTTCTACTGGTTTCATAATATTAAGTGCAGCATTGGAAATGTGTGAGGAAGTGTCAGTGTATGGATTCTGGCCCTTCTCTAAAGATGTGCATGGAAACCAGTTCGCCAATCATTACTATGACAATGTAATGCCGAAAAAAGTTCACTCAATGCCTAATGAATTTTACAAACTTCTGCAGCTTCACATGAAAGGCATTGTGAAACTGCAAGCTGATGAGTGTGAATAAATGAGCTGGATTTTACCATCTATTTGGAGATGAACTAGGAGGCGGGAGGGGTCATAAAATGATGGTGGAAGGCATGAAGAGGGAAGCCCGATGTCATCCCACTGCCATGGGATAATCCCAGAGATGGGAACGTCAGCAGCACAGCCGTCAGTGGGAATTAAGGTCATTAACTGGACTATTAATGGCCATTCTATGCCTCTGCTGGCATATTACTAGAATCATAGCATCATAGAAACTTTACAGCGCGGAAAGAGGCCACTTGGCCCGTCATGTCTGCACTCGCCGAGAAAAGAGCCACCCAGCCTAAACCCATTTTCCAGCATTTGGTCCGTAGCCTTGCAGGTTATAGCATTTCAGGTGCACATCCAGGCACCTTTTAAATGAGATGAGGTTTTCGGCTTCTACCACCCTTTCAGACAGTGAGTTCCAGACCCCCACCACCTGCTGGGTGAAAGACGTTTTCCTCATTTTCCCTCTAATCAAGTCTTGGGATAGCACCCCACCTCTTGGGAGACTGCCAGGTATATCGTGGGGGCCTCCCAGTGGCTTCCTGGGAGACCCCTTCCTTTCTGAAGGCTCCATGTCCCATGGAGGGGTTCCCCAACGTTAATGGCCGGCCCCTGTGATTCCAGCGCTGCCAATGGGGGGGGTTCACTCTCAACGTGGAGGTGCCCTCTCCTTCCTGCAGCCTCTACATTGGCCACATCTACCAGTGTCACTGCCAAAGCTACAGAGCTGCCGGAACTTGATTGGCCCGACAGCTCGGAAAGGCAAGCTGCCATCCTTAATTGGGCAGTGGTCCTTGTGGCAACTTCGTAATTGGCTGCCACTGGTAATAATCCCCCCCAGGTGGCGCTGCCTGCCCATGCAGGCTTGGGACCCTCTTTTGATCCTGGCAGTGGGACCTATGACATTTTAAAAAATACATTCATGGGATATAGGCATTGCTGGCTAGGCCAGCATTTATTGCCCATCCCTAATTGCCCTTGAGAAGGTGGTGGTGAGCTGCCTTCTTGAACTGCTGCAGTCCATGTGAGGTAGGCACACCCACAGTGCTGTTAGGAAGGGAGTTCTAGGATTTTGACCCAGCGACAGTGAAGGGACGGCGATGTAGTTCCAAGTCAGGATGGTGTGTGACTTGGAGGGGAACCTGCAGGTGGTGGTGTTCCCATGCATTTGCTGCCCGTGTCCTTCTAGTTGGTAGAGGTCACGGGTTTAGAAGGTGCTGTCGAAGGAGCCTTGGTGTGTTGCTGCAGTGCATCTTGTAGATGGTACACACTACTGCCACTGTGGTGGAGGGAGTGAATGTTTGTGGATGGGGTGCTAATCAAGCGGGCTGCTTTGTCCTGGATGGTGTCGAACTTCTTGCGTGTTGTTGGAGCTGCACCCATCCAGGCAAGTGGAGAGTATTTCATCACGCTTCTGACTTGTGCCTTGTAGATGGTTGACAGGCTTTGGGGAGTCAGGAGGTGAGTTACTTGCCGCAGGAATCCTAGACTCTGACCTGCTCTTGGAGCCATAGTATTTATATGGCTACTCCAGTGTTGGTAAATTCTGGCCAATATACTCATGTCAAACTGCATGAGACAAGCTTTACTAATTTGTGGCTGGTATTTTACCAGCATGCCATGCGTCCTGCTGCCAGGATCGAAAGCCCATCCCTAGCCCAAGCAGCCGTGCGGTGCCGTTCCTGTCTCGGAAATATCCCACGGTGATGGTGAGACATCAGGCTTCCCTCCTGATGCCTTCCACTGCTATTTTACAACACCTCCCACCTCCCAGCCCATCTCCACAGGGCTGGTAAAATCCAGCCAACGTGAATCAGCTTTAAAACATGGTGCAAGGTTTCTTTTCATTTATTGAAGGATGCTTTTAACTTTTTTTCATTGTGGTGATAATCGTGGAGAATCTTTCTGGATGATTTCAGTGAGGAGAGTGTTGCGATGCTCAGAATATTTTCACTGATGCAGAGAAGAGTGTGAGAAAGGCTGCAAATTAGGCCAGGCTCAGTTATGTTGGGTCTCAGTCTTACATCTGGGATTTATATCTTTTGGAAACCAAACAAAGCCAAACGTTTCAATAGGGTCAGGCTGGGGGAATGGACTCCCTATGTTGAGTGTCTGGGCATTGGGTAACCAGAGATACACTTAATGAGGCAGACCTTGTCAATAATCTTGAATGTGGGGCCAATCTGGGGTTCAAGGCTGAGATCATATTCTGGATTCCTGAAGAGAAACCCAAATTTTTTAATCAAATGCAGCCGCTTATAAATGGGACCACGGCCTGGAGGAGTCTGTTTCACATTTTTGTAGAACGTGCGAGGTTGAAACCCCTATTTGACTATCTGAGGGGGCTGCTCTTCAAGTTCTGGTTGCATTACAGTCCCACGCTCCTGATCGTCGGCCACCCAGTGTGCAGGGGAGCAGGCAAGTCAAGGAATCTCCTCATGGGAATGCTCCTGGGCCTCACCAACATTGCCATCAACAGGTCCAGGCAGTGGGCAGTCGAGGGGGTCACCCAGCCAGATTATTGTCTGTCTTCAGCAGCTATGTCCATGCCCTGGTGTCTGCGGAGAGGGAGCGCGCAGTGTCCACTGGTACACTTGAGGCCTTCCGCGACTGGTGGGCACCAGAGAGACTGGAGTGTATCGTCACCACTGGGAAAGACATTTTGTTTGATTTATTTACATTTCCTTTAAAGTTTTTCTTGTTACTGTTTATTACTGGTGCCACTTCAACAAGGATATCTAGTCTCTTTAAGTTATTTTCAAAAGAGGTATAAATGGGCCCACTGAGAGCTTTCTGTTTCTGAGTTGGGCACTCTGATACCTCCCCTGGCATGCTATCTTTTGGCTATAATTTGCAGCTTCTTCAATGGGCGAGTGCCCTCTGTACCCCAGTGGCATGGCTACCTTCCAGTGAGGTGAAAATTAAATGGGATTGCTTGAACCCTATGTATTTTGGCATACTCAGTGATGTAAATGGGCAGCTTATGTCAGGATCCATCCTCCACCGGTGAAAATTCCTCTGATTGGTGAGTGCAATGACCAAGGGTAGCCAATTTAAAATTATCATTAAGAGAGTGAGAAGAAAGTACAAATTTCCCGAAATAGAGTTATGGGGACCTTGAATGATTTGTTGCAGGAAGAGGTTGAGACAGAAACCATTGCTTCTTTGAAGTGAAAATTGGATAAATTTTTGATGTAGAGGATGATAGGCACAGAGGAACAGGAATAGGCCAGTCAGCTGTTCGAGCATGTTCCACCATTCAATGAGTTAATGACTGATTTAACTTCATTCACCCTCTTGGCTCCAGAGCCCTTAAAACCCTTGCCCAGCAAAACTTTATCAATCTTAGATTTAAAATTATTAAAGTGAGACAGTATCTACTGCTTTTGTCCCACATTTCTGCCAACCTTTGTATGCAGGAGTGTTTCCGAACTTCTCTCCTGAATGGCCTTTCTCTGAATTTAAGGTTATGACCTCTGTTGTCCGAGACTTTCCCACCTGCAGAAAAAAGGAATGGGCAACAAATGCTGGCCTTGATAGCGACGTCCACATCCCATGAAAGAATTGTAAAAAAAAACCCCTATCAATTCCTATCCAAACCCTCATCTCACCATCCAAGGAATACAAGCCTCGTTTATGGAATCTCTCCTCATATATTTAACACTTGCTGCCCTGGTGACATTTTGGTACAGGGTTATGGAGAGGAGCCAGGCATTGGGATTAGTTTTGGATTGTTCTAGCAAAGGGCTGGCACAGATGTAATGAGCTGAATGGCCTCCTTCTGTAATGTAAACATCTATATTTCTATTTTCTATGGTTTAATGGCATGAGCAGGACCAACTGGATAGAGTGAGGGACATTGGATTGTGATGCCCAAACAAACAAAATTATAGGTGAACATATGGTTACAACTGGGTACGGAACAATGTGATTTTGGTGTTTAGTATGGAAGTGTAAGGAATTGTTAATAATATAAAATGGCAAATAAGAAGGTGCTCATTTCTTGTTCATTTATGAGACTTGCTGATTTATACATAAACAACAAATTCCAGGTTATTTGAAGCTGCGTCTTTTATTATCTCATGTTCTCAATAATAAAAGTGTGAAAAAACAAGACTTCATATAATTTCATAAGGATAATGAACACATTAACCACAGTGCATCAACACCATTTTTGAGTGAGAAAAATCGGAGACTTTGCCGTGTTGCACCTCCATGGGACCATTCTACTCAGATTCTATTCTTACCTGGCACAGTGCCAGTAACATTAGTCCCAAAATTCATTAGGTGTGCCACCAATATCCAGCAATAATACTGGTAGGAGACCCAGCTGAATCCCCAGGAAAATGGTAGACATTCGGCTGTGCTGAATCTCCATAGTTTCCAGGAGCTTCTTTTAAGAAGTGGAACCTTTTTCAAAGCAAATGAAGCTAATGGGAGAGCCAGAGGCTGGAACTCCAGCTCCTGAACCTCAGTCAGGACTCAGCATAGTAGTGGCAGGAAATATGCCATGTGTGTGGAGGCAGTTAAGGTCAGAAATGGCCTCATCTCTGAAGTTCAGGCCTTGGACCCCCGAGGAGGTTAAAAAAAAATCTTTAAATTATGTCACAGATTGATTCCCTTGCTCAGGGGGCTGATAGGAGCATGGTCAGGTTAGGGGTGGGGGGGGTGGGGTGCCTGGGTTTCCCAGCACCTACAGGTGGGTAAGTGCTGGAGTTTTCAGCAGGCATAAACAGAAGGGTGCTGGACATATGCCTGAAGTTGTGTTTGTGCCTTCCTGATTCTTGCAAATGCGGCAAACTCCAACTAATCTTGCAAACTGACCTAGTGGAACAGACGTGAGGGGCTGAATGGCCCACTCCTATTCCTATGTTCCTCAACTCCAGTGGGTCAGTGATTAATGGGAAAGATGATAGACTTGCATTTATATAGCATCTTTCACAATCTCAGGATGTCCAAAGTGCTTCAGAGCCACTTTTTGAAGTGTAGTCACTGCTCTCATGCAGGAAACACTGCAGCCAATTTGTACACAGCAAGAACTCACAAACAGAAATGTGATAATTTTTTCTAAACATTTTATTTATTGTAAGAGATGGTAATATTTTCATTGAAGTTTGTGGTTGAGACTTGCGAGGCGATCGGTGCTAGGAGCATTGGTAGTTGAAAGGAAATGCAGAAAGCTATGCTGTTTACTGGTATACAGAACTGTGACCAAATCTGACCAGCATGCGTTGCGAAGGCCAAAAGGGTTTTTCGAGGTAAAGTTAACAGCTGCAAGCTACTATCTGGAATGGTTGCATATCCTCATGACCGCTGCCGGATACCAAGTTCCTGATGCAAGATTGAGGACTCTAATTGCCTGTCATATGATGCCTTCAGCTTCCCTTCTTTAAACAGAAGTATGTCCTTTACTGTGGAAAACTTAGAGAGATGATGACTGGGCAGGGTAGCTCTTACCTGCCTTCCAAGCATCAACTCTCCAGGCGACGGTAAGCCCATGTCTGATAGAGTAGCTTGGAGATGCAGATTTTCAACCTTGCGATCTGCCTACACATTAAAACTAACGATATGATGGTGCGCCCCAGGCGTTCAGCCATGCCATTGGACTTCGGATAATGTGATGGACTCCCCATTTGGCACACATGTATTGGAATGGTCTTCCTGCATATTGTGGCCCCTTATTGGAGATGATTTCTTCTGACGTGCCAAATAGGCTGAAGAGAACACTGCACTTGTATCTCATAGCTGCCTGATGATCAGAAACTCGGTGAAGTAATCTATGACAAGGAGGAAATCGTCACTTTGAACATGTAATAAATCCATGCCAATCTATGCTCATGGATGTGAAGGTGTTTCATGTTGGATCAAGGGCTCCTTCTGTTGATTTGGCTGACAACTTTGACATGCCTCACAGAATTTCACCAACATCTCAACATCACTGTTGATTCCTGGCCAATAGATCATCTCTCTGGCAAGGCCTTTTGTACATTCTATTCCCAAATGTCCTTCATGCATTTGTGCTCAGATATCAGAACTCAGAGCTTTGGGTATTAGGACTCGTTTCCCTTTGAAAATCACCCCGTGTGATATACCGAGCTTGACTCGATACAGCCAGAAACAGCGTAAACGTTCATTCACGTTCTGTATGGTGTCAGACCATCTTTCCAGAATCACCTTCCACAACAATGATAGGGTAGAGTCATGTGCCATCTCATCTCTTAGATGTTCGCATTTGTGAGGTCCAAAATTCATGAGATTGATCTGGAGGACATTCTCAATCTCAGTGTCCAACCGTGGATATGCAAATCTAGTGAGTCATGTGCATCTTTATTCGGGTTAGGCAAACTGTTCAGGGTGTCCATTGTGACCATTTTGCTGCCCGGTTTATATCGGACGTCACAATCGTAGCTCTGGACCTTCAGCAAATGTTTCTGCAACCGCGGAGGAGCACTAGTGAGCAGTTTGCACCATATGGTCTCAAGTAGAATAATTGGATTGATTTTGTGATAAAGTCTTCAATTAGCTTCCCTTCCTGCATGACGCAGGCACCTAATCCCCTCTGAGACACATCGACCTCAAGCATGCTCTCTTTGATCAGGTCTTAATACAGCAGCACGCTGTCTTGACTTGACAAAGCTAACTTTAAGGACTCAAACACCTGCTGGTGGTCTTCCTGCCACAAGTAGGGATACCTTTATGCAGCAATTCCATAAGCTGTGCTGCTCAATCAGCGAAATTGGGAATGTACGGGGACAAGAAGTTAAACAGCCCGAGGCACCATTGTAGGGTCTTCCCAGTCCTGAGGAGCTGGCATGGTTCTGACATCTTCAATCTTATCTTGGGTCTGGGTGTATACTTGAGCTGGCATTTTTGACCCAACGTTGAGCTGGCTCTTCTTGCTATTAAGCACAAGGCCCTCTTGATGGGCAGCCAGCATTAGCAAATGCAAGTTCCGGTCAGGTTCTGCCTCGATCCGATCTATCACCGCAAGATCATCAGCAATACAGAAACAGCCTGTGACATTTTCGTTATCCTGTCCATGTAATGTTGAAAAATGTCTTGGCTGACACACAGACCAATGGCAATGTCTGAAACAGTAAATCCCGAATGGCGTTCTGAAAGTTGTAAGTAGCTGGGATTTCTTGGCTAAGTGGACAGACCAGTAGCCACGCTTCGTTTCAAGCTTTGAAAAATACTTAGCACCAGTAAACGTAGGATTCAGCTCTTCCAGGGTTGGGATTTTTTGCAGACATCGCTTGAGGGCTAAATTCAGTCTTTGCAGTTCTAAGCAAATCCTGAGATTGCCATCATTCTTCAGCAGGCAGGTAATGGAGCTGCACCAATCGGAATGATGGTGCACTCGGCGAATGACTCCATTGTGCTCCATTTTATTCAGCTCCACTTTAAGATACTCTTGAATGTGCACACTGCACTTGCTTGGCACATCATAGTAGGAACTGCACCCTTCCTCACGTGCAATAGGGCATCACACTTGAAATAGCCGAGTGCAGCAAATCTGTCTGGGTAAAGTAGTTTCAGGTCTCTAACTGACACAATCCATGCCCTCTTGCAACCTTCCCTATCTTTCAGTGCAGTGCTGACCTCATGTATTATGATGATTTGTAAGTTTTGGCAGACTGGAGATCCTGCAACTGCTGGTCCAGTTATGTCTACAATATAAAAAATGTGTGATAGCCATTCAGAGCTCCCATAACTGCACTGTAAGGATAAATTGATAACATTCCAATGCACTTGATTGGAGAACCATTGTAAGCAGTCAGCCTAGCTGTGGTGAGTTGCATCATAGATTCCCATTTCATTAAATGCATGTTGTTACAACCGACCGCTCTAGTCAAAGCCCCAATCGAAATATACGATTTTGATTGTGGTGGGAGAAATGCACTGGTAATTCAATCCCATCCCTCCACAGATCACCTAACATATAATTTTAAACTTTACAAATTAAAGAAAGACCCAGCCAAATTGTACCATCTATTAGCCCCCGAATGAGGTGAGAGTGACTGCCCTTGACATCAAGGCAGCATTTGACCGAGGATGGCATCAAGGAGCCCTAGCAAAACTGAGGTCAATGGGAACCAAGGGAAAACCCTCCGCTGGCTGGAGTCCTACCTAGCACAAAGGATGATGGTTGTGGTTGTTGGAGGTCAATCATCTGAGCTCCAGGACATCACTGCAGGAGTTCCTCAGGGTAGTGTCCTAGGCCCAACCATCTTCAGCTGCTTCATCAATGACCTTCATTCAATCATAAGGCCAGAAGTGGGGATGTTCGCTGATGATTAAACAATGTTCAGCACCATTCGTGACTCCTCAGATACTGAAGCAGTCCATGTAGAAGTGCAGCAAGACCTGGACAATATCCAGGCTTGGGCTGATAAGTGGCAAGTAAAATTCGCGCCACACAAGTGCCAGGCAATGACCATTTCCAACAAGAGAGAAGCTAACCATCTCCCCTTCACATTCAACAACATTCCCATCACTGAAACCCCCACTATCAACATCCTAAGGGCTACCATTGACCATAAAGTGAACTGGAGTAGCCATATAAATACCGTGGCTACAAGAGCAGGTCAGAGGCGAGGAATCCTGAGGTGAGTAACTCACCTCCTGACTCCCCAAAGCCTGTCCACCATCTACAAGGCACAAGTCAGGAGTGTGATGGAATACTCTCCACTTGCCTGGATGGGTGCAGCTCCAACAACACTCAAGAAGCTCGACACCATCCAGGACAAAACAGCCTGCTTGATTGGCACCCCATCTACAAACATTCACTCCCTCCACCACCGACACACAGTGGCAGCAGTGTGTACCATCTACAAGATGCACTGCAGCAATGCACCAAGGCTCCTTAGACAGCACCTTCTAAACCCGCGACCTCTACCAACTAGAAGGACAAGGGCAGCAAATACATGGGAACACTACCACCTGCAAGTTCCCCTCCAAGTCACACACCATCCTGACTTGGAACTGTATCACCGTTCCTTCACTGTCGCTGGGTCAAAATCCTGGAACTCCCTTCCTAACAGCACTGTGGGTATACCTACCCCAAATGGACAGCAGTGGTTCAAGAAGGCAGCTCACCATCACCTTCTCAAGGGCAATTGGGGATGGGCAATAAATGCTGGCCTGGCCAGTGATGCCCACATCCCATGAATGAATAAAAAAAAACCAGGGTGTCTTTAAATCAACAAATTAACTGTTTAATTAGAAAAACTAAATTCTTAAAGACTATGAAAATATAAACAACATTTAAAACAGAAAAAATTAGAGTCCTTGCAAATTTACACTTCCCGATGAACAATCCTCTGATTAAAGTCCATGTGCAATCTTTCAAGGTCCGATGAGGAAAGGAAAACAGTCCAACACGCGAAGTTTCAAACTCCTCCTTCCAGCGATGACTACATTAGATCAACAACTCGCTACTACTTTCAATAGAATCAATCTGGCTTTAGAATTTTTGAGGGATTAAAGATTGTCACAGTCTAACATCCTTTCCTTCAGTTTAAATGATCAGAGATCTCTGTTTTGGCTTGACTTTTTAGAATTTTGATGGGGAATAATAAATACACAGACTAAATTCTTTCCTTCAGTTTAAATGGGCTGAGAGTTCTTCTTTCAGGTGCTAACACACAACTGTCTGTCTGTGTCCTCTGTTAGAACAGGCTGTTTGCACGAGAAGCCAGTTCAAAATTAAATTGTAACAAATATATCTCTAGATGCTCAGTCCGAGTGGCTGTATCCAAGGTAACGAGAATGCGCCCTTTGAATCGCAGTCTCCGAATTGCTGTATCCAAGGCAATGAGAATGCATTCTTTGACTCAGTCTTTGGAGCTTGCTGCCTTAAAGCAATATGGCTCTTTTCCCAGCCCTAAAGCCACACCGCATTCTTCCCGAAAAAAAACCTACATGATCATAACACCTCTACCCCTAGTGGAATGAAATGCCATTCCTGGAATGCATTTCATTAGAATGGACAAAAAAAAAACAAGTTGAAAATATGCTAACAATTTTTTTCCGCATTTACAAGCATACACTTTTCTAAAAATGTCCAGACTACAGCAACAAGTTCCACCAGAACATTTCGGCTTTCAATTTTTAAAATGTTGTCCCAATTAACCCATTTTAAATTTCTAAGCACAGTCTTCCAATTGTATTGTGTTTTCCTTCCAAGTGTCCCTATTGTCCATCACCTCAGGTGAACTGCACAGCTAGCAGCACTGACCACTACTGGGTTTGCTATTCTCTGAGAAGTTTCTCGAATACCCCTTAATCTATGTGGCATCACTTGATGCTGGAAAATCCTGTCTGGTGTAACAGATGCTGATTTTTTTCCTTACCCTGGGGTATCGAAGGAATTTGACAGATTTCCTCCAACACATCTGTCTCTTTGTGACAGATTGTGTTGCCCACTCTATACTTACAGTGCTTTACGTAAAAATTTGGGTAGGAGTCTGCCTTCTTTACCACAGTGACTTTTCTAGAGTCTATGCAGGTTTGAGCCGACCCACCAGGTTTAGACACCACCTGAGAATTCCAGCTGTCCTGACTCGATTCAACTAAGCTGCCCTTCAGCATGCATTATACCTCTGATTCCACTTGGGCCTGTCTGTCTGGACTTCAGCGACAAGGATGTTGTTTTAAAGGAATGGCTCCCCCTATCCCACATCATGTGTGGCTATGGTTGTACATCCTGGCTTATCCCTGCAAACTTTTTGAAATGTTGTGAAAACCCTGGTTAGGACTTCACACTGTTTTGTCTCTAAGTGTAAAAGCCTATTGTTTAATTTTCCTAGCCATTCTGTATTCGCTAATTGGATAATTGGAGGTTCAATCTGAGAATTTCCTAGGCCTACTTCTGCCTCATCCTCACTATCCTTTTACAATTTTCAATTTTCCAATTACCTGACATTTTTATGTGCCACAACTAGTTCTTCTTCTGATGATCAGGGGTGTCATTCAACTAATCTACCTTACCCACTCTTTTGATCACTCTATATGGACCACTGAATTGTGCTTTATATGGTTCCCGCTGCAATGGTAACAACACTAATACTTCATCTGCTGGCTTTATAGTAGGTTGTGGTTTTTCCACCATTTGACAGTTATGGCATGTCCTACAAAATTGTCTGACATCCTTTGTAAGACCTGGCCAGTCATAATGTTTGCTTATGTGTGATTTGGTCTCCCGAATTCCCCTATGTCCTGCAAAAGGAATATTGTGTGCTAACCTTAATAATCTTTGTCGATATTTAGGTGGTACCACTATCTGTTCAACAACTGTCCAGTCTTCGTCGGCAGGTCTGTGAGGCAGTATCCATTTCCTCCTCAAAACCTCATTTGCCATATAATAGCCTTCCAGAGCTCCTTTCACCTCAGCTTCTGACAGAGCCGTCTGTGCTGCTCAGTATATCTCTGGATCAGCTTGCTGTGCTGCAATGATAGATGATCTGTTAAACAACTCATTTGGATTATCTAAATCGTCAAATAAGTTTTCAGATACTTGGCTATCTATTTGTGGTGCCCGTTTTACCTCTGACAATGGATCTGTTTAGCCATTGCTCAAGTAACTACACATGCAGGAAATATTCCCGGAACTGGTTCCTGTAATTGCACCGTTTCTTTAATATCACTTGGTTCCTCTGTAACTATTGGAGAAACTGATACTTTTGATCCAGCCAAATCATTTCTTAGGAGTAGATCAATTCCCTTTACTGGTAAACTGTGGACAACACCTGCAGTAACTATTCCAGATATTAAGTCCCTCTATTGGCATATTTTATACAAAGGTATGGGTATACACTCCCCACCAATTCCAAATAACTAAAACTTTAGCATTCAAGGTACTCTCTGGTGGAAACATTGTATCTTTCCCCAGCAAGAGTGTTTGGGTTGCTCCTGTGTCCCTGAGTATAATGAGAGGTTTTCCTGCCTCACTTACAGGATATGGAGTTACTCATCCCTTTGACAAAAATTCATTCTAACTCTCAGGTATTTTATTCTTAGCATCTACACTCCTTTTAGTTTTAGTATCTGGGTTCACATTCACAGCTACAGTTAAAGCTATGGTCTGTTCTGCTTTACTCTCAGTCAGAGTCTTTTCCTCTGCACTAACTTTGCGTACCCCAACAAGCCTCATGGGTTTACCTCGCAATTTCCAGAAGTCTGAACAAAGATGACCCATTTTGTTGCAATGATAACACTTTAGCTTGCAAACCTCACTTCTAACCTCCGCACCTTCATTTCTGACCTGAGGAGGTGATCCTGGGGCATTCCCAGCTCTTTCTTCTTGTCCTTGGCTACTTGCCTTCCTTTCACTCTCCCACTTTCTATCCATCTCAGGTTTATGGGGGGAATGGACAAAATAGGTTGGCTTATTCACAAGCTCAAAATCATCAGCAACCTCTGCTGCTTGCCTAGCTTTCAAAATTTTCAGGTTATCTATATGAGTTCTCACTACTGAAGGAATGGAGGTTTTAAACTCTTCTAAGAGAATCAATTCTCAAAGATTCTCATGTGTGGTTTCTAACTTTAATGCCCGTATTCAATGGTCAAAATTCATTTGCTTCACCCTCTCAATGTCTGCCCAGCCAATCTCCGTAATTCCCAAACTTATGACAGTGAGCTTCAGGGACTAACTCATATGCAACGGGAATAGCCTTTTTTGCCAACGCATAATCTGCAGAAGCCTCTTCAGAAAGCATGGCATAAGTTTCATGAGCTTTGCCTACTAGCCTGCCCTGCATGAGCAATGTCCAGCTCTCTTTCGGCCATTTCATCTGTTTTGTTATTTTTTTCAAAAGATATGAAAAATGCCTCTACATCTCTTTCCTCAAACTTAGTAAGAGCCTGCATAGACTTAAACAACTTCTTGCTGGGTCCTGATCTAAATTCAGATTCTTCCTGACCTGAATTTTCCCTGGATTCAAGACTACCCTATTGTCTCAGTTCCATCTCTTTTAACTTAAATTCCCTCTCTCCTCTTTCACTTTCTCTCTGAAATGCTCTCACTTTCTTCCTTCCATCTTTTTCCAATTCAATTTTCTTAATGGTATTGCTATTTCTTTTTTCTTTTCTTTTTCCTCTTTCTCCAATTCAAGTTTTCTTAATTCTTTTTCTGCCTCAAGTTTTTTAATTTCTAACTGAATCCTAGCCAATACCATTGCATCACTCTCGGACCTACTACCTTCATGTCTCTTGTACTCCCTTTCTTGTTCCTCGTATTGCCCTTCATCTGTATCATCATCATCTTCTTCTACTAATTCCAGATGTTCAGCTATTATGTCAATTATCCCTGCTTTTTTGGCACCTAATTTCAATTCTAACCCCAATTTTGCTGCCAATTCTTTTAATTTGTTCTTAGTTAAAGTTATCAAGTCACTTAGGGAAACATTCTGCTTTCCCAAAAACTCTGCTGCAATCACAAATGCCATTACAATGGTATAGACTGTACCTTATTATACAAGAGACCTGGTTCTTTTAATTTCTTTGTAATTGGTGTCAGATTTAGATCCCAACAATCGAGTTTCCAATTAATATGATCCCAGACTCGAGAGCAATTAATCTGATGCCAAACACAGGACCCCAATTTGAATATGTTGTCCCAGAAATGAGTAATTACTATGACTCCAAATGCAAGCCCTCCAAATTAGTCTGATTCTGATCCCAGATGCGGGAAACCGAATTAAACATGATTCAACTGCGAGCGACACCCCAGTTGATAAACCCGATTAATATGTGATTCATCTTTCGAGCGAGCCCCCAATTAATATATCATGACCAACCATTCCAGTCAAAGCCCCCAATCAAAATATACTGATTGGGGTGGGAGAAAAGTACTGTTAATTCAATCCCATCCCTCCACAGATCGCCTAACATATAATTTTAAACTTTACAAATTAAAGAAAGACCCAGCCAAATTGTACCATCTATTAACTCCCGAATGAGGCTAACCAAACCAGGTGTATTTACATCAACTAATTAACTGTTTAATTAGAAAAACTAAACTCTTAAACACTATAATGATATAAACAACATTTAAAATAGTAAAAATGTAATTAGAAAAACTAAATTCTTAAACACTATGATGATATAAACAACATTTAAAATAGAAAAAACTAGAGTCCTTCTGATTAAATCCTCTGATTAAAGTCCACACGCAATCTTCCAGGGTCCCGATGAGGAAAGGAAAACAGTCCAACACGCGAAGTTTCAAACTCCTCCTTCCAGCGATGACTACAGTAGATCAACAACTCGCTCCTACTTCCAATAGAATCAATCTGGCTTTAGAATTTTTGAGGGATAAAAGACTGCCACAGTCTAACTTCCCTTCCTTCAGTTTAAATGATCAGAGATCTCTGTTTTGGCTTGACTTTTTAGAATTTTGTTGGAGAATAATAAATAAACAGACTAAATTCTCTTCCTTTAGTTTAAATGGGCTGAAAGTTCTTCTTTCAGGTGCTAACACACAACTGTCTGCCTGTGTCCTCTGTTAGAACAGGCTGCTTGCACGAGAAGCCAATTCAAAATTAAATTGTAATAAATGTATCTCTCAATGCTCAGTCCGAGTGGCTGTATCCAAGGTAATGAGAATGTACCCTTTGAATTGCAGTCTCTGAATGGCAGCAGGCAATTAAGAAGGCAAATGGTATATTGGCCTTCATAGTGAAAGGATTCAAGTACAGGAGCAAGGATGTCTGGCTGCAATTATACAAGGCCTTGGTGAGACCACATCTGGAGTATTGTGTGCAGTTTTGGTCTCCTTATCTGAGGAAGGATATTCTTGCTATGGAAGGAGTGCAGCAAAGGTTCACCAGACTGATTCTTGGAATGACAGGACTGATGTATGAAGAAAGATTGGGTTGATTAGGCTTGTATTCGCTAGAATTTAGAAGAATGAGAGGGGATATCATAGAAACCGACAAAATTCCAACAGGACTGGACAGACTAGGTCAGGAAGGATGTTCCCGATGGTGGGGGAGTCCAGGACCAGGGGTCACAGTCTAAGGATAAGGGGTAAGCGTTTTAGGGCTGAGATGAGGAGGGATTTCTTCACCCAGTGAGTGGTGGACCTGTGGAATTCTCTACCACAGAAAGCAGTTGAGGCCAAATAATTAAATATATTCAAGAAAGAGGTAGATATAGTTCTTAGGGCTAAAGGGATCAAGGAATATGGGCAGCAAGTGGGAACAAGGTACTGAGTTAGGATGATCAGCAATGATCGTATTGAATGGCGGTGCAGGCTCGAAGGGCCAAATGGCCTACTCCTGCTCCTATTTTCTATGTTTCTGTCCAAGACAATAAGAATGCATTCTTTGACTCAGTCTTTT
Source organism: Heterodontus francisci (assembly GCF_036365525.1). NCBI lineage: Eukaryota > Metazoa > Chordata > Chondrichthyes > Heterodontiformes > Heterodontidae > Heterodontus > Heterodontus francisci. Next base: position 163,938,935 of record NC_090372.1, on the reverse strand, counting down.
GAGCTTTCTGCCTCAAACCAGTATGGCTCTTTATCAAGCCTTAAAGACACATCACATTCTTCCCGGAAAAAAAAACTACAGGATCATAACAATGTCCCTCAGTATACTGATGAGCAGAATAGTTGTACTTGCTCCAGTGTCAATTTTAACTCTGAGCTTATGCCTGCCACTCTTCTGTAGACATATAATTCCGATCATGATGAATGCCTCAGATTGCATAATAGCATTGACATGTTGATCCAAATTAACTATGTGAAATGCTTGCTTGCTGTTCGCATGAGTGCACTCTTCATCAGTGTCCTTCTGGCAATCTGTCTCTCTGCTGACCTGCTTGGGCTTTTGTTGTGTATTTGCATACCTTTTGTTGCATTTGCCATCCTGTCTTGCAGACGTTCTTTCTGCACGTGATCTGTCACCATTCCAGTATCTGAGCTCAGCCGACTGCAATGTACCTTGCCCAATGTCCTCACATGCTACAATCTTTGTACAGGTCCTGGTACACTGAACAACTGCAATTTGGATGAGTCAGGCTACATTTACCACATGTCTCAGCAAACATCCGAGCCTTGGTTACCATACCAATTGTTGTAGCTGTCCCCAATGCTTGTAATTGTTGGCATTCAGCCACGATGGCTTCAAATTTCCTTCCATCATTGAGTAGTGCATCTATGGTGTGCCCTTCCTTCTTTTCTAGAAGGTGTTTTTGAAAGGCCTCTTGTGGGGTGGATGCAATTCCTAGCTCTGGAACCCTGTTCTGACAGTTCAATATGTGCGAAGTTGCAATATTGAGCTTTGTCTCAGCACCTTGCAACAAACTGGTCAATGGACTCACCTTGTCTTTAACAATAAGTTATAAACTCAAGACGATGTAGTCGTAAATTTACCTTCACTTTGAGTTGTTCCTCCAGGATTGTTCATATCTTGCTAGCCTCTTTCTGATCCTTAGGTGACAATCCAAACATATTGATTCATTACAGGCCCTTGTTTTTTAGACAGCTGGAACTTGTAGTACCAGCAGCTGCCACAATCAACCTTTTACTTTGTGCTGGACCTCCAGTGGTGCTGTTGGGTTCTTCCTTCTATTTTTGGTTTAGGTCCGTTCATGAAGCAAAAAAAACCCCAAGAAAGCTAAAACAGTAATGGCTTCAGCTACTGCTGTTCAAATTTTCAACTCACTGCCAGATAGATGAAAGCTCTGATCTCCTGGCAAATTGCCTGCTGTACTCAGAGTTTCAACACATCCCAGGGTCCGGTCTGTAGTCTAGCTCTCTGCAGTTTTGTGGGGTTTCCTGCTGACTGTTGTCCAGTCTCTTCAGCCGCTCCAGGTAGGCAACCTGCTGTTCTTTCTTTGCTCTTGATGTGTCCTTAAGAAAAAAAATCAAACATTGAAATGATGTAATTTTTGGTGGTCTTTATAAAAAAATATATCCCAAACGTTGCCACCATACAATGTTAATTGTTCCTTTGGTGTGTGATCTATTGTAAGACTCACAGGACTGCAAGTAATATCCAAAGTAAACATGGGTATTATTATATTTTATCTGGAACATATAAACAGTTACTGCACAAGCTAAATCCAAGTACTTCTTGTTCTGCTGGGCTCCACCCACAACTAACTGGTTATGTGTAACAGGACATCACTTCCTCCAGTGATCTTTCCTTATAGCCCTTAAGGTGGTCCTCTCTTAAGGTGATCCTTAAGGATGTTCCATAACACTGTGATGACACGTTCCATCACTTTGCTGATGATCGTGAGTAGACTAATGGGGCGATGGTTGGATATGTTCTGCTTTTTGTGGACAGGACATACCTGGACAATTTTCTACAATGTCAGGCCGATGCCAGCTGCACTGGAACAGCTTGGTTAGGGTGTGGCTAGTTCTAGAGTACAAGTCTTCAGTACTACAGCCGGGATGTTGTAGGGCCCATAGCCTTTGCTGTATCCAGTGCCTTCAGCTGTTTCTTGATATCAGATGGGGTGAATTAGAGTGGCCGAATACTGGCATCTGTGATGCTGGGGACCTCAGGGGGAGGCCGAGATGGATCATCCACTCGGCACTTCTAGCTGAAGATGGATGCAAATGCTTTAGCCTTGTCTTTTGCACTGATGTGCTAGGCTCCACCATTGTTAAGCATGGGGATATTTGGGCAGCCTCCTCCTCCTCATCCTGCTAGTTGTTTAATTGTCCACCACCATTCACGACTGGATGTGGCAGGACTGCAGAGCTTAGATCTGAGCCATTGGTTGTGGGATCGCTTAGCCCTATCTATCGCATGCGGTTTTCACTGTTTGGTATGCAAGTAGTCCTATGTTGTAGCTTCACCAGGCTGACACCTCATTTTTTGGTATGCCTGGTGCTGCCCCTGGCATGCCCTCCTGCACTCTTTATTGAACCAAGGTTGGTCTCCCGGCTTGATGGTAATGGTAGAGTGGGGGATATGCTGGGCCATGAGATTACAAATTGTGGTTGAATACAATTCTGCTTCTGCTGATGGCCCACAGCGCCTCATGGATGCCCTGTTTTGAATGGCTAGATCTGTTTGAAATCGAAGGACTGTGCGGTGGTCACTCCTACCAATACGTCATGGACAGATGCATCTGTGGCAGGCAGATTGGTGAGGATGAGGTCAAGTAGGTTTTTCCTCACCACCTGCTGCAGACACAGTCTAGCAGCTATGCATTTTAGGATTCGGCCAGCTCGGTCCGTAATGATGCTACTCAGCCACTCTTGGTGATGGATATCGAAGTCCCCACCTAAAGTATATTCTTTGTGCTTGCTTCCCTCAGTGCTTCTTCCTACAGGTGTTCAACATGGAGAAACACGGATTCATCAGCTGGCAGGGTGGGAGGTGGGGAAGGGGAGTGTGGAAGGTGGTAATCAGCAGGAGGTTTTCTTGCCCATGTTTGACCTGATGCCATGAGACTTCATGGGGTCCGGAGTCAATGTTGAGGACTGCCAGGTCAACTCCCTCTGACTGTACACTACTGTGCCGCCACCCCTGGTGGGTCTGTCCTACTACTGAGCTGCTGGCCCTCTGATTGGGTGGAAGCTCTTGGAGGCAGGATCCCAGTCTTTAAAGGGCTAGGGACCCCAGTGCCAGGCTGTTTATTAGCCCGGTGCTGTTGAATCACTCCAGCGATGTCTCCAGCTGGCCAAGGTGTGATTTCCCCTTGCTTTTTCGGCCCGGCAGATGGAGATTAACCGTGGGCACAAAATTCAGCCCATGGTGTCTTGGTCATTCTACGCATCCTCTGTGCAGTCTTTGTTCTCATCCACAGTGGTAGCAAGTACCTCATCCTGTTGGATAATGGCAAAGGCTGAAGATTCTTCACCATTTTATCTGTAGTCCCTTTGCCTACCTGAGTTGCAGTCACATCCTCCTGTCTCTGACCATTAACCAAATCTAAACTACTACATAACCTAAGGGATATGGCTGCCTCTTGGGTCAAAATGTCCATGTAATTTTGAGGGAAATCAGAGAGGAAATAGCAGAGACTCTGACCAGAATCTTGGATGGTTTTTGATTCTTTGCTTATTTTCGCCTTGTACAGATCCAATGTGTGGTAGCCTGCAAGCCATATGCAGTTCTGGCTATCTAGTCCACTAACAATTGTTTCTGTTCTGCTGTCTATCGCTGGATACCTGATCCTGTGGTGGTCAATTGGGTTACACAGTAAAATCACATTGTGCATCATTCATATTTACATCCAGAACACAACTCGCATTTCAATAATTCATTAAAGCAAAAAGAAAGAAGCAAAAATCCGTTTCACTTCCACCCAGATATCAATGCAATTTGAGTAGAATCAACTTGAATTATGCAAAATACTGTGCAAAGTTAAAATGTAGGAGAGATACATACATAACCATTTACACATAAATTCCTGTAAACCTGTACACTTCTCGAAGCAGACCCCACCCTTAAAACTGGCCACACCAGGTCAGAATAGTGAGTTTATCCCAATTATGCCCTTGTCACATTGTGACCAAAATTTGAGACGCATGGGAATCATGGTCACATTAATCCATTGTTAATGACCTGCTGATCCAGTAACCAGCAGTCAATTGACTCAGCTCTGTTTCTTACTTTAAATTCAGTTTAAATGAGTTCAAGTTCAATCAGTTTATCTGTCCTTGGTAGAAAGATCTGCGACCAGCAGTCAATCAAAACCAGTGACTGGTCAATTTCTTCAGCTGCAGTAATTCTGGTCACCACATTTTAGGAAGGATGTGAGGATCCATGAGAGGGTGCAGAGGAGATTTACCAGAATGGTTTCAGGGATGAGGGATTTTAGTTCCAAGGTTAGGTGGGAAAAGCTGGGGTTGTTTTCCCTGGAGCAAAGGAGATTGAGGGGATATTTGATAGAGATGTACAAGATTATGACAGGCTTAGATAAGTTAGAGAAGGAAAAACTGTTCCCATTAACTGATGGTACAAGGACTAGGGGACACAGATTGAACAGATTCAATGGGTATGTATGGAAGAACATTTTTATGCAGTAAGTGGTAATGATAGAGTACTCGCTGCCTACAAGGGTAGTGGAAGCAGAGACAATCAGTGATTTCAAAAGGAAATTGGATGGGCATTTGAAGGAAGTAAACTTGCAGGGTTAAAGGGATAGGGTGGGGGACTGGAACTGACTCGATTGCTCCAAGGAGAGCCAGCATGGACTCCATGGGCTGAATGTCCTCCTTCTATGCTGTAAATGACTCTATGGTTGGAATTTTATGCCCCCCAAAGAGCGGGAAAGTGGAGGGGGGAGGCTCGGGGGACCCTTCCCAACCTGATCCTACCTCCGCCGCCACTTTACGCAGGGCAGCGGCAGCGAAAACGGCCCGTCCGCCCCAGACCAATCGTAGCCCTTAAGTGACCACTTATCAGCCTCTTAACGGCCTCCACCCACCATCGCGGGGATTTTACCATTGGCAGGTGGGCGACCCAGGCCTGAGAAAAACCGCCTGACAAAAGCAGGTGGAGCTCTGATGGCCCTCATGATGGGGCACACTGTGCCTGGTGGAGGGCCACCCCCGCTGCCCCAGCCACCCCCAACATGCCCCCCCCCCCCCCCGTTCCCCCAATCGACCAGCCTTGCCTCGCCTGGGCCCAACCAATCACCCCCGGCGAGGCAACATAAACTTACCTTGGTTCCGGGGCTCCATGTCATCTTCTTCTTGAGGCTGGGGTGCAGTCCCAGTAGTGACCACCACTCCTGGTGGCGCTGCTGTGACTAAGAGCTGCCAGCCCACTGATTGGCCACAGCTCCATTAGGCGGGACTTCCTGTCTGAAGCGGGTGGAAGTCCCGCCTCAGAACAATAAAAGGTCGGGGAACTGCAAAATGTGGGTTGGATCCCCAGGCCAGGCGGAAGTGGGTTTGCCACCGACTTTTCAGTCAGTGGATGGCTCCCATCCAGTAAGGGAAAAATCATGGCACATGACTCTAACTATCTGAAAAAATTTTCTGCTCAGATGAGTTTGATTCACTAACCTTCAGGCCCCATTGTCCATGTTCTAATAAATATTTAGTTATGATCGATAATGCTACTTGATCCATGAATTCATGTGAGAGTTTATGCTCCAGCTTATGCTCGTGAGTTTGAGCGGAAACCTGAACCTAACTTCACATCTGCAAAAGCGCTACAAATTGCAGCACTTTTGGAATACATTTTCCTGATTGAACCATGAGGGGAAACTCCAGGCCATTGCATTTTACATTGCAAATTAAACAAGCAATAGGTGATTAGGAGAACTGCGTGGTACAGTCAAAAAGGTCCATTTCAAGGAGGATTGTAACATTCCCTGTGAGTGAGTGAGTGTACCTGTCTCATGCATTTTTCTTTCTCTGCTACTTCTTGCTTGGGAAACGACAGCAACAGCAGAGCAAGGCAAATGGATCAAGTCTCTTAACTTCCTATTTGATGCGAATATTATCTTTTGCATGAATTTCTGAATTGACTGGCTAGTACTTTTTTTAAAAAAATCTCCAGCTTATCCATATTAAGCCTCCTTGAAGGACTGTTCATATTTTAAAGACATTTAAAATGCTATGACTTTGATGAAGCAGGGTGAATGGCGTTTGTGTGGAGAATTAACACCAGGGTGGATCAGTTGGGCTGAGAGGCCTGTTTCTGTGCTCTATATCCTATGTAATACTTGGTAAACAATCAGTCTATTTATTATTTGGATTTGCCTCTTGTAGGTACTGTAATAATCATATTCAGTGCAATGGCCAAAATAATTACAGTATGCATTCCAATAAATTCAATCCACTGTGGAGTATTCAATTATATCGCTCATTTAGTACAATGCAGTAAAAAGAACTGGAACTGTACAAAAAGTGAAAATATGCAGATGTGATCATAAGGTTTAGGAACTCAATCTTGTTGTGTATCATTGTTAATGTACATCAACTTCTCATTTGTGCCTGTTCACTGTTTAAAAGATGTGAGTTTAAAATAGATCTACTTAAAGAGGAATAATACTGGATTGAAGAAAGGGAACAAGAACTTCCATTAGTTTGTGCTGGTTTAACAAACACTCAGCTGGAAGTTGCCCTCCCCACAAACTGGCCCTGCCCCCAGATGGAATTAATGAGCTTGGCACGTTTCCCCCGATTGTGCCCATTTGCAAAGGTTTAGGAGGCTCTTACATTCAGCTTGTTTTTTTGGTAAAAAGGCACTAATAAGCATATTTCAAATGTTTTTAAATATTAAAAAGATTTAGTTTACCAAGAAACTGACTAGTGTACACTAAAAAACTTGTTGCAGTAATTTTTTTAAAAGTCATTTTCAGGTATATAAAATCAGCTTACTGTCATGTGCTGGACTAGAAACTCTTATTAAAAATGTTTATTTTTTGTGATGGGCCCAACCATAAAAATATGCATTTTAATAATCATGATGTGTTGCATATAAATATGCTTGTCAGACTTAATGGACATGCTAGAAACCTGGAATTAGCGAGCCTTTTACAAGGGTGCAGGAGATGAAACCATGTTAGGGGCAGAGATTCTCCTCCTACTCAATCCTGGAATGGCAAGGAAATTTGGGTTTCAAAGGCATTTAGAGAAACTTTACATGAATTTAAAGATGCAGCTTACATATCACATTAAGCTGTTATAGTTGATAACAGTGTTATGACCAGGTGAGGAAGGGATCTCTGGTTTGACCTCAACAAGGCTTATTCTTTTAACACAGTGATTTAGCTTACCACCTCAGTGAGCACTTGCTCACTCTTCCTTGACTATAATTACAAATAAACCAATCAGTCAGGTTTTCTTGAGTTTAAACATGAAAGATGTAAGTTTATTAACCTTATCACTCTAAACTGGTTAAAATTACTGAAATATGCAACACATCCACGCTCACATTCATACGAGAGGCACGCACACTCACAAATAGATGCAGAAGAGAAAAAAGGAGTTAGGAGGTTGAAGTACAATCCGTAATAAATGGAATTCAAATACTGAGTTTCAATGTCCTTAGTTGAAGTTAAAGTCTTGAAGTCCTCGCTGGGTCATGCACATTTCAGGCTTGCTTCTCTGGTTCTGGAAGGCCAAAGAGAGGCTTTATCCATCATCTTGGTTGTTGCCTGTGAGGGTCTGTAGATTTGAGGTTTAGCTGCAGCCGAGACCTTCCTGGGACTTTGCTGGAGAGGCAGAGAAAGAGAGAGGTGCTGTTTACTTCCCTGGAGTTCAGTTACTGTCTTTCTACCTTCTGAGGCACAAATCACAAACTCAAAGGCATGTGCTCTTTGTTTGCAAACAGAAGTTTCTGGAAGATTGTTTGAAATCCAAAGTTCTTCTCTCAAGCTGTACAAACAGACTTGGTAGGGGGTGGGGGGCAGGGTTGGCTCTTTCAAAGTCAATGGGTGTCGAGGCTTTTGACGACCACAACTGACAAAAACCATTCTCGGTAATTGAAAAGAGTGCACCCCTATTGCTCTAGCTAGACTGGGTAATTACCTCTGTCTCTCAGCCAGTCTTTGGCTTCTCATATGCAACTTGTACATAGCCAGCTTTAGCTGTTCTGTTCTGCTTTTTGAAAGTTATTTGTTATAATGTCCAGTAAAATGGTCTCAGGCAGAGTTTCATACGACAAAATTAATATTTTTGCATTTGGCATGTGTGTTTTCCATCACAACAGGTTTTTCCAGTCTAATGAGTATATTGTTTATTCCTCTGTCAGTTTATTGGCCCTATCTCTTAGTTTTGTTAGGCCACCTTATATTAATTTCTCTAATGAAAATAAAAAAAGGTACAATGTTTTGAGACTTGATTACAGTCAGTAAGGCTGCTAGTTTCAAGGTCTGCATGATGGGCTGTTAATCCAGAGACAATAGAAGCCTGTGATTCGACTCAAAATAAAGATAAGAGGGGCCCAAGGACCCTCTGTGCCTGTATGTATTGTCAATATGATTAGGTAGATTAGGGGGAGTACGGGAGAAAAAGTGATTGAATGAATTCAGCTGCAAGTTCCAGTTTGTGGAGTATAACCAGGGCCTTAATTGGAACCACTCTCAGTGTAGAAGATTCAACAATGAGCACTTGTCGGGTGAACGAGGACAAACTGCAGAAGGACCGAGAAACAGGATATCACACCTTCTGCCCAAGGAACATCTGGGTAATATAATTCTCAATTGTACCTTGTAAACTTTTGTTCAAATACTGTGTTATAAATTAAGTCTTACTCATAGCAAATAAAATGCACCACTGTTACCAATATGGTATCAGCTTTGAACAATTGGAAAGAATCCAAAACCTCACTGTGCTGTGCCCAGGCTATGCTTAATGCACAGGCTGCAGTTTGTTTGACTGGTTGATGAGTAAAGCTGCAAGATATTCCCCATTCATAGTAAAAATTCTTACAACTATTTTTTCAAACAGATCACTACTTGCGCACAATTGTTAGTGTCTCTGCATGCGGTGGAACTGATGCTGGTAATGTATTTTCAAGTTACGTATTAATAAATTACTGCTTGCAGAAATTCCTTTATCTTGGATTAGCACTGAAAATAATAATTTACACAACACTCTAAAAATCCAAGTGACTGATGAACATTAGCCGTAGCCTGAAAACAACATTAATTGTGGATGTTTATTTGACCATTAATTTCAGAGTTTCATAAGGAATTGTGCATAGTAATGGGCATAAAGCTCTTTAGAATTAAGTTTGGGTTGAACATCACAGATGCCAGCAGAGGCAACTGGAAAAGTGAAAATTAAAGAATAAAAGAAAAATCATAAAAGCAAAATACTGCAGATGCTGGAAATCTGAAATAAAAACAAGAAATGCTGGAAATACTCAGCAGGTCTGGCAGCATCTGTGGAGGGAGAAGCAGAGTTAACGTTTCAGGTCAGTGGCCCTTCTTCAGAACTGGCAAATATTAGAACTGTAAAAGGTTATAAGCAAGTTAAGCGGGGGTGGGGCAAGAGATAACAAAGGAGAAGGTGTAGATAGGACAAGGTCACAGAATAGCTGACCAGAAGATCATGGAGCAAATCATTGTTTTCAACAGCATGCAGTCTCAAATCTTTTACTAAACACGGCTAAATCTTACCTCTGTCCCAAGAACACCACAATGGTGATGAGGGAAATAGAAAATGGATGGTGTAAAACTGGTAGCATTGCTTTCAGGTATGAAACTTCTGAAAGGTTTTTGTCTGCTTCCTGAAGACTGTATTTTAAGTTGGAGACTGTGTTAGGCACACACAGGAAGCTTGTACAGTGGATACACACATGCACTAATCTCTCCAAAATAACCATCTAATCAAAAAAAATTATCTTGGATCATTGCGGAGAAGTTTCCTCTGGAAGGAACATGATTCTAGATCCTTGCTCACGCACTATCACTGCATTGCTGATCAATATGGCATTGTCTATTTCCAATCTACCACCTTTTGATGTGCATTTGAGGCCATCATCTGTATTCCCATGTTGGCAAAAGTAGCTGCAATGTTTCAAAGGCACAATGGCAGGATTTGTAATCACTGATGACCAAAGAAAAATGGCCTTACATCTCCATTATGGAGATTAAGCATTAGAAGACATCTTTGAGCCACTTATGGGTCTTTTTCTGGTTGGCAAGATGTAACTAGTGGGGTGCCACAGGGTTCGGTCCTCGGGCCCCAACTATTTACAATCTATATAAATGACTTGGACGCAGGGATAGAAGGTACTAAAAACCTACTTTACACCCAAGAAAAATATCATATTTGAAACGATTGTCTTCTGATGCATTAAGCAAGAAGCAAATGAGACAATTGACCAATATTGTATGCGAATGAGGCAACTAGCAACCCAATGTAACTTCTGTGATGTTGAACATGTCAAACAGGAAATCAAAACACAAATAATCAAAGGCTGTCTCTTTAGTCAGCTACACTTAAAAGCACTCAAGAAAGATAGAAACTCTGAGAGCTGTTGGAGTTAGCAAGATCATTAAGTCCAGCGCCACTGAAGTTGAGGCTGCTCACAGTAACTACAACACTCCCATTTCAACTCCTATGACACAGTTCATTGCTCCATGCCAGGAAACCACCTGAAAAGCAACAACAGCAGTCTCTCAGAGCTGCAACTTATCCAAAGAATGTTTCCACTGTGGTGGTGCTTACCCACACCAAACAGAGTGCCCTGCTACTGATAGAAAGTGTAAAGCTTGTGGAAAACCCAACCACTTTGCTCATGTTTATCACTCATCAGCAAAATCAACCACTAAGACCAATACCAGGAGAAGGGTGCTGTTGTGCATACCACAGCAAAAGGGTGAGAAAATGTAGCCAGTGTAGAGGTGGATGACCCTGAACATACCTTTTTCTTCTCTCTCAGACTGTAGCTGGATGGCTAACACCTAAGCATCTTCAGAGCATGAAGGGAAAAATAGCCAGCCTTGCACAAGGACAAGGACTGTGAAACAGCTGCAGTTGCAGTTTACTGAGCCCAGCCTGCTGTATAGGCAGTGTGTGATAAGATGTGCTCCGAATGAGACTGTGAGACTGCTGCAGTTGCGAAGGATTGCTGGACAAGGATAGATAAGAAGAACAAGGCCAACAGATGTATTTTGTTTTGCTTTGCAACTAGCACGAAGCAAATAGATGACTCCAAGTCATGGGTGTGCATGACTAAGAACATTCGATGCTGGGAGCAACTGGATAAAAAAGGGAGGCTAGGAGCCTCTGAAGCGAAGGCCTGCAGGAACAAGCATCGTGAAAGGGAACCCTGAGTCCACTGATCACCTCGCCTTGCAGCAGGTAGTATTTAAGTCCAAGCCGTGAGTCTTGTGATTTATTGTAACAAGTACCAAGTAGTTTAACAAGTGAAATAACGAGTAGCTTAATAAGTGATTAAGTATCAATAAACATGTTTATACGAAGTATCTCGTGTAGGTGTCTTTTTTCCGCCACCTCATTTAAAATCCTAGTTTGAAGGTCAACAAAACATAGCAAACAACCACATGTGACGGTGACCATTGGCTGCTTGGAAGCAAATGCTCTCATAGATTTAGGAGCATCTGTCAATGTCATAGGAGACAAAACATTCAACAAACTTCAGGACTGTCCCATTCTCTGCAAACCAGGAAATATGAAAATTTTCCCTTACAACAGTGACAAACTGCTGAAAATCCTCAGAACATTTGAAACGCCAGTCTCATTCAAAGAAACTAGAACAAATGCTCTATTCTATATCATATCTGGAGAATGTGACACTCTTATAAGTTTCCACACAGCAACAGATTTCCAAGTGATTGCAGTCACATACGTGATTCCTATGTATAACAAAAACATTCTCAAACTGTATACAGATTGCTTCACCGATACCAGAAAACCGAAAGGTGTTACATGCAAGGTGTATCAACAGCATCAAATACAAATTCCATGTCAGGAAGCAGACAGAGAAGGAACTTCAACGCCTACTTGACCTTGACATTATTGAGAAAGTCGGGGATGAGCCTACCCCTTGGGTCTCACACATACAAGTCATCAAGAAACCCAAGAGTGAGAAGCAGATTAGAATCTGTGTTGATGTGCAATCACCAAACCAAACCATACAATGAGAAAGACACTTGACATTAACAATCGATGATATCATAGAGAAAGGAAATGAACTAAGTGACACCAACAGGTGGTACACCAGATCAAACAATGTTGGCCAGCAGGCTGCATAAATGCTGATTTGACCCTGAGTAAACCACTCAACTGGATACAAGCCCGGTTGGCTTAGGTGCAGCTCTTGTACAGAAAGACAAGACAGGTAACCCATCAATTGTTGCGATGAAAAGCAGATCATTAACACCTGTAGAGCAACGTTATTCGCAAACAGAGAGAAGCACTCTCACTCACATCGCGTATCTTACACTTTTATCTCTACTTGTATGGAAGCGAGTTTAAGGTAATAACCAATCCTAGACCATGTGTGAGCTTGATCAACAATCCACATAGCCAAACAGCCACTTGAATAGAATGTTGGATACTCAAACGACAAGAATACGAGTTCCATGTTGAGTATCAGCCAGGTAAGCTGTAAAATGAATACAGTTTGCAATTTGGCTCTGATATTCATCGATTCTATCAGACCTCTGGTGTAACTCTGGCAGGAGGTCAGTGGAACCCCAAGGGAAATGAAGGAGACTGGTTATGTTGGGTTTTCATCGTTTTTGAGAGTTTTCAAGCAGCCTTGCAAGAGATGGAACTTTCATCCGCCCATTAAGAATAGCTGGTGGAAGTTTGGAACTCTCTTCCACAAATGGCAATTGATGCCAAATCAATTGTTAATTTTAAAACTGAGATCAGTAGATTTTTGTTATCCAAAGATATTAAGGGATCTGGGGCAAAGGCAAGTATATGGAGTTCACTCACAGATCAGCCATGATCTCATTGAATGGTGGAACAGGCTCTAGGGGTTAAATGGTCTGCTCCTGTTCCTATGTTCCTCTGATCCATAAAAGGTTCATGCCCACAGTCACCTTCACCGCGACTGGAAACGTGGTCTCTGCCCTGCTCTGAGGTTGCAGATTGTGGCTGCAGCAGGTGACAGATTTCATTGAGGACATCCTTACTGAAGTGCAGCTATCTTACACATTGTTCCTTGCTGAGGTTAAGGTGGGAGAATTGCTCCCTGAACACCCTGGGAGAATATGGCTTCTCCTGAGAGTCTTTCTCCCCTTCCTCCTTCCCCATCTTCTAGCAGCCTGTGCTACTCTGTGTCACCTCTGCTCATTCTCCCAATCATGCTGTATTCCAAGGGGAATGTCTACTACCCAAACCTGGAAGCAACTATTTTGTGCAGAAGCCTTGAAGTCAGGACCAAGTCCTTCAGCATTTGCTGCATCTCTCCCTGTAGACTCCAGCAAGTTTAAAGAGCCCTAGAATGAACCAAAAACATGTACAACAGTAGCAACAGCCAGTAGAAATCAATCAGCAACAAACCCTTTAAATAGTGCTGATGGCAGGTCATTCTTGCTGCTGAATCTGTGTTTAGACATGCATAATTAAGAGAAGGTATTACTTGGAGCTTTGAACTCCAAAATGACAGTGCAGGTATCAAATCAGCATTACAGGCTGACTGACGTCATGATCTGCCTACTCTGCATACTTCCATCAGAAGTTCACCCTGTGGGCTGTCACCCTCACCAATGTGGTGTCCAGCGCTATTTGTACCAGAAATGTGCACGCACAGCCCGTGCACCACAGATGCCATTTAGAAATCCAAGGGCACTGGTTGCACCCAAAAAAACAGATGCTGCTGATCTGAATTTCGCGTCTCTGTAATTTCAAAGTTGATCAGAGGAACTGTGTTGAAAAATTAAGCTCTTTTGAATTTTAGAGCCATCGCAGCTCTCCAAGACAGCTCTATGTTGACATAGTGACTGATATGTTAAATATGTTCAAAACTGTTCCTGACGTTTTTCAGGGGTACTGGCTGCTGAAAGGCCTTCTCTTCTCAGTCCACAAATTTGGTTGATATCTGATTAAAATCTAACCTGTCTGGAGAGTTATTTGCTTTGAGATTGAATCAATGCCGTGGATGTTCCTTGCTGCTCTGAGGAAAGAAATAACAGAGTACATGAATACTTCACTTACTGATAACCATCACAGTTCAAGGTGGGTTGATATTTGTCTGGCAGAATGATGGATCCACAAGTTTACATCTTTCATATTTCTGGCAATGACATGAAGGTGAATAAATTAACACTCATCAATTGTTGTAATTGTTTGAACTGTGGACTCATGTTAAAGAAAAAAGTCAAAATCTCAAAGATAACAAAACCAAAGTGAACCAGGATGAATCAATGAAATATCTGAGATGAGAAGGATCAAATAATGGGCTGAAAGTAACTTGTAACTTGGGAATTTTCCTATTCTGTTCCATTTTCCTATTCTGATTTATATAATTGTATGTAACATTTCATCATGCACTGCTAAGAGAAATGGTTCATGGTACATGATTTAAAGCAATTTGGGAAGAAAATCAAGTGAATTGACTTAAAAGAATGTGGGCAAATGATAAAACAATGCACAGGTAATTAAAAGGATTGTTTAAAGAAATAAATAGTCAGACATGTTATATCAGAATAACAAAAACTATCAGGAATAATTGATCTCAAAGGTAGTATGTACAAAGGTATTATTACTTAAATTAGATTCAACGAGGTGTTAAATGGTTTTATAAACAATTGAATTCCATATATTATATTGGATAAATAAATGGAAATCTGGAAATCAGATGGTGTAAGGTGAGAAGATTTGGATTGGTGTGTTTTTCCAGGTATAATGTAGTGTGGTATGACTTCACCTTTAAGACACTGTACCTTTAAGTGATCAGGCCACTGATGCAACTGATGACAGGATCAGACATTTATAAGGAGGAGGCACCATTTTGAGAGACACATTCACCACATGGCTTACAAAGAGCAGACACAGACCAGCGAGGAAAGGACCTGGAAGTCTTGCAAGCAAAGTGAAATTGTTCTGCATCTGTTCCTGTGCTAGTGGCAATACCACTGTACCTGCTGTTAATAAGCAGATAGAGATTTAGGAGTGGAATCAGTTAACTTGTGAGAGGATAATATACACAAGGAATTTGTGAATTAGAAACTATCTGAAGATATTAATTTGAGGTAATGAGGGGGTTTGGAAAGTCCCAGATTCCTATTACTTTTCCAGGATAAGTAGTTACTGCCTTGGAGACTGTGATTTGCTGCACAGTTCATCATAAGTATGTGGTTTCACTCTGGGTGAAGAATTCCCAAACTGTACCACCCAGGTTGATTGATGGAACTTAAAGAGAAT
The DNA here is from genome assembly GCF_036365525.1 of Heterodontus francisci. Taxonomy (NCBI): domain Eukaryota; kingdom Metazoa; phylum Chordata; class Chondrichthyes; order Heterodontiformes; family Heterodontidae; genus Heterodontus; species Heterodontus francisci. The sequence continues at coordinate 163,923,648 of NC_090372.1, read as the reverse complement.
TAATGTTCAGACTGAGGGTAACATTGCTTTACACACCATTTGTATGGTTTAGTGATGAACATTTTGCCATGCACCAGCAAAAATAAAAACATTTTGTATCCTCAAACTGGGGAACTTTAAGATAACCTATTACATACATATATGTGTAACATCAACATTTGGGTTAATCATATATGGTAAGGTTTTGTTTTTATTTTTACTTAGAAATAGCTTGTGCATTTGTATTGTAACTAGAAATAATGAACTGGTTAAATTGTTCATTCCCAGGATGCTTTCGAGCAGGAGAGTTCTCCCGGGTGTCCCGGTCAATATTTATTCTCCAATCAGAGCTGCTGGAAATGCAAGCTGATTATACCACAGCAAGCGTCACAGGGACCTCAGTGAATAATGGGACAAGCAGTGTATTTCCTTCACCACTGAGATTTAAGGATTGAGAAATGAACAGCGAAAGGACTGAGGAGAATGGTGAATTTGTTGAGCGAATTCAATATCATATCAGGTACAGAAAGAGAAAGAAAGATATGGAAAGAAGGATTGGGTTAGGAGAAAAAAAAGAGACAGAAAGGAAAAGTAAGAAGAAAATATAAAAGGTTTCAAAGTTTCAAGCTGAAGATGGGGTAAGCATGGACTTCTTACTTTCCCCCACTTTCCTCAGCCAACCCGACCCCTGTGCCTTTCACCTTCCAAATGCCCAAGAACTGGGACCTGATCAAGCACTGATGTGAGAGCATTAAGTGCAAGAGGAGCCGGACACTGATGAAGGAGAAATAGCTGAAAGGCCTGCAGCCAGGGCAGGGGCAAAGAATGGAGCAGGTGCTAGCTGCAGGTGCTAGATCTCCAAAGGGCAAGGTTGCACATGAGTTCTGCTGCAGATGAATCAGTTCTGAAACTTGATGGGGCAGCATATTAAAAAAGGCTGAGGGGCATGCACACAGAAATGCTTAATATATTGGCAGGCCTTCCAGAAAGTCTGATGTCACTGTCAAGGAACATAGAGCAGTCTGGTTCCAACTTGACACAGGGTTTTGCACAGAGCTTGGAGCCCATCCTTTCCAGAGTGGAAGTGATGGTGAATTCCCTGAGAAATCTAGCGTTCCTCTAATTCTGGCCTCTTGATCTTTCCTGAATTTAATTGCTCTACCATTTGTGGCCATGCCTTCAGCAGCCAGGGCCCGAAGCTCTGGAATTCCCTCCCTAAACCTCTCCGCCTCTCCACCTCACTTTTCCCCTTTAAGAAGCTCCTTAAATCCTACCTCTTTGACCTAGATATCTGTTCTAATATCGCCTTGTATGGCTTTGTGTCGTATTTTGTTTTATAATGCCTCTGTGAAGCAGCTTGGGACATTTAATAATATTAAATTAAATTAAAGATATATGAGACTTAGCAGTTGGCAGGAAAAAAGACAGAAGTGCAAGGAGAGAGCCAACTGTGTAACAGCCCCAACAACCAATTTTATCTGCAGCGCCTGTGGAAAAGTCTGTCACTCTAGAATTGGCCTTTATAGCCACTCCATGCGTTTCTCCACAAACCACTAACCACCTCTAGGTGCTTACCCATTCTCTCTCGAGACAAGGAGGCCAAAGAAGAAGAAGAAGAAAGATGCTCTATAAATATAACTTGTTGTTGAATATTCAGCATCATTACAATGTAAAATCCTTTAATTCAGTCTGTTCACTTGGATTTAATATAGGTAAATGTGTGCGATCATTTTCCCAGTATCTCCACTTCCCTTTGTAAATTACTATTGAATCTGCTCCCACCAACCCTTCAGGCAGTGCGTCCAGATCATAACTTGTAAAAAAAAATCTCCTCATCTCTATCCTGGCTTTTTTACTAATGATCTTCTCTCATTGTCCTCTGGCTACCGACCAGATCTACTGATCTACTTGATCAAAACTCTCATAAATTTGGAACATTTCTATTAAGTCTCCTCTTCAACTTCTTGGCTGGGAAATTGGACTCCATAATGACCATTGTTTTGATGCTACAATTGCTGATTTGCCTCCAAAATGGTGCCTGCAGCAGGAATGCACACGTCTGTTCCTAGCCAGGCTGGACGGCATCTTAGTGAAGACGTGACTGCGGTTTCGTGGACCGTGTGCTGGAAGTATCCGAACATCAATCAGCGTGTAGCACGGATTTAGTACCAGTACTGCCGTCCCCATGTTATGCATACAGCACCGACTCCAGGGATGACTATTTGCCCAGGGACTTGGGACCATCCCGCAGTGTCATGAAAGTGCTTCTATTTTTTTTAAATATTTATATTTCTTGAGTACTTTTATGTTAGAATTATATGGACATTGGTTCATTTGGGAAAACTGAAAAGATTCCATGGATGTGTTTTTTTTCACAAGGGTCACTGAGAGGTCTTATTTGAAAACAAACCTTTACTGGATGTCACATGTCTCAAGCTCAATAAACAACAGAAACCTTGGTGACATGCAGAAGATGTTTACAGAGAAGTGACATGTCAAGATTTATGATGGTCAGGAGGTTTTGCTTTTGGGATAATGTTTCGGTTCATTTGGGGTGTGAGCTGTGTTGAAAGCAGTTGGGTTTGTAGCCTGCTGAATAACACCCAGTTCATCTTTATCTACCTCTGAAAAACCCTGCAAATCTAGTGTCTGAGAGCTAAAACCCTTGATGCTGCATTTCTCCTAAGACGTTCACGGAAAGCCTGCCAGATTACTTTTCAACGCCGCCTGAAAAGAACTGCTCCAGAAAAGATCCCAGTGACCCATCTATGTGTTCTTGGATGTAAGACTGTATGTCATTTTTAGGACACAACATCTCATCCTTTTTTGTCAATAATTAACAAGTATTTGGCCAAAGTATTCTTTTTTTGCTTTTTTTTTGTGAAAGACCTCTGCAGAGAAAATTTCTTCTTTTTCCTTATCCAGTTTGTGTGTGTGTGTGTGTTGGGTATTGGGGACTTTCATATTTCAATCTGTGTGTTAATGCTTTGCTTCATTAGTGGATAAGTCCTGTTTTATAATAAACTGATTTTTTTTGTTTATTATTTGGTGTATTTTATTCTGGGATAAGGAGCAGAGTATAAGATTGACCGTATCATAAACATCGTAAACATTTAAGTATACGTTGTGACCAGTGGAGAAGTGGAACTAGAAAAGACAGTGCACTCCTCCCACCTCAGTTGTAACAGCAGACAAACCCTTGCAGAAGGACAGGCTAGTGGAGGGACCATGCGTGTCACACCAAAAGATGATGGAACCTGGGAGATGGCCATCAGGGGTAGTCACACGGAGATCATGTCCAGAGTTTTATGGCCCCCCAACGAGCGGGCTGGTGGCAGGGTGGGGGTCATAAAATTGAGTGGGAGGCAGAGTGTGCTGTTCCTGAAGCCTCCCACCTCTGCTGCCATTTTACACGGCGCGGCAGCAGGGAGAAACGGCCCGCCAACCCCAGGACAATCAAGGCCCTTAAGTGACAAATTAACTGGCACTTAAGGACCTTGCCGGCCGCTGCAGGTAAAATACCCACAGCGGCCAGACAGCAAAGAACACTGCCAAGTAAACTCTGGAGGCCTCCTTGCAAGCTGGGGGCTCCCTCCTGATCAGGCACACTGTGCCCCACGGAGGGCCACCCTCTTGGCCCAACCACCCCCAACTCACTTCACTACCCTTCAACATCCCAACCGACCCCCCCTTGCCTCGCCGGGTCCCAGCCAAATGTCACTTGCAAGGCCCAAAAAACTTACCTTTGTTCCAAGGCCGTCCATCCTGTTGCTGCTGTTGACTGGGTGTAGTCCCAGCAGTGGGCAGCAATCCTGGTGGCGCTGTTGGGACTAAGAGCTCCATTAGGTGGGACTCGCTGCCTCAAGGAGGTGGATGTCCCGCCCAAAGCCAATTAAGGGCCTGGAGAGTGAAATATCCTGGTGCAGTTCCCAGGCCTCGTGGAGCCAGGCTCGCCACTGACTTTTCGGCCGGTTGGCAAGGTCTCCTGTCCAACATTAAATTCTGGCCCATGCTTCCAACAAGGGTGTAATGGGTAATGGAACTGTTGTGCATGATATTACAGCTCAGACAACAGCATATGCCTTCCTTATACTGAATACAATATAACCATTATCCCCAATATCCACACCAGCACTTTTTAGAGGAATGGTCAACTACTTGTAGGTTGGTTGATGATTGATTTCTACTGACTTTTGCTGTGATTGCAGAGGTGTTTGGTGGTTTGTGGAGTTACTTAAAGTCATTAAAATCCATAGGGAATAGTGTGGTTAAGGAATTTCGGACATCAAAGATTCTACACAGAACATTTGTTCCCAGACGCAGTTGCAGTAGGAGGCATTCCACTTGCACTACAGCATGGCCCCCTCCTGAAGTCCCCTGTATTACAGATGCCAGACTTCAGCCTGCGTGATATCAAGAAACGACTGAAGGCACTGGATACTGCAAAGGCTATAGGTCCTGACAATATTCCGGCAATAGTACTGAATATCTGTGCTCCAGAACTTGCCGCACCCCTAGCCAAGCTGTTCCAGTACAGCTACAACACTGGCATCCACCCGGCAATGTGGAAAATTGCCCAGGTATGTCCTGTACACAAAAAGCAGGACAAGTCCAACCCAGGCAATTACCGCCCCATCAGTCTACTCTCAATCATCAGTAAAGCGATGGAAGGTGTCATCAACAGTGCCCTCAAGCAGCACTTGCTTAGCAATAACCTGTTCAGTAATGCTCAGTTTGGGTTCTGCCAGGGCCACTCAGCTCCTGACCTCATTACAGCCTTGGTTCAAACATGGACAAAAGAGCTGAACTCAAGCGGTGATGTGAGAGTGACTGCCCTTGACATCAAGGCAGCATTTGACTGAGTGTGGCATCAAGGAGCCCTAGCAAAACTGGAGTCAATGGGAATCAGAGGGAAAACTCTCTGCTGGTCGGAGTCATACCTAACGCAGAGGAAGATGGTTGTGGTTGTTGGAGGTCAATCATCTGAGCTCCAGGACATCACTGCAGGAGTTCCTCAGGGTAGTGTCCTAGGCCAAACCATCTTCAGCTGCTTCATCAATGGCCTTCCTTCAATCATAAGGTCAGAAGTGGGGATGCTCGCTGATGATTGCACGATGTTCCGCACCATTCGCTACTCCTCAAATACTGAAGCAGTCCGTGTAGAAATGCAGCAAGACCTGGACAATATCCAGGATTAGGCTGATAAGTGGCAAGTAACATTCGCGCCACACAATGGCCAGGCAATGACCATCCGAGAGAATCTAACCATCTCCCCTTGACATTCAATGGCATTACCATCGCTGAATCCCCCACTATCAACATCCTAGGAGCTACCATTGACCAGAAACTGAACTGGAGTAGTCATATAAATACTGTGGCTACAAGAACAGGTCAAAGGTTAGGAATCCTGAGGCGAGTAACTCACCTCCTGACTCCCCAAAGCCAGTCCACCATTTACAAGGCACAAGTCAGGAGTGTGATGGAATACTCTCCACTTGCCTGGATGGGTGCAGCTCCAACAACAGTCAAGAAGCTCGACACCATCCAGAACAAAGCAGCCCGCTTGATTGGCACGCCATCCACAAACATTCACTCCCTTCACAACCGACGGACAGTGGCAGTAGTGTGTACCATCTACAAGATGCACCGCAGCAACGCAACAAGGCTCCTTCAACAGAACCTTCCAAACCCGCAACCTCTACCACCTTGAAGGACAAGAGCAGCAGATGCATGGGAACATCACCACCTGAAAGTTCCCCTCCAAGTCACACACCATCCTGACTTGGAACTATATCGCCATTCCTTCACAGTGTCCGCTTGGCCACAATACAAAAACAAAAGCCACCACAAAATAAACATTGCAAACCAAATTTATAAATCAAACAATGCCATATTGCATACAAACACCAACTAATCACCTTTGTGCATTCCGTTATTGTCTGCCGTCTGTTTGCCTTTGCCTGTCCTAGTGCTCTTATGCTACCCCAGTGACTGCAACATGGCTGGAGGAAGGCTGTTGACTTTCACACGGGGAGACTGCAAATGGCCTTGCAGCAGATTGTACCACCTCAGCATGGGTAGTAGCAGTCTGGGCTGATTGCCTGACAGGCAACAGCAAGGGGTGTGTTGGAGTGACAGTGGTGGGAGCACAAATGCTGTCATCCTGAGAGGACACCAGGTTCATGCCAATGCTCTAGGATGGAGTCTCAGAAATTCTAATAATCTCTGGAGGACAGATTGTTGGAACGCCATGACACCCTGCAGGCTCTTTGAACACCGGAATCTGCTATCATGATGGCAGCAGTCTGAGCTTGTGTGGCAGCGAGCTGAACTTTCAGTCTGACCTTCCAGTACAACACCCAGCCATTGAGTGGCTTCTGCTTCTGCTTCAATGGCTATTACATACTCCATCACTGTTGGATCCACTAGTGTGATATTAGGGATGGCTATCATTTCCACACCGAGAAGGATGGACTCCAAGCTCGGCACAAAGCCCTGTGCTATGTTAGTGATGGACTCTATGCTCCCTAACATTGCACACAGGCTTTCTGGCAGCCTGCCAAAGCATCAAGCATTTTATTGTGTATACCTATCAGCTTTCCTCTGTCGGCTGCCCTGTCGACGCCCTCTTCTGAATCCTCTGCAGCAGACAATGACATTTGGATATTTGGAGGTAGCTGATTTGTGTCCAGTACACTCTCTGGCATGGGTGGGCCCTTCTTGGCCTGGCAGGCTATTGTTGCTCTCATCATGTAGCTTCACGGACCGACGCAGCTGCAACTTCGTCCTCCTTCCATCGGAGGTGCTGCATCACTCCACAGGGGTCCAAGCATACAGGTGTATGAGACCCATGTAAGGTGACCTCTGGGACGGCAGATCACGATTGATGCAGTGACAACCCTACCTTGGCAGCTGAGTTTTTGACTATTCTCTCGGTAGAGCCACTGATTGACTTCAGAGCCCAACCTTACTGATGGCCCACCGTCTGTTTCAGCAGTGTGACTGAATAACCAACACGATGGCAAACACGAGGGGACATAGCTTTAAGTTGAGGGGTGATAGATAGAGGACAGATGTCAGAGGTAGTTTCTTTACACAGAGAGTAGTAGGGGCGTGGAACGCCCTGCCTGCAACAGTAGTAGACTCGCCAACTTTAAGGGCATTTAAGTGGTCATTGGATAGACATATGGATGAAAATGGAATAGTGTAAGTCAGATGGTTTCACAGGTCGGCGCAACATCGAGGGCTGAAGGGCCTGTACTGCGCTGTAATGTTCTATGTTCTATATGTTCTATGTTCTAACCACATCACACGGCTGTTTGGTAACCCTATACAGGACCCCCACTCCATGATTGAAACCTTGCAGAGCCACCGCACACCCACGCAAAGCCGACGGGTCCTCAAACCCCCTTGCAGCAACCTCGAACCACGTTGCAGAGCCACCGAGACTCCAAACCCGTTTGCAGAGCCCACAGCAACATAATACGACAACGGCCTCCGAAACTCCGTCTTCCCCTACGCAGCAATGCTCAGGACTGAACAGAAGAACACAAGAAGTAGGAGCAGAAGTAGCCCATATGGCCCATCGAACCTGCTCTGCCATTCAATATGATCATGGCTTAACTTTGGCTTCAATTCCACTTTCCTGCCTGCTCTCCATATCTCTTGATTCCCTGCGAGACCAAAAATCTATCTCTCCCAGCCTTAAATGTCGTCAATGATGGAGCATCCACAACCCTCTGGGGTAGAGAATTCCAATATTGAGGGTAGTAATTTCTCCTCATTTCAGTCCTGAATGATCGGCCCCTTATCCTGAGACTGTGCTCCCGCATTATAGATTCTCAGACCAGCGGAAACAATCTCTCAACTTCTACCATATCAAGCCCCTTCAGAATCTCGTATGCCTCAATTAGATCGCATCTCATTCTTCTAAATATAAGGCCAAATTTACTCAGCCTCTCATCATAGGACAATCCCCTCATCCCAGGGATCAATTTAGTGAACCTTCGATGTACTGCCTCCAGTGCAAGTACATCCTTTCCTAAATGTGGAGATCAAAACTGCACATAGTATTCTAGATGTGGTCTCACCAAAGCCCTGTACAATTTTCATAAGACTTCTTTATTCCCGTACGCCAATCCCCTTGCAATAAGCGCCAACATGCCATTTGCCTTCCTAAAAGCCTGCTGCACCTGCATGTTAGCTTTGTGCGTTCCTTGTATGAGTACAGCCAAGTCTTTCTGAACATCAACACTTAATAGTTTCATACCTTTTAAAAAATATTCTGCTTTTCTATTTTTATGACCAAAATGAACAACTTCACACTTCTCCACATGATACTTCATTTACCATATTGTTGCCCACTCACTTAACCTGTCTCCATCTCCTTGCAGCTGCTCTATGTCCTCCCTGTAGCTTCCCTTTCCACTGAGCTTTGTATCATCAGTAAACTTTGATACATTTCTGTCTGTCTCTTCATCCAGGTCATTAATATAGAGTGTAAATAACTGAAACCCCAGCACTGATCCTTGCAGCACACCACTTGAAAATGCCCCATTTATACCCACTCTCTGCTTCCTGTCTGTAAACCAGTCTTCTATCCATGCTAATATAATACCCCCAACACCATGAACCCTTAAATAAAAACAAGAAATGCTTCATTGCTTTCTATTTCCCTCCTGGTCCAGCATTTCTTGTTTTTATTTCAGATTTCCAGCATCCGCAGTATTTTGCTTTTATACCATGAACCCTTATCTTGCCTATTAATCTTTTATGTGGCACCTTATCGAATGCCTTTTGAAAATCCAGGTATATGCATCTACTGGTTCCCCTTTATCTACCCTACTCATTACAGCCTCAAAAAAGTATAATAAATTTGTCAAACAGGATTTCCCTTTAGTAAAACCATGCTGACTTGTTCCAATCATACTATACTTTTCCAAGTGCATTGCTAAGACTTCTTTAATAATAGTTTCCAGCATCTTCCCAACAACTGATGTTAGGCTAACTGGCCTGCAATTCCCTGTTTTCTCTCTACTTCTTTTCATAAAAATTAGTGCAACTTTGTCAGCCTCCAATTTGACGGGACCATTCCTGAATCTAAGGAATTCTGGAAAATCATAGCTAGCTCATCCACTATCTCAGCAGCTATCTCTTTCAGAATCCTAGGATGTAGGCCAGCTAGTCCCAGGGACTTGTCAAATTTTAGTCCCTCAAGTTTTTCCAATACCTTTTCTTAGCTGATATCAATTTCCTTAATTTCCTCACTCTTTTTAGCCCTCAGGTTACTGCATATTTCTGGTATGGAACTTGTGGCTTCTACTGTGAAGACAGATACAAAATATTTGTTCAACCTTCTGTTATTTCCTCATTCCCATGATAATTTCTCCTGTCTCTACCTCCAAGAGACCAATGTCTACTTTTTATGTACTTATAAATGCTCTTCCAATCTGTTTTTATATTGCTGGATAGTTTACTCTCGTATTCTATTTTTTCCCTTTTTATCAACTTTTTGGTGGCCCTTTCTCCCCATCGCTGCAATATGGCCTCTTGCTTCAGTGCCGCCAGGTTTTAACAGTCATGAACCTGAAGGCATGTGAGTGCCATCTGCCATTAATGAAATCGACAGCCTATCATTAAATTGTAATTATTTATATTTAAATGCATTTAAGAGAGTTGTCAGCAACTCAAAATAACTCCATGTTGCGTCAGGGTGTCAATGCCACCATGATCCCTTCCCACCGCTGACAAAATCCGCAACTGATATCAGGGCATCGGATTTCTGGGTGGATGGCTCCGATGTGAATCTGCGTACCCCTGCGCCACCATACTTGTCTCAAATGGCCGCCTTAAATATTGCCCACCATGTGCTGATCCTGCCTCGAAACTATCCTCTAAATTATATCCAGTGTCAGTTTCTGAGCTGGTATCTGCAAGCATGAGTGTGAGTGACTGTGTCTTCTTGCTGTTTCATTTCTTGCTCCTCCACCGCTGCCTCAGCAGGGTTGGAGATCTTTGGTTTCTGAGAGGATAAAGGCACAAGCGTAGGGTTGTGGTGAGATGATGTGGGGGAAAATCAAGAGGCGCCTGCTTACAGCTTTGTAAAGCAGAAGAGATTGTGGGATGAGGTGGAAGTGGAATGTGAGAAGGAGAATTGGGTATGAAGATATTGTCATCTTCGATAGTTTCAGCCCTGCCGCTGGCAGCAGCCTCAGTGATGGCCACTCCAATCATGTCAGACACAATATCTTACATGGGGACAAGGACATGTAGCCGTACCTGTCCCCTGTTGGTTAGGTGCTTCTGCCTCTGGTTATGTGCTGCCTAGTCCTGTAAAAGAGCAATAAGTGTGTCAGTGAGTGTGCTACAATCTGTTAAGGTGAGGTGGCTGTCATGCTGAAATAGCTGGCAGTGTGTGCAAACTGTGAGATGTGGATGGGAGCCTTGTAGCAGTGCTAAGTGTATGAGGATGAGGTGAAACATATTAATATGAGGGATGAATCCTGATTGATAGAGGTTGTTGGGAGGCGATTGAGTGTTGTGTGGCGAATTAAGCAGGGTCTGATGCGATGGTATAGTTGGTAGGATATGGCATTTGAAGAAGAATTCACTGAGTTATTTCTGATGAATTTATTTAGCAGTCCAATAAATAATGGCATGGCAGTCATCCTCAAGTGTCATGAAGTGAACATCCTGCTGCATGTGGGAACTCCAGGATACTTTATCTGTACTGGACATGGATCCATTATAGGGTAGTTATAATGGGGACTTTAATTATCCAAACGTAGATTGGGATAGTAATAGTGTAAAGGGCATCGAGGAGCAAGAGTTCCGAGAGTGTGTTCAGGAAAATTTTCTACAGCAGCATGTTTCTAGTCCAATGAAAAATGAGGTACTGCTAGACCTGGTTCTTGGGAATGAGGTGGGCCAAGTAGACCAAATATCAGCAGGAGATCATTTAGGAGACAATGATCATTGTATCATTCGTCTTTGGGCCTCCTTATCTCGAGAGACAATGGATATGCGCCTGGAGGTGGTCAGTGGTTTGTGAAGCAGCGCCTGGAGTAGCTATAAAGGCCAATGGTTTAGGCTAACTATGGAAAAGAACAAAGAAGAATCCAGAGTAAGAATAATTAACTGGGGGAAAGCCAACTTCAATGGGGTAAGGCACCTGAGTTCTGAAGAAGGGTCACTGACCTGAAATGTTAACTCTGCTTCTCTCTCCACAGATGCTACCAGACCTGCTGAGTATTTTCAGCATTTCTTGTTTTTATTTCAATGGGGTAAGAACTGATCTGGAATGGATAAATTAGAGTGAAAGGTTGGCAGGAAAAATGGTAGCTGAACAATGGGCTACCTTCAAAGAAGAGACAGTTTGGACACGGTCAAGGTATGTTCCCTCGAAATGGAAAGGCAGGGTAAACATATTCAGAGCTCCCTGGAAGACAAAAGAGGTAGAGATTAAAATAAAGAAGAAAAGGTGTGCATAAGACAGATGCTCGGTCGAATATACTATTGAGAACCAGGCTGAATATTTATAAACTGTATTTGGTGGGGAGTGGTAGTGGTGGGGAAGGGACGAACTCTGCACCATGTACTGTATGGGAGAGGGAAGGGGTCAACTCTGCGTTATGTTGTGCTGTTTACAGGACTGTCAGCCTTTTAAAATTGGCACAAGCACCTGCTTCTCCAACAGGTGACAACATGAATGGCATCGCTGAGGCCGTCCCATCATGTGATTGGGGGGAGCGGCTGCCATGTACATGTAAAGTGCCTGCCAAACGCAAAATCACGGCAGGGCGGGGCCCATGCATGGCGGCCACCATTTTCTACACCCGCCGCCACTCCCGGCAGCGGGAGAACAAGATCCAGCCTTGTGTGTGCGGTCACTTATGCATTGTGTTACGACCAGGTGAAGACAGTAAAAGACCCCTAGACACCTGAACGTTTAATAAATTTCACTTCTTCTTTAAACCTAAGAAAGCCTGTTTATGCTCATATCTTTGCCTTATAATTGGAAAACACTGTATCTAGGGGTCTTTTACTGTCTTCACCTGGTCTTATTGTAACAGGGTTTAATTTTAAACACACTGTGTTTTGAGCTCCCCCTTGTTCACCACTTTCCAATTATAAGGCGAAGAAATGAGCATAAACAGGCTTTCTTAAGTTCAAAGAAGAAAAGTGAAACTTATTAAACCTTAAACTTAAAGTCTAATTCGGTTAACGTCTATGAATACACGCCACACCCCACGCTAACATGCATACGCGATACGCAAATAGAGACAGAAAAGAGCAGAAGAAAAAATAGAGAGGTTTGAGGCAATATCTGAAGAGTTTCTTGTGACTGGTGATTTGAGCTTGCTGTAGCCCTTTTTTAGGTAGTTTTGCTTTTCATTGGGGCCCAGTATTCTTCTTTAACCTTGTTCACTGTAGAAGACTTTTTTCTCTTGGGGTTCATGTGTCTTCAATGGGTCTTCAGTTCCATGAGAAAGAGATGGGCGCAGACAGGAGAGGGATCTTTTCAGTCCAGGAGCAAACAGCTTTCTGAGTTTTAAAACTCTGTGGCAAGTTCAAATTCAAAAAAGTCCAATTGCCAGTTAGTCATGTGACTAAACTGGTCGGACCAGGTCTTCAGTTAATTGGGGAAGCAGGGACTGGGTCTTTTGTTCCAATACTGCCTGCTAGTATGCAAAAAAGGTCTTTCTGGCGAGGGGCCTGGCAATTCCTTGTGATAGGCTCTCTTTTCTTCCCAGCAGCAATTTTAAGTTTTAATGTTCATGTGGCGAAATAATGTGTGCCTCATTTTTGGCAGGTGGGGGCCTGCATGACAATTGACGACATAGCTTTGTAGCATATGAGCAATACAGACTGTCATCACACTTCCTACCTGCCTTGGGGGAAAAAAAATCTTATTCAGCAACCATGCACATCTTCATGAAATCTATCAAACTCTGGTTTTTTACGAGATCATAAGGGCTTAATCATTGGCAAATACTGAACAAATGTGACATTCAAGATCAGCCTGATTAAAACATTGTAAAATCATCACATATCAAAGCTTTCCTTTTCTTCTACATTCATTATTCAAACTCCAAAGGGTGTAAAGATAAGCCCAGCAACTACAGGCCAGTCGGTTTAACTTCGGTGGTGGGAAAACCTCGAAAAAATAATTCGGAACAAAATCAATATTCACATGGACAAATGCGAGTTAATTAAGGAAAGCCAGCATGGATTTCTTAAGGGAAAATCATGTTTAACTAACTTGCTGGAGACTTTGAGGAGGTAACAGAGAAGGTTGATGAAAGCAATATTGTTGATGTGGTCGACATGGACTTTCAAAAGGCATTTGATACAGTGCCAAAAAACAGACTTCTGAGCAAATTTGTAGCTCATGGAATAAAAGGGAAAGTAGCAACATGGATACGGAATTGGCTGAGTGACAAGAATCAAAGAGTAGTGGTTAATGGATGTTTTGCGGGCTGAGGAAGGTTTGTAGTGGAGGTCCCCAGGGATCAGTGTAAGGAAACTTGCTTTTCCTGATATATAAATGACCTAGACCTTGATATACAGGGCACAATTTCAAAGTTTGCAGATGATACTGAACTTGGAAGTATTGTGAGCTTTGAAGAGGATAGTGTAGAACTTCAAAAGGACATAGATAAGTTGGTGGAATGGACAGACAGGTGGCAGATGAATTTCAATGCAGAGAAATGTGAAGTGAATAATTTTGGGAGGAACAACATGGAGAGACAATATAGAATTAAAAGGAACAATTCTAAAGGGGGTGCAGAAGCAGAGGGACCTGGGTGTATATGTGCATAAGTCATTGAAGATAGCAGGACAGGTTGAGAGAGCAAGTTAGTTAAACATGAGAGAGCATACAGTATCCTGGGCTTTATTAATAGGGGCATAGAGTACAAGAGCAAGGAGGGGCTCGTATTTGAGGAAAGACATGAGGGTAATGGAGAGAATACAGAAAAGATTCATGAGAATGGTTCCAGGGATGAGGAATTTCAGTTATGAAGATAGATTGGAGAAGTTAGGACTGTTTTCCTTGCAGAAGATAAGGCTGAGAGGTGATTTGATAGAGGTATTCAAAATCATGAGGGGTCTGGACAGAGTAGATAGAGAGAAACTGTTCCCACTCATGAAAGAATCGAGAACAAGAGGGCACAGATTTAAAGTATTTGGTAAGAGAAGCAAAAGTGACATGAGGGAAAACTTTTTCACGCAGCGAGTGGTTAAGGTCTGGAATGCGCTGCCTGAGAATGTGGTGGAGACAGGTTAAATTGAAGCATTCAAAAGGGAATTAGGCAGTTATATGAAAAGAAAGAATGTGCAGTGTTCTGGGGAGAAGGCAGGGGAATGAAACTGAGGGAATTGCTCTTTCAAAGAGCCAGTGCCAACAGGATGGGCCGAATGGCTTCCTTCTGCACTATAACAATTCTGTGATTCTGTGATTCATCACAGAGCATCATCAATCACATTGTTTTTGCCTGCAACGTGAATGGTTTTTAGTGAAAATGGTTGCAGCATCAAATTCCAATAAAACAGTTTTTGGTTCTTTGTTTTGAACTTTTCCAAGAACACAAGTGGGTTGTCATTTGCAAAGATAATATGTCCCCTTTGCTGTTTGTAACATACACCTCAAATTGTCGCAGAGCCAGTACAAGATTTGAAGCCTCTTTCTCAACAGTCAAGTACTGTTTTGATGCTTATTAAGCCTGTTAGAGAAGTAGCTAACTGGCCATTCCATACCAGCATCATCATCTTGGAGTAGCATCACCCCTACCCTTACATCACTAGCATCGTTAGCCGCCTTGAATAGCTTACTAAAATCTGGGGGTGCAAGTACTGGCTCATTTATCAAAAAGGCCTTCAACATCTCAAAGGCTATTTGCTATGACGCTGACTACACAAATTTCATGTTTGTCTTGAGCAGGTTCGTCAATGGGGTTGCCACTGAGCTGCAATTGGGCACAAATTTCCTGTAGAACCCACACACATCAAGAAATCATAGCACTCCCTTCTTTGTCTTAGATACAGGAAAGCCGATTATCGCTTGAACTTTGGCTTCTTGTGGCAATACTTGACCTTGACTGATTACATCCTAGATAAGTGACCTTGGCCTTGGCAAGCTCGCTGTTTGGCAGGTTTATGACAGGGTTAGCTTTGGACAGCCTCTCAAACAAAGCTTTCAGATGCTTGAAATGGTCATGCCAAGTATCACTGTACACCGAAATATCATCGAGGTACACCACACAATTATTTTGCCCAGCAATCGCTTGATTTGCCAGTCCCTGAAATGTTGCCGGTGCATTTTTCATACCGAATGGCGCGACCTTACACTGAAATAGACCATCTGGTATTACAAAAGCACTTCTTTGGCTTGGTCAGTCAAGGGTACTTGCCAATATCCTTTGAGCAAATTGATCTTACTAACAAAGGCCGGGTTCCCCACGCTATCAATGCAATCCTCGAGTATTGGAACGGACATCAGTCTATCTTAATTACTGCATTCACCGAAAGGTTATCAATACAGAGCCTTTGGCAACCATTTGGTTTTGATACCATTAGGATAGGGGGTCTCCAACTACTCTGATTGGGTTCAATTATGTCATTCTCCAACATGAACTGAACTTCCTCGATGACCTTTGCTAATTTGCTTGGATTGAGTCGCTAGCGGCTTTGTTTAATTGGTTTAGCTACCCCTACATCAATATCATGAATAGTCAAAGATGTATGACCTGGCTTATCTGCACATGTATGCTTATACTCTTTCAACAGGCCAATTGCCTATTTTTTCTGATGCTCTGGTAGATGGTGTAGCACTTCATTCAGATTTTCTACCACGTCTGTGTTCGACAGCTCACAGCACAAGGCTCAGTCTAAGAACTTTCAGTCTTAGACACATCATCTGTTTCATCATACTCCTCTTATTACCATTGACATTCTCAACTACCTATGCTATGCCTACTGGCTGACTATGTTCACATTCATAGTATCTTTTTAGCATGTTAACATGACATACTCTTTGACTCTTTCTTCTATCTGGAGTACTAACCACATAGTTTACATCACTGAGTCTCTTTTTGATGCAGTAGAGTCCACGAAACCTAGCTTTCACTGGCTTACCAGGAAAAGACAGCAAGACTAGTTAGTACCTTATCCCCAGTTTAAAATTACGTGTCTTAGCTGTTTTATCTTATTGTGCTTTCATCACTTGATGAAAAGCCTTGAGATGTTCTCTAGCCACCGCACAAGATTTTGAGAGATTTTCCTGAAATTTTGACATATTATCCAGGAGGTTAGTTTCATTATCTTGTGCCAAAAATCTTCCCTTAATGGGCGATAGACCAATTCAAATGGACTGAAACCAGTCGACTCATTTGACATGTCCCTAGTTGCAAACTACAAAAAAGATCTCCCTTTATCCCAATCCTTGGGATATGCCTGACAATACATCCTTATCATACACTTTAGGGTCTGGTGATATCTCTCCAAAGCACCTTGGGACTGTGGGTAATAAGCAGATCATTTGAACTGCTTCACTCCAAACTCAAACATAACTTCCAGAAACACACCTGACATGAAATTTGGCCCATGGTCAAAATGAATTTCTTTTGGCAACCCAAACCGAGTGAAAAACTGGACCAAATCCTCAGTCACAACTTTTACCATGATCTTGTTCAATGGTATTGCCTCTGGAAATTGAGTGGAAAAATCCATGATTGTCAGGAGATACTTCTGATCCAATTTAGTCCTGGACAGGTTCCAACACAATCCACAAGAATCCTACTAAATGGTTCATCAAATGCAGGTATCAGTATTAATGGCATGATCGAAGGCTGTGGCTTCCCAACTATCTTTGTGCAACTTCAATCAATAAAAATATGCCATTATCTTCGCCTGAGTCTTCTGAATATCCAAATGATCTGCAACTGGAATCTCATGGGCAAATCTCAAAATCTCATTGCAGTAACAAGGAGGGACAACAATATGATGGACTGTAGCCTGATCCTCATCAACAGGCCTCTGGGGAGGTCTCCACATCTTCAACAAGATGCCATTTTTGATATCATAACACTCAGGGACCTTTTCACCTTCTGCCTTAGAACATGCCACCTGAGACAAGCTCCTCAAATCAGCATACGCCTGTTGCTCCTCAACCAAAGAAGATCTGTTAAACAATTCACCATTCTTAGTCTTGGAGCCTTTGACAGGAACATCTCCAGCCAAATCCTTGAAAATGGTTTCAGTCAACCACACAACCGAATTATCTTCCACAACAACTGAATCCGTCTCATCTTGTTAGGCCTATGAGTCTGGGACCTTGTCACAACACAATCTGGAAACATTCCGGGAAATATTTTCCTGCATAACCTCAGTTTCAGCAGCCTCAGCTGACTTTTCTGAAACTACTGGAGATGCCAATATCTTATCCCCAGCCAAGTCATTCCTAGCAAAACATTTACACCTTCAATAGGCAAACTTGGAACAAGACCAAAAGTAACAGGGCCAGTGATTAAATCACATTTCAAATCAACCCTATACAAATGAACGGGTAAATAACTTTCTTCAATACCCTGAACTATTGCTTTCGCATTCATCAAACTATCTGGAGGGAAATTCATATCACCTGCCAATATCGGTGACCATGTCGCCTCTGTATCCCTAAGGAAAAGAATTGATTTGCCTGCCTCATCAGATGAATGTGAGGTCACTTCACCATCAAACAGAAACTTCTATAGCTTTCTGCAACCTCTATCAGTGAATGTGGGAGAAACTATCTGGTTGCCATGAACTTTACCTGCAAGGACAGTATTTTCCGGAGGGAAGATCATTTGATCATACAAATGCAACAGGCTTGTTTTTCAACTTCCAACACTCAGCCTTCACATGTCCTTCCTTATAACAATACTAACATGTTGGCCCCCACAAACTAAACTTGTCCTCTGAATTTTCACGTTTGCTAACCTGAGGAATGCCTTTGCCATCTTTCTCAGCAGAGTCAGATGTCTTTTCATGAGCAAATGTCCTATCTCTCTAGAAGTTTCCAAATTGAGGCCTATTATTAATAACTTGTGAGTCAATTCAGAATCATCTGCCACTGCTGCAGCTTTTTTTATCTCACAAACTCTATGTCCTTCCAGGTGGGATTTATTCCCAAAAGGATATTATTTTTGAATTTTTCCATCAAAATCACTTCCCTAAGGCTGTCAAAGTTTTGTTCAACCTTCATTGATCTATATTACCTATCGAGCATCACTTCTTTCCCTTTAGCCAATTCCACATAAGTTTGGCCCTGTTTCCTTGTCAATGTTCTGAATTTCCATCCGTTGGTCTCTGGTATTAACTCATGGGCATTGAGAACAGCAGCCTTTACTGTGGCATAGTCACGCGATGCTATTCTGAGAGAAATGAGTACACATCCAAAGCTTTCTCCACTAAAACACACTGTAGGAGCACAGTCCAATATTTTTCAGGCCAAGTCAAACTCTTGGCAATTTTCTCAAATGACACAAAGTATGTTTCTATTCCCTCCTCACTAAATCTACATACCAAACAAATACTCTATGCCAAATCAAAACAAAGAGGAGTTTTCTCTGTGTTAGCATCACTTTTCATCTTCAATTTAAGTTTGCATAATTTAAACTGTTGCACCAGTTCTGGCTAGTTCTACTTGAATGCTAGTAGAAACATTCATTTCTTTCTTGAGCTTCATGTGACTAGCATATTCATGGATGATCTCTGTTTCTTACTTCCTCAACTGTTGCAACGTACTGAGAGACAAATCTCTGAACAAATGCTTGAACATCAATAATATTCAAATAAAAACAAGAGGTGCTGGAAATACTCAGCAGGTCTGGCAGCATTTGTGGAGAGAGAAGCAAAGCTAACATTTCAGGTCTGTGACCTTTGATCAGAACTGGCAAAGGTTAGAAAAGGATTCGGTTTTAAGAAAGTGAAAGGGAGGGGGTGGGGGAGAGAACAAAGGGAAAGTGTTTGATAGGGCAGAGGAAAGGAGAGATTAAATAACAAAGCTGTCCTGGGACAAAGGCAAAGAATGTGTTAATGCTTGTGGTGAAAGACAAAGCATTAGTCCAGAGAGAGTGTTAATATCAGAATAATGAGCAGCTCTGACCACATGAAAAGCAGGCACATGGTTAAAAAATAAAATATTCAAAAAATGTCAGTCATGCTCTGAAGTTATTGAACTCAATGTTCAGTCCGCAAGGCTGTAGAGTGCCCAACCGAAAGAGCAGGTGCTGCTCCTCGAGCTTGCGTTGATGTTACCTGGAACACTGGAGCAGGCCAAAGACGGAAATGTCAGCATGAGAGCAGAGGGGAGTGTTAAAATTGCAAGCAACCGGAAGCTTGGGGTCTTGCTTTCGGACTGAGCGGAGGTGTTCTGTTAAGCAGTCACCCAATCTGCATTTAGTCTCCCCAGTGCAGACGAGACCACATTGTGAGCAGTGAATACAGTATACTAAATTGAAAGAAGTAGAAGTAAATCACTGCTTCACCTGAAAGGAGTGTTTAGGGCCTTGGATAGTCAGGAAAGTGGAGGTAAAAGGGCAGATATTACACCTCCTGCAATTGCATGGGAAAGTGCCATGGGAAGGGGACATGTTTTCGGGGATAATGGAGGAGTGGACCAGGTTGTTATGGAATGAACGATTCATTCGGAATGCTGACTGGGGAGGGGAAGGGTAGATGCATTTGGTTGTGGCATCACGCTGCAGGTGGCGGAAATAGTGGAGGATGATCCTTTGGATGTGGAGGCTGGTGGGGCAGAAAGTGAGGACAAGGGGAACCCTATTGCAGTTCTGGGAGGGAGGGAAAGGGGGTGAGGGCAGAAATGCAGGAAATAGGCAGGATATGGTTGAAGGCCCTGTCAACTACAGTGGGGGGAATCCTCGGTTGAGGAAAAAGGAAGACATATCAGAAGCGCAGTTGTGGAAGGTTGCATCATCAGATTAGATGCGTCAGAGACGGAGAAACTGGGAGAATGGAATAGAGTCATTACAGGTAGCAGGGGGTAGCTGTGGGAGTCGGTGGGCTTGTAATGTATTAGTGAACAGCCTATACCCGAAGATGGAGTCAGAGAAGTCGTGGAAGGGCAGGGAAGTGTCGGAGACGGACCAAGTAAAGGTGAGAGAAGGGTGAAAATTGGAAGCAAAGTTGATAAAATTTTCTAGTTCAGGGCGGGAGCAGGAACTGGCACCGATAGTGTCATCAACGTACCTGAAAAAGAGTTGGGGGAGGGGGCCTGAGTAAGACTGGAACAAGGAATGTTCGACATATCCCACAAAAAGACAGGCATAACTAGGACCCAAATAAAAACAAGAAACGCTTGAAATACTCAGCAGGTCTGGCAGCAACTCCAGTTCTGAAGAAGGGTCACTGACCTGAAACGTTAACTCTGCTTCTCTCTCCACAGATGCTGCCAACCTGCTGAGTATTTCCAGCGTTTCTTGTTTTTATTTCAGATTTTCAGCATCCACAGTATTTTGCTTTTATTATATAACTAGGACCCATGCGGGTACCCATAGCAACACATTTTACTTGGAGGAAATGACAGGAGTTGAAGGAGAAGTAGTTCAATGTGAGAAAAAGTTCAACCAGGCTGAGGAGGGTGGTGGGCAATGGAGACTGCTTGGACCTCTGTTCAAGGGAGAAGCAGAGAGCCCTCAGACTGTCCTGGTGGGGGATGGAGGTGTAGAGAGATTGGACATCCATTGGGAAGAGGAGGCAGTTAGGGTCAGGAACCTGGAAATTCTCAAAACGACATGGGGCATCAGTGGAGTCACGGATGTAGATGGCAAGAGACGGGACCAGCAGAGAAAAGATAGTGTCAAGATAGGAAGAAATAAGTTCAGTGGGGCAGGAATAAGCTGAAATGATGGATCTGCTAGGACAGTCCTATTTGTGGATTTTAGTAAGGAGGTGGATGCGGGCTGTCCGGGGTTGCGGGACTATGAGGTTGGAAGCTTTAGAGGGAAGATTTTGCGAGGAGATGAGGTCAGTGATAGTCCTATGGACAGTGGCTTGATGTTCGGTGGCAGGGTCATGGTCTAGGGGAAGGTAGGAAGAAGTGTTTGAGAGTTGGCGCTCAGCCTCTGCAAGGTAGTGGTCGGTACATCAGATAACAACAGCACCACTCTTGTCTGCAGGTTTGATGACAATGTCGGGGTTAGACCTGAGAGAATGGAGTGCAGCAAGTTCAGAGGGAGACAGGTTAGAATGAGTGAGGGGAAACAAAGAAATTGAGACAGCCGATGTCTCGCCGACAGTTCTCAATGAAAAAATCAAGAGTGGGTAAGAGGCCAGAGGGAGGGGTCCAGGTGGAGGGAGAATGTTGGAGGTGGGTGAATGGGTCTGCTGGTCAGGGGGAGGGCTCCCAGTCAAAGAAGTGCGTATGGAGGCAAAGATGATGGAAGAGGAGCTCAACGTCAGCCGTCATTCAGGTTTGGGCATAAGGGGATAAAACGGAGTCCTTTGATGAGTACAGATCATTCAGCATCAGAGATGGGAAGGTCAGAGGGTATAGTGAATACATAGCAAGGGGTCAGGTCAGAAGGGATGGGGTCAGAAAGAAGTGAAGGGAAAGAAGGATCTGGAGGGGCATTAGCCCCCATCAGCTGCTGGAGCTTGCGTTCCTTCACACCTGAATGGAAGAAAAAAAGTTTTTTGTCAATGCGTTGGATAAGACAAAGGCTGAAGTGAAACTGCGGAGTAGAACAGCTTTGAGATTAGGCACTCTACAGCCTTGCGGACTGAACATTGAGTTCAATAACTTCAGAGCATGACTGGCCCTTTTTTAATATTTTATTTTTTCACCATGTGCCTGATTTTCATGCAGTCAGAGCTGCTTATTATTCTGCTATTCGCACTCTCTCTCTGGACTATTGCTTTGTCTTTCACCACTAGCATGTGCACACACTTTTTGCCTTTTTCCTAGGACAGCTTTGTTAGTTAATCTCTCCTGCCCTATCAAACACTTTTCCCTTTGTTCTCTTCCCCATCCCCCTCCCCTTCACTTGCTTAAAACCCAATTCTTTTCTACCCTTTGCCAGTTCTGATGAAAGGTCACAGACCTGAAATGTTAACACTGCTTCTCTCTCCACAGATGCTGCCAGACCTGCTGAGTATTTCCAGCACTTTTTATTTTTGTTTCAGAATTCCAGCATCTGCAGTATTTTGATTTTATTTTATTAATGATACTCATGTTGATTTACACAATGAATACAGTGAGAACAGATGCAAAATCTTGTTTGTTTGAATTCTGAAAAGTTTAAGTGAACTTGTGTCAAAGCTTAATTCGGATGTCGGACGAGCCCCCAGTTTTAGTCCAATTCCTGTTGGGATCAACCAAATAAAAGGATAGTGTTCACCAAACGACCACAACAAAAAAAACTTTAAACAAGATTTCACCTTAGTTTTGTATTTGAATTTAATGTTCGTATCAAAATCAATAGGAATTATACATTATACAGTGGAAACAATAAATTTAGAACTTGTTTTATTCCAAGGCCACCTGCTAGTGGTCCATAGTGAACATTTCATTGCAGTTATGTTGACTGTGAGCTCACATGTTGACTAAGTTGAATATATCCAAAGAACAGGCGAGAAGATAAAACTCCAACTTATCAAAATTCCAAAGGCCCAAAATGTCAAATGCTGCCACCACTATTCTCCAAACAAATCTCCAAAATGGCGCTTGGATCCCACCTAACCAGGTTTCCCAATCCAACACTCTTAGCAGCTGCAAACGAATTTCGATATCCACACAAAAGGCAGGTATCCCAAAACAAAATGACAGTTTCACTAAAATTCTGTTGACAATGGGTTTCTTTCAAATATAACTGACAAAGAGGAAAATCTCCACCTTAACCTCCAAATACTATCAGGATAGCAACCAAACTGTGAGAGAGACCTTTACCTTTTTTAAAATATTGTAACCTTTATTGCTACATTAAAGTACCAGATGTTCCAGGTGTAATCATTTTTACCTATCCAATACAAGGCATCAGGTAGAAGGACTTCTAGTTACAACCAGGACATATCTTCTAATCTCTGTTCTATCAATTGAAACTGAATCTTCTGTGTGTGCAGTCACTTTTGCATTGACTAGCATATTAACAATATGGAGTTTCATCACACCACTCTTGTGCAAGTACCTTTTTAAGAACATGGTAAGGGTCAATGATTGCCAAACAACCAAGTTGCAACTGAAAATTAACTTTTATAAGTGCATAGTTGCATTGCTTCAGATTGTAATTATTGTTGGTGATTTAAGAAAATTAATGGATGTAAATAATGATTTTTTAAAGTTTTTCTTTCTGTCTCTTATCTCTCTCTCTTAATCCAATCATTCGTTGCCTCTATTCTATTTTCTGTACCTGATTTGACATTACTTTGAATATTCTGACAGGGACTTCCTGGTTCAGACTCAGGACTGCTCATTAATAATTCTTCAATTTGATTAGTTAAGGAGATACACAGTTGCTTGTCCTGTTTGAATAGGTTCCAGATGCCCAGTAGTAGGTCCTGCATTGTTTGGATAGTTAGCTTACAGGAACTTGCAGTGCAAAAGCCTATAGAAAGTCAATGTAGAGATCAAAGAAAAAGGCCAGCATTTGTTTCTCATCACTCAATGCCCTTTGAGAAGATGGTGAAAGCTGCCTTATCGAGCCGTTACAGTCTGTGTGGTGAAGTTATTGTCACAATACTGTTCATTAGGGCGTTCCAGGATTCCTACCCAGAGATGATGAAGGACTGGTAATAGATGCCCAGGTCAGGATGGTCTGTGACGTGGAGGCAACCTGGAGGTGGTGGTGTTACCATGTGCCTGCTGCCTTTTTCTTTCTAGGTGGTTTAGATTGCTGGTTTGGAAGATGCTTGTTGAAAAAGACTTGATGAGTTGCTGCAGTGCAATTTGTAGGAGGCACACACTGCAACCACATGGCTGGTAGTGGAGGGAGTGAATAGTTTAGTGCAAGATGGTGTGCCAATCAAGCAGGGTGCTTTGTCCTAGATGGATTGAGGTTCTTGAGTGTTGTTGGAGCTCATCCAAACAAGTAGAGAGTATTCCATCTCACACTCCTGACTTGTGCCTTGTAGATGGTGGACAGGCTTTGGAAAGTTAGGAGGTGAATTCCCAGAATTCCCAGCCTCTGACCTGCTTTTGTTGCCACAATGTTTATCTGGCTGGCCCAGTTAAGTTCCTGATCAATGGTAACCTCCAGAATATTGATGGTTGGGGATTCAGCAATGGTAGTGCCATTGAATGCCAAGGGAGGAGTTTAGACTCTTCTTTGTTAGCGATGGTCATTGCCTGGCACATGTATGACACAAATTTTACTTGCCACTTATCAGCCCAAGCCTGAGTGTTGTCCAGGTTGTGCTACATATGGGCATCAACTGTTTCATTATCTGAGGAGTCGAGAATGGTATTGAACACCATGCAATCATCAGCAAACATCCCCACTTCTGACATTATGATGGACGGAAGGTCATTGATGAATCAGCTGAAGATGGTTTGGCCTAGGACACTACCCTGAGGAACACCTGCAGCGATGTCCTGAGCCTGAGATAATTGACGACTGTTAGCGGGAATGAATCTGAAAGAATCACTCGACACTCGCATCTGCTCCAAACGTCAAACAGTTTATTGGATTACGCCGGTGGGGAGCAGGTCACTGGGCAATCCAGGTTCTTCTCCACCGAACAAAAGAAAATCATCAGTACTTATACAGTTTCAAACAGTTACTCAGCCCATCCTGGCTGGACACGGTCCAATCATGGTGATTATAGATTATATACATTGATTAGTAGAACCAATGAAATGGGTTACTAGGCATTGGGGGACTGCGCGGTCAGCTCATGCTCATGGACAGCTAGGGGTGACTCATGTGTTCATGATGTCTTCCAGATCCCCTGATTCACCGTCCTTGGGCCTTATGTATACATAACATCTTATCTTAACCTTGTTACAGGCTGGTATCTTTGTCAGCATTCCATCTTTGTCGGCATTCCATAAAGGCATCGGCTAGAGGCCACTTGATTAGACTCTGCTGAATCTATGTGAATCATCCCTTGTATTGAATGTGGTCAAGTTAGCTGAGTCCCATGGTGCCTTGCAAACATTTCATTGCTAGCTAGAATTATATGTTATTAGTTATTTACATAATAGTTATTGCCGGTGCCTCTGCCCTGGGAATACACTTCAACACCTCCAACAACCTGAACCATTTTCCTTTATACAAAAGCAAAATACTGTGGATACGAGATATCATAAATAAACTGCTGGAAATAAACAGGAGGACTGGCACCATCTATGGAGAGAGAAACAGAATTAACGTTTCAGGTCTGTGGCCTGTCATCAGAATGCCTTTATACTGGGTATGACTCCAGTCAGTGGAGAGTTTTCCTCCTGAATCCCATTGACATCAATTTAACTGGATGCCATACTGAGTCAACTGCTGCCTTGATGTCGAGGACAGTGTCATGTTCATGAGAAGTTCAGCAGTGAAAATACAGAAAAAAACTGAAGAGTTCTGAAAAATTAGAACACTTTTGAACTACTGGTGCATTTGCTGTCAACAAAATGAACAACATGTCACATGACTCATACCACCTGCTGCACAAAAATACACATCCATCTCTACTAGAACAAAAAAACAATTAACCCTGTCTACATGGAAATGAGACAGCTTATCACACATGGATGTGAGCTATTTATAAAACAAGCCAAAACAAAGGCACTCCCAGATTTTACATCTCCAGCTACCCTTCACCACAACAGTGTGACCAGCCCTCATATTATCAGAATGGGGCCACAAAAACCTATTGTCCAACCCATCAGGAACGGAAACATAAAGTCACATGGGCAAAACTAACACAATGCGTTTAGCTTTAGAGGTAATAATTTTGAAGAATAAAGAAGTCTCTCCAGTTCAGTCATCAAGTCAAAATCAGTCTGGTGTCTCCAACCACACAGTTAACATTGAAAGCCATCTTTAATTCCAGCACAAAGCTGAGAGAGAGTGAGAGACCAGTTTCAGCTAACATTTGAACCCTGTGGAGGCAAGTTGAAAGTCAATTGCAGCAAAGAAAAGAGACTGCCTTTGAAAAAATTCCTCCACTTGCAAAAACTGAACTAAGAATATCAGCACTATCTCTAAACTGAAGTGAACCACTAGAAGTCTTCAGCAACCTAGCAAATACAAGAGAACAAGCAAACAGGCCTGCAACTTTAAATCTCACTATCTGAGAGAATCCCAGAGGTTTTCCTGAAACAACAGACTTTTACACCTTGAACTCTTAACATTTCTTATTCTTTCCCTTCGAGCTATCTTTTCTTGAGTGTGCTTGTGAGAGTGAATGCATGTGTGGGTTGTGTTGCGATCATTTCGGGTGATGAATATGTTCAATAAATATTTAATCTTCTGTTTTAAACCTGCGAGAAAACCTGTCACAGTTTGTTTATTTGGCCAACAAAACACAGGGACATGAAACACTAATTTAAACAAAAGCACTGTCTGTGGTCAGTTGGGAGGTGAACAGTGGAAAACCGCAGCACTATCACCCACCTGGCCATAACAGCAGTCACTTTCCCCTCATCTCTGGACTTCAGCTCTTTTGCCAATGTTTGAACCGCGGTCTGGAGCTGATTGGCCCTGGCAGAACCCAAAGTGAGCATTAGTGAGCAAGTTATTGGTGAGTAAGTGCTGCTTGATAACACTGTGGGCAATATCTTCCATCACTATGCTAATGATTGAGATTAGAATTATGGGGCAGAAATTGGCTGGATTAGGTTTGTTCAGTTTGATTGGATTGGACAGACCTGGGCAATTTTCCGCATTGTCTTGTAGATGCCAGTGTTGTAGCTGTACTGGAACAGCTTGGCTAGGGTCATGGTTAGTTCTGCAACACAAGTCTTCAGTACTACAACAGATGGTTTTGGAGCCAATAGTCTTTTCCGTATCCAGTGCACTCAGCTATTTCTTGATATCACAAGGAGTGAATCAAATTGGTTGAAGACAGGCAAATGTAATGGTGGGGAGGTGGTCGAGATGGTTCATCCATGCAGCACTACTGGCTGAAGATTGTTGCAAATGCTTCAGCCTCGTCTTTTGCAGTCACTTGCTGGACTCTGCCATCATAGAAGATGGAGATATCCTTGGAGCCTCCTCCTCCATTCGTTGTTTAATTGTCCACCACCATTCTCGATGGGATGTGACAAGACTGCAGAGCTTTGATCTGACCCTTTGGTTGTGGGATCACTTAACTCTGTATATGGCATGCTGCTTTTGCTGTTTAGCATGCATATAGTCTGTGTTGTTTCAACAGATTGGCACCTCATTTTTAGATTTACTTGGTGCTGCTGCTGCCATGCTCATCTACACTCGTCTTTGAACCAGGGTTGATCCCCTGGATTGATGCTAATGGTAGAATGAGGAAGATGCCAGTTCATGAGGTTACACTTTGTGGTGGAATACAATTCTGCTGCTGCTGATGCCTCATGGGTTCCCAGTCTTGAGCTGCATGTACTCTCCTGTGTACATTCATAGAACATAGAACATTACAGCACAGTACAGGCCCTTCGGCCCTCGATGTTGCGCCGACCTGTGAAACCATCTGACCTACACTATTCCATTTTCATCCATATGTCTATCCAATGACCATTTAAAGGCCCTTAAAGTTGGCGCGTCTACTACTGTTGCAGGCAGGGCGTTCCACGCCCCTACTACTCTCTGAGTAAAGAAACTACCTCTGACATCTGTCCTAGATCTATCACCCCTCAACTTAAAGCTATGCCCCCTCGTCTTTGCCATCACCATCCGAGGACCATTCCATCAACTACCTTCAAAAAAAAAGAATGATTGTACAATTGAGGGAAAATAAAGAGATCCTGGAGGTGGGTGGAGCACCTCGAACTTTGGAACCTGTTTTTTTTAATCAAGTGCTCAACCTGAGTGC
The DNA here is from genome assembly GCF_036365525.1 of Heterodontus francisci. Taxonomy (NCBI): domain Eukaryota; kingdom Metazoa; phylum Chordata; class Chondrichthyes; order Heterodontiformes; family Heterodontidae; genus Heterodontus; species Heterodontus francisci. The sequence goes on along the minus strand of NC_090372.1, from coordinate 163,895,682 downwards.
AAGGATCTTTTTTATTTGTTTATGGATGTGAATGTCACTGGCAAAACCAGCATTCATTGCACATCCCTAATTGGGTTTCCACGGCCTTTTTGAAATGTTGCAGTCCATATTAGGGAGGGAGTTGTTGGATTTTGACCGAGCAACAATATATAAAACATCACAGGAGAAGGAAGTTTCAAAAAGTGGGTGGTGTACTTGTTCAGCTTTTTGCCACCATTCACTTTCGAACCTGCTACAGTTCCAAGAGAAGACTGAAGAGAATTGAGTGAAGTTGAGTCTAAATTTGTGTCGGAATAATTACAAACACAGCCCGTGTATGGAGGCTCCATTCTGTGGATTTTTGAAGGGCCAACATGAAATTGATGACATTCTATTTCCTTGGAACACTGTCTTTATTATTTTATGTCTGCTATATATCCTGGAGGAGCAGAGAGAAGCAAAATGATTTCAGGTATGTTTTATTTTCTGTAAGAGTTTAAAGTTTTAAAATTATTTTTAAAAGGACAACGGGAGAGTAATTTGAAACTAAAATCTAATATTACGATATTGCAATTATACTATTACATAGAAATACATTGAACTGACAACACAGAAATAAATCATTCAGTTTAATCAGTCCATGTCAGAATTTAGTGTGAGTAGATTGTTCCAATGATTTTTATCCAGTCTGTTCCCATACTCCTTCAACCCTTTTAATTCACCCTCTCTATAGCCTTCATATCCTTCCAATACTGTGGCATTTAATGCTGCACACATCAGAGTCATAGAGTCACAGACTCATTGCAGCACAGTAGGAGGCCATTCAGCCCATCAAGTCCATGCCGGTTCTCGGTAAAGCAATCCAATCAGTCCCATCCCCATTCTGTAGGTTCACCAGACTAATCCCTGGGGTGAGGGGATTGTCTTATGAACAGAAATTGCAGAAACTGGGCCTGTATTCTCTGGAGTTTCAAAGAATGAGTCCTTGTATCATCAACTAAGGGGAAAAAAAATTATTTGTCTACCTTATCTAAATCTGCCATGATCTTGTATACCTCTAACAAATCTCCCCTCAATCTTCTTTGCTCCATGGAGAACAACCCCAGCTTCTCCAACCTAACCTTGCAGTAAAATTCCTCATTCCTGGAACCATTCTGGTGAATCTCCTAGGCACCCTCTCAAAGACCAACACATCCCTCCGAAAATGTGATGACTCCAGTTGTGGCCTCAGCAGGGCTTTAAGAAGGTGCAGCCCAACTTACCTGCTCCTGCACTCAATACCTCTATTTATGAAGCCCAAGATCCCACGTGCTTTGTTAACAACTCTCTCAATATGTCCTGCCACCCTCAAAGATTGATGCACATAAAATCCCAAGTCCCTCTGTCCCTGCTCAGTCCCCAGAACTGCGTCATTAATTCTACATTGCCTCTCCCTATCTCCTCTGCCAAAATGCATCACTTCACATGTCTCTGCACCAAATTCTATCAACCGACTGTCTTCCCACCCAACCAGCCCTACAGAATTCAGCCCTTGGTCTCCCCTCCATGTCAATTGCCATTCCACTCTCACACTCCCTCCCCACCAGTCTTACTCTCCTATTCACCTTCCCTCCCAACTTACTGTATTTAGCCTGGTCCTCACCTGAAGAATTCACCTGACATGAGTCATACACCTTCTTCTTTTGCCCCATCATATGCTCTTTCGCACTCACCATCCGAGGAGCCCGGCTTTGGTTACATCCCCTCCTACCCCACCCTGCTGAAATGCATTCAACCTGTACCTGAAACAACACCCCCACCACCCAAAGAGAACCCATCGCTCTGCCACAGCACCTCCCGTCAACCTCCGGCTCCATTCTACCCTGGCTAGATCCCCCCACCAACCCACTGAAGCCAGTGCCCCCGCTACCAATTCAGAAGCTGTACCCTAGATTGCTCCTTGCTCCTCTCCATTGCTAATCTAAATATTTTGATCCGATGATCATCCCCAAGTGCTCCCCCACAGACACTCGGTCCTACTACTACTTTGTGATCTTATTATGTTTTATATTGTCTCGTCATTACATCTTGGTTTTTATTTTTTATTATTCATTCATGGAATGTGGGCATCACTGGTTAAGCCAGCATTTATTTCCCATCCCTAATTGCCCTTGAACTGAGTGGCCATTTCAGAGGGCATTTAAGAGTCAACAATATTGTTGTCAGCCTGGAGTCACATATAGGCCAGACCAGGTGAGGATGGCAGATTTCCTTCCCTAAAAGACATTAGTAAGCCAGATGTGTTTTTACAACAATCAACAATGGTTTCATGGTCACCATTAGATTAACTTTTTAATTCTGGACCTTGAGATAAAACTGAGAATTCTGTTCATTTTTTTGAAACAGCCTTATTAACCTGAGGTGCTGCCTCTAATGTTCTTTCAATCTGTACCCCCACCCTCATCCCCCACAAGTCCTTCTGCTTCTCCACTGCACCAAACCTAATTCCATTCAGAGTAAAATTACATCTATTATTCTTGCATCATCTCACACTCACTGACATTGACTTCCATTTGCTGCTTTTCAACTCATTCCTCTATCTTACCAATATCCTGTTGCAGTTTCCTTTGGTCTAAAGAATTAACTATACCTATTTGGTATCACATTTGACTGGTTGAATTTTCACAACAAGCAAAAGATGGCCAAGGGAAATGGCATTGGCCAGGATAACATTGTGCTTGTGAAAAGTTGAATTGTTTATTTACATTTTATGTATTCTCAGTAGCAATTAAAAATCATCCTTCATGGGTGTCTGAGGGAGAATGCCCAAAAACAAAAACAGCAGAGAAAGGGTAAACGTAATGGTGGAAAATGCAGGAAAGTATATATCAACATTCAATTCAGATGGGAGAGTGTTCAGAAAAAGAGCAGAATTTAGATATGGTAAGGAGATATTTTCATAAAAGTAGTTAGGAAACTTACATAAGATCTAATCAATAAACTTATCACTGCCAAGCAGGCCTATTAATAATCAGGAATGTTCCAGACAGCAGAACATTGCAAAGTATAATGCAGAATTTTTCCATCACAAATTAAAATTTCAATAATATGCTTAGGGTTTAGGTGGTGCTTTCATTGTACCTTTTCTGTGGCTCAGAATTATGTGTGATGAACAGGTCAGAAGGAAACCCAGGAGATAAAATCCATTGCCTAGCGCTGCTCCTAGTGGCATTATGCAGACGTATCTGAAGATTTGTAATGTGTGAGGTCCTGCTGACTGATCCCTGCACAGCCTGTGCGAAGTAACTGAACTGGAGTGGTGCACGAAGGGACATCCCCTGTACGCTTCCGAAGTTGCTCAATGTGCACAATCATGACATCACTGACATCAATGGGCCAAGGCAACACCATGATAACAAAATTGGTTAATGAATGTACAGACAGCCCCTTCCTTACTCACTCCTGAAACAACAAGCATATGAAGCAAGATGGGCCCCGATCTTGGGCTATTTGAAGGGCCACTCAACACGTTGCAGCTGGGGTCTTTTGACTCTCTTGTGCTCAGGCAAACTTGCTGGAAGCACTGTGGTGAGTTGCTGGAGGATTTTGCTGACCACAGAGAGGCTGAAAATAACATTGCCTTTCATAGGTGTGGGGGCAGTAGTTGCAATGCCACCTGCTTTGCAACATCGGCAGCTTTTTTTTGAAGCAGCGATAGTGCGAGCAAGGTGGCAGCTCAGAAGGTGAGTTTCAGTTTAAATTAACTTATCTTTTGTTTCGGCGGACACGGGGACTGCTGGGTAAGTAAACCTATATATTTGGGCAGTGGCTAAACCAAAACACTAGACGTGTAGTGTCTCCCACCCATCCTCCTCCTCTAACCAAAAAAAAAGGACTCTTGTGTGGAGGGTTTGGTAAGGTAAGGTTTTCCTTTTTTTTTTAAATCTCTGTTGTCAATTTAGTGCGGAGGGGATGCAAACTAGGGCAGTTGCATGCTCCTCTTGCAGGATGTGGGAGGTGAGGGTCACCACTTGTGTCCCTGCTGACTTCACCTGTGAGAAGTGCACCCAACTCCAGCTCCTCGCAGACCGCGTTAGGGAACTGGAGCTGGAGCTGGATGAACTTCGGATCATTCAGGAAGCTGAGGGGGTGATAGCGAGCAGTTATAGGGAAGTAGTGACACCTAAGTTACAGGATAAAGATAGCTGGGTGACCGTCAGGGGAGGGAAAGGGAATAGGCGCACAGTGCAGGGATCCCCTGTGGCCGTTCCCCTCAATAATACGTATACCGTTTTGGATACGGTTGGGGGGGGGGGTACCTACCAGAGGAAAGCCACAGTGGCCAGGTCTCTGGCACTGAGCCTGGCTCAGTGGCTCAGAAAGGAAGGGGGGAGAATAGGAGAGCAATCGTGATAAGAGATTCAATGGTTAGAGGAACAGACAGGAGATTCTGTGGTCGCGAACGAGACTCCCGGATGGTATGTTGCCTCCCGGGTGCCAGGGTCAAGGATGTCTCGGATCGAGTCGACAGGATTCTTAAGGGGGAGGGTGAGCAGCCAGAGGTCGTGGTACATATCGGTACCAATGACATAGCTAGGAAAAGGGATGAGGACCTGAAAAGCGAATGTAGGGAGTTAGGTTGGAAGCTGAAAGGCAGGACGATCAGAGTAGTAATCTCAGGATTGTTACCGGTGCCACGTGCTAGTGAGGCTAGAAACAGGGAGCGAGTGCAGCTGAACACGTGGCTACAGAACTGGTGTAGGAGGGAGGGATTTAGATATGTGGATCATTGGGATACCTTCTGAGGAAGGTGGGACCTGTACAAGAAGGACGGGTTGCATCTGAACTGGAGGGGCACCAATATCCTGGGCAGGAGGTTTGCAAGAGCTCTTCGGGAGGGTTTAAACTAGTTTGGCAGGGGGATGGGAACCGGAGCTACGGATCAGTGGATGGGGTAGCTGTTGAACAGGCAGATACCGAGTGCAGAGAGTCTGTGAGGACGGTTAGACAATTGACACGACAAAGTTGCAGCCAGTATGATGGGTTGAAGTGTGTTTATTTTAACACAAGAAGTGTCAGAAATAAGGGTGATGAACTTAGAGCATGGAGTACTTGGAGTACGATGTTGTGGCCATTACGGAGACGTGGATATCACAGGGGCAGGAATGGATGTTTGGATGTTCCAGGGTTTAGATGTTTCAAAAGGAATAGGGAGGGAGGTAAAAGAGGTGGAGGAGTGGCATTGCTAATCAGGGATAGTATCACAGCTGCAGAAAGGGAGATCGTCGAGGAGGGTTTGTCTACTGAGTCATTATGGGTGGAAGTCAGAAACAGGAAAGGAGCAGTCACTTTGTTGGGAGTTTTCTATAGACCTCCCAATAGCAACAGAGACACGGAGGAACAGATTGGGAGGCAGATTTTGGAAAGGTGCAGAAGTAACAGGGTTGTTGTCATGGGTGACGTCAACTTCCCTAAAATAAAAGCAAAATACTGCGGATGCTGGAAATCTGAAATAAAAACAAGAAATGCTGGAATCACTCAGCAGGTCTGGCAGCATCTGTGAAAAGAGAAGCAGAGTTAACGTTCCGGGTCAGTGACCCTTCTTCGGAACTGACAAATATTAGAAAAGTCACAGGTTATAAGCAAGTGAGGTGGGGGTGCCCCACCCCACTTGCTTATAACCTGTGACTTTTCTAATATTTGTCAGTTCCGAAGAAGGGTCACTGACCCGAAACGTTAACTCTGCTTCTCTTTTCACAGATGCTGCCAGACCTGCTGAGTGATTCCAGCGTTTCTTGTTTTTATTTCAACTTCCCTAATATTGATTGGAACCTCCTTAGTGCAAATAGTTTGGATGGAGCAGTTTTTGTCAGGTGTGTCCAGGAAGGTTTCCTGACTCAATATGTAGATAGGCCGACTAGAGGGGAGGCTATGTTGGACTTGGTGCTTGGCAACGAACCAGGCCAGGTGGCAGATTTATCGGTGGGAGAGCATTTCGGTGATAGTGATCACAACTCCCCGACCTTTACTATAGTCTTGGAGAAGGACAGGAGCAGACGGGATGCGAAAATATTTAATTGGGGGAGGGGGAATTACAATGCTATTAGGCAGGAACTAGGGAGCATAAACTGGGAACAGATGTTCTCAGGGAAATGCATGACAGAAATGTGGAGGTTGTTTAGGGAGCACGTGCAGCGACTGCTGGATAGGTTTGTCCCGATGAGGCAAGGAAGGGATGGTCGGGTGAAGGCACCTTGGATGACAAGAGATGTGGAACAGCTAGTCAAGAGGAAGAAGGAAGCTTACTTAAGGTTGAGGAAGCAAGGATCAGACAGGGCTTCAGAGGGTTACAAGGTAGCCAGGAAGGAACTGAAGAATGGATTTAGGAGAGCTAAAAGGGGACATGAAAAAGTCTTGGCGGGTAAGATTAAGGAAAATCCCAAGGCGTTCTACACTTATGTGAGGAACAAGAGGATGGCTAGAGTGAGGGTAAGGTCGATCAGGGATAGTGGAGGGAACTTGTGCCTGGAGTCGGAGGAGGTAGGGGAGGTCCTAAATGAATACTTTGCTTCAGTATTCACTAGTGAGAGGGACCTGGTTGTTTGTGAGGACAGCGTGGAACAGGCTGATATGCTCGAACAGGTTGAGGTTAAGAGGGAGGATGTGCTGGAAACTTTGAATGATATGAGGACAGATAAGTTCCCGGGGCCAGACGGGATATACCCAAGGATATTACGGGAAGCAAGGGAAGAGATTGCTGCGCCTTTGGCGATGATCCTTGCGTCCTCACTGTCCACTGGAGTAGTACCGGATGATTGGAGGGTGGCAAATGTTGTTCCCTTGTTCAAGAAAGGGAATAGGGATAACCCTGGGAATTATAGACCTGTCAGTCTTACATCGGTAGTGGGCAAATTATTGGAGAGGATTCTGAGAGACAGGATTTATGATTATTTGGAAAAGCATGGTTTGATTAGAGACAGTCAGCATGGCTTTGTGAGGGACAGGTCATGCCTCACAAGCCTTATTGAATTCTTTAAGGATGTGACAAAACACATTGATGAAGGAAGAGCAGTGGATGTGGTGTATATGGATTTTAGCAAGGCGTTTGATAAGGTTCCCCATGGTAGGCTCATTCAGAAAGTGAGGAGGCATGGGATACAGGGAAAGTTGGCTGTCTGGATACAAAATTGGCTGGCCCACAGAAGACAGAGGGTGGTAGTAGATGGAAAGTATTCAGCATGGAGCTCAGTGACCAGTGGTGTTCCGCAGGGATCTGTTCTGGGACCTCTGCTCTTTGTGATTTTTATAAATGACTTGGATGAGGAAGTGGAAGGCTGGGTTAGCAAGTTTGCCGATGACACGAAGGTTACTGGAGTTGTGGATAGTGTGGAAGGCTGTTGTAGGTTGCAACGGGACATTGACAGGATGCAGAGCTGGGGTGAGAAGTGGCAGATGGAGTTCAACCTGGAAAAGTGTGAAGTGATTCATTTTGGAAGGTCGAATTTGAATGCAGAATACAGGCTTAAAGACAGGATTCTTGGTAGTGTGGAGGAACAGAGGGATCTTGGGGTCGATGTCCACAGATCGCTCAAAGTTGCCACCCAAGTTGATAGGGTTGTTAAGAAGGCGTATGGTGTGTTGGCTTTCATTAACAGGGGGATTGAGTTTAAGAGCCTCGAGGTTATGCTGCAGCTCTATAAGGCCCTGGTTCGACCACACTTGGAATATTGTGTTCAGTTCTGGTCGCTTCATTATAGGAAGGATGTGGAAGCTTTCGAGAGGGTGCAGAGGAGATTTACCAGGATGCTGCCTGGACTGGAGGGCATGTCTTATGAAGAAAGATTGAGGGAGCTAGGGCTTTTCTCATTGGAGCGAAGAAGGATGAGAGGTGACTTGATAGAGGGGTACAAGATGATGAGAGGCATAGATAGAGTGGATAGCCAGAGACTTTTTCCCAGGGTGGAAAGGGCTATCACCAGGGGGCATAATTTTAAGGTGATTGGAGGAAGGTTTCGGGGAGATGTCAGAGGTAGGTTCTTTACACAGAGAGTGGTGGGTGCGTGGAATGCGCTGCCAGCGGTGGTAGTAGAAGCAGATACATTAGGGACATTTAAGCGACTCTTGGATAGGTACATGGATGATAGTGGAATGAAGGGTAGGTAGTTAGTTTGATCTTAGAGTAGGTTAAAGGTTCGGCACAACATCGTGGGCCGAAGGGCCTGTACTGTGCTGTACTGTTCTATGTTCTATGTTCTATGAACAGGAAATAGAGAGAAGTCTGAGAGTGAAACCTCTGTGAGGAGGTATGAGAAGGAGGGCTCACCTTTCAAGTCCCTACACAGAAAAGATCTTCAGGCAACAGCTCTCCTACATGGCAATGAGCCAGGAGCAGTGACTCAGGAGGATTCACTTCACAATGAAGGTAGTATCAGAGTTGTGCTGCCTCCTTCACGACGACCTGCAGCCTCAAACCAGGGAAAGGACTGTTGCATTACTGCTTTTATGGAGCAATAAGGTACCAAGCAATTTTAAGTTGAGTGGTCATAAAACTGTTAATTATTGTCGAGTTACACATTAACAAAAGAGCTCTGTCACATACATCTGACTCGGTGTCTTGCACAACTCCAACTAACTAATCACATGCTGAATGACATCACTTCCTCTGATGCTGTGTGGAGTACTTAAATTGTTGAAGTGTTATTATGACATCCTCCTTTCCTAAAATGGAAATCCTCCAAAAATAAACTATTTACATACTGGAAAGAAACGACTTTGAACAATATTTACACATGCATTGACTCTAATGTTCTTTTCGACAAGTGTCATTGAACTGGTCTTCTATCATCTTGCATCAGGCAGTCTACTGACTCAACCTCATCTTGTCACAGTGTGGCTTGATAGAGAACTAGATTTGTCAACTTTCTTTGCTTGACTTTTGTATGTAATCTGACAGTCATCCTGTGCTCGATTGTTATGCTGGTCGTTTTTTCTTGCTATATTCTGCATCTCTGAGTGTGACCCTGCCCTTGATCCAATAGGATTGTCAGGCACAGTGTAGTTAGCTCGTTTTCTTAACTGACTTTGGTTTCTTCTTCGCACTGTTCCGTTGGGGTGGTAACTTCATAAGATCTTGGTCTGTTGCAGAATTTGGACACTCTACAGGGAGCCACACTTTTTCCTGTAGATGAATTACCCTGATTTTCTGCCCTATCTGTAACAGTCGTAATTCCACACCCGTGTGCTTATCATGTGTCATTTTCATCTTTTCTTGTCTTGCTAGGAGCCTGTCTTGTTTTAAGGAAGATTTCATGAGATGGAAGCGCTGTCTTAACCTGTCCTCCAAATATGATTTCTGCAGGGTATGGCAGCCCTATGTTGAGTGGCATCAGCCTTAAGTATAACATGTCTATATGTTTTGTTTCACGGCACTTTACAATCAACGATTTGACTGTATGTACCATTCTTTCTGCTTGGCCATTTGACCTAGGGTAATGCAGTGAAGAAGTTACATGGTTTACACACCATGTCCTTCACAAATCCTGGAATAGCTTGGCAATGTATTGCGGATCATTGTCCAATACTATCTCCTCTGGGTGACCAGACAAGCTGAAAATTGCACTGATGGTATTGGTAACTGAAGCGCTCAAAGTGCCCCTTAATTGACATAGTCCTGGAAATTTAGAGTAGTAATCAGTGACCAACAAGTAGTCATCGCCTTTAATTGTGTAGAGAGTGGCTGTCCTTGACCAATGATGCGATGGGATATCTTTATGCTGGCATGGTTGGTGATGCTGGCAAGCACCAAATGACCTTACCACTCACTCAATGCCACTATTCATACCCGGCCAGTTGACGGTCTCGTGCACAAATCGTCTAGACTTCTCAACACCTATATGGCCAATACGTAACTGAGAGGATATCAGGGCAAAGTGTCTGCGGAATTATTACCTATCTGTCTTTGAACACTGTAAAAAAAATTCCAACTCATCTCGGTATGATCAGAAAGTCCTGTGCTCCACAGGAAACTCCTGTATACTGGCAGACCATCCTTTAACAATGAGTGACCATAGAATCTTCAAGATTGCATCTTTTGAGGTTCATTCCTGTAATTCTTCATGATTCTGCCTGAAAAACATCAAATCCATCTGGTATTCATCCTCTAACTCGATATCAATCTCGTTCTTTAGCTTGTATTTGACTTCGCAGCCATATCCTTGCATTTCATCAACATCCTTTGAAGCCATGGAGATGCACTAATCGGTGTTTTTTTCCAGATCATCTCAAATGGTTTATGACCTGTTTTGACTACAAAGTGTTTCCCAAAGAGATATGTGTGAAATCTTGTGATTCCGAACACCAGTGCAAGTGTTTCCCTTTCTGTGTTGGAATAGTTGGCCTGTGTGAAGGATAAGCTTTTTGAACCAAATGCTATTGGACATGGTCCAGCAACAAGCATGCTCCCAGGCTTTTTGCGAAGCATCTACATCGAGAATGGTATCCTTGGTTGGATCATGGTAATGCAAACATGCATCCATTGATAATGACTGTTTCAGCAAGTCGAGTGCATACTGATGGTCCTCAGGCACAGAAATGGTGTTTCCTTTCTGAGGAGTTTCTGTAGAATTGAAGACTTCTCAGTGAAACCTGAAATGGAAGGAGCTAAGAAATTGAAGATACCGAGACATCTTTCTAAGTCGTCTTGTGCGCTTGATATGGACTGGATATCCTCTATCTTGCTGGGATCTGGGCTTATGCCTGGATCTGAATAAATGAAGCAAAAGAAGTTATTGTGTCTTGTGTTTATGGCACATTTCTTATTGTTAAATACAAGGCCCTTTTTCCTGGCTCTTTCCATCAGGATATGTAATTTCCAGTCATGTTCTTCTTTTGTAATTCCCACAACTGCAATATCATCAGCGATACCTATACACCCTGACACATTCTCTGTCATGTGATCCATGCATTTCCTAAAATAAATTCTGGCTTACTGATAAGCCAAAAGGTAAGCACAAGAATCAATCTCGCCCAAACAGAGTCCTGAAAGTCGTCAACTCTTGTGACCTTTCAGAGAGATGGACTGACCAGTACCTATCCTTTGCATCTCGCTTTGAAAAGAACTTGGCCTTTGTAAATTTTGGATTCAGCTCTTCTAATGTGGGGATTTTGTGAGGAAAATGTTTCAATGCCTTCTTTCGCCTTCTGGGGTCCAAATACACCCAGATGGTGCATTCTCTTTTTGACCGCAGCCATTACTGAGCTGCACCAATCTGTTTTGTTACAACCAGGTGAGAAAGGTGTCTAGGGGTCCCTCTCAGCCTTCACCTGGTCTTACTGTAACAGGCTTTTGTTTTTTAAACACACTGTGTTTTAAGCCCCCCTTGGTGAATCCTTGTTCAGTGCTTTCTCTTGATAAGGCAAAGAAATTAGCACAAACAGGTTTTCTTAGGTTTAAAGAAGAAAGGAGAAATTTATTAAAACTAAAACTCTAATTCATTTATTAACTATGGATACACGCTGTGGTCCACGCTAGCATGCATACTCGATACACATGTGCAAATAGAGACAGAAAAGAACAGAAGAAAAAATAGACAGGTTTGAGACAATCTCTGAAGACGGGCTTTTGTTCCTATGCTTCGAGCACGCTGTAGTCCTTGTAGCTCAGTATTCTTCTTAAACCTTGTTCACTGTAGGAGACTTTTCTCTCTTTGGGTTCATATGTGTTCAATGGATTCCAAAGCTGGTGAGAATGAGATGAGAGCAGACAGGAAGGAAATGTTCTCAATCAAGTCGCCTCTTAGTCTTCTAAATTCCAGCGGATACAAGCCTAGCCTGTCCAATCTTTGCTTATAAGTCAGCATGCCCATTCCAGGTATTAGTCTAGTAAACCTTCCCTGCACTGCCTCCAAAGCATTTACATCCATCCTGAAATAAGGAGACAAATACTGTACGCAATACTTCAGATGTGGTCTTTTTTCAAATTCTCTGTGGCAAATTCAAATTCAAAAAACTCAGATTGCCCAGCAGGTTAGTCATGTGACTAGGGGGTGTGACCATGTCTGTTTGTGTATTCGGCAATCTTAGCAGTCAACCTGGAATGCGAGCACCTCCATCCTCAACATCTGGTAATCAAAAGTCCATTGTGGAGCAGGGAGTGTTTGATGATATAATGAGATATAATAATGTATATATAATGATGATATATATAATATGCAGAAGGATCTGGGTGTGCTAATGCATGAATTGCAAAAGGTTAGTTTGCAGGTATAGTACATAACTAGGAAAGCTAATAGAATATTATCGTTTATTGCAAGGGGAATTCAATACAAAAGTAGGGAGGTTATGCTTCAGCTATTCAGGGCATTAGTGAGACCACATCTGAAGTACAGTGTACAGTATTTGTCTCCTTATTTCAGGATGGATGTAAATGCTTTGGAGGCAGTGCAGGGAAGGTTTACTAGACTAATAACTGGAATGGGCATGCTGACTTATAAGCAAAGATTGGACAGGCTAGGCTTGTATCCGCTGGAATTTAGAAGACTAAGAGGCAACTTGATTGAAACATATAAGATCCTGAGGGGTCTTGAAAGGGTGGATGTGGAAAGGATGTTTCCCCTTGTGGGAGAATCTTGAACTAGGGATCACTATTTAAAAATAAGGGGTCACCCATTTAAGACAGAGATGAGGAGAAATTTTTTCTCTCATAGGGTCGTGAGTCTTTGGAATTCTCTTTCTCAAAAGGCGGTGGAAGCTGAGTCTTTGAATATTTTTAAGGCAGAGGTAGATTTCTTCTTTGGCCTCCTTATCTCAAGAGACAATGGGTAAGCGCCTGGAGGTGGTCAGTGGTTTGTGCAGCAGCGCCTGGAGTGGCTATAAAGGCCAATTCCAGAGTGACAGACTCTTCCACAGGTTCTGCAGATAAAATTGGTTGTTGCGGCTGTTACACAGTTGGCTCTCTCCTTGCGCTTCTGTCTTTTTTCCTGCCAACTGCTAAGTCTCTTCGATTCGCCACGCTTTAGCCCCGCCTTTATAGTTGCCCGCCAGCTCTGGCGATTGCTGGCAACTGACTCCCACAACTTGTGATCAATGTCACAGGACTTCATGTCGCATTTGCAGACGTCCTTAAAGCGGAGACAAGGATGGCCGGTGGGTCTGATACCAGTGACGAGCTCGCTGTACAATGTGTCCTTGGGGATCCTGCCATCTTCCATGCGGCTCACATGGCCAAGCCATCTCAGGCGCCACTGGCTTAGTAGGGTGTATATGCTTGGGATGTTGGCCGCCTCAAGGACTTCTGTGTTGGAGATACGGTCCTGCCACCTGATGCCAAGGATTCTCCGAGGGAAGGGAAGATGGAATGAATTGAGACATCGCTCTTGGATGACGTACGTTGTCCAGGCCTCGCTGCTGCAGAGCAAGGTACTGAGGACACAGGCTTGATACACTTGGACCTTTTGTGTTCTGTGTCCGTGCGCCACTTTCCCACACTCTCTTGGCCAGTCTGGACATAGCAGAGGCAGCCTTTCCCATGCGCTTGTTGAATTCTGCATCGAGAGACAGGTTACTGGTGATAGTTGAGCCTAGGTAGGTGAACTCTTGAACCACTTCCAGAGCGTGGTCGCCGATATTGATGGATGGAGCATTTCTGACGTCCAGTCCCATGATTTTCGTTTTCATGAGGCTGATGGTTAGGCCAAATTCATTGCAGGCAGCCGCAAACCTGTCGATGAGTCTCTGCAGACACTCTTCAGTGTGAGATGTTAATGCAGCATCGTCAGCAAAGAGGAGTTCCCTGATGAGGACTTTCCGTACTTTGGTCTTCGCTCTTAGACGGGCAAGGTTGAACAACCTGCCACCTGATCTTGTGTGGAGGAAAATTCCTTCTTCTGAAGACTTGAAAGCATGTGAGAGCAGCAGGGAGAAGAAGATCCCAAACAGTGTAGGTGCAAGAACACAGCCCTGTTTCACGCCACTCAGGATAGGAAAGGGGTCTGATGAGGCGCCGTTATGCTGAATTGTGCCTCTCATATTGTCATGGAATGAGGTGATGATACTTAGTAGCTTTGGTGGGCATCCAATCTTTTCTAGTAGTCTGAAGAGACCACATCTGCTGATGAGGTCAAAGGCTTTGGTGAGATCAATGAAAGCAACGTAGGGGGGCATCTGTTGTTCACGGCATTTCTACTGTAGCTGGCGAAGGGAGAACAGCATGTCAATGGTGGATCTCTCTGCTCGAAAGCCACAATGTGCCTCAGGGTAGACACGCTCAGCCATCTTCTGGAGCCTGTTTAAAGCGACTTGAGCGAAGACTTTCCCCACTATGCTAAACAGGGAGATTCCACGGTAGTTGTTGCAGTCACCGCGGTCACCCTTGTTCTTATAGAGGGTGATGATATTGTCATCGTGCATGTCCTGTGGTACTGCTCCCTCATCCCAGCACAGGAAAAGCAGTTATTACAGTGCTAAAAGTATGGCAGGCTTGCACTCTTGATGATTTCAGGGGTAATGCCATCCTTCCCATGGGCTTTTCCGCTGGCCAGAGAATCAATGGCATTACTGAGTTCCGAAAGAATTCTCTTTCTCAAAAGGTGGTGGAAGCTGAGTCTTTGAATATTTTTAAGGCAGAGGTAGATCGATTCTTGATAAACAAGGGGGTGGAAGGTTATCAGGGGTTGGTGGAAATGTGGAGTAATCAGTTCAGCCATGAACCTATTGAAGGGCCGAGTGGCCTGCTCCTGCTCCTAATTCGTATGTTCGTATGTATGATCGTATGTTAGTATGCAAAAAATATCTTTCCAGCCAGGGCTTTGGCAACCCCTTGTAATATGCTTTTCTTCCCAGCGACAATTTTAAAATTGAATGTCCAGGTGGCACAATCTATGTGCCTAATTCTTGGCAGGTGTGGGCCTGCATGACAGTATAACTTCAACCAGTGGAGAGTTTTCCCCCTGAATACCATTGACTCCAGTTTTGCTAGGGCTCCTTGATGCAATACTTGATCAAATGCTGCCTTGATGTCAAGGGCAGTCACTCTGACCTCACCGCTTGAATTCAGCTCTTTCGTCCATGTTTGAACCAAGGCTGTAAAGAGGTCAGGAGCTGAGTGGCCCTGGCAGAATCCAAAATGAGTTGACATGCTTGATGAGATGGCCTCATACAAATATGGGCTGAATTTACAAGTGTGCCGCAGTTGCAGATGCGCCATCCCTGAGCCCCCGCGATATTATTTGGGGGGGCTCATTCAAATAGAGGGGCGGTGTGGCCGCCCCTGATGACATAAGGGGGCAGCCGCTGCGTCCCTGACAATGGCATTAGGCGTCACCGCGCAGGCGCCAGCGCCATTTTTAAAGGGCTCTAAGCCCTTCAGTAGCCTTTTAAAATTTAACGGTCAGGATGTAACAATAGAATGTCATGCCTGATAGAAATCACTTATCCCACCACCGTGCACCCACCACCCCCCCACCCCCAGCCAACCATGGGTAAATTAATCACTAATCGCACTCTTCCCCCACAATAAACCTTGAATAGTATTCTGAACTTTCCTCCCCAAAATTTGTTCCCTTTGACCCTCAACCCCTTCCCAAAATCCCATTAGCCAGTAAAGGTTGTTTACCCCGCTTCTCCACCCCTCCCACCCTGAAAGTACTATTACTCCCCCCTCCCCACCAGGTTCTCACCCGGAACTCACTGTACAGTTCCGAAGGTGCGCAGAGTACGAACGGCAGCCGTAATATCGGTGTGGGATGGCCACCGCCTGGAGGTAAGTTTATTTGCATCTCATTTGGTTCGGTTTGCATATGTATATGAAGGGCCCGCCGCCTGACGGCAGGGGGCTGCACCAAGGTTCCTCAGCGGCCAGTACTTTTCGGTGCGCCCTTCGCGACATCGTGGGTCGAGGTGGGCCTCTCCCCACAGGATTTTATTTGGCCCCCGTGCCACAACCTGCGGCGTCGTGGGGACGGTAAAATTCAGCCCTATATGTAGAGAGGAAATAAGAGCAGGAGTCGACCATACGGCCCATTGAGCCTGCTCCACCATTCAATACGATCACGGCTAATCTTCAGCTTTAGCTCCACTTTCCCACCTGCTCCCCATATCCCTGATTCCTCAAGAGACCAATAATCTGTCTATCTCAGCCTTAAATATATTCAACGAAGGCGCATCCAGGACCCTCTCGTGTACAGAATTCCAAGATTTGCAACCCTTTGAGTGCTGAAATTGCCCGTCATCTCAGGTCTAAATGATTGGCCCTCAATCCTGAGACTTTGCCCCCGTATTCTCAATTCCCCAGCCAGGGGAAACAGCATCTCAGTGTCTACCCTGTCAAGCCCCTCCAGAATCATATATGTTTCAATGAGATCACCTTTCATTCTTCTAAATTCCAGAGAGTATAGACCCAATTTACTCAACCTCTCATCATAAGACAGCCAAAACACAACTTGCAACAACTGGGAATCAAACCCCACTGCTGTCAGACCGCTTTTCTTGCCACCAGATTTAGACAACCTTGAGGAGGTACCTCTGGTAGTAATTCACCAGTGCTTTGAGGTGACTGCTGTAGTTTGTCCAAGTTTACAAAGTATATAGGAGCACAGGGGTCACTGTTGTCCGGTAAACCATAAACTTAGTATCAGGTTTGAGATCCTGATCCTCATTTCTTTTTCCTCAGACAGCCAAAGGCTGAGCTGGCACATTGAAGGCAATGATGAACTTTGTCATCTATGTCTGCCTTCACCGAGAGGAGAGTCCCAAGATATGGAAAATGGTCCATGTTTTCTTGCCATTGATCTTGATTGATGGAGGGAGGTGTTGTGCTGCAGGAGCTGCTTTTTTCGAGTGTTTCGTGAAAGACCCGTTACCTCATATGCTTTGGAAAAGGAGTCAACAATGATTTGGAGCTCAGTTTCAGAGTTAGTGTACATGCAACCATCATCTGTATACTGAAGCTCGACAACTGACGTTGGAGTGATTTTGGTTTTGGATTGAAGTTGGTATAGGTTGAACAGTTTCCCGTCTGTTCTGCAGATTATCTCCATTCCTGTGGGTAGTTTGCTGGAGGTGAAGTGTAGGATTGTTTAGTTTAGTTTATTTTAGTTTAGTTTAGAGATACAGCACTGAAACAGGCCCTTCGGCCCACCGAGTCTGTGCCGACCATCAACCACCCATTTATACTAATCCTACACTAATTCCATATTCCTACCACATCCCCACCTGTCCCTATATTTCCCTACCACCTACCGATACTAGGGGCAATTTATAATGGCCAATTAACCTATCACCCTGCAAGTCTTTGGCATGTGGGAGGAAACCAGAGCACCCGGAGGAAACCCATGCAGCCACAGGGAGAACTTGCAAACTCCACACAGGCAGTACCCAGAATTGAACCCGGGTCGCTGGAGCTGTGAGGCTGCGGTGCTAACCACTGCGCCACTGTGCCGCCCAATTGTAGCAAGGTAAATGGAGAAGAGGATTGGTGCAATGACACAGCCTTGCTTGATCCAGGTCTTGACTGAGATAGTGTCTGTGGTAGTTCTGTTGGTAAGGATCATAGCGTGCATGTCATCGTGGAGGAGATGGAGGATGGTGACAAACTTCAGAGGGCAGCCAAATTTGAGCAGGATGCTCCATAAGCCTTCACGGGCAGTTGGTATTTTTCTTGGATTTAACACTCAATGAAGATTGTGTCTGTGCTGGCAGCATAACTGCTGCCACATTGGCCCTCAATGCATGTAGGGATGCCTGGCATCTGCCTGAAATCAGTGTTGGATTAATTTAACTAAGCAAAGAATTTTCCTGTGCCTACTTCAGGATCCTTTTAAAAAATGTATGAAAAATCTGATGGAGAATGCACTGTGCAATCTTCCGATTATAAGTAGCACTGGTTGGGAGACTTGGCATAGCATACCAGAGACCAGATTGAACTCTTCTGCTGGTCAGAGGTGGCAAAGGCTGCAGGTGTGACCTCCATACTTAAATATCTGGTATCATTCCAGTGAATCTGTGATGTATCCCCTCCAAGGCCAATATATCCATCCTGAGGTTTAGTGTCCAAAACTGAAGTAATACCTCAATGCAGAATATAAAATAAAAAGTTAGTATTGGGTTTTCTAAGTGTAAATTGGGATTAGAAGCAATGGGTTTTGTTACAACCGAGGCGGGAGCAATGGACTTTCAATTCAGTCCCAATACACCACAGGTTGCAGCAAATTATTAAAGTTTTCCCACCTAATTGGAAAACAGTCAAATTAAATACTTTATTAACTCTCAGAATAAAATACACCAAACCAGGTATCTTTAGCCAACAACAAATTAATGACTTATTAATAAACTAAATCTTAACACTATGAAGATTTGTGATTAATGACTTTATAACTTCTTATTTAACCTCAGCCCCCAATGCACACACACATACATTCATGAAAACAATGGTTAACCAGTTGTTCAAGATAAAAGGTTTCTTAGCAATAAAATAAGTAGCAGGGTTGTAGGTCCTGGTAAGTTACGTTCCTGGTTAATGAGCTGTCCCAGATTAGAGTAATCAGATGCCACTCGACGTCTCCAGGCGGTTTCGATGAAACAGTTCTCAGTAGATAGGCATTCAAAGTATTTCAGCTGCAACAGGCATCTCACAGTTCTTTCAATGAGAAGCACAGCAATAGGTCTCCTTGGATTTTAGAATCTGTAGTCTTTTGGTAAAGCCTTTACTGAGAATTCCAGCAAACACAAACAAGCAATAGAGAGTGTTACTTCTGCAGCAATCTGCTTAGAGTTTCAAAATAACACAAATTTACTACCTCCAACAAGAAAATCTTTCTCCCAGGGTTTTTTCCCTCAGGCAAACACAGTCTGAGCTCAATGTAGTTTTTCTCTGCTGAGAAATAGATAGCTTCTTCCTTCAGTGTAGAGCATGCTTCGTTTGGTGCTGGATCATACTGGATTTTAGCCTTTATTTATACAGAGTTAAAAGTTACAGTCCACCATGCAACCTTTTCTATCTCCTGCTGGCCTCAGAAACAGGTGCAGCTGGCACACTGTGCCCCTTAGTTTTAAATGGAACACTGTTTTTAAACAGAGTCTTAAAGGCATACTGTTTTAAACAGAAAAAAAAATACACTTCCATGACACTTCCACCCTTGGCAAAATGAAACACCTTTCTTAAAAATGAGTTTCATTGCAATGCCAGAAATAGAAACTGAAAAAAAAACACACTGAACATTTTTTCACATTCATGACCCCATTCACTCTACTGATAATTTACAGAATATTTCTTTGTACCATTGCCATCTATGTCAGTTAACAAGGTTAGATTTGTGACAAACTGTCGGTGATAACATTGTTTTTCCCCAAAATATGTACAATTTTCAAATGATAAGGCTGTAACAACAAACTCCATCTAAATATTCTAGCATTTTGGTTTTTAAATTTTTCCACAAATGTTAATGGGTTATGGTCAGTGTATAATAGTGTTTCTTTGTAGTCTTGGTGGACATACACTTCGAAATGTTTGAGAGCCAGCAAAAGTCCTCATGTTTCTTTTTCCACAGTGGAATACTTTTTTTTTTATGGCAATTTAGTTTTCTTGAATAGTACCCTACTGGCTTTTCTATGCCCGATTCATCATCCTGCAATAGGACTGCATCAACCCCTGGTTGCTAGCATTGGGATTGTTATTTTGAATGGTTTAGCAAAGTTTGGAGCAGCCAACACTGGTTCATTAGTTCAGATTGCCTTTAGCTTTTCAAATGCTGCTTGGCATTCATCTGATCGTACTGTTTTGTTTTTCTTTATTTGTAGCAAACAGATACAGTACTAAAATTCCACATAAATACCCTGTAAAAACCGTACATCTGTAAAAACCTCATGATTTTACGTTTAGTTTTAGGGATAGGGAACTCTAGTGAGGCTTGGACCTTTGCCATTTTTGGCAATACTTGTCCTTGCCCACTATGTGTCTGAGGTAAGTTACTCTTGCTTTTCCAAATTTGCTTTTTTCCAGATTTATAACTAAGTCCACTGCTTATTGTTTTTAAACAGAATTTTTAGCTGGTTTAAGTGTTCTTGTCAAGTGTTACTGTATATTAGTACGTCATTGAGATACACTACCCATTTGGGAACACTGGCTACCACCTGATTCATTAATCTTTGAAAAGTGGCTGGGGCATTTTTTAGCCCGAATGGCATCACCTGGAATGAACAAAGACCATCAGGTGTTGCAAAGGCTGATATCTCTTTGACTCAAGCAGTTAAAGGAACTTGCCAGTATCCCTGTAACAGGTCGATCTTGGTGAGAATAAAAAGCACTCTGCCTATACAGTCTTCTAACCGTAGAATTGGGTAGGAGTCTGCCTTCATTACTTCATTGACTTGTCTGTCGTCAATACGACGTTGGGTTGTCCCGTCAGAATTAGGTACGAGAACTATTGGTGAACTCCAGCTGCTTTGACTCGGTTCAATAAAGTTGTTTTCCAGCATGTATTTGATTTCTGCTTTTACTTGGGGCCTGTTTGTCCGGAATTAAGCAGTAAGGATTTTGCTTTAAAGGAACGGATTCCCCTATATCCACATCATGTGTGGCTAAGGTTGTACATCCTGGCTTATTCCGACAGACTCTTTTAGATGTTGTGAAAAGCCTGGTTAGATCTTCACGTTGTTTTTCCTCTAAATGCAAAAGCATGTTGTCCAATTTTCCTGGCCATTCTGTATTCGCTAACTGGATAGGTGGAGGTTCAATGTGAGAATTGTCTAGGCCTCCTTCTGCCTCATCCGCACTATCCTTTTCCTTCTAAACAGGCCCCATTACCTGGCATATCTGTACTAGCTTATTCTCCTTCCTGCAACAATATTGCTTTAACATATTGATGTGACACAACCGGTTCTTCTTCCAGTGATCAGGGGTGTCAATCAAGTAATCTACCTTACCCATTCTTTAAGTCTCTTTATATGGGCCACTGAAACATGCTTTTAATGGTTCCCCCGTAACAGTAATAACACCGTTCCCTTCATTCCCTGGTTAAAAATTGTGGGTCTTTGCATTCCTGTCTGCCCATTTTTCTCATATTGGCTTGGGATGCTTTAAGGTGTTCATGAGCCATGCCACAAGCTTTCATAAGTCTTTCTCGGAACACAGATACATAGTTTCGTATCAAAGATTCATTCCTTTGTTCAAAGAACCTGTCTTTGATGAGTTTTAGAGGACCTTTTACTTCAAATTCAATTTGAAAGGACTGAAACCTGTAGACTCATTTGGTGAGTCTCTGGTGCCAAAAAAAGAAAGTCTAGGTCTTTATCCCAGTCATGTGGATATTCGTGACAGTATATTCTAATCACTATTTTGAGAGCCTGGTGGTACCTCTCTAAAAGTCCCTGTGACTGTGCGTGATATGCTGAAGATTTCAACTGTCTGATACCCAAATTTCCCATGACTTCTTGAAATATCTTCGAGATGAAATTAGAACCTTGATCCGATTGAACTTCAAGTGGTAATTCATATCTCGTAAAGGATTGGGTTAACTTTTCTACTAATATTCTAGCAGTAATTGCCCTTAAAGGAATGGCCTCTGGAAATCAAGTAGCCATATCCATGATAGTAAGTATGTATTGGTGTCCTGCTTTTGTTTTTGGCAAGGGTCCGACACAATCTACCAATACCCTGCTAAATGGTTCCTCAATCACTGGTGTGGGAACTCGTGGTAGGTTGTGGTTTTTCCACCATTTGGCATGTATGGCATGTCCTACAAAATTGTCTCACATCCTTTGTAAGGTCTGGCCAGTAATAATGTTGGCGTATACGTGATTTAATCTTCTGAATCCCCCTATGTCCTGCAAAAGGAATGTCATGTGCTAACCTTAATAATCCCTGGCGATATTTAGATAGTGCCACGATCTGTTCAACAACTGTCCAGCCTTCATCTGTAGGTCTATGAGGCGGTCTCCATTTCCTCCTCAAAACTCTATTTCCCATATAATAGCCTTCTGGAACTTCTTTCACCTAAGCTTCTGGCAGAGCAGTCTGTGCCATTCTGTATAACTCTGGATCAGGTCGTTGTGGTGAAATTATAGAAGATCTGTTAAAAATTTCATTTGCATTATCTAAATCTCTAAATAAGGTTTCAGATACTCAGCTATCCGGTTGTGGTGCCACTTTTATCTCCAACAATGGAGCTTGTTTAGCCATTCCTCGGTGACTCAAACACAGGAAATATTCCTGGAACTTGTTCCTGTAATTGTTCCGTTTATCTAACTTCACTTGGTTCCTCTGTAGTTATAGGAGAAACTGATACTTTTGATCTGGCCAAATAATTTCCTAGGAGTAGATCAATGCTCTCTACCGGCAAACTGTGGACAACTCCTACCATTAACATCCCAGATATTTAATCACTCTCCAGGTGTCCTTTATATAAAGGTACGGGTATATACTCCCTGCCAATTCCTTAATGTTCAAGGTGCTCTCTGGTGGAAACACTATATCTTTCCCCAGCAACAGGGTTTGGGTTGCTCCTGTATCTCTGAATATAATGATAAGTTTTCTTGCCTCACTTAAAGGATATGGAGTTACTTTCCCCTTTGACAAGAATTCATGATAACTTTTGGGTATCTTATTCTTAACCTCGATACTCACTTTAGTTTTTGTATCTGGTTTTACAGCTGCTGTCTGATGTACTCTCAGTCAGAGTTGCTCTTTCTGCATCAGCTTTGTGTACCCCAATAAGTCCTATGTGTTTACCTCGTAATTTCCAGCATTCTGAATGAAAATGACTGGTTTTGTCGCTTGCAAACCTCACTCCTACCCTCCACACCTTCCTTTCTGGCCTGTGGAGGTGATCCTGCTGCATTCCTAGCTGTTCCTTTGTGTCCCTGGCTACTTGCCTTCCTTTCATGCTCCCACTTTCTATCCTTCTCGGGTTTATGCGGGTGATGAACAAAAGTTTTTGGCTTATTCACAAGCTCAAAATCATCAGCAATTTCCACTGCTTGCCCAGCTTTCAAAACGTTCAGGTTATCTATATGAGTTGTCACTACTGAAGGGACGGAATTTTTAAATTCTT
Source organism: Heterodontus francisci (assembly GCF_036365525.1). Taxonomy (NCBI): domain Eukaryota; kingdom Metazoa; phylum Chordata; class Chondrichthyes; order Heterodontiformes; family Heterodontidae; genus Heterodontus; species Heterodontus francisci. Next base: position 163,872,682 of record NC_090372.1, on the reverse strand, counting down.
CCAAGAGAAGCAATTCGCGAAGGTTCTCGTATATGGTTTCCCTCTTTAATGCCCATATCCAATGGTCAAAATCAATTTGCTTCACCCTCTCAAAGTCAACATACGTCTGTCCAGCCAATCTCTGGAAGTTCCGGAACTTCTGACGGTAAACTTCAGGGAGAAACTCATATGCAGTGAGAATAGTCTTTTTTGCCATCTCATAATCTGCAGAAGCCTCTTCAGGAAGCATGGTTTAAACTTCATGAGCGCTGCCTATCAATCTGCTTTGCATAAACAGTATCTAGCTTTCCTTTGGCCATTTCATTTGTTTGGTTATTTTTTCAGAAGATATGAAAAATGCCTCTATGTCCCTTTCCTCGAACTTGGGAAGAGCTTGTATAAAGTTAAAGAACTTTTCATTGGGTACTGGGCTGAATTCAGATTCTTCCTGATCAGAACTTTCCCTGGATTCAAGACTACCCTTTGTCTTAGTTCCATCTCTTTTAACCTCAATTCCCTCTCTTTTTTACTTTCTCTCGCAAGTTCAAGTTTTCTTATTATTGTTTTTTCTGTTTTCTGTTGAAGCTCCAGTTGCCTCAACTGTAACTGAATTTTAGCTCATTCCACTTCATCACTCTCTGACTTACTATCTTATTCTTCCTCTTCTTCCTGTTTCCCAATTTTAAATGTTGGTCTATAACGTCAATTATCTCTGCTTTTTTAGCACCTGATTTTCAACTCTAACCTCAATTTTGCCACCAATTCTTTTAGTTTATTCTTCGTTAAAGTTGTCAAGTCACAGAGGGACCCATTCTCCTTTCCCAGAAACTCTACTGCAACTGCTAATGCCGTTTTGATGATACAGCCTTCAACCTTATATACAAGAAAGCTGGTTCCTTTTATTTTTTCTCTTTCAAATTATTGTTCCCCTTATAATTCACATAATTGGCGTTAGATTTGGATCCCAACAATCGAGCACCACAATTAATATGATCCCAGAGATGAGCAATTAATATGATATTACAGAAGCAAGTCCCCAATTAATATGTTATACCAGACGAGCCCCCAATTAATATGTTACGACCGAGGCGGGAGCAATGCACTGTCAATTGAGTCCCAATACTCCACAGGTCGTAGCATATTATTAACATTTTCCTACCTAACCAGAAAACAGCCAAATTGAACACTTCATTAACCCCCAGAATAAGATACACCAAACCAGGTATCTTTAGACAATAACAAATTAAGAATTCATTAATTAACTAAATCTTAACACAATGAAGATAAATTTATGTCTAAAGACCTTATAACCTCTTCCTTAATCTCAGTCCCCCACCCTCCATGCACACACTCATACATTCAAAAAAAACAACGGTTAAACAGTTGTTAAAAAAAGCTTTCTTGCAATAAAATAAGTAGCTGGGTTGTAAGTCCTGGTAAGTTCCGTCCCAGGTTAGAGTAATCAGATGCCACTCGAGGTCTCCAGGTGAATTCGATGAAACAGTCCTCAATAGATAGGCATTCAAAGTATTTCAGCTGCAGCAGGCATCACACAGTTCTTTCAATGAGAATTACAGCAATAGGTCTCCTTGGATTTTAGAATCTGCAGTCTTTTGGTAAAGCCTTTACTGAGAATTCCAGCAAACATAAACAAGCAATAGAGAGTGTTACTGCTGTAGCAGTCTTCTTAGAGTTTCGAAATAAAATGAAATTTACTACCTCCAACAAACATGTTCCTTCCAGTTTTTTTAATCTCAGGCAAACACAGTCAGAGCTCAATATAGATTTTCTCTGCTGAAAAATAGACAGCTTCTTCCTCCAGTGTACAGCATGCTTCGTTTGGTTCCAGATCATACTGGTTTTAACCCTATTTTTTACACTATTAAAAATTACAGTACACATGTGACCTTCTCTTTCCTGCTGGCCTGGGAAACAGGTGCAACAGGCACACTGTGCCCCCTGAGTTTTTAAAGGCACACTGTTTTTAAATAGAGTTTTAAAGGAACTCCATTTTGAACAGAAAAAACTACACTTCCATGACAGTTTCCTTTATAATCAATAGAAAAATATATAGATATGAGTTCTCTCAAAGTGAAGGAAAGGATTTAAATAAATACAAACCTTTGCTTTATGGTTAGGTTTAGAGCCAATAGAAATATCTTGAAATAGATTTTTTTTTAAATTCATTCTGGGATGTGGGCATCACTGGCTATGCCAGCATTTATTGCCCATCCCTAATTGCCCTTGAGAAGGTGGTGGTGAGTTGCCTTCTTGAACCGCTGCAGTCCATGTGAAGTAGGTATACCCCACAGTGCTGTTAGGAAGGGAGTTCCAGGATTTTGACCCAGCGACAGTGAAGTAACGGCAATACAGTTCCAAGTCAGGATGGTGTGTGACTTGGACAGGAACTTGCAGGTGGTGATGTTCCCATGCATCTGCTGCTCTTGACTTTTGAGGTGGTAGAGGTCGCGGGTTTGGAGTGTGCTCTCTGAGGAGCCTTGATGCGTTGCTGCAGTGCATCTTGTAGATGGTACACACTACTGCCACTATACGTCGGTGGTGGAGGGAGTGAATGTGGATGGTGTGCCAATCAAGCGGGCAGCTTTGTTCTGGATGGTGTGAAGTTTCTTGAATGTTGTTGGAGCAGCACCCATCCAGGCAAGTCTAGAATATTCCATCACACTCCTGACTTGTGCCTTGTAGATGATGGACAGGTTTTGGGGAGTCAGGAGGTGAGTTACTCGCCGCAGGAATCCGAGCCTCTGAACTGCACTTGTTGCCACAGTATTTCTATGGCTACTCCAGTTCAGTTTCTGGTCAATGGTAGCCTCTAAGATGTAGATAGTGGAGGATTCAGCGATGGTAATGCTGCTGAATGTGAAGGGGAGATGGTTAGATTCTCTCTTGTTAGAGATGGTCATTGCCTGGTACTTGTGTGGCGCAAATGTTACTTGCCACTTATCAGCCCAAGCCTGGATATTGTCCAGGTCTTGCTGCATTTCTACACGGACTGCTTCAGTTTTTGAGAAGTCGCGAATGGTGCTGAACATTGTGCAATCATCAGCGAACATCCCCACTTGTGACCTTATGATAGAAGGAAGGTCATTGATGAAGCAGCTGAAGATGGTTGGGCCTAGGATACTACCCTGAGGAACTCCTGCAGTGATGTCCTGGAGCTCAGATGTTTGACCTCCAACAACCACAGCCATCTTCCTTTGTGCTAGCTATGACTCCAACCAACAGAGAGTTTTCCCCCTGATTCCCATTGACTCCAGTTTTGCTCGGGCTCCTTGATGCCACACTCGGTCAAATGCTGCCTTGATGTCAATGGCAGTCACTCTCACCTCACCTCTTGAGTTCAGCTCTTTTGTTCATGTTTGAACCAAGGCTGTAATGAGGTCAGGAGCTGAGTGGCCCTGGCGGAACCCAAACTGAGCATCGCTGAGCAGGTTATTGCTAAGCAAGTGCTGCTTGATGACACTGTTGATGACACCTTCCATCGCTTTACTGATTGAGAGTTGACTGATGGGGCGGTAATTGCCCGGGTTGGACTTGTCCTGTTTTTTGTGTAATGGACATACCTGGGCAATTTTTCACATTGCCGGGGAGATGCCAGTGTTGTAGCTATACTGGAACAGCTTGGCTCTGGGTGCGGCATGTTCTGGAGCACAGGTCTTCAGTACTTTTGCCGGAATATTGTCAGGACCCATAGCCTTTGCAGTATCCTGTACCTTCAGTCGTTTCTTGATATCACGCGGAGTGAATCGAATTGGCTGAAGTCTGGCATCTGTAATGCTGGGGACCTCAGGAGGGGGCCGAGATGGATCATCAACTCAGCACTTCTGGCTGAAGATTGTTGCAAATGCTTCTCCCTTATCTTTAGCACTGATGTGCTGGGCTCCCCCATCATTGAGAATGGGGATATTTGTGGAGCGACCTCCTCCAGTTAGTTGTTCACTTGTCCACCAACATTCACGACTGGATGTGGCAGGACTGCAGAGCTTAGATCTGATCCATTGGTTATGGGATCGCTTAGCTCTGTCTATCGCATGCTGTTTATGCAGTTTGGTATGCAAGTAGTCCTGGGTTGTAGCTTCACCAGGTTGACATCTCATTTTGAGGTATGCCTGGTGCTGCTCCTGGCATGCCCTCCTGCACCATTCATTGAACCAGGGTGGGTCTCCTGGCTTGATGGTAATGGTACAGTGGGGGATATGCCGGGCCATGAAATATCAGATTGTGGTTGAGTACAATTCTGCTGATGCTGATGGCCCACAGCGCCTCATGGATGCCCAGTTTTGCATTGCTAGATCTGTTCAAAATCTATCCCATTTAGCAAGGTGATAGTGCCACACAACATGATGGACAGTATCCTCAATGTGAAGGTGGGACTTCGTCTCCACAAGGACTGTGCGGTGGTCACTCCTCCCAATACAGTCATGGACAGAAGCATCTGCAGCAGGCAGATTGGTGAGGACAAGGTCGAGTATGTTTTTCCCTCGTGTTGGTTCCCCCACCACCTGCCGCAGACCCAGTCTAGCAGCTATGTCCTTTAGTACTCGGCCAGCTCGGTCAGTAGTGGTGCTACCGAGCCACTCTTGGTGATGGACATTGAAGTCCCCCACCTAGAGTACATTTTGTGCCCTTGCCACCCTCAGTGCTTCCTCCAAGTGGTGTTCAACATGGAAGAGTACTGATTCATCAGCTGAGGGAGGGCGGTAGGTAGGTTACCTTGCCCATGTTTGACCTGATGCCATGATACTTCATGGGGTCCGGAGTCGATGTTGAGGAATCCCAGGGCAACTCCCTCCCTACTGTAGACCACTGTCCCGCCACCTCTGGTGGGTCTGTCCTGCCGGTGGGACAGGACATACCCAGGGATGGTGATGGCAGTGTCTGGGACATTGTCTGTAAGGTATGATTCCGTGAGTATGACTATGTCAGACTGTTGCTTGACTGGTCTGTGGGACAGCTCTCCCAACTTTGGCACAAGCCCCCAGATGTTAGTAAGGAGGACTCTGCAGGGTCGACAGGGCTGGATTTGCCGTTGGTGTTTCCGGTGCCTAGGTCGATGCTGTGGCCCTGGAGTCACATGTAGGCCAGACCAGGTAAGGTCAGCAGATTTCTTTCCCTAAAGGACATTGGTGAACCAGATGGGCTTTTACAACAATCGACAATGGTTTCATAGCCATCATTAGACCAGCTTTTAACTCCAGATTTATTAATTAAATTCAAATTCCACCTTCTGCTGTGGTGGGATGCGAACCCATGTCTCCACATCAATACCCCGGGTCTCTGGGTTACTAGTCCAATAATAATACCACTACACCACCGCCTCCACGTGGTGGTTTTATTGTTTGAGTACTTTGCCTCATACATTTCAATGAAGTCAAATTTTTTCTCTTTTATTACAGGATCACGAAGCAGAAAACAAAGCATCAACTTGAGCTTAATCCACTGGAATGCGCGGAGCTGAGCAAAATTCTTACACTTAAACCCAATGGGTAACGCAACATTTTCTTCTAAAATCAATATCTCGACTGATCTTATGAAAGAAACCATTGTATTGCAATCGGGAGGAGCGAGACTCTGTCTTTGTGTTAGCATTTCCACCTGTAGGTGGAGGGTAAATTGGAGTCTTGACCATTGTTTACAATTCTTTTGGGCATAGTTGGATTAAAAAGTGGTAAAAACACTAACTTATACCCAAGCCATATGCAGTGCACATAAATGCAAATATGGAAGCCAGTTTTTTAATAAACATAATCATTCCGCTCTGAAGAGGGTTTATTTTGCATATAATTATCCAAGGCTATTTAAAGAAAGCCAGTGCTGTTTCATACACAAACTATGTCAAGCTGCAGGCAAGTCTCCTACTTTATTGCAGAAGGTGCCCATTGAGGTCTGCACAAGGGATATTTTCTTGACAGCCAGTAAGAGATGAATTGACCAAACATCCGTCACTGATTGCTTCCTTTCTGTCTTCTTACCATCAATTGTTGGGTAATTTGCATCTGTTTCACAGCAGCAGGAAAAAGCAGCTGAAGACAAGGACGTATTACATTGCAGGGTGTATAATCTTGGCCATCAAATAGTGGGAAGGAGATAGAGGAGCAAATTTACAGACTTTTAAAAAATTCATTCATGGGATGTGGGCATTGCTGGCCAGGTCAAAATTTATTGTTCATCCCTAATTGCCCTTGAGAAGGTGGTGGTGAGCTGCCTTCTTGAACTGCAGTAATCCATGTGGTGTCGGTATACCCATAGTGCTGTTAGGGAGGCAGTTCTAGGATTTTGACCCAGTGACAGGGAAGGAACGGCGAGAAAGTTCGAAGTTAGGATGCTGTGTGACTTGGAGGGGAAATTGCAGGTGGTGGTGTTCCCAAGCATCTGCTGCCCTTGTCCGGAATTTTACGTTGTGGCGGTGACCCCGCACACCGACTAAAAATTCATGGAAGAGCCCTCTTCTACTGGGCCTGGAAGCTACACTGCACTTTTATGTGGCCCAGGCCCTTAATTGGTCTCGATGGGGATTTCTGCCCCTCTGAGGCTCAGCTTCCAATCAGCTAAAGGTCAGAATATCCTCTGATACCAGCACTTACAACAGCTTGGCATTTTCTTTCCACTGACCCTATGCATCAAAATCTGACATTGATTAAATTAATTTAAAATCATGCGTAGCTTCTCGGCATTTCCCGAATCCATAATTCCATATTAACCTACATATTCTGACAGGGTGCATGAGCATTGATCTTTGAAGGTGGCAGGACATATTGAGAGAGTGGTTAGCAAAGCATATGGAATCTTGGGCTGCATAAACAAAGGCTTTGAGTACAAAAGCAGGGAAGTTATGCTGAAATAAAATCAAAAAGTGCTGGAAACACTCAGCAGGTCAGGCAGCATCTGTGAAGAGAGGAGCAGAGTTAACGTTTCAGATCTGTGACCTTTCATCAGAGCTGATGAAAGGTCACAGATCTGAAACATCCTTAACGGGCAGTTAATTGGAGGCGAGCAAGTTCATGGCTGCCCCTCACCCCCTCAACTCCTGCCCTTGCTTTTCCAATGCCAGTGCATCCCGGAGGCATCGGGACACTGACACGCCATCCAGGAGCGCTATTTTCAAAATGTACCCACTCCCATTCTCACTCCCATAGGCAATTGAAAATCCAATCCTTTGTGTCTGTCTTCACAGTGGAAGCCACAAATTGCACACCAGAAATAGAGTGAAGAACTTAATTAATAACAGCAGAGAAAAAGTCTTAGAGAAACTTAAAGAACTAAAAACTGACAGATCTCCAGGACCTAATGGCTAACATCCTAGGGTTCTAAAAGAGGTAGCTGCCGAGATAATGGATGCACCGGTTTTAATTTTCCAAACTTCCCGAGATCCTAGAATGGTTGCGATGGATTGAAAGTTAGCAAATGTAACTCAGCTATTCAAGGAAGAAGGGAGAAAATGGAATGACAGACCAGTTGGCCTGACGTCGGTCATTGGGAAAATGCTGGAATCTATTATTAAGGAATCTATCATTATGGGAATCTTAACAATGAGAAAATAAAAGATATTCAGACAGAATCAACATGGTTTTATGAAAGGGAAAACGTGTTTGACTAATTTATTAGTCTGTTGATGATACACCTATGAGGCCAGATAAAAGGGACAAAGTAGATTTAGTGTACTTGGATTTCCAAAAGCTTTCGATATGGTGCCACACAAAAGGTTAGTGTGCAAGAAAAGGGGTCATAAAGTTGGGAGCAATATGGATGGATGGAAGATTGGTAAATGGACAGGAAGCAAAGAGTAGTGATAAACAAGGCATTTTCAAGTTGGCAGGCTGTAACTACTCGAGTATCACGAGGATAAGTCCCGGAGTCTCAGCTATTTACAATCTATATTAATAGCTTAGACAATCACACCAATAGTAATATTTACTGATGATACAAAGCCAGGTGGGAATATAAGTTGTGAAGAGGACACAAAGAGGCAGCAAAGAGATATAGACAGGGTAAGTGAGTGGCAAGAAGTTGGCAGATGGAGTATAATGGGGGGAAGTGTGAGGTTATTCATTTTGGTAGTAAGAATAGAAAAGTAGAATATTTTTTAAAAGATGAGAAACTTCAAAATGTTGATGTTCATAGACACTTGATGTACAAGGAACACAGTACGTTAGCATGCAGGTAAGCAATTAGGAATTAGGAATTTGGAAGGCAAATGGCAGATTGGCCTTTATTGCAAGGTGTTAAGAGTACAAGAATAAGGAAGTCTTGCTACAATTGTATAGGGCTTTGGTGAGACCACACCTGGAATACTGGGCACAGTTTTGGTCTGCGTATCTAAAGAATGATGAACGCCTTGGAGATGGTACAGAGAAGGTTCACGAGATTGGTTCCTGGTGTGAGAGGCTTGTCCTCTGATGAGAGGCTGAGTAAACTGGGCCGACATTTTCTGGAGTTAAGAATAATGAGAGGTGATCTAATTGAAATATACAAGATTCTGAAGGGCCTTGTGAGGGTAGACATGGAGAGGTTGTTTCCCATGGCCAGGGAATCAAGAACACGGGGACACAACCTCAGGAGAAGGGGTCGATCATTTAGGACTATGAGGAGGAGAAATTTCTTCACTCATTGGGTTGTGAATCTTTGAAATTCTCTATCGCAGAGGGTTGAGGATGTTCCATCACTGAGTATATTTAAAGCTGAGATGGATAGATTATTGGTCTTTCAGGGAATCAGGGATATGGGGAGTAGGTGGGAAAATGGAGCTGAAGCTGAAGAAGCCATGATTGTATTGAATGGTGGAGCAGGCTCGAGGAGCCATATAGACTACTGCTGCTCCTTTCTTATGTTCTTATTGGTAAGTGCTGCTTTATAGCACTGTCGATGACATGTTCCATCACTTTGCTGATGATTGAGAGCAGACTAATGGGGCAATAATTGGCTGGATTGAATTTAACCTACTTTTTGTGAGCAGACATACCTGGGCAATTTTCCACTTTGTCAGGCAGATATTAGTGTTGTAGCTGTCCTGGAACAGCTTGGCGAGAGGTGTAGCTAGTTCCAGAGCAGAAATCTTCAGCACTACAATCCGATGTTTCAGAGCCCATAGCATTTGCTGTTTCCAGTGAACTCAACTATTTCTTGATATCACATGGAGTGAATCAAATTGGCTGAAGACTGGCATCTTTAATAGTGGCTCCTCAGGAGGAGGCTGAGATGGATCATCCACTTAGCACTCTGGTTGAAGATGGTTGCAAACACTTCAGCCTTATCTCTTGAACACATGTGCTGGGCTCCCCAATCACTGAGTGTGGGATATTTATGGACTCCTATTAGTTGTTTAATTCACCAGCACCATTCATGACTGGATGTGGCAGGATTGCAGAGCTTTAATCTGATCAGTTGGCTGTGAGATCACTTAGCTCTGTCTACAGCGTGCTGCTTCTGTTGTTTAGCATGCATATAGTCCTGTGTTGTAGCCACATCAGGTTGGGAATTCATTTTCAGATAGGCCTGATGCTTTTCCTGGCAAGCTCTCTTACGCTCCTTGGTCCCCTGGCTTGATGGTAATGGTAGTGAAGGATATGGCAAGCCATGAGATTACAGATTGTGATGGAGTACAATTATGCTGCTGCTGATGACCCACAGCACCTCATGGATGCCCAGTTTTAAGCTGCTAGATATGTTCTGAATCTTTTCATTTACCATGGTGTTAGTGCCACTCCATAACATCATTAGCAGCATCCCCAACACCGAACACCTATTCCTGCTGGGGGACTTTAATGCCAGGGTTGGGGCCGACCATGACTCATGGCCCTCCTGCCTTGGGCGCTATGGCGTTGGAAGGATGAATGAGAACGGGCAGAGACTGCTTGAGTTGTGTACCTATCATAACCTCTGCATCACCAACTCGTTCTTTCACACTAAACCCTGTCACCAGGTTTCATGGAGGCACCCAAGATCACGTCGTTGGCACCAGCTAGACCTCATTGTCACAAGGCGAGCCGCCTTAAACAGTGTTCAAATCACACGCAGCTTCCACAGTGCGGACTGCGACACCGACCACTCCCTGGTGTGCAGCAAGGTTAGACTCAGACCAAAGAAGTTGCATCATTCCAAGCAGAAGGGCCACCCGCGCATCAACACGAGCAGAATTTCTCACCCACAGCTGTTACAAAAATTTCTAAATTCACTTGTAACAGCCCTTCAAAACACTCCCACAGGGGATGCTGAGACCAAGTGGGCCCACATCAGAGACGCCATCTATGAGTCAGCTTTGACCACCTACGGCAAAAGTGCGAAGAGAAATGCAGACTGGTTTCAATCTCATAATGAAGAGCTGGAACCTGTCATAGCCGCTAAGCGCATTGCACTTTTGAACTACAAGAAAGCCCCCAGCGATTTAACATCCGCAGCACTTAAAGCAGCCAGAAGTACTGCACAAAGAACAGCTAGGCGTTGCGCAAACGACTACTGGCAACACCTATGCAGTCATATTCAGCTGGCCTCAGACACCGGAAACATCAGAGGAATGTATGATGGCATGAAGAGAGCTCTTGGGCCAACCATCAAGAAGATCACCCCCCTCAAATCTAAATCGGGGGACATAATCACTGACCAACGCAAACAGATGGACCGCTGGGTTGAGCACTACCTAGAACTGTACTCCAGGGAGAATGCTGTCACTGAGACTGCCCTCAATGCAGCCCAGCCTCTACCAGTCATGGATGAGCTGGACATACAGCCAACCAAATCGGAACTCAGTGATGCCATTGATTCCCTAGCCAGCGGAAAAGCCCCTGGGAAGGACAGCATTACCCCTGAAATAATCAAGAGTGCCAAGCCTGCTATACTCTCAGCACTACATGAACTGCTATGCCTGTGCTGGGACGAGGGAGCAGTACCCCAGGACATGCGCGATGCCAACATCATCACCCTCTATAAAAACAAAGGTGACCGCGGTGACTGCAACAACTACCGTGGAATCTCCCTGCTCAGCATAGTGGGGAAAGTCTTTGCTCGAGTCGCTCTGAGCAGGCTCCAGAAGCTGGCCGAGCGTGTCTACCCTGAGGCACAGTGTGGCTTTCGTGCAGAGAGATCGACTATTGACATGCTGTTCTCCCTTCGTCAGATACAGGAGAAATGCCGTGAACAACAGATGCCCCTCTACATTGCTTTCATTGATCTCACCAAAGCCTTTGACCTCGTCAGCAGACGTGGTCTCTTCAGACTACTAGAAAAGATCGGATGTCCACCAAAGCTACTAAGTATCATCACCTCATTCCATGACAATATGAAAGGCACAATTCAACATGGTGGCTCCTCATCAGAGCCCTTTCCTATCCTGAGTGGTGTGAAACAGGGCTGTGTTCTCGCACCCACACTTTTTGGGATTTTCTTCTCCCTGCTGCTTTCACATGCGTTCAAATCCTCTGAAGAAGGAATTTTCCTCCACACAAGATCAGGGGGCAGGTTGTTCAACCTTGCCCGTCTAAGAGCGAAGTCCAAAGTACGGAAAGTCCTCATCAGAGAACTCCTCTTTGCTGACGATGCTGCTTTAACATCTCACACTGAAGAATGCCTGCAGAGTCTCATCGACAGGTTTGCGTCTGCCTGCAATGAATTTGGCCTAACCATCAGCCTCAAGAAAACGAACATCATGGGGCAGGATGTCAGAAATGCTCCATCCATCAATATTGGCGACCACGCTCTGGAAGTGGTTCAAGAGTTCACCTACCTAGGCTCAACTATCACCAGTAACCTGTCTCTAGATGCAGAAATCAACAAGCGCATGGGTAAGGCTTCCACTGCTATGTTCAGACTGGCCAAGAGAGTGTGGGAAAATGGCGCACTGACACGGAACACAAAAGTCCGAGTGTATCAGGCCTGTGTCCTCAGTACCTTGCTCTACGGCAGCGAGGCCTGGACAACGTATGCCAGCCAAGAGCGACGTCTCAATTCATTCCATCTTCGCTGCCTTCGGAGAATACTTGGCATCAGGTGGCAGGACTATATCTCCAACACAGAAGTCCTTGAAGCGGCCAACATCCCCAGCTTATACACACTACTGAGTCAGCGGCGCTTGAGATGGCTTGGCCATGTGAGCCGCATGGAAGATGGCAGGATCCCCAAAGACACATTGTACAGCGAGCTCGCCACTGGTATCAGACCCACCGGCCGTCCATGTCTCCGTTATAAAGACGTCTGCAAACGCGACATGAAATCGTGTGACATTGATCACAAGTCGTGGGAGTCAGTTGCCAGCATTCGCCAGAGCTGGCGGGCAGCCATAAAGACAGGGCTAAATTGTGGCGAGTCGAAGAGACTTAGTAGTTGGCAGGAAAAAAGACAGAGGCGCAAGGGGAGAACCAACTGTGCAACAGCCCCAACAAACAAATTTCTCTGCAGCACCTGTGGAAGAGCCTGTCACTCCAGAATTGGCCTTTATGGCCACTCCAGGCGCTGCTTCACAAACCACTGACCACCTCCAGGCGCGTATCCATTGTCTCTCGAGATAAGGAGGCCCAAAAGAAAAGAAGTGCCACACAACATGATGGAGGGAGTCCTCAATGCAAAGACAGGTCTCTGTCTCCATAAGGCCATACAGCAATCACTCCTACTAATACTGTCATGGATAGATGCATCTGCGGCAGGTAGATTGGTATGGCTGAGATTAGGTGTAGTTTCACCAGAACGATTCCAGGACCAAGTGGGTTAAATCATGAGGGCACAATGCATCAATGTGGCTGGTATTCCCTCAAGTATAGAAGCTTGATGGAGTGATCAAATATAGGTGTGTAACATGATAGAGATTTTACTGTGCGATACAGAGAAAATATTTTCTCTGGTACAGGAATCCAGAACAAGTGGGCATAGCCTAAAATTAGAGCTAGGACATCCTCGGAGAAAAATTATGAAACACATTTTCACATAAAAGGTAGTGAAAATCTAGAACTCATCCCCCAAAGACTGTGGACGTCAGTCAATTGAAATTTCAAAATTGAGATTGATAGTTTTTTATTGGGAAATGGTATCGAGGGATATGGAACAAAGGTAAGTAACAACAGCAACATATTTTTATACCGCCTTTAACCGAATAACATGTCCTAAGGTGCTTCACAGGAGCATTATAAAACAAAAGATGACACTGAGCCACATAAGGAGATTTTAGAAACAAAAACAGAAAATGTTGGATATTCTCAGCCAGTCGGGCATAATTTGTGAAGAGAAAAACAAGAGTTAATATTTCAGATCTGTGTGACCTTTGAGAAGTGATGAAATTTTCAACACTACTGGTGTAATTTTGGTACCAAAATGGTGCCTTTCCCACTCACACACATTTGATGTGGCTTGTGCTTGATACCATTTTGGCAAGATCAGTAGCATAGTAATTAGGAATGTGTGCTGGAATTATACAGAATATAAAAACTTAGGAAATAGGAGCAGGAGTAGGCCATTCAGCCCCTCAAGCCTGCTCCACCATTCAATAGGATCATGGCTGCTCTGATTGTGGCCTTATCTCCACTTTGCTGCCTGCCCCCCGCCCCACCCCCCCATAATCTTTGACTCCCACATAAATCAAAAATTTCTTACTCAGCCTTGAATATATTCAATGACTCAGCCACCACTGCTCACTGGGGAAGAGAATTCCAAAGATTAACAACCCTCTGAGAGAAGAAATTCCTCCTCATCATCTTAAATGGGAGACCCCTTAACTTGAAACTATACCCCCTAGTTCTAGATTTTTCCATGAGGGGAAACATCCTCTCAGCATCTACCCTAACAAGCCCTCTCAGAATCCTATACATTTCAATAAGATCACCTCTCAATCTTGTAAACTCCAATGAGTCTAGGCCAAACCTGCTTAACCTTTCCTCATAAGACAAACCTCTCATCCCAGGAATCAGACTGCTGACCCTTCTCTGAATTGCAAGTATATCCCTCTTTAAATAAGATGATCAAAACTGTACACGAGTACTCTAGGTGTTCCCTCACCAATGCCCTGTATAGTTGTCTCAAGACCTCCCTACTTTTATACTCCAATTTCCCTTGCAATAAAGGCCAACATTTCATTTGCCTTCCTAATTTCTGGCTGTGCCTGCATGGTCACTTGCTAACAAGGACACCCAGGTCCCTCTATACTGCAGCATTCTGCAGTCTCTCTGCATGTAAATAATATTCTGTTTTTCTATTCTTCCTGCCAAAATGAACAACCTCACATTTTCCCACATTACACTCCATCTGTCACATTTTTGCCCATTCACTTAACCTATCTATAGCCCTTTGCAAACTCTGTGTATCCTCCTCACAACTTGCTTTCTTCCCTATCTTTGTATTATCAGCAAATTTGGCTACAATATACTCGATCCCTTCATCCAAATTATTAATATAGACCATAAATAGTTAAGGCCCCAGCTCTGATCCCTGTGACACTCCACTAGTTACAGTTTGCCAACCTGAAAAGACCCATTTATTCCAACGGTCTGTTTTCTGTTCGTTAACCAGTCCTCAATCCATACTAATATATCACACCCAACACCATGAACTCTTATCTTGTGTAGTAACCTTTGATGTGGCACCTTATCGAATGCCTTTTGGAAATCCACATGCACTACATCAACTGGTTTTCCTTTATCCACCCTGCTTGTTACATTGCAAAGGACTCTAATAAATTTGTCAAACACGATTTCCCTTTCACAAAATCATGTTGACTCTACCTGATTGTATTATGATTATCTTGATATCTTGCTGCTAACTCTTTCATAGTGAATTCTCGTACTTTCCCAGTGACAGATGTTAGGCTAACTGGCCTATAGTTTCCTGCTTTCTGTCTCCCTCCTTTCTTGAACAGAGGTGTTACATTTGCGGTTTTCCAATCTGATGGGACCTTTCCAGGATCTAGGGATTTTGGAAGATTGCTGCTAATGCATCCACTATCTCTGCGGCCACTTCCTTTAAGACCCTTGAATGCAGGCCATCAGGTCCAGGGGACTTGTCAGCCTTTAGTCCCATTAGTATTTCCATTACTTTTTCTCAATCACTAGCGATTGTTTTATGTTCCTCCCTCCCTTTTGCCTCCTTATTTTCCACTGTTCTCGGGATGCTTTTTGTGTCTTCTACTGCAAAGACAGATGCAAAATATTTGTTCACAGCCTCTGCCATTTCCTTATTTCCCATTAGTAATTCTCCTGTCTCATCCTCTGAGGGACCAAAGCTTACTTTAGCTATTCTTTTCCTTTTTACATAGTTGTGAAGCTTTTATAGACTGTTTTTATATTTCTTGCTAGATTACGCTCATACTCCAATTTCTCCCTTTTTTTAGTCATCCAATGCGTAGTTTCTAAAATTTTCCCAATCTTCTGACCTACCACTAATTTTTACAGCATTCTACTTTTCTTTCAATTTGATAGCATCCTTAACTTCCTTAGTTAGCCACAGATGATGCATCCTTCTCGTAGAGTTGTTCTTTCTCAACGGTTGAGAGTTCTGAAATATCTCAATAAAGTCTGCCACTGCTTCTCTACCCTCTTACCTTTAACCTAATTTCCCAGTCCACTGCAGCCAAGTCTGTCTTCATACTCTTGAAATTGCCTTTATTTAAATTTAAGACAGTAGTTTCAGACCCAAGATTCTCACCCTCAAACTGAATGTGAAATGCTATCATGGTATGATCACTCTTGCCTAGAGGATCCTTTACTAGAGGTCCATGCTTACACTGTCTGCAGCTTGTAAATCAGATAAGATTATGTGATGAGGGGAATGTGGAATGTCGGAAAGTGGAATAAGTTGGAACATACTGTCATCCTCTACAGTTTGAGTCACACGACTGGCCTGCACTGTATCCTCCATGGAGATGAGGGCTGCAGGTTTGTTGCTCCTGCCTCTTCCAATTATGTGCCATCTTGTCCTGAAGGAGAGATCAGGTGTATCAGTGAGTGTGGTGCAATGTGTTTGGGTGATGTGCCTGTCATAGGTGGCAGTGTGTGCAAACTGCGAGCTGTGGTTGTGGAGGTGAGGTGAGGCTCTGAATATTAGGTATGAGTTATTTTTAATGCAGACTGATGGTTGATGAATGAAGAGTGTATGGAATGAATGGAGCATCATGTGAGGCGAGTGGTTCATTTGTAAGGATATGGCACATGAAGATGTACTCACCGAACACGACCACTCGTGTGAGGTCATTGAATTTATTGCGGTATTGCATTTCGGTTCTCGGGGCTAGACTGTTAGCATTAACTTCTTAGTGTCTGTCTGGAGGGCCTCCTGTCTCCCTGAGGGAGGAGGATGTCCTGGGAGCATGCCATTTCCACTCCTCTTTCTGATCAGAGAGTTTTCTGTACCCAGATCCAGCCCCTGCTACAGCCAAATGCACCCCCTCTTTAACAAGCTGGATTTAAGTGGTGCAGGCTCGCTTTAAATGGTATGAGCCTCACATGAACTTTGGCCTCTACTGAGGCATGGGACCACTCAGTGGTGTGCTTAGCATTGGGCTGCAATCCATTATCATTCAAACTATTAGGCAGTGAGAAGGTTGTGTGCTGCCTGCATCAATTTGAACAGGTGAAGGTTAAGTGCTCATTGCAATCCCCACTCCTGTTTACAAGACATATCCAATTTTCCCCCTGAATATTTTGAGGTGTGAAATTTGTAAGATATGGGTAGTGTAATTGGGCTCAGCGGGCACCATGAGGCCCTTCAAAGTTGCAAAAAGACGTCCAACTAGATTTCTAACATGAAATGTGCTGAACGCCACTACTGCACTGCTCATGACAGTATTGGTAGGAGTGACCACTGCACAGTCCTTGTGAAGACGAAAATTTGGCTTCTCACTGAGGATACTGTGCATCATGATTTGTGGCTCTACTGCTGTACTAAATGAGATAGATTCATCGAGCAGCTTAAAATGGGGCATCTGTGAAGCACTGCAGTCCATCAATAACAGCAGAATTGTATTCAACCACATTTTGTAGCCTCGTGGCCTGCCATATCCCTCACTCTACCATCACCATCATGCTCGGGGATCAAAGCTAGAGGAACGGAGGAGAGCATGCCAGGAGAAACATCACGCATATCTAATAATGAGGTGCCAACCTGGTGAAGCTACAGCACAGGACTACATGCATGCTAAACAGCAGAAACAGCATGCGATAGACAGAGTTAAGCAATCCCACAACCAATAGATTAGATCAAAGCTCTGCAGTCCTGCCACATCTAGTCGTGAATTGTGGTGGGATAATTAGGCAACTAACAGGAGAAGGAGACTCCACAAATATCCTCATCCATAATGATGAAGGAGCCAAGCACATCAGTACAAAGCACAAGGCTGAAACATTTGCATCCATCTTCAGCCAAAAGTGCCAAGTGGATGATCCATCTCAGCCTTCTCCTGAGGTCCCCAGCATCATAGATGCCAGTCTTCAGGCAGTTTGATTCCCTCCACATGATATCAAGAAATGGCTGAAGTCACTGAATACTGCAAAGGCTATGAGCCCTGACAACATTCCGACAATACTACTAAAGACTTGTGCTCCAGAACTAGCCACGCTCCTAGCCAAGCTGTTCCAGTACAGCAGCAAATCATCAAGGCTCCTTCGACAGCACCATCCAAACCCACGACCTCTTCCACAGAGAAGGACAATGGGAGCAGATGCATGGGAACACCACTATCTGTATGCAAGTTCCCTTCTAAGCCACACACCATCTAGACTTGGAATTATTTTGATGTTCCTTCATAGTTGCTGGATCAAAACCCTGGAACTCCCTCCCTAACAGCAGTGTGGATGTACCTGCAGCAGATAGACTGAAGTGGATTAAGAAGCAGCTCACCACCATCTTCTCAAGGGCAGGTAGGTTTGGGAAAGAAATTCTGGCATTGCCAGCGATGTTCACATGAAACGAATAAAAAAAAAACTTACACAGTAATAACTTACTCACCAATGTTCACTTTTGGTTCTGTCGGGGCCACGCAGCTCCAGATCAAATTACAGCCTTGGTCCAAACATGGATAAGAGAGCTGAATTCAAGAGATGAGGTGAGAGTGATAGCTCTTGACATCAAGGCAGCATTTGACTAAGTATGGCATCAAGGACCCCTTGTAAAATTGAAGTCAATGGGTTTCGGGGGGAAAACTCTCTGTTGGCTGGAGTCATACCAGGCACAAAGAAAGATGGTTGTGGTTGTTGGAGGCCAATCATCTCCAGCCCCAGGACATTACTGCAGGAGTTCCTCAGGGTAGTGTCTTATGCTCAACCATCTTCAGCTGTTTCATCGATGACCTTTCCTCCAAATATGGTCAGAATTGGGAATGTTTGCTTATGATTGCACAGTGTTCAGTACCATTCGTGACTTCTCAGATACTGAAGCAGTCATTGTCCATATGCAGCAAGACCTGGACAACATTCAGGCTTATGCTGATAAGTGGAAAGTCACATTTGCATCACACAAGTGCTAGCCAGTGACCATCTCCAACCAGAGAGAATCTAACCATCTCCCCTTGACATTCCATCGCTGAATCCCTCACCATCAACATCCTGTGAGATACCATTGACCAGAAACTGAACTGGACCAGCTATATAAATACTGTGGCTACAAGAGTAGGTCAGAGGCTGGGAATTCTGTGATGAGTAACTCACCTCCTGACTCTCCAAAGCTTGTCCACCATCTACAAGGCACAAGTCAGGAGTGTGATGGAATACTCCACACTTGCAGTTCCAACAATACTCAAAGCTCGATGCCATCCAAAATAAAGCAGCCCACTTGTTCAGCACCCCATCCACCACTTTAAACAGTCACTCCCTTCACCACTGGCATAGAGTGGCAGCATCTACAAGATGCACTTCAGCAACTCACCAAGCCTCCTTCGACAGCATCTTCCAAACCCACAACCTCTTCCACCTCCAAGGACAAGGACAGAAGACAATCGGAAAACCACCACCTGCAAGTTGCCCTCCAAGACACACATCAACCTGACTTGGAACTATATCGCCATTCCTTCACTGTCACTGGATCAATAACCTGGAACTCCCTTCCTAACAGCTCTGTGGGTGTACTTACACCAGATGGACTGCAGCAGTTTAAGAAGGCAGCTCACCATCACCTTCTCAAGGGCAATTCGGGAGGGCAACAATTGCTGGCCTTGCCAGCGACATCCACATCCCATCAAGGGCGGCACAGTTGCGCAGTGGTTAGCACCGCAGCCTCACAGCTCCAGCGACCCGGGTTCAATTCTGGGTACTGCCTGTGTGGAGTTTGCAAGTTCTCCCTGTGTCTGCGTGGGTTTCCTCCGGGTGCTCCGGTTTCCTCCCACAGCCAAAAAGACTTGGAATGTATGTTTTAGGTTAGCTTTTAATTTTGCATTGTGGGTAAGAGGACACTGTGATGGTCAGTGATAGAGTGAAGATAAGGAGTGTGGGTCTATTGGTGAATGGGGAATTGGGGTTGAGGCTCCCGGTATTGCTCTTGACTTACTTGTTGATGAACAGTCCAGGCAGAAAGGGGTTATTTAGTTTGCAGCCACCCATCCTCTTCTACTTCTTTCTGTTCCTCTTCCTCCTCCTTGTGCTCCTGCTCCACAACTTCTCACCCGATGGCTGGTATCTTGCTGTTCCTCCATGGTAACCAGGCTTGTGCAGTATGCAACATACCTTGACAAATCTTGAGACCTGCTCATGCAAGTACTGCAGGGTTCCTCCAGAGTGGTCCAGACAGCAGAATCGTTGCTTCAGGATGCCAATGGTCTCCTTTATAACATTTCTTGCAGCAGCAGGGCTTTCATTGTGATGCCTGCTGAATGTGCATGGGTTGCAGTCCTGAGTCATGAGCCATGTCCTTAATGGACAGCATTTGTCGCCCAGTAGCCACCCTTTGATTTGCCATGGTGATTGACACAGAGGACTGCCACAGAATTAATGCATTGTGACAAGTGCAAGAATATTAGGTATTGACCTGCATGATCCATTGCCTATGGTCACACAACAGCTGCATGTTGAGGAAGTGGAATTCCTTTCAGATCAGGTGCATGGTACAATTGACATGAGGCACACTCAAAGCATTGTGCATATAGTCAATGGCAACCTGAAATCCTTGCAAACCTTTGTGCTCACTTTGCCTGCTTCTCTCTGGCAAGAGGCAATGAAATAAAGTTATCTTTCATTTCATAGAGAGCCTGAGTGACATCCTTTTGCAGCACTGCACTGCAAACAGATAATTAGATCCATAAACATTCCTAGCCACAGTTACCTTCACAGCCATTGGCAATGAGTGCTTGCCCTGCTCTGAGATTGCAGCTGTGGCTGCAGCAGTTGGTAAATTTCAATGATGACCTCCTTAGTGAAACACAGACATCTTAAACATTGATTGCCACTGATGTTCAGGTTGTGGATTTGGTGCTGAACATTTTGGGAGGGTATGGACTCCTGCTGAGAGACCTTCTCCCCTCCTCCTCCCTCTTCTAACAGCTTGTCCTGCTCTGCGTGGCTTCTGCTCATTCTGCCAGTCATACTCAGTGCCAAGAAGAAGGCCTACTAGCTCACCCATGTGTGGAAGCAGCTGGTGCAGAAGTCTAGGAGTCAGCAAAAGTCCTTCAGCTTCTGTCACACAATTCCCTGTGGATATTTAAAACTTGAAACAACGATGAAAAGCACACAAAACATGTAGAATTGTAGCAACAGCCAGAAGAGATAATCAAACAACCAACCTGTTGATGATCCCTTGAAATAGCATTGGTGTCGCATCTTTCATGCTGTTGAATGGGAGGTTAAGAGAGGGAGTTGGCTGGAGCGAGGAGCACCAAAATGGCATCAAATTAGCATGATTTGCCTGCTCTGTATCCTGACAGTGAATGTTAGTCCACATGCACCGTCAACGTCTGAGCAGGTGGCTGCGGCTGAGAAATGCAGTGACAGTGTATCTTCATCTTCACTATCTTCCTACTCTTTAATAACTCGCTGGGCAGGTTGCAGTTCCTCTGTATCTTAAATGAAAAATGGACAAAGAGTAGTTTATGGCGAGCGGAACGGAGAAATTCAGAAGTGCATGCCCAAATCTTCTTTAAGTTGTAAGTCAAAAGAGAGATAGGGATGAGGGGGATGTGAGGAAGAGGATTACATGTGAGGATAAGGTCATCTTCAATGGCTTCAGCCCCACCGGAGGCCTCGGCCTCAGCAATGGCCTTTCCTACAATGGCCAGCACTGTCTTCTCCAGGGGCGGGGCGGGGGTGGGGAGGTGGTGTCAGAACCTGCAGGCCCACTTCTCCACATCCAGTTAGTTCCTACTGCCTCTGAATGTGTACCACCTTCTGCAGCAAGAGAGTAGGGAGTGTGTTAGTAGCGTTGTTCAATCTGTTTGGGTGACGTAGCTGTCATGATTGAATAGCTGGCAGTGTGTGCAAGCTGTGACATGTGGATGTGAGACCTGAAACAGCACTAAGCATGTAGGGGTGAGGTGAAACATATTTATGATTGGTATGGGTTGTGTTCGATAGAGTTTGTTGTTAGGTGAGTGATTGGGCTAAGGTGACTTCACCAGTTGCTGAGGCTCGTGGTGCACTTGGTAGAATATGGTATTTGAATATGCATTCTCAGACCTTGACCATTCTTTTGAGGTTTTGCATCAGGTCCTTGGGGCTACACTCCTGGCATTAATCTCTGCGGCTTCCCACTTCGTGTTTATGGAGGGCCTCCTGCCGTTATCCACCCCCCCCCCCCAACAACCCCCGCCCCGCTTTCCTCCTTTTCACCTCCTCCACCAAGACAATGCAGTGTTTGAAAATCTGGAGCCCACTCTCTCCTATAATCAGCCATTGTTCTATCTTTCCCAGGTCAGATTCAGTTGCAGAACAATTTCTATCACCTGTTCCAACCACAATGCACCTCTTGTTTAACAGGTGCAGTCCAGTAGAGCAGGTTAGATGTATGTAGTACAAGTTAGCAACCCTGCTGATGCACGCAGCCATGAATAGCATGAGGAGTGCTGACTGCATGTAGAAATTATCATTGTGAACAGGCAGCACAAAGTCGGCATGCTTTTCACTCAATGGGTGTGTCTTAATCGCCTAACATGATCTCCGTACCCTTTTTGTGGGCTAACCAATTTACCCCTGAGATCTCCCCAAAATTAATTTTAAAGGGTTGAAAACGTAACTGAGAGCAAACTGCAGAAAAAGTTTCTCCCATGATCTACAAATAAAATTTGTTGATTAAATATATCAAAGAATCAGTTTGGAGTTCAAGTCAGTAAACTCCCTTAATAAATCTGTCATTTCACATGAACCGAAAGAAGGGGTTTATAGATTGAGACTATTTGTTGCCAATGAAGTGTTCCTGAAAGTACATGGGAATACTGATGGTTGATGCTGTTGGTGACTGATGCATGTAGTTAAGGAAAAAGAGGTTTGGCACTCACTGGAAACAATCCCAGACAAGAGTTATCTGTATTGTCTGGCAGGAGACAGTTGACAGTGTAACTATTCTCTCTATAATGCAAAGTGTGCTTGGAAACAATTATGAAACAGGATGGCAGACTTCATGGCAGATGTCAAAGTAAAGTAACCCAGTATTCAGATTCAGAGTAAATCTTGGGATGAATAAGAAATTTGTTGAACAGTAGAAAACAATAAACATTTATGAGAAGAATTATGTTGGGTTGGGGAGAAGCACTGAGTGTCGGGTCACAGAGCTCAGTATTTCAATCACTTCCAATTTTAATTTACATAAATCCTGAGTAGCTCAGGATCCCATGAGGCACACCCAAAAAGTGATTTTTGGATAGATGTGGGTGCTGGTGAAAGAAGCAACCGTACCCGTGAAACCCCTCTCCCTGAATCCCACTCTCACCATCCTGTCGACCTTATTGTACCAGGACTTGTGTCTTTTGCTCCATAATGGTGCAGAGATTCTAGGCCTTTTGTCCTTAGCTTATGGATTTCCTGTCTGTTCTACTTTTCGCATCCTTAAAGAAGGATTTCTAAATTTACTTGGGGTCTGGTGGGAGAATGCTGCTACTGTGTGGATGATAATCTTGTCAGGCATGGAAGCAGCTGTGATGAAATAAACAATGAAATGGAAGAAATATGAATTTAGAAAGTCAATTGACAAAACCACAAGAACATGGACACTTGTAACACAGTCAGAATGGAGTAGTTTCCACGTGACACCTCCTGTATGGAAATCAACAAACCTGTCTACAAGGATAGAACTCATTACCCTCACCTGAAATAGCTCTGGAAAGAATCTCTTTGAAATTGAAAAGAGCATTATTGCATATTAATGACTCTTATCAACACAAATGAACTAATAAGGGATTCTGGAGACTGACGGTCTCACATATGTGATGGAATCCACACCTGCCAAAGGGAAACATTTTAATTTCATCATATGGAACATTATTTGAACTTTTACTGGACATTGAACATAACTTGTTTAAAAGACCACGGAGCTAAACAGCTGAAACATGGCTGCACATTTGCATTCTGAGAGACAGCTGCATAGAGAGACAATGAGAGTGCTCCCTGATTCAATTAGCGAGATGGTGCTTGTCAATCGTGATGATCAGTAGACAAGGAGAGCCATTGTCTAAGAGCTAGTACTCCAACCCTCCACCCTCCCACTGAGTGTATCTAGTAAGCTTTGAAGAATCAACAACCCTTTCAGGTGATGCTATTTTAAACAAACAGCTGGTCACATAACTTACCTGCTGGCCAACCTGGGAATTGATTGCATTTTGCCTCACAGAAATGTTTGAGGCAGACTGCAATTGAACTTCAAGAATAAAGCAGCGCTCTCTCTCTCTCACCAGCAAAGCTCTAGGGACTCATGGAAACAGCTTAAGAGGACTGCTTCAGCCTTCAAGTACCAGTGAAACAAATTTGAAAGTGTACACTGGGCCCCAACGAGAAATGCAAGACTTAACTCCAATCTCGGTCCTAACACCCAAACCAAATCCAGTAACTGAATTCCATTTACTACTCCAAACCCTTCCCCTTTAATTCTTTTCCTCCTATATATCTATTTGTGAGTGTGTTTATCGCGTATGCATGCTAGCATGTATTTTTAATAACTTTACCTGAATTAGAGTGTAAAGGCTAACAAATTTACACCTTTCTTGTTTAAACATAAGGAAGTCTGTCTGGTTCATTTACAATTATAACTAGAGAGCAATGAGCAAGGAGTCACTGAGGTGAAGCTAAAAACACTGTGTTTTTAAAAAGTTAAACAGTGTGATGGCCAAATCAGGAAAGGTGCGGGAGGGGAGCCTGAGACCCGTGCCTCACCTGGTGATAGCACAGCCCAAACAAAATTGAATCGGTGTGAAATGGCATCATGTTAGCAGAATGGTCCTCATTCAGACATCAATCCATAGCCATGTTCCTGACATCCTGGTCCGTTGTGTGGTCATACCAGGGGACAGGACCTTGTATTTCCTATCTGAAACTCTAACATGATGAATTTTTACCTTAAAAAGTTACCGTCTGGAAAGAGAGGGAGAGATCAAGCCAACACCTTCAGAATGCAGTCCAGCCAGTGGCAGTGACAGAGACCCTGCCAAGCAAGGAGGAAGCCCTGCTGCTAATTCTACACTTCAACTTTCTGCAGCAGAGAACTTAAAGTGATCACCACCTACAGTCAGAAGCTTTAACCACCAGAAAATCTACAACACCTCAACAAATTCAAGACGTAAAAACACCCAGGCCTGCACCTTTGAAAGAGACTGTCCTGTGACGATTCAACAGGTTTACCATAAACCATGAACACTTCAGAATCACAGAATAACAGAATCACAGAATTATACAGTGTAGAAGAGGCCCTTCGGCCCATCGAGTCTGCACCAATGCATTAAAGACACCTGACCTGTCTACCTAATCCCATTTGTCAGCACTTGGCCCAAAGCCTTGAATGTTATGACATGCCAAGTGCTCATCTAGGGACTTTTTAAAGGATGTGAGGCAACCCGGTTCACAGGGCATTGCAGACCGTCACCACCCTCTGGGTAAAAAAGCTCTTCTTCAAATCCCCCTTAAACCTCCCGCCCCTCACCTTAAACTTGTGACCCCTCGTAACTGACCCTTCAACTAAGGGGAACAGCTGCTCCCTATCCACCCTGTCCATGCCCCTTATAATCTTGTACACCTCGATCAGCTCACCCCTCAGTCTTCTCTGCTCCAGCGAAAACAACCCAAGCCTGTCCACCCTCTCTTCATAGCTTAAATGTTCCATCCCAGGCAACATCCTGGTGAA
The DNA here is from genome assembly GCF_036365525.1 of Heterodontus francisci. NCBI lineage: Eukaryota > Metazoa > Chordata > Chondrichthyes > Heterodontiformes > Heterodontidae > Heterodontus > Heterodontus francisci. The sequence continues at coordinate 163,847,473 of NC_090372.1, read as the reverse complement.
TCCTCTCTGCACCCCCTCCAATGCAATCACATCCTTCCTATAATGTGGCGACCAGAATTTCACACAATACTCCAGCTGTGGCCTTACCAAAGTCCTGTACAACTCCAACATGACCTCCCTGCTTTTGTAATCTATGCCTCAATTGATAAAGGCAAGTGTCCCATATGCCTTTTTCACCACCCTATTAACCTGCCCTTCTGCCTCATGTTGAACTTTAATATAATTACCTTTTTTCTTTCTATCGGTTCTTTTGTAGGTGTGTGTGAGTGAACGTGTACATGGGTGAGGTTGCTACCATTTCGGGAATTGTGTAAAAATAAATAGTTACCTTCCCTTAACCTATGAGAAAACCTTCAATTTGTCTGTTTGTTTGGTCTGAAAGACATTCAGGGGCTAATGCAGCATTTAAAATAATACGATTTGGGTCAGTTGGGAGGTGAACAGTAGAAATCACCCAAACCCCTTTCCACCTGTCCGCAACAATCTGTTGACATCTTGTAGTTAGATTGTAATACAGAGTTGCTCAGTGTATGTATAATATTTAAGTTTTCTTCACAGAATAACAGAATCACAGAATTGTTTCAGCACTGAAGGAGGCCATTTGGCCCATCGTGTCTGCATTGGCACTTCAAAAGAGCAATTTATCTAGAACCACTCCCCTGCCTCTTCCCTGTAGCCCTGCACATTCTTCCTTTTCAGATAACAATCCGATTCCCTCTTGAGTGCCTTGATTGAACCTGCCCCCACCACACTCTCAGGCACAGCATTCCAGATCCTAACCATTCACTGCATGAAAATATTTTTCCTCATGTCACTATTGCTCCTATTGCCACTAACCTTAAATCTGCACCCTCTTGTTCACGATTCTTCCACCAATGGGACAATTTTTCCTTATCTGCTCCATCCAGACCCCTCTTGATTTCGAACATCTCTATCAAATCTCCTCTCAACCTTCTCTTCTCTAAGGCAAACATTCCCAACTTCTCTAATTTATCCACATAACGGAAGTTCTTCATCCCTGGAACTATTCTTGTGAATCTTTTCTGCTGTCTCTCTAATGCCTTCACATCTTTCCTAAAGTGTGGTTCCCAGAACTGGACACTATATTCCAGATGAAGCCAAACCAGTGTTCTATCCAAGTTTAACATAACCTCAAAAAAAGAGAAAGTGCTGGAAATACTCAGGAAGTCTGGCAGCATCTGTGGAAAGAGAAGCAGATGACCGTTCATCAGAACATTTATTTTAACATAACTCCTAGTTTTTGTACTCTTTGCCCCCATTAATGAAGCTTCGGATACTGTATGCTCTATCAACTGCTCTCTCAACCTGTCCTGCCACCTTCAATGATTTATGCACATATGCACCCAGGTACTTGAAAGCTGCAAGAAGCTGATACAAGCTGACATTGATTGATGATGTCTCGGTGTGTCTTCTTCTGAAATGCAACCAGGATACCTCTTTCCACAAGCAACCATGTGTTTTTGTGCATTCTAATATCAGATTAATTCTGTTTTTAATTCATCAATCAACAACTTTTGTTCTGAAAATTTACGTGAAATCTATGAGGATTGACTGATATTGTTTTGGGATCCATCAGCAGGGCGTTTACTAAATTCAATAGAAATTGATCAGAGGTTTCATTGGATCTTTGATGATAAGTCTGTGTGTGATAATATCCATCAGGACAATGGTAATTTAACATCCTGTAGGGAATGCTATCACTCATGTAATGTTGAAGTGCGAAGGTTAAATAAATTTGTGATGGTGGATATGGAGTTTGGGAGATTGTGTGAACAAAATCTGCATCCTTGTCATGGGTTTGTTGTTACTCATAATCAGATACAATAAACACACATCTGGAAGATGTATCTTATTGTCCTAATCAATCGCTTCTAATTGTGAAGTATGGTAGTTTGCAATCCTTTCGACACAAAGTGATCACAGACCATCATACTTTCAAAAAGCATTCTGAGAATCTGAGTTTACAGCAAGCCTAATTGCCATAGAGTCAGAGGGCAGAATTTTACCAGCCCATTGAAGACAGACTGGGAGGTGGGAAGGGCGGTAAAATGATGGAAAAAGGTGTCATGAGGGAAGCCCAACATATTCCTGCCGCCAGGTCACTTTCCCACTGTGTGGGGATGGCAATGCTAAGTTGCCCACCGACTGGAGGTGGGTGGCCAATTGAGCCAATTAATTGTCCTATTGATGGCCATTTTACCAGTGTCTGACCGGTACCCCCTTCCCCAGCTGGAGTGCCCGTCAGCTCCATCAAGCCAGACTCCCAGCATTTTCCCAATGTGGGTGCTGGTGGGCAGGGGCCTTGGTTTCCTACTCCTCCTCCTATGTTCCTTGCTCTATCCCTGTAGACCTCCACGTTTATTTCCCTCAAGTGCCTCTCCAATTTCTTTTTGAAATCATTGATTTTCTCCACTTCCACAACTCTCATAGGCAGCGGGCTCCAGGTCATTAACACTCACTGCCTAAAAATGTTCTTCCTCAAACCCCACTGTATCTCTTGCCCAAAACCTTCAATCTGTGTCCCCCTCATCCTTGTATCATGAGCTAATAGGAACAGCTTTTCCTTGTCTACCTTATCTGAACCTGTCATAATCTTATATACCTCTATCAGATATCCGCTCAATCTGCTTTGCTCTAAGGATAACAACTTCAGCTTCTTCAGCCTAACCGTGCAGCTAATTTCCCTCATCACTGGATCCATTCTTGTAAATCTCCTCTGAACCCTCTCAAGGACCATCTGGACCAGAACTGGGCACAATACCCTAGTTGTGTCATAACCAGAACTTTCCACAGGTTCCGCATGACTTCTTTAGTTTAGTTTAGTTTAGAGATACAGCACTGAAACAGGCCCTTCGGCCCAGCGAATCTGTGCCAACCATCAACCACCCATTTATACTAATCCTACACTAATCCCATATTCCTACCACATCCCCACCTGTCCCTATGTTTCCCTACCACCTACCTATACTAGGGACAATTTATAATGGCCAATTCACCTACCAACCTGCAAGTCTTTTGGCTTGTGGGAGGAAACCGGAGCACCCGGAGAAAAGCCACGCAGACTCAGGGAGAACTTGCAAACTCCACACAGGCAGTACCCAGAATTGAACCCGGGTCGCTGGAGCTGTGAGGCTGCGGTGCTAACCACTGCACCACTGTGCCGCCCTTTGTTTCAGCAAGTCTGATGAAAGGTCACAGACCTGAAATGTTAATTCTGCTTCTCTCTCCACAGATGCTGCCTGATCTCCTGAGTATTTCCAGCACTTTCTGTTTTTATTTCAGATTTCCAGCATCTGCAGTATTTTGCTTTAATCCAATATGCTTTGCTAATTACTCTCTCAATATGTCCTGCCATCTTCAAGGATCGATGCACATGAAACTTCAAATCTCTCGGTACCTGCTCACTCTTCAGAACGGTGCCATTAAGTATATATTGATTTCCCTATCCATTCTGCCAAAATGCACCACTTAATACTTTTCTTTATTCAATTCCATCTGCCATATGTTGATCCTTGGGGGACACCACGGTCTACCATCCTCCATAAAGTGCTGGAAATACTCAGCAGGTCAGGCAGCATCTGTAGCGAGAGAAGCTGAGGTTAATTTTTCAGGTCTGTGACCTTTCCTCGTCATTTACCTCAAATCGCTGTTTTCTGTCCTTAAGCTAATTATTTTTTATCCAAGCTAACACTGACCTTCCTATTCCGTGAGTCTCAGTTTTACTAACCAGCCTTTTATGTGGTACGTTGTTAAACACTTTCTTAAAATCCATGTAGACAACATCCATTGCCTTCCCTTCATCAACATTCTCTGTTACTTCATCAAAAAATTCAATTAGATTAGTCAAACAGGATCCGCCTTTTACAAATCCATGCTGGTTCTCCTTAGTTAACTCAAACCTCTCCGAATGCTGGTTAATTTTTTCTGTGATTATTGTTTCTAAAACCTTACCTACCACTTATGTTAAACTGACTGGCCTGTGGTTACTAGAAATAGTTAGGTAGAAAGTTAAAAGACAGGACCTCTCGGGTTGTAATCTCTGGATTACTCCCTGTGCCACGTGCCAGTGAGGCTCGAAATAGGAAGATAGTGCAGCTAAACACGTGGCTGAACAGCTGGTGCAGGAGGGAGGGTTTCAGATATCTGGATTATTGTGATCGCTTCAGGGATAGGTGGGACCTGTACAAGAAGGACAGGTTGCATCTAAACTGGAGGGGCACAAATATCCTGGCTGCGAGATTTGCTAGCGTCACTCAGGAGGGTTTAAACTAGTGTGCCAGGGGAGTGGGAAACAGAGCAGTAGGACAGCAGGTGAAATAAATGAGGCGGAACTAGCAAATAAGGCCAGTGAGACTAAGAGGAAGAACAGGCAGATGTTGCTGAGCACAGTGGGACTGGTGGTCTGAAGTGTATTTGTTTCAATACGAGAGGTATAACAGGTAAGGCAGATGAACTTAGAGTTTGGATTAGTACTTGGAACTATGCTGTTGTTGCTATTACAGAGACTTGGTTGAGGGAAGGACAGGATTGGCAGCTAAATGTTCCAGGATTTAGAAGCTTCAGGCGGGATAGAGGGGGATGTAAAAGGCATGGGGCAGTTGCATTACTGGTTAAGGAGAACATCACAGCTGTACTGCGGGAGGACACCTCAGAGGGGCCGTGCAGTGAGGCAATATGGGTGGAGCTCAGGAATAGGAAGGGTGTAGTCACGATGTTGGGGGCTTACTACAGGCCTCCCAACAGCCAACGGGAGGTGGAGGATCAGATATGTAGACAGATTTTAAAAGATGTATAGGTAACAGGGTTGTAGTGGTGGGTGATTTTAACTTCCCCGATATTGACTGGGACTCACTTAGTGCCAGGGGCTTGGATGGGGCAGAATTTGTATGGAGCATCTAGGAGGGCTTCTTGAAACAATATGTAGCTAGTCCAACTAGGGATGGGGCTGTACTGGATCTGGTATTGGGGAATGAGCCCGGCTAGGTGGTCGAAGTTTCAGTAGGGGAGCATTTCGGGAACAGTGTCCATAATTCCGTAAGTTTTAAGGTACTTGTGGATCAGGATAAGAGTAGTCCTCGGGTGAAGGTGCTAAATTGGGGGAAGGCTAATTATAACAATATTAGGCAGGAACTGAAGAATTTAGTTTGGGGGCAGCTGTTTGAGGGTAAATCAACATCTGACATGTGGGAGTCTTTCAAACGTCAGTTGATTAGAATCCAGGACTGGCATGTTCCTGTGAGAAAGAAGGATAAGTTTGGCAAGTTTCGGGAACCTTGGGGAACAAGGGATATTGTGAGCCTCGTCAAAAAGAAAAAGGAAGCATTCGTAAGGGCTAGAATGCTGGGAACAAACGAAGCCCTTGAGGAATATAAAGACAGTCGGAAGGAACTTAAGCAAGGAGTCAGGAAGGCTGAAAGGGGTTATGAAAAGTCATTGGCAAACAGGATTAAGGAGAATCCCAAGACTTTTTACATGTATATAAAGAGCAAGAGGGTAACCAGGGAAAGGGTTGGCCCACTCAAGGACAGAGGAGGGAATCTATGTGTGGAGCCAGAGGAAATGGGCGAGGTACTAAATGAGTACTTTGCATCAGTATTCACAAAAGAGAAGGACTTGGTGGATGATGAGTCTAGGGAAGGGAGTGTAGATAGTCTGGGTCATGTCGTTATCAAAAAAGAGGAGGTGTTGGGCATCTTGCAAAGCATTAAGGTAGATAAGTCCCCAGGGCCTGATGGGATCTATCCCAGAATACTGAGGGAGGCAAGGGAAGAAATTGCTGGGGCCTTGACAGAAATCTTTGTGACCTCATTGGCTACAGGTGAGGTCCCAGAGGACTGGAGAATAGCCAATGTTGTTCCTTTGTTCAAGAAGGGTAGCAAGGATAATCCAGGAAATTATAGGCCGGTGAGCCTTACGTCAGTGGTAGGGAAATTATTAGAGAGGATTCTTCGGGACAGGATTTACTCCCATTTGGAAACAAATGAACTTATTAGCGAGAGGCAGCATGGTTTTGTGAAGGGGAGGTCGTGTCTCACTAACTTGATTGCGTTTTTTGAGGAAGTGACGATGATGTTTGTTAAAGGACGGGCAGTAGATGTTGTCTACATGGACTTCAGTAAAGCCTTTGACAAGGTCCCTCATGGCAGACTGGTACAAAAGGTGAAGTCACACAGGATCAGAGGTGAGCTGGCAAGATGGATACAGAACGGGCTTGGTCATAGAAGACAGAGGGTGGCGGTGGAAGGGTGCTTTTCTGAATGGAGGGCTTTGACTAGTGGTGTTCCGCAGGGATCAGTGCTGGGATCTTTGCTGTTTGTAGTATAAATAAATGATTTGGAGGAAAATGTAGCTGGTCTGATTAGTAAGTTTGCGGACGACACAAAGGTTGATGGAGTTGCGGATAGTGATGAGGATTGTCAGAGGATACAGCAGGATATAGATCGGTTGGAGACTTGGGCGGAGAAATAGCCCAAGAGATGGAATTTATTCCGGACAAATGTGAGGTAATGCATTTTGGAAGGTCTAACGCAGGTGGGAAGTATACAGTAAATGGCAGAACCCTTAGGAGTATTGACAGGCAGAGAGATCTGGGCGTACAGGTCCACAGGTCACTGAAAGTGGCAACGCAGGTGGATAAGGTAGTCAAGAAGGTATACGGCATGCTTGCCTTCATCATTCGGGGCATAGATTATAAAATTGGCAAGTCATGATGCAGCTGTACAGAACCTTAGTTAGGCCACATTTAGAATATTGCGTGCAATTCTGGTCGCCACACTACCAGAAGGACATGGAGGCTTTGGAGAAGGTGCAGAAGAGGTTCATCAGGGTGTTGCCTGGTCTGGAGGACATTAGCTATGAGGAGAGGTTGGATAAACTCGGATTGTTTTCACTGGAACGACGGAGGTGGAGGGGCGACATGATAGAGGTTTACAAAGTTATGAGTGGCATGGACAGAGTGGATAGTCAGAAGCTTTTTCCCAGGGTGGAAGAGCTAGGGGAGATAGTTTTAAGGTACAAGGGGCAACGTTTAGAGGGGATGTGCGAGGCAAGTTCTTTACACAGAGGGTGGTGAGTGCCTGGAACTTGCTGCTGGGGGAGGTGGTGGAAGCAGGTACGATAGCAACGTTTAAGAGGCATCTTGACAAATACATGAATAGGATGGGAATAGAGGGATACAGACCCTGGAAGTGCAGAAGGTTTTAGTTGAGACGGGCCTCAAGATTGGTGCAGGCTTGGAGGGCCGAATGGCCTGTTCCTGTGCTGTACTGTTCTTTGTTCTTTGTTCTTTCTTGACTGAGGATGTCACATTTGCCACTTTCCAATTCTATGGCACCTCCCTATCTAGGGAAGATTGTAAGATGATGGCGAGCCCTTCCGCTATCTCCACTTCCACTTCCCTTAGCAACCTGGGATGCAGGCCATCCAGACCATGCAACATATCCACTCTAAGCTTAGACAATCTTTCCAGTACATCTGCCTATCAATGTTCACCCCATCCATTACCTCTACCATCTCTGCTTCTACCGTTATTCTGGACCTCTTCTTCTTCCTTAGTAAACACCGATTGTGTTGCTATTTGGAGGAAGGAGATGTGGAAATGGAATGGAAGCTTTTAACAGCTTCAACATTTGAATTAAGTGATTGTTGTGGGAATGGAAATGTCACATGTGAGCTGGTGGCATTCATTATTCAGATGGAGCTCGATGGTTACTGGTGTGCCCAACATGATGGTGCACCCACTCCCTATGCTGGTTCTGTTAATTGTGCTGGTAATTTTGATTTACTACAGGATGGCGTGTTTGAAAACAAGGACTACAACTGGACAATGTTGTTAAATGGTCTGAAATGACTTTAGAAATGTTGCCCAGATTATTCCTGGTCTAAACAACAGAGAAGGATCAGGGAAGTGTGGGTATATAGGCTCACTCTACCTTTATGCCATTATTGTTTTGCAATCAGCACACAATGATTTAAAATGGCTTTCTGCTGAACAGGGATACTTTGTGAAGCAGGCCTAAGGCAAGGATGAAGAATTGAATGAATATTTGAAGTTTGTTCATTCATGTCTTGAGCTTTTGGGGAGATATTAGTCTGTTCACTGTGTTTATAGGAATAAAATGATTGAAGAGCTTCATTAGACCATGGGCTGGATTTTACCAGCCCCCCGACGTTGGGAGGGCCGTAACCGGTAGGACCAGAAGAAACCTCTGAGAGAGGCCTACCATGGGCCTCAATGCTGGGATGGCACCGTCCCATATTATCAGCGGCGGTGCGACCTTGTGGCAGCATCTCCCCACCACCCCGGCCGCACATCGACAGAACCTTAATTTAAATATTTAAATAAATGTTAATTAATGCATAATCACTTACCTCATCCCTGCGGCCATCCCACACCAATATTCCGGCTGATTGCCGGAACTCCCACGTCTTTGGATCTCCGTTTGGAGATCCAAGGCGGAACAGTGGTGGGGAGGGGGAGGAGTGAAGCTTTCAGGGCAGGTGAGGGGAGAAACTCTTACTATTGGTTACGGCGATGGTTGAGAAAGGGTTCACCGTCAAAGTTAATCAGGTTTGTGACGGCGGGGGTGGGGGTGGTGGCGGGGGAAGTTCAAGATCAGCACAAAGGCTTTTTTGCAGGGACAGGGCAATTTCCGATTGAATCCTCATTTGTGGGGGGTGGTTTGGGAGAGGGAATTAAAAGCGCGATTAAAATTTTAATTGTATTTTTTGCAGACTGGGCCATTTAAAAATGTAAATGGTCCTGAAGGGTTTGAGTCCTTCAAAAATGAGCTGGCGCCTGAGCGGTGGTGCCGGATGCCGTTGCCGGGGACAGAGCGCCCGCCTCCTCTACATCATCGGGGTGGGTGGTTCGCCCTCTCCATGGCAGCTCTGCAGCGCACATCTCGCACGTGTGCCATGCCGGTTCACCAACAAGATCAGCAGCAAGCTGGAAAAATTCAGCTCCATTTAACCATGGTAATAGGATGATTAGAAAAGGTTGAGATGGGCTCAGTGCATCTTCTTGGTTTTATTTTATTTTATTTAGAGATACAGCACTGAAACAGGCCCTTCAGCCCACCGAGTCTGTGCTGACCATCAATCACCCATTTATACTAATCCTACATTAATCCCATATTCCTACCACATCTTTCAATTCCCCTACCACCTATCTATACTAGGGGCAATTTATAATGGCCAATTTACCTATCAACCTGCAAGTCTTTGGCTGTGTGAGGAAACCGGAGCGCCCGACGAAAACCCACGCAGTCACAGGGAGAACTTGCAAACTCTGCACAGGCAATACCCAGAATTGAACCTGGGTTGCTGGAGCTGTGATGTTGTGGTGCTAACCACTGCGCCACTGTGCTGCCCATGGTTCTATGCTGATATGTTCAATGTCACATTGTGTGTCTTTTGATGTATTGTGTTTTTGTGGGAGTCTGTATGAAATGTAGAGATTAAAGATAGAATTGGTATGAGAGTTTTCAGTAACTGCCCAATGCTGTAGTCACGCTGGATTGTGGATTGTGATGTACTTGAATTCTTATAGTGAATTGTGAACTCACTAAAGAATTGTGTAATCATGTTGGAATTGTGTAATATGATTTACCTGAATCTTCATGTTCAATTGTTTACTCTGAGCTCATTTAAGACCTGATTCTGTGGTTGTTGCACCAGATGTGTGTGTACTCTGGTGTTTACAGTAACAAAATGAAGCAGAACAGAAAAACAGTCCCAACACCATCCACATGATTTGTATGTCTCAGCAGGTAAAGTGCCAGATGGAGGAATTGTCCTCACCTCCACCCCAGCTAGACCAGAAATTCCATTGACAAAAAACCTGACAGAAATGTGTCCTGCCTTAAAATCTAACCTTCAAAATTGTGAAGTACCTGCATTACATCTGGATGTTACCAATAACACCATGAATTTCCAGCATTGACTTCCTTACGGTTTAACTCTTCATTGTTTGATTTTATATTTTTAGGTTTTCTGAGGATGATTTTATTAAATTGTTCAAGAAAGTTCAGAAATGCAAATGGAAAAAGAATCCTGAAGAACACAAAAAATTAAGGTAATTTTCTGATGTCAAAGGTCAGTACTGCTGAACAATTAGAATATGACAGTTCCTTGGAACTTCAGAGACATAGAGTTATTTATGGCACAGAAGGAAGCCAATCGGCCCATCGAGTTCATGCCAACTTTTCACAGAGCAATCCAGTCAGTCCCATTCCCCTGCTCGATCCTCATAGTGCAGCAAATTTATTTCCTTCGAGTGACCAGCTAATTTCCTTTTCAAATCATTGATTGTCTTCACTTCCACAATTCTGGTGGGCAGCGAGCTCCAGGTCATTATTACCTGCTGTGTAAAAAAGTTCTTCCTCACATTCCCCCTGCATCTCTTGCCCAAACCCTTCAGTCTGTGTCCCCCAGTACTTGTGCCATCAGTTAATGGCAACAGTTTTTCCTTGTCTAACTTATCTAAGTCTGTCATAATCTTGGACACCTTAATTTTGTTAGCCAGCCTTTTATGTGGTACATTGTCAACCCCTTTTTAAAAAATCCACATAGTCAACATCCACCGCATTCCCTTCATCAACCTTCTCCGTTAATTCATCAAAAAATTCAATTAGATTAGTCAAGTGTGATCTGTCTTTAACAAATCCGTGCTGGCTATCCTTAATTAACTCAAAACTCTCCAAGTGCCTGTTGATTTTTTCCGCTGATTATTGTTTCTAAAACCTTATCCACCACTGATGTTAAACTAACTGGCCTGTAGTTGCAAGGACTGTCCTTACACGCTTTCTTCAATAAGAGTGTCACATTTGCTACTCTCCAATCCTCTGGCACCTCCCCTATATCTAGAGAAGAATGGAAGATTATGGAAAGCCATTCCGCAAACTCCATCCCCATTTCCTTTAGCAAACTACGATGCAAGTTATCCGGACAGGTGAGTTGTCTACGCTCAGCATAGCCAGACTTTTTAGTACCTCCTCACTCTCAATTTTTACCCCAGCCATTGCTTCTACTCTCTCCGCTTCGACTGATACTTTGTCAGAATCCTCTTCCTTAGGAAACATTGATACAAAGTTTTCATTATGTATTCTAGCCTTGCCTCGCACCTCTAAGTGTCCCTTATAGGCTGCACTCAGCCACTTAATATTTACATGCTGGTAGAAGATTTTTGGGTTCCCCTTTATGTTGACTGCCGTTCTATTCTCATGTTCTCTCTTTGCCAGTGTTATTTTCCTCTTCACCTGCCCTCTCAACTTATTGTTTACGGCCTGGTTCTAACTTGAAGAATTCACCTGGCATGCATCATACATCCTCTTCTACTGTTTCATTACAATCTCTATCTCCCTCATTATCCAAGGAGTCCTGTTTTTGGATCCCTTACCTTTCACCCTTGTTGGAATGTACCTAACCTGTACCTGAAGCATCTCTTCCTGAAAAATAACCCATTGTTCTGTCACAACTTTTCCTGTCAGTCTTTGGTTCCATTTTACCCTGGCTGGATCCCTTCCCATCGCATTGAAATTAGCCCTCTTCCAATCTCGAAATTCTACCTGATTTCGTACCTTGCTTTTCAGCATTACTAGTTTATACCTTTAGATACAATGATACAAGTTCTCCCCAACAGACACTTGGTCCACTAGGCCCACCTCATTTTCCAGCACCAAATTCAGCAATGCCTCCTTTCTAGTTGGGCTGAGAACATGCTGATAAAAGAACTTCTCCTGAACACATTTCAGAAATTCCTCGCCCACTTTACCCTTTACTCCAACGTTATCCCAGTCAATATTTGGGTAATTAAAGTCCTCCAGTATCACCACTGTATAGTTCCTGGATATCCCTGTGATTTCCGTGCAGATCTGCTCCTCTGTCTCTCACTATTTGGAGGCCTATAGAATACAACTAGTTACGTGATAGAACATAGAACATAGAACATAGAACATTACAGCGCAGTACAGGCCCTTCAGCCCTCGATGTTGCGCCGACCTGTGAAACCATCTGACCTACACTATTCCATTTTCATCCATATGTCTATCCAATGACCACTTAAATGCCCTTAAAGTTGGTGAGTCTACTACTGTTGCAGGCAGGGCGTTCCATGCCCCTACTACTCTCTGTGTAAAGAAACTACCTCTGACATCTGTCCTATATCTATCACCCCTCTACTTAAAGCTATGTCCCCTCGTGTTAGCCATCACCATCCGAGGAAAAAGGCTTTCACTATCCACCCTGTCCAACCCTCTGATTATCTTATATGTCTCTATTAAGTCACCTCTTCTCCTCCTTCTCTCCAACGAAAACAACCTCAAGTCCCTCAGCCTTTCCTCGTAAGACCTTCCCTCCATACCAGGCAACATCCTAGTAAATCTCCTCTGCACCTTTTCCAAAGCTTCCACATCCTTCCTAGATCATACCCTTTTTACTTCACAACTATAACCAAATGGATTCTGTCTTTGCCCCCTGAAGGACATCCTCCCTTTCCAACACTGCAATGTCTTCCCTAATCAATACTGCCATCCCACCTCCCTTTTCTCCTTCTCTATCTTTTCTGAACACTTTATATCCTTGTATATTAAGTGTCCAACCCTCACCATTTTTAAGCCATGATTCCGTTATTACCACTATATCTTATTCCCATACTACTATTTCTGCTTGCAGCTCACCAAACTTATTCACCACACTTTATCTGTTTACACACATGCATTGCAATCCTGTCATTGTATTCCTCCGAGTACTTTTCAGTCCACTCTTATCGAATATGGAACTGCTCCCTTCTCTAGTATTGTCCAACTCTCACATTGTACACCTTATTCTTCTTTTCTACTTCTACAATGCCCATCCCCTGCCAATTTAACTGACACCCTCCCCAACCACAGTTGTGAATCTCCTCGCAATGATTTTGCTCCCAGTCCTGTTGATGAGCATCTCGTCCCTTTTGAATAAGAGACTTTTGCCCCAGAACTGGTCCCAATGCCCCAAGAATCTGATGACCTCCCTCCAGCACCATGCTTCAAGCCACACATTGGTCCTCCCTATCTTCCTATTACTACTGTCCATAGCGTGTGGCACTGGGTGTAATCCAGAGATTACTACCTTCGAGGTCCTACTCTTTAACTTCCTCCCTAACTCCTGAAAATCTGACCATAGGACCTCAATACCTGTACTTGCGATGCCGTTGGTACGAACGTTTACTCCAACTTCCTTCCCTCTGTAGAATATCCTGCACCCTCTTTGAGATGTCCTTTACCTGGCACCAGGGAGGCAACACACCATGTGGGACTCATGATAACGATTAAAGAAATGCCTGTCTGACCCCCTAACTATGAAATCTCCTGTAACAACTGCATTTCTACTCTTTGCTGCTCCCTCCTGTACAGTCCCCTGCCCATTAGTGTCATGGTCTGGACTGCACTCCTTCAGGCTATTGTCACTCCCAGCTGTCTCCAACACTGAATACCCATTTGAGAGTGGCACACACCCATACGACTCCTGCACTTCCTGCCTCTTCCTACTCTTCCGGATGTCCATCCTCCTACTATCCTGAACTTTTATTGTCTGTGGTGTGACCACCTCCTTGAGGAAACAATTCAGGAATCTTTCTTGCTTCCTGATGCTCCACAGTGATTCCAGCTGCTCCTCAACTTGGAAATCCTGAGCTCGATCTGATGTAGCTGGAGACACTTCCTACACACATTGTCCCCCAAGACACATGAAGTGTTTTGACTTTCCCAGGCAAAACGATTTTTGAAAAGAGTGGTGCTGTGCCATTTCAAAACAACAATGCTTCATTTAAGGACAAAGAATGCTGCATCATACACTGTAATTTAAATCTTCATAGTTATAGTTTTTTCAAATGTCTTTTCACACTTTGGGGTCGACTGGGTTTAAATAATTCTTTATAATGCTGTCCGGAAGGTTGTAGATCCATTGGGTTTGTTTTTGTGTGGCCATGACATAGCTTTATTTAGTCTAAATTTGAAATTACATTTGTATCTATCCATCTACTGTCTATCAAACATTAAAAGTTTTCCATATAGGTTTCTGGTTACAAATGTAACATTTACTTCTTGTAGCATTTCCCTATTATGCTCTCCCTGTCATACATTTTCAACATACAGGTCTATCACATATCAATCACATTTAAACTTGCTTGGCTGACTTTCCTCACCTGTGATGCCAGTAATCTGGACAGGTGAGAGTTACAAAATTGGGTGGAATATGCTCTGCAAGTTTTTCTGTTTCCAATCATTTACTTCGTTGCAGCTTGTGGGACTTGCTGTGAACAAATTATAAGAACAGTGACTACACTTTAAATTGGCTGTGAGGTGCTTTGAGATATCATGAGCATGTGAAATTCAGCCTATTGTGTTGATGAAGTCAAGCAACTGGAAGCTTTTGCTACTATTAGTATCATGCGCCCAAAGAAAGTTGACAAATACACATTCAGGACTAAGATTGACATGGGAGCTAATGCAAATATCCTATCAGTCCAAATCCTGAAGGATATGTACCGGGGTCATTGAAAATTAATGATACAACCAACAACTGCAAAGTTAACTGCATTCAATGAGTCACCCATCCCTTGCAGTGGCACTTTAACAATGCAATGCAGCTATGGCAAGTCGGTATGGAAACCACAAATATTTTACCTGGTAGACATGAGCGGACCAGCAACGGCAGGACTACCAGCGTGGAAGGACCTCAACATCATGACTATTCATGAGATCGCCAAGGTACACATTACAGCAGAAGAGACGAAGGGTACTTACATTGAGTCAGTCCAGGAATTACAACAAATGTACCCGGACAGATTCAATGTCATAAGAGATTTCAAAGGCAATGCCTTACTGCACCTCAGAGAGGATGCACTCCCTGTGTTCAACCACCTGATGTCTGAGATTGAGTCACAGTTCTTCCAGGATCTCAGTGGTTCTGATTCGGAGAGTATCAACCCCTTCTCTTAGATGTCACACCAAGAGAATGAAGATCCAAATTCAGATGATGAATGTTCTTTCCCAACAGGCAGTGTTTCTTCATGCATCAGTGACTCAGAAGAAGAGATTGACGTTATAACCATTGAGAAGCAAAGGCTGTCAATGGGGAGCATTTCCAATGGGAAATCTCCAAGGACCGGAACCTGCTCGCAGACTCTGAACAGCATCAAACGGTGCAGTCTGGAAATCCAGTAACAGCACAACTATGCCATGCCCTCACCTCTGCTCTCAAGAGAACCACCAGCACCAACATAAGCCAGAACGGACTGGTACCTCCATGAGGCCAAGTACGCCTCCTTGAACAAGTCTTCGACCTTGAGTGCCAGGCCTACAGATGCAGAAGATGTGGAGAGGCGAAAGACACTCAATATCCTGAAGAGGCAGAGGAGGAATGAGTTGAAGCTTTGTCTGTTGGTTCTTCAAGATGAAGTGCTGGAACTTTCCAAGAATCACAAGGCCTCAAAAGTGGTCATCCTGAGAAAAGCAACAGAGTATGTTAGCAGGCTGAAGGCAGAGCAACAGAAACTGAATGCAGAGAGGGAGAAACTTCAGAAAAAACAGCAAATGCAAATTATGCAAATTCTCCAAGATGCAGGAGACACTGCTCAAACAGTCAAGGGTGAAATCTACATTCCCGGAAGGGTATACCATAACAGGATCTGGAAGAGTTGTCAAACTAACAAAACAATATGTGGACTCTTAAGCTTCTGTAGGGTGTGAGAGTCCCCTGCATTGTCTCAGAGTTGTACTCTAGAGATAACAGCAATGAATGACTTAACACCAAATAATGCACAAAAACAGTAATTTTACTGAGTTATTATTAAGTTATTATTAAACAATTATTAATGATAAAAAGGAAAGAAAGATAAATTTATTATTAAGAAAGGAAGGAAAAGAGTATAGAAAGACAAGAAAAATTATAGCATACTGCTTTAACCACAAATTACTCTGTTCACAACAGGTCCCTAAAATGGTACAGAGTTCCCCTCGGTACATACATTACCAAGTTTCTAAAAAACTTATAGCACACGGCTATAACACCAAATTAGTCTGTTCACAAGAGCCCCCTAAAATGGTACATTATTCCCCTTTGGTACATACATCACCAAGTCTCCAGAGAATCTTGCACAGGGGTGGACTTGCCAATCAGTCACCCCGTTGACATCCCTCCCTCAGTAGTCTTCAGTGGATGACTAGTCCACTCCAGCTGCAGCCCCGAACGTTGGAAGTTTTGACTCTTTAAGTCCAATTTCTGCCTCCATTCCAGCTTCTCGAGGTTTCCATCCAGACTTTCTCAAAACAAAGGTCCGACAACCATGAGTCCTTATTAAATTCTTCTCATAGGCACTACGAGGCCGTTCAGACTATTGACATATCCTTTGATGGTATCTCTCACCAGCAATCAATTAGGTTATACTGTCCATCAATTAAACTCCATCTTCTGACTTTACACCATTCTGGACCACCCAAGGTTATCCATTGTCCTGACTTGTAGTTCTAGGGTCATCGAATACCATAAGAACTGACTTCTGTTTAAACAATGAGAAAGTGGCTGTTATATTCAAGAAGGAAAAAACAGTAGTTTAGACAAAACAACAGCTGTGCATGGCCTGGCCTGACCAGCATGCAAACAAAAGGTGGAAGTTCTTGGAAAAATATGAGTTCACAATTAATAATTTACCATTGGTTACAGAATTGATTAATTACTTGTCTCAGAGCACAATCACACCTAATTTTAAATTAACGTATACAAAGTAACCTTTAAAAATTCACTACAGGTTTAATACAGTTTTTTTTTCGAATTCAAAAGCAAAGCAAAAGCAAGGCAAAAGCAAGGCAGAAGTAACACGCAAAAACTTACAATAGGCCGACACTTCTGCAGTCGTAAATTTCACAATTCATATCTTTATACTTGTAAATTTTACATATCTATCCCTGTATAACTAATTTTGATATTATCCAATTTTATGTGTTTTTACTTGTAGTGTACAAGACTTATCTTTGGAAAGAAAGGGAATGTTGTATGATTGCTTTCAGAGTGATGTGCCTTTAAGAACTCAGTTTGCTAATGAGATAAGTACCAGGATGTAGTTGTGTGACTAGAAGCCACAGTCATTCTGCACTGTCATACCCTATACAAAGGTTCTGTATATAATTTGCTCTGTATTATATGTACTAGTTTAGCTGTTAATAAACCTTCTAGAGCTCTTCAAGGAACTGGAATTCACATACCTCATTGTGTTGCTTAAGATAATACAAGAGAACAACACCTGGAGGGAGAGAACCATTTACAAGATGGCTAACATGGGGATGAGGGGAAGTTGAGTGATTAGCTTAATGGGAATAAGATTGAGGGAACAGGAGTTGGGTCTCATGGACAAGATGAGCTGCGAGAGGGCAGGAGGGGAGATAGGAGAGAAACTAGAGAAAGATGAGTTCCATACCCTGAAGGATTCTGGGAATGAGTAACTTTGAGCATTTTATTATTTCAGGCTACAATGCAAGTCTAAAAGCAATGTTTAAGTGAAAAGAAAGCAAAAATTTAATCGTACAAGATCAAACTAAATCCTAATCCTTCATTTACTATAGTTATAAGAATAAGGTATCCTGCACACTGTTATAACACAACAGTTCATGACTGTGATTGCCATTCACCCACGACTACAATTCTAAGCAAGCCTCATGCCTCCTTAGTGAGTGGTTCTCTGAAGCTGCACAGGCTGTGGAATTTGGTGAGCAACAGCAGCAGAACCTAAATGCTGAACCAGCACTGTCGAGTGGAGCTGTAGTGAACAATAGAAGCCAGGCTATATTCTGCGAGACTGTCCATGAACAATGCCATGGGAGATGCACTATTTCTAAAAGTAACATTTCAGAAATCTAAAGATCAGTCAGTGAGATCAATTCAAGGGTGGTGCATTGGACAGGGTTACTTTGTGGTTTTCGAAAAGTGAATGCTTTTGAAAATTAAAAGCGACAGTGTATTTTCCTCATTGTAAACCATTCAGTCTGACATTGTATTAACAGTTCTATGGGAAAAAAACTTGATCCTGACTGGTAGGTTACAATAAAGCCCCTATTTAGTTCAGGATGCCTCAAAATACTTTACAGCCAGTGAAATATTTTTTAAAGTGTAATCACAGTTGTAACATATGAAACACAGCAACCTCTTTGTGCACAGCAAGTTCCCACAGACAACAACGTGATAATGACTAGATTATCTCCTTTTTAGTGATATTCGTTGGGGGATCAATATTGGCCAGGCCCCAGAGATAACTCCCCTGCTCTTTTTCGTGCATGTGAGGGCAATGGGGCCTCAGTTTAATATCTCAGCTAAAAGGCAGCACCTTCAACAGTTGAGAAATCTCTCACTGTGGGACTGGCAGTGTCAGTCTAGATTCTTGTGCTCGAGTCTCAAGTGGGAAATGAACCCCAATCTTCTGACTCTGAATTGAGAGTTCTAAAGACTGAGCCATAGTTGACATTCAATAATCCATAATGACACAGAAAATGTTTTATCTTCCAGTTCACAGTTGGAGAAATGTTGTAATGCAGCTCAAAAATTCATTGTCACACAAGTCAATACACCACTGGGAACAAATCTAAGTTATGATGCAGAACCTAAAAGAATTATAAGGATTACAGAAAATGTTCTTGAACTGATTCCGAAGGTAAGTTGTTTGTGCTCAGGTATAATGTTCTGCCACAGGAAACAGAGCTACCGTCTGTACATGTGCTGCTTTGTGTGATGGTTTTGCAGCAAAGCAATCCACTATGGAGCATGAACAGAATCATGGACTGTCTGCAGAGGAACTCTCCATGTCAGGCAGTAATCATTGCTTTTCCCATAGACTCTGTAGAAGCAAACAGATATGGTTTGACAGTAAAAATCAGACTCTATTGGTGCTGCATTGCCCTCACAGGCTGCCCAGTAACACCTGCCAACCTCCTTGCAGGTTGGGGGACCTTCCTGATTGGTCACCCTTTGCCCCACAGAGAGCCCCCCCAGCAGCATGAGCCACCCCCACTAAAGCTACCCCTCCAAACCCGCCCTGCTCTCCAACTCCCACCCTCTGTGCCAGTGCTCAGCCAATCGTCTCTGGTGAGACCCAAAACCCACTTACCTTTTTCAATGGTTACCTTTTTGAATGGGTCCAGTCCCTGCAGCCTCAGAGGGGCGAAATTCCCCACCAATTTAGGGCCTGGGTCACGCAAAATTGTAGCGTAGCTTCCAGGTCCGGTGCAGGGAGGTCACCCCGAATTCTCAGCCGGTGGGTGGGAGCACCGCCACAACAAAAAAATTCCGGCTATTAAGTGAATTCATTGGCATTGTGGCTTTCTTTCGCTAACAATTCTACAGGGTACTTCCCCTGTGGTAGAGGATGAGGTGGAGGCAGTCTGCTCCTTGCTTTCTGCCTCTGGCTGAGATGCCAGTGGCTTCCATCCTCTTCTTAGAGATGCCCACGTGGACTCCTCCACAGGCTGCCACACCTGCATCATTGCGGTGGCCTCTTCTGTCACAGGGCCTTGGCACACAGATTGTTCTTGAGTCGGAGGGGGCGCGGGGCTGAAGAGTGACACCAGTGCCTCCTGAGGGGTGGCCCCTTCGCTTCGATTGTCTTGGCCTTTTCCTGGCGCTCTTGGATGCTGGATGAGGCAACAACTGAGATGCTTCTGGCATCCACTCTTAGCACTTCTGCATCATCAATGACACTGAGTGGTCAATGCTACAGAGAGTCTCCCTCTTTCTGTGCATATCAGCGCTCTACTCCTGCACCATCTCAGAGTGGTACTGCATTTGCCTCTCCAAGAGGTTGTCCAATCTCTCAATGGAGGAGCTCATGAGATGGAATCCCTGGGTCATATCAGAGTACATGTGCTGCATGGACTCCTCCATTGCCGGCCCATGGTTCCTCAAGACCTCTGGGAACTCCAACAAATGAGAACTTATCTGCCTCTAGTTCTCGAGGAAGACCTTCCTTATCTCTGACACCTGAGTCCCAGTATCTTCACCCAGTGAAGTATCACTGTTTCTGTTCTCCAAACTCCGAGGGGTACTGCCCACAGCTAACTCTGCATCACCCTCCTCTTCCTGCTCACATGTGATGTAAGGTTCACCCAGTGTTCCACTTTCTACACTTGGAGGGAGTGCAGCCTAGATTAAACAGAATAATACATGGACTCCAAGGGTCAAATTATGAGGAGAAGTTAAGCAAACTAGGGTTGTCTTTCCTGGAATTTAGGAAGGTTAAGTGGTTATTTGGTCACATTTTTCAAGATATTGAGGAGAACAGATAGGATAGATAGAGAGAAATTATTTCCACTGTGTGGGGAGGCTAGGACTAGATGGCAGTGTCCAAAAATTAGAGCCAGACTTTTCAGAGTGAAATTAGGAAACACTCTATGCACAAAGGGTGGTACAAGTTTGGAACTTGCCTCTACATGTGACAATTCATGCTTTATCAATTGTTAAGCTTAAAACTGTGATTGATCGATTTTTGCTAAATGTATTAAGCGATATGGAGCAAAGGCAGGTACATGGAGTTAGGCCACAGATTTGCCATTGAATGGCAGAACAGGCTCGAGGAGCTAACAGGCCTACTCCTGTTCCTATGTTCTTATAGGTACCTGGAATCACACAAACACATGTGTTACAGTTGCCACTAGTAAAAGAATTTGAATCGACCACCAAGTATGATTTGCAACATAAGCCTTAGATTATATTCAACCAAGTCCTGAACAATTTCAAATGTTTCTAAGCAGAATTGATACAGAGAAATAAACACAGTAACCCTATTGTTCCCTTTAGCATAGATGTAATCTACATAGAACCTTTTGTTTCTGTCTCTCTATACAAATTGTGAATGAAAGCTCAAATCTTTATAGGCCTCTAGTCATGCCTACTATCCTGGATGATTTGTTATGGTGTGACAAGTGTAATTGTGAACAAGATGCCCAGAAATGAGGTGCTTCCTACAAAACTTCCAGATGGCCAATCTGTTTATCATTCTGTATGAAACTTATCAACTTGGGCCATTATCCATTACCTTATTTCAAGTTTATCTGAGCTGGAGATATATTTGGAGATATATTCAATAGGCATGAATTACACATCCCACATCTCAATAGCACAGTCAGCTAAATTGCAAACTGATACATCATCCTGGGAATGAACAATGTAATCATTTCATTATTTCTAACTACAATACCAATCCACAAGTTAACTATAATTAAACATAAAACAAAAGCCTTAATCAGATGAGATGAAACCAAATTCTAATCCTATACATATACGTATAAACAATTGGTTATATAACAGTAGTTGGTAGGTGTGCACATAAATTCTTTTACCAAGTTGACATCTTGCAGACGTCATGTCAGAATTGGGCACGGGCAACTTGGATTCCATTTTGGAAGCTTAGTTATCCACATGGCACTAGAAAATTAGCACTTTACGGCCTAATTTAAACCCCTGTGGAGTTATGACATTTTATTCCGTTCACACTAGTTCACTGCAGCAACAGGCTGTCCTCACTAACTTTCTTGAGGAAAAGGAATCATTACGAATCGACAAATACTATCAATCATCAGCAAAGTGACAAAAGTTATTATTGGCTGTGCTATGATGTGCCATTACTCACCAATAAGTGGCTTAGTTCGGGTTCCGACAGGACCACTCGGATCCTGACCTCATTCTCAGAATGGTCCAAATGTGGGCAAAAGGACTGAATTCCAGATGTGAGTGTGACTGCCCTTGACATGAAGCCAGCATTTGACCAAGTGTGGCATCAAGGAGCTCTAGTAAAATTGAAATCCATGGGAATCAGGGGGAAAATTCTCTACTGGTTGGATTCATATCTAGCACAAAGGAAGATGGTTGTGTTTGCTGGGGCCCAATGATCTTAGCCACATGGTAGGAGTTCTTCAGGGTAGTGTCCTCGGCCCAACCATCTTCAACTGCTTCATCAATGACCTTCTGTTCATTATAAGGTCAAAAGTGGAGATGTTTGCTGATGATTACAAAGTGCTCAGTTCCATTCACAACTCCTCAGATAATGAAGTAGCCCATGACCCCATTTGGCAAGACCTGGACAATATTCAGGCTGGGCTAATAAGTGACAAGTAACATTTATGCCAGGAAATGGCTATCTCCACCAGGAGAAATTCTAGCACCTTCCATTGACAGTCAACAGCATTAGCATAGCTGAATCTCCCACCATCAACATTCCGGGCTGTGGTAGGGGATGGGGGCGGAGGGTCAGGTTTAGGGGGAGGTCAACATTGACCAGAAACTTAACTGGGCCAGACATCTAAATATTGTGGCTTCAAGTACAAATCAAAGGTGGGTATTCAGCGGCAGGTAACACACCTCCTTACTCTCAAAAGCCTCACCCCCATCTACAAGGCACAATGAGGATTTTGATGGAATAATCTCCACTTGCCTGGCTAAGTGCAACTCAACACTCAAAAACAATCAAGAAGCTCCACAGCATCCAGGAAAAATCAACCTTCCTGATTGGTACACCATCCACCACCTTATACATTTATACCTTCCACCACCAGCGCACAGTGGCAGCAGTGTGCACCATCTACAAGATACACTGCAGCAACTCACCAAGACTGCTTCAACAGTATCTTCCAAACTTGTGATCTCTACCACCTAGAAGAACACAGGAAACAAGCACATGAAAACACCACCACCTGCAAGTTCCCCTCCAAGTCACACACAATCCTAACTTCAAAATTTTACAGTTGGCTTTCATCATCGCTAGGTCAAAATCATGGAACTCCCTCCCTAACAGTACTGTGGGTGACTGCAGCGGTTCAAGAAGGCAGCTCACCAACACCTTCTCAAAGGTAATTAGGGATGTGCAATAAATGTTGCCCTTGCCAGCGGTTCCCAAATCTCATGAATGAATAAAAAATCTATCGTGAACAGACAGCATTCATATAATCTGTGTAGTGTAACATTGAATCCTTTGTTCTGTTAAATTTTCTTTCTGACTCTAGAATGAGCTTTGGAACCAAGCAGTATAACAGCCATTTTGGTTCTTCTCCACATTGAGTATCTCTTTCTCTAAATATACTTTAAAATAATCCTATTTATTCGATTCAGATTAAAAACTGTTTGATCTATTTTCTGTATAATTAAAGGAACTTCTGAATTGCAATAATGATGCTAATTTCATATTTTTTTAGACAAACCCTTTAAAAGATTGTGTATTTAAACACTGCTCTGTTGTCGGAAATGCAGGAGTTCTAACTAACAGCAGCTGTGGAGCGGAAATAAATCAGGCTGACTTTGTGTTCAGGTAAGAGTCAAAACAGCTGCAGGATCAGGTCTGTGTTTGTTGCTGCGAATGAGTGTGAGGGTTATGACCAGAATGCAGGTTAAAAAAAATAATTTTCACTATGTGAGGTGATATCATTGCAACAATTCTTTTAACTGTTGACCAGATGTATTTATATAGTCCAGTATTTCTTCAGTGAATTGCTGGTTTACTCAGAGTCAAAATATAACTAGAGTATTGATGAAAGAGAGTGGTTCTCATTTATATCAGAGTCGTCACTCAGACCATGAGCCTGATTTTGGCCACAACATCAATGATAATAGGTTATGTAAGAGCAGGGGCGCCACCAGGAAACAATGACAGTAGTGTAATTAGGTTTGATGTATAACTAGAAAAGGTTGATAACAGTGAAATATAAAGATACGTGAAAATGCCAATTGAAATGAGATAAAAAGAGAACCACCCTGACATATTGTCAAGAAAATATTGCTGATAAGACAGTGCATAAACAATGTTCCTACAGTAAATGATTAGGATCCTGACTAGACGTATTCAGACAAGAGGTAAAAGTGGGAGTTCTCTGAATGAATACAAAAATTAAAATGAGACACTAAAAAGAGACAAAAGGGCCAATAATGCAAAATAAAAGCAATCCAAATATGGAAACTATAGAGGAGAAGCAAACGAAATGATTAGAAAAGCAAAGAGGAAGGATGAATAAAGACCGACAGGTAATATCAAGGGAAAATAGTAATAAATTTTACAAACAAAAATAAATAAAAGGATAGTTAAAGAAAAAGGAGTGCCAATTTATAAATGAAAAAGGAACTATGCTTTCGGAGAATGAAGGGATGACAAAATACTAAGTGAGAATCATAGAAATCATAGAAAGTTTAGAAAGCTTGCGGCATAGAGAGAGGCCACTTGGCCCATCGTGTCTGTGCCAGCCGAAAAACGATCCACCCATTCTGATCCCACCTTCCAGCATTTGGTCCGTAGCCCTGCAGATTACAGCACTTGAGGTGCACATCCAGACTCATTTTGAATGAGTTGAGGGTTTCTGCCTCAACTACCCTTTCAGGCAATGAGTTCCACACTGTCACCACCCTCTGGGTGAAAAATTTTTTTATCATCTCCCCTCTAATTTTTCTACCAAACACTTTAAATCTGTGCCCCTCTAGTCACTGACCTCTCTGCTAAGGTAAATAGGCCCTTCACCTCCACTCTATCCAGGCCCCTCACAATTTTGTATATTTCAATCAGATCTCCCCTCAGCCTACTCTGTTCGAAGAAGAACAACCCCAGCCTATCCAATCTTTCCTCATAGCTGCATTTTTCCAGTCTTGGCAACATCCTCGTAAATCTCCTCTGTACCCTCTCCAGTGCAATTACATTCTTTCTGTAATGAGGTGACCAGAACTGCAAACAGCACTCAAGTTGTGGCCCAACCAATGAGTTATACAGTTCCAGCATAACCTCCCTGCTCTTGTATTCTATACCGCGGCTAATAAAGGAAAGGATTTAAGAAAGGGAACAGAAAGAAACCAGGAAACAATAGACCAGTTCTAATTGCTGGTGCCGATAATTAAGAATTTAGAATTAAGGATGCATTCTAACGTACTAAGGGAGGAAATAGGCTCTGCATATCATCAGCGAAACATCCTTAGATGGAAGTTGATCCTGAGGATTGAAGGTTTGTTAAAACAACAAAACCAACTTTTATTTCTATGGTGGATTTAACATAATAAAACACACTAAGGCACTCCACTGGAGCATTATAAAGCAAAATTAGATACCAAACCATTTAAGCTGATATTAGAGCTGATGGTCAAAAGCTTAGCTAAGGAAGTAAATTTGAGGAGCATCTTAAACGAGGAAAGAGAGGTAGAGAGCCAGGAAGGTTTAGGAAGGGAATTCCAGAACTTGCGGCCGAAGCAGCTTAAATGACAGCCCCCTATGGTGGAAAAATTAAAATCAGGGATGCTCAAGAGGCCAGAATTAGATGAGTGCAGATATCGAAGAGGGTTGTGGGACTGGAAGCGATTATAGAGATAGGGGCTGAATTTTATTCACCCGCTGCCGGGAGTGGCAATGGGAGAACAAAATGGCAGCCTGCTGGCAACGGTGTCCGCTTCCTCCGCGCAGGCACTGGCGCCATTTTTGAAGGGTTGCCAGACCTGCACAGAGAGAAAAAAGTTCAACCCATGACACACCCGCACCCCACCCACTACTACACTAGACATTAATGTGTGACCCACATGAAATAAATGGCATCCCTGTTTCCAACCCCCAAAACACTTAAATTGAAAAGTTGATCTCACACTGCACAAAGTGCTGATGTCACCCCTTCCCGCCCACCCTGCCACACTAGAATTGCAGAGTTGACACTGTTCCCACCAACGCTCCCAACACCCACCCCCCCGCCCCACTATACTAAAAATCCTAAGGTTCCCTCTTACCCACTTCAGTGGAGTCAGATTTCCCTGGACAGGAAAGTGAAGAGGCATGAGTGCCAGCCATCACACAGATGATCACGAACAGTGGTAAGATTGCAGGGAATGGCATGTTAATGTAATCATGTCCTTTATTTCAATATTTAAAGTTGGGCCCTGTCACTGGGCAGCAGGGGGACTGCCACGGAGCTTCAGCATTGCTGAGAAGATTGGCCCCCGCAATGCCGGCATCGCACTCCATAGCGGGCTGCTGCGATCTTCCGCACTCCCCCCTCCCCCCACCTCCACCAACGAGTATGTCAGCGATTTCAGGGGTGATGGGTGAACAGGACTTGGTGCGAATAAGGACACGGGCATCAGAGTTTTGGATGACCTCAAGTTCATGGATGGTAGCATGCGGGACACCAGCCAGGCGTGCGATGGAATAGTCAAGTCCAGAGGTATCAAAGGTGTGGATGAGGGTTTCAGCAGCAGATGAGACAAGGCAGCGGTGAAGTCGGGTGTTGTTACAGAGGTGGAAATAGATGGTCTTACTGTTGGTGTGGCTATGAGGTCAGAAGCTCATCTCAGGATCAAATATGACGCCGAGGTTACAGACAGTTGGGTTCAGCCTCCGACAGTTGCCAGGGAGAGGGATGGAGTCAGTAGCTAGGGAACAGAGTTTAGAGCAGTGACCGAAGACAATGGCTTCAGTCTTCTTAATATTTAGTTGGAGGAAATCTCTGCTCATTCAGTACTGGATGTCGGACAAACTGTTTGATAATTTAGCAACAGTGGAGGAGTTGAGAGCGGCAGTTGTGAGGTAAAACTAACGCTGTGTTTTCAGACCAATGTCATTGAAGGGCAGCATGTAGATAAGAAGTAGGAGGGGGCTAAGATAGATTATTGAGGGACAACAGAAGTAACAGTGAGGGAACATGAAGAGAAGCCATTGAAAGTGCTATGCTTGCTATGATTAGATAGATAAGAATGGACCCAGGCAAGTGCAGTCCTATCCAGCCCATCATCTTTGGAGAGGATGGTGTGGTCAGTAATTTCGAAGGCTGCAGACAGATTGAGAAGGACAGGGGGGGTATAATTTACCTTTGTCACAGTCATATCGGATGTCATTTTTGATTTTGATTAGAGCCATTTTGGTAATATGGCAACCTGACTGGAGGGATGCAAAGGTGGTGCGTTGGGAAAGGTGGACATGAATTTGGGAAATAACAATTTGTACAAGGACTAATGCTATTGAAACACCACAAAAGGGAGAAATGAATAAACCAGGTTACTATGGAGCAGCCAGGTACTTCATAGGCGGCTTGTTCATAAAATTAAGGCACATGGTCTTGTCCTATACTCATGCCTCCAATAACACATACAGGTATTATTGCTGATGCTCTGTATTTACTAACGTAAACGGAATAGATTTCAGGTCACCAATAGCCTTACAATATTGAAGGAACACTGCAAGCAGATTAACAACATTACTGCAATACGCAAAGTTAAAATTTGTACGACTGGAAGGCATGTAACAAAATATAGCCAGTGTACAATGCAAATCACCAAGATCATCTCATCCGCACTGGTCGCATATAAGGTCCACGGGTGGCAAAAGGCCTTGCAAAATTTACCTGACAACCTGAAGCATGTGTGAAACAGTGAGTGAGAGGTGTTGGTGAATCGATAGAATAACTTGATAAATCAAGATATTAAGGGAACATGTCTTCGGGAGAATAGTAATCTCAAAGGGACCATATACTTCAAAGAGAATATACATTTGATAACAAAAGAACAATACATAAGAGGACAAGGAGGGCTGAGGGCTGCTCTGAAGCCATTGGCTCCCTGGAAATGACACAACAAGCTGGAAATAAGCAATCAAAGACTTCAATTTCCCTGTACCTGCTGGCAATCTAAGAACTTTAAGTGTTGTTATCTTTCGAAAAATCTTGTTTGCAGTTAACATTTAACTGGGAATTACTCTCTAGGTAAAGTAGGGTGAAGAAAGCAAAGTAGGGTTAAGAAAATAAAAGCAAAATACTCCAGATGCTGGAAATCTGAAATAAAAACAAAAAGTACTGGAAAATACTCACTCTCTTCACAGATGCTGCCAGACCTGCTGAGTATTTTCCAGCACTTATTGTTTTTATTTAAGAAAATAAAGTAAGTTTCTGCCAATCCTTGGCAGGGATTAACAGGCTCTACTGCAGAGTAGCTGATTCACTAAGTAGCTGATCAGTTCAATCTGGTTGCTGCATTTTCAGCTTCAGAAAGTATAAAAACAGAGGTCTGGGTGCAGCCTGCAAACAGCATGCAGATTTCAAGAGATGGAGAACAAATGCTGCCTTGCTATTGATGCCCACAACCCACGAACGAACATAAAGAAAAAAAAGTTTATGTTAAAGCATCGGATGAAACGATGTGCAGATTGCAAGCTGAATGTGGAGATACGAGTTTGCTCAGTGGTGAGTTTGGTGAAAGGGGGGGAGGTGCTTCATTTATCTACTCTTTTTACTACTTTTTTAACCAGTATTTGGTTCCTGCTTCAGTGCAGTGGAAGGAGCTGGTTGCTGAGTAACTACTAAGCTATTCTACTTACAATAAATAGTCTGTAAAGTTAAGGTATGGCAGGGCAACTCAGCCAAGTGGAATGTACAACCTGTGGCATGTGGGAATTCATGGATGCACCATGTGTCCCAGACAAACACGTCTGCAGGAAGTGTCACCGGCTGCAGAAGCTTGAGCTCCAAGTTTTGGAACTTGAGCGGCGGCTGGAGTCACTGTGGTGCGTCCGTGAGAAAGAGACCTATGTGGATAGCACGTTTAGGGAGGTGGTCACACCATAGGTTAGGAGTATGCAGGCAGATCGGGAATGGGTGATCACTAAGCAGTCTAAGAGAACCAGGTAGGTAGTGCACGAGTCCCCTGAGACGATATCACTTGCTAATCGGTTTTCCATTTTGGATACTGATGAGGGTGGTGGTTCCTCAGAGGAGTGCAGTCAGAGCCAAGTTTGTGGCATCACAAGTGGCTCAGCTGCATAGGAGGAGAGGGAGAAGAGTGAAAGAGCAGACGTGATAGGGGATTCGTTAGTTAGGGGAACAGACAGGCATTTCTGCGGCCGTCGACTGGACACCAGAATGGTTTGTTGCCTCTTTGGTGCCAGGGTCAAGGATGTCATGGAACAGCTACAGGACATTTTTCTTGAGGGGGCGGGGTGAACAGCCAGAAGTCATGGTCTCAAGATTAACCTCAGGATTACTCCCAATCCCACTTACGAGTCAGCATAGGAAGAGGAGAGGTAAGCGAATGAACATGTAGTTGGAGAATTAGTGTAGGAGGGAGGGCATCAGATCTGGGGCAGGTGGGCCCTGTACAAAATGAGTGGGTTGCATTTTAACAGGACTGGGACTAATATCCATGCAGGGATATTTGCTAGTGCTCTTGGGGAGGGTTTAAATAGATTGGCAGGGGGATGGGAATCTGAGAGGGAACTCAGATCGGAGGGAAGTAAAACTGCTAAATTGTCTGGGAACCAGGAGCAAATATCGGAGAGAATACCAAAGTGTACAGAATACTGGGGAGATAGCTAGCACTAGAGTAGGGAATATTAAGTTATTAGGTGGGGTCAGAGTAAAGGAGAAAGTAATAAAGTCCAAAACAGAATTAATGTGCATGTATGTGAATGCACAGAATGTGGTTAATAAGATTGGTGAGGTACAGGTGCAGGTTGCCATGTGGAAATATATGGCTATAACAGAGACCTGGCTTAAAGAAGGACAGGATTGGGTGTTAAATATTCCTGGATACAAGGTGTTTAGGAAATATAGGAAAGGAAAAAATGGGGAGGGGTGGCAGTATTGATTAAGGAGAGCATTACAGTGCTGGAGAAAAAGGGTGTCCCAGAGGGGTCGAAGACAGAATCAATTTGGCTGGAGCTAAGGAACAAAAAAGGTGTGGTTACATTGCTTGGTGTTGTCTATAGGCCACTAGCTATTGGGAAGGACATGGAGGATCAAATTTGCAAGGAAATTACAGAGAGGTGCAAAAATTATAGGATGGTGAAAATGGGGGACTTTAATAATCCAGACATAGACTAGAATAGTAGTAGTGTAAAGGACAGTGAGAGGCAAGAGTTCCTAGATTGTGTTCAGGAAATTTTTTTACAATCGTATGTTGCTAGTCCAATGAGAAAGGAGTCACTGCGAGACCTGATTCTTGTGAATGAGATGGGCCAAGTGGATCAAGTATCAGTTGGAGAGCATTTAGGGGAAAGTGATCATTTTATCTTAAGGTTTAGGCTGACTATGGAAAAGAGCAAAGAACAATGCAGAGTAAGAATAATTAACTAGGGGAAGGCCAACTTCAATGGGGTAAGAACGGCGCTGGGGTGAATAAATAGAGTCAAAAGTTGGCAGGAAAACAAATAGCTGAACAATGGGCTACCTTCAAAGAAGAGATAGTTCAGGCACAGTCAATGTATGTTCCCTCAAAGGGGAAAGATAGGGCAAACAAATCCAGAGCTCGCTGGTTGACAAAAGAGGTAGAGATTAAAGTAAAGAAGAAAAAGTTTGCTTATGATAGATGCCAGGTAGAAAATACTATTGAGAACCAGGCTGAAAATAGAAGGGCAAGTGAAAAAGCAACTAAGAGAAGCAAAGAGAGAGCATGAAAAGAGAATGACAGCTAGCGTTAAAGGAAATCCTAAAGTTTTCTACAGGCATATAAATAGTAAAAGGGTGGTAAAAGGAGGATTGGGGCTGATTTGGAACCATAAAAGGGATTTACACTTGGAGACAGAGAGCATAGCTGAGGTATTAAATGCATCCTTTGCATCTCTTTTTACCAAGGAAGAAAATGCAACCCAGACAATGGCGAAAGAGGAGGTAATTCAGACACTAGAAGGGTTTAAAATTGATAAAGAGGATGTATTAGATAGGCTGTCTGTACTTAAAGTGGGTAAAGCACCAGGATTGGATGAGATGCATCCAAGGATACTGAGGGAAGTGAGAGTGGAAATCATGGAGGCACTGGCCATAATTTTTCAGTCTTCCTTAGACTCAGGGGTGGTGCCAGAGGACTGGAGAAATACAAACATTACACACTTGTTCAAAAAAGGGTGCAAAGATAGGCCCAGCAACTACAGGCCAGTCAATTTAACTTCAGTGGTGGGAAACTTCTCGAAAAAGTAATTCCGGGCAAAATTCACAGTCACATGGACAAATGCGGGTTAATTAAGGAAAGCCAGCATGGATTTCTGAAAGGAGTGGCTTACTCCTGCTCCTAATTCATATGTTTAACTAACTTGCTGGAGGTTTTTGAGCAGATAACAGAGAGGGTTGGTGAGGGCAATGCAGTTGATGGGCTTTCAAAAGGTGTTTGATATAGTGCCACGCCACAGACTTTTGAGTCAACTTATAGCTCATGGAATAAAAGAGATGGTAGCAACATGGATACAAAATTGGCTGATTGACAGGAAACAGAGTAATGGTTAATGGATGTTTATTGGGGGGCAGGAAAGTTTGTAGTGGAGTTACTCAGGGTTCAGTCTTGGGACCCTTGCTTTGCCTGATATATATTAATGACCTCGACCATGGTGTACAGGGCACAATTTCAAAGTTTGTGAATGATATGAAACTTGGAAGCATTGTGAACTGTGAGGAGGATATTGTAAAATTCCACAAGGACATAGACAAGTTGGTGGAATGGGCAGACAGGTGGCAGATGAAGTTCAGTGCAGAGAAATGTGAAGGGATTCATTTTGGTAGGAAGAACATGGAGAGACAATACAAAATAAAGGTTACAATTCTAAAGGGTGTGCAGGAGCAGAGGGACCTGGGTGTATTTGTGCACAAGTCATTGAAGGTGGCAGGACAGGTTGAGAGAGCAGTTAATAAAGCATACAGTATCCTGGGCTTTATTAACAGGGGCATAGAGTACAAGAGCAAGGAGGTTATGTTGAACTTGTGTAAGACAATAGTTCGGCCTCAGCTGGAGTATTGTGTCCAGTTCTGGGCACCGGACTTGAGGAAAGACGTGAAGGCATTGGAGAGAGTACAGAAAAGATGCGCGAGAATGGTTCCAGGGATGAAGAACTTCAGTTATGAAGATAGATTGTGGAAGTTAGGGCTGTTTTCCTTGGAGAAGAGAAGGCTGAGAGGTGATTTGATAGAGGTTTTCAAAATCATGAGGGGTCTGGACAGAGTAGATAGAGAGAAATTGTTCCACTCATGAAACGATTGAGAACGAGAGGGCACAGATTAAAGTATTTGTTAAGAGAAGCAAAAGTGAGATGAGGAAAAGCTTTTTCACGTAGAGAGTGTTTAAGGTCTGGAATGCACAGCCTGAGAATGTGGTGCAGGCAGGCTCAATTGAAGCATTCAAAAGGGAATTAGACAGTTATATGCAAAGGAAGAACGTGCAGGGTTACGGGGAGAAGGCAGCGGAATGGAATTGAGTGAATTGCTTTTTTGGAGAGCTGGTGCAGACATGATGGCCCGAATGTCTTCCTTCTACACTGTAATAAGAACAAACAAAGAACAAAGAACAGTACAGCACAGGAACAGGCCATTCGGCCCTCCAAGCCTGCCCCGATCTTGATGCCTGCCTAAACTAACACCTTCTACACTTCCGGGGCCCATATCCCTCTATTCCCTTCCTATTCATGTATTTGTCAAGATGTCTCTTAAACGTCGATATCATATCTGCTTCCACCACCTCCCCTGGCAGCAAGTTCCAGGCACTCACCACCCTCTGTGTCAAAAACTTGCCTCGCACATCCCCTCTAAACTTTGCCCCTCGCACCTTAAACCTATGTCCCCTAGTAACTGACTCTTCCACCCTGGGAAAAAGCTTCTGACTATCCACTCTGTCCATGCCACTCATAACTTTGTAAACCTCTATCATGTCGCCCCTCCACCTCCGTCGTTCCAGTGAAAACAATCTGGGTTTTTCCAACCTCTCCTCATAGCTAATGCCCTCCAGACCAGGCAACATCCTGGTAAACCTCCTCTGTACCCTCTCCAAAGCCTCCACGTCCTTCTGGTAGTGTGGCGACCAGAATTGCACGCAATATTCTAAGTGTGACCTAACTAAGGTTCTGTACAGCTGCAACATGACTTGCCAATTTTTATACTTTATGCCCCGACCGATGAAGGCAAGCATGCCGTGTGCCTTCTTGACTACCTTATCCACCTGCGTTGCCACTTTCAGTGACCTGTGGACCTGTACGCCCAGATCTCTCTGCCTGTCAATACTCCTAAGGGTTCTGCCATTTACTGTATACCTCCCACCTGCATTAGACCTTCCAAAATGCATTACCTCACATTTGTCCGGATTAAACTCTATCTGCTATTTCTCCGCCCAAGTCTCCAACCGATCTATATCCTGCTGTATCCTCTGACAATCCTCATCATTATCCGCAACTCCACCAACCTTTATGTTGTCCGCAAACTTACTAATCAGACCAGCTACATTTTTCTCCAAATCATTTATACATTTATATATACTACACACAGCAAAGGTCCCAGCACTGATCCCTGCGGAACACCACTGGTCACATCCCTTCATTCAGAAAAACACCCATCCACTGATACCCTCTGTCTTCTATGACCGAGCCAGTTCTGTATCCATCTTGCCAGCTCACCTCTGATCCCGTGTGACTTCACCTTTTGTACCAGTCTGCCATGCGGGACCTTGTCAAAGGCTTTGCTAAAACCCATATAGATAACATCCACTGCCCTTCTTTCATCAACCATCTTCGTCACTTCCTCAAAAAACTTAATCAAATTAGTAAGACACGACCTCCCCTGCACAAAACCATGCTGTCTCTCACTAATAAGTTCGTTTGTTTCCAAATGGGAGTAAATCCTGTCCCGAATAATCCTTTCTAATAGTTTCCCTACCACTGACATAAAGCTCACCGGCCTATAATTTCCTGGATTATCCTTGCCACCCTTCTTAAACAAAGGAACAACATTGGCTATTCTCCAGTCCTCTGGGACCTCACCTGTAGCCAATGAGGATGCAAAGATTTCTGTCAAGGCCCCAGCAATTTCTTCCTTTGCCTCCCTCAGTATTCTAGGGTAGATCCCATCAGGCCCTGGGGACTTATCTACCTTAATGCTTTGCAAGACACCCAACACCTCCTCCTTTTTGATAATGAGATGACTGAGACTATCTGCACTCCCTTCCCTAGGCTCATCATCCACCAAGTCCTTCTCTTTGGTGAATACTAATGCAAAGTACTCATTTATTACCTCGCCCATTTCCTCTGGCTCCACACATAGATTCCCATCTCTGTCCTTGAGTGGGCCAACCCTTTCCCTGGTTACCCTCTTGTTCTTTATATATGTATAAAAAGCCTTGGGACTCTCCTTAATCCTGTTTGCCAATGACTTTTCATGACCCCTTTTAGCCCTCCTAACTCCTTGCTTAAGTTCCTTCCTACTGTCTTTATATTCCTCAAGTACTTCGCCTGTTCCTAGCCTTCCAGCCCTTCCAAATGCTTCCTTTTTCTTTTTGACTAGGCTCACAATATCCCGTGTTATCCAAGGTTCCCGAAACTTGCCAAACTTGTCTTTCTTCCTCACAGGAACATGCTGGTCCTGGATTCTAATCAGCTGACGTTTGAAAGACTCCCACATGTCAGATGTTGATTTACCCTCAAACCCTCATGATTCTGTGATGTGAATAATGATTTCATTATCCAACAATGTTATTTTATTAGAGTTATTTTACCAATTTACATGAATTATCTTTACTGCTCTGATGAACAAGGAGTGTTTCTGAATTTGTTCTGTTCATTTACTGCCTTGCATGGGTGTGTACTATCAAGGTGGTGATATATTTATGTTATGCATTATCAGGTTAAAAAGGTGATATAAAGTTACATATTTATTTGCAGGTGTAATCTTGCCCCTATCATTGATTATAAAGATGATGTGGGAACTCAAACAGATCTTGTGACATCCAATCCAAGTATCATTATCGACAGGTAATTATCTATTTGCATTTATTATCAAATTAAAAATAGAAGAGAGCAAAAATGGGAAGAAGGTCTGTGTGAGCAGAGGTGAGCATAAGCTATATCACTGAAATAATTCCTCTTTCAGTAATTTTTCTTTTCCAATTTTCTCTTCATTCTTTTCCCCTGAAGGTATTAGGCCGGATTTTTTTTTAAAGTTCAGTAACAGTGCTGCAGGCCTTCTACCTTCCCTCTGACCCTGATCTATTTATTTGATGTTGTAGCTTGTCTGGCATGTAAGACAGACTCTTCGCAGGATTCCTACCTCCAAGAGGAATTCTGCCAGTGCTAAAGAGGAAAAGGTGGCAGTGCTACTGGGGAACTGTTTCTGCAGCATTTGAAGAGGTGGAAAGGGACACTAAAGGGGCAGAGAAATGAGGCTTAGAACGGTTAGTGATGGGAACTGCACTGGAGGGAGAGGAGGTCTCTACTTGACCCTCTCTCTCCTTTTATAAAATGTAATGCCTTCCTGCTGCTAAACCTGGCCTATCATCACCTTTCAGCAGGCATTCTCGGAAGTGGTAGTAAGAGGGAAGGATGGACAGAAATAGGCCAGGAACCTGGACCCTGCCTCCCTGGTGGCATTTTCATACATTGGGAGGGAAAAGGACAGTTGGTAGTGGCCTTTGGAAGCACAGAGGAAGGGAAATGGAGTTCCGGGTAGGGAGATGGCATAACGCCTCACTGCACAATTTTCCCCCATTTACTTCCACTATCCACTGGATTTCATGTGGGATCAAGGGTGATAATACAACCCATTAACTTCTTGTTGGGCTCTCGTTCTAAAGGTAAGGATTTCTCTCTAGTTCATTGAGGTCACTGTCATTTCTGCTCTGCGATGCTTGGCAGAATTATGTGATCCAGTAATCCTCAGATTTTGGTTTTCAACCTGGGATCTAAGGTTTTTAATCCCCTCAACATCAAAAGATTCCTGAATGACTAATCCCCTGGAGCAAAGTGTAAGGTCTCATATTGTAGATCAGCTATTCTAAATCTCTGGAAGAAACACACAGCACCATCTTCTGGATTGTTGCTGTAAATGGAACCTTTATTATCGACTCCCTTTAGTGGCACACTGCACATTCTATACCAAGCATGTATGGTGGCTTCAAATGAACAATACACTACATATCAAATGAACACTGAATGAATGATGCACTACATAAAGGATACACCTTAAGTGGGTTCCAGTCCACTCAGCTGCTAATTCAGTGCCTATCACTAATACACTACATCACTCCCCTTCTTGGCACGTGCAAGTTTCAATGGTTTACTTACATTGTTCTGTTTGGACATTTCTTCAGTGTGTAACATAATTGCTTAAGTATGGCGGATGTTTCCACTCACGAGTAGAATATCAATGTGTGACATCAGGTTGTCTCATTTAACTCCATGCGCTTCATCTGAAGTGTCGATGTCTGGATTAGACGCAATGCTTGTGGATGGTGTTTGCAACACTTTGAAGAATGACACGTTTCGTGTAATGATTTGTGAACCATACTTAATAGTGATCAGTGATCCTTTTGTGTTGGTCACAACAAATGGTTGGATGTCATCAGGGGTTGTTGCTTTCCAACACGTTTTACAAGCACTTTGTCTACTGGCTTTATCGGTGTAGATCTGAATTTCATGTTTTGCTGTGCGTTTGCTTTCATGTGATCTTTCTGTCCTTGATTACACTCGAGTACACGATGATCATTAGCTTTGCGGGGTAGCTTTGGAAGATGTTTGCACACAGGATGTGTGAAAATGAGCATAGCTGGAGGCTTTCCAGTAGTCGAGGGAGAGTCACTCTGTAATTACAAGAAAATGATGCAACTCCTGCTTCCATGAGCTGCTCCCAGCAGTCACTGTACTGATCACCTTTTTTGAAGATACGCATCAATCTCTGAAACTCTCCATTAGCTCTTGGCCAACAGGGTGTGATCTCTCAGTGAGTGAAGCCCAGGTAGTTCATGAATTTACTGAACTCATCGCTGTTGAATGGGGATCCATTGTCACTTCTCACTGCTCGAGGGACTGCAAACAAAGTGAAAACCTGGTCAAGCTTTGGGGCAACTGCTTTCGTGGAGGTTGGCGTAACTATTTCTGTGACTGCACATCTGTTGTAGTCATCCGTGATAACAAGCAAATGCTCATAGTGGACATGTCTGTGAAGTCTTCTTGAGAGGATCATGAAGATTTGACATTATGGTTGCCTGATATATCAAGCACTGATTGATTTTATGCTCCACCATGTGGTCAATTTCCAGCACCATAGCTTTTCCCGAAGAAGTTGCTCAGTCTTGACAATTCTCTGGTGACCCTTGTGCTATTTCTACAACATATTCTCTTAATGACTGCAGAATGACAATGCAGTTGCCACATTTCATGAGCTCGGAAGTGGTTGCAACTATGAGCTCATTATGAACACTGCGAAGATCTTGTAGCGTTTGAGCGATTTTGTTTGTAAATGCTCTCTCAATCACGTCTTTCCAGTTTGTCAGTTCCATAGCTGTCATACATAACTGCAATGCTTCATCTTGTTTTATTGACAGTTTGATGTAAGTTAATATTAGTGGCTTTGGCACTGGGTTTATGCTCACATAGTTAAGATATTGTTCGCCAGTCTGTTCTTCGCATCTAGTAGACTGATTGTCTGCAAAAGATGGCGCAAAAGTTAGTCCGCTGGGTTCAGCTTGCTTGGCTGATACTTAATACGGAACTTGTACTCTTGTAGTCTGAGAATTCAACTATCTATTTGAGTAGGTGGCTTGCTATGTGAATTGTTGAACAGGCTCACTCGTGGCTTATGATCGGTTCAAACTCAGTTCCATACCAGTAGAGATGAAAGTGTAGGATGCTCCATGTGATTGACAGCGCTTCTCTCTCTGATTGTGAATATCATTGTTCTACAGGCATTAACGATCTGCTTGTCATCATGATGACTGTTGGGTGAACCACTTTGTCTTTCGGCACGAGAACTGCCCCTAAGCAACCAGGGTCTCATCCACGAAGTAGGCATTTATGCAACTTGTTGACAACCATTATAAAACCTTTTTGTCAGATATAGTCCACTCCCATTCGGTGGTCTCTTTTGTCAGATCGTCTAGGAGGACAGACAGCGTGGTGATGTCAGGAATGAAACAACTACAGTTTGTGATGAATCCAAGCAGACTCCGGACTTCCTGTACATTTGTAGGATCTGCAGCATTTGCAATGGCTTCAAATTTCCATGGATCAAGTGATAGTCCTTCACTGCTGAATACATGACCGAAGAATTCGATTCTGTCTTCATTGAACAGGCACTTGTCTTTGTTGCATTCTCGAAGACGTTGTAGACATGCACGTGGGCATGTCTCAAGTTCACTTTCAGTGCAACCGTAAATGAGAGCGTCATCGCTGATATTCAGCATGCCGTCAACTCCTTGTAGTGGAGACTGAATTATGTGCTGAAATGACTCAGCAGTTGAGTTGACTCGAAAGTTGAGGCCATTGTGAGTGGAGAACACTGTCAGATATCTCGATTTTCTGCAAGCTCGATTTCTTGGGAGCTTGCATTGAGGTGAAGTTCAGCAAAATGTTTGGCACCATTCACTTTCTTTATGATATCATCAATTGTTGTTACAAAATGTCTTGTATTGCATGCCTTGGTGACTGCATATCGACACAGATTCTAATCTTATTCTCATTATTGCTTTTCTTAACAACTTATATGGGTGAATCCCAAGGGATATGTTCATCACTAACATTCTCAATGATGTCGAGGTCAAGCAAGCACTGAAATTCCTTCTCTGCCAGCTTTCTGATATGGAACAGCATTTGTCCATGTTGACGGATGATTGGATGCACCGTGGGATCTACGTGCAGCTTGCATCTCGAACCTTTCAGTTTGCTGATGATCATGAAGCAGTTAGGATACATTTCAAGAATGTTGTAGGTACACAGAAGAACTGCGTGTGTGATTGAAATCATGTGCAGATCTGTTGCTGTGTGGAAACTGCTGAGCATGTCACGTTCTCCAGACATAGTTTAGTTTTTTAGTTTAGTTTAGTGATACAGCACTGAAACAGGCCCTTCGGCCCACCGAGTCTGTGCCGACCATCAACCACCCATTTATACTAATCCTACACTAATCCCATATTCCTACCACATCCCCACCTGTCCCTATATTTCCCTACCACCTACCTATACTAGGGGCAATTTATAATGGCCAATTTACCTACCAACCTGCAAGTCTTTTGGCTTGTGGGAGGAAACCGGAGCACCCGGAGGAAACCCACGCAGACACAGGGAGAACTTGCAAACTCCACACAGGCAGTGCCCAGAATTGAACCCGGGTCACTGGAGCTGTGAGGCGGCGGTGCTAACCACTGCGCCACTGTGCCGCCCATGGCATGGAAAACAGCATTCATTCTGAATACAACTGGCATTTCAAAATTCCCAAGAACTTAGTGCTTATTACTGTTGTATCAGACGTTTTTTAAATTCCGCGGTTTGCAAATGATGAGCGCAGTCCTGAAGTTTGTTGAACATTTTATCTTCCATGACATTGACAAACGTTCCTGTGTCTATGAGAGCATCTACTTTCGAGCAGCCATTGGTCACAGCCACATGTGGCTGGTTGCTGTGTCCAGAAAAGAGCATGATGATATATTCAGGGTCATCTATCTCTATATTGGCTACATTCTCTCACCTTTTTGGGTGTGGTAAGTGTATGTGGCACACTTCTGATGGTATTTGTCTTAATAGTGGATTTTTACTGATGAGCAGCAAGTGCATGAGAAATTGTTGAGTTTCACACAAGCTTTTCACTGCTTGCTGGCAGCAGGGCATACTGCCTGGTGTGGATAATTACCACCACAGTGGAAGCATTGATTGGACACATCATGAACCTGTTTGTGAGATTGCTGTCATTGCTTTGCAGGTGTTTGCCTGACACATGAGTGGTGAACACTGTTCACAGGAGTTGAGCTTGAAGTGTTGCAGTTGCGACTGGCAGCCTCACCTTCAGCAGCTCTAGACTCTGAAAGGGAACGTGATCTCACTAACCTGGGCAGCTCCTGAACTTTCAGTCCTTCTGCATACTTTACTGGAGAGGCAACATGCAATTATTTGTGTTTCTATTCTTGTTAGACATGTTTGACATTACCAAAGTCACATTTGGTTGCCAGTTGTCTCAATCATGTGCAGTATTGATCAATTGTCGTATTTGCTTCTTGCTTGGTTTATTTAAAAATAGTTTTGAGTATTGTATTCTTCTTGGGTGAGAAGTAAGTTGTGAGTTCATTTTTTTGCTGTGTCATAGTCATCTTGTGCAGGTGTAAGTGTCTCAAATATTTTCCAGTTCTTCACCACCATAATAGAGAAGTAAGGCTTCTCTTATCATCATCGACGATTCCAAAGCCCACCATTGTGGCCTCAATGTCACAGCCATTTCTGCCAATGAGGACACACAGATGAGGGCTCAGAGTGTATATAAAAATGTGATAGGCTGGGCATAGTCATCGCCATCGTGATTGTCAGTGCAGCGATTGTGCATGATCAAGGATCCAGGATAGTGTTCCACAAGCACAATAACACAGACATCATCAAAATTAATGGTGGAAGAAACAAGTGCATATTTCTTGGGCGGTATAATCTTGTGATAAGTTCTTCTATAAGGTTTAAGAAGACCAAACAAACACCCTTGCATTGGTGCATGAGACAAAATGGCTGTCCTGCATTAGCTGCACAAATGACAAAGCCTGCTTTGCACAAACCCCAACACTATTCATATTTGACAATCTTCATAACCTGAAGTTCAAGACTCAAAGCACAGAAAATTAGAACTGATAATAAAGTAAATGCAGATCCCATTCTTGTCACCATTGTATGATCTCACATTGTAGACCTGCTATTGAAAATCTCTGGAACAAACACATGGCACTACCTTCTGGATTACTGCTGTAAAATGAACCTTTATTATCAACTCCCTCTAGTAGTACGCTGCACATGTTACACCAAGCATGTATGGTGGCTTCAAATGAACAATACACTGCATATCAAATGAACAATAAATGAAGAATGTATTGCAAAAAGGATCCACCTTAAGTGAACTCCAGGCTACCTAGCAACTAATTCAGTGCCTATCATTGCTAAAAAACAACAGGAGTCAGCGTGAAAAGGCTGACCCCTATCCACAGGAATTGCATGCATGCTCCTGGCCCTGGGTTAATGAACTCTTCTTATGGACAGACTTTGATCTACTGCCAAAACTTTTGAACCTTGACAGTGAGTGTCGGCAAATTATATTATTATTGTATTAGTGTCAGACCTGATCTTAATTTCTTGGCTCCTTGTGCCCAAATTCGGGTGTGGATCCAAAGGTGACCATGGTTACTGAAACTGATGCACAAGAGGACAACACAAAATTGGTTGGGCAAGAGGAACATGAGGCTGGATTCTGGAGGAACTCATGGGTCAGCTGCAAACTACCA
Source organism: Heterodontus francisci (assembly GCF_036365525.1). Taxonomy (NCBI): domain Eukaryota; kingdom Metazoa; phylum Chordata; class Chondrichthyes; order Heterodontiformes; family Heterodontidae; genus Heterodontus; species Heterodontus francisci. The sequence continues at coordinate 163,806,232 of NC_090372.1, read as the reverse complement.
TCATCTTCCTCTTCATCATCATCCTCCTCACCATCATTATAGTTGACAAGGAGATGGTTGCATTTCTGACTCCTCTTAGTTATTGTTATCCTCACTCTGCTGTGCCTCCTGATGGTTTGGTGGATCTGCAGGAAAGGAGAATATAAACTGAGAGCATTATTTATTTAGAGATACACTACTGAAACAGACCCTTTGGCCCACCAAGTCTGTGCTGACCATCAACCACCCATTTATACTAATCCTACATTAATCCCATATTCCTAACCATATTCCTTCCCTCAATTCCCCTACCACCTACCTATACTAGGGGCAATTTGTAATGGCCAATTTACCTATCAACCTGCAAGTCTTTGGCTGTGGGAGGAAACCAGAGCACCCGGCAGAAACCCATGCGGTCACTGGGAGAACTTGCAAACTCCGCACAGGCAGTACCCAGAATCGAACCCAGGTCACTGGAGTTGTGAGGCTGCGGTGCTAACCGCTGCGCCACTGTGCTGCCCCGGATTATGGAGACAGGGAACAAAGTAGAACATTGTGTCTGTGTGGTCCTTCACAGGGATGGCAAAGTGACAGTGCATGTGTTCAGTCACTTAACTGATGTGGACAATCTGCCTCCAACTTCCTGATTTCTTACAGGGAGAGTAGAGTATCTCCCAATAAGCTCCATGGTCTTTTATGTTTGAGGAGTTTAAAGTTGGGATGTCTTCTTCAATTGTCTGCCTCTCTTGGACATTGTGCACAATGTGGTTCTACAAGAAGATTGAATGCCTGAAGGAGAAAGCTTGCAGTTGAGATGTTTGTGCCAAATGGAATGGGAAAGCTGAAGTAGGAGATGTGGAGGTATCAGCCTTTTAAAATGGAGCAAGAGGTTTTAAGAGTGTGTTTGTAAATAATTGGTTTTAGGGGAGATGGGTAGCAGTCCACCAATGCCCCTACCCGCTTTGACACTGAACCAGAGAAAATTGTGAAGGGCTAGTTGTACAAGTGTTGAGTAAGAGGATGAAAAGTGTGCCAGTATCCTGGGTGGGCAGGCAGAAATGGAAGAGTGTCTGGTGTGGTACTTTGCCTGAACTGGTAATGTCATTGATTTTTTCACAGCACTGGATGACTGTCCCTCCAGGTGACACGTGATGTTGCTGGCAGGCTTGTTGGCACAGACATCTGAGTCCTGATTTTTAACTCCCCAGTCCCAGCCTGGTGGAAACTGGTCAAGGGGGAGTTTAAATGAGGGGAGGGACCTACCCACTCAGATCCCCCTGTCTTTGAGACAGGTCTGAATATTATCCTTCTCTTTTGTGCAGGACACCCACAGAAAGACATTTGGATGCTGTTTAACTATGCCAAGCAGGGCCCTAGAACATTTTTGGGTCTCGCGCACATTACTGCCACCACCCATCTCGCCATTAAAAACAGAATTCAGGAGTTTGTGTCTCAAGGAGGCTTTGGAGGTCCAAGTCAGAAATATTAGTGTCATTCTGTTTCTGGTTGCTGTGATCTCTTGTCTTGTTTGGATGCTTCCTCCAGATGGTCTTGCTGCAGACATTCTCTAAAACTATGAGGAAAAGATTGAGATGCATGGCAGTGAAGTGAGTGAGCCAAGCAATGTTCCTTCCTTACCTGGTTGCTCCTCAGTCTGCTGCTCTAGTGTACTGGCTGAACTATTTTTCTGAAGGCTTTTCCCGAATGTCCATGCACTGCAGCAACTTACAGGTGTTGTACACGTGTATTACACCAAAGACTAGTCCAATGGGTATTCAAATGAGCGGATCCAGTAATTCTCATCTATTTCCCTCTCCTGATCACTAGTGGATGCAAATCTTTGTTTCACAACAAAACTGCAGTCCAGCTCTGCGTGTAGTATTTCTATCCTCATGTCCTAAATGTTGAATCAAAACTGCTGCACTTATAAAAATACTATAATTTAGCAAAATCAATCCATGCAATACAGGGAAATACTAAAGTGATATATAACTCACTTTGCCTAGAAAAGGTCTCTTGCTTGTGAGTCTAGTGACTGAGTTGCAATGACTCTGTGTACTCTGTGCACCAAGTATGTCACGTAGCTGCCAGTCCTTCTGGACTGCAAGATTCCACAGGCTGTATGGAAACCATTCCTGACAGACATGCCACTCCTGAATCAGGTGCCTCGGATATCTTACCCAATCACAGAGTCCATTGGTATAGACTGACCGGCACTGAACCTTCTGTGCTAGGCCTTCAACTGAGCCACTGCACACCAGCAACTTTGTCCCAAGACCATGGCTGAATCCTGCTCATCACCTTTGGCAGGGACTCTCCTTATCTGTTAACCTGCCACCTTGCTGAAGCAATTGTGTCTGACAAGCATTTTGCTCTGCACCCAGCCAGGACATGTGTCATGTGACCTCCCATATCATACCCTTGCCCAGGTAAGACAGAAAAAGTTATTGAAACATATCCTTACCATGTCTGACTGGCTGAGAACACAATCCCTGGATAAAGGACCTTTTGAAATTCAATATATGCAGTGAGTTTTTGCTGTCTGTTCCCAAATCATCAGATGGAGTCAACTAACTGCAACTTCTCCAGTCCCCTTCTGCTTGAATTGCCCGAGCTCTCCTAGGCAATGGGATGAAAATTGGGTGGGTTTTATGATGGGTGGCATTGTCAGATTTACACTGAGGAGTTGAAGGTGACAATTACTCACAACATCAGACTTAACAAATCAGTACCTTTGATTTCTGTGACCGAAGCATTTCAGCGTATCTAGTGTGAATCTTCACAAGCAAATTAAAATATATCATCACACATTTACCATTTGGATCACTGCGGATTAAAATTACCAAATGCATTGAGGTCCCGAAATTCCCCAAGGTCTTGGTCATGACAGGGCACACCACCTGTGACCCTGCTGAAGTTTGAGTGGCCAGTGAGAGGTCACCTTATGTGTTTAAGACAGGGGCAAGTGGGCACCAAGGCCAGTTCAGGTATATCTTTGCAGCTGCTTGCCCCGAATGCCTGTTGTGTGATCGTCTTAAGAGTGATGTCCCTTTAAGATCTTAGTATGCTAATGAGCTAAATACCAGGATATAGTCATGTGACTGCAAGCCATAATCACTCTGCAACTGTAACACCCAGATGAAGGTTCTGTAAATAGTTTGTTCTTTATTCCATATAAGCATTGAGCTGTGAATAAACCTGTTCGAGACCTTCAACCAAATGGAGTCCATACATTTCATTTATGTTGCATCAGACAACATAAAGAACTCTTTACATGGTGGCAGCTGTGGTAAAAAGACAAATTCTAAGGTTGAGACCACGGGTAAAACAGCTGTGAATACGGCTCTTCCTACAGCCAAAAGAGAAAAAGTTCAAAAGAAATACTGGCCCAAAAAGTTGAAAGAAGAACTTACCTCCAGCTGTAGAAGACAGAGCTCAGAACTACAGGCTGCAAATAAATTCCTGCGATCAGGTAAGTCATTGTGCTCGAGGAATCCCCATCTAAAAAAAAAAGATTTGAAGTACTTTAAAAAGTTGAATTTTTCAAAGACTGTTCTTAAAAAAAAAAAGGAAAGATCCGATTCCTCTCGCAGGTTGATTGAAGTCGGCGCCATTACAGGAGGCATCCTATAGCAAAAAGTGTGGGAAAACCTCGAACACTGCAGAGTCTCCATTCACACAGCCAAAGTTTGTAACAAATCATTAAACCACTCAAGCGTGAAGACGAGTTTCCATTCATGCAGCCACAGCTAGAAAAAAATCATTAAACCACTCAAGCGTAAAGGATATAAGCAAACTCGAGCAAAAAAAAGCATTTGAACTGCCTATTAATAGCTGTGTAAACAGATCAGCTTAAGTGCTGCAAGCAAGATAAACAGAGAACAATGTCAAACACCTGCTACTCCCATCCAAGCAGCTAGTCCAAACAACAGAGGATTTCCTAAAGGGGAAACAGCGCAGAGTGAATAGAACAAGTTTCAAAACCAGTTTCAAACCACAAATGCAAAAGTCAGAATAAATACAGTGCTGAAGACACACTCAGAACTGAGCAAAATTAAATATAGAGCAGAAAACAAAAGAAAAGCAGAAAGATGTATATTACATTTCCCAGGATGAACTGGAAGGCCATTGATATCCTATCTAAGATCAAATTTTAAACAAAGAATGCAGTTATGCTTCACTGATCAAGTGACTGCAGTAGCAGGAAGCAAGCAATAAAAATACTGATAGCAGTTAGAAATGAGGGGTTACACAGAATCAACACCACTGGCTTATCTGACAAGGACCAGAAAGATCCCATTAATATATGGAAAGTGCTAGAAGATCAGCTCTGATCAAGTGTGCAATTTAGAATTCACCACATGGAATTGATGTCCTAGAGGCAACAGCCACAGGAATCAATAAATCAGTTCATCAGTAGGTGTCTAAGTAATGGCAGCGAATGCAATTTTTCAGAACCTGAGCTGTCGGAGTGAAAGCTGGTGATTGTATCAACGTCTACTGAAGGTTTCAAAAAGACCTCCTGGGGAAAAGGAAAGGCCATAGCATTGATGCACTGCTAAAAGATGTAACTGGGCAACAGCATCTGCAAATATTAGGTGCAGCTAACAGTATCGGTACAACAACCAGGTCAAAAAGAGCAAGCAAGCTATGCGGTTGCCCCACTCACCGCAAAGTTGTTCTGAATTTCAAGATCTGTGCAAGGCGTGCAGTACAAAAGGACACTGGGCTCGCCTATACAAGAAATCTGGCTCCAAAACAGAAAACAGATCCAACATCAGGACAATGGCAGCAAGGAGAGTGCCAGAGACCTGCTTAAATGCAAGCTGATACATAAAGCCTACAGGAAAACAGACCTGAGACAAGACTCAGAGAAGCAGTTCTCAGCCAGAAGACGAGAAAGCGTTTTACATTGTGAACCGAACACATTGTGTTTAATGAAGTCAAACAAGTGGAAGCTTTCGCCACTATTAACATCATATGCCCAAAGAAAGCTGGTAAATATTCATTCAGGGTTAAGACTGACACCAGAGCTAGTGCAAATATCCTACTTGTCTGAATCCTAAAGGATATGTACCGGAGTTGTTGGAAATCAATGATGCAACCCCCCAATAAATGCAAAGTTATCTGCATGCAATGGGTCATCCATTCCTTGCAGTGGCACACTGACAAATACAATGCAGCTATGGCAAGTTAACATGGAAGCCACAAATAATTTTACCTGGTAGACTAGAGAGGACCAGCAGTGGCAGGACTACCAGCGTGTAAGGATCTCAGCATTGTGACTATCCATGAGGTCACCAAGGTATCTATTACAGCAGAAGAGACCAAGGGTACCAATATTGAGTCAGTCCACTACCTACAACAAATGCACCCAAACAGGTTCAATGCCATCGGGGATTTCAAAGGCACTGCCGTACTGCACCTCAGAGAGGATGCAATTCTGTCAATTGATCCTCTCAGGAAGTGCAGCGTTCACATACAAGAAAAACTTAAGCATAAGTTTGATGACATGGAACACAATGGCATCATCTGTCGTGTGCATCATCACACAGACTGGTGCAGCTCAATTACATGTACACTGAAGAAGGATGGAGCAATCAAGATATGTCTAGATCCGAAGCACGAAAACTCTCCCTAAAGAGATGCCCCCACATGATTCCGACATTAGAGGAATTGATTCCCAGTTCACAGGAGCCAAATTCTTCTCCAAGTTGGATGCTAAACATGGATATTAGTCAGTACACCTAGCTAAGGAATCTCAAGAAGTCACTACCCTCAGGACACCATTTGTGAGATACTGCTTCCAGAGATTACCCTTCAGCTTATCTGTCAGTCAAGATCTGTTTTAGCAGCATTTGGACAGAATTATAAAAATCATGCCTGGATGTACATGCATTGCCGATGAGATTGCAATAATGGGAAAAACCAAAGAAGAGCATGATCAAAATCTTCACTCACTGATGGCAGTACCTCATTTTGAAGGGCTCGATCTTAACAAAAAGAAGTGACCGGTGAATGTAAGTCAGATCAAATTCTTTGGCTCCATCTATTTGGGTTGTGGAATCCATCCTGACCCAGGAAATGTTGAAGGTGTAAGGCATGTACCTACCCACAAGACAAGGAAGACATAGAACATAGAACATAGAAAATACAGCACAGAACAGGCCCTTCGGCCCACGATGTTGTGCCGATCCTTTGTCCTCTGTCAAGGACAATTTAATCTATACCCCATCATTCTCCTTTATCCATATACCTATCTAAAAGCCGTTTGAAAGTCCCTAAAGTTTCTGACTCAACAACTTCCCCAGGCAAGGCATTCCATGCCCCGACCACTCTCTGGGTAAAGAACCTTCCCCTGACATCCCCCTTATATCTCCCACCCTTCACCTTAAATTTATGACCCCTTGTAACGCTTTGCTCCACCCGGGGAAAAAGTTTCTGACTGTCTACCCTATCTATTCCCCTGATCATCTTATAAACCTCTATCATGTCACCCCTCATCCTTCTCCGTTCTAATGAGAAGAGGCCTAGAATGTTCAGCCTTTCCTCGTAAGACTTATTCTCCATTCCAGGCAACATCCTGGTAAATCTCCTCTGCACCCTCTCCAAGGCTTCCACATCCTTCCTAAAATGAGGCGACCAGAACTGCACACAGTACTCCAAATGAGGCCTTACCAAGGTCCTCTAGAGATGTCTTGGATTTTTCAACTTCTCGGCATCATATTTTCCAAACTTTTCTGACAAAGCATCCTCACTGAGACAGCTCTTAAAGAAGGATGTACCAATTGTATGGCAGGAGGACCACCAGCATATGCTTGAGTCTCTCAAACAAGCATTGTCAGTCGAAACCTGTACCCTGCAGTACAACGATCCAAGGAAGAAGACAATCCTGAAAGTTGATGCTTCACAGAAAGGGCTAGGTGCGTGCATCCTGCAGGATGGCAAACCAATTGCATTCAGGTCCAAATGTTTATCCTCAGCACAATCCAATTACTCAAACATTGAGCGTGAAACACTTTGGGATCATAAGTTTCTACACTTACCTGTTTGGTAAACAGTTCACTGTAGAAACCGATCACAAACCACTGGAGATGATCTGGCACAAACCATTGACAAGCACCCCACCTCGACTACAGTGACTCTTAGTGAAAGTACAGGGATAAGCAGATTGCCAAACCTGAGCAAGAATGAAGAAGTTCCATTGGATCTACAAGCAGACAGCATGGACATCGAGGTGGAAGATGTGCTCAAAATCGATTTATTGCATTTTGGTCAGCACAAATGTGACCAACTACAATCAGAATCAGCCAATGACCCACAAGTGAAGGCACTGTAGAGAGTCATCATAGGTTGGCTGGATCTACTAAAAGAGGTGCTTGAAACTCTCAAGTGATTTTGGCCTTACTGAGATGAACTTGGCATCTCAAGAGGCATCACCTTCAAGGGAAAACAAGTGATTGTGCCCAAAGCTCTCTGACAGGACATCTTGTCCCAACTTCACCAAGGCCATATTGGCATAGTGCAAATAAGACGACTGGCATGAGACACAGGTTATTGGCCAGAGATCAACAGTGACATCGAAAGGTTAGTAAGGATGTGTGAGGTGTGTCAGCGCCACCAGCCACAATGATGCAAAGAACCACTACACCCTCACGAGATTCCGTCAGTCCCTTGGTCCAAAATCACCACTGATCAAGTTTCTGTTAATGGAGACAACTTTATCCTAGTCACCGATTAATTTTCCAAATTTCCAATTGTCAGACAGGTAAAAGACACTTCAAGCCTGGTTGTTGCAGACACATTGAGTGCCATATTCAGTCTATTTAGTGCAGTTGAAGAAATCATCTCTGCCAATGGGCCACAGTACACGGTCAAACCTTTCAGGGATATGTGTGCCAAATGGGGCGTAAACAATGTGACGTCCTCACCACATTACACTAGATATAATGGTGTTGCTATACTTTCAGCACTGCACGAACTGCTTTGCCTGTGCTGAGACGAGGGTGCAGTACCACAGGACATGCGCGATGCCAATATCATCACCCTCTATAAGAACAAGGGTGACCACGGTGACTGCAACAACTACCGTGGAATCTCCCTGCTCAGCATAGTGGGGAAAGTCTTCGCTTGTGTCACTTTAAACAGGCTCCAGAAGCTGGCTGAGCATGTCTATCCTGAGGCACAGTGTGGCTTTCGAGCAAAGAGATCCACCATTGACATGCTGTTCTCCCTTCGCCAGCTACAGGAGAAATGCTGTGAACAACAGATGCCCCTCTACGTTGCTTTCATTGATCTCACCAAAGCCTTTGACCTCGACAGCAGACGTGGTCTCTTCAGACTACGAGAAAAGATTGGTTGCCACCAAAGCTACTGTGTATTATCACCTCATTCCATGACAATATGAAAGGCACAATTCAGCATAGTGGCACCTCATCAGACCCCTTTCCAATCCTGAATGGTGTGAAACAGGGCTGTGTTCTCACACCTACACTATTCGGGATCTTCTTGTCCCTGCTGCTCTCACATGCTTTCAAGTCTTCAGAAGAAGGAATTTTCCTTCACACAAGATCAGGTGACAGGTTGTACAACCTTGCCCTTCTAAAAGTGAAGACCAAAGTACGGAAAGTCCTCAACAGGGAACTCTTCTTTGCTGACGATGCTGCATTAACAGCTCACACTGAAGAGTGTCTGCAGAGACTCATTGACAGATTTGAGGCTGCCTGTAATGAATTTGGCCTAACCATCAGCCTCAAGAAAACAAGCATCATCGGACAGGACGTCAGAAATGCCCCATCCATCAATATCGGCAACCACACTCTGGAAGTGGTTCAAGAGTTCACCTACAGAGGCTCAACTATCACCAGTAACCTGTCTCTCGATGCAGAATTAAACAAGCGCATGGGAAAGGCTTCCTCTGCTATGTCCAGACTGGCCAAGAGAGTGTGGGAAAATGGCGCACTGACACAGAACACAAAAGTCCAAGTGTACCAAGCCTGTGTCCTCAGTACCTTGCTCTACGGCAGCGAGGCCTGGACAACGTACGTCAGCCAAGAGCGACGTCTCAATTCATTCCATCTTCGCTGCCTGCGGAGAATCCTTGGCATCAGGTGGCAGGACCGTATCTCCAACACAGAAGTCCTCGAGGCTGCCAACATCCCCAGCATATATACCCTGCTAAGCTAGTGGCACCTGAGATGGCTTGGCCATGTGAGCCGCATGGAAGATGGCAGGATCCCCAAGGACAAACTGTACAGCGAGCTCGCCACTGGTACCAGACCCACCGGCCATCCATGTCTCCGCTTTAAAGACGTCTGCAAATGCAACATGAAATCCTGTGACATTGATCACACGTCGTGGGAGTCAGTTGCCAGTGATCGCCAGAGTTGGCGGGCAACCATAAAGGCGGAGCTAAAGCATGGCGAGTCGAAGAGACTTAGCAGTTGGCAGGAAAAAAGACAGAAGCGCAAGGAGAGAGCCAACTGTGGAACAGCCCCAACAACCAATTTTATCTGCAGCACCTGTGGAAGAGTCTGTCACTCTAGAATTGGCCTTTATAGCCACTCCAGGCGCTGCTTCACAAACCACTGACCACCTCCAGGCGCTTACCCATTTTCTCCCGAGACAAGGAGGCCAAAGAATGGTCTTGCCAAGAGAATGGTTCGCACAGTCAATTCACTTATCCTGAAGTGTAGGACAACAAAACAAGATTTTCGTGTTGACATGCTCCATCTGAGAGCTACACCTACGGATATGGGCTTACTGTCACCAGCGGAGATCATGTGTCGCAGACAAGTGCGGATGACTCTGCCAAGCCAGCATCTGTCCAAATTCTTTGGGTTGCAGAAGACACTGCTTGAAAAACAGGGGAGAATTAAGACAGTGTATGATTGACACACAGGGGCAGAACTACCTCAGCTACACATAGGACAAAAGGTCAGGATCATACACCCCACAGTGAGAATATGGTTACCTGCAGGGGTATCCAAAGTATGCAGTGAGCCCAGGCCCTACCAGATTGCAACATCTACTGGAGCAGTATTGAGAAGGAACTGAAGCCAACTAAGAGAAGTGTGCAATACTCCAATTGCAAACAGCGAACTCGAAAGCACACACTCCAATGATCAGGGTGAGATGGAACAACAGGACAACACATCACATTGACAACATGCCTGCAAACCAAAAACAGGTAAGGGTGAAATCTACATCCCCAGAACGTTATACCATAACTGGATCTGGAAAAGTTGACAAAGCACTGAAATGATCTCTGCATTCTTAAGCTTCTATTCTTGTAAATTTTAGAATCTATTTCCCTGTAACTAAACTTGATATCTAATTGTATGTGTTATTACTTGTAGCAAAAGGGACTTATCTTTGGAAAAAAAGGGATGTTGGGTGACCGCCTTAAGAGCAATGTCCCTTTAAGATCTCAGTATGCTAATGAGCTAAATACCAGGATATAGTCATGTGACTGCAAGCCCATGGTCACTCTGCAATTGTAACACCCAGATGAAGGTTCTGTAAACAGTTTTCTCTTTAATGTCGATAATAGTTTAGCTGTGCTTAAACCTTTTAGAAATCTTCAACCAAATGGATTCCACGCATTCCATTTATGTTGCATCAGACAACATAAAGAACTCTTTACAGTGCCTGAGAAATTCAACGCCTGCCAGCCATATGTGGGGAGAATGACCAGGTTCAATCCTACCGCCCTTTACCTCTCCTCACCCAACTGGGCACTGTTACAACTCCACAGTGAGCAATAAAGTTGATCCAGGAATTGTTTTGTCCACCTTGAATCCTATTGTTTGGCCCCGGGTGAACCAGCCACCATTGGAACAAAGCATATGTTTCCACAGACAAAACTGCGAATATCCCTGGTCCCACTCAACCATGTCCCCATCTCATTCTGCTCGATCATGGCCACAACCCATTCCTGTCCCACCCCAACCAAGACTCTACCCCACGCTTCCCTACCCCATCCCTGGTTAACACCACAACCTGCCCCACCCTACCCCACCCCAACCTGCTCCTGCACAACCTTGAACCCAACATACCTGACCCTACCCCAGCCACAACACCAGCCCACCATGGCTTGGCCACAATCTCACCCCACCCGGGCCCGACCCTGGCCATGGCCAACGCTCCACCCCACCCCAGCCATGACCAAGGCTCCATCCCACCCTGGCCATGGCCAAGGCTCCACCCCACCCCAGCCATGACCCCAGCTCCGGCCACGACCCAACAACAACCCAACCCCACCATGGCCTCAACCACAATGACAACTCTGGCCATGGCCGTTGCTTCTCATTTGCCTTGTACTGGGCAAATGGAAGGTGCATTCCTTGCAAGACTGCTTGGAAATTCCCAAAAATGACAGAACCCAATAGACCAGTCACTGCCATTTCCATAGGGATTCCACCGGTCTCCCACGAAAGTGACAACAGCAGCCTAATAAAATCCCTGAATTTCAGAGACTAAACATAAACAATCTTGTTTATTTTACAGGTACAAAAATCTGAATTTCAGGAGAAGACCTTTTGTGGACTATGTATCTGCCTATAAAGATGCATTTATTCTACTGCCTGCATTTTCTTATGCATTCACTACTTCACCTTCATTTAAAGTCTCCTACACTCTGCAAGATTTTGGAACAAAACAGCAGGCAATATTCTCAAATCCATCATACATGAAAACTATCAGTCAGTTTTGGAAAGCCGAAGGTGTTAAAGAGAATCGTCTTTCTACTGGTTTCATAATATTAAGTGCAGCATTGGAAATGTGTGAGGAAGTGTCAGTGTATGGATTCTGGCCCTTCTCAAAAGATGTGCATGGAAACCAATTATCCAATCATTACTATGACAATGTAATGCCGAAAAAATTTCACTCAATGCCTAATGAATTCTACAAACTTCTGCAGCTTCACATGAAAGGCATTGTGAAACTGCAAGCTGATGAGTGTGAATAAATGAGCTGGATTTTGCCATCTATTTGGAGATGGGCAAGGAGGTGGGAGGGGTCATAAATGATGGTGGAAGGCATGAGGAGGGAAGCCCCACATCATCCCGCTGCCGTGGGATAATTCCAGAGATGGGAAACACAGCAGCACTGACACCCACTGACCATTGGCAGGAATTAAGGTAATTAACTGGCCTATTAATGACCAAGGCTTGGTTCGGGGGGAGATGAGGAAAACATTTTTCACCCAGAGGGTGGTTGGGGTCTGAAACTCATTGTCTGAAAGTGGTGGAGGTAGGAAACCTCATCTCACTGGCCTATTAATGACCATTCTATGTCTCCACCAGCATCTTACACGAATCATAGTATCATAGAAACTTTACAGTACAGGAAGAGGCCACTTGGCCCCTCGTGTCTGCATTGGCTGAGAAAGAAAGAGCTACCCAACCTAATCGCACTTTCCAGCATTTGGTCCATAGCTCTGCAGGTTCCGGCACTTCAGGTGAACATACAGGCATCTTTTAAATGAGATGAGGTTTCCTGCCTCTACCACTTTCAGACAATGAGTTTCAGACCCCCACCACCCTCTGGGTGAAAAAAGTTTTCCTCATCTCCCCCCAATCAAGCTTTGGGTTAGCACCCCGCCTCTTGGGAGACTGGCAGGTGACCTCCCAGCAGCTTCCAAGGAGGGGCCCTTACTTTGTTGAAGCTCCATGTCCCACAGCGGGGGTTCTCTGATGGCAGTGGTCACCCCATGACTCCGGCACTGCCACTGAGGGGTTCACTCTCAATGTGGAGGTGCCTTCTCCTTCTTCCTGTAGTCTCTGCAGTGGCCACCTCTACCAGTGGCGCTGCCAAGGCTGCAGAGCTGCTGGACCTTTATTGGGCTGACAACTCAGAGAGGCAAGCCACTGTTCTTAATTGGGTGGTGGTCCTCGTGGCGGCTTCTTAATTGACAGCCACTGGTAATAATCCCCCCCAGGTCCCGACGCCTGCCCATGCGGGCTTGGGATCCGCTTTTGGTCCTGGCAGTGGGACCTATGAGGTGCCGGTAAAATTCTGGCCAATATACTCTTGTCAAACTGCAGGAGACAAACTTTACCAGTTTGTGGCTGTTATTTTACCAGCACGGCATGCGTCCTGCTGCCAGGTTCGAAAGCGCATCTCAAGCCCGTGCGGCCGTGCTTCTGCCGTTCCTGCCTCAGAAATATCCCACGGTGATAGTAGACATCAGGCTTCCCTCCTACTGCCTTCCACTGCTATTTTACAACCCTTCCCACCTCCCAGCCCATCTCCAGAGGGCTGATAAATTCCAGTCATGTGAATCAGCTTTAAAACATAGTGTAAGGTTTCTTTTCATTTATTGAACAATGCTTTTAACATTGTGGTGATAATCATGGAGGGTCTTTCTGGATGATTTTGGTGAGAAGAGGCTTGAGATGCTCAGAGTATTTTCACTGATGCAGAGAAGGGTGTGAGAAAGGCTGCAAATTAGGCCAGGCTCAGTTTTGTTGTGTCTCAGCCTTACATCTGGGATTTATGTCTTTTGGACTCCTGAAGAAGGCCAAAGGTTTAAGTAGGGTCAGGCTGGGGAATGGACTCCATGTGTTGAGGGACTGGGCATTGGGTAACCAGAGATGCATTTAGTGAGGCAGACCTTGTCAACAATCTTGAATGTGGGACTTATCTATGGTTCAAGGCTGGATTCCTGAAGAGAAACATAATTTTTTTAATCAAATGCAGCCCCTTATAAATGGGGCCAAGGTCTGGAGGAGTTTGTGTTTCACATTTATGTAGAATGTGTGAGGTTGCAGTCCCTGTTGGACTATCTGAAGGGGCTGCTCCTCAAAATCTGGTTGCACATCAGTCCCATGCTCCTGATCTTCGGCTACCTGGATTGGAGGGGAGCAGGCAAGTTGAGGGACCTCCTTGTGGAAATGCTCCTGGGCCTGACGAACGTGGCCATCAATAGGTCCATGCAGTGGACGGTCGAGGTGGTCTCTCGGCCAGATTATTTGCCTCTCTTCCGCAGTTGCGTGCATGCCCGGGTGCCCCTGGAGAGGGAGCACGCGGTGTCTGCTGTTATGCTTGAGGACTTCTGTGACGGGTGGGCACTGGAGAGACTGGCGTGCATCATCACCACCAGGAAAGATATTTTGTTTTTTTTTATTTACGTTTCATTTAAAGTTTTTCTTGTTACTATTTATCACTGGTGCCTCTTCAAAAGGGATATCTAGTCCCTTTAAGTTAGTTTCAAAAAAAGTATGAATGGGATCACTGAGAGCCTTCTGTTTCTGAGGTGGGCGCTCTGATACCTCCCCTGACATGGTACCTTTTGGCTAAAATTTGCAGCTTCTTCAGTGGGCAAGTGCCCTCTGTGCCCCAGTGGCATGGGTGCCTCCCAGTGAGGTGATAATTAAATGGAATTCCTTGAACCCTGTGAATTTTAGCACTCTCAGTGGTGTAAATGAGCAGTTTCTGTCAGGATACATGCCCCACTGGCGAAAATTCTTCTTGGTGAGTGCAATCACCAAGGGTAGCCAATTTAAAATTATCATTAAAAGTGTGAGAAGAAAGAACACATTTCCTGAAATAGAGTAATGGGGACCTTGAATGCTTTGTCCCAGGAAGTGGTTCAGGCTGAAATCATTGCTTCTTTGAAGTGAAAATTGTTGAAATTGTTGACGTAGAGGATGATAGGCACAGAGGAACGGCAGCAGACCATTCAGCTGTTTAAGCCTGTTCCACCATTCAATGAGTTAATGACTGATTTAGCTTCTTTCACCCTCTTGGCTCCATAGCCCTTAAGACCCTTTCCCAGCAAAACTTTATCGATCTTAGATTTAAAATTATTAAGTGAGCTAGTGTCTTCTTTTTGTCCTACATTTCTGCCATCCTTTGTGTGAAGGAGTGTTTCCTAACTTCTCTACTAAATGGCCTGGTGCTGACTTTAAGGTTTTATCCACTTGTCCTAGACTTTCCCACCAGCAGAAAAAAGGGATGGGCAACAAATGCTGGCCTTGCCAGTGACGTCCACATTCCCATGAAATAATTGAAAAAAAAACCCTATCAATTCCTTTTAAAATCTCCAAACCCTCATCTCACCATCCAGGGAATACAAACATAGTTTATGAAATCTCTTCTCATATATTTAACCCTTGCTGCCCTGATACAGAGCTATGGAGAGAAACCAGGTATTGGGATTAGTTTTGGATTGTTCTAGCAAAGGGTTGGCACAGATGCAATGTGCCGAATAGCTTCCTTCTATGATGTAAACATCTATAGTTCTATTTTCTATGGTTTACTGGAGTGAGCAGGACCAATTGGATAGAGTGAGGGACATTGGATTGTGATGCCCAAATAAATGAAATGATAGGTGAACATAAGGTTACAACTGGATACGGAACAATGTGATTTTGGTGTTTAATATGGAAGTGTAAAGAATTGTTGATATTAAAAAATGGCAAATATGAAGGTGCTTATTTCTTGTTCATTTTGACAGACCTTTCTGACTTATACATAAACAATAAATACCAGGTTATTTGAAGCTGTCTTTTATTTTCTCATGTTCTCATTAATAAAAGTGTGAAAAAACAAAACTGAGTATAATTTCATCAGGACAATGTACACATTAAGCACAGTGCATCAATACCATTTTGGAGTGAGAAAAATCAGAGACTTTGCCGTGTTATACCTCCATGGTACCATTCTACTCTGATTCTATTCCAACCTGGCATTGTGTAGCCAGCACATCCCCAGTAATTGCTTTTCTCCCATCCTGCCTGGTTACTTCAGGCAGACCTCAATGTTCCACCATTGGTTTTCCCCTTTAATTGTTGCACCTCAGTAACATTGGTCCCAAAATTCAATGGGTGTCCCACCAATCTCCAGGCATTAACACTGGTGGGAGTCCCAGCTGAACCCCCAGGAAAACAGTGGAAATTCAGCTGTGCTGAATCTCCATAGTTTCCAGGAGCTTCTTGTAAGAAATGGAACCCTTTTCAAAGCAAATGAAGCTAATGGGAGAGCCAGAGGCTGGAACTTCAGCTCCTGAACCTCAGTCAGAACTCAGCATAGAAGTGGCAGGAAATATGCCATGTGTGTGGAGGCATAACAGCATCAGTAAGGTCATATATGGACTTCATCTCAGAGGTCGAGGCCTTGGACCCCTGAGGAGGTTAAAAAAATCTTTAAACTATGTCACAGATTGGTCCATTTTCTCAGGGGACTGATAGAAACATGACCAGGTTAGGGGTTGGGGTGTGGGGTGCCTGGGTATCCCTGCTCCTACAGGTGGGTATATGCTGGAGTTTTTTTAGCAGGCACAAACAGAAGGGTGCTGGAAATATGCCTGAAGATGTGCTTGTGCCTTCCTGATTCTTGCAAATGAGGCAACCTCCCACTAAAATTGCAAACTGACCTAGTGGAACAGACTTGAGGAGCTGAATAGCCTACTCCTGTTCCTATGTTCCTCAACTCCAGTTGGTCAGCGAATAAAGGGAAAAAATGATAGGCTTGCACTAATATACATGCTAAGGATGTCCAAAGTGCTTTCGAGCCACTTTTTGAGGTGTAGTCACTGCTCTAATGCAGGAAACATTGCAGCCAACTTGTGCACAGCAAGCTCTCACAAACAGCAATGTGATAATTTTTTAAAATTTTTTTGTTTACTTTAAGAGACGGTAATATTTTCATTGAAATTTGTGGTTGAGACTTGTGAGGTGATCTAACCCAGGAGCACCTATGGTTTAAATGAAATGCAGAAAGCTATGCTGTATACAGGTACACAAAATTGTGACCAAATCTGACCAGCATGTGTGGCGAAAACCAGAAGGGCTTTTCAGGCTAAAGTAATTTGTTAACAGCTGCAAGCTGTTTTCATTATAGATGAACAGAGTCACTGGTGAAAAAAATACTATAACTTTATAGGATGTTTAGCAAAAAGCAGAAAAGTCACAAAAATCAAGTCAAAACCAATAAACAGTTATATTTCAAAGCCATGTTTTGTTTTGATGCCAATTTAGAATTTTGGAGAAGCTTCACATACACAAAAACATGGAGTCATGATGTCTGGAAACACACAGCTAAGAGATTGACATGACTGAACATATTTTTAAAAAATGCTAATTTAGCTGGCCTAAGTGATCCAAAGTATTTAGAAAAGTTGTGAAAGAATGACACAAGCTAGCATTGAATGATGCAGTCAGAGTTTGCCTTCTATGGAAATGTAGAGAAACTAGAAGTCATATTCTTTATATGCTTTATCAGATAAACTCTGTCCTTAATTCTCCAAGCAACACTTTGTAAGAAGTCAGATTGGTTAATTGTCCTGTAGTTTTAAAATGTGTGCGTGACCAGGAAAGAAAGCTGCTGTTATATTTACTGATAGAGATCTTGAAGGCATCTGGAACATCCACGAGGGATGATGAATTTACTGAAGGAAATTTAAAAATAAGCTGATCGTCAAGGCAGTCTCTATTATCATAGTTTGAACAAAGAATTAGATGCTTCAATGGACAAATTGCAGCTTAAGTTGGATTTTGATAGGGCAGTACAATCTTGTCAATGAAGCATCCTGCCCACCTTAAAAAGTAAGGTATAAAATCATTGCAATGAGTGGTTCAGTGCTTAAGATGGTAGATTGATCAGCTACTGAAGAGAATAATCAGCAGGGAGGTGACCGCTGACTGGGTGATCATGAATGTATGATTCTTTGTAACATATTTGTGACGAACAGGTATATTGCTAATGCATACATTTTTTTACTTAGTCATTTCATGGGGTGTGGGCATCGCTGGCAAGGCCAGCATTTGTTGTCCATCCTTAATTGTCCTTCTTGAACTGCTGCATTCCATCTGGTACAGGTACACAGTGCTGTTAGGGAGGGAGTTCCAGGGTTTCGATCCAGTGACAGTGAAGGAATGGTGATATATTTCCAAGTCAGGATGGTGTGTGGCTTAGAGGGAAACTTGCAGATGGTAATGTTCCCATGCATCTGCTGCCCTTGTCCTTCTAGGGGGTAGAGATTACAGGTTTGAAAGGCGCTGTCGAAGGAGGTGTGGTGAGTTACTGCAATGCATCTTGTAGATGGTACACACTGCTGCCACTGTGCGTCGGTGGTGGAGGGAGTGATGTTATTTCAGGTGTTGGATGGGGTGCCAATCAAGAGGGATACTTTATTCTAGATGATGCCAAGCTTCCTGAATGTTTTTGGAGCTGCATTCATCCAGGTAAGTGAAGATTATTTCATCACATTCCTGACTTGTGCCTTGTAGGTGGTGGACAGGCTTTAGGGAGTCAGGAGTTGGGTTACTTGCTGCAGAATTACCAGCCTCTGACCTGCTCTTGTAGCCACAGTGTTTATGTGGCAGCTCCAGTTCAGTTCCTGGTCAATGGTAACCTTCAGGATATTAATAGTGGGGAATTCAGTGATGGTAATGTTGTTGAATGTCAAGGGGAGATGGTTAGATTCTCTCTTGGTGGAGATGCTCATTGCCTGCATATGGACACGGACTGTTTCAGTATCTGAGGAGTTGCGAATGGTACTGAGCATCGTACAATCATCAGCAAACATCTCCATTTCTGACCTGATGATGGAGGGAAGGTAAAGCACCTGAAGATAATTGGGCATGGGTCTCCACCCTAAAGAACTCCTGCATTAATGTCATGGGGCTGTGATAATTGGCCTCCAACAACCACAGCCATCTTCCTTTGTGCTTGATATGGCTCCAACCAGTGGCGAGCTTTCGTCTTGATTCCCATTGACTCCAGTTTTGCTAGGGCTCCTTGAAGCTACACTTGATCAAATGCTTTCTTGATATCAAGGGCGATCACTCTCACCTCACCTCCTGAATTCAGCTCTTTTGTCCATGTTTGGACCAAGGCTGTAATATAGTCAGGAGCTGTGTGGCCCTGGCAGAACCCAAACTGAGCAGCAGTGAACAGGTTGTTTCTGTATAAGTCGTGCTTGAAAGCACTGTCTGTAATATCACTTGCTCTTTTGGTGTGTGATCTTTTGTCAGACTCACTCTATTGTAATATCTAAAATAAATGTGGGTTTTATTCTACTTTAACTGGAACAGATATAAACATTTACTGCACGAGCTACATTTAAACATGTCTTGCTTTGTCAGACTCCACCCACAACTAACTGGTCATGTGTGACATGACATCACTTCCTCCAGTGACCTTTCTTACAGCCATTAAGGTGGTCCTTTCCAAAGGTGGGCTCTTCTTCAGGTCATCATACAAGATGCCCCTTTTATCCAAAGATGGTGTTGTGGTTGGGACTAACTATAAATGATTAAAACAAAGCATATGTACAGGTAAGCAAATTTAACACGTTCTAAAACATACAGGAAGTTTCCTTATTCACCCTGATCCGGTTATCGTGACTCTCTTCCAGAGCTGAGGTCATCTTGACTTTTCTGAGGCTCAGAACTCTGGTTAGCGTGCTCTTCCTCTGTGCTCATAGTCTCTGTATGTTCATCTTCAGACTTTGTCTTTAAATGTATCTGTGATGCCATAGGATTGTCACATGTAGTAATGTCGTACATCTCTCTGAGCTGGTTTTGGTTCTTCCATACAATCTGGAATGGTCGCATGTCCTAGCAATCGCTGCAGGATACTAAGTTCCCGATGTATGATTTAGGACTCTGACCTTCTGTCCTACTATCAAGCTAATTCCGGTCCTGCTTGCCTGTCATGTGATGCCTTCAGCTTCCCTTGTTTGCACAGAAATATATCCTTTACTGTGGAAAACTTAGAGAGATGACGACTGGGCAGGGTAGCTCTTACCTGCCTTCCGAGCATCAACTCTCCACGCGATGGTAAGACCATGTTCAATGGAGTACCTCGGAGATGCAGCTTTGCAACCTTGAGATCTTGTCCCGTCTGCCTGCACTTTAAAATTAGCGATACGATGGTGTACCCCAGGCATTCAGCCATGCCATTGGACTTTGGATAATGCTGCAACGATGTCATGTGACGGACACCCGATTTGGCACACATGTATTTGAATGGTCTTCCTGTATATTGCGGCCCATTATTGGAGATAATTTCTTCCAGCGTGTCAAATAGGCTGAAGAGAACACTGACCACATCAGCAATCACTGCACTTGTATCTCATTGCTGCCTGATGATCAGAAACTCGGTGAAGTAATCCATGACAAGGAGGAAATCACCAGTTTGAACATGTAATAAATCTGTGCCAATCTTTGCTCATGGATGTGAAGGTGTTTCATGTTGGATCAAGGGCTCCTTCTGTTGATTTGGCTGACAACTTTGACATGCCTCACAGAATTTCACCAACATCTCAACATCATTGTTGAATCCTGGCCAATAGATTATCTCTCTGGCAAGGCCTTTTGTACATTCTATTCCCAAATGTCCTTCATGCAGTTGGGCTAGGATATCAGAACTCAGAGCTTTGGATGTCAGAATTCGTTTCCCTTTGAAAATCGCCCTTGTGATATACCGAGCTCATCTCGATACAACCAGAAACAGCGTAAACGTTCGGTTACTTTCTGTATGGTGTCAGGTCATCTTTCCACAATCACCTTCCACAACAATGATAGGGTAGAGTCATGTGCCATCTCATCTCTTCGATGTTCGCATTGGCATGGTCCAAACTCATGAAGTTGATCTGGAGGACATCCTCAATCGCAGTATCTACACTGTGGACATGCAAATTCACCAAGAGATCTGCATCTTTATTCGGGTTAGGCAACCTGCTCAGGGTGTCCGATGTGACCATTTTGCTGCCCGGTTTATATTGGATGTCACAGTCCTAGCGCTGGGCTTTCAGCAAAAGTCTCTGCAACCGCGGAGGATCACTCATGAGCAATTTGCACCATATGGCCTCAAGTGGTTTGTGGTCGGTCTCCAGGGTAAAATACAGGCAAGGAAACCTCCTGCTGATCACCATCTAGCACTCTCCCTCAGCTGATTTATCATTGTTCTTCCATGTTGAACTCCACGTGGAAGAAGCACTGAGGGTGGCAAGGGAACAGAATGTACTCTGTGTGGGGGACTTCAATGTCCATTACCAACAGTGGCTCGGTAGCACCACTACTGACTGAGCTGGCTGAATCCTGAAGAACAAAGCTGCTAAACTGGGTCTGCTGCAGGTGGTGAGAGAACCAACAAGAATAAAAAACCTATTTGACCTCATCCTCACCAATCTACCTGTTGCAGAGTTAGATATTTATGTATTAATTCATAGTCGTTGGCCATTTTTACGGCTTCCCTTACTCTTGTGACTCTTTGTTCTTGATGTGGGTCCTTATGCTACTTGGGATGCTATTGTTAAATTCTTCCAGCAACATCACTTCTCTCAAATTTTCATATGAGTGTTCTAGTTTGAGAGATTCAATGTAAATCTGTGTGGGCCTCTTCCAGGTGTGCCAGAATTTCTGTCTATATACTTGCAGTACCAGCTCATATGCATTTAAAATTACAATTTTAGTTTATTCTTAATCAGAGGAAATTTCTTCTGATAACAGGGAAAAAGCTTTATGAGCCCTACCCATGACTTTGCTTTGTAAGAGGAGAGTTCAAAATCCTGTCCGCTATTTTAGCCTGGTCGGTATTCTCTCAGATGAGATAAAATATGACTCACCTCCTCATTAAATTTTGGCACTGGTCTTGAGTGTCTCAGCACATCAAAGTTTTGCTCTGAGTTAAGGATAAGGTTTTGAGTGATGAGCAGCTTTTTCATTTTGGGTTTATAATCTTTGTAACTCAAACCTTCTTGATGCTTCCTCTCTTTGTATCTCTCTTTCCTCTTTTTCCTTTTGAATCTGCAACTTTATCCTTTTCAACAGCATCTCCCTTTCTTTTCCTTTTGAATTTCCTCTCTCTCTCTTTTTCGTTTTGAAGCTGAATCTCTTCCCTTTCAACTGTAACTGTGTTCTAGCCAGTATTATTTTTTCCGACTCTAAGGGCTGGATTTTGTTCTTCCCCAGGCGTCGGGTTCTGTGACAGGGAGGGGGCCTGAAGATGGCTCCAGATGTGGCCCGCCATGGACCTTGAAGCCGGGAAGGCCTGGCCCAATCCTTCTGGTGGCAACGAGGCTCCGTGATGGCCTCCCCACCGCTGGGCAAAGGCACCACAATTTAAATATTCAATGAATAAAATTATTAAATTTAAATAGGGCCCACCGCGATCTTCGGCATGGCAGCCGCCACTCCCACGCCTTCAGATCTCAGGGAAACGTGGTGCCACACTGGTGGGGAGGGGCTAAGAGGTAGCTTTGTCAGTGCCGGTCCGGTGGGGGAGACAGGGTCAATTATATATAATGGATGTAGGCGATGGTGGGAAGGGTTGAACTTTAAACTTTATGCAGTTTGTTGGGGGCAAGGTCAGATGTAAAAGGTGTTTTTTTGGGGGGGAAGGGCAAATAGTTGTTGTAATTGTAATTGAGGAATGGGAAAGAGAGTAGCTAAAGTAAGCATGGGACCCTTGGAGGATGCGACTGGAGAATTGATAACAGGGAACAGGGAAATGGCAGATAATTTAAACCAATATTTTGCATCGGTCTTCACAGTGGAGGAACTATAAACATCCCACAGATATCAGATGAGCAAGGATCGAATGGGAGGAAAGATCTTGTAACAGTCTCTATCATGAGGGACAAAGTATTTGACAAACTAATGGGACTAAAGGCAGACAAGTCACCAGGACCAGACGGCCTGCATCCAAGGGTTTTAAAGGACGTGACTGCAGAGATAGTGGAAGCATTGGTCGAAATATTCCAGAACTCACTGCATTCCAGGAGGGTCCCAGCGGATTGGAAAACTGCTAATGTGATGCCCCTGTTCAAGAATGGAGGGAGACAAAAAGCAGGAAACAAAAGACCAGTCAGCCTAACATCAGTCATTGGAAAAATGCTGGAGTTCATTATTAAGGAAGAAATAGCAGGACATTTAGAAAAGCTTAATGCAATCAAACAGAGTCAACATGGTTTTGTGAAAGGGAAATCATGTTTGACAAATTTTCTAGAACTCTTTGAGGATATAACAAGCAGAGTTGATAAAGGGGAACTGGTAGATGTATTGTATTTGGATTTCCATAAGGCATTCGATAAGGTGCCACATAAAAGATTATTGCACAAGATTGGGGGTAATGTATCAGCATGGATTAAGAATTGGTTAATTCACAGAAGACAAAGAGTCGGGATTAATGGGTCTTTTTCAGGTTTGAAAGACGTAACTAGTGGAGTGCCATAAGGATCAGTCCTGCAGCCTCAATTATTTAAAATCTATATTATTGACTTGGAGGAGGGGGCAGAGTATATATATCCAAATTTGCTGACGATACAAAAATAGGTGGGAGGGCATGTTGTGATGAGGACATAAGGAATCTGCAAGGGGATATAGATAGGTTGAGTGAGTGGGCAAAAACTTGTCAGGTGGAGTTTAATGTAGGAAGGTGTGAGGTCATGCACTTTGGTCAGAAGAATCAAAAGGCAGACTATTATTTAAATGGAGAGAGACTCCAAAAACGTGCAGCACAGAGGGATCTGGGTGTTCTTGTGCATGAAACACAAAAAGCTAGCATGCAGATGCAGCAAGTAATTAAGAAGGCAAATGGAATTTTGGCCTTTATTGCTCGGGGGTTGGAGTTTAAAAATAGGGAAGTCTTGTTACAACTGTGCAGGGTGTTGGTGAAGCTGCACCTGGAGTACTGTGTACAGTTTGGTCCCTATATTTAAGAAAGTATATACTGGCATTGGAGGCAGTTCAAAAGACATTGACTAGGCTGATTCCTGGGATGAAGGGATTGACTTATCAAGAATGGCTGAACAGGTTTAGGCCTTTATTCATTAGAGTTTAGAAGAATGAGGGGTGATCTTATTGAAACGTACAAGATTCTGAGGGGGCTTGACAGGGTAGATGTTGAGAAGATGTTTCCACTAGTGGGGGAATCTCGAACTCGGGGTCATGGTTCCAGAATAAGGGGACACTCATTTAAAACTGAGATGCAAAGGAATTTCTTCTCTCAAAGGTTAGTGAATGTCTGGAATTCTCCACCCGAGAGAGTTGTGGAGGCTAGATCACTGAAAGTATTTCAAGAGGAGGTAGATAGATTTTTGAAATAGCGGGGAGTTGAAGACTATGAGGAGCTGGCATGAAAGAGGAGTTGAGGTCTGGGGCAGATCAGCCATGATCTTATTGAATGGCGAGGCAGGCTTGAGGGGCTGAATGGCCTACTCCTGCTCCTATTTCTTATGTTCTTATGTTCTATGTCTATTCGTATTAAGAGTTTAGCTCGTTGGGATTTTATTTTTCAAATAAACAGACAGTGACAGATTTTCTTGTTGGTTTTAAAAACAGAAAGCCAATTGTTTATTGATCAATAAGACTTATTCCGAAATTCTCACAACCTCATTCACTTACACATTTGCTCGTTTGCGCGACACACACACACACACACACACACACACACACACACACACACACAGATAGAGAACGGAAAGAGGTAGGTGGGTTTTAGTGGGGGAGAAGGGTTACTATAAACCTCTTGAGACTCAATTCGAGATTGTTGGAGGCCTGAGATGGTTATAGATCTCTCTCTTGATTGAGGTTCTTTTGAAGTTGGTGGGTCACTTCCAGCTTTCTCTGCTGTTTAATGTAGATGTCGGATTTGTTCAGCAGGGCATGTGCTTTCTGGCTTGCTGGAATGCCAGCTGTCACAAGTCACCTTCTAGGTCAGTCTCTCTCTCTCCCTCTCTCTCTCTCTGGCTGTCTTTGTTTTAAGATAAAACTCACTTCTCACCTCCTGTTAGGAGACATTTTTGTTTTTTCCCATGGTGATCATACAATGGCCCAGGAGGTGGAGACTTCACACCTTTTTTTTAGAATAAGACATTCAATTCTGGAATATTTTTAGGATAGGTTTTGTTGGGATTCATCAATGCTTTTCGACTTTGAGGATTTGTCCTTTGTCTTTGTCAGACTATTTGGATACACAAATGGCTAATTTCCTTTGTTCTTTGGTGGCCATTTTGGACCATTGTTTACTTTGTAAAGTAAAGGTTCATTTTTTAAAGACAAAGTTTGTTGTTTCATAACTCTTTAGAGTTAGTCTGTGAATGTTGGAAGATCGCACTTCGACGTGCGTGACAATTCCCATCAGCAGGTACCTCCATCAGCATGAACTCCAATACTATATAGTGTCTGGACCTCACTTATCAGCCACTTCTGTCTTTGAACTTGAACAACAGTACGTCATTTCTCCATGCGGACTCTGCCCAACCCATACCAACCTTTTCCCACTATGGACCCTCTGAAATTAACTCTGGACTCCCTCCTATTGTCTCCTCTCTATTCCCCAAGTACTACCAGGATATATGTATCCTAATACTTGCTACGTAATCAGGCCTGTGTAACATGAGTTTTCCATACGTACATTTGCATTCATGTTTTGGCTGCAGTTCCAGACCTGAGACCATCACTTTTTTCCCACTTTTTTTCTACTCCTTTTTCTTCTTTTCTCGTTATCCCTCCTAGACTGTTCTCCCTTGTTGTCTGCCTTCTTTCATTTCTCCCCTCTCAGTATCTGCCTCCAAATCACAATCCCAACTCATAAGTACTCCTTGACCTTCTTACTCTCCTGCTGCCATCCTAGATCTCCCTTAGATAAGCCCACAGCTTCCTTCTGTATCTCTTAGTGTCCTCCGAAGGCTCATCTTTAAGAGCATAAACCCCAATTGCCTCATCCTGGTCTCCCACTGACCTTGCTGTCCAATGCAATCATGGGGACTAATCTTGCCAATCTTCTCCCCGTCAACTCATCCTTCCTAGTGCTGACAGTGTAGACTTCACCAGCAGGTCAGCTATCACCACCCACATCTCTGTCCTGAATATCCATTCACTTGTGAACAAGGGCCTTGTCATCTATGAACTCACTGTGGATCATTTGATCAGCGTCATGGCCTTGATAGAGTACGAATTGAGGAGAGATGACTTCTTCCCCCTAAATGAAGCCTCACAATCTGGCTATACCTTCCATCACTTGCCTCGCACAGACTATTCCTTCTCAGCCTCTGCACCAAGTGACTTTTCGCCCTCAGTGATTTCAATCAATTCATCATGCTCTCCCTCCTCTGAGCTCACAGGCCTCCCAGCTTCCCTTAATCTCTGCCTCCAGATAAACTAACTAACCTATATTCACAGCCATCCTCTTGATCTTGCCATCTTAAGTGGCCTCGCTTCTCCCATCGTGCCAATCAAGGATAAGGCCATCTCCAATCACTTCCTTGTATCGCTCTCCACCCACATCCTTATCTCCTCCCAACCCTAAGTCCTCCAATTTCCACATCTGGAGAAAACTTTCTCCCCATTCATTTTCACTATTTCAAAATCTCAACTGTCTAGCTTTTGGCCCTCCACACACCATGACAATTCTGCTGTTACAGATCTGCTCAACCACACCTACACCGCTACCTTTGATGCTCTTGTGTCAACTGAAACCATTACACTTTTTCAACCTAGTCATTCCCCCCCAGTACAGTACTCCTCTGCACTCCCTTGAATCCAAGGGATGCGGACTTGAATGTATATGGCAGCAACTGGTTCAGTCATTCGCCACCAGATCTGACTGGACCACATGTAGCATTATCAAATTCTGCTCTCATCTGCCAAAAGTGCTCCTGGAATGCAAAGATAACCTCCGGCATGGTTTCTCTACAGCCAAACATCTTCTTAAACTCCTCTTCCCTGATCCACCTACCTCACCTCACACAAGAAGTATGAGGAGCTGAAACACAAAGAGGAAATGCTGGAAATACTCAGCAGGTCTGGAAGCATCTGTGGAGAGAGAAGCAGAGTTAATGTTTCAGGTCAGTGACCCTTCATCAGAACTGGCAGATACTAGAAATGTAAAAGGTTTTCAGCAAGTAAAGCTGGGGTGGGGCAAGAGATAACAAAAGAGAAGGTGTTGATAGGACAAGGTCACAGAAAATAACTGACCAGAAGGTCATGGAACAAAGGCAAATGGTATGTTAATGGTGTGCTGAAAGACAAAGCATGAGTACAGAGAGGGTGTCATTGGACAGAAAACCAAGCAGCCTGGCCCCAAGCACAAACATGAAAAAAACAGTGGGCAGGCACAGTAGAAACAAACTAAACAATCTAAAATAAAATAAACACACAAAAAAGAAAAAATAACTAAAAATAAAAAGGGGGGCCTGTCATGCTCTGAAATTATTGAACTCAATGTTCAGTCCGGCAGGCTGTTGCGTGCCTGATCGGTAAATGAGGTGCTGTTCCTAGAGCTTGCATTGATGTTCACTGGAACACTGCAGCAATCCCAGGACAGAGATGTGGGCATGAGAGCAGGGAGGAGTGTTGAAATGGCCAGCAACCGGAAGCTCGGGGTCATGCTTTTGGACTGAGCGGAGGTGTTCTGCAAAGCAGTCACCCAGTCTGCGTTTGGTCTCCCAATATAGAGGAGACCACATTGTGAGCAGCGAAATACAGTATATAAATTGAAAGAAGTACAAGTAAATCACTGCTTCACCTGAAAGGAGTGTTTGGGGCCTTGGATAGTGAGGAGAGAGGAGGTAAATGGGCAGAGTGTGAGGAGCTCATAGACTTCTTAATCACTAAGATTGAGAGCATCTGATCAGCTGACTCTGCCACTTCCCTCCCTTCCCCTAGCCCACTGGGACAAACTTCCTCGAAGGTTCTCGCCTGCCCTGGCCCTGAAATTGTATCGTTCTCCAGTTTTTCTCCACCTCCCTTCATGCTCTCTCCAAGCACATCTTGTCCATGAGACCCATCTCCTGCTCCCCCGACCCATTCCCACTAAACTGCTGACCACCCAACTTTGTTCCCTGGCTCCCATGTTAGCCAACATTGTCAGCAGTTCTTTCTCTCCTTCAAATCTGCCATCATCACCTCTCTTTAAAAATAAAGACTTCACCCCTCTTCCCTTACAAGCTAGCACCCCATCTTTCCTCTCCAAAGTCCTTGAACATGTCATCTCCTCCCAAATCCATGCCCATCTTTCCTGGAATTCAATGTTTAAATCCCACCACTCAGGTTTCTGCTCCACAGTACGGTAACTAGGTTTATCAAATTCACAAGTGACATCCTATGTGACCAAGATAATTTATCCCTTCTTGTACCTTGTGACTTGTCTGCAATCTTTGACACGGTTGACCACAACATCCTCCTCCAACACGTTTCCACCGTCGTCCAGCTGAGTGGGACTGCGCTTGCCTGGTTATCTATTCTTATCTATATAATTGTTGCCAGAGAATTACTTGCAATGGCTTCTCTTCCTACTCCCGTGGCGTTCACACTGGTGTCTCCCATAGATCTATCCCTGTTCCCCTCCTAATTCTCAACTAAAAGCCACTCTTCGGCTACAACGTTCAAAAACACAGCCTCAGTTTTCAACATATATGCTGATGACACCACATTCTACTTGACCACCATCTTTCATGACCCCTCCACAGTCTCTAAATTGTCAGGTTGTTTGTCTGACATCCAGTACAAGATGAGCAAAAATTTCATCCAAGTAAATATTGGGAAGACATTGTCTTTTGTCTCCACCACAAAATCTGTTCCCAAACCACTGACTCCATCCATCTCCCTGTCAACTGGCTGTTGGCAACATTAGTGTCATTATTAATCCTGAGATGAACTTCTGATCACACATTTACACCATCACTAAGACTGCCTATTTCCACCTCTATAACATCACTGGACTCTGCCCCGCCTCAGCTAATCTGCTACTAAAACCCTGATCTATTCTTTTTCCCTCTAGACTAGACTATTCCAATGCACTCCTGGCCAGCATCCCATGTTCTAATTTCCTAAACTTGAGGCCGTCCAAAAATCTGCTGCCCATGTCCTAACTTGCACCAAATCCTATTTGCCGATCACTCCTGTGCTTGATGACATACATTGACTCCCACTTCAGCAGCATCTCAATTTTAAAACTTTCTTCCTTGCTTTTCCTCCATGGCCTCGTGCCCGTCATGAGTTTCTTTGTATTATCTTAAGCAACACAATGAGATATATCGATTCCAGTTCCTTGAAGATCTCCAGAGAAGGTTTATTAAAAGCTAAACTGGTACATACAATACAGAGCAAACTACAAAAAGAACCTTTGTCCAAGGTGTTACAGTACAAAGTAGCTATGGCTTCTAGTCACATGACTACATCCCGGTACTTGGCTAAATAGAATACTGAGTTCTTAAAGGGACATCACTCTTAAAGTGATCAGACAACCTATCTCTGTAATCTCCTCCAGCCCTACAAACCTCCGAGATATCTATGCTCCTCGAATTCTGGTCCCTTGAGCATCCCTGATTTTAGTCACTCTACCATTTTCTGCCGTGCCTTCAGTTGCCAAGGCCCTAAGCTCTGGAATACCCTTCCTAAACTTCTCCACCTCTCTTCCTCTTTCTTACTCTAAGATACTCCTCAAAACCCATTGCTTTAACCAAGATTTGGTGGTCAGCCTGAATATCTCTTATAAGATTAATAGGAATAAGAGTAGGCCATTTGGCCCCTCAAACCTGCTCTGCCATTGAATAAGATCATGGCTGATCTGATTGTGGCTTTAGCCCCACTTTGTTACCACAAACCTTTATTCCCTTGACAATCAAAAATCTGCCTGACTTAGCCTTGAATATATTCAATGACCCAGCCTCCACTGCTTTCTGCAGAAGAGAATTCCAAAGATTAACGACCTTCTGAGAGAAGAAACTCTTCCTCATCTCTGTCTTAAAAAGTAGATCCCTTATTTTGAAACTGTGTCCCCTAGTTCTAAACTTCCCCTCAAGGGTAAAAATCCTCTCAGAATCTATCCTGTCAAGCCCCCTCAGAATTGTATATGTTTCCATTTGATCAATAAGATCATTCTTCTAAACTCCAATGAATATAGGTCCAATCTGCTCGACCTTTCCTCATAAGACAACCCCTTGATCCCAGGAATCAGCCTCGTGAACTATGCGGTTCACTGTCAAATTTTGTTTGATAATGTTTTTGTGAAGTGCCCTGGGATGTTTCACTATGTTAAAAGTGCTGTTTAAATACAAGTAGTTGTCCACAAAAAGCCGAACAAATCAAATCAGTCTTTTCTCAGTCATCAGCAAAGTGACAGAAGGTGCCATGGACAGTGCTATCAAACGGCAATGACCCATCAATAACCTGTTCATTGATCATCAGTTTGTGTTCTGCCTGGCCCACTCAATTCCAGACCTTTACAGTCTTTATCCAAATATGGAGAAAAGATCTAAATTCTAGAGGTGAGATGAGAATGACTGCTCTTGACATCAAGACAGCATTTGATTCAGTGTGACATCAAGGAGCCCAAGTAAAATTAAAGTTAATGAGAATCAGGGGGAAAACTCTGCACTGACTGGAGTCATACCTTGAAGAAAGGAAGATGGTTGTGGTTGTTGGAGGCCAATCATCTCAGTCTCAAGACATCGCTGCAGAGGTTGCTCAGGGCAGCTTCCTTGGCCAAACCATTTACAGCTACTTCATCAATGACCTTGCCAACATCATGAAGCCAGAAGTGGGATGTTTGCTGATGAATGTATAGTGCTCAGTTCCATTTATAACTCCTCAGATAATGAAATAGCTTGTACCCACGTGCAGCAAGATTTGGACAATATCCAGGCTTGGGATGTTAAGTGACAAGTGTCACCCACACCACAAAATTGCCAGGAGATTAACCATCTCCAACGATACAGTCTAACAAACTCCCCTTGATTGTCAATGGCATTACAATTGTTGAATTCTCCCACCATCAACATTTTGAAGGTCACCATTGTCCAGAAATTTAACTGGACAGATGCATAAATAACGTAGCTACAAGAGCAGGTCAGAAGCTGAGTGTTCGGTGGCAAGTGGCTCAACTCCTGACTTTCCAAATCCTTTCCACCACTTACTAGTCACAAAGCAGGAGTGTGATAGAAGATTCTCCTCTTGCCTGGATGAGTGCAGCTCCAACAGCACTCAGGAAACTCGTGAAACAATCTGCTTGATCAGCACCCCATCCGTCATCGTAAACATTCTCTTCCTGCACCAAAACAATATGACAGCAGTATATACCATTGACGCCATGGACAGAATTTTAGGCCCCCCCCGCCCCCTGCCAATGAGTGGGCTGGTGGCTAAGGAGGGCCACATTCCCGATGGCAGGCAGTTAATTGTCCTGATGAAAATATACTAAGTCTTGGCCGGAAATTTCCGTTAGGCAGAAGGCCCTGCCCATCGGCCGAAAAGTCGGTGGTGAGCCTGCCTCCGCTGGGCCTAGTGAGTCAGACAAGGATTTTACGCTCTCCAGGCCCTTAAATGGCCTTCTTGAGGCAGGAAGTCCCACCTAATGGAGCTGCCGGTCAATCAACGGGCTGGCCTTTCTTAGTGCCAGCAGCGCCACCGGGACTACACCCAGCCATTACAAGCAAAATGAAGGATGGCCCCCGAAGACAGAGCCTCGATGGGAACAAACGGTTGGGTCCCAGCGAAGTCAAAGGGGATCAGTTAGGGGGACGGGGGGGGGGAGTGTTGTGCGTTGGGGTGGTTGAGGCTTCGGGGGCTCCACTCTGTGGGGCACAGGATGCCTGATCAGGAGGGCCCCCCACCAGCCGGCAAGAATTCTGCCTGGTTTTACCAGGCAAGGTTTTTGAGGCTTCTGCCGTCCGGCCGCCGAGGGTAAAATACCCACTGCGGTGGGAGGGGGCCCTTAAGTCTGGTTAAGGCTGTTTCTCACCGTTGCCGCCCCACATAAAATTGCAACGGGGGCAGGAGGGGGTCAGGAACAGCTGCCCCCCTGCCTCCCATTCAAGTTTATGCCCCCACCCTGCCTCCAGCCCGCTTGTTTGGGGGGTGTAAAATTCCGGACCTTGTCTTTTTACACGTTTAGTGAGAACATAAGGTCTACTTCAGAAAGAATATAAGACACAGTCTTCAAATAACTTGGAATTTATTGTTTACATATCACTCACCGAGCTCTGCTAAAACCAACAAGAAATGAGCAATTTCTTAATTGCCATTTTATAATATTTACAATTCTTTACACTTCCATATTAAATTCCAAAATCATGTTGTTCAGTACCAGAGTATAACCATATGATAATCTGTCATTTAATTTGGTTGAGCATCACAGTCCAATATTCCTCACTCCATCCAGTTGGTCTTGTTGACTTCATAGCCCAAATACAGGAGGAAGCTGTTTGGCATATTGTATCTATGCCAGCTCTTTGCTGGAGCAATCCAAAATGATTCCAAATGCTTGGTTCCTCTCCATAACCCTGTACCAGAATGTTACCAGGGCACCAAGGGTTAAATTATAAGGAGAGATTCCATAAACTATGCTGTATTCCCTGGAAGGTGAGACGACGTATTTAGGATTTTGAAAGGAATTGATAGGGTTTCTCGAAACCTTTCTGCAGGTGGGAAAGTCTAGGACAAGGGGACATAAACTTAAAGACAGAGCCAAGCCATTCAGGAGAGAAATTCGGAAACATTACTTCACACAAAGGGTGGTGCAAGTTTGGAACTGTCTCCCAGATAAAGCAGTCGATGTTAGCTGAATTAATAAGTTTAAATCCAGGATTGACAGGGTATGGAGCCAAGGAGGAAGGCTGAAGTTAGATCAGCCATGAACCCATTGAATGGTGCAACAAGCTAGAACAGCTGAATAACCTACTCCTGTTTCTTATCTTCCAATCAACCTCTTCATCGAATATTTATCCAATTTTCACTTCAAAGAAGCAAACGTTTCTGCCTCAACCACTTCCTGTGACAAAGCATTCAATGTTCCAATGTTAGGAAATTTGTTCTCATTTCTTTCCTTATTCTCTTAATGACAATTTTAAATTATCCACCCTAGGTCATTGTGCATAGCTCTCAGAAAAAGTAAAAGTTGAAAATCCATGAGTCGGGAGGAGTCAGTTGGGTGTTGATGGCAGTGGTTGCATTCTGGTATAATGTGCCCACATACCCCACTGAGACTGCCAAAATTCATAGCTTTGGAGGAATCCAATTTATCATCTCACTGATGGGCACCCATACCCCTGGGGACGCACAGAGGACACTCGCCCACCGAAGAGCCTACAAATTGTAGCTGAAAAAAGAAGTAAAAGTTTCTGCTTCAACCAATTCCTGTGACAAAGCATTCCAGGCCTCCATAATTAACACTATTTCAGCAAATTTGTTCTTTGTTCTCACACTTTTAATGATAATTTTAAATTGGCCACCCTTGGTCATTGCACTCACCAATCAAAAGAATTAAAGGCTACAAATCACAAGTGGGGAGATGTATCCTGATGTAAACTGCCCATTTACACCATTGAGAATGCCAAAATTCACAGGATTCAAGGAATCACATTTAATTATCATCTCACTGCTAGGCGCTCATGCCTAGGTGCTCATGGGGCACATAGAGGGCACTCGCCCACTGAAGAGCCTGCAAATTTTAGCCAAAAGGTATCATGCCAGGGGAGGTGTCAGAATGCCCACCTCAGAAACAGAAAGCTCTCAGTGGTCCCAATGATGAGGGACTGCATTTTATTAACAAACAAAATTGGATATCTGTTCGGCAATCAAGGACATGATTGCAGCCTTGAACCCCAGATGGGACGCTCTACACAGGGAGTTCATGCCACCAGGCCCAGGCCTACTTAAACCTATGGCCTTGTTTAGGTCTCCAAATGGCCATTTTGGAATCCCACATGTAGGGCCAAGACCCAACATATTTGGACCCTGGCCTAATTTGTGGCTTTTCTCACACACTTCTCTGTGTCAATGAAAAATCTCTGAGTATCTCAAGCCTCTCCTCACTGGAATCATTCTGAAAGACTCTCCATGACTAAATAAAATTAAAAGCATGCTTCAAAAAAAAAGGAACCTTGAACCATGTTTTAAAACTGATTCACAAACTAATAAAGATGGTCTCCTGCAGTTTATCAAGAGTATATTTATTCACTTATCAGTGTGCAGTTTTACAATGTCTTTCATGTGAAGCTGCAGAAGTTTCTAGAATTCATTAGATATAGAGTGAGCTTCATTTGGCCTTACATTGTCATAATAATGATTGAAGAATGGTTTCATGCACACCTTTGAAGAAAGGCAAGAATCCAAACACCACACTTCCTCAATACTGGTCCAATACTGCACTTAATATTATCAAACTGCTAGAAGGACAACACTCTTTAACACCTTCACCTATCCAGAACTGAGTGTTAGTTTTCTTGTATGATGGATCTTAAAATACTCACAGAATCACAGAATTGTTACAGCGCAGAAGGAGGTCATTCGACCCATCGTGTCAACATCGGCTCTATGAAAGAGCAACTCCCTCAGTTCCATTCCGCTGTTTTCTCCCCAAAACCCTGCACATTCTTCCTTTTCATAGAACTGTTTAATTCCCTTTTGAATGCTTCAATTTAACCTGCCTCCACCACGTTCTCAGGCAGCACATTCCAGACCTTAACCACTCGCTGCGTGAAAAAGATTTTCCTCATGTCACTTTTGCTTCTCTTACCAAATACTTTAAATCTGTGCCCTCTCATTCTTGATCCTTTCACGAGTGGGAACAGTTTCTCTTTATCTATTCTGTCCAGACCCCTCATGATTTTGAATACCTCTATCAAATCACCTCTCCGTCTTCTCTTCTCCAAGGAAAACAGCCCTAACTTCTCCAATCTATCTTCATGACTGAAGTTCCTCATCCATGGATTCATTCTCATGAATCTTTTCTGTACTCTCTCCAATGCCCTTCCTCAAGTGCGGTGCCCAGAATTGGACGCAATACTCCAGCTGAGGTCGAACTAGTGTCTTACACAATAATAATAATATATTCTGATGAAGTTCTGATGAAGGGTTACTGACCTGAAACGTTAACTCTGCTTCTCTCTCCACAGATGCTACCAGACCTGCTGAGTATTTCCTGCATTTCTTGTTTTTATTTCAGATTTCCAGCATCTGCAGTATTTCGCTTTTATCTTAGTGTCTTATACAAGTTCAACATAACTTCCTTGTTCTTGTACTTTATGCCCCTATTAGTAAAGCCTGGCAACATCTTCGTAAATCTCCTCTGTACTCTCTCGAGTGCAATTACATTCTTTATGTAATGAGGTGACCAGAACTGTACACAGCACCAAGTTGTGGCCTAACCAATGAGTTATACAGTTCCAGCATAACCTCCCTGCTCTTATATTCTATACCTTGACTAATAAAGGAAAGGATTCCATATGCCTTCTTAACCATCTTATCGACCCATCCTGCTACCTTCAGGGATCTGTGGACATTCACTCCAAGGAGCCTCACTTCCTCTATACTTCTCAGTATTTTCCCGTGAGTCCTTTGCCTTGTTTGACCTCCCCAAATGCATCACTTCACAATTCTGCAGGTTGAATTCCATTTGTAACTTTTCTGCCCATCTGACCAGACCAACAATATCTTCCTGCAGCCTACAGCTATTCTCCTCGCTACCTACCACACGGCCAATCTTTGTGTCATCTGCAAACTTCTTGATCATGCCCCCTACATTTACATCCAAATTGTTAATATATAGCACAAAAAGCAGGGGACCCAGTACTGAGCCCTGCAGAATGCCACTGGAAACATCATCCATTCACTAAAACACCAGCCAAAAATTACCCTTTGTTTTCTGCCAATTTTGTATCCACCTTGCTGCATTTCCCTTGATCCCGTGGGATTTTATTTTTTTAATCAGTCTGCCATGTGGGACTTTGTCAAAAGCCTTCCTAAAATCTATGTAGACCACATCAACTGCACTACCCTCATCTATCTTCCTTGTTACCTCTTCAAAAAATTCGATCAGCTTGGTAGAATGATCATAGAATGTTATTGTTTATCACAAGGGGAATTGAATACAAAAGTAGGGAGGTTATGCTTCAGCTATACAGGACATTGGTGAGACCACATCTGGAGTATTGTGTACAATACTTGTCTCCTTATTTAAGGAAGGATGTGAATGCATTGGAGGCAGTACAGAGAAGGTTTACTAGTCTAATACCTGGAATGGGCGGGCTGTCTTATGAGGAAAGATTGGACAGGCTAGGCTTGTATCCTCTGGAATTTAGAAGAGGTGACTTGATTGAAACATAAGATCCTGAGGGGTCTTGACAGGGTGGATGTGGAAAGGATGTTTCCCCTTGTGGGAGAATCTCTAACTAGGGGTCACTGTTTAAAAATAAGAGGTCACCCATTTAAGACAGAGATCCGGAGAAATTTTTTCTCTCAGAGAGTTGTGAGTCTTTGGAATTCTCTTCCTCAAAAGGCAGTGAAAGCAGTGTTTTGAATATTTTTAAGGCAGAGGTAGACATATTCTTAATAAGCAAGGAGGTGAAAGGTTATTCAGGGTAGGTGGACATGTGAAGTAATAAGTTCAGCCATGATCTTATTGAATGGCGGAGTAGGCTCGAAGTGCCGAGTGACCTACTCCTGCTCTTACTTCGTATGTTCATACGTTTGTTTGTATGGTCAAACAAGATTTACCCTTATCAAATGCATGCTGACTATCCTTGATGTGCCTTTCTAAGTGACAGTTTATCCTGTCTCTTAGAATAGGTTCCAATAATTTGCCCACTACTGTGGTTAGACTGACTGACCTATAATTATTCGGTCCATCCTTCGCTCCCTTTTTAAACAAAAGTACAACGTTAGCAGTTCTCCAATCCTCTGGTACCACACCTGTATCCTGTGAGGACTGAAAAATGACGGTCTGACCTTCTTCTATTTCCTCTCTTGCTTCTTTTAACAGCCAATGCTACATTTCTTCTGGCCCTGATGATTTATCAACTTTCAAGGATGCTAATCCCATTAATACTTCCTCTCCCTCTATTGTTATGACCAGGTAAGAAAGGGGTCTAGGGATTCCCTCTCAGCCTTTGCCTAGTTTAACCCCAACAGGGTTTAATTTTAAAACCACCATATTTTTAGCTCCCCCTCAGTGAATCCTTGTTCACTGCTTTCAATAGTAAGGCAAAGAAATCAATCAGACAGGTTTTCTTAGATTTAAACAAGAAAGGTGGAAGTTTATTAATCTGAAACTCTAATTCGGTTAACGACTACGAATACGCGACAGGACCACGCTAGCATGCATACACAGTAAACACACACACAGATAGAGACAGAAAAAGTAGAAGG
Organism: Heterodontus francisci; assembly: GCF_036365525.1. Taxonomy (NCBI): domain Eukaryota; kingdom Metazoa; phylum Chordata; class Chondrichthyes; order Heterodontiformes; family Heterodontidae; genus Heterodontus; species Heterodontus francisci. The sequence continues at coordinate 163,769,153 of NC_090372.1, read as the reverse complement.
AATAAAGGAGAAAATGGTGAGGCAATGGCTGGGCTTCTATTTACGATCCTTAAAGTTCGATGTAGAGTCTTTGGTTGCCAGAAAGTCTTGTCATTTTGTTGGGGTCCAGTGCATGCTTTAAAACCTTTTTTCATGTATGAGTCTTTTCTCTCTTGAGGTTTAAGTGACTTCAGTGGATCCGGAGAATAGTGAAAGAGAGAGAGCCAGCAAGGAGAGAGGATCTTGTTCCAAGTTCAGTTGCAATTGGCAGTCTGCCCCAAGCTATCCTGTGAGCAGTTCAAAACCAGACCTGGGCCAGCAGGTTAGTCATGTGACTCGCTTTTTTAACAAACTCCTGCACTTGTGGATTCCAAAGCTCTCTGTGGGGGAGTGTACTGCTGTCGCTTACACTGACAAGATATGGATCACCATTGCCTTGTCCAATCTCTGTTAATTGAATCAGTGAGTAATTCTATTGTCTCTCCAAGCACTGTCTCTTGGCATGCAAATGTTTTTCCAGCCACTGCTGATTTCATTAAACAACTCATCTCTCCACTCCAGCAACAGTTTAAAATTAATGTTCATGTGATGAAATTAATATGCCTCATTCTTGCCAGGTGGGGGTCTTCATGACACTATGTTTATCACATCCAATACTTCCCACTCCTCCTCCTTAACTACAAAATCTGCATCGTCCCCCTCTTTTGTGAAGACAGAAGTAAAGTATTCATTAAGAACCATACCAAAATCTTCCACCCCGACACATAGATTACCTTTTTGTGTTTTTACGGGCCCTACTCTCTCCTTAGTTATCCTCTTACTCTTAATGTATTGATAAAACATCTTTGGGTTCACCATGATTTTGCTTGTCAATATTATTTCATGCCCTCTCTTTGCTTTCCTAATTTCCTTTTCGATTTCATCCCTCCACTTTCTATACTCCTCTCGGCTTTCTGTCGTATTGAGTTCTCGGTGTCGGAAATAAGCTTTCCTTTTCTACCTTATCTTATCCTATAGGCTCCTTGATATCCGTGGGGTTCTAGATTTGGCTGTTTCACCCTTTTTCTTTGTGGGAACATGTTTACTTTGAACCCCTTGAATCTCCCTATTAAATGCCTCCCACTGCTCTGACGCTGATTTACCTTCTAGCTGTTTCCAGTCCACTTTCGCTAAATGACTTCTCAGTTTAGTAAAATTGGCCTTGCCCCAATTGAGAACTCTAATTCTAACTCCTGTTTTATCTCTGTCCTTTTACATAATTATGGTAAAACTGACTGAATTGTGATCACTCCCACCAAAATGCTCTCCCACTGCCATTCCGTCCACTTGCTCAGATTCATTTCCTAAAACTAAGTCTTAAAACTGTGCCCTCTCTTGTTGGATTTGCTACATACTGGCCAAAAAATTTCTCCTGAATGCACCTCAAGAATTCTACTCCCTCACAGCTGTAATAGTTTCCTTGACCAAAATGCCACTTTCCCTCCTTTCTTATCCTCCTCCTGATCCTGTAACCAGGAACGTTGAGCTGCCATTCCTGGTCATTAATATAGATCAGGAAAAGCACGGGTCCCAACACTGATTCCTGTGGAACTCCACTACAAACCTTCCTCCAGCCCGAAAAACATCCATTAACTACCACTCTTTGTTTCCTGTCACTCAGCCAATTTCGTATCCATGTTGTTACCGTCCCTTTTAATCCATGAACTACAAGTTTGCTCACAAGTCTGTTGTGTCACACTGCATCAAATGCCTTTTGAAAGTCCCTGTTCACCACATCAACAGCATTGCCCTCATTAACCCTCTCAGTTACCTCCTCAAGAAACTCCAGCAAGTTTCTTAAACATGATTTTCTCTTAAGTAATCCATGCCGGCTTTCCTTCATTAATTCGCATTTGTCCATGTGACTATTGCTTTTGTCCCGAATTATTTTTTCCAGAAGTTTTCCCACCACCGAAGTTAAACCGACTGGCCTGTAGTTGCTGGGCTTATCTTTACGCCTTTCTTTGAACAAGGGTGTAACGTTTGCAATTCTCCTGTCCTCTGGCCCCACCCCCGAGTCGAAGGAAGGCTGAAATATTATGGCCAGTGCCTCTGCGATTTCCACCCTCACTTCCCTCAGTATCCTTGTATGCATCTTATTCGGCCCTGGTGCTTTATCCACTTTAAATACAGACCGCCTATCTAATACTTCCTCTTTATCAATTTTAAATCCCTCCAGTGTCTGACTTACCACCTCTTTCAACATTGCCTGGGTTTCATCTTCTTCCTTGGTAAAGACAGATGCAAAGTATTCATTTAATACCTCAGCTATGCCCTCTGCCTCCATGTGTAAATCCCCTTTCTGGTCCCTAATCAGCCCCACTCCTCCTTTTACCAACCTTTTACTATGTATATGCCTATAGAAAACTTTGGTATTTCCTTTAATGCTAGCTGCCAGTCTGATTTTATGCTTTGCTCTCTCTTTGTTTCTCTTATTTGCTTTTTCACTTACCCTCTGGACCTTCTACATTCAGCCTAGTTCACAATAGTATTTTCACCTGGCATCTGTCATAGGCACACTTTTTCTTCTTCATCTTAATCTCTACCTCTGTTGTCAACCAGCGAGCTCTGGATTTGTTTGCTCTACTTTTCCCCTTCGAGGGAAGATACCTTGACTGTGCCCGAACTATCTCTTCTTTGAAGGTAGCCCATTGTTCATCTACCAGTTTTCCTGCCAACCTTTGACTCCAATTTATTCACCCAGCTCCATTCTTACCCCATTGAAGTTGGCCTTCCCCCAGTTAATTATTCTTGCCCGGGATTGTTCTTTGTCCTTTTCCATAGTCAGCCTAAACCTTATGATACAATGATCACTGTCCCCTAAATGCTCTCCTACTGATACTTGATCCACTTGGCCCACCTCATTCCCAAAAAAAAGGTCTAACAGTGTCTCCTTTCGCATTGCACTAGGATCATATTGTTGCAGAAAATTTTCCTGAACACACTCTAGGAACTCTTGCCCTTCATTACTATTATCCTAGTCTATGTTTGGATAATTAAAGTCCCCCATTATAACTACCCTATATTTTTTCACTATGCACCCTCTAATACCTATACCCTATAATATTGCCTGCTGCTTTGTTCCAAAATCTTACAGAGTGTAGGAAACTTGAATTGAAGGTAAAATATACATTGAGTGAGAAAATGCAGGCAGCAGAATAAATGCATCTTCAGCAGCAGATACTTAGTCCACAAAAGGTTTTCCTTTTAAATTCAGACTTTGGCAGCTGTAAAATTTACAGTTTACAGTTAGGTTCTGAAATTTAGGGATTCTATCAGATCTCTGGTGTAACTCTGGCAGGAGGTCAGTGGAACACCAAGGGAAATGAAGGAGACTGGTTATGTTGGGTTTTCATCATTTTTGAGAGTTTCCAAGCAGCCTTGTAAGGGATGGACCCCACTCTGTGTCAAATCTGCCCATTAAGAATGGCTTGTGGAAGTTTGGAACTCTCTTCCACAAATGGCAATTGATGCCAAATCAATTGTTAATTTTAAAGCTGAAGTTAGAATATTTTTGTTATCCAAAGATATTATGGGTTCTGGAGTATATGGAGTTCACTCACAGATCAGCCATGATCTCATTGAATGGCAGAACAGGCTCAAGGGGTTAAATGGTCTGCTCCTGTCCTATGTTCCTCTGATCTGTAAAAAGTTCATGCCCACAGTCACCTTCACAGCTATTGGAAATGTGGTCCTTGCCCAGCTCTGAGCATGCAGGTTGTGGCTGCAGCAGGTGGCAGATTTCATTGAGGACATCCTTACTGAAGTGCAGCTATCTTACACATTGTTCCTTGCTGAGGTTAAGGTGGGAGAATTGCTCCCTGAACACCCTGGAAGAAAATGGCTTCTCCTGAGAGTCCTTCTCCCCCTCCTCCTTTCCCATCTTCTAGCAGCCTGCACTACTCTGTGTCACCTCTGCTCATTCTCCCAATCATGCTGTATTCCAAGGGGAAGGCCTTCTACCCAAGCCTGGGAGCAACTAGTTTATGCCAAAGCCTTGACGTCAGGACCAAGTCCTTCAGCACCTGCTGCATTGTAGACTTCAGCAACTTTAAAAAGCCGTAGAATGAACCAACCACTAACAATAGCAACAGCCAGTAGAAATCAATCAGCAACGAACCCCTTTAAATGACACTGATTGTAGGTAGTTCTTGCTGCTGAATCCGTGTTTAGACATGCGTAATCAAGAGGTATTACCTGGGACTTTGAACTCCAAATTGGCAGTGCTGGTGTCAAATCAGCATCACGGGCTGACTGACGTCATGATCTGCCTACTCTGCATACTCCAGCGGAAGTTCACTCTGTGAGCTGTCACCCTCACCAATGTTGTGTCCAGCACTATTTGCACCAGAAATGTGCACGCACAGCCCATGAACCACAGACGCCATTTTAGAAATCCAAGAGCACTAGTAGCACCCGAAAAACAGGTGCTGCTGATCCGAATTTTGCGTCTCTGCAATTTCAAAGGTGATCAGAGGAACTGTGTTAAAAAATTAAACTCTTTTGAAGTTTAGATCCATGACAGCTCTATGCTGACATAGTGACTGATATGTTAAATACGTTAAAAACTGTAACTGAGGTTTTTCAGCTGGCTGTTGAAAGGCCTTCTCTTCTCAGTTCACAAATTTGGTTGATATCTGATTAAAATCTAACCTGTCTGGAGAGTTATTTGCTTTGAGATTGAAACAATGCCATGGATGTTCCTTGCTGCTCTGAGGAAAGAAATAACAGAGTACATGAATACTTCACTTACTGATAACCATCACAGTTCAAGGTGGGTTGATATTTGTCTGGCAGAATGATAGATCCACAAGTTTACATCTTTCATATTTCTGGCAATGACATGAAGGTGAATAAATTAACACTCATCAATTGTTGTAATTGTTTGAACTGTGGACTCATGTTAAAGAAAAAAGTCAAAATCTCAAAGATAACAAAACCAAAGTGAACCAGGATGAATCAATGAAATATCTGAGATGAGGAGAAGGATCAAATAATGGGCTGAAAGTAACCTGCAACTTGGGAATTTTCCTATTCTGTCTTCTGATTTATATAATTGTATGTAACATTTCATCATGCACTGCTAAGATAAATGGTTCATGGTACATGATTTGAAGCAATTTGGGAAGAAAATCAAGTGAATTGACTTAAAAGAATGTGGGCAAATGATAAAACAATGCACAGGTAATTAAAAGGATTGTTTAAAGAAATAAATAGTCAGACATGTTATATCAGAATAACAAAAACTATCAGGAATAATTGATCTCAAAGGTAGTATGTACAAAGGTATTATTACTTAAATTAGATTCAACGAGGTGTTAAATGGTTTTATAAACAATTGAATTCCATATATTATATTGGATAAATAAATGGAAATCTGGAAATCAGATGGTGTAAGGTGAGAAGATTTGGATTGGAGTGTTTTTCCAGGTATAATGTAGTGTGGTATGACTTCACCTTTAAGACACTGTACCTTTAAGTGATCAGGCCACTGATGCAACTGATGACAGGATCAGACATTTATAAGGAGGAGGCACCATTTTGAGAGACACATTCACCACATGGCTTACAAAGAGCAGACACAGACCAGCGAGGAAAGGACCTGGAAGTCTTGCAAGCAAAGTGAAATTGTTCTGCATCTGTTCCTGTGCCATTGCCATTGCCATTGTACCTGCTGTTAATAAGCAGATAGAGTTTTTGGAGTGGAATCAGTTAACTTATTAGAGGATAATATACACAAGGAATTTGTGAATTAGAAACTATCTGAAGATATTAATTTTAGGTAATGAGGGGGTTTGGAAAGTCCCAGATTCCTATTACTTTTCCAGGATAAGTAGTTACTGCCTTGGAGACTGTGATTTGCTGCACAGTTCATCATAAGTATGTGGTTTCACTCTGGGTGAAGAATTCCCAAACTGTACCACCCAGGTCGATTGATGGAACTTAAAGAGAATTAATGTTCAGACTGAGGGTAACGTTGCTTTACACACCATTTGTATGGTTTAGTGATGAACATTTTGCCATGCACCAGCAAAAATAAAAACATTTTTCATCCTCAAACTGGGGAACTTTAAGATAACCTATTACATACATATATGTGTAACATCAACATTTGGTTTAATCATATATGGTAAGGTTTTGTTTTTATTTTTACTTAGAAATAGCTTGTGGATTTGTATTGTAACTAGAAATAATGAACTGGTTAAATTGTTCATTCCCAGGATGCTTTCGAGCAGGAGAGTTCTCCCGGGTGTCCCGGTCAATATTTATTCTCCAATCAGAGCTGCTGGAAATGCAAGCTGATTATACCACAGCAAGCGTCACAGAGACCTCAGTGAATAATGGGACAAGCAGTGTATTTCCTTCACCACTGAGATTTAAGGATTGAGAAATGAACAGCGAAAGGACTGAGGAGAATGGTGAATTAGTTGGGCGAATTCAATATCATATCAGGTACAGAAAGAGAAAGAAAGATATGGAAAGAAGGATTGGGTTAGGAGAAAAAAAAGAGACGGAAAGAAAAAGTAAGAAAAAAAATGTAAAAGGTTTCAGAGTTTCAAGCTGACGATGGGGTAAGCATGGACTTCTTACTTTCCCCCTCTTTCCTCAACCAACCCTACCCCTGTGCCTTTCACCTTCCAAATGCCCAAGAACTGTCACCTGATCAAGCACTGATGTGAGAGCATTAAGTGCAAGAGGAGCAGGACACTGATGAAGGAGAAATAGCTGAAAGGCCTGCAGCCAGGGCAGGGGCAAAGAATGGAGCAGGTGCTAGCTGCAGGTGCTAGATCTCCAAAGGGCAAGGTTGCACATGAGTTCTGCTGCAGATGAATCAGTTCTGAAACTTGATGGGGCAGCATATTAAAAAAGGCTGAGGGGCATGCACACAGAAATGCTTAATATATTGGCAGGCCTTCCAGAAAGTCTGATGTCACTGTCAAGGAACATAGAGCAGTCTGGTTCCAACTTGACACAGGGTTTTGCACAGAGCTTGGAGCCCATCCTTTCCAGAGTGGAAGTGATGGTGAATTCCCTGAGAAATCTAGCGTTCCTCTAATTCTGGCCTCTTGATCTTTCCTGAATTTAATTGCTCTACCATTTGTGGCCATGCCTTCAGCAGCCAGGGCCCGAAGCTCTGGAATTCCCTCCCTAAACCTCTCCGCCTCTCCACCTCACTTTTCCCCTTTAAGAAGCTCCTTAAAACCTACCTCTTTGACCTAGATATCTGTTCTAATATCGCCTTGTATGGCTTTGTGTCGTATTTTGTTTTATAATGCCTCTGTGAAGCAGCTTGGGACATTTAATAATATTAAATTAAATTAAAGATATATGAGACTTAGCAGTTGGCAGGAAAAAAGACAGAAGTGCAAGGAGAGAGCCAACTGTGTAACAGCCCCAACAACCAATTTTATCTGCAGCGCCTGTGGAAAAGTCTGTCACTCTAGAATTGGCCTTTATAGCCACTCCATGCGTTTCTCCACAAACCACTAACCACCTCTAGGCGCTTACCCATTCTCTCTCGAGACAAGGAGGCCAAAGAAGAAGAAGAAGAACGATGCTCTATAAATATAACTTGTTGTTGAATATTCAGCATCATTACAATGTAAAATCCTTTAATTCAGTCTGTTCACTTGGATTTAATATAGGTAAATGTGTGCGATCATTTTCCCAGTATCTCCACTTCCCTTTGTAAATTACTATTGAATCTGCTCCCACCAACCCTTCAGGCAGTGCGTCCAGATCATAACTTGTAAAAAAAAAATCTCCTCATCTCTATCCTGGCTTTTTTACTAATGATCTTCTCTCATTGTCCTCTGGCTACCGACCAGATCTACTGATCTACTTGATCAAAACTCTCATAAATTTGGAACATTTCTATTAAGTCTCCTCTTCAACCTCCTGGCTGGGAAATTGGACTCCTTAATGTCCATTGTTTTGATGCTACAATTGCTGATTTGCCTCCAAAATGGTGCCTGCAGCAGGAATGCACACGTCTGTTCCTAGCCAGGCTGGACGGCATCTTAGTGAAGACGTGACTGCGGTTTCGTGGACCGTGTGCTGGAAGTATCCGAACATCAATCAGCGTGTAGCACGGATTTAGTACCAGTACTGCCGTCCCCATGTTATGCATACAGCACCGACTCCAGGGATGACTATTTGCCCAGGGACTTGGGACCATCCCGCAGTGTCATGAAAGTGCTTCTATTTTTTTTAAATATTTATATTTCTTGAGTACTTTTATTTTAGAATTATATGGACATTGGTTCATTTGGGAAAACTGAAAAGATTCCATGGATGTGTTTTTTTTCACAAGGGTCACTGAGAGGTCTTATTTGAAAACAAACCTTTACTGGATGTCACATGTCTCAAGCTCAATAAACAACAGAAACCTTGGTGACATGCAGAAGATGTTTACAGAGAAGTGACATGTCAAGATTTATGATGGTCAGGAGGTTTTGCTTTTGGGATAATGTTTCGGTTCATTTGGGGTGTGAACTGTGTTGAAAGCAGTTGGGTTTGTAGCCTGCTGAATAACACCCAGTTCATCTTTATCTACCTCTGAAAAACCCTGCAAATCTAGTGTCTGAGAGCTAAAACCCTTGATGCTGCATTTCTCCTAAGACGTTCACGGAAAGCCTGCCAGATTACTTTTCAATGCCGCCTGAAAAGAACTGCTCCAGAAAAGATCCCAGTGACCCATCTATGTGTTCTTGGATGTAAGACTGTATGGCATTTTTAGGACACAACATCTCATCCTTTTTTGTCAATAATTAACAAGTATTTGGCCAAAGTATTCTTTTTTTGCTTTTTTTTTGTGAAAGACCTCTGCAGAGAAAATGTCTTCTTTTTCCTTATCCAGTTTGTGTGTGTGTGTGTGTTGGGTATTGGGGACTTTCATATTTCAATCTGTGTGTTAATGCTTTGCTTCATTAGTGGATAAGTCCTGTTTTATAATAAACTGATTTTTTTTGTTTATTATTTGGTGTATTTTATTCTGGGATAAGGAGCAGAGTATAAGATTGACCGTATCATAAACATCGTAAACATTTAAGTATATGTTGTGACCAGTGGAGAAGTGGAACTAGAAAAGACAGTGCACTCCTCCCACCTCAGTTGTAACAGCAGACAAACCCTTGCAGAAGGACAGGCTAGTGGAGGGACCATGCGTGTCACACCAAAAGATGATGGAACCTGGGATATGGCCATCAGGGGTAGTCACACGGAGATCATGTCCAGAGTTTTATGGCCCCCCAACGAGCGGGCTGGTGGCAGGGTGGGGGTCATAAAATTGAGTGGGAGGCAGAGTGTGCTGTTCCTGAAGCCTCCCACCTCTGCTGCCATTTTACACGGGGCGGCAGCAGGGAGAAACGGCCCGCCAACCCCAGGACAATCAAGGCCCTTAAGTGACAAATTAACTGGCACTTAAGGACCTTGCCGGCCGCTGCAGGTAAAATACCCACAGCGGCCAGACAGCAAAGAACACTGCCAAGTAAACTCTGGAGGCCTCCTTGCAAGCTGGGGGCTCCCTCCTGATCAGGCACACTGTGCCCCACGGAGGGCCACCCTCTTGGCCCAACCACCCCCAACTCACTTCACTACCCTTCAACCTCCCAACCGACCCCCCCTTGCCTCGCCGGGTCCCAGCCAAACGTCACTTGCAAGGCCCAAAAAACTTACCTTTGTTCCAAGGCCGTCCATCCTGTTGCTGCTGTTGACTGGGTGTAGTCCCAGCAGTGGGCAGCAATCCTGGTGGCGCTGTTGGGACTAAGAGCTCCATTAGGTGGGACTCGCTGCCTCAAGGAGGTGGATGTCCCGCCCAAAGCCAATTAAGGGCCTGGAGAGTGAAAAATCCTGGTGCAGTTCCCAGGCCTCGTGGAGCCAGGCTCGCCACTGACTTTTCGGCCGGTTGGCAAGGTCTCCTGTCCAACATTAAATTCTGGCCCATGCTTCCAACAAGGGTGTAATGGGTAATGGAACTGTTGTGCATGATATTACAGCTCAGACAACAGCATATGCCTTCCTTATACTGAATACAATATAACCATTATCCCCAATATCCACACCAGCACTTTTTAGAGGAATGGTCAACTACTTGTAGGTTGGTTGATGATTGATTTCTACTGACTTTTGCTGTGATTGCAGAGGTGTTTGGTGGTTTGTGGAGTTACTTAAAGTCATAAAAATCCATAGGGAATAGTGTGGTTAAGGAATTTCGGACATCAAAGATTCTACACAGAACATTTGTTCCCAGACGCAGTTGCAGTAGGAGGCATTCCACTTGCACTACAGCATGGCCCCCTCCTGAAGTCCCCTGTATTACAGATGCCAGACTTCAGCCTGCGTGATATCAAGAAACGACTGAAGGCACTGGATACTGCAAAGGCTATAGGTCCTGACAATATTCCGGCAATAGTACTGAATACCTGTGCTCCAGAACTTGCCGCACCCCTAGCCAAGCTGTTCCAGTACAGCTACAACACTGGCATCCACCCGGCAATGTGGAAAATTGCCCAGGTATGTCCTGTACACAAAAAGCAGGACAAGTCCAACCCAGGCAATTACCGCCCCATCAGTCTACTCTCAATCATCAGTAAAGCGATGGAAGGTGTCATCAACAGTGCCCTCAAGCAGCACTTGCTTAGCAATAACCTGCTCAGTAATGCTCAGTTTGGGTTCTGCCAGGGCCACTCAGCTCCTGACCTCATTACAGCCTTGGTTCAAACATGGACAAAAGAGCTGAACTCAAGCGGTGATGTGAGAGTGACTGCCCTTGACATCAAGGCAGCATTTGACTGAGTGTGGCATCAAGGAGCCCTAGCAAAACTGGAGTCAATGGGAATCAGAGGGAAAACTCTCTGCTGGTCGGAGTCATACCTAACGCAGAGGAAGATGGTTGTGGTTGTTGGAGGTCAATCATCTGAGCTCCAGGACACCACTGCAGGAGTTCCTCAGGGTAGTGTCCGAGGCCAAACCATCTTCAGCTGCTTCATCAATGGCCTTCCTTCAATCATAAGGTCAGAAGTGGGGATGCTCGCTGATGATTGCACGATGTTCCGCACCATTCGCTACTCCTCAAATACTGAAGCAGTCCGTGTAGAAATGCAGCAAGACCTGGACAATATCCAGGATTAGGCTGATAAGTGGCAAGTAACATTCGCGCCACACAATGGCCAGGCAATGACCATCCGAGAGAATCTAACCATCTCCCCTTGACATTCAATGGCATTACCATCGCTGAATCCCCCACTATCAACATCCTAGGAGCTACCATTGACCAGAAACTGAACTGGAGTAGTCATATAAATACTGTGGCTACAAGAGCAGGTCAAAGGCTAGGAATCCTGAGGCGAGTAACTCACCTCCTGACTCCCCAAAGCCAGTCCACCATTTACAAGGCACAAGTCAGGAGTGTGATGGAATACTCTCCACTTGCCTGGATGGGTGCAGCTCCAACAACAGTCAAGAAGCTCGACACCATCCAGAACAAAGCAGCCCGCTTGATTGGCACGCCATCCACAAACATTCACTCCCTTCACAACCGACGGACAGTGGCAGTAGTGTGTACCATCTACAAGATGCACCGCAGCAACGCAACAAGGCTCCTTCAACAGAACCTTCCAAACCCGCAACCTCTACCACCTTGAAGGACAAGAGCAGCAGATGCATGGGAACATCACCACCTGAAAGTTCCCCTCCAAGTCACACACCATCCTGACTTGGAACTATATCGCCATTCCTTCACAGTGTCCGCTTGGCCACAATACAAAAACAAAAGCCACCACAAAATAAACATTGCAAACCAAATTTATAAATCAAACAATGCCATATTGCATACAAACACCAACTAATCACCTTTGTGCATTCCGTTATTGTCTGCCGTCTGTTTGCCTTTGCCTGTCCTAGTGCTCTTATGCTACCCCAGTGACTGCAACATGGCTGGAGGAAGGCTGTTGACTTTCACACGGGGAGACTGCAAATGGCCTTGCAGCAGATTGTACCACCTCAGCATGGGTAGTAGCAGTCTGGGCTGATTGCCTGACAGGCAACAGCAAGGGGTGTGTTGGAGTGACAGTGGTGGGAGCACAAATGCTGTCATCCTGAGAGGACACCAGGTTCATGCCAATGCTCTAGGATGGAGTCTCAGAAATTCTAATAATCTCTGGAGGACAGATTGTTGGAACGCCATGACACCCTGCAGGCTCTTTGAACACTGGAATCTGCTATCATGATGGCAGCAGTCTGAGCTTGTGTGGCAGCGAGCTGAACTTTCAGTCTGACCTTCCAGTACAACACCCAGCCATTGAGTGGCTTCTGCTTCTGCTTCAATGGCTATTACATACTCCATCACTGTTGGATCCACTAGTGTGATATTAGGGATGGCTATCATTTCCACACCGAGAAGGATGGACTCCAAGCTCGGCACAAAGCCCTGTGCTACGTTAGTGATGGACTCTATGCTCCCTAACATTGCACACAGGCTTTCTGGCAGCCTGCCAAAGCATCAAGCATTTTATTGTGTATACCTATCAGCTTTCCTCTGTCGGCTGCCCTGTCGACGCCCTCTTCTGAATCCTCTGCAGCAGACAATGACATTTGGATATTTGGAGGTAGCTGATTTGTGTCCAGTACACTCTCTGGCATGGGTGGGCCCTTCTTGGCCTGGCAGGCTATTGTTGCTCTCATCATGTAGCTTCACGGACCGACGCAGCTGCAACTTCGTCCTCCTTCCATCGGAGGTGCTGCATCACTCCACAGGGGTCCAAGCATACAGGTGTATGAGACCCATGTAAGGTGACCTCTGGGACGGCAGATCACGATTGATGCAGTGACAACCCTACCTTGGCAGCTGAGTTTTTGACTATTCTCTCGGTAGAGCCACTGATTTACTTCAGAGCCCAACCTTACTGATGGCCCACCGTCTGTTTCAGCAGTGTGACTGAATAACCAACACGATGGCAAACACGAGGGGACATAGCTTTAAGTTGAGGGGTGATAGATAGAGGACAGATGTCAGAGGTAGTTTCTTTACACAGAGAGTAGTAGGGGCATGGAACGCCCTGCCTGCAACAGTAGTAGACTCGCCAACTTTAAGGGCATTTAAGTGGTCATTGGATAGACATATGGATGAAAATGGAATAGTGTAAGTCAGATGGTTTCACAGGTCGGCGCAACATCGAGGGCTGAAGGGCCTGTACTGCGCTGTAATGTTCTATGTTCTATATGTTCTATGTTCTAACCACATCACACGGCTGTTTGGTAACCCTATACAGGACCCCCACTCCATGATTGAAACCTTGCAGAGCCACCGCACACCCACGCAAAGCCGACGGGTCCTCAAACCCCCTTGCAGCACCCTCGAACCACGTTGCAGAGCCACCGAGACTCCAAACCCATTTGCAGAGCCCACAGCAACATAATACGACAACGGCCTCCGAAACTCCGTCTTCCCCTACGCAGCAATGCTCAGGACTGAACAGAAGAACACAAGAAGTAGGAGCAGAAGTAGCCCATATGGCCCATCGAACCTGCTCTGCCATTCAATATGATCATGGCTTAACTTTGGCTTCAATTCCACTTTCCTGCCTGCTCTCCATATCTCTTAATTCCCTGCGAGACCAAAAATCTATCTCTCCCAGCCTTAAATGTCGTCAATGATGGAGCATCCACAACCCTCTGGGGTAGAGAATTCCAAGATTGAGGGTAGTAATTTCTCCTCATTTCAGTCCTGAATGATCGGCCCCTTATCCTGAGACTGTGCTCCCGCATTATAGATTCCAAGACCAGCGGAAACAATCTCTCAACTTCTACCATATCAAGCCCCTTCAGAATCTCGTATGCCTCAATTAGATCGCATCTCATTCTTCTAAATATAAGGCCAAATTTACTCAGCCTCTCATCATAGGACAATCCCCTCATCCCAGGGATCAATTTAGTGAACCTTCGCTGTACTGCCTCCAGTGCAAGTACATCCTTTCCTAAATGTGGAGACCAAAACTGCACATAGTATTCTAGATGTGGTCTCACCAAAGCCCTGTACAATTTTCATAAGACTTCTTTATTCCCGTACGCCAATCCCCTTGCAATAAGCGCCAACATGCCATTTGCCTTCCTAAAAGCCTGCTGCACCTGCATGTTAGCTTTGTGCGTTCCTTGTATGAGTACAGCCAAGTCTTTCTGAACATCAACACTTAACAGTTTCATACCTTTTAAAAAATATTCTGCTTTTCTATTTTTATGACCAAAATGAACAACTTCACACTTCTCCACATGATACTTCATTTACCATATTGTTGCCCACTCACTTAACCTGTCTCCATCTCCTTGCAGCTGCTCTATGTCCTCCCTGTAGCTTCCCTTTCCACTGAGCTTTGTATCATCAGTAAACTTTGATACATTTCTGTCTGTCTCTTCATCCAGGTCATTAATATAGAGTGTAAATAACTGAAACCCCAGCACTGATCCTTGCAGCACACCACTTGAAAATGCCCCATTTATACCCACTCTCTGCTTCCTGTCTGTAAACCAGTCTTCTATCCATGCTAATATAATACCCCCAACACCATGAACCCTTAAATAAAAACAAGAAATGCTTCATTGCTTTCTATTTCCCTCCTGGTCCAGCATTTCTTGTTTTTATTTCAGATTTCCAGCATCCGCAGTATTTTGCTTTTATACCATGAACCCTTATCTTGCCTATTAATCTTTTATGTGGCACCTTATCGAATGCCTTTTGAAAATCCAGGTATATGCATCTACTGGTTCCCCTTTATCTACCCTACTCATTACAGCCTCAAAAAAGTATAATAAATTTGTCAAACAGGATCTCCCTTTAGTAAAACCATGCTGACTTGTTCCAATCATACTATACTTTTCCAAGTGCATTGCTAAGACTTCTTTAATAATAGTTTCCAGCATCTTCCCAACAACTGATGTTAGGCTAACTGGCCTGCAATTCCCTGTTTTCTCTCTACCTCTTTTCATAAAAATTAGTGCAACTTTGTCAGCCTCCAATTTGACGGGACCATTCCTGAATCTAAGGAATTCTGGAAAATCATAGCTAGCTCATCCACTATCTCAGCAGCTATCTCTTTCAGAATCCTGGGATGTAGGCCAGCTAGTCCCAGGGACTTGTCAAATTTTAGTCCCTCAAGTTTTTCCAATACCTTTTCTTAGCTGATATCAATTTCCTTAATTTCCTCACTCTTTTTAGCCCTCAGGTTACTGCATATTTCTGGTATGGAACTTGTGGCTTCTACTGTGAAGACAGATACAAAATATTTGTTCAACCTTCTGTTATTTCCTCATTCCCATGATAATTTCTCCTGTCTCTACCTCCAAGAGACCAATGTCTACTTTTTATGTACTTATAAATGCTCTTCCAATCTGTTTTTATATTGCTGGATAGTTTACTCTCGTATTCTATTTTTTCCCTTTTTATCAACTTTTTGGTGGCCCTTTCTCCCCATCGCTGCAATATGGCCTCTTGCTTCAGTGCCGCCAGGTTTTAACAGTCATGAACCTGAAGGCATGTGAGTGCCATCTGCCATTAATGAAATCGACAGCCTATCATTAAATTGTAATTATTTATATTTAAATGCATTTAAGAGAGTTGTCAGCAACTCAAAATAACTCCATGTTGCGTCAGGGTGTCAATGCCACCATGATCCCTTCCCACCGCTGACAAAATCCGCAACTGATATCAGGGCATCGGATTTCTGGGTGGATGGCTCCGATGTGAATCTGCGTACCCCTGCGCCACCATACTTGTCTCAAATGGCCGCATTAAATATTGCCCACCATGTGATGATCCTGCCTCGAAACTATCCTCTAAATTATATCCAGTGTCAGTTTCTGAGCTGGTATCTGCAAGCATGAGTGTGAGTGACTGTGTCTTCTTGCTGTTTCATTTCTTGCTCCTCCACCGCTGCCTCAGCAGGGTTGGAGATCTTTGGTTTCTGAGAGGATAAAGGCACAAGCGTAGGGTTGTGGTGAGATGATGTGGGGGAAAATCAAGAGGCGCCTGCTTACAGCTTTGTAAAGCAGAAGAGATTGTGGGATGAGGTGGAAGTGGAATGTGAGAAGGAGAATTGGGTATGAAGATATTGTCATCTTCGATAGTTTCAGCCCTGCCGCTGGCAGCAGCCTCAGTGATGGCCACTCCAATCATGTCAGACACAATATCTTACATGGGGACAAGGACATGTAGCCGTACCTGTCCCCTGTTGGTTAGGTGCTTCTGCCTCTGGTTATGTGCTGCCTAGTCCTGTAAAAGAGCAATAAGTGTGTCAGTGAGTGTGGTACAATCTGTTAAGGTGAGGTGGCTGTCATGCTGAAATAGCTGGCAGTGTGTGCAAACTGTGAGATGTGGATGTGAGCCTTGTAGCAGTGCTAAGTGTATGAGGATGAGGTGAAACATATTAATATGAGGGATGAATCCTGATTGATAGAGGTTGTTGGGAGGCGATTGAGTGTTGTGTGGCGAATTAAGCAGGGTCTGATGCGATGGTATAGTTGGTAGGATATGGCATTTGAAGAAGAATTCACTGAGTTATTTCTGATGAATTTATTTAGCAGTCCAATAAATAATGGCATGGCAGTCATCCTCAAGTGTCATGAAGTGAACATCCTGCTGCATGTGGGAACTCCAGGTTACTTCATCTGTACTGGACATGGATCCATTATAGGGTAGTTATAATGGGGACTTTAATTATCCAAACGTAGATTGGGATAGTAATAGTGTAAAGGGCATCGAGGAGCAAGAGTTCCGAGAGTGTGTTCAGGAAAATTTTCTACAGCAGCATGTTTCTAGTCCAATGAAAAATGAGGTACTGCTAGACTTGGTTCTTGGGAATGAGGTGGGCCAAGTAGACCAAATATCAGCAGGAGATCATTTAGGAGACAATGATCATTGTATCATTCGTCTTTGGGCCTCCTTATCTCGAGAGACAATGGATATGCGCCTGGAGGTGGTCAGTGGTTTGTGAAGCAGCGCCTGGAGTAGCTATAAAGGCCAATGGTTTAGGCTAACTATGGAAAAGAACAAAGAAGAATCCAGAGTAAGAATAATTAACTGGGGGAAAGCCAACTTCAATGGGGTAAGGCACCTGAGTTCTGAAGAAGGGTCACTGACCTGAAATGTTAACTCTGCTTCTCTCTCCACAGATGCTACCAGACCTGCTGAGTATTTTCAGCATTTCTTGTTTTTATTTCAATGGGGTAAGAACTGATCTGGAATGGATAAATTAGAGTGAAAGGTTGGCAGGAAAAATGGTAGCTGAACAATGGGCTACCTTCAAAGAAGAGACAGTTTGGACACGGTCAAGGTATGTTCCCTCGAAATGGAAAGGCAGGGTAAACATATTCAGAGCTCCCTGGAAGACAAAAGAGGTAGAGATTAAAATAAAGAAGAAAAGGTGTGCATAAGACAGATGCTCGGTCGAATATACTATTGAGAACCAGGCTGAATATCTATAAACTGTATTTGGTGGGGAGTGGTAGTGGTGGGGAAGGGACGAACTCTGCACCATGTACTGTATGGGAGAGGGAAGGGGTCAACTCTGCGTTATGTTGTGCTGTTTACAGGACTGTCAGCCTTTTAAAATTGGCACAAGCACCTGCTTCTCCAACAGGTGACAACATGAATGGCATCGCTGAGGCCGTCCCACCATGTGATTGGGGGGAGCGGCTGCCGTGTACATGTAAAGTGCCTGCCAAACGCAAAATCACGGCAGGGCGGGGCCCATGCATGGCGGCCACCATTTTCTACACCCGCCGCCACTCCCGGCAGCGGGAGAACAAGATCCAGCCTTGTGTGTGCGGTCACTTATGCATTGTGTTACGACCAGGTGAAGACAGTAAAAGACCCCTAGACACCTGAACGTTTAATAAATTTCACTTTTCTTCTTTAAACCTAAGAAAGCCTGTTTATGCTCATATCTTTGCCTTATAATTGGAAAACACTGTATCTAGGGGTCTTTTACTGTCTTCACCTGGTCTTATTGTAACAGGGTTTAATTTTAAACACACTGTGTTTTGAGCTCCCCCTTGTTCACCACTTTCCAATTATAAGGCGAAGAAATGAGCATAAACAGGCTTTCTTAAGTTCAAAGAAGAAAAGTGAAACTTATTAAACCTTAAACTTAAAGTCTAATTCGGTTAACGTCTATGAATACACGCCACACCCCACGCTAACATGCATACGCGATACGCAAATAGAGACAGAAAAGGGCAGAAGAAAAAATAGAGAGGTTTGAGGCAATATCTGAAGAGTTTCTTGTGACTGGTGATTTGAGCTTGCTGTAGCCCTTTTTTAGGTAGTTTTGCTTTTCATTGGGGCCCAGTATTCTTCTTTAACCTTGTTCACTGTAGAAGACTTTTTTCTCTTGGGGTTCATGTGTCTTCAATGGGTCTTCAGTTCCATGAGAAAGAGATGGGCGCAGACAGGAGAGGGATCTTTTCAGTCCAGGAGCAAACAGCTTTCTGAGTTTTAAAACTCTGTGGCAAGTTCAAATTCAAAAAATTCCAATTGCCAGTTAGTCATGTGACTAAACTGGTCGGACCAGGTCTTCAGTTAATTGGGGAAGCAGGGACTGGGTCTTTTGTTCCAATACTGCCTGCTAGTATGCAAAAAAGGTCTTTCTGGCGAGGGGCCTGGCAATTCCTTGTGATAGGCTCTCTTTTCTTCCCAGCAGCAATTTTAAGTTTTAATGTTCATGTGGCGAAATAATGTGTGCCTCATTTTTGGCAGGTGGTGGCCTGCATGACAATTGACGACATAGCTTTGTAGCATATGAGCAATCCAGACTGTCATCACACTTCCTACCTGCCTTGGGGGAAAAACAATCTTATTCAGCAACCATGCACATCTTCATGAAATCTATCAAACTCTGGTTTTTTACAAGATCATAAGGGCTTAATCATTGGCAAATACTGAACAAATGTGACATTCAAGATCAGCCTGATTAAAACATTATAAAATCATCACATATCAAAGCTTTCCTTTTCTTCTACATTCATTATTCAAACTCCAAAGGGTGTAAAGATAAGCCCAGCAACTACAGGCCAGTCGGTTTAACTTCGGTGGTGGGAAAACCTCGAAAAAATAATTCGGAACAAAATCAATATTCACATGGACAAATGCGAGTTAATTAAGGAAAGCCAGCATGGATTTCTTAAGGGAAAATCATGTTTAACTAACTTGCTGGAGACTTTGAGGAGGTAACAGAGAAGGTTGATGAGGGCAATATTGTTGATGTGGTCGACATGGACTTTCAAAAGGCATTTGATACAGTGCCAAAAAACAGACTTCTGAGCAAATTTGTAGCTCATGGAATAAAAGGGAAAGTAGCAACATGGATACGGAATTGGCTGAGTGACAAGAATCAAAGAGTAGTGGTTAATGGATGTTTTGCGGGCTGAGGAAGGTTTGTAGTGGAGGTCCCCAGGGATCAGTGTAAGGAAACTTGCTTTTCCTGATATATAAATGACCTAGACCTTGATATACAGGGCACAATTTCAAAGTTTGCAGATGATACTGAACTTGGAAGTATTGTGAGCTTTGAAGAGGATAGTGTAGAACTTCAAAAGGACATAGATAAGTTGGTGGAATGGACAGACAGGTGGCAGATGAATTTCAATGCAGAGAAATGTGAAGTGAATAATTTTGGGAGGAACAACATGGAGAGACAATATAGAATTAAAAGGAACAATTCTAAAGGGGGTGCAGAAGCAGAGGGACCTGGGTGTATATGTGCATAAGTCATTGAAGATAGCAGGACAGGTTGAGAGAGCAAGTTAGTTAAACATGAGAGAGCATACAGTATCCTGGGCTTTATTAATAGGGGCATAGAGTACAAGAGCAAGGAGGGGCTCGTATTTGAGGAAAGACATGAGGGTAATGGAGAGAATACAGAAAAGATTCATGAGAATGGTTCCAGGGATGAGGAATTTCAGTTATGAAGATAGATTGGAGAAGTTAGGACTGTTTTCCTTGCAGAAGATAAGGCTGAGAGGTGATTTGATAGAGGTATTCAAAATCATGAGGGGTCTGGACAGAGTAGATAGAGAGAAACTGTTCCCACTCATGAAAGAATCGAGAACAAGAGGGCACAGATTTAAAGTATTTGGTAAGAGAAGCAAAAGTGACATGAGGGAAAACTTTTTCACGCAGCGAGTGGTTAAGGTCTGGAATGCGCTGCCTGAGAATGTGGTGGAGACAGGTTAAATTGAAGCATTCAAAAGGGAATTAGGCAGTTATATGAAAAGAAAGAATGTGCAGTGTTCTGGGGAGAAGGCAGGGGAATGAAACTGAGGGAATTGCTCTTTCAAAGAGCCAGTGCCAACAGGATGGGCCGAATGGCTTCCTTCTGCACTATAACAATTCTGTGATTCTGTGATTCATCACAGAGCATCATCAATCACATTGTTTTTGCCTGCAACGTGAATGGTTTTTAGTGAAAATGGTTGCAGCATCAAATTCCAATAAAACAGTTTTTGGTTCTTTGTTTTGAACTTTTCCAAGAACACAAGTGGGTTGTCATTTGCAAAGATAATATGTCCCCTTTGCTGTTTGTAACATACACCTCAAATTGTCGCAGAGCCAGTACAAGATTTGAAGCCTCTTTCTCAACAGTCAAGTACTGTTTTGATGCTTATTAAGCCTGTTAGAGAAGTAGCTAACTGGCCATTCCATACCAGCATCATCATCTTGGAGTAGCATCACCCCTACCCTTACATCACTAGCATCGTTAGCCGCCTTGAATAGCTTACTAAAATCTGGGGGTGCAAGTACTGGCTCATTTATCAAAAAGGCCTTCAACATCTCAAAGGCTATTTGCTATGACGCTGACTACACAAATTTCATGTTTGTCTTGAGCAGATTCGTCAATGGGGTTGCCACTGAGCTGCAATTGGGCACAAATTTCCTGTAGAACCCACACACATCAAGAAATCATAGCACTCCCTTCTTTGTCTTAGATACAGGAAAGCCGATTATCGCTTGAACTTTGGCTTCTTGTGGCAATACTTGACCTTGACTGATTACATCCTAGATAAGTGACCTTGGCCTTGGCAAGCTCGCTGTTTGGCAGGTTTATGACAGGGTTAGCTTTGGACAGCCTCTCAAACAAAGCTTTCAGATGCTTGAAATGGTCATGCCAAGTATCACTGTACACCGAAATATCATCGAGGTACACCACACAATTATTTTGCCCAGCAATCGCTTGATTTGCCAGTCCCTGAAATGTTGCCGGTGCATTTTTCATACCGAATGGCGCGACCTTACACTGAAATAGACCATCTGGTATTACAAAAGCACTTCTTTGGCTTGGTCAGTCAAGGGTACTTGCCAATATCCTTTGAGCAAATTGATCTTACTAACAAAGGCCGGGTTCCCCACGCTATCAATGCAATCCTCGAGTATTGGAACGGACATCAGTCTATCTTAATTACTGCATTCACCGAAAGGTTATCAATACAGAGCCTTTGGCAACCATTTGGTTTTGATACCATTAGGATAGGGGGTCTCCAACTACTCTGATTGGGTTCAATTATGTCATTCTCCAACATGAACTGAACTTCCTCGATGACCTTTGCTAATTTGCTTGGATTGAGTCGCTAGCGGCTTTGTTTAATTGGTTTAGCTACCCCTACATCAATATCATGAATAGTCAAAGATGTATGACCTGGCTTATCTGCACATGTATGCTTATACTCTTTCAACAGGCCAATTGCCTATTTTTTCTGATGCTCTGGTAGATGGTGTAGCACTTCATTCAGATTTTCTACCACGTCTGTGTTCGACAGCTCACAGCACAAGGCTCAGTCTAAGAACTTTCAGTCTTAGACACATCATCTGTTTCATCATACTCCTCTTATTACCATTGACATTCTCAACTACCTATGCTATGCCTACTGGCTGACTATGTTCACATTCATAGTATCTTTTTGGCATGTTAACATGACATACTCTTTGACTCTTTTTTCTATCTGGAGTACTAACCACATAGTTTACATCACTGAGTCTCTTTTTGATGCAGTAGAGTCCACAAAACCTAGCTTTCACTGGCTTACCAGGAAAAGACAGCAAGACTAGTTAGTACCTTATCCCCAGTTTAAAATTACGTGTCTTAGCTGTTTTATCTTATTGTGCTTTCATCACTTGATGAAAAGCCTTGAGATGTTCTCTAGCCACCGCACAAGATTTTGAGAGATTTTCCTGAAATTTTGACATATTATCCAGGAGGTTAGTTTCATTATCTTGTGCCAAAAATCTTCCCTTAATGGGCGATAGACCAATTCAAATGGACTGAAACCAGTCGACTCATTTGACATGTCCCTAGTTGCAAACTACAAAAAAGATCTCCCTTTATCCCAATCCTTGGGATATGCCTGACAATACATCCTTATCATACACTTTAGGGTCTGGTGATATCTCTCCAAAGCACCTTGGGACTGTGGGTAATAAGCAGATCATTTGAACTGCTTCACTCCAAACTCAGACATAACTTCCAGAAACACACCTGACATGAAATTTGGCCCATGGTCAAAATGAATTTCTTTTGGCAACCCAAACCGAGTGAAAAACTGGACCAAATCCTCATTCACAACTTTTACCATGATCTTGTTCAATGGTATTGCCTCTGGAAATTGAGTGGAAAAATCCATGATTGTCAGGAGATACTTCTGATCCAATTTAGTCCTGGACAGGTTCCAACACAATCCACAAGAATCCTACTAAATGGTTCATCAAATGCAGGTATCAGTATTAATGGCATGATCGAAGGCTGTGGCTTCCCAACTATCTTTGTGCAACTTCAATCAATAAAAATATGCCATTATCTTCGCCTGAGTCTTGTGAATATCCAAATGATCTGCAACTGGAATCTCATGGGCAAATCTCAAAATCTCATTGCAGTAACAAGGAGGGACAACAATATGATGGACTGTAGCCTGATCCTCATCAACAGGCCTCTGGGGAGGTCTCCACATCTTCAACAAGATGCCATTTTTGATATCATAACACTCAGGGACCTTTTCACCTTCTGCCTTAGAACATGCCACCTGAGACAAGCTCCTCAAATCAGCATACGCCTGTTGCTCCTCAACCAAAGAAGATCTGTTAAACAATTCACCATTCTTAGTCTTGGAGCCTTTGACAGGAACATCTCCAGCCAAATCCTTGAAAATGGTTTCAGTCAACCACACAACCGAATTATCTTCCACAACAACTGAATCCGTCTCATCTTGTTAGGCCTATGAGTCTGGGACCTTGTCACAACACAATCTGGAAACATTCCGGGAAATATTTTCCTGCATAACCTCAGTTTCAGCAGCCTCAGCTGACTTTTCTGAAACTACAATATCTTATCCCCAGCCAAGTCGTTCCTAGCAAAACATTTACACCTTCAATAGGCAAACTTGGAACAAGACCAAAAGTAACAGGGCCAGTGATTAAATCACATTTCAAATCAACCCTATACAAATGAACGGGTAAATAACTTTCTTCAATACCCTGAACTATTGCTTTCGCATTCATCAAACTATCTGGAGGGAAATTCATATCACCTGCCAATATCGGTGACCATGTCGCCTCTGTATCCCTAAGGAAAAGAATTGATTTGCCTGCCTCATCAGATGAATGTGAGGTCACTTCACCATCAAACAGAAACTTCTATAGCTTTCTGCAACCTCTATCAGTGAATGTGGGAGAAACTATCTGGTTGCCATGAACTTTACCTGCAAGGACAGTATTTTCCGGAGGGAAGATCATTTGATCATACAAATGCAACAGGCTTGTTTTTCAACTTCCAACACTCAGCCTTCACATGTCCTTCCTTATAACAATACTAACATGTTGGCCCCCACAAACTAAACTTGTCCTCTGAATTTTCACGTTTGCTAACCTGAGGAATGCCTTTGCCATCTTTCTCAGCAGAGTCAGATGTCTTTTCATGAGCAAATGTCCTATCTCTCTAGAAGTTTCCAAATTGAGGCCTATTATTAATAACTTGTGAGTCAATTCAGAATCATCTGCCACTGCTGCAGCTTTTTTTATCTCACAAACTCTATGTCCTTCCAGGTGGGATTTATTCCCAAAAGGATATTATTTTTGAATTTTTCCATCAAAATCACTTCCCTAAGGCTGTCAAAGTTTTGTTCAACCTTCATTGATCTATATTACCTATCGAGCATCACTTCTTTCCCTTTAGCCAATTCCACATAAGTTTGGCCCTGTTTCCTTGTCAATGTTCTGAATTTCCATCCGTTGGTCTCTGGTATTAACTCATGGGCATTGAGAACAGCAGCCTTTACTGTGGCATAGTCACGCGATGCTATTCTGAGAGAAATGAGTACACATCCAAAGCTTTCTCCACTAAAACACACTGTAGGAGCACAGTCCAATATTTTTCAGGCCAAGTCAAACTCTTGGCAATTTTCTCAAATGACACAAAGTATGTTTCTATTCCCTCCTCACTAAATCTACATACCAAACAAATACTCTACGCCAAATCAAAACAAAGAGGAGTTTTCTCTGTGTTAGCATCACTTTTCATCTTCAATTTAAGTTTGCATAATTTAAACTGTTGCACCAGTTCTGGCTAGTTCTACTTGAATGCTAGTAGAAACATCCATTTCTTTCTTGAGCTTCATGTGACCAGCATATTCTTGGATGATCTCTGTTTCTTACTTCCTCAACTGTTGCAACGTACTGAGAGACAAATCTCTGAACAAATGCTTGAACATCAATAATATTCAAATAAAAACAAGAGGTGCTGGAAATACTCAGCAGGTCTGGCAGCATTTGTGGAGAGAGAAGCAAAGCTAACATTTCAGGTCTGTGACCTTTGATCAGAACTGGCAAAGGTTAGAAAAGGATTCGGTTTTAAGAAAGTGAAAGGGAGGGGGTGGGGGAGAGAACAAAGGGAAAGTGTTTGATAGGGCAGAGGAAAGGAGAGATTAAATAACAAAGCTGTCCTGGGACAAAGGCAAAGAATGTGTTAATGCTTGTGGTGAAAGACAAAGCATTAGTCCAGAGAGAGTGTTAATATCAGAATAATGAGCAGCTCTGACCACATGAAAAGCAGGCACATGGTTAAAAAATAAAATATTCAAAAAATGTCAGTCATGCTCTGAAGTTAGTGAACTCAATGTTCAGTCCGCAAGGCTGTAGAGTGCCTAACCGAAAGAGCAGGTGCTGCTCCTCGAGCTTGCGCTGATGTTACCTGGAACACTGGAGCAGGCCAAAGACGGAAATGTCGGCATGAGAGCAGAGGGGAGTGTTAAAATTGCAAGCAACCGGAAGCTTGGGGTCTTGCTTTCGGACTGAGCGGAGGTGTTCTGTTAAGCAGTCACCCAATCTGCATTTAGTCTCCCCAGTGCAGACGAGACCACATTGTGAGCAGTGAATACAGTATACTAAATTGAAAGAAGTAGAAGTAAATCGCTGCTTCACCTGAAAGGAGTGTTTAGGGCCTTGGATAGTCAGGAAAGTGGAGGTAAAAGGGCAGGTATTACACCTCCTGCAATTGCATGGGAAAGTGCCATGGGAAGGGGACATGTTTTCGGGGATAATGGAGGAGTGGACCAGGCTGTTATGGAATGAACGATTCATTCAGAATGCTGACTGGGGAGGGGAAGGGTAGATGCATTTGGTTGTGGCATCACGCTGCAGGTGGCGGAAATAGTGGAGGATGATCCTTTGGATGTGGAGGCTGGTTTGGCAGAAAGTGAGGACAAGGGGAACCCTATTGCAGTTCTGGGAGGGAGGGAAAGGGGGTGAGGGCAGAAATGCAGGAAATAGGCAGGATATGGTTGAAGGCCCTGTCAACTACAGTGGGGGGAATCCTCGGTTGAGGAAAAAGGAAGACATATCAGAAGCGCAGTTGTGGAAGGTTGCATCATCAGATTAGATGCGTCAGAGACGGAGAAACTGGGAGAATGGAATAGAGTCATTACAGGTCGCAGGGGGTGAAGAAGTTTAGTGAGGTAGCTGTGGGAGTCGGTGGGCTTGTAATGTATTAGTGAACAGCCTATACCCGAAGATGGAGTCAGAGAAGTTGTGGAAGGGCAGGGAAGTGTCGGAGATGGACCAAGTAAAGGTGAGAGAAGGGTGGAAATTGGAAGCAAAGTTGATAAAATTTTCTAGTTCAGGGCGGGAGCAGGAACTGGCACCGATAGTGTCATCAATGTACCTGAAAAAGAGTTGGGGGAGGGGGCCTGAGTAAGACTGGAACAAGGAATGTTCGACATATCCCACAAAAAGACAGGCATAACTAGGACCCAAATAAAAACAAGAAACGCTTGAAATACTCAGCAGGTCTGGCAGCAACTCCAGTTCTGAAGAAGGGTCACTGACCTGAAACGTTAACTCTGCTTCTCTCTCCACAGATGCTGCCAACCTGCTGAGTATTTCCAGCGTTTCTTGTTTTTATTTCAAATTTTCAGCATCCACAGTATTTTGCTTTTATTATATAACTAGGACCCATGCGGGTACCCATAGCAACACATTTTACTTGGAGGAAATGACAGGAGTTGAAGGAGAAGTAGTTCAATGTGAGACAAAGTTCAACCAGGCTGAGGAGGGTGGTGGGCAATGGAGACTGCTTGGACCTCTGTTCAAGGGAGAAGCAGAGAGCCCTCAGACTGTCCTGGTGGGGGATGGAGGTGTAGAGAGATTGGACATCCATAGTGAAGAGGAGGCAGTTAGGGTCAGGAACCTGGAAATTCTCAAAACGACATAGGGCATCAGTGGAGTCATGGATGTAGATGGCAAGAGACTGGACCAGCAGAGAAAAGATAGTGTCAAGATAGGAAGAAATAAGTTCAGTGGGGCAGGAATAAGCTGAAATGATGGATCTGCTAGGACAGTCCTATTTGTGGATTTTAGTAAGGAGGTGGATGCGGGCTGTCCGGGGTTGCGGGACTATGAGGTTGGAAGCTTTAGAGGGAAGATTTTGCAAGGAGATGAGGTCAGTGATAGTCCTATGGACAGTGGCTTGATGTTCAGTGGCAGGGTCATGGTCCAGGGGAAGGTAGGAAGAAGTGTTTGAGAGTTGGCGCTCAGCCTCTGCAAGGTAGTGGTCGGTACATCAGATAACAACAGCACCACTCTTGTCTGCAGGTTTGATGACAATGTCGGGGTTAGACCTGAGAGAATGGAGTGCAGCAAGTTCAGAGGGAGACAGGTTGGAATGAGTGAGGGGAAACAAAGAAATTGAGACAGCCGATGTCTCGCCGACAGTTCTCAATGAAAAAATCAAGAGTGGGTAAGAGGCCAGAGGGAGGGGTCCAAGTGGAGGGAGAATGTTGGAGGTGGGTGAATGGGTCTGCTGGTCAGGGGGAGGGCTCCCAGTCAAAGAAGTGCGTATGGAGGCAAAGATGATGGAAGAGGAGCTCAACGTCAGCCGCCATTCAGGTTTGGGCATAAGGGGATAAAACTGAGTCCTTTGATGAGTACAGATCATTCAGCATCAGAGATGGGAAGGTCAGAGGGTATAGTGAATACATAGCAAGGGGTCAGGTCAGAAGGGATGGGGTCAGAAAGAAGTGAAGGGAAAGAAGGATCTGGAGGGGCATTAGCCCCCATCAGCTGCTGGAGCTTGCGTTCCTTCACACCTGAATGGAAGAAAAAAAGCTTTTTGTCAATGCGTTGGATAAGACAAAGGCTGAAGTGAAACTGCGGAGTAGAACAGCTTTGAGATTAGGCACTCTACAGCCTTGCGGACTGAACATTGAGTTCAATAACTTCAGAGCATGACTGGCCCTTTTTTAATATTTTATTTTTTCACCATGTGCCTGATTTTCATGCAGTCAGAGCTGCTTATTATTCTGCTATTCGCACTCTCTCTCTGGACTATTGCTTTGTCTTTCACCACTAGCATGTACACACACTTTTTGCCTTTTTCCTAGGACAGCTTTGTTATTTAATCTCTCCTGCCCTATCAAACACTTTTCCCTTTGTTCTCTTCCCCATCCCCCTCCCCTTCACTTCTTAAAACCCAATTCTTTTCTACCCTTTGCCAGTTCTGATGAAAGGTCACAGACCTGAAATGTTAACACTGCTTCTCTCTCCACAGATGCTGCCAGACCTGCTGAGTATTTCCAGCACTTTTTGTTTTTGTTTCAGAATTCCAGCATCTGCAGTATTTTGATTTTATTTTATTAATGATACTCATGTTGATTTACACAATGAATACAGTGAGAACAGATGCAAAATCTTGTTTGTTTGAATTCTGAAAAGTTTAAGTGAACTTGTGTCAAAGCTTAATTCGGATGTCGGACGAGCCCCCAGTTTTAGTCCAATTCCTGTTGGGATCAACCAAATAAAAGGATAGTGTTCACCAAACGACCACAACAAAAAAAACTTTAAACAAGATTTCACCTTAGTTTTGTATTTGAATTTAATGTTCGTATCAAAATCAATAGGAATTATACATTATACAGTGGAAACAATAAATTTAGAACTTGTTTTATTCCAAGGCCACCTGCTAGTGGTCCATAGTGAACATTTCATTGCAGTTCTGTTGACTGTGAGCTCACATGTTGACTAAGTTGAATATATCCAAAGAACAGGCGAGAAGATAAAATTCCAACTTATCAAAATTCCAAAGGCCCAAAATGTCAAATACTGCCACCACTATTCTCCAAACAAATCTCCAAAATGGCGCTTGGATCCCACCTAACCAGGTTTCCCAATCCAACACTGTTAGCAGCTGCAAACGAATGTCGATATCCACACAAAAGGCAGGTATCCCAAAACAAAATGACAGTTTCACTAAAATTCTGTTGACAATGGGTTTCTTTCAAATATAACTGACAAAGAGGAAAATCTCCACCTTAACCTCCAAATACTATCAGGATAGCAACCAAACTGTGAGAGAGACCTTTACCTTTTTTAAAATATTGTAACCTTTATTGCTACATTAAAGTACCAGATGTTCCAGGTGTAATCATTTTTACCTATCCAATACAAGGCATCAGGTAGAAGGACTTCTAGTTACAACCAGAACATATCTTCTAATCTCTGTTCTATCAATTGAAACTGAATCTTCTGTGTGTGCAGTCACTTTTGCATTGACTAGCATATTAACAATATGGACTTTCATCACACCACTCTTGTGCAAGTACCTTTTTAACAACATGGTAAGGGTCAATGATTGCCAAACAACCAAGTTGCAACTGAAAATTAACTTTTATAAGTGCGTAGTTGCATTGCTTCAGATTGTAATTATTGTTGGTGATTTAAGAAAATTAATGGATGTAAATAATGATTTTTTAAAGTTTTTCTTTCTGTCTCTTATCTCTCTCTCTTAATCCAATCATTCTTTGCCTCTATTCTATTTTCTGTACCTGATTTGACATTACTTTGAATATTCTGACAGGGACTTCCTGGTTCAGACTCAGGACTGCTCATTAATAATTCTTCAATTTGATTAGTTAAGGAGATACACAGTTGCTTGTCCTGTTTGAATAGGTTCCAGATGCCCAGTAGTAGGTGCTGCATTGTTTGGATAGTTAGCTTACAGGAACTTGCAGTGCAAAAGCCTATAGAAAGTCAATGTAGAGATCAAAGAAAAAGGCCAGCATTTGTTTCTCATCACTCAATGCCCTTTGAGAAGATGGTGAAAGCTGCCTTATCGAGCCGTTACAGTCTGTGTGGTGAAGTTATTGTCACAATACTGTTCATTAGGGCGTTCCAGGATTCTGACCCAGAGATGATGAAGGACTGGTAATAGATGCCCAGGTCAGGATGGTCTGTGACTTGGAGGCAACTTGGAGGTGGTGGTGTTACCATGTGCCTGCTGCCTTTTTCTTTCTAGGTGGTTTAGATTGCTGGTTTGGAAGATGCTTGTTGAAAAAGACTTGATGAGTTGCTGCAGTGCAATTTGTAGGAGGCACACACTGCAACCACATGGCTGGTAGTGGAGGGAGTGAATAGTTTAGTGCAAGATGGTGTGCCAATCAAGCAGGGTGCTTTGTCCTAGATGGATTGAGGTTCTTGAGTGTTGTTGGAGCTCATCCAAACAAGTAGAGAGTATTCCATCTCACACTCCTGACTTGTGCCTTGTAGATGGTGGACAGGCTTTGGAAAGTTAGGAGGTGAATTCCCAGAATTCCCAGCCTCTGACCTGCTTTTGTTGCCACAATGTTTATCTGGCTGGCCCAGTTAAGTTCCTGATCAATGGTAACCTCCAGAATATTGATGGTTGGGGATTCAGCAATGGTAGTGCCATTGAATGCCAAGGGAGGAGTTTAGACTCTTCTTTGTTAGCGATGGTCATTGCCTGGCACATGTATGACACAAATTTTACTTGCCACTTATCAGCCCAAGCCTGAGTGTTGTCCAGGTTGTGCTACATATGGGCATCGACTGTTTCATTATCTGAGGAGTCGAGAATGGTATTGAACACCATGCAATCATCAGCAAACATCCCCACTTCTGACATTATGATGGATGGAAGGTCATTGATGAATCAGCTGAAGATGGTTTGGCCTAGGACACTACCCTGAGGAACACCTGCAGCGATGTCCTGAGCCTGAGATAATTGACGACTGTTAGCGGGAATGAATCTGAAAGAATCACTCGACACTCGCATCTGCTCCAAACGTCAAACAGTTTATTGGATTACGCCGGCGGGGAGCAGGTCACTGGGCAATCCAGGTTCTTCTCCACCGAACAAAGGAAAATCATCAGTACTTATACAGTTTCAAACAGTTACTCAGCCCATCCTGGCTGGACACGGTCCAATCATGGTGATTATAGATTATATACATTGATTAGTAGAACCTATGAAATGGGTTACTAGGCATTGGGGGACTGCGCGGTCAGCTCATGCTCATGGACAGCTAGGGGTGACTCATGTGTTCATGATGTCTTCCAGATCCCCTGATTCACCGTCCTTGGGCCTTATGTCTACATAACATCTTATCTTAACCTTGTTACAGGCTGGTATCTTTGTCAGCATTCCATCTTTGTCGGCATTCCATAAAGGCATCGGCTAGAGGCCACTTGATTAGACTCTGCTGAATCTATGTGAATCATCCCTTGTATTGAATGTGGTCAAGTTAGCTGAGTCCCATGGTGCCTTGCAAACATTTCATTGCTAGCTAGAATTATATGTTATTAGTTATTTACATAATAGTTATTGCCGGTGCCTCTGCCCTGGGAATACACTTCAACACCTCCAACAACCTGAACCATTTTCCTTTATACAAAAGCAAAATACTGTGGATACGAGATATCATAAATAAACTGCTGGAAATAAACAGGAGGACTGGCACCATCTGTGGAGAGAGAAACAGAATTAACGTTTCAGGTCTGTGGCCTGTCATCAGAATGCCTTTATACTGGGTATGACTCCAGTCAGTGGAGAGTTTTCCTCCTGAATCCCATGGACATCAATTTAACTGGATGCCATACTCAGTCAACTGCTGCCTTGATGTCGAGGACAGTGTCATGTTCATGAGAAGTACAGCAGTGAAAATACAGAAAAAAACTGAAGAGTTATGAAAAATTAGAACACTTTTGAACAACTGGTGCATTTGCTGTCAACAAAATGAACAACATGTCACATGACTCATACCACCTACTGCACAAAAATACACATCCATCTCTACTAGAACAAAAAAACAATTAACCCTGTCTACATGGAAATGAGACAGCTTATCACACATGGATGTGAGCTATTTATAAAACAAGCCAAAACAAAGGCACTCCCAGATTTTACATCTCCAGCTACCCTTCACCACAACAGTGTGACCAGCCCTCATATTATCAGAATGGGGCCACAAAAACCTATTGTACAACCCATCAGGAACGGAAACATAAAGTCACATGGGCAAAACTAACACAATGCGTTTAGCTTTAGAGGTAATAATTTTGAAGAATAAAGAAGTCTCTCCAGTTCAGTCATCAAGTCAAAATCAGTCTGGTGTCTCCAACCACTCAGTTAACATTGAAAGCCATCTTTAATTCCAGCACAAAGCTGAGAGAGAGTGAGAGACCAGTTTCAGCTAACATTTGAACCCTGTGGAGGCAAGTTGAAAGTCAATTGCAGCAAAGAAAAGAGACTGCCTTTGAAAAAATTCCTCCACTTGCAAAAACTGAACTAAGAATATCAGCACTATCTCTAAACTGAAGTGAACCACTAGAAGTCTTCAGCAACCTAGCAAATACAAGAGAACAAGCAAACAGGCCTGCAACTTTAAGTCTCACTATCTGAGAGAATCCCTTAGGTTTTCCTGAAACAACAGACTTTTACACCATGAACTCTTAACATTTCTTATTCTTTCCCTTCGAGCTATCTTTTCTTGAGTGTGCTTGTGAGAGTGAATGCATGTGTGGGTTGTGTTGCGATCATTTCGGGTGATCTTCTGTTTTAAACCTACGAGAAAACCTGTCACAGTTTGTTTATTTGGCCAACAAAACACAGGGGCATGAAACACTAATTTAAACAAAAGCACTGTCTGTGGTCAGTTGGGAGGTGAACAGTGGAAAACCGCAGCACTATCACCCACCTGGCCATAACAGCAGTCACTTTCCCCTCATCTCTGGACTTCAGCTCTTTTGCCAATGTTTGAACCAGGTCTGGAGCTGATTGGTCCTGGCAGAACCCAAAGTGAGCATTAGTGAGCAAGTTATTGGTGAGTAAGTGCTGCTTGATAGCACTGTGGGCAATAACTTCCATCACTATGTTAATGATTGAGATTAGAATTATGGGGCAGAAATTGGCTGGATTAGGTTTGTTCAGCTTGATTGGATTGGACATACCTGGGCAATTTTCCGCATTGTTGTGTAGATGCCAGTGTTGTAGCTGTACTGGAACAGCTTGGCTAGGGTCATGGTTAATTCTGCAACACAAGTCTTCAGTACGACAACAGATGGTTTTGGAGCCAATAGTCTTTTCCGTATCCAGTGCACTCAGCTATTTCTTGATATCACAAGGAGTGAATCAAATTGGTTGAAGACAGGCAAATGTAATGGTGGGGAGGTGGTCGAGATGGGTTCATCCATGCAGCACTACTGGCTGAAGATTGTTGCAAATGCTTCAGCCTCGTCTTTTGCAGTCACTTGCTGGACTCTGCCATCATAGAAGATGGAGATATCCATGGAGCCTCCTCCTCCATTCGTTGTTTAATTGTCCACCACCGTTCACGATGGTTTGTGACAAGACTGCAGAGCTTTGATCTGACCCTTTGGTTGTGGGATCACTTAACTCTGTATATAGCATGCTTCTTCTGCTGTTTAGCATGCATAGAGTCTGTGTTGTTGCTTCAACAGATTGGCACCTCATTTTTAGATTTACTTGGTGCTGCTGCTGCCATGCTCATCTACACTCGTCTTTGAACCAGGGTTGATCCCCTGGATTGATGCTAATGGTAGAATGAGGAAGATGCCAGTTCATGAGGTTACACTTTGTGGTGGAATACAATTCTGCTGCTGCTGATGCCTCATGGGTTCCCAGTCTTGAGCTGCATGTACTCTCCTGTGTAAATTCCATCAACTACCTTCAAAAAAAAAGAATGATTGTACAACTGAGGGAAAAGAAAGAGATCCTAGAGGTGGGTGGAGCACCTCGAACTTTGGAATCTGGTTTTTTTTAATCAAGTGCTCAACCTGAGTGCAAGGATCTTTTTTATTTGTTTATGGATGTGAATGTCACTGGCAAAACCAGCATTCATTGCACATCCCTAATTGGGTTTCCACGGCCTTTTTGAAATGTTGCATTCCATATTAGGGAGGGGGTTGTTGAATTTTGACCGAGCAACAATATATAAAACATCACAGGAGAAGGAAGTTTCAAAAAGTGGGTGGCGTACTTGTTCAGCTTTTTGCCACCATTCACTTTCGAACCTATTACAGTTCCAGGAGAAGACTGAAGAGAATTGAGTGAAGTTGAGTCTAAATTTGCATCAGAATAATTACAAATACAGCCCATGTGTGGAGGCTCCATTCTGTGGATTTTTGAAGGGCCAACATGAAATTGATGACATTCTATTTCCTTGGAACACTGTCTTTATTATTTTATGTCTGCTATATATCCTGGAGGAGCAGAGAGAAGCAAAATAATTTCAGGTATGTTTTATTTTCTGTAAGAGTTTAAAGTTTAAAAATTATTGTTAAAAGGACAACGGGCTTGTAATTTGAAAATTACGATATTGCAATTATACTATTACATAGAAATACATTGAAGTGACAGCACAGAAATAAATCATTCAGCTTAATCAGTCCATGTCAGAATTTAGTGTGAGTAGATTGTTCCAATGATTTTTATCCAGTCTGTTCCCATACTCCTTCAACCCTTTTAATTCACCCTCTCTATAGCCTTCATATCCTTCCAATACTGTGGCATTTAATGCTGCACACATCAGAGTCATAGAGTCACAGACTCATTGCAGCACAGTAGGAGGCCATTCAGCCCATCAAGTCCATGCCACTTCTCGGTAAAGCAATCCAATCAGTCCCATTCCCCATTCTGTAGGTTCACCAGACTAATCCCTGGGGTGAGGGGATTGTCTTATGAACAGAAATTGCAGAAACTGGGCCTGTATTATCTGGAGTTTCAAAGAATGAGTCCTTGTATCATCAGCTAAGGGGAAAAAAATGTCTTTGTATTCCTTATCTAAACCTGCCATGATCTTGTACACCTCTAACAAATCTCCCCTCAATCTTCTTTGCTCCATGGAGAACAACCCCAGCTTCTCCAACCTAACCTTGCAGCTAAAATTCCTCATTCCTGGAACCATTCTGGGGAATCTCCTAGGCACCCTCTCAAGGACCCACACATCCCTCCTAAAATGTGATGACTCCAGTTGTGGCCTCAGCAGGGCTTGAAGAAGGTGCAGCCCAACTTACCTGCTCCTGCACTCAATACCGCTATTTATGAAGCCCAAGATCCCGCGTGCTTTGTTAACAACTCTCTCAATATGTCCTGCCACCTTCAAAGATTGATGCATATAAAACACCAGGTCCCTCTGTCCCTGCGCACTCCCCAGAACTGCGTCATTAATTCTACATTGCCTCTACCTATCTCCTCTGCCAAAATGCATCACTTCACATGTCTCTGCACCAAATTCTATCAACCGCCTGCCTTCCCACCCAACCAGCCCTACAGAATTCTGCCCTTGGTCTCCCCTCCACATCAATTGCCAATCCACTCTCACACTCCCTCCCCACCAGTCTTACTCTCCTATTCACCTTCCCTCCCAACTTACTGTATTTAGCCTGGTCCTCACCTGAAGAATTTACCTGACATGAGTCATACACCTTCTTCTTTTGCCCCATCATATTCTCTATCGCACTCGCCATCTGAGGAGCCCTGGCTTTGGTTACCTCCCCTACTGCCCACCCTGCTGGAATGCATTCAACCTGTACTTGAAACAACACCCCCACCCTCCCTAAAGAGAACCCATCGCTCTACCACAGCACCTCCCGCCAACCTCCGTCTCCATTCTACCCTGGCTAGATCCCCCCACCATCCCACTGAAGACAGTGCTCCTGCCACCAATCCAGAAACTGTACCCTAGATTGCTCCCTGCTCCTCTCCATTACTAATGCAAACCTCTTGATAAGATGATCATCCCTGCCTAAGTGCACCCCACAGACACATGATCCTACTCATACTTTGTGATCTTATTATGTTTTTATATTGTCTCATCATTACCTCTTGGTTTTTATATTTTTTTATTCATTCATGGAATGTGGGCATCACTGGTTAAGCCAGCATTTATTGCCCATTCCTAATTGTCCTTGAACTGAGAGTCCATTTCAGAGGGCATTTAAGAGTCAACCATATTGTTGTCGGTCTGGAGTCACATATAGGCCAGACCAAGTGAGGATGGCAGATTTTCTTCCCTAAAAGACATTAGTAAGCCAGATGTGTTTTTACAACAATCAACAATGGTTTCATGGTCACCATTTGACTAGCTTTGTACATCCAGATGTTATTAATATCCTAGACCTTGAGAGAAAAATGAGAATTCTGTTCACTTTTTTGAAACAGTCTTAATAACCTAAGGTGCTGCCTCTAATGTTCTTTCAATCTGTACCCCCACCCCCATCCCCCACAAGTCCTTCTGCTTCTCCACAGCACCAAACCTAATTCCATTCAGAGTTAAATTACATCTATTATTCTTGCATTACCTCACACTCACTGACATTGACTTCCATTTGCTGCTTTTCAACTCATTCCTCTATCTTACCAATATCCTATTGCAGTTTCCTTTGGTCTAAGAAATTAACTATACCTATTTGGTATCACATTTGACTGGTTGAATTTTCACAACAAGCAAAAGATGGCCAAGGGAAATGGCATTGGCCAGGATAACATTGTGCTTGTGAAAAGTTGAATTGTTTATTTACATTTTATGTATTCTCAGTAGCAATTAAAAATCATCCTTCATGGGTGTCTGAGGGAGAATGCCCAAAAACAAAAACAGCAGAGAAAGGGTAAACGTAATGGTGGAAAATGCAGGAAAGTATATATCAACATTCAATTCAGATGGGAGGGTGTTCAGAAAAAGAGCAGAATTTAGATATGGTAAGGAGATATTTTCATAAAAGTAGTTAGGAAACTTACATAAAATCTATTCAATATACTGATCACTACCAAACAGGCCTATTAATAATCAGGAATGTTCCAGACAGCAGAATATTGCAAAGTATAATGCAGAATTTTTCCGTCACAAATTAAAATTCAAATAATATGCTAAGGGTTTAGGTGGTGCTTTCATTGTACCTTTTCTGTGGCTCAGAATTATGTGTGATGACGGGCGGCACAGTGGCGCAGTGGTTAGCACCGCAGCCTCACAGCTCCAGGGACCCGGGTTCAATTCTGGGTACTGCCTGTGCGGAGTTTGCAAGTTTTCCCTGTGACCGCGTCGGTTTCCGCCAGGTGCTCTGGTTTCCTCCCACAGCCAAAGACTTGCAGGTGATAGGTAAATTGGGCGTTGTAAATTGCCCCTAGTGTAGATAGGTGATAGGGAATATGGGATTATTGTAGGGTTAGTATAAATGGGTGGTTGTTGGTCGGCACAGACTCGATGGGCCGAAGGTTAGAAGGAAACCCAGGGCATAAAATCCATTGCCTAGCGATGCTCCTGGTATTATGCAGCTGTATCTGAGGATTTGTAATGTGTGAGGTCCTGCTGACTGATCCCTGCACAGCCTGTGTGACGTAACTGAACTGGAGTGGTGCACGAAGGGACATCCCCCGTACACATCCGAAGTTGCTGAATGTGCACAATCATGACGTCACTGACATCAATGGGCCAAGGCAACGCCATGATAACAAAATTGGTTAATGAATGTACAGACAATCCCTTCCTTATTCACTCCTGAAACAACAAACATAGGAAGCAAGTTGGGCCCCAATCTTGGGCTATTTAAAGGGCCACTCAATACGTTGCATCTGGGGTGCTTTTGACTCACTTGTGCTCAGGCAAACTTGCTGGAAGCACTGTGGTGAGTTGCTGGAGGATTTTGCTGACCACAGTGAGACAGAAAATAACATTGCCTTTCATAGGTGTGGGGGCAGTAGTTGTAATGTCACCTGCTATGCAACATGAACAGGAAATAGAGAGAAGTCTGAGAGTGAAACCTCTGCGAGGAGGGATGAGAAGGCGGGCTCGCCTTTCAAGACCCTACACGGAAAAGATCTTCAGGCAACAGCTCTCTTACATGCCAATGAGCCAGGAGCAGTGACTCAGGAGGATTCACTTCACAATGGAGGTCGTGTCAGAGTTGTGCTGCCTCCTTCACGATGACCTGGAGCCTCAAACCAGGGAAAGGACTGTTTGCATTACTGCTTTCACAGAGCAATAAGGTACCAAGCAAACTTAAGTTGAGTGACTTTTAAACTGTGGGTTATTTATTGTAGAGTTATACATTTACAAAAGAGCTCTATCACATACACCTGACTCGGTGTCTTACACAACTCCAGCTAAATGATCACATGCTGAATGACATCACTTTCTCTGATGCTGTGTGGAGTACTTACATTTTTGGAGTGTTATTTTGACATACTCCTTTCCTAAAATGGAAATCCATTAAAAATAAACTATGTCCATGCTGGAAAGAAACGACTTTGAACAATATTTACACATGCATTGACTCTAATGTTCTTTTAGACAAGTATCTCTGAATTGGTCTTGCATCATCTTTCATCAGGCAGTCTACTGACTCAACCTCATCTTGTCACAGTGTGGCTTGATAGAGAACTAGATTTGTCAACTTTCTTTGCTTGACTTTTGTCTGTAATCTGACAGTCATCCTGTGCTTGATTGTTATGCTGGTCATTTTTTCTTGCTATGTTCTGCATCTGAGTGTGACCCTGTCCTTGATCCAATAGGATTGTCAGGCACAGTGTTGTTAGCTAGTTTTCTTAACTGACTTTGGTTTCTTCTTCGCACTGTTCCGTTGGGGTGGTAACTTCATAAGATCTTGGTTTGTTGCAGAATTTGGACACTTCTGCAGGGAGCCACACTTTTTCCTGTAGATGAATTAGCCTGCCTTTCTGCCCTATCTGTAACAGTCGTAATTCCACACCCGTATGCTTATCATGCGTCATTTTCATCTTTTCTTGTCTTGCTAGGAGCCTGTCTTGTGGTGGAATAGTTAGCCTTAGTGAGGGACAAGCTTTTTGAACCAAATGCTATTGGACATTGTCCAGCAACAAGCATGCTCCCTGG
This sequence comes from Heterodontus francisci, assembly GCF_036365525.1. Lineage (NCBI taxonomy): Eukaryota > Metazoa > Chordata > Chondrichthyes > Heterodontiformes > Heterodontidae > Heterodontus > Heterodontus francisci. The sequence goes on along the minus strand of NC_090372.1, from coordinate 163,730,447 downwards.
CTTTTTGCGAAGCATCTACATCGAGAATGGTATCCTTGGTTGGATTATGGTAATGCAAACATGCATCTGTCGATAATGAGTGTTTCAGCAAGTCGAGTGCATACTGATGGTCCTCAGACACAGAAATGGCGTTTCCCTTCTGAGGAGTTTCTGTAGAATTGAAGACTTCTCAGTGAAACCTGAAATGGAAGGAGCTAAGAAATTGAAGATACCGAGACATCTTTGTCAGTCTTCTTGTGGGCTTGACATGGACTGGATATCCGCTATCTGAATAAATGAAGCAAAAGAAGTTTTTGTGTCTTGTGTTTATGACACATTTATTAGTGTTAAATACAAGGCCCTCTTTCCTGGCTCTTTCCATCAGGATATGTAATTTCCAGTCATGTTCTTCTTTTGTATTTCCCACAACTGCAATATCATCAGCGATACCTATACACCCTGACACATTCTCTGTCATGTGATCCATACATTTCCTAAAATAAATTCTGGCTTACTGATAAGCCAAAAGGTAAGCACAAGAATCAATCTCGGCCAGAGTCCTGAAAGTCATCAACTCTTGTGATCTTTCAGAGAGATGGACTGACAAGTACCTATCCTTTGCATCTAGTTTTAAGAAGAACTTGGCCTTTGCAAATTTTGGATTCAGCTTTTCTAATGTGGGGATTTTGTGAGGAAAATGTTTCAATGCCTTCTTTAGCCTTCTGGGGTCCAAATACACCCATATGGTGCATTCTCTTTTTGACCGCAGCCATTATTGAGCTGCACCAATCTGTGTTGTTACAACCAGGTGAGAAAGGTGTCCAGGGGTCCCTCTCAGCCTTCACCTGGTCTTACTGTAACAGGATTTTGATTTTAAACACAATGTGTTTTAAGTCCCCCCCTTGGTGAATCCTTATTCAACGTTTTCTCTTGATAAGGCAAAGAAATTAGCACAAACAGGCTTTCTAAGGTTTATAGAAGAAAGGTGAAATTCATTAAAACTAAAAGTAAAACTCTAACCTACGGATACATGTCATGCCCCACACTAGCATGCATACTGGATATGCACATGCAAATAGAGACAGAAAAGAGCAGAAGAAAAAATAAAGTAGAGCGGTTTGAGGCAATCTCTGAAGAGGGGTTTTTGTTACTATGCTTCAAGCTCACAGTAGTCCTTGCTTGTAGGTAGATCTTGCTTTTCATTGGGGCTCAGTATTCTTCTTAAACCTTGTTCACTGTAGGAGATTTTTCTCTCTTTGGGTTCATATGTCTTCAATGGATTCTGAAACCGGTTGAGAAAGAAATGAGAGCAGACAGGAGGGAGATAATCTCAATCCAGGAGTCAGGAGCTTTCTTTTTTCAAATACTCTGTGGCAAGTTCAAGTTAAAAAAACTCAGGTTGCCCAGCAGGTTAGTCATGTGACTAGGGGGTGTGACCATGTCTGTTTGCGTATTCAGCCATCTTTGCAGTCAACCTGGAATGCGAGCACCTCCATCCTCAACGTCTGGTAATCAAAAGTCCATTGTGGATTAAATTGGAACAGGGAGTGTTTACTTTGTATGATGATATAATGATATATATATATATATATTATATGATGAAATATATTATGTATCTGATATGCATAAGGATCTGGGTATCCTAATGCATGAATTGGAAAAAGGTTAGTTTTCAGGTATAGCACGTAATTAGGAAAGCTAATAGAATGTTATCGTTTATCACTAGGGAAATTCAATACAGAAATAAGGAGGTTATGCTTCAGCTATTCAGGGCATTGGTGAGACCACATCTGGTCTCCTTATTTCAGGAAGGATGTGAATGCATTGGAGGCAAAACAGAGAAGGTTTACTAGACTAATACCTGGAATTGTCTGGCTGTCTTATGAGGAAAGATTGGACAGGCTAGGCATGTATCTGCTGGAGTTTAGAAGAGAAAGAGGTGACTTGATTGAAACATATAAGATCCTGAGGGGTCTAGACAGGGTGGATGTGGAAAGGATGTTTCCCCTTGTGGGAGAATCTAGAACTAAGGGTCAAGAACAAAGAACAGTACAGCACAGGAACAGGCCATTCGGCCCTCGAAGCCTGCGCCGATCTTGATGCCTGCCTAAACTAAAACCTTCTGCACTTCCGGAGACCGTATCCCTCTATTCCCATCCTATTCATGTATTTGTCAAGATGCCAAGGGTCACTATTTAAAAATAAGGGGATGCCCATTTAATACAGAGATGAGGAGAATTTTTTTCTCTCACAGGGACATGGTCTTCGGAATTCTCTTCCTCAAATGGCAGTGGAAGCTGAGTCTTTGAATATTTTTAAGGTTGAGGTAGATAGATTCTTGATAAACAAGGGGGTGGAAGGTTATCGGGGCTAGGTGGAAATGTGGAGTAATCAGTTCAGCCATGATCTTATGGAATGGCGGAGCAGGATCAAAGGGCCGAGTGGCCTACTCCTGCTCCTAATTCATATGTTCGTATGTTAGTATGCAAAAGATGTCTTTCCAGTTCTTGCAATAGGCCTTCTTTTCTTCCCAGCAACAATTTTAATATTTAATGTCCAGGTGGCAAAATCTATGTGCCTCATTCTTGGCAGGTGGGGGCCTGCATGACAGTATGACTCCAACTAGCAGAGAGTTTTCCCCCTGAATACCATTGACTCCAGTTTTGCAAGGGCTCCTTGATGCCATACTCAGTCAAATGCTGCCCTGATGTCAAGGGCAGTCACTCTGACCTCACCGCTTGAATTCAGCTCTTTCGTCCATGTTTGAACCAAGGCTATAATGAGGTCAGGAGCTGAGTGGCCCTGGCAGAATCCAAAATGGGCTGACATGCTTGTTGAGGTGGCCTCATACAAATATGGGCTGAATTTACAAGTGTGCCGCAGTTGCAGATGCGCCATCCCTGAGCCCCCGCGATATTATTTGGGGGGGCTCATTCAAATAGAGGGGGCGGTGTGGCCGACCTGATGACATAAGGGGGCAGCCACTGCGTCCCTGACAATGGCATTAGGCGTCACCGCGCAGGCGCCAGCGCCATTTTTAAAGGGCTCTAAGCCCTTCAGTAGCCTTTTAAAATTTAAAGGTCACGATCTCCAGGATGTAACAATACAATGTCATGCCTGATAGAAATCACTTATCCCACCACCGTGCACCCACCACCCCCCTCACCCCCAGCCAACCATGGGTAAATTAATCACTAATCGCACTCTTCCCTCACAATAAACCTTGAATAGTATTCTGAACTTTACTCCCCAAAATTTGTTCCCTTTGACCCTCAACCCCTTCCCAAAATCCCATTAGCCAGTAAAGGTTGTTTACCCCGCTTCTCCACCCCTCCCACCCTGAAAGTACTATTACTCCCCCCTCCCCACCAGGTTCTCACCCGGAACTCCGTGTACAGTTCCGAAGGTGCGCAGAGTACGAACGGCAGCCGTAATATCGGTGTGGGATGGCCACCGCCTGGAGGTAAGTTTATTTGCATCTCATTTGGTTCGGTTTGCATATGTATATGAAGGGCCCGCCGCCTGACGGCAGGGGGCTGCACCAAGGTTCCTCAGCGGCCAGTACTTTTCGGTGCGCCCTTCGCGACATCGTGGGTCGAGGTGGGCCTCTCCCCACAGGATTTTATTTGGCCCCCGTGCCACAACCTGCGGCGTCGCGGGGACGGTAAAATTCAGCCCTATATGTAGAGAGGAAATAAGAGCAGGAGTCGACCATACGGCCCATTGAGCCTGCTCCACCATTCAATACGATCGCGGCTAATCTTCAGCTTTAGCTCCACTTTCCCACCTGCTCCCCATATCCCTGATTCCTTAAGAGACCAATAATCTGTCTATCTCAGCCTTAAATATATTCAACGAAGGCGCATCCAGGACCCTCTCGTGTACAGAATTCCAAGATTTGCAACCCTTTGAGTGCTGAAATTGCCCGTCATCTCAGGTCTAAATGATTGGCCCTCAATCCTGAGACTTTGCCCCCGTATTCTCGATTCCCCAGCCAGGGGAAACAGCATTTCAGTGTCTACCCTGTCAAGCCCCTCCAGAATCATATATGTTTCAATGAGATCACCTTTCATTCTTCTAAATTCCAGAGAGTATAGACCCAATTTACTCAACCTCTCATCATAAGACAGCCAAAACACAACTTGCAACAACTGGGAATCAAACCCCACTGCTGTCAGACCGCTTTTCTTGCCACCAGATTTAGACAACCTTGAGGAGGCACCTCTGGTAGTAATTCACCAGTGCTTTGAGGTGACTGCTGTAGTTTGTCCAAGTTTACAAAGTATATAGGAGCACAGGGGTCACTGTTGTCCGGTAAACCATAAACTTAGTCTCAGGTTTGAGATCCTGATCCTCAAATTTTTTTTCCTCAGACAGCCAAAGGCTGAGCTGGCACATTGAAGGCAATGATGAACTTTGTCATCTATGTCTGCCTTCACCGAGAGGAGAGTCCCAAGATATGGAAAATGGTCCATGTTTTCTTGCCATTGATCTTGATTGATGGAGGGAGGTGTTGTGCTGCAGGAGCTGCTTTTTTCGAGTGTTTCGTGAAAGACCCGTTACCTCATATGCTTTGGAAAAAGAGTCAACAATGATTTGGAGCTCAGTTTCAGAGTTAGTGTACATGCAACCATCATCTGTATACTGAAGCTCGACAACTGACGTTGGAGTGATTTTGGTTTTGGATTGAAGTTGGTATAGGTTGAAGAGTTTCCCGTCTGTTCTGCAGATTATCTCCATTCCTGTGGGTAGTTTGCTGGAGGTGAAGTGTAGGATTGTTTAATTTAGTTTAGTTTAGAGATACAGCACTGAAACAGGCCCTTCGGCCCACCGAGTCTGTGCCGACCATCAACCACCCATTTATACTAATTCTACACTAATCCCATATTCCTACCTCATCCCCACCTGTCCCTATATTTCCCTACCACCTACCTATACTAGGGGCAATTTATAACAGCCAATTAACCTATCACCCTGCAAGTCTTTGGCATGTGGGAGGAAACCGGAGCACCCGGAGGAAACCCACGCAGACACAGGGAGAACTTGCAAACTCCGCACAGGCAGTACCCAGAATTGAACCCGGGTCGCTGGAGCTGTGAGGCTGCGGTGCTAACCACTGCGCCACTGTGCCGCCCAATTGTAGCAAGGTAAATGGAGAAGAGGATTGGTGCAATGACACAGCCTTGCTTGATCCAGGTCTTGACTGAGATAGTGTCTGTGGTAGTTCTGTTGGTAAGGATCATAGCGTGCATGTCATCGTGGAGGAGATGGAGGATGGTGACAAACGTCAGAGGGCAGCCAAATTTGAGCAGGATGCTCCATAAGCCTTCACGGGCAGTTGGCATTTTTCTTGGTTTTAACACTCAATGAAGATTGTGTCTGTGCTGGCAGCATGACTGCTGCCACATTGGCCCTCAATGCTTGTAGGGATGCCTGGCATCTGCTTGAAATCAGTGTTGGATTAACTTAACTAAGCAAAGAATTTTCCTGTGCCTACTTCAGGATCATTTTGAAAAATGTATGAAAAATCTGATGGAGAATGCACTGTGCAATCTTCCGATTATAAGTAGCACTGGTTGGGAGACTTGGCATAGCATACCAGAGACCAGATTGAACTCTTCTGCTGGTCAGAGGTGGCAAAGGCTGCAGGTGTGACCTCCATACTTAAATATCTGGTATCATTCCAGTGAATCTGTGATGTATCCCCTCCAAGGCCAATATATCCATCCTGAGGTTTAGTGTCCAAAACTGAAGTAATACCTCAATGCAGAATATAAAATAGAAAGTTATTATTGGGTTTTCTAAGTGTGAATTGGGATTAGAAGCAATGGGTTTTGTTACAACCGAGGCGGGAGCAATGGACTTTCAATTCAGTCCCAATACTCCACAGGTTGCAGCAAATTATTAAAGTTTTCCCACCTAATTGGAAAACAGTCAAATTAAACACTTTATTAGCTCTCAGAATAAAATACACCAAGCCAGGTATCTTTAGCCAACAACAAATTAATGACTTATTAATAAACTAAATCTTAACACTATGAAGATTTGTGATTAATGACTTTATAACTTCTTATTTAACCCCAGCCCCCAATGCACACACACATACATTCATGAAAACAATGGTTAACCAGTTGTTCAAGATAAAAGGTTTCTTAGCAATAAAATAAGTAGCAGGGTTGTAGGTCCTGGTAAGTTACATTCCCGGTTAATGAGCTGTCCCAGATTAGAGTAATCAGATGCCACTCGACGTCTCCAGGCGGTTTCGATGAAACAGTTCTCAGTAGATAGGCATTCAAAGTATTTCAGCTGCAACAGGCATCTCACAGTTCTTTCAATGAGAAGCACAGCAATAGGTCTCCTTGGATTTTAGAATCTGTAGTCTTTTGGTAAAGCCTTTACTGAGAATTCCAGCAAACACAAACAAGCAATAGAGAGTGTTACTTCTGCAGCAATCTGCTTAGAGTTTCAAAATAACACAAATTTACTACCTCCAACAAGAAAATCTTTCTCCCAGGGTTTTTTCCCTCAGGCAAACACAGTCTGAGCTCAATGTAGTTTTTCTCTGCTGAGAAATAGATAGCTTCTTCCTTCAGTGTGGAGCATGCTTCGTTTGGTGCTGGATCATACTGGATTTTAGCCTTTATTTATACAGAGTTAAAAGTTACAGTCCACCATGCAACCTTCTCTATCTCCTGCTGGCCTCAGAAACAGGTGCAGCTGGCACACTGTGCCCCTTAGTTTTAAATGGAACACTGTTTTTAAACAGAGTCTTAAAGGCATACTGTTTTAAACAGAAAAAAAAATACACTTCCATGACACTTCCACCCTTGGCGAAATGAAACACCTTTCTTAAAAATGAGTTTCATTGCAATGCCAAAAATAGAAACTGAAACAAAACACTCTGAACATTTTTTCACATTCATGACCCCATTCACTCTACTGATAATTTACAGAATATTTCTTTGTACCATTGCCATCTATGTCAGTTAACAAGGTTAGATTTGTGACAAACTGTCGGTGATAACATTGTTTTTCCCCAAAATATGTACAATTTTCAAATGATAAGGCTGTAAAAACAAACTCCATCTAAATATTCTAGCATTTTGGTTTTTAAATTTTTCCACAAATGTTAATGGGTTATGGTCAGTGTATAATAGTGTTTCTTTGTAGTCTTGGTGGACATACACTTTGAAATGTTTGAGAGCCAGCAAAAGTCCTCATGTTTCTTTTTCCACAGTGGAATACCTTTTTTTTTATGGCAATTTAGTTTTCTTGAATAGTACCCTACTGGCTTTTCTATGCCCGATTCATCATCCTGCAACAGGACTGCATCAACCCCTGGTTGCTAGCATTGGGATTGTTATTTTGAATGGTTTAGCAAAGTTTGGAGCAGCCAACACTGGTTCATTAGTTAAGATTGCCTTTAGCTTTTCAAAAGCTGCTTGGCATTCATCTGATCGTACTGTTTTGTTTTTCTTTATTTGTAGCAAACAGATACAGTACTAAAATTCCACATAAATACCCTGTAAAAACCGTACATCTGTAAAAACCTCATGATTTTACAGTTAGTATTAGGGATAGGGAACTCTAGTAAGGCTTGTACCTTTGCCGTTTTTGGCAATACTTGTCCTTGCCCACTATGTGTCTGAGGTAAGTTACTCTTGCTTTTCCAAATTTGCTTTTTTCCAGATTTATCACTAAGTCCACTGCTTATTGTTTTTAAACAGAATTTTTAACTGGTTTAAGTGTTCTTGTCAAGTGTTACTGTATATTAGTACGTCATTGAGATACACTACCCATTTGGGAACACTGGCTACCACCTGATTCATTAATCTTTGAAAAGTGGCTGGGGCATTTTTTAGCCCGAATGGCATCACCTGGAATGAACAAAGACCATCAGGTGTTGCAAAGGCTGATATCTCTTTGACTCAAGCAGTTAAAGGAACTTGCCAGTATCCCTGTAACAGGTCGATCTTGGTGAGAATAAAAAGCACTCTGCCTATACAGTCTTCTAACCGTGGAATTGGGTAGGAGTCTGCCTTCATTACTTCACTGACTTGTCTGTCGTCAATACGACGTTGGGTTGTCCCGTCAGAATTAGGTACGAGAACTATTGGTGAACTCCAGCTGCTTTGACTCGGTTCAATAAAGTTGTTTTCCAGCATGTATTTGATTTCTGCTTTTACTTGGGGCCTGTTTGTCCGGAATTAAGCAGTAAGGATTTTGCTTTAAAGGAACGGATTCCCCTATATCCACATCATGTGTGGCTAAGGTTGTACATCCTGGCTTATTCCGACAGACTCTTTTAGATGTTGTGAAAAGCCTGGTTAGATCTTCACGTTTTTCCTCTAAATGCAAAAGCATGTTGTCCAATTTTCCTGGCCATTCTGTATTCGCTAACTGGATAGGTGGAGGTTCAATGTGAGAATTGTCTAGGCCTCCTTCTGCCTCATCCGCACTATCCTTTTCCTTCTAAACAGGCCCCATTACCTGGCATATCTGTACTAGCTTATTCTCCTTCCTGCAACAATATTGCTTTACCATATTGATGTGACACAACCGGTTCTTCTTCCAGTGATCAGGGGTGTCAATCAAGTAATCTACCTTACCCATTCTTTAAGTCACTTTATATGGGCCACTGAAACATGCTTTTAATGGTTCCCCTGTAACAGTAATAACACCGTTCCCTTCATTCCCTGGTTAAAAATTGTGGGTCTTTGCATTCCTGTCTGCCCATTTTTCTCATATTGGCTTGGGATGCTTTAAGGTGTTCATGAGCCATGCCGCAAGCTTTCATAAGCCTTTCTCGGAACACAGATACATAGTCTAGTATCAAAGATTCATTCCTTTGTTCAAAGAACCTGTCTTTGATGAGTTTTAGAGGACCTTTTACTTCAAATTCAATTTGAAAGGACTGAAACCTGTAGACTCATTTGGTGAGTCTCTGGTGCCAAAAAAAAGAAAGTCTAGGTCGTTATCCCAGTCATGTGGATATTCCTTTTGGGCCTCCTTATCTCGAGAGACAATGGATACGCGCCTGGAGGTGGTCAGTGGTTTGTGAAGCAGCGCCTGGAGTGGCTATAAAGGCCAATTCTGGAGTGACAGGCTCTTCCACAGGTGCTGCAGAGAAATTTGTTTGTTGGGGCTGTTGCACAGTTGGCTCTCCCCTTGCGCCTCTGTCTTTTTTTTTTTTTTTTTTTTGACAGTATATTCTAATCACTATTTTGAGAGCCTGGTGGTACCTCTCTAAAACTCCCTGTGACTGTGCGTGATATGCTGAAGATTTCAACTGTCTGATACCCAAATTTCCCATGACTTCTTGAAATATCTTAGAGATGAAATTAGAACCTTGATCCGATTGAACTTCAAGTGGTAATTCATATCTTGTAAAGGATTGGGTTAACTTTTCTACTAATATTCTAGCAGTAATTGTCCTTAAAGGAATGGCCTCTGGAAATCAAGTAGCCATATCCATGATAGTAAGTATGTATTGATGTCCTGCTTTTGTTTTTGGCAAGGGTCCGACACAGTCTACCAATACCCTGCTAAATGGTTCCTCAATCACTGGTGTGGGAACTCGTGGTAGGTTGTGGTTTTCCCACCATTTGGCATGTATGGCATGTCCTACAAAATTGTCTCACATCCTTTGTAAGGTCTGGCCAGTAATAATGTTGGCGTATACGTGATTTAATCTTCCGAATCCCCCTATGTCCTGCAAAAGGAATGTCATGTGCTAACCTTAATAATCCCTGGCGATATTTAGATAGTGCCACGATCTGTTCAACAACTGTCCAGCCTTCATCTATAGGTCTATGAGGCGGTCTCCATTTCCTCCTCAAAACTCTATTTCCCATATAATAGCCTTCTGGAACTTCTTTCACCTAAGCTTCTGGCAGAGCAGTCTGTGCCATTCTGTATAACTCTGGATCAGGTCGTTGTGGTGCAATTATAGAAGATCTGTTAAAAATCTCATTTGCATTATCTAAATCTCCAAATAAGGTTTCAGATACTCAGCTATCTGGTTGTGGTGCCACTTTTATCTCCAACAATGGAGCTTGTTTAGCCATTCCTCGGTGACTCAAACACAGGAAATATTCCTGGAACTTGTTCCTGTAATTGTTCCGTTTATCTAACTTCACTTGGTTCCTCTGTAGTTATAGGAGAAACTGATACTTTTGATCTGGCCAAATAATTTCCTAAGAGTAGATCAATGCTCTCTACCGGCAAACTGTGGACAACTCCTACCATTAACATCCCAGATATTTAATCACTCTCTAGGTGTACTTTATATAAAGGTACGGGTATATACTCCCTGCCAATTCCTTAACGTTCAAGGTGCTCTCTGGTGGAAACACTATATCTTTCCCCAGCAACAGGGTTTGGGTTGCTCCTGTATCTCTGAATATAATGATACGTTTTCTTGCCTCACTTAAAGGATATGGAGTTACTTTCCCCTTTGACAAGAATTCATGATAACTTTTGGGTATCTTATTCTTAACCTCGATACTCACTTTAGTTTTTGTATCTGGTTTTACAGCTGCTGTCTGATGTACTCTCAGTCAGAGTTGCTCTTTCCGCATCAGCATTGTGTACCCCAACAAGTCCTATGTGTTTACCTCGCAATTTCCAGCATTCTGAATGAAAATGACTGGTTTTGTCGCTTGCAAACCTCACTCCTACCCTCCACACCTTCCTTTCTGGCCTGTGGAGGTGATCCTGCTGCATTCCTAGCTGTTCCTTTGTGTCCCTGGCTACTTGCCTTCCTTTCACTCTCCCACTTTCTATCCTTCTCGGGTTTATGCGGGTGATGAACAAAAGTTTTTGGCTTATTCACAAGCTCAAAATCATCAGCAATTTCCACTGCTTGCCCAGCTTTCAAAACGTTCAGGTTATCTATATGAGTTGTCACTACTGAAGGGACGGAATTTTTAAATTCTTCCAAGAGAAGCAATTCGCGAAGGTTCTCGTATATGGTTTCCCTCTTTAATGCCCATATCCAATGGTCAAAATCAATTTGCTTCACCCTCTCAAATTCAACATACGTCTGTCCAGCCAATCTCTGGAAGTTCCAGAACTTCTGACGGTAAACTTCAGGGAGAAACTCATATGCAGTGAGAATAGTCTTTTTTGCCATCTCATAATCTGCAGAAGCCTCTTCAGGAAGCATGGTTTAAACTTCATGAGCGCTGCCTATCAACCTGCTTTGCATAAACAGTATCTAGCTTTCCTTTGGCCATTTCATTTGTTTGGTTATTTTTTCACAAGATATGAAAAATGCCTCTATGTCCCTTTCCTCGAACTTGGGAAGAGCTTGTATAAAGTTAAAGAACTTTTCATTGGGTACTGGGCTGAATTCAGATTCTTCCTGATCAGAACTTTCCCTGGATTCAAGACTACCCTTTGTCTTAGTTCCATCTCTTTTAACCTCAATTCCCTCTCTTCTCTTTTACTTTCTCTCGCAAGTTCAAGTTTTCTTATTATTGTTTTTTCTGTTTTCTGTTGAAGCTCCAGTTGCCTCAACTGTAACTGAATTTGAGCTCATTCCACTTCATCACTCTCTGACTTACTATCTTATTCTTCCTCTTCTTCCTGTTTCCCAATTTTAAATGTTGGTCTATAACGTCAATTATCTCTGCTTTTTTAGCACCTGATTTTCAACTCTAACCTCAATTTTGCCACCAATTCTTTTAGTTTATTCTTAGTTAAAGTTGTCAAGTCACAGAGGGACCCATTCTCCTTTCCCAGAAACTCTACTGCAACTGCTAATGCCTTTTTGATGATACAGCCTTTAACCTTATATACAAGAAAGCTGGTTCCTTTTATTTTTTCTCTTTCAAATTATTGTTCCCCTTATAATTCACATAATTGGCGTTAGATTTGGATCCCAACAATCGAGCACCACAATTAATATGATCCCAGAGATGAGCAATTAATATGATATTACAGAAGCAAGTCCCCAATTAATATGTTATCCCAGACGAGCCCCCAATTAATATGTTACGACCGAGGCGGGAGCAATGCACTGTCAATTGAGTCCCAATACTCCACAGGTCGTAGCATATTATTAACATTTTCCTCCCTTGCCAGAAAACAGCCAAATTGAACACTTCATTAACCCCCAGAATAAGATACACCAAACCAGGTATCTTTAGACAATAACAAATTAAGAATTCATTAATTAACTAAATCTTAACACAATGAAGATAAATTTATGTCTAAAGACCTAACCTCTTCCTTAATCTCAGCCCCCCACCCTCCATGCACACACTCATACATTCAAAAAAAACAACGGTTAAACAGTTGTTAAAAAAAGCTTTCTTGCAATAAAATAAGTAGCTGGGTTGTAAGTCCTGGTAAGTTCCGTCCCAGGTTAGAGTAATCAGATGCCACTCGAGGTCTCCAGGTGAATTCGATGAAACAGTCCTCAATAGATAGGCATTCAAAGTATTTCAGCTGCAGCAGGCATCACACAGTTCTTTCAATGAGAATTACAGCAATAGGTCTCCTTGGATTTTAGAATCTGCAGACTTTTGGTAAAGCCTTTACTGAGAATTCCAGCAAACATAAACAAGCAATAGAGAGTGTTACTGCTGTAGCAGTCTTCTTAGAGTTTCGAAATAAAATGAAATTTACTACCTCCAACAAACATGTTCCTTCCAGTTTTTTTAATCTCAGGCAAACACAGTCAGAGCTCAATATAGATTTTCTCTGCTGAAAAATAGACAGCTTCTTCCTCCAGTGTACAGCATGCTTCGTTTGGTTCCAGATCATACTGGTTTTAACCCTATTTTTTACACTATTAAAAATTACAGTACACATGTGACCTTCTCTTTCCTGCTGGCCTGGGAAACAGGTGCAACAGGCACACTGTGCCCCCTGAGTTTTTAAAGGCACACTGTTTTTAAATAGAGTTTTAAAGGAACTCCATTTTGAACAGAAAAAACTACACTTCCATGACAGTTTCCTTTATAATCAATAGAAAAATATATAGATATGAGTTCTCTCAAAGTGAAGGAAAGGATTTAAATAAATACAAACCTTTGCTTTATGGTTAGGTTTAGAGCCAATAGAAATATCTTGAAATAGATTTTTTTTTTAATTCATTCATGGGATGTGGGCATCACTGGCTATGCCAGCATTTATTGCCCATCCCTAATTGCCCTTGAGAAGGTGGTGGTGAGTTGCCTTCTTGAACCGCTGCAGTCCATGTGAAGTAGGTATACCCCACAGTGCTGTTAGGAAGGGAGTTCCAGGATTTTGACCCAGCGACAGTGAAGGAACGGCAATACAGTTCCAAGTCAGGATGGTGTGTGACTTGGACAGGAACTTGCAGGTGGTGATGTTCCCATGCATCTGCTGCTCTTGACTTTTGAGGTGGTAGAGGTCGCGGGTTTGGAGTGTGCTCTCTGAGGAGCCTTGATGCGTTGCTGCAGTGCATCTTGTAGATGGTACACACTACTGCCACTATACGTCGGTGGTGGAGGGAGTGAATGTGGATGGTGTGCCAATCAAGCGGGCAGCTTTGTTCTGGATGGTGTGAAGTTTCTTGAATGTTGTTGGAGCAGCACCCATCCAGGCAAGTCTAGAATATTCCATCACACTCCTGACTTGTGCCTTGTAGATGATGGACAGGTTTTGGGGAGTCAGGAGGTGAGTTACTCGCCGCAGGAATCCGAGCCTCTGAACTGCACTTGTTGCCACAGTATTTATATGGCTACTCCAGTTCAGTTTCTGGTCAATGGTAGCCCCTAAGATGTAGATAGTGGAGGATTCAGCGATGGTAATGCTGCTGAATGTGAAGGGGAGATGGTTAGATTCTCTCTTGTTAGAGATGGTCATTGCCTGGTACTTGTGTGGCGCAAATGTTACTTGCCACTTATCAGCCCAAGCCTGGATATTGTCCAGGTCTTGCTGCATTTCTACACGGACTGCTTCAGTTTTTGAGAAGTCGCGAATGGTGCTGAACATTGTGCAATCATCAGCGAACATCCCCACTTGTGACCTTATGATAGAAGGAAGGTCATTGATGAAGCAGCTGAAGATGGTTGGGCCTAGGATACTACCCTGAGGAACTCCTGCAGTGATGTCCTGGAGCTCAGATGTTTGACCTCCAACAACCACAGCCATCTTCCTTTGTGCTAGCTATGACTCCAACCAACAGAGAGTTTTCCCCCTGATTCCCATTGACTCCAGTTTTGCTCGGGCTCCTTGATGCCACACTCGGTCAAATGCTGCCTTGATGTCAAGGGCAGTCACTCTCACCTCACCTCTTGAGTTCAGCTCTTTTGTTCATGTTTGAACCAAGGCTGTAATGAGGTCAGGAGCTGAGTGGCCCTGGCGGAACCCAAACTGAGCATCGCTGAGCAGGTTATTGCTAAGCAAGTGCTGCTTGATGACACTGTTGATGACACCTTCCATCGCTTTACTGATTGAGAGTTGACTGATGGGGCGGTAATTGCCCGGGTTGGACTTGTCCTGTTTTTTGTGTACTGGACAAACCTGGGCAATTTTTCACATTGCCGGGGAGATGCCAGTGTTGTAGCTATACTGGAACAGCTTGGCTCTGGGTGCGGCATGTTCTGGAGCACAGGTCTTCAGTACTTTTGCCGGAATATTGTCAGGACCCATAGCCTTTGCAGTATCCTGTACCTTCAGTCGTTTCTTGATATCACGCGGAGTGAATCGAATTGGCTGAAGTCTGGCATCTGTAATGCTGGGGACCTCAGGAGGGGGCCGAGATGGATCATCAACTCAGCACTTCTGGCTGAAGATTGTTGCAAATGCTTCTGCCTTATCTTTAGCACTGATGTGCTGGGCTCCCCCATCATTGAGAATGGGGATATTTGTGGAGCGACCTCCTCCAGTTAGTTGTTCACTTGTCCACCAACATTCACGACTGGATGTGGCAGGACTGCAGAGCTTAGATCTGATCCGTTGGTTATGGGATTGCTTAGCTCTGTCTATCGCATGCTGCTTATGCAGTTTGGTATGCAAGTAGTCCTGGGTTGTAGCTTCACCAGGTTGACACCTCATTTTGAGGTATGCCTGGTGCTGCTCCTAGCATGCCCTCCTGCACCATTCATTGAACCAGGGTGGGTCTCCTGGCTTGATGGTAATGGGACAGTGGGGGATATGCCGGGCCATGAAATATCAGATTGTGGTTGAGTACAATTCTGCTGCTGCTGATGGCCCACAGCGCCTCATGGATTCCCAGTTTTGCATTGCTAGATCTGTTCAAAATCTATCCCATTTAGCATGGTGATAGTGCCACACAACATGATGGACAGTATCCTCAATGTGAAGGTGGGACTTCGTCTCCACAAGGACTGTGCGGTGGTCACTCCTACCAATACAGTCATGGACAGAAGCATCTGCAACAGGCAGATTGGTGAGGACAAGGTCGAGTATGTTTTTCCCTCATGTTGGTTCCCCCACCACCTGCCGCAGACCCAGTCTAGCAGCTATGTCCTTTAGTACTCGGCCAGCTCGGTCAGTAGTGGTGCTACCGAGCCACTCTTGGTGATGGACCTTGAAGTCCCCCACCCAGAGTACATTTTGTGCCCTTGCCACCCTCAGTGCTTCCTCCAAGTGGTGTTCAACATGGAAGAGTACTGATTCATCAGCTGAGGGAGGGCGGTAGGTAGGTTACCTTGCCCATGTTTGACCTGATGCCATGATACTTCATGGGGTCCAGAGTCGATGTTGAGGAATCCCAGGGCAACTCCCTCCCTACTGTAGACCACTGTCCCGCCACCTCTGGTGGGTCTGTCCTGCCGGTGGGACAGGACATACCCAGGGATGGTGATGGCAGTGTCTGGGACATTGTCTGTAAGGTATGATTCCGTGAGTATGACTATGTCAGACTGTTGCTTGACTGGTCTGTGGGACAGCTCTCCCAACTTTGGCACAAGCCCCCAGATGTTAGTAAGGAGGACTCTGCAGGGTCGACAGGGCTGGATTTGCCGTTGTTGTTTCCGGTGCCTAGGTCGATGCTGTGGGCCTGGAGTCACATGTAGGCCAGACCAGGTAAGGTCGGCAGATTTCCTTCCCTAAAGGACATTGGTGAACCAGATGGGCTTTTACAACAATCGACAATGGTTTCATAGCCATCATTAGACCAGCTTTTAACTCCAGATTTATTAATTAAATTCAAATTCCACCTTCTGCTGTGGTGGGATGCGAACCCATGTCTCCACATCAATACCCTGGGTCTCTGGGTTACTAGTCCAATGATAATACCACTACACCACCGCCTCCACGTGGTGGTTTTATTGTTTGAGTACTTTGCCTCATACATTTCAATGAAGTCACATTTTTTCTCTTTTATTATAGGATCAAGAAGCAGAAAACAAAGCATCAACTTGAGATTAATCCACTGGAATGCGCGGAGCTGAGCAAAATTCTTACACTTAAACCCAATGGGTAACGCAACATTTTCTTCTAAAATCAATATCTCGACTGATCTTATGAAAGAAATCATTGTATTGCAATAGGGAGGAGCGAGACTCTGTCTTTGTGTTAGCATTTCCACCTGTAGGTGGAAGGTAAATTGGAGTCTTGACCATTGTTTACAATTCTTTTGGGCATAGTTGGATTGAAAAGTGGTAAAAATGATAACACTAACTTACACCCAAGCCATATGCAGTGCACATAAATGCAAATATGGAAGCCAGTTTTTTAATAAACATAATCATTCCGCTCTGAAGAGGGTTTATTTTGCATATAATTATCCAAGGCTATTTAAAGAAAGCCAGTGCTGTTTCATACACAAACTATGTCAAGCTGCAGGCAAGTCTCCTACTTTATTGCAGAAGGTGCCCATTGAGGTCTGCACAAGGGATATTTTCTTGACAGCCAGTAAGAGATGAATTGACCAAACATCCGTCACTGATTGCTTCCTTTCTGTCTTCTTACCATCAATTGTTGGGTAATTTGCATCTGTTTCACAGCAGCAGGAAGAAGCAGCTGAAGACAAGGACGTATTACATTGCAGGGTGTATAATCTTGGCCATCAAATAGTGGGAAGGAGATAGAGGAGCAAATTTACAGACTTTTAAAAAATTCATTCATGGGATGTGGGCATTGCTGGCCAGGTCAAAATTTATTGTTCATCCCTAATTGCCCTTGAGAAGGTGGTGGTGAGCTGCCTTCTTGAACTGCAGTAATCCATGTGGTGTAGGTATACCCATAGTGCTGTTAGGGAGGCAGTTCTAGGATTTTGACCCAGTGACAGGGAAGGAACGGCGATATAATTTGAAGTTAGGATGCTGTGTGACTTGGAGGGGAAATTGCAGGTGGTGGTGTTCCCAAGCATCTGCTGCCCTTGTCCGGAATTTTACGTTGTGGCGGTGACCCCGCGCACCGACTAAAAATTCATGGAAGAGCCCTCTTCTACTGGGCCTGGAAGCTACACTGCACTTTTATGTGGCCCAGGCCCTTAATTGGTCTCGATGGGGATTTCTGCCCCTCTGAGGCTCAGCTTCCAATCAGCTAAAGGTCAGAATATCCTCTGATACCAGCACTTACAACAGCTTGGCATTTTCTTTCCACTGACCCTATGCATCAAAATCTGACATTGATTAAATTAATTTAAAATCATGCGTAGCTTCTCGGCATTTCCCGAATCCATAATTCCATATTAACCTACATATTCTGACAGGGTGCATGTGCATTGATCTTTGAAGGTGGCAGGACATATTGAGAGAGTGGTTAGCAAAGCATATGGGATCTTGGGCTGCATAAACAAAGGCTTTGAGTACAAAAGCAGGGAAGTTATGCTGAAATAAAATCAAAAAGTGCTGGAAACACTCAGCAGGTCAGGCAGCATTTGTGAAGAGAGGAGCAGAGTTAACGTTTCAGATCTGAAACATTCTTAACGGGCAGTTAATTGGAGGCGAGCAAGTTCATGGCTGCCCCTCACCCCCTCAACTCCTGCCCTTGCTTTTCCAATACCAGTGCATCCCGGAGGCATCGGGACACTGACACGCCATCCAGGAGCGCTATTTTCAAAATGTACCCACTCCCATTCTCACTCCCATAGGCAATTGAAAATCCAATCCTTTGTGTCTGTCTTCACCGTGGAAGCCACAAATTGCACACCAGAAATAGAGTGAAGAACTTAATTAATAACAGCAGAGAAAAAGTCTTAGAGAAACTTAAAGAACTAAAAACTGACAGATCTCCAGGACCTAATGGCTAACATCCTAGGGTTCTAAAAGAGGTAGCTGCCGAGATAGTGGATGCACCGGTTTTAATTTTCCAAACTTCCCGAGATCATAGAATGGTTGCGATGGATTGAAAGTTAGCAAATGTAACTCAGCTATTCAAGGAAGAAGGGAGAAAATGGAACGACAGACCAGTTGGCTTGACGTCGGTCATTGGGAAAATGCTGGAATCTATTATTAAGGAATCTATCATTATGGAAATCTTAACAATGAGAAAATAAAAGATATTCAGACAGAATCAACATGGTTTTATGAAAGGGAAAATGTGTTTGACTAATTTATTAGTCTGTTGATGATACACCTATGAGGCCAGATAAAAGGGACAAAGTAGATTTAGTGTACTTGGATTTCCAAAAGCTTTCGATATGGTGCCACACAAAAGGTTAGTGTGCAAGAAAAGGGGTCATAAAGTTGGGAGCAATATGGATGGATGGAAGATTGGTAAATGGACAGGAAGCAAAGAGTAGTGATAAACAAGGCATTTTCAAGTTGGCAGGCTGTAACTACTCGAGTATCACGAGGATAAGTCCCGGAGTCTCAGCTATTTACAATCTATATTAATAGCTTAGACAATCACACCAATAGTAATATTTACTGATGATACAAAGCCAGGTGGGAATATAAGTTGTGAAGAGGACACAAAGAGGCAGCAAAGAGATATAGACAGGGTAAGTGAGTGGCAAGAAGTTGGCAGATGGAGTATAATGGGGGGAAGTGTGAGGTTATTCATTTTGGTAGTAAGAATAGAAAAGTAGAATATTTTTTAAAAGATGAGAAACTTCAAAATGTGATGTTCATAGACACTTGATGTACAAGGAACACAGTACGTTAGCATGCAGGTAAGCAATTAGGAATTAGGAATTTGGACAGCAAATGGCAGATTGGCCTTTATTGCAAGGTGTTAAGAGAACAAGAATAAGGAAGTCTTGCTACAATTGTATAGGGCTTTGGTGAGACCACACCTGGAATACTGGGCACAGTTTTGGTCTGCGTATCTAAAGAATGATGAACGCCTTGGAGATGGTACAGAGAAGGTTCACTAGATTGGTTCCTGGTGTGAGAGGCTTGTCCTCTGATGAGAGGCTGAGTAAATTGGGCCGACATTTTCTGGAGTTAAGAATAATGAGAGGTGATCTAATTGAAATATACAAGATTCTGAAGGGCCTTGTGAGGGTAGACATGGAGAGGTTGTTTCCCATGGCCAGGGAATCAAGAACACGGGGACACAACCTCAGGAGAAGGGGTCGATCATTTAGGACTATGAGGAGGAGAAATTTCTTCACTCATTGGGTTGTGAATCTTTGAAATTCTCTATCGCAGAGGGTTGAGGATGCTCCATCACTGAGTATATTTAAAGCTGAGATGGATAGATTATTGGTCTTTCAGGGAATCAGGGATATGGGGAGTAGGTGGGAAAATGGAGCTGAAGCTGAAGAAGCCATGATTGTATTGAATGGTGGAGCAGGCTCGAGGAGCCATATAGACTACTGCTGCTCCTTTCTTATGTTCTTATTGGTAAATGCTGCTTTATAGCACTGTCGATGACATGTTCCATCACTTTGCTGATGATTGAGAGCAGACTAATGGGGCAATAATTGGCTGGATTGAATTTAACCTACTTTTTGTGAGCAGACATACCTGGGCAATTTTCCACTTTGTCAGGCAGATATTAGTGTTGTAGCTGTCCTGGAACAGCTTGGCGAGAGGTGTAGCTAGTTCCAGAGCAGAAATCTTCAGCACTACAATCCGATGTTTCAGAGCCCATAGCATTTGCTGTTTCCAGTGAACTCAACTATTTCTTGATATCACATGGAGTGAATCAAATTGGCTGAAGACTGGCATCTTTAATAGTGGCTCCTCAGGAGGAGGCTGAGATGGATCATCCACTTAGCACTCTGGTTGAAGATGGTTGCAAACACTTCAGCCTTATCTCTTGAACTCATGTGCTGGGCTCCCCAATCATTGAGTGTGGGATATTTATGGACTCCTATTAGTTGTTTAATTCACCAGCACCATTCATGACTGGATGTGGCAGGATTGCACAGCTTTAATCTGATCAGTTGGCTGTGAGATCACTTAGCTCTGTCTACAGCGTGCTGCTTCTGTTGTTTAGCATGCATATAGTCCTGTGTTGTAGCCACATCAGGTTGGGAATTCATTTTCAGATAGGCCTGATGCTTTTCCTGGCAAGCTCTCTTACGCTCCTTGGTCCCCTGGCTTGATGGTAATGGTAGTGAAGGATATGGCAAGCCATGAGATTACAGATTGTGATGGAGTACAATTATGCTGCTGCTGATGACCCACAGCACCTCATGGATGCCCAGTTTTAAGCTGCTAGATGTGTTCTGAATCTTTTCATTTACCATGGTGTTAGTGCCACACAACATGATGGAGGGAGTCCTCAATGCAAAGACAGGTCTCTGTCTCCATCAGGCCATACAGCAATCACTCCTACTAATACTGTCATGGATAGATGCATCTGCGGCAGGTAGATTGGTATGGCTGAGATTAGGTGTAGTTTCACCAGAACGATTCCAGGACCAAGTGGGTTAAATCATGAGGGCACAATGCATCAATGTGGCTGGTATTCCCTCAAGTATAGAAGCTTGATGGAGTGATCAAACATAGGTGTGTAACATGATAGAGATTTTACTGTGCGATACAGAGAAAATATTTTCTCTGGTACAGGAATCCAGAACAAGTGGGCATAGCCTTAAAATTAGAGCTAGGACATCCTCGGAGAAAAATTATGAAACACATTTTCACATAAAAGGTAGTGAAAATCTAAAACTCATCCCCCAAAGACTGTGGACGTCAGTCAATTGAAATTTCAAAATTGAGATTGATAGTTTTATATTGGGAAATGGTATCGAGGGATATGGAACAAAGGTAAGTAACAACAGCAACATATTTTTATACCGCCTTTAACCGAATAACATGTCCTAAGGTGCTTCACAGGAGCATTATAAAACAAAAGATGACACTGAGCCACATAAGGAGATTTTAGAAACAAAAACAGAAAATGTTGGATATTCTCAGCCAGTCGGGCAGAATTTGTGGAGAGAAAAACAAGAGTTAATATTTCAGATCTGTGTGACCTTTGAGAAGTGATGAAATTTTCAACACTACTGGTGTAATTTTGGTACCAAAATGGTGCCTTTCCCACTCACACACATTTGATGTGGCTTGTGCTTGATGCCATTTTGGCAAGATCAGTAGCATAGTAATTTGGAATGTGTGCTGGAATTATGCAGAATATAAAAACTTAGGAAATAGGAGCAGGAGTAGGCCATTCAGCCCCTCAAGCCTGCTCCACCATTCAATAAGATCATGGCTGCTCTGATTGTGGCCTTATCTCCACTTTGCTGCCTGCCCCCACCATAATCTTTGACTCCCAAATAAATCAAAAATTTCTTACTCAGCCTTGAATATATTCAATGACTCAGCCACCACTGCTCACTGGGGAAGAGAATTCCAAAGATTAACAACCCTCTGAGAGAAGAAATTCCTCCTCATCTCCATCTTAAATGGGAGACCCCTTAACTTGAAACTATACCCCCTAGTTCTAGATTTTTCCATGAGGGGAAACATCCTCTCAGCATCTTCCCTATCAAGCCCTCTCAGAATCTTATACATTTCAATAAGATCACCTCTCAATCTTGTAAACTCCAATGAGTCTCGGCCAAACCTGCTTAACCTTTCCTCATAAGACAAACCTCTCATCCCAGGAATCAGACTGCTGACCCTTCTCTGAATTGCAAGTATATCCCTCTTTAAATAAGATGATCAAAACTGTACACGAGTACTCTAGGTGTTCCCTCACCAATACCCTGTATAGTTGTCACAAGAGCTCCCTACTTTTATACTCCAATTCCCCTTGCAATAAAGGCCAACATTTCATTTGCCTTCCTAATTTCTGGCTGTGCCTGCATGCTCACTTGCTAACAAGGACACCCAGGTCCCTCTGTACTGCAGCATTCTGCAGTCTCTCTGCATGTAAATAATCTTCTGTTTTTCTATTCTTCCTGCCAAAATGAACAACCTCACATTTTCCCACATTACACTCCATCTGTCACATTTTTGCCCATTCACTTAACCTATCTATAGCCCTTTGCAAACTCTGTGTATCCTCCTCACAACTTGCTTTCTTCCCTATCTTTGTATTATCAGCAAATTTGGCTACAATATACTCGGTCCCTTCATCCAAATTATTAATACAGACCATAAATAGTTAAGGCCCCAGCTCTGATCCCTGTGACACTCCACTGGTTACAGTTTGCCAACCTGAAAAGACCCATTTATTCCAACAGTCTGTTTTCTGTTAGTTAACCAGTCCTCAATCCATACTAATATATCACACCCAACACCATGAACTCTTATCTTGTGTAGTAACCTTTGATGTGGCACCTTATCGAATGCCTTTTGGAAATCCACATGCACTACATCAACTGGTTCTCCTTTATCTACCCTGCTTGTTACATTGCAAAGGACTCTAATAAATTTGTCAAACACGATTTCTCTTTCACAAAATCATGTTGACTCTACCTGATTGTATTATGATTATCTTGATATCTTGCTGCGAACTCTTTCATAGTGAATTCTCGTACTTTCCCAGTGACAGATGTTAGGCTAACTGGCCTATAGTTTCCTGCTTTCTGTCTCCCTCCTTTCTTGAACAGAGGTGTTACATTTGCGGTTTTCCAATCTGATGGGACCTTTCCAGGATCTAGGGATTTTGGAAGATTGCTGCTAATGCATCCACTATCTCTGCGGCCACTTCCTTTCAGACGCTTGAATGCAGGCCATCAGGTCCAGGGGACTTGTCAGCCTTTAGTCCCATTAGTATTTCCATTACTTTTTCTCAATCACTAGCGATTGTTTTATGTTCCTCCCTCCCTTTTGCCTCCTTATTTTCCACTGTTCTCGGGATGCTTTTTGTGTCTTCTACTGCGAAGACAGATGCAAAATATTTGTTCACAGCCTCTGCCATTTCCTTATTTCCCATTAGTAATTCTCCTGTCTCATCCTCTGAGGGACCAAAGCTTACTTTAGCTATTCTTTTCATTTTTACATAGTTGTGAAGCTTTTATAGACTGTTTTTATATTTCTTGCTAGATTACGCTCATACTCCAATTTCTCCCTTTTTTTAGTCATCCAATGCGTAGTTTCTAAAATTTTCCCAATCTTCTGACCTACCACTAATTTTTACAGCATTCTACTTTTCTTTCAATTTGATAGCATCCTTAACTTCCTTAGTTAGCCACAGATGATGCATCCTTCTCGTAGAGTCGTTCTTTCTCAACGGTTGAGAGTTCTGAAATATCTCAATAAAGTCTGCCACTGCTTCTCTACCCTCTTACCTTTAACCTAATTTCCCAGTCCACTGCAGCCAAGTCTGTCTTCATACTCTTGAAATTGCCTTTATTTAAATTTAAGACAGTAGTTTCAGACCCAAGATTCTCACCCTCAAACTGAATGTGAAATGCTATCATGATATGATCACTCTTGCCTAGAGGATCCTTTACTAGAGGTCCATGCTTACACTGTCTGCAGCTTGTAAATCAGAAAAGATTATGTGATGAGGGGGATGTGGAATGTCGGAAAGTGGAATAGGTTGGAACATACTGTCATCCTCTACAGTTTGAGTCACACGACTGGCCTGCACTGTATCCTCCATGGAGATGAGGGCATGCAGTTGTGCCTATCCGCTGCAGGTTTGTTGCTCCTGCCTCTTCCAATTATGTGCCATCTTGTCCTGAATAAGAGATCAGGTGTATCAGTGAGTGTGGTGCAATGTGTTTGGGTGATGTGCCTGTCATAGGTGGCAGTGTGTGCAAACTGCAAGCTGTGGTTGTGGAGGTGAGGTGAGGCTCTGAATATTAGGTATGAGTTATTTTTAATGGAGACTGTTGGTAGATGAGTGAAGAGTGTATGGAATGAATGGAGCATCATGTGAGGCGAGTGGTTCATTTGTAAGGATATGGCACATGAAGATGTACTCACCGAACACGACCACTCGTGTGAGGTCATTGAATTTATTGCGGTATTGCATTTCGGTTCTCGGGGCTAGACTATTAGCATTAACTTCTTAGTGTCTGTCTGGAGGGCCTCCTGTCTCCCTGAGGGAGGAGGATGTCCTGGGAGCATGCCATTTCCACTCCTCTTTCTGATCAGAGAGTTTTCTGTACCCAGATCCAGCCCCTGCTGCAGCCAAATGCACCCCCTCTTTAACAAGCTGGATTTAAGTGGTGCAGGCTCGCTTTAAATGGTATGAGCCTCACATGAACTTTGGCCTCTACTGAGGCATGGGACCACTCAGTGTGCTTAGCATTGGGCTGCAATCCATTATCATTCATACTATTAGGCAGTGAGAAGGTTGTGTGCTGCCTGCATCAATTTGAACAGGCGAAGGTTAAGTGCTCATTGCAATCCCCACTCCTGTTTACAAGACATATCCAATTTTCCCCCTGAATATTTTGAGGTGTGAAATTTGTAAGATATGGGTAGTGCAATTGGGCTCAGCGGGCACCATGAGGCCCTTCAAAGTTGCAAAAAGACGTCCAACTAGATTTCTAACATGAAATGTGCTGAACGCCACTACTGCACTGCTCATGACAGTATTGGTAGGAGTGACCACTGCACAGTCCTTGTGAAGATGAAAATTTGGCTTCTCACTGAGGATACTGTGCATCATGATTTGTGGCTCTACTGCTGTACTAAATGAGATAGATTCATCGAGCAGCTTAAAATGGGGCATCTGTGAAGCACTGCAGTCCATCAATAACAGCAGAATTGTATTCAACCACATTTTGTAGCCTCGTGGCCTGCCATATCCCTCACTCTACCATCACCATCATGCTCGGGGATCAACGCCAGAGGAACGGAGGAGAGCATGCCAGGAGAAACATCACGCATATCTAATAATGAGGTGCCAACCTGGTGAAGCTACAGCACAGGACTACATGCATGCTAAACAGCAGAAACAGCATGCGATAGACAGAGTTAAGCAATCCCACAACCAATAGATTAGATCAAAGCTCTGCAGTCCTGCCACATCCAGTCGTGAATTGTGGTGGGATAATTAGGCAACTAACAGGAGAAGGAGACTCCACAAATATCCTCATCCATAATGATGAAGGAGCCAAGCACATCAGTACAAAGCACAAGGCTGAAACATTTGCATCCATCTTCAGCCAGAAGTGCCAAGTGGATGATCCATCTCAGCCTTCTCCTGAGGTCCCCAGCATCATAGATGCCAGTCTTCAGGCAATTTGATTCACTCCACATGATATCAAGAAATGGCTGAAGTCACTGAATACTGCAAAGGCTATGAGCCCTGACAACATTCCGACAATAGTACCAAAGACTTGTGCTCCAGAACTAGCCACGCTCCTAGCCAAGCTGTTCCAGTACAGCAGCAAATCATCAAGGCTCCTTCGACAGCACCATCCAAACCCACGACCTCTTCCACAGAGAAGGACAATGGGAGCAGATGCATGGGAACACCACTATCTGCATGCAAGTTCCCTTCCAAGCCACACACCATCTAGACTTGGAATTATATTGATGTTCCTTCATAGTTGCTGGATCAAAACCCTGGAACTCCCTCCCTAACAGCAGTGTGGATGTACCTGCAGCAGATAGACTGAAGTGGATTAAGAAGCAGCTCACCACCATCTTCTCAAGGGCAGGTAGGTTTGGGAAAGAAATTCTGGCATTGCCAGCGATGTTCACATGAAACGAATAAAAAAAAACATACACAGTAATAACTTACTCACCAATGTTCACTTTTGGTTCTGTCGGGGCCACGCAGCTCCAGATCAAATTACAGCCTTGGTCCAAACATGGATAACAGAGCTGAATTCAAGAGATGAGGTGAGAGTGATAGCTCTTGACATCAAGACAGCATTTGACTAAGTATGGCATCAAGGACCCCTTGTAAAATTGAAGTCAATGGGTTTCGGGGGGAAAACTCTCTCTTGGCTGGAGTCATACCAGGCACAAAGAAAGATGGTTGTGGTTGTTGGAGGCCAATCATCTCAGCCCCAGGACATTACTGCAGGAGTTCCTCAGGGTAGTGTCTTATGCTCAACCATCTTCAGCTGTTTCATCAATGACCTTCCCTCCAAATATGGTCAGAATTGGGAATGTTTGCTTATGATTGCACAGTGTTCAGTACCATTCGTGACCTCTCAGATACTGAAGCAGTCATTGTCCATATGCAGCAAGACCTGGACAACATTCAGGCTTATGCTGATAAGTGGAAAGTCACATGTGCATCACACAAGTGCTAGCCAGTGACCATCTCCAACCAGAGAGAATCTAACCATCTCCCCTTGACATTCCATCGCTGAATCCCTCACCATCAACATCCTGTGAGATACCATTGACCAGAAACTAAACTGGACCAGCTATATAAATACTGTGGCTACAAGAGTAGGTCAGAGGCTGGGAATTCTGTGATGAGTAACTCACCTCCTGACTCTCCAAAGCTTGTAGATACAAGGCACAAGTCAGGAGTGTGATGGAATACTCCACACTTGCAGTTCCAACAATACTCAAAGCTCGATGCCATCCAAAATAAAGCAGCCCACTTGTTCAGCACCCTATCCACCACTTTAAACAGTCACTCCCTTCACCACTGGCATAGAGTGGCAGCAGCGTGTACCATCTACAAGATGCACTTCAGCAACTCACCAAGCCTCCTTCGACAGCATCTTCCAAACCCACAACCTCTTCCACCTCCAAGGACAAGGACAGAAGACAATCGGAAAACCATCACCTGCAAGTTGCCCTCCAAGACACACATCAACCTGACTTGGAACTATATCGCCATTCCTTCACTGTCACTGGATCAATAACCTGGAACTCCCTTCCTAACAGCTCTGTGGGTGTACTTACACCAGATGGACTGCAGCAGTTCAAGAAGGCAGCTCACCATCACCTTCTCAAGGGCAATTAGGGAGGGCAACAATTGTTGGCCTTGCCAGCGACATCCACATCCCATCAAGGGCGGAACAGTTGCGCAGTGGTTAGCACCGCAGCCTCACAGCTCCAGCGACCCGGGTTCAATTCTGGGTACTGCCTGTGTGGAGTTTGCAAGTTCTCCCTGTGTCTGCGTGGGTTTCCTCCGGGTGCTCCGGTTTCCTCCCACAGCCAAAAAGACTTGCAGGTTGTTAGGTAAATTGGCCATTATAAATTGCCCCTAGTATAGGTAGGTGGCAGGGAATATAGGGACAGGTGAGGATGTGGTAGGAATATGGGATTAGTGTAGGATTAGTATAAATGGGTGGTTGATGGTTGGCACAGACTCAGTGGGCCGAAGGGCCTGTTTCAGTGCTGTATCTCTAAATCTAAAAAAAAAATTAACAAATAAAAAATCTGTTCACCAACAAAATACTATAATTACTGAGGTGTCACTTGGGTACAGTGGCAGTAGCTCCATGGATTACGAACTTGTAGTCACAGAAACATATAGAAAGGAACATAGAAAGATGTACAATACAAAAGGATTCAGTCCAACGTGTCTGCGCAGGATGTAAAAAATCTATCCTATCGAATCCCACCTTCCAGCTCTTGGTCCGTAGGCTTGTAGGTTACGACACCTCGAGTGCATATCCAAGTGTTGTCTCTCAGGATGATAGCACTCATGCTCACACCGTGCCATTCTGCCAGTGCCCTTGCAGTTGCCTGTCAGCCAGCCAGTCCAGAATGTTGCTCTCCATGCTGAGATGGTGAAGTTTCAAGCCAGGCCTTCTAGGCTCAGAGCTGCTCAACGTTGTTCTCTAAGTCCATTTGCAGTCTCCTTCTCTGCAAATCAGCAGCCTTCCACCAACCATGCTGCAACCACTGGGGTATCTCTGTGTCGGAGCAATAGGACAGGCAAAGACAGGCATTAAGGGAATGCACAAGGGTAATCAGCTTATTTTTGTATGCAGTATAGCCTGAATTATTTTATACATTTGGATTGGAATGTATGTTTTAGGTTAGCTTTTAATTTTGCATTGTGGGTAAGAGGACACTGTGATGGTCAGTGATAGAGTGAAGATAAGGAGTGTGGGTCTATTGGTGAATGGGGAATTGGGGTTGAGGCTCCCGGTATTGCTCTTGACTTACTTGTTGATGAACAGTCCAGGCAGAAAGGGGTTATTTAGTTTGCAGCCACCCATCCTCTTCTCCTTCTTTCTGTTCCTCTTCCTCCTCCTTGTGCTCCTGCTCCACAACTTCTCACCCGATGGCTGGTATCTTGCTGTTCCTCCATGGTAGCCAGGCTTGTGCAGTATGCAACATACCTTGACAAATCTTGAGACCTGCTCATGCAAGTGCTGCAGGGTTCCTCCAGAGTGGTCCAGACAGCAGAATCGTTGCTTCAGGATGCCAATGGTCTCCTTTATAACATTTCTTGTAGCAGCAGGGCTTTCATTGTGATGCCTGCTGAATGTGCATGGGTTGCAGTCCTGAGTCATGAGCCATGTCCTTAATGGACAGCATTTGTCGCCCAGTAGCCACCCTTTGATTTGCCATGGTGATTGACACAGAGGACTGCCACAGAATTAATGCATTGTGACAAGTGCAAGAATATTAGGTATTGACCTGCATGATCCATTGCCTATGGTCACACAACAGCTGCATGTTGAGGAAGTGGAATTCCTTTCAGATCAGGTGCATGGTACAATTGACATGAGGCACACTCAAAGCATTGTGCATATAGTCAATGGCAACCTGAAATCCTTGCAAACCTTTGTGCTCACTTTGCCTGCTTCTCTCTGGCAAGAGGGAATGAAATAAAGTTATCTTTCATTTCATAGAGAGCCTGAGTGACATCCTTTTGCAGCACTGCACTGCAAACAGATAATTAGATCCATAAACATTCCTAGCCACAGTTACCTTCACAGCCATTGGCAATGAGTGCTTGCCCTGCTCTGAGATTGCAGCTGTGGCTGCAGCAGTTGGTAAATTTCAATGATGACCTCCTTAGTGAAACACAGACATCTTAAACATTGATTGCCACTGATGTTCAGGTTGTGGATTTGGTGCTGAACATTTTGGGAGGGTATGGACTCCTGCTGAGAGACCTTCTCCCCTCCTCCTCCCTCTTCTAACAGCTTGTCCTGCTCTGCGTGGCTTCTGCTCATTCTGCCAGTCATACTCAGTGCCAAGAAGAAGGCCTACTAGCTCACCCATGTGTGGAAGCAGCTGGTGCAGAAGTCTAGGAGTCAGCAAAAGTCCTTCAGCTTCTGTCACACAATTCCCTGTGGATATTTAAAACTTGAAACAACGATGAAAAGCACACAAAACATGTAGAATTGTAGCAATAGCCAGAAGAGATAATCAAACAACCAGCCTGTAAGTGGTTGATGATCCCTTGAAATAGCATTGGTGTCGCATCTTTCATGCTGTTGAATGGGAGGTTAAGAGAGGGAGTTGGCT
The DNA here is from genome assembly GCF_036365525.1 of Heterodontus francisci. Lineage (NCBI taxonomy): Eukaryota > Metazoa > Chordata > Chondrichthyes > Heterodontiformes > Heterodontidae > Heterodontus > Heterodontus francisci. The sequence goes on along the minus strand of NC_090372.1, from coordinate 163,700,814 downwards.
GGAGCGAGGAGCACCAAAATGGCATCAAATTAGCATGATTTGCCTGCTGTGTATCCTGACAGTGAATGTTAGTCCACATGCACCGTCAACGTCTGAGCAGGTGGCTGCGGCTGAGAAATGCAGTGACAGTGTATCTTCATCTTCACTGTCTTCCTACTCTTTAATAACTTGCTGGGCAGGTTGCAGTTCCTCTGTATCTTAAATGAAAAATGAACAAAGAGTAGTTTATGGCGAGCGGAACGGAGAAATTCAGAAGTGCATGCCCAAATCTTCTTTAAGTTGTAAGTCAAGAGAGAGATAGGGATGAGGGGGATGTGAGGAGGAGGATTACATGTGAGGATAAGGTCATCTTCAATGGCTTCAGCCCCACCGGAGGCCTCGGCCTCAGCAATGGCCTTTCCTACAATGGCCAGCACTGTCTTCTCCAGGGGCGGGGCGGGGGTGGGGAGGGGGTGTCAGAACCTGCAGGCCCACTTCTCCACATCCAGTTAGTTCCTACTACCTCTGAATGTGTACCACCTTCTGCAGCAAGAGAGTAGGGAGTGTGTTAGTAGCGTTGTTCAATCTGTTTGGATGACGTAGCTGTCATGATTGAATAGCTGGCAGTGTGTGCAAGCTGTGACATGTGGATGTGATTCCTGAAACAGCACTAAGCATGTAGGGGTGAGGTGAAACATATTTATGATTGGTACGGGTTGTGTTCGATAAAGTTTGTTGTTAGGTGAGTGATCGGGCTAAGGTGACTTCACCAGTTGCTGAGGCTCGTGGTGCACTTGGTAGAATATGGTATTTGAATATGCATTCTCAGACCTTGACCATTCTTTTGAGGTTTTGCATCAGGTCCTTGGGGCTACACTCCTGGCATTAATCTCTGCGGCTTCCCACTTCGTGTTTATGGAGGGCCTCCTGCCGTTATCCACCCCCCCCCCCAACAACCCCCGCCCCGCTTTCCTCCTTTTCACCTCCTCCACCAAGACAATGCAGTGTTTGAAAATCTGGAGCCCACTCTCTCCTATAATCAGCCATTGTTCTATCTTTCCCAGGTCAGATTCAGTTGCAGAACAATTTCTATCACCTGTTCCAACCACAATGCACCTCTTGTTTAACAGGTGCAGTCTAGTAGAGCAGGTTAGATGTATGTAGTACAAGTTAGCAACCCTGCTGATGCACGCAGCCATGAATAGCATGAGGAGTGCTGACTGCATGTAGAAATTATCATTGTGAACAGGCAGCACAAAGTCGGCATGCTTTTCACTCAATGGGTGTGTCTTAATCGCCTAACATGATCTCCGTACCCTTTTTTTTGGCTAACCAATTTACCCCTGAGATCTCCCCAAAATTAATTTTAAAGGGTTGAAAACATAATTGAGAGCAAACTGCAGAAAAAGTTTCTCCCATGATCTACAAATAAAATTTGTTGATTAAATATATCAAAGAATCAGTTTGGAGTTCAAGTCAGTAAACTCCCTGAATTAATCTGTCATTTCACATGAACCGAAAGAAGGGGTTTTAGATTGAGACTATTTGTTGCCAATGAAGTGTTCCTGAAAGTACATGGGAATACTGATGGTTGATGCTGTTGGTGACTGATGCATGTAGTTAAGGAAAAAGAGGTTTGGCACTCACTGGAAACAATCCCAGACAAGAGTTATCTGTATTGTCTGGCAGGAGACAGTTGACAGTGTAACTATTCTCTCTATAATGCGAAGTGTGCCTGGAAACAATTATGAAACAGGATGGCAGACTTCATGGCAGATGTCAAAGTAAAGTAACCCAGTATTCAGATTCAGAGTAAATCTTGGGATGAATAAGAAATTTGTTGAACAGTAGAAAACAATAAACATTTATGAGAAGAATTATGTTGGGTTGGGGAGAAGCACTGAGTGTAGGGTCACAGAGCTCAGTATTTCAATCACTTCCAATTTTAATTTACATAAATCCTGAGTAGCTCAGGATCCCACGAGGCACACCTAAAAAGTGATTTTTGGATAGATGGGGGTGCTGGTGAAAGAAGCAACCGTACCCATGAAACCCCTCTCCCCAAATCCCACTCTCACCATCCTGTCGACCTTATTGTACCAGGACTTGTGTCTTTTGCTCCATAATGGTGCAGAGATTCTAGGCCTTTTGTCCTTAGCTTATGGATTTCCTGTCTGTTCTACTTTTCTCAGCCTTAAAGAAGGATTTCTAAATTTACTGGGGGTCTGGTGGGAGAATGCTGCCACTGTGTGGATGATAATCTTGTCAGGCATGGAAGCAGCTGTGATGAAATAAACAATGAAATGGAAGAAATATGAATTTAGAAAGTCAATTGACAAAACCACAAGAACATGGACACTTGTAACACAGTCAGAATGGAGTAGTTTCCACGTGACACCTCCTGTATGGAAATCAACAAACCTGTCTACAAGGATAGAACTCATTACCCTCACCTGAAATAGCTCTGGAAAGAATCTCTTTGAAATTGAAAAGAGCATTCTTGCATATTAATGACTCTTATCAACACAAATGAACTCACAAGGGATTCTGGAGACTGACGGTCTCACAAATGTGATGGAATCCACACCTGCCAAAGGGAAACATTTTAATTTCATCATCTGGAACATTATTTGAACTTTTACTGGACATTGAACATAACTTGTTTAAAAGACCACGGAGCTAAACAGCTGAAACATGGCTGCACATTTGCATTCTGAGAGACAGCTGCATAAAGAGACAATGAGAGTGCTCCCTGATTCAATTAGCGAGATGGTGCTTGTCAATCGTGATGACCATTAGATATTGAGAGCCATTGTCCAAGAGCTAGTACTCCAACCCTCCACCCTCCCACTGAGTGTATCTAGTAAGCTTTGAAGAATCAACAACCCTTTCAGGTGATGCTATTTTAAACAAACAGCTGGTCACATAACTTACCTGCTGGCCAACCTGGGAATTGATTGCATTTTGCCTCACAGAAATGTTTGAGGCAGACTGCAATTGAACTTCAAGAATAAAGCAGCTCTCTCTCTCTCTCACCAGCAAAGCTCCAGGGACTCATGGAAACAGCTTAAGAGGACTGCTTCAGCCTTCAAGTACCAGTGAAACAAATTTGAAAGTGTACACTGGGCCACAACGAGAAATGCAAGACTTAACTCCAATCTCGGACCTAACACCCAAACCAAATCCAGTAACTGAATTCCATTTACTACTCCAAACCCTTCCCCTTTAATTCCTTTCCTCCTCTGTATCTATCTGTGAGTGTGTTTATCGCGTATGCATGCTAGCATGTATTTTTAATAACTTTACCTGAATTAGAGTGTAAAGGCTAACAAATTTACACCTTTCTTGTTTAAACCTAAGGAAGTCTGTCTGGTTCATTTACAATTATAACTAGAGAACAATGAGCAAGGAGTCACTGAGGTGAAGCTAAAAACACTGTGTTTTTAAAAAGTTAAACAGTGTGATGGCCAAATCAGGAAAGGTGCTGGAGGGGAGCCTGAGACCCCTGCCTCACCCGGTGATAACACAGCCCAAACAAAATTGAATCGGTGTGAAATGGCATCATGTTAGCAGAATGGTACTCATTCAGACATCAATCCATAGCCATGTTCCTGACATCCTGGTCCGTTGTGTGGTCATACCAGGGGACAGGACCTTGTATTTCCTATCTGAAACTCTAACGTGATGAATTTCTACCTTAAAAAGTTACCGTCTGGAAAGAGAGGGAGAGATCAAGCCAACACCTTCAGAATGCAGTCCAGCGAGTGGCCGTGAGAGAGACCCTGCCAAGCAAGGAGGAAGCCCTGCTGCTAATTCTACACTTCAACTTTCTGCAGCAGGGAACTTAAAGTGATCACCACCTACAGTCAGAAGCTTTAACCACCAGAAAATCTACAACACCTCAACAAATTCAAGACGTAAAAACACCCAGGCCTGCTCCTTTAAAAGAGACTGTCCTGTGACGTTTCAACAGGTTTACCATAAACCATGAACACTTCAGAATCACAGAATAACAGAATCACAGAATTATACAGTGTAGAAGAGGCCCTTCGGCCCATCGAGTCTGCACCGATGCATTAAAGACACCTGACCTGTCTACCTAATCCCATTTGTCAGCACTTGGCCCATAGCCTTGAATGTGATGATGCGCCAAGTGCTCATCTAGGTACTTTTTAAAGGATGTGAGGCAACCCGCCTCACAGGGCATTGCAGACCGTCACCACCCTCTGGGTAAAAAAGCTCTTCTTCAAATCCCCCTTAAACCTCCCGCCCCTCATCTTAAACTTGTGAGCCCTTGTAACTGACCCTTCAACTAAGCAGCAACAGCTGCTCCCTATCCACCCTGTCCATGCCCCTTATAATCTTGTACACCTCGATCAGCTCACCCCTCAGTCTTCTCTGCTCCAGCGAAAACAACCCAAGCCTATCCACCCTCTCTTCATAGCTTAAATGTTCCATCCCAGGCAACATCCTGGTGAATCCTCTCTGCACCCCCTCCAATGCAATCACATCCTTCCTATAATGTGGCGACCAGAATTTCACACAGTACTCCAGCTGTGGTCTTACCAAAGTCCTGTACAACTCCAACATGACCTCCCTGCTTTTGTAATCTATGCCTCGATTGATAAAGGCAAGTGTCCCATATGCCTTTTTCACCACCCTATTAACCTGCCCTTCTGCCTCATGTTGAACTTTAAACTAATTACCTTTTTTCTTTCTATCGGTTCTTTTGTAGGTGTGTGTGAGTGAACGTGTACATGGGTGAGGTTGCTACCATTTCGGGAATTGTGTAAAAATAGTTACCTTCCCTTAACCTATGAGAAAACCTTCAATTTGTCTGTTTATTTGGCCTGAAAGACATTCAGGGGCTAATGCAGCATTTAAAATAATACGATTTGGGTCAGTTGGGAGGTGAACAGCAGAAGTCACCCACACCCCTTTCCACCTGTCCGCAACAATCTGTTGACATCTTGTAGTTAGATTGTAATACAGAGTTGCTCAGTGTATGTATAATATTTAAGTTTTCTTCACAGAATAACAGAATCACAGAATTGTTTCAGCACTGAAGGAGGCCATTTGGCCCATCATGTCTGCATTGGCACTTCAAAAGAGCAATTTATCTAGAACCACTCCCCTGCCTCTTCCCTGTAGCCCTGCACATTCTTCCTTTTCAGATAACAATCCGATTCCCTCTTGAGTGCCTTGATTGAACCTGCCCCCACCACACTCTCAGGCACAGCATTCCAGATCCTAACCATTCACTGCATGAAAAATTATTTCCTCATGTCACTATTGCTCCTATTGCCACTAACCTTAAATCTGCACCCTCTTGTTCACGATTCTTCCACCAATGGGACAATTTTTCCTTATCTGCTCCATCCAGACCCCTCTTGATTTCGAACATCTCTATCAAATCTCCTCTCAACCTTCTCTTCTCTAAGGCAAACATTCCCAACTTCTCTAATTTATCCACATAACTGAAGTTCTTCATCCTTGGAACTATTCTTGTGAATCTTTTCTGCTGTCTCTCTAATGCCTTCACATCTTTCCTAAAGTGTGGTTCCCAGAACTGGACACAATATTCCAGATGAAGCCAAACCAGTGTTCTATCCAAGTTTAACATAACCTCAAAAAAAGAGAAAGTGCTGGAAATACTCAGGAAGTCTGGCAGCATCTGTGGAAAGAGAAGCAGATGACCGTTCATCAGAACATTTATTTTAACATAACTCCTAGTTTTTGTACTCTTTGCCCCCATTAATGAAGCTTTGGATACTGTATGCTCTATCAACCGCTCTCTCAACCTGTCCTGCCACCTTCAATGATTTATGCACATATGCACCCAGGTACTTGAAAGCTGCAAGAAGCTGATACAAGCTGACATTGATTGATGATGTCTCGGTGTGTCTTCTTCTGAAATGCAACCAGGATACCTCTTTCCACAAGCAACCATGTGTTTTTGTGCATTCTAATATCAGATTAATTCTGTTTTTAATTCATCAATCAACACCTTTTGTTCTGAAAATTTACATGAAATCTATGAAGATTGACTGATATTGTTTTGGGATCCATTAGCAGGGCGTTTACTAAATTCAATAGAAATTGATCAGAGGTTTCATTGGATCTTTGATGATAAGTCTGTGTGTGATAATATCCATCAGGACAATGGTAATTTAACATCCTGTAGGGAATGCTATCACTCATGTAATGTTGAAGTGCGAAGGTTAAATAAATCTGTGATGGTGGATATGGAGTTTGGGAGATTGTGTGAACAAAATCTGCATCCTTGTCATGGGTTTGTTGTTACTCATAATCAGATACAATAAACACACATCTGGAAGATGTATCTTATTGTCCTAATCAATCGCTTCTAATTGTGAAGTATGGTAGTTTGCAATCCTTTCGACACAAAGTGATCACAGACCATCATACTTTCAAAAAGCATTCTGAGAATCTGAGTTTACAGCAAGCCTAATTGCCATAGAGTCAGAGGGCAGAATTTTGCCAGCCCATTGAAGACAGACTGGGAGGTGGGAAGGGCGGTAAAATGATGGAAAATGGTGTCATGAGGGAAGCCCAACATATTCCTGCCGCCAGGTCACTTTCCCACTGTGTGGGGATGGCAATGCTAAGTTGCCCACCGACTGGAGGTGGGTGGCCAATTGAGCCAATTAATTGTCCTATTGATGGCCATTTTACCAGTGTCTGACCGGCACCCCCTTCCCCAGCTGGAGTGCCCGTCAGCTCCATCAAGCCAGACTCCCAGCATTTTCCCAATGTGGGTGCTGGTGGGCAGGGGCCTTGGTTTCCTACTCCTCCTCCTATGTTCCTTGCTCTATCCCTGTAGACCTCCACGTTTATTTCCCTCAAGTGCCTCTCCAATTTCTTTTTGAAATCATTGATTTTCTCCACTTCCACAACTCTCATAGGCAGCGGGCTCCAGGTCATTAACACTCGCTGCCTAAAAATGTTCTTCCTCAAACCCCACTGTATCTCTTGCCCAAAACCTTCAATCTGTGTCCCCCTCGTCCTTGTATCATGAGCTAATAGGAACAGCTTTTCCTTGTCTACCTTATCTGAACCTGTCATAATCTTATATACCTCTATCAGATATCCGCTCAATCTGCTTTGCTCTAAGGATAACAACTTCAGCTTCTTCAGCCTAACCTTGCAGCTAATTTCCCTCATCACTGGATCCATTCTTGTAAATCTCCTCTGAACCCTCTCAAGGACCATCATATCCTGTGTGACCAGAACTGGGCACAATACCCTAGTTGTGTCATAACCAGAACTTTCCACAGGTTCCGCATGACTTCTTTAGTTTAGTTTAGTTTAGAGATACAGCACTGAAACAGGCCCTTCGGCCCAGCGAATCTGTGCCAACCATCAACCACCCATTTATACTAATCCTACACTAATCCCATATTCCTACCACATCCCCACCTGTCCCTATGTTTCCCTACCACCTACCTATACTCGGGACAATTTATAATGGCCAATTCACCTACCAACCTGCAAGTCTTTTGGCTTGTGGGAGGAAACCGGAGCACCCGGAGAAAAGCCACGCAGACACAGGGAGAACTTGCAAACTCCACACAGGCAGTACCCAGAATTGAACCCAGGTCGCTGGAGCTGTGAGGCTGCGGTGCTTACCACTGCACCACTGTGCCGCCCTTTGTTTCAGCAAGTCTGATGAAAGGTCACAGACCTGAAATGTTAATTCTGCTTCTCTCTCCACAGATGCTGCCTGATCTCCTGAGTATTTCCAGCACTTTCTGTTTTTATTTCAGATTTCCAGCATCTGCAGTATTTTGCTTTTATCCAATATGCTTTGCTAATTACTCTCTCAATATGTCCTGCCATCTTCAAGGATCGATGCACATGAAACTTCAAATCTCTCGGTACCTTCTCACTCTTCAGAACGGTGCCATTAAGTATATATTGATTTCCCTATCCATTCTGCCAAAATGCACCACTTAATACTTTTCTTTATTCAATTCCATCTGCCATATGTTGATCCTTGGGGGACACCACGGTCTACCATCCTCCATAAAGTGCTGGAAATACTCAGCAGGTCAGGCAGCATCTGTAGCGAGAGAAGCTGAGGTTAATTTTTCAGGTCTGTGACCTTTCCTCGTCATTTACCTCAAATCGCTGTTTTCTGTCCTTAAGCTAATTATTTTTTATGCAAGCTGACACTCACCTTCCTATTCCGTGAGTCTCAGTTTTACTAACCAGCCTTTTATGTGGTACTTTGTTAAACACTTTCTTAAAATCCATGTAGACAACATCCATTGCCTTCCCTTCATCAACATTCTCTGTTACTTCATCAAAAAATTCAATTAGATTAGTCAAACAGGATCCGCCTTTTCCAAATCCATGCTGGTTCTCCTTAGTGAACTCAAACCTCTCCGAATGCTGGTTAATTTTTTCTGTGATTATTGTTTCTAAAACCTTACCTACCACTTATGTTAAACTGACTGGCCTGTGGTTACTAGAAATAGTTAGGTAGAAAGTTAAAATACAGGACCTCTCGGGTTGTAATCTCTGGATTACTCCCTGTGCCACGTGCCAGTGAGGCTCGAAATAGGAAGATAGTGCAGCTAAACACGTGGCTGAACAGCTGGTGTAGGAGGGAGGGTTTCAGATATCTGGATTATTGTGATCTCTTCAGGGACAGGTGGGACCTGTGCAAGAAGGACGGGTTGCATCTAAACTGGAGGGGCACAAATATCCTGGCTACGAGATTTGCTAGCGTCACTCGGGAGGGTTTAAACTAGTGTGCCAGGGGAGTGGGAAACAGAGCAGTAGGACAGCAGGTGAAATAAATGAGGCGGAACTAGCAAATAAGGCCAGTGAGACTAAGAGGAAGAACAGGCAGATGTTGCTGAGCACAGTGGGACTGGTGGTCTGAAGTGTATTTGTTTCAATACGAGAGGTATAACAGGTAAGGCAGATGAACTTAGAGCTTGGATTAGTACTTGGAACTATGCTGTTGTTGCTATTACAGAGACTTGGTTGAGGGAAGGACAGGATTGGCAGCTAAATGTTCCGGGATTTAGAAGCTTCAGGCGGGATAGAGGGGGATGTAAAAGGGATGGGGCAGTTGCATTACTGGTTAAGGAGAATATCACAGCTGTACTGCAGGAGGACACCTCAGAGGGGCCGTGCAGCGAGGCAATATGGGTGGAGCTCAGGAATAGGAAGGGTGTAGTCACGATGTTGGGGGTTTACTACAGGTCTCCCAACAGCCAACGGGAGGTGGAGGATCAGATATGTAGACAGATTTTGGAAAGATGTATAGGTAACAGGGTTGTAGTGGTGGGTGATTTTAACTTCCCCGATATTGACTGGGACTCACTTAGTGCTAGGGGCTTGGATGGGGCAGAATTTGTATGGAGCATCTAGGAGGGCTTCTTGAAACAATATGTAGCTAGTCCAACTAGGGATGGGGCTGTACTGGATCTGGTATTGGGGAATGAGCCCGGCTAGGTGGTCGAAGTTTCAGTAGGGGAGCATTTCGGGAACAGTGACCATAATTCCATAAGTTTTAAGGTACTTGTGGATAAGGATAAGAGTAGTCCTCGGGTGAAGGTGCTAAATTGGGGGAAGGCTAATTATAACAATATTAGGCAGGAACTGAAGAATTTAGTTTGGGGGCGGCTGTTTGAGGGTAAATCAACATCTGACATGTGGGAGTCTTTCAAGCGTCAGTTGATTAGAATCCAGGACTGGCATGTTCCTGTGAGAAAGAAGGATAAGTTTGGCAAGTTTCGGGAACCTTGGGGAACAAGGGATATTGTGAGCCTAGTCAAAAAGAAAAAGGAAGCATTCGTAAGGGCTAGAAGGCTGGGAACAAACGAAGCCCTTGAGGAATATAAAGACAGTAGGAAGGAACTTAAGCAAGGAGTCAGGAAGGCTGAAAGGGGTTATGAAAAGTCATTGGCAAACAGGATTCAGGAGAATCCCAAGGCTTTTTATCTGTATATAAAGAGCAAGAGGGTAACCAGGGAAAGGGTTGGCCCACTCAAGGACAGAGGAGGGAATCTATGTGTGGAGCCAGAGGAAATGGGCGAGGTACTAAATGAGTACTTTGCATCAGTATTCACAAAAGAGAAGGACTTGGTGGATGATGAGTCTAGGGAAGGGAGTGTAGATAGTCTGGGTCATGTCGTTATCAAAAAGGAGGAGGTGTTGGGCGTCTTGCAAAGCATTAAGGTAGATAAGTCCCCAGGGCCTGATGGGATCTACCCCAGAATACTGAGGGAGGCAAGGGAAGAAATTGCTGGGGCCTTGACAGAAATCTTTGTGACCTCATTGGCTGCAGGTGAGGTCCCAGAGGACTGGAGAATAGCCAATGTTGTTCCTTTGTTCAAGAAGGGTAGCAAGGATAATCCAGGAAATTATAGGCCGGTGAGCCTTACGTCAGTGGTAGGGAAATTATTAGAGAGGATTCTTCGGGACAGGAATGACTCCCATTTGGAAACAAATGAACTTATTAGCGAGAGGCAGCATGGTTTTGTGAAGGGGAGGTCGTGTCTCACTAACTTGATTGCGTTTTTTGAGGAAGTGACGAAGATGATTGTTAAAGGAAGGGCAGTAGATGTTGTCTACATGGACTTCAATAAAGCCTTTGACAAGGTCCCTCATGGCAGACTGGTACAAAAGGTGAAGTCACACAGAATCAGAGGTGAGCTGGCAAGATGGATACAGAACGGGCTTGATCATAGAAGACAGAGGGTGGCGGTGGAAGGGTGCTTTTCTGAATGGAGGGCTTTGACTCGTGGTGTTCCGCAGGGATCAGTGCTGGGATCTTTGCTGTTTGTAGTATATATAAATGATTTGGAGGAAAATGTAGCTGGTCTGATCAGTAAGTTTGCGGACGACTCAAAGGTTGATGGAGTTGCGGATAGTGATGAGGATTGTCAGAGGATACAGCAGGATACAGATCGGTTGGAGACTTGGGCGGAGAAATGGCCCAAGAGATGGAGTTTATTCCGGACAAATGTGAGGTAATGCATTTTGGAAGGTCTAATGCAGGTGGGAAGTATACAGTAAATGGCAGAACCCTTAGGAGTATTGACAGGCAGAGAGATCTGGGCGTACAGGTCCACAGGTCACTGAAAGTGGCAACGCAGGTGGATAAGGTAGTCAAGAAGGTATATGGCATGCTTGCCTTCATCGGTCGGGGCATAGAGTATAAAAATTGGCAAGTCATGATGCAGCTGTACAGAACCTTAGTTAGGCCACATTTAGAATATTGCGTGCAATTCTGGTCGCCACACTACCAGAAGGACATGGAGGCTTTGGAGAAGGTACAGAAGAGGTTCATCAGGGTGTTGCCTGGTCTGGAGGACATTAGCTATGAGGAGAGGTTGGATAAACTCGGATTGTTTTCACTGGAACGACGGAGGTGGAGGGGCGACATGATAGATGTTTACAAAGTTATGAGTGGCATGGACAGAGTGGATAGTCAGAAGCTTTTTCCCAGGGTGGAAGAGTCAGTTACTAGGGGAGATAGGTTTAAGGTACAAGGGGCAAAGTTTAGAGGGGATGTGCGAGGCAAGTTCTTTACACAGAGGGTGGTGAGTGCCTGGAACTTGCTGCTGGGGGAGGTGGTGGAAGCAGATACGATAGCGACTTTTAAGAGGCATCTTGACAAATCCATGAATAGGATGGGAATAGAGGGATACAGACCCTGGAAGTGCAGAAGGTTTTAGTTGAGACGGGCCTCAAGATCGGCGCAGGCTTGGAGGGCAGAATGGCCTGTTCCTGTGCTGTACTGTTCTTTGTTCTTTGTTCTTTCTTGACTGAGGATGTCACATTTGCCACTTTCCAATTCTATGGCACCTCCCTATCTAGGGAAGATTGGAAGATGATGGCGAGCCCTTCCGCTATCTCCACTTCCACTTCCCTTAGCAACCTGGGATGCTGGCCATCCAGACCATGCAACATATCCACTCTAAGCTTAGACAATCTTTCCAGTACATCTGCCTATCAATGTTCACCCCATCCATTACCTCTACCATCTCTGCTTCTACCGTTATTCTGGACCTCTTCTTCTTCCTTAGTAAACACCGATTGTGTTGCTATTTGGAGGAAGGAGATGTGGAAATGGAATGGAAGCTTTTTACAGCTTCAACATTTGAATTAAGTGATTGTTGTGGGAATGGAAATGTCACATGTGAGCTGGTGGGATTCATTATTCAGATGGAGCTCGATGGTTACTGGTGTGCCCAACATGATGGTGCACCCACTCCCTATGCTGGTTCTGTTAATTGTGCTGGTAATTTTGATTTACTACAGGATGGCGTGTTTGAAAACAAGGACTACAACTGGACAATGCTGTTAAATGGTCTAAAATGACTTTACAAATGTTGCCCAGATTATTCCTGGTCTAAACAACAGAGAAGAATCAGGGAAGTGTGGGTATATAGGCTCACTCTACCTTTATGCCATGATTGTTTTGCAATCAGCACACAATGATTTAAAATGGCTTTGTGCTGAACAGGGATACTTTGTGAAGCAGGCCGAAGGCAAGGATGAAGAATTGAATGAATATTTGAAGTTTGTTCATTCATGTCTTGAGCTTTTGGGGAGATATTAGTCTGTTCACTGTGTTTATAGGAATAAAATGATTGAAGAGCTTCATTAGACCATGGGCTGGATTTTACCAGCCCCCCGACGTTGGGAGGGCCGTAACCGGTAGGACCAGAAGAAACCTCTGAGAGAGGCCTACCATGGGCCTCAATGCCGGGACGGCACCGCCCCATATTATCAGCGGCGGTGCGACCTTGTGGCAGCATCTCCCCACCACCCCGGCCGCACATCGACAGAACCTTAATTTAAATATTTAAATAAATGTTAATTAATGCATAATCACTTACCTCATCCCTGCGGCCGTCCCACGCCAATATTCCGGCTGATTGCCGGAACTCCCACGCCTTTGGATCTCCGTTTGGAGATCCAAGGTGGAACAGTGATGGGGAGGGGGAGGAGTGAAGCTTTCAGGGCAGGTGAGGGGAGAAACTCTTACTATTGGTTACGGCGATGGTTGAGAAAGGGTTGACCGTCAAAGTTAATCAGCTTTGTGACGGGGGGGTGCTGGTGGTGGTGGCGGGGGAAGTTCAAGATCAGCACAAAGGCTTTTTTGTAGAGACAGGGCAATTTCCGATTGAAACCTCATTTGTGGGGGATGGTTTGGGAGAGGGAATTAAAAGCGCAATTAAAATTTTAATTGTATTTTTTGCAGACTGGGCCATTTAAAAATGTAAATGGTCCTGAAGGGTTTGAGTCCTTCAAAAATGAGCTGGCGCCTGAGCGGTGGTGCCGGATGCCGTTGCCGGGGACAGAGCGCCCGCCTCCTCTACATCATCGGGGTGGGTGGTTCACCCACTCCATGGCAGCTCTGCGGCGCACATCTCGCACGTGTGCCATGCCGGTTCACCAACAAGATCAACAGCAAGCTGGAAAAATTCAGCTCCATATAACCATGGTAATAGGATGATTAGAAAAGGTTGAGATGGGCTCAGTGCATCTTCTTGGTTTTATTTTATTTTATTTAGAGATACAGCTCTGAAACAGGCCCTTCAGCCCACCGAGTCTGTGCTGACCATCAGTCACCCATTTATACTAATCCTACATTAATCCCATATTCCTACCACATCCCCTCAATTCCCCTACCACCCATCTATACTAGGGGCAATTTATAATGGCTAATTTACCTATCAACCTGCAAGTCTTTGGCTGTGGGAGGAAACCGGAGCACCCGACGAAAACCCACGCAGTCACAGGGAGAACTTGCAAACTCCGCACAGGCAGTGTCCAGAATTGAACCTGGGTTGCTGGAGCTGTGATGTTGTGGTGCTAACCACTGCGCCACTGTGCTGCCCATGGTTCTATGCTGATTTGTTCAATGTCACATTGTGTGTCTTTTGATGTATTGTGTTTTCGTGGGAGTCTGTATGAAATGTAAAGATTAAAGATAGAATTGGTATGAGAGTTTTCAGTAACTGCCCAATGCTGTCGTCACACTGGATTGTGGATTGTGATGTACTTGAATTCTTATAGTGAATTGTGGACTCACTAAAGAATTGTGTAATCATGTTGGAATTGTGTAATATGATTTACCTGAATCTTCATGTTCAATTGTTTACTATGAGCTCATTTAAGACCTGATTCTGTGGTTGTTGCAACAGATGTGTGTGTACTCTGGTGTTTACAGTAACAAAATGAAGCAGAACAGAAAAACAGTCCCAACACCATCCACCTGATTTGTATGTCTCAGCAGGTAAAGTGCCAGATGGAGGAATTGTCCTCACCTCCACCCCAGCTAGACCAGAAATTTCATTGACAAAAAACCTGACAGAAATGGGTCCTGCCTTAAAATCTAACCTTCAAAATTGTGAAGTACCTGCATTACATCTGGATGTTACCAATGACACCATGAATTTCCAGCATTGACTTCCTTACGGTTTAACTCTTCATTGTTTGATTTTATATTTTTAGGTTTTCTGAGGATGATTTTATTAAATTGTTCAAGAAAGTTCAGAAATGCAAATGGAAACAGAATCCTGAAGAACACAAAAAATTAAGGTAATTTTCTGATGTCAAAGGTCAGTACTGCTGAACAATTAGAATATGACAGTTCCTTGGAACTTCAGAGACATAGAGTTATTTATGGCACAGAAGGAAGCCAATCGGCCCATCGAGTTCATGCCAACTTTTCACAGAGCAATCCAGTCAGTCCCATTCCCCTGCTCGATCCTCATAGTGCAGCAAATTTATTTCCTTCGAGTGACCAGCTAATTTCCTTTTCAAATCATTGATTGTCTTCACTTCCACAATTCTGGTGGGCAGCGAGCTCCAGGTCATTATTACCTGCTGTGTAAAAAAGTTCTTCCTCACATTCCCCCTGCATCTCTTGCCCAAAACCTTCAGTCTGTGTCCCCCAGTACTTGTGCCATCAGTTAATGGCAACAGTTTTTCCTTGTCTAACTTATCTAAGTCTGTCATAATCTTGGACACCTTAATTTTGTTAGCCAGCCTTTTATGTGGTACATTGTCAACCCCTTTTTTAAAAATCCACATAGTCAACATCCACCGCTTTCCCTTCATCAACCTTCTCCGTTAATTCATCAAAAAATTCAATTCGTCAAGTGTGATCTGTCTTTGACAAATCCGTGCTGGCTATCCTTAATTAACTCAAAACTCTCCAAGTGCCTGTTGATTTTTTCCCCTGATTATTGTTTCTAAAACCTTATCCACCACTGATGTTAAACTAACTGGCCTGTAGTTGCAAGGACTGTCCTTACACGCTTTCTTCAATAAGGGTGTCACATTTGCTACTCTCCAATCCTCTGGCACCTCCCCTATATCTAGAGAAGAATGGAAGATTATGGAAAGCCATTCCGCAAACTCCATCCCCATTTCCTTTAGCAATCTACGATGCAAGTCATCCGGACAGATGAGTTGTCTAGGCTCAGCATAGCCAGACTTTTTAGTACCTCCTCACTCTCAATTTTTACCCCAGCCATTGCTTCTACTCTCTCCGCTTCGACTGAAACTTTGTCAGAATCCTCTTCCTTAGGAAACATTGATACAAAGTGCTCATTATGTATTCTAGCCTTGCCTCGCACCTCTAAATGTCCCTTATAGGCTGCGCTCAGCCACTTAATATTTACATGCTGGTAGAAGATTTTTGGGTTCCCCTTTATGTTGACTGCCGTTCTATTCTCATGTTCTCTCTTTGCCAGTCTTATTTTCCTCTTCACCTGCCCTCTCAACTTATTGTTTACGGCCTGGTTCTAACTTGAAGAATTCACCTGGCATGCATCATACATCCTCTTTTACTGTTTCATTACAATCTCTATCTCCCTCATTATCCAAGGAGTCCTGTTTTTGGATCCCCTACCTCTCACCCTTGTTGGAATGTACCTAACCTGTACCTGAAGCATCTCTTCCTGAAAAATAACCCATTGTACTGTCACAACTTTTCCTGTCAGTCTTTGGTTCCATTTTACCCTGGCTAGATCCCTTCCCATTGCATTGAAATTAGCCCTCTTCCAACCGAGACATTCTACCTGATTTCGTACCTTGCTTTTCAGCATTACTAGTTTATACCTTTCGATACAACGATACAAGTTCTCCCCAACAGACACTTGGTCCACTAGGCCCACCTCATTTCCCAGCACCAAATTCAGCAATGCCTCGTTTCCAGTTGGGCTGAGAACATGCTGATCAAAGAACTTCTCCTGAACACATTTCATAAATTCCTCGCCCACCTTACCTTTTACTCCAACATTATCCCAGTCAATATTTGGGTAATTAAAGTCCTCCAGTATCACCACTGTATAGTTCCTGGATATCTCTGTGATTTCCGTGCAGATTTGCTCCTCTGTCTCTCACTATTTGGAGGCCTATAGAATACCACTAGTTACGTGATCATACCCTTTTTACTTCACAACTATAACCAAATGGAATCTGTCTTTGCCCCCTCAAGGACATTCTCCCTTTCCAACACTACAATGTCTTCCCTAATCAGTACTGTCATCCCACCTCCCTTTTCTCCTTCTCTATCTTTTCTGAATACTTTATATCCTTGTATATTAAGTGTCCAGCCCTCACCATTTCTAAGCCATGATTCCGTTATTACCACTATATCTGATTCCCAGACTGCTATTTCTGCTTGCAGCTCACCAAACTTATTCACCACACTTTGTCTGTTTACACACATGCATTACAATCCTGTCTTTGTATTCCTCCGAGTCCTTTTCAGTCCACTCTTATCGAATATGGAACTGCTCCCTTCTCTAGTATTGTCCAACTCTCACATTGTACACCTTATTCTTGTTTTCTACTTCTACAATGCCCATCCCCTGCTAATTTAACTCACACCCTCCCCAATCACACGAGTGAATCTCCTCGTGATGATTTTGCTCCCAGTCCTGTTGATGAGCATCTCGTCCCTTTTGAATAAGAGACTTTTGCCCCAGAACTGGTCCCAATGCCCCAAGAATCTGATGACCTCCCTCCGGCACCATGCTTCAAGCCACACATTGGTCCTCCCTATCTTCCTATTACTACTGTCCATAGCGTGTGGCACTGGGTGTAATCCAGAGATTACTACCTTCGAGGTCCTACTCTTTAACTTCCTCCCTAGCTCCTGAAAATCTGACCATAGGACCTCAATACCTGTACTTGCGATGCCGTTGGTACGAACGTTTACTCCAACTTCCTTCCCTCTGTAGAATATCCTGCACCCTCTTTGAGATGTCCTTTACCTGGCACCAGGGAGGCAACACACCATGTGGGACTCATGATAACAGTTACAGAAATGCCTGTCTGACCCCCTAACTATGAAATCTCCTGTAACAACTGCATTTCTACTCTTTGCTGCTCCCTCCTGTACAGTCCCCTGCCCATTAGTGTCATGGTCTGGACTGCACTCCTTCAGGCTATTGTCACTCCCAGCTGTCTCCAACACTGAATACCCGTTTGAGAGTGGCACACACCCATAAGACTCCTGCACTTCCTGCCTCTTCCTACTCTTCCAGATGTCCATCCTCCTACTATCCTGAACTTTTACTGTCTGTAGTGTGACCACCTCCTTGAGGAAACAATTCAGGAATCTTTCTTGCTTCCTGATGCTCCACAGTGATTCCAGCTGCTCCTCAACTTGGAAATCCTGAGCTCGATCTGATGTAGCTGGAAACACTTCCTACACACATTGTCCCCCAAGACACATGAAGTGTTTTGACTTTCCCAGGCAAAACGATTTTTGAAAAGAGTGGTGCTGTGCCATTTCAAAACAACAATGCGTCATTTAAGGACAAAGAATGCTGCATCATACACTGTAATTTAAATCTTCATAGTTATAGTTTTTTCAAATGTCTTTTCACACTTTGGGGTCGACTGGGTTTAAATAATTCTTTATAATGCTGTCCGGAAGGTTGTAGATCCATTGGGTTTGTTTTTGTGTGGCCATGACATAGCTTTATTTAGTCTAAATTTGAAATTACATTTGTATCTATCCATCTACTGTCCATCAAACATTAAAAGTTTTCCATATAGGTTGCTGGTTACAAGTGTAACATTTACTTCTTGTAGCATTTCCCTATTATGCTCTCCCTGTCATACATTTTCAACATACAGGTCTATCACATATCAATCACATTTAAACTTGCTTGGCTGACTTTCCTCACCTGTGATGCCAGTAATCTGGACAGGTGAGAGTTACAAAATTGGGTGGAATATGCTCTGCAAGTTTTTCTGTTTCCAATCATTTACTTCGTTGCAGCTTGTGGGACTTGCTGTGAACAAATTATCTGCCACAGCTGCCTGTATAAGAACAGTGACTACACTTTAAATTGGCTGTGAGGTGCTTTGAGATATCATGAGCATGTGAAATTCAGCCCATTGTGTTGATGAAGTCAAGCAACTGGAAGCTTTTGCTACTATTAGTATGATGTGCCCAAAGAAAGTTGACAAATACACATTCAGGACTAAGATTGACATGGGAGCTAGTGCAAATATCCTATCAGTCCAAATCCTGAAGGATATGTACCGGGGTCATTGAAAATTAATGATACAACCGACAACTGCAAAGTTAACTGCATTCAATGAGTCACCCATCCCTTGCAGTGGCACTTTAACAATGCAATGCAGCTATGGCAAGTCGGTATGGAAACCACAAATATTTTACCTGGTAGACATGAGCCGACCATCAGCGGCAGGACTACCAACGTGTAAGGACCTCAACATCATGACTATTCATGAGATCACCAAGGTACACATTACAGCAGAGGAGACGAAGGGTACTTACATTGAGTCAGTCCAGGAATTACAACAAATGTACCCGGACAGATTCAATGTCATAAGAGATTTCAAAGGCAATGCCTTACTGCACCTCAGAGAGGATGCACTCCCTGTGTTCAACCACCTGATGTCTGAGATTGAGTCACAGTTCTTCCAGGATCTCAGTGGTTCTGATTCGGAGAGTATCAGCCCCTTCTTTTAGATGTCACACCAAGAGAATGAAGATCCAAATTCAGTTGATGAATGTTCTTTGTCAACAGGTAGTGTTTCTTCATGCATCAGTGACTCAGAAGAAGAGATTGACGTTATAACCACTGAGAAGCAAAGGCTGTCAATGGGGAGCATTTCCAATGGGAAATCTCCAAGGACCGGAACCCGCTCGCAGACTCTGAACAGCATCAAACGGTGCAGTCTGGAAATACAGTAACAGCACAACTATGCCATGCCCTCACCTCTGCTCTTGAGAGAACCAGCAGCACCAACATAAGCCAGAACGGACTGGTACCTCCATGATGCCAAGTACGCCTCCTTGAACAAGTCTTCGACCTTGAGTGCCAGGCCTACAGATGCAGAAGATGTGGAGAGGCGAAAGACACTCAATATCCTGAAGAGGCAGAGGAGGAATGAGTTGAAGCTTTGTCTGTTGGTTCTTCAAGATGAAGTGCTGGAACTTTCCAAGAATCACAAGGCCTCAAAAGTGGTCATCCTGAGAAAATCAACAGAGTATGTTAGCAGGCTGAAGGCAGAGCAACAGAAACTGAATGCAGAGAGGGAGAGACTTCAGAAAAAACAGCAAATGCAAATTATGCAAATTCTCCAAGATGCAGGAGACACTGCTCAAACAGCCAAGGGTGAAATCTACATTCCCGGAAGGGTATACCATAACAGGATCTGGAAGAGTTGTCAAACTAACAAAACAATATGTGGACTCTTAAGCTTCTGTAGGGTGTGAGAGTCCCCTGCATTGTCTCAGAGCTGTACTCTAGAGATAACAGCAATGAATGACTTAACACCAAATAATGTGCAAAAACAGTAATTTTACTGAGTAATTATTAAGTAATTATTAAACAATTATTAATGATAAAAAGGAAAGAAAGCTAACTTTATTATTATGAAAGGAAGGAAAAGAGTATAGAAAGACAAGAAAAATTACAGCATACTGCTTTAACCTCAAATTAGTCTGTTCACAACAGCCCCCTAAAATGGTACATTGTTCCCCCTTGGTACATATATCACCAAGTCTCCAGAGAACCTTGCACAGGGATGGACTCTCCAATCAGTCACCCCATTGACGTCCCTCCCTCAGTAGTCTTCAGTGGATGACTAGACCACTCCAGCTGCAGCCCCGAACGTTGGATGCTTTGACTCTTTACGTCCAATTTCTGCCTCCATTCCAGCTTCTCGAGGTTTCCATCCAGACTTTCTCAAAACAAAGGTCCGACAACCAAGAGTCCTTATTAAATTCTTCTCATAGGCACTACGAGGCCATTCAGGCTATTGACATATCCTTTGATGGTATCTCTCTCCAGCAATCAATTAGGTTATACTGTCCATCAGTTAAACTCCATCTTCTGACTTTACACCATACTGGACCACCCAATGTGCAAGGTTATCCATTGTCCTGACTTGTAGTTCTAGGGTCATCGAATACCATAAGAACTGACTTCTGTTTAAACAATGAGAAAGTGGCTGTTATATTTAAGAAGGAAAAAACAGTAGTTTAGACAAAACAACAGCTGTGCATGGCCTGGCCTGATCAGCATGCAAACAAAAGGAAGAAGTTCTTGGAAAAATATGAGTTCACAATTAATAATTTACCATTCATTACATAACTGATTAATTACTTGTCTCAGAGCACAATCACACCTAGTTTTTAATTAATGTCTCCAAAGTAACCTTTAAAAATTCACTACAGGTTTAATACAGTTTTTTTCTAATTCAAAAGCAAAGCAAAAGCAAGGTAGAAGTAAAACCCAAAAACTTCTAAAAGGCCTGCACTTCTGCAGTCATAAATTTCACAATTCATATCTTTATACTTGTAAATTTTATATATCTATCCCTGTATAACTAATTTTGATATCCAATTTTACGTGTTTTTACTTGTAGTGTACGAGACTTATCTTTGGAAAGAAAGGGAATGTTGTATGATTGCTTTAAGAGTGATGTGCCTTTAAGAACTCAGTATGCTAATAAGATAAGTACCAGGATGTAGTCATGTGACTAGAAGCCACAGTCCTTCTGCACTGTCATACCCTTGACAAAGGTTCTGTATATAATTTGCTTTGTATTGTATGTACTAGTTTAGCTGTTAATAAACCTAGAGATCTTCAAGGAACTGGAATCCACATACCTCATTGTGTTGCTTAAGATAACACAAAGAAACAACACCTGGAGGAAAAGAACCATTTACAAGATGGTTAACATGGGGATGAGGGGAAGTTGAGTGATCAGTTTAATGGGAATAAGATTGAAGGAACAGGAGTTGGGTCTCATGGACAAGATGAGCTGTGAGAGGGCAGGAGGGGAGATAGGAGAGAAACTAGAGAAAGATGAGTTCCATACCCTGAAGGATTCTGGGAATGAGTAACTTTGAGCATTTTATTATTTCAGACTATAATGTAAGCCTAAAAGCAATGTTTAAGTGAAAAGAAAGCAAAAACCTAATCGTACAAGATCAAACTAAATCCTAATCCTTCATTTACTATAGTTATAAGAATAAGGTATCCTGCACACTGTTATAACATGACAGTTCATGACTGTGATTGCCATTCACCCACGACTACAATTCTAAGCAAGCCTCTAAGCAAGCCTTAGTGTGTGGTTCTTTGAAGCTGCACAGGCTGTGGAATTTGGTGAGCAACAGCAGCAGAACCTAAGTGCTGAACCAGCACCGTCGAGTGGAGCTGCAGTGAGCAATAGAAGCCAGGCTATATTCTGCGAGACTGTCCATGAGCAATGCCATGGGAGATGCACTATTTCTGAAAATAACATTTCAGAAATCTAAATATCAGTCAATGAGATCAATTCAAGGGTAGTGCATTGGATAGGGTTACTTTGTGGTTTTCGAAAAGTGAATGCTTTTGGAAATTAAATTACAATGTATTTTCCTCATTGTAAACCATTCAGTCTGACATTGTATTAACAGTTCTATGGGAAAAAAACTTGATCCTGACTGGTAGGTTACAATAAAGCCCCTATTTAGTTCAGGATGCCTCAAAGTGCTTTACAGCCAGTGAAATATTTTTTAAAATGTAATCACAGTTGTAACATATGAAACACAGCAACCTCTTTGTGCACAGCAAGTTCCCACAGACAACAATGTGATAATGACCAGATTATCTCCTTTTTTGTGATGTTCGTTGGGGGATCAACATTGGCCAGGCCCCAGAGATAACTCCCCTGCTCTTTTTTGTGCCTGTGAGGGCAATGGGGCCTCAGTTTAATATCTCAGCTAAAAGGCAGCACCTTCAACAGTTGAGAAATCTCTCACTGTGGGACTGGCAGTGTCAGCCTAGATTCTTGTGCTCGAGTCTCAAGTGGGAAATGAACCCCAATCTTCTGACTCTGAATTGAGAGTTCTAAAGACTGAGCCATAGTTGCCATTCAATAATCCATAATGACACAGAAAATGTTTTATCTTGCAGTTCACAGTTGGAGAAATGTTGTGATGCAGCTCAAAAATTCATTGTCACACAAGTCAATACACCACTGGGAACAAATCTAAGTTATGATGCAGAACCTAAAAGAATTATAAGGATTACAGAAAATGTTCTTGAACTGATTCCGAAGGTAAGTTGTTTGTGCTCAGGTATAATGTTCTGCCACAGGAAACAGAGCTACCGTCTGTACATGTGCTGCTTTGTGTGATGGTTTTGCAGCAAAGCAATCCACTATGGAGCATGAACAGAATCATGGACTGTCTGCAGAGGAGCTCTCCATGTCAGGCAGTAATCATTGCTTTTCCCATAGACTCTGTAGAAGCAAACAGATATGGTTTGACAGTAAAAGTCAGATTGCATTGATGCTGCATGAGCATAAATAATTCTTGTAAATATTTGCAAACATATTTATCAGATGGCAGGAATGTGATGTTTGTAAGTTGACCTGAAAATTTAGGTAGCTTGGACAAAGACCTATTTGAGGAGGATGCAGGGAAGACGTAAACAGAACTATTAATGCAATTGCTACATATGCAAATTAAGAGCAGGTGTCATAGAGTCATCGCGTTATACAGCACACAAACAGGCCCTTTGGCCCATCGTGTCTGTGCCGGCCATCAAGCACCTAACTATTCTAATTCCATTTTCTAGCACTTAGCCCGTAGCCTTGTATGCTATGACATTTCAAGTGCTCATCTAAATACTTCTTAAATGTTGTGAGGGTTCCTGCCTCTACTACCTCTTCAGGCAGTGTGTTCCAGATTCCAACCACCCTCTGGGTGAAATTTATTTTCCTCAAATCCCCTCTAAACCTCCTGCCCCTCACCTTAAATCTATATCCTGTATTATATCTTGCCAAATGATTATTGAAGTTGGGATTGGATTGAGGTGTGGCACTGCTGCAGCCTCCTCTACAACAATCACTATTACTTATATTTATATAGTGCCTTTAACATAATAAAATGTGCCAAAGTGCTTCACAGGAGTATAAGAAAACAAAATGTGACATCGAGCCTCCAAAGGAGATATTAAATCAGATAACCAAAAACTTGGTAAAAGAGGTGGGTTTTTATGAAATATGTGAAAGTGAAAAGTGAGGTGGAGAGGTGCAGGGAGGGAAGTCCAGAGCTTAGAGCCAAGGCAACTGAAGGCACAGCCACCTATGGTGGAGCAATTAAAATTGGGGATGTTCAAAGGGGCAGAATTAGAGAAGCACAGGTATCTTGGAGGGTTGTGGAGCTAGAGGAGATTACAGAGATAGGGAGGGTTGAAGCCATGGAGGGATTTGAAAAGAAGGATGAGAATTTTAAAATCAAGATGTTGCTTGACTGGGAGTCAATGTAAGTCAGTGAACACAGGCATGCTAGGTGAATGGAACTTGGTGCAAGTTAAGACCTGAACAGCAGAGCTTTGGATGACCTCAAGTTTGCAGAGAGTAGATTGTGGGAGACCAGCCAGAAGTGTGTTGGAATAGTCAAGTCTCGAGGTAATGAAGGGTTTCAGTAGCATATGGGCTGAGACAGGCATGAAGTCAGGCGTTGTAACAAAGGTGGAAATAGATGGTTTTAGAGATTGCGTGAATGTGATGTCAGTAGCTCATCTCGAGGTCAAAAGTGACACCAAGGTTGCGAGCAGATTGGTTGAATCGCAGATTGTTGCCAGGGAGCGGGATGGAGTCAGTAGCTGGGAATCAGAGTTTGGAGCCAGGACTGAAAACCATGGCTTCAGTTTTCCCAATATTTAATTGGAGGAAATTGCTGCTCATCCAATACTGGATGTCGGTTAAGCAGTGTGATAATATAGCAACAGAGGAGGAATTGAGAGAGGTGGTGGTGAGGTAGAGCTGGGTGTTATCAGCGCCCATGTGTAAACTAACAATGAGCTTTTGGATGATGTCGCTGAGGGACAGCATGTAGATGAGAAATAGGAGGGGACAAAGGATTGATTCTTGGATGACATCAGAGGTAAGGGTGCTGAAGCAGGAAGAGAAGCTATTGCAAGTGATACTCTGGCTATGATTTTCTTTTGGGCCTCCTTATCTCGAGAGACAATGGATACGCGCCTGGAGGTGGTCAGTGGTTTGTGAAGCAGCGCCTGGAGTGGCTATAAAGGCCAATTCTGGAGTGACAGGCTCTTCCACAGGTGCTGCAGAGAAATTTGTTTGTTGGGGCTGTTGCACAGTTGGCTCTCCCCTTGCGCCTCTGTCTTTTTTCCTGCCAACTACTAAGTCTCTTCGACTCGCCACAATTTAGCCCTGTCTTTATGGCTGCCCGCCAGCTCTGGCGAATGCTGGCAACTGACTCCCACGACTTGTGATCAATGTCACACGATTTCATGTCGCGTTTGCAGACGTCTTTATAACGGAGACATGGACGGCCGGTGGGTCTGACACCAGTGGCGAGCTCGCTGTACAATGTGTCTTTGGGGATCCTGCCATCTTCCATGCGGCTCACATGGCCAAGCCATCTCAAGCGCCGCTGACTCAGTAGTGTGTATAAGCTGGGGATGTTGGCCGCTTCAAGGACTTCTGTGTTGGAGATATAGTCCTGCCACCTGATGCCAAGTATTCTCCGAAGGCAGCGAAGATGGAATGAATTGAGACGTCGCTCTTGGCTGGCATACGTTGTCCAGGCCTCGCTGCCGTAGAGCAAGGTACTGAGGACACAGGCCTGATACACTCGGACTTTTGTGTTCCGTGTCAGTGCGCCATTTTCCCACACTCTCTTGGCCAGTCTGAACATAGCAGTGGAAGCCTTACCCATGCGCTTGTTGATTTCTGCATCTAGAGACAGGTTACTGGTGATAGTTGAGCCTAGGTAGGTGAACTCTTGAACCACTTCCAGAGCGTGGTCGCCAATATTGATGGATGGAGCATTTCTGACATCCTGCCCCATGATGTTCGTTTTCTTGAGGCTGATGGTTAGGCCAAATTCATTGCAGGCAGACGCAAACCTGTCGATGAGACTCTGCAGGCATTCTTCAGTGTGAGATGTTAAAGCAGCATCGTCAGCAAAGAGGAGTTCTCTGATGAGGACTTTCCGTACTTTGGACTTCGCTCTTAGACGGGCAAGGTTGAACAACCTGCCCCCTGATCTTGTGTGGAGGAAAATTCCTTCTTCAGAGGATTTGAACGCATGTGAAAGCAGCAGGGAGAAGAAAATCCCAAAAAGTGTGGGTGCGAGAACACAGCCCTGTTTCACACCACTCAGGATAGGAAAGGGCTCTGATGAGGAGCCACCATGTTGAATTGTGCCTTTCATATTGTCATGGAATGAGGTGATGATACTTAGTAGCTTTGGTGGACATCCGATCTTTTCTAGTAGTCTGAAGAGACCACGTCTGCTGACGAGGTCAAAGGCTTTGGTGAGATCAATGAAAGCAATGTAGAGGGGCATCTGTTGTTCACGGCATTTCTCCTGTATCTGACGAAGGGAGAACAGCATGTCAATAGTCGATCTCTCTGCACGAAAGCCACACTGTGCCTCAGGGTAGACGCGCTCGGCCAGCTTCTGGAGCCTGTTCAGAGCGACTCGAGCAAAGACTTTCCCCACTATGCTGAGCAGGGAGATTCCACGGTAGTTGTTGCAGTCACCGCGGTACCTTTGTTTTTATAGAGGGTGATGATGTTGGCATCGCGCATGTCCTGGGGTACTGCTCCCTCGTCCCAGCACAGGCATAGCAGTTCATGTAGTGCTGAGAGTATAGCAGGCTTGGCACTCTTGATTATTTCAGGGGTAATGCTGTCCTTCCCAGGGGCTTTTCCGCTGGCTAGGGAATCAATGGCATCACTGAGTTCCGATTTGGTTGGCTGTATGTCCAGCTCATCCATGACTGGTAGAGGCTGGGCTGCATTGAGGGCAGTCTCAGTGACAGCATTCTCCCTGGAGTACAGTTCTAGGTAGTGCTCAACCCAGCGGTCCATCTGTTTGCGTTGGTCAGTGATTATGTCCCCCGATTTAGATTTGAGGGGGGTGATCTTCTTGATGGTTGGCCCAAGAGCTCTCTTCATGCCATCATACATTCCTCTGATGTTTCCGGTGTCTGAGGCCAGCTGAATATGACTGCATAGGTGTTGCCAGTAGTCGTTTGCGCAACGCCTAGCTGTTCTTTGTGCAGTACTTCTGGCTGCTTTAAGTGCTGCGGATGTTAAATCGCTGGGGGCTTTCTTGTAGTTCAAAAGTGCAATGCGCTTAGCGGCTATGACAGGTTCCAGCTCTTCATTATGAGATTGAAACCAGTCTGCATTTCTCTTCGCACTTTTGCCGTAGGTGGTCAAAGCTGACTCATAGATGGCGTCTCTGATGTGGGCCCACTTGGTCTCAGCATCCCCTGTGGGAGTGTTTTGAAGGGCTGTTACAAGTGAATTTAGAAATTTTTGTAACAGCTGTGGGTGAGAAATTCTGCTCGTGTTGATGCGCGGGTGGCCCTTCTGCTTGGAATGATGCAACTTCTTTGGTCTGAGTCTAACCTTACTGCACACCAGGGAGTGGTCGGTGTCGCAGTCCGCACTGTGGAAGCTGCGTGTGATTTGAACACTGTTTAAGGCGGCTCGCCTTGTGACAATGAGGTCTAGCTGGTGCCAACGACGTGATCTTGGGTGCCTCCATGAAACCTGGTGACAGGGTTTAGTGTGAAAGAACGAGTTGGTGATGCAGAGGTTATGATAGGTACACAACTCAAGCAGTCTCTGCCCGTTCTCATTCATCCTTCCAACGCCATAGCGCCCAAGGCAGGAGGGCCATGAGTCATGGTCGGCCCCAACCCTGGCATTAAAGTCCCCCAGCAGGAATAGGTGTTCGGTGTTGGGGATGCTGCTAATGATGTTATGGAGTTGTTCATAGAACTGGTCTTTAGCTTCAGGTGCGGAACAGAGTGTTGGAGCATAGATGCTGAGTAGGTGTACTGGACCAGAGGTGGTGAGCAGTCGGATGGACAGTATGCGTTCCGAGCCATTTGAGGGAGGCTCTATCATGCTGAGCAAGGAGTTTCTGATGGCGAAGCCCACTCCATGCTGTCTTGGTTCTTCAGGATCCCTGCCCTGCCAGAAGAAGGTGTAGTCTTGCTCTGCTAGAGAGCCACTCGCGGGGAGGCGAGTCTCCTGAAGTGCTGCAATGTCCACATTGAGTCTACTGAGCTCGTTGTTAATGATGGCGGTCTTCCGAGAATCGTTGATTTGTGTAAGATCTTCCGACAGGCCAGGACACATAGTTCTGACGTTCCAGCTTGCAAAGCGAAGGGCTGGTACCTTCTTTCCTTTTTTCATGTTGTTTGGTGCGGTGTATCAGTCCACCTTTCGGGCAATGACCCTGAGCTCCAAGCACCCATTGAAGCAGGCAGACTGTGGCGGGACAGAACCTTATTGACCGGGGGCTGCCCGGTTTGAGGCGGGCGGTAGCTGTCCAGTGAGGTGCAATGACCTCTCCCACCGACAAAGGCAACCCGTGGCGCCCAGTTTCTACGCCAATTTATCTGGACTTATAACCCGTAACTGCTGCCTTCCGTGTTGTTTCAGTCGCTGTGAGGCAACTATGGAGTGACCTCTCCATGGCGCATGCCTGGGCAAATTTATGGAGGTTGAGAGTTGCCCAGTCGTCAAAACCCCCCTCTCGGCCTTTCTGGTGGGGTCCAAAGGAGTGCAGGACACGACGTTTGGCACCAGTATGGCTGCAGGAACTGCCGGAAACATGCCAAAGGTGACACATGACCGCCTACGGGGTTCCGCTCCGGATTTTCTGTTAGGGTTTACTCCCTTAGCCTTGGTCTCTCCCGAGACGCCCACAAGGCAGTGGGGTTGTTGGGGCCCCTACACAGGTGTAGGATGGTGCCGGTGGGAGGAGGGGATGCAAGGGGGAGGGGTAGAGGGAGGGGGTGGGGGGGGGGGTGCAGGGGAAGGGGGTGCGGGGTGAAGATGGTGCGAGGGGGGGGGGCGGGCTGGGACGGGTTTGTGAGGGGGTGAGCTGAGAGGGTGGAGCAGGGAAGGGGACGGGGGTGGGGGGGGGTGGAAGGGGGGTAAAGGGGGGGGAGGGGGGGTGGAATCTGGTGCAGGTAATAAGCCATTTCCTCAGTGCCCACCATCGACGTCCGGAAAGCTCATCCACGTCCTTCGGGAGGTGAAGCATCATTTGGCAGACTTAGAGGTGATTACATTTGTTAAGGGATTTTTTTTTTGCAGTGGTTTAAATAAAGGCATGCAGCATTGCCGACAGTGCGCTGCAGATGCTCTCCGAGCCATCTCCCGCGGGCGCTTTGAAGTTGCGGCCGGGGGGGCCGTTCGTGGATGTTTTGGGTGTTCGGGGCACCTTTTCACAGGACTTCTCTCGGGTCCCGCAGCTCCTTCTTCACCTCAATGGACTTACCGCATGCCGTGGCTGCAGACACTCTGGACTGTGAAGACAGCAGGATCGGAGATTAAAGTATCGGCAGCTGTTCTCGTCAGTTTCATCCGGATCAATTTCATTGAGAAAACAAAGAGCAGGTGTGGCTGGGGGAGGGCAGTGGTTAGATATAGAAGAATAGAACCGGGTGATAGTAGTCCCTCCCAGCTGGATGACAACGGCGAGTTTTTGGAGGAGGATGGTGTTGTCAGTATTGTCAAAAACTGCAAAGAGGTTGAGAAGGATGATGAGGGGAAGTTTACCTTTGTCCCAGTTATATAGGATGTCATTTGTGACTGATAGCAGCTGTTTTGATACTGTGGCAGTTGTGGAAACCTGACTGGAGGGATTCAAACATGGAGTTCCAAGAAAGATGTGAACGGATTTGTGAGACGACAACATGTTCAAGAACTTTGGAGAGGAAAGGGAGGTTGGAGATTGGACGGTAGTTTGCAAAAAAGGTGGAGTCAATGGTTGGTATCTGGAGGAGAGGATGATGACATCAGTCATAAAGCAGAAAGGAACAACACCTGAAGAAGAGAAACATTTACAATATCAGCTAATATGGGGACCAAGAGGGGAAGTTGGGTGATCAGCAGTTCAGTAGAAATAGGACTAAGGGAGCAGGAGGTGGGTCTCATGGAGAAGATGAGCTTGGAGAGGACATGAGGAAAGATAGGAGAGAAAGATGCAAGTTTAGGGTTAGGGCAGGGTGGAGCATTAGAAGAAGTTTGGCCAGGTGGACTAGTGGAAGGGAGGGATGGTCAGAGTCAGCTGATCAATCTTAGTGATAAAGAAGTCCATGAGCTCCTTGCACTTATTGTTGGAAATGAGGATGGAGGATACAGGAGAGAAGGATTTAAAAAGATGGTTTTCAGGAGAGAAAAAAAGCCGAATGATCCAAAAATAGTGAGTAGTTTTAGTAGACAACAGCAGGACCTGATATTGTTTGATGTGGTCCAGTCAGATCTGGTGGTGAATGGCTAAACCAGTTATTCACCATATCCTTTCATGTCTGCATCCCTGGGACTTAATGGAGTGGAGAGTAGGGCCATACTCCTCTTCAGGCTCTGGAGATTCATGAGAGTTTTCTATCTTAAGTTCCATTATTTATTCCATTATCGATTTTTTAAAAGTAGATTAAATCCATTAACTTCTTCCTCCTGTTTCATAATTATTTTCTCTTCTAACGCTAGTAGTTTATCCTCTTCCTTTACTGTGAAGATGGATCCAAAGTATTCATCCAAAAAGCCAGACATTTTCTCTGTTTGATTGGAGTATCACATGCATCTGTCTTTAATGGGTTGTGAGATAGGTTCGGTAGACACCAATATGGTTAACTGATTTTTATTTACTGCTAATCCACACATTTAAAACGTTTTATGTCTAAGCAAGAACAGACTGAGATCTGAAACATATGACCCGTTTGATCCCTGGGCCATGACCATAATGTTGATTTCCTCAGCTTGATGTCCTCCTCCAGTGTCTCTGTACTAGATGCGTCTTAATGTGTGTTTCCATACACCTTTCATTCACACAAATCCTGAATCAGCTAAACTGTTAGGGTTAGCACCTTCCCAGTTACATCCTCCCTTATCAGGCAGTGTGTATATTATCTGTTTTCTGACTTGATCAAGTTAATCATTGTTTCCTACTCGGTGGGCTTGATTTTTAAAGCCCATTGGGAGTGGAAGTAGATGCCCCGCTGACTCCGGAATCCTAAGCTATTTTTAAAGGAACGCCAGGAGGGAGGGAATGGGAAGCCCACACGCCTCCAATTAATCACCTGTTGAACTCATTGCGGAGCTCATTAAATGGCTTGTCTGGAGCAGTTCATGAGTTTTAATGCAAGGGCACAGGGAAAGCACCATGTCTGGAACACAGCAGGGTGTAGAAGACGTGAGAACTGCGAGAGGCCCTGAGGGCTGTGGGAAGGACAGAGTAACATGATGCAGAGGCCCTAAATAAAACTGAGCTGCTCCAAATGTCACAGAGTGGCCATTGCTGCAGTTGTAAGACTTGTTTTTCTCAGTGGTGAGTGGTAGGAATGTGGAGAGGGATGTGAGCTCGCTGGCATCACTGGGGCATCTGGTGTTGGCAGGGGCAAGTCTGGTGAATGCACAAACCCCAACTGAGGGAGTTCAGATGGGAACAGGCTACCTTGACATTGGACAGAGCAGCCAGGATGATCTTCATCAGATGCAACCCCCAGGACAGCAGGAGGCCAGAGGAGCACAGCAGGGGGTTGCAAGGGGAAGAACGAGCTACCCAAGACATTGGGTCTACTGCTCAAGAGTCAGCCACCTGCAAATGACAGAGCGCTAGTGCTGCAGGAGGCTGCACCTATCTAGGCAGAAGTTATCGCACACTTGATCCACAATGACCTGAGGCCTCACGGCCCCCATGGCAGTCCTGCAGCTGTCAAGGTCACTGTTGCACTAAATTTCTATGCAGTCGTGTCGTTCCAGGGATTAGCTGCAGACCCAGGTGGCATCTCACAATCAGCAGCTCATTACGCCATCACGCATGTCATGGCTGCCATATTCAGGAGGATGGGGGACTACATCCACCTTTGACACAGATGGGCCAGAGCAGACACATTGGTCTTTGGGCTTTGCTGCCATCGATGGATTCCATCATGTCCAGGGCATCATCGATTGCACCAACAAAGTCATCAAGGCTCTGACAGACCAGCCAGTCAGATTCCTGAACAGAAATGGCTCCCACTCATTGAATGTCCAGCTGGTCTGTGATCACAGGAAGCGAATCTTGCGGGTCTGCAGCTGGTTCCCGGGAAGCTGTCATGATTCCTTTCTCATACGAGAGTCACAATTTCTGCACCTCTTCAGAACCACATTCAGATTCCATGGGTGGCTGCTGGGAGATAAGGGTTATCCCCTAAGGCGGTGGCTGCTGACACCCATTCGAGACCCAGACATAGATGGAGAGAGGCTCTGAAATCAGAACCATCTCCCAACATGGACCTGTATTGAACAGATCACTGGCCTCTTGAAAATGTGCTTCTGTTGTGTTGATCGCTCAGGTGGTGTGCTCCAGTACGTGCCAGCCACAGTGTCCCATATCGTAATCATCTGCTGTGCCCTGCACAACATGACAATACAAAGAGGCCTGGAGATGGATGAAGAGGATAACTTGGAACGCCATGGCACCTCAGAGGAGGACTGGGAGGAGGAAGAAGACAAGGAAGAGGAGGAGGAAGGGATCGTTCAGAGGTGGCCGGCAACCAGGCAGTGGAGGATGCCTGGCCACGCCATCCTGGACCTCAGGGTGAACTACAGGCTGGCATGGCCACAAGGGCCATGCTGATTCAGCAGCCCTTCACCTGATCACCCCCGAGCCCCTGCAGCTGCTGACCCCAAAATTGTCCTTCCAGCACAGGGACCTATCAAACCACTGTGGCCCATAACTGCGAGGTTCCATTGACAGCCATGAACTTGCAGAATGAAGGTTCCTCACCAACGTTCTCAAAAATCACAAGGCATGAGCACATACATTCCTAGGGCCGCACATCCCCCGCCTCACCCATTACACAATGCTAAATCCGTTTTCTGAGATGAAACATCAAACACACATATTAGAGTGACAACCTAAATTATATTGTGATGATAGCAAAGGAACAGTCAAATTTGTGGAATAGCACCCAGGTGACTCATGAGCCGGATTTCTATGCTGCCCCCGGGAGCAGGCTGAAAGGCGGGGGCCGTAAAATCAAATGGGAGGCGGGGCCACAGTGCCCACCTAGCCATCCCTGCTGCTGTTTTACCAGAGGTGGAGAGGTGGCAAATGGCGCACCCGCAACAGGCTAATTGAGGCCCTTAAAAGGCAAGTTAATTGCCACTTAAGGGCCACTTCTCACCTCCTTTCGCTACCACTGATGTTTTACCAGCAGCGGATGGGCATTTCAGCACCTGAGAAGGCTGCCCAGTAACACATGGCGACCTTCTTGTATGCTGGGAGGACTCACCTGATCGGGCACCCCGTGCCCCATAGAGGGCCCCCCCCCTCACCAGCATGGGCCATCCCCCACTAAAGGTACCCCTCCACCCTGCTCTTCAACTCCCACCCTCCTCACCGGGGCCCAGCTGATTGTTGAGACCCGAACCCCACTTAACTTTTTGAATGGCAACATCCATCGTCCTCTTCTGCCTGTGTGCAGTCCCAGCAGTGGCTACCACCTCCAGTGGTGCTGTTGGGACTGAAGAGCTGCTGGACCTCTGATTAACCAGCAGCAATTGGAGGTGGGACTGCTTGTGTCAGAGGGGCGAAATTCCTGACCGAGTCCAATTGAGAGCCTGGACCACACAAAATTGCAGCGTAGCTTCCAGGCCCGGCGGAGGCAGGTCGTCCCTGCCTTCTCAGCCGGTGGGTGGGACCATGCTCAGAACAAAAAACTTTGGTCATGACAGCTTTCTTTTGCTAACAATTCTACAGGTTCCTCCCCCTGTGGCAGAGGATGAGGTGGAGGCAGCCTGCTCTCTGTCTCTGACTGAGATGCCTGTGCCTTCCATCCTCATCTTGGAGGTGTCCTTTACAGGCTGCCATACCTGCGTCATTGCAAGGGCCTCCTCAGTCACAGTGCCTTGGCATACAGATGGTTCTTGAGTTGGGGGGCAAGGGGCCGAAGGGTGACACCGGTGCCTCCTGAGGGGTGGCCCCTTCACCTGCTGCTTTGACAGTCTCAGCCTTTTCCTGGCACCCTTGGATGCTGGATGAGGCACCGACTGAGATGCTTCTGGCATCCAAACTGAGCACCCCTGCGTCATCAGCGACAATGAGTGGTCAATGCTGCAGAGTGTCTCACTCTTTCTGTGCATATCAGCGCTCTACTCCTGCACCCTCTCAGAGTGGTACTGCATTTGACTCCCCAAGACGTTGCCCAATCTCTCAATGGATGAGCTCATGCGATCGAATCCCTGGATCATGACAGAGCACATGTGCTGTATGGACTCCTCCATTGCCTGCCCATGGTTCCTCAAGACCTCCGGGAACTCCAACAAATGAGAATTTATCTGCCTCTCGTTCTCGAGGAAGACCCTCCTTGTCTCTAACACCCGAGTCCCAGTATCTTCTCCCAGTGAAGTATCACTGTATCTGTCCTCCGAGAGGGACTGCTCACAGCTGACTCTGCATCGCCCTCCTCTTCCTGCTAACATGTGATGTAAGGTTCACCCAGTGCTCCCCTTTCTTCACTACACTGCGACCCCACTGAGGTGAGTGCATCTGCGCTGCTGAAAGGTGCCAAGGTATGATGTGACGGTGCAGGTTCCATGGAGACTCCCCCGCCAAGGATTGCAGCGCCAATTGGATGGGTATACTTAGCTCGCCCTCTGCAACTGACCCTGTGGGATACACAAAAAAAAGGAAATGATGACTCATCTGACTCAACAGGTGCCCCAGCATAACATCCCCTTAGATAACAGCGGTCTAAGATCCAAAGCACGCATTGGGCTGGAGTCTCCTCCATGCCCTTGACCTCAAGAAAGGGCTATTCAATGACCTTGTTGCTCATGGCCTTCCATTTTGCCATCCCTCATCGAATGCCTCGAGGGTTCCCTGCAAATCTCCAGCATTGCCTCCTGCAGCGGGGTCAAGCTTTACAGTTGGGCCACTCCACCAGCTGTTCTGGCCATCTCTCGAGTGTTATCGGCTCTCTTCTGCACGATGAGAGGAAAATGATTCATGAGTAGGCTGCCCTCCCTCTTCTCTTCCAGCATGACACACACATGGTCTGATGTTCCTTCCCCTCATTGATGTCCCCCATCTGACTGTTATCCCATATGTGAGGGTGGCTGCCATCTCAGTGCTGTGACTGTGCAATTGATCTGACAATGTTAGGGAGAACTATGGTAATTCTGTGAGGTCAGTTTGTGTGCATTCTGGAACTTAGAGAATTTGTGACCAATCAGCTGGAATGCTGCGGGCCACTCACCTTACCAGACCGCAAATGGTCATTGAACCTCTTCCTCCACCTTCTGTGGGTTGGCTGCTGACTTCTGTGGCCACTTCTATCCAAGTCCTCTTGGTCTGTCCTGGTGGATTTCTCCTTCCTGAAGTCAGGAAAATCAGATCTCTCCTCTCTGATACTGAATCAATGAGTGCCTCCAGGCAATGAGGGATGGGCAATAAATACTGGCCTAGCCAGCAATGCCCACATCCCATGAATGAATTAAAAAGAGGACGGAAGTGTAAAATTACAGAGATATTGATAGATTATGTGAATGAGAAAAAACAGGACTAATGGATTTTATTGTAAGTAAATGTGAATTCATCCACTTTGACCTAAAAAGGATAGAACAGGGCATTTTCTAAGTGGTGAAAAGTTAGAAATAGTGGAGGTTCAAATAAACTTGAGGTCAAGGTACAAACATAGATCGTTAGAATGTCATGAACTGGTGAGAAAATAATTAAAAAGTATAATGGAAACAAAGAAAAATTTACAACACAGAAGGAGACCATTTGGCCGATCGTGTCCATGCCCATTAATGCCGGCTAATGAAATGTTGGCCTTTATATCTAGAGAATAGAATACGAGAGGGTAGAAGTCACGCTTCAGCTTTTCAAAGCCCTGGCTAGACCAAACATGGAGCACTGTGTGCAGTTCCGGGAACCACACATCAGGAATGATGGATTGGCCTTGGAGGGAGTGCAGCCTAGATTAATCAGAATGATACCTGGACTCCAAGAGTTAAATTATGAGAAGTTAAGCAAACTAGGTTGTATTTCCTGGAATTTAGGAAGGTTAAGTGGTTATTTGATCACATTTTTCAAGATATTGAGGAGAACAGCTAGGGTAGATAGAGAGAAACTATTCTTGCTGTCTGGGGAGTCTAGGACTAGGTGGCATAGTCAAAACATTAGAGCCAGACCTTTCAGAGTGAAATTAGGAAACATTCTACACACAAAGGGTGATAAAAGTTTGGATTTTGCTTCTACAAGTGACAATTCATGCTTCATCAATTGTTAATTTTAAAACTGAGATTGATCGATTTTTGCTAAATGTATGAAGTGATATGGGGCAAACATGGAGTTAGGTCACAGATCAGCCATTATCTCATTGAATGGCAGAGCAGGCTTGAGAGGCTAAATGGCCTACTCCTGTTCCTTTTTTCCTATAGGTACTTGATATCACACAAGCAGGAGTATTGCTGGTCAAATCCTGCCACCAATTGCCAATAGTAAAATAATTTGAATCAACCACCAAGTATGATTTGCAATGTAAACCTTTTATTATGTTCAATGTCTCTAAGCAGAAGGGATACAGAGAAATAAACTGTTGTTCCCTTTAGAATAGATGTAAACTACGTCAAACTTTTTGTTTCTGTCTGTCTCTACAAATTGTGAATGAAGGCTCAAGATCTTTATAGGCCTCCAGTCATGCATACTATCCTAGACGATTTGTTATGGCATGACAAGTGTTATTGTGAACAAGATGCTCAGAAATTAGATACTTCCTACAAATCTTCCAGATGGCCAATCTGTTTACCATTATTCACACAACTAATCAATTTGGGCCCAATATCCATTACCTTATTTCAAGATTATCTTGGCTATCTAATTTGGAGATATATTCAACAAGCATGAATTACACATCCCGCATCTCACTAGCACACAGCTAAATTGCAAACTGATACATCAAAACCTAAAGCATCCTGGGAATGAACAACTTAATCATTTCATTATTTCTAACTACAATACCAATCCACAAGTTAACTATAATTAAACATAAAACAAAAGTCTTAATCACGTGAGATTAAACCAAATCTGAACATATAAACAGCTGGTTATATAACAGTGTTTGGTCGGTGTGCACACAAACTCTTTTACCAAGTTGACATCTTGCACACTTCATGTCAGAATTTGGCATGGGCAACTTGGACCCCATTTTGGAAGCTTCGGTGTCCACTTAGCACCTAAAAGGTGAGCACTTTACAGCCCAATTTAAACCCCTATGGACTTATGACTAGTTCACTGCAGCAACAAGCTGATCTCACTAACTTTGTTGAGGGAAAGGAATCATTAAGAATCCACAACTACTCTCAATCATCAGTAAAGCGACAGAAGGTATTATTGACAGTGCTAACAAATGCCACTTACTCTCTAATAACCTGCTCACCAATGCTTAGTTCGGGTTCCGCCAGGACCACTCGGCTCCTGACCTCATTTTAAGAATGGTCCAAATATGGGCAAAAGAACTGAATTCCAGATGTGAGGTGAGTGCGACTGTCCTTGAAATGAGGGCAGCATTTGACCTACAGTGGCATCAAGGAGCTCCAATAAAATTGAAATCCATGGGAATCAGGGGGAAAATTCTCCACTGGTTGGATTCATACGTAGCACAAAGGAAGATGGTTGTGTTTTGTGGGGCCCAATGATCTTAGCCATTGCTACAGGAGCTCCTCAGGGCAGTGTCCTAGGCCCAACTATTTTCAACTGCTTCATCAATGACCTTCTCTTCATCATAAGGCCAAAAGTGGAGATGTTTGCTGATGATTACAATGTGTTCAGTTCCATTCACAACTCCTCAGACAATGAAGTAGCCCATGATCCCGTGCAGCAAGACCTGGACAATATTCAGGCTGGGCTAATAAGTGACAAGTAACATTTATGCCAGGTAATGACCATCTCCAACAGGAGAAATTCTAGCCACCTTACATTGACATTCATGGACATGGTGGGGGGGTGGTTGGTAGGGTGGTGGGGGTTGGGGGGAGTTCATCATTGACCAGAAACTTCACTGGACCAGCCATCCAAATATTGTGGCTTCACGTGCAAGTCAAAGGCTGGGTATTCTGCAGCAGGTAACTCACCTCCTTACTCTCAAAAACCTTTGGCCCATCTACAAGGCACAATGAGGAGTTTGATGGAATAATTTTCACTTGTATGGTTGAGTGCAGCTCCAACAACACTCAAGAAGTTCAACAGCATCCAGGAAAAATCAGCATGCTTGATTGGTACACCATCCACTACCTTAAACATTCACACCCTGCACCACCAGCGCACAGTGGCAGCAGTGTGCACCATCTACAAGATACACTGCAGCAACTCGCCAAGACTGCTTCAACAGTATCTTCCAACTTGTGATCTCTACCACCTAGAAGAACACAGGAAATGAGCACATGAAAACACCACAACTTGCAAGTCCCCCTCCAAGTCACACACCATCCTCACTTTTTTTAAATTCGTTTATGGGATGTGGGCATCACTGGCGAGGCTAGAATTTGTTGCCCATCCCTAATTGCCCTTGAACTGAGTGGCTTGCTAAGCCATTCAGAGGGCATTTAAGAGTCAACCACATTGCTGTGGGTCTGGAGTTACATGTAGGCCAGACCAGGTGTGGATGGCAATTTCCTTCCCAGAATGACATTAGTGAACCAGATGGGTTTTTACAACAATCGACCGTGGTTTCATGGCTGCCATTAGATTAGCTTTTAATTCCAGATTTATTAATTACGTTCAAATTTCACCATCTGCCATGGTGGGATTCGAACCCATGTCCCAAGACCATAAGCCTGGGGATCTGGATTACTAGTCCAGTGACACTACCACTATGCCACAGTCTCCCCCAAAATTTTACTGTTGGCTTTCATCATCGCTGGGTCAAAATCTTGGAACTCCCTCCATAACAGTATTGTAGATGACTACAGCGGTTCAGGAAGGCAGCTCACCGCCACCTTCTCAAAGATAATTAGGGATGGGTTATAAATTGCGGCCTTGCCAGCGGTTCCCAAATTCCATGAATGAATAAAAAAGCTGACAGCATTCATATAATCTGTGCAGTGTAACATTGAATTCTTTGTTCTGTTAAATTTTCTTTCTGACTGTGGAATGAGCTTTGGAACTAAGCAGTATAACAGTAATATTTGTCAGTTCTGATGAACGGTCACTGACCTGAAACGTTAACTCTGCTTCTCTCTCCACAGATGCTGCCAGACCTGCTGAGTATTTCCAGCCTTTCTTGTTTTTGTTTCAGCATAACAGTCATTTTGGTTCTTCTCCACTTTGAGTACCTCTTTATCTGAATATACTTAAAAATAATCCTATTTATTAGGTGCAGATTAAAAACCATTTATTCAATTTTCTGTATAATTAAAGGAACTTCTGAGTTGCAGTAATGATGCTAATTTCACATGTTTATTTTCAGACAAACCCTTTAAAAGATCGTGTATTTAAACACTGCTCTGTTGTCGGAAATGCAGGAGTTCTAACTAACAGCAGCTGTGGAGCAGAAATAAATCAGGCTGACTTTGTGTTCAGGTAAGAATCAAAACAGCTGCAGGATCAGGTCTGTGTTTGTTGCTGTTAATGAATGTGAGGGTTAATACCAGAATGCAGGTAAAATCTTTTTTTTTAAATTGCACAACATGTGGTGCTGTCATTGCAACACTCCTTTTAATTGTTGGCCAGAGGTATGTAGATAGTCCCGTATTT
The DNA here is from genome assembly GCF_036365525.1 of Heterodontus francisci. Classification (NCBI taxonomy): domain Eukaryota; kingdom Metazoa; phylum Chordata; class Chondrichthyes; order Heterodontiformes; family Heterodontidae; genus Heterodontus; species Heterodontus francisci. The sequence continues at coordinate 163,661,540 of NC_090372.1, read as the reverse complement.
CTTCAGCAAACTGCTGGTTTACTCAGAGTCAAAATATAAATAGAGTAATAATGAAAGAGAGTGGTTCTCATTTATATCAGAGTCATCACTCTGACCACGAGCCTGATTTTGGCCACAACAATGATAATAGGTAATGTAAGAGCAGGGGCGCAACCAGGAAACAATGACAGTAGTGTAATTAGGTTTGATGTATTACTATCAGTCCAGAGTGTCTGCAGCCACGGCATGCGGTAAGTCCATTGAGGTGAAGAAGGAGCTGCGGGACCCGAGAGAAGTCCTGTGAAAAGGTGCCCCGAACACCCAAAACATCCACGAACGGCCCCCCCGGCCGCAACTTCAAAGCGCCCGCGGGAGATGGCTCGGAGAGCATCTGCAGCGCACTGTCGGCAATGCTGCATGCCTTTATTTAAACCACTGCAAAAAAAAAAACCCTTAACAAATGTAATCACCTCTAAGTCTGCCAAATGATGCTTCACCTCCCGAAGGACGTGGATGAGCTTTCCGGACGTCGATGGTGGGCACTGAGGAAATGGCTTATTACCTGCACCAGATTCCACCCCCCCTCCCCCACCCCCGTCCCCTTCCCTGCTCCACCCTCTCAGCTCACCCCCTCACAACCCCGTCCCAGCCCGCCCCCCCCGCGCACCATCTTCACCCCGCGCCCCCTTCCCCTGCACCCCCCCCCCACCCCCTCCCTCTACCCCTCCCCCTTGCATCCCCTCCTCCCACCGGCACCATCCTACACCTGTGTAGGGGCCCCAACAACCCCACTGCCTTGTGGGCGTCTCGGGAGAGACCAAGGCTAAGGGAGTAAACCCTAACAGAAAATCCGGAGCGGAACCCCGTAGGCGGTCATGTGTCACCTTTGGCATGTTTCCGGCAGTTCCTGCAGCCATACTGGTGCCAAACGTCGTGTCCTGCACTCCTTTGGACCCCACCAGAAAGGCCGAGAGGGGGGTTTTGACGACTGGGCAACTCTCAACCTCCATAAATTTGCCCAGGCATGCGCCATGGAGAGGTCACTCCATAGTTGCCTCACAGCGACTGAAACAACACGGAAGGCAGCAGTTACGGGTTATAAGTCCAGATAAATTGGCGTAGAAACTGGGCGCCACGGGTTGCCTTTGTCGGTGGGAGAGGTCATTGCACCTCACTGGACAGCTACCGCCCGCCTCAAACCGGGCAGCCCCCGGTCAATAAGGTTCTGTCCCGCCACAGTCTGCCTGCTTCAATGGGTGCTTGGAGCTCAGGGTCATTGCCCGAAAGGTGGACTGATACACCGCACCAAACAACATGAAAAAAGGAAAGAAGGTACCAGCCCTTCGCTTTGCAAGCTGGAACGTCAGAACTATGTGTCCTGGCCTGTCGGAAGACCTTACACAAATCAACGATTCTCGGAAGACCGCCATCATTAACAACGAGCTCAGTAGACTCAATGTGGACATTGCAGCACTTCAGGAGACTCGCCTCCCCGCGAGTGGCTCTCTAGCAGAGCAAGACTACACCTTCTTCTGGCAGGGCAGGGATCCTGAAGAACCAAGACAGCATGGAGTGGGCTTCGCCATCAGAAACTCCTTGCTCAGCATGATAGAGCCTCCCTCAAATGGCTCGGAACGCATACTGTCCATCCAACTGCTCACCACCTCTGGTCCAGTACACCTACTCAGCATCTATGCTCCAACACTCTGTTCCGCACCTGAAGCTAAAGACCAGTTCTATGAACAACTCCATAACATCATTAGCAGCATCCCCAACACCGAACACCTATTCCTGCTGGGGGACTTTAATGCCAGGGTTGGGGCCGACCATGACTCATGGCCCTCCTGCCTTGGGCGCTATGGCGTTGGAAGGATGAATGAGAACGGGCAGAGACTGCTTGAGTTGTGTACCTATCATAACCTCTGCATCACCAACTCGTTCTTTCACACTAAACCCTGTCACCAGGTTTCATGGAGGCACCCAAGATCACGTCGTTGGCACCAGCTAGACCTCATTGTCACAAGGCGAGCCGCCTTAAACAGTGTTCAAATCACACGCAGCTTCCACAGTGCGGACTGCGACACCGACCACTCCCTGGTGTGCAGCAAGGTTAGACTCAGACCAAAGAAGTTGCATCATTCCAAGCAGAAGGGCCACCCGCGCATCAACACGAGCAGAATTTCTCACCCACAGCTGTTACAAAAATTTCTAAATTCACTTGTAACAGCCCTTCAAAACACTCCCACAGGGGATGCTGAGACCAAGTGGGCCCACATCAGAGACGCCATCTATGAGTCAGCTTTGACCACCTACGGCAAAAGTGCGAAGAGAAATGCAGACTGGTTTCAATCTCATAATGAAGAGCTGGAACCTGTCATAGCCGCTAAGCGCATTGCACTTTTGAACTACAAGAAAGCCCCCAGCGATTTAACATCTGCAGCACTTAAAGCAGCCAGAAGTACTGCACAAAGAACAGCTAGGCGTTGCGCAAACGACTACTGGCAACACCTATGCAGTCATATTCAGCTGGCCTCAGACACCGGAAACATCAGAGGAATGTATGATGGCATGAAGAGAGCTCTTGGGCCAACCATCAAGAAGATCACCCTCCTCAAATCTAAATCGGGGGACATAATCACTGACCAACGCAAACAGATGGACCGCTGGGTTGAGCACTACCTAGAACTGTACTCCAGGGAGAATGCTGTCACTGAGACTGCCCTCAATGCAGCCCAGCCTCTACCAGTCATGGATGAGCTGGACATACAGCCAACCAAATCGGAACTCAGTGATGCCATTGATTCCCTAGCCAGCGGAAAAGCCCCTGGGAAGGACAGCATTACCCCTGAAATAATCAAGAGTGCCAAGCCTGCTATACTCTCAGCACTACATGAACTGCTATGCCTGTGCTGGGACGAGGGAGCAGTACCCCAGGACATGCGCGATGCCAACATCATCACCCTCTATAAAAACAAAGGTGACCGCGGTGACTGCAACAACTACCGTGGAATCTCCCTGCTCAGCATAGTGGGGAAAGTCTTTGCTCGAGTCGCTCTGAACAGGCTCCAGAAGCTGGCCGAGCGCGTCTACCCTGAGGCACAGTGTGGCTTTCGTGCAGAGAGATCGACTATTGACATGCTGTTCTCCCTTCGTCAGATACAGGAGAAATGCCGTGAACAACAGATGCCCCTCTACATTGCTTTCATTGATCTCACCAAAGCCTTTGACCTCGTCAGCAGACGTGGTCTCTTCAGACTACTAGAAAAGATCGGATGTCCACCAAAGCTACTAAGTATCATCACCTCATTCCATGACAATATGAAAGGCACAATTCAACATGGTGGCTCCTCATCAGAGCCCTTTCCTATCCTGAGTGGTGTGAAACAGGGCTGTGTTCTCGCACCCACACTTTTTGGGATTTTCTTCTCCCTGCTGCTTTCACATGCGTTCAAGTCTTCAGAAGAAGGAATTTTCCTCCACACAAGATCAGGGGGCAGGTTGTTCAACCTTGCCCGTCTAAGAGCGAAGTCCAAAGTACGGAAAGTCCTCATCAGAGAACTCCTCTTTGCTGACGATGCTGCTTTAACATCTCACACTGAAGAATGCCTGCAGAGTCTCATCGACAGGTTTGCGTCTGCCTGCAATGAATTTGGCCTAACCATCAGCCTCAAGAAAGCGAACATCATGGGGCAGGATGTCAGAAATGCTCCATCCATCAATATTGGCGACGACGCTCTGGAAGTGGTTCAAGAGTTCACCTACCTAGGCTCAACTATCACCAGTAACCTGTCTCTAGATGCAGAAATCAACAAGCGCATGGGTAAGGCTTCCACTGCTATGTCCAGACTGGCCAAGAGAGTGTGGGAAAATGGCGCACTGACACGGAACACAAAAGTCCGAGTGTATCAGGCCTGTGTCCTCAGTACCTTGCTCTACGGCAGCGAGGCCTGGACAACGTATGCCAGCCAAGAGCGACGTCTCAATTCATTCCATCTTCGCTGCCTTCGGAGAATACTTGGCATCAGGTGGCAGGACTATATCTCCAACACAGAAGTCCTTGAAGCGGCCAGCATCCCCAGCTTATACACACTACTGAGTCAGCGGCGCTTGAGATGGCTTGGCCATGTGAGCCGCATGGAAGATGGCAGGATCCCCAAAGACACATTGTACAGCGAGCTCGCCACTGGTATCAGACCCACCGGCCGTCCATGTCTCCGTTATAAAGACGTCTGCAAACGCGACATGAAATCGTGTGACATTGATCACAAGTCGTGGGAGTCAGTTGCCAGCATTCGCCAGAGCTGGCGGGCAGCCATAAAGACAGGGCTAAATTGTGGCGAGTCGAAGAGACTTAGTAGTTGGCAGGAAAAAAGACAGAGGCGCAAGGGGAGAGCCAACTGTGCAACAGCCCCAACAAACAAATTTCTCTGCAGCACCTGTGGAAGAGCCTGTCACTCCAGAATTGGCCTTTATAGCCACTCCAGGCGCTGCTTCACAAACCACTGACCACCTCCAGGCGCGTATCCATTGTCTCTCGAGATAAGGAGGCCCAAAAGAATTACTGGAAAAGGTTGGTAACAGTGAAATATAAAGGTATTTGAAAATGCCAATTGAAATGAGATAAAAAGGGATAAATTGTAAAGAAAATGTTGCTGATAAGACAATGTTCCTACAGTAAATGATTAGGATCCTGACCAGACAAGAGGTTAAAGTGAGAGTTCCCTGAATCAATACAGAAATTAAAATAAGACACTAAAAAGCGACATGTGACAAATTAAGGGCCAATAATGTAAAATAAAAGCAGTCCAAATATGGAACCTATTGAGGATAAGCAACCAAAATGATTAAAAAGGTGAAGAGAAAGTATGAAGAAAGACTGACAGGTAACATAAGGGGAAAGTCATAAAGGATTTTACAAACAAAATAATTAAAAGGATAGTTACAGAATAGGTAGTGCCAATTATAAATGAAAAAGGAACTCTTTTCTCGGAGAATGAAGGGATGACAGAAATGCTAAGTGAGTACGCATTCTTGTGTACTAAGGGAAATCAGAGAGGAAATAGGCTCTGCACATCATCATTAGATGGAAGCTGATCCTGAGGAATAAAGGGTTGTTAAAACAACAAAACCAACTTGTATTTCTATAGCACATTTAACATAATAAAACACCCCAAAGTTCTTCACTGGAGCGTTATCAAGCAAATTTGGACACCAAACCACAAGGTGATATTAGAGCTGATGGTCAAAAGCTTAGCAAAGGAAGTACATTTAAGGAGCATCTTAAAAGAGGAAAGAGAGGCAGGAAGGTTTCGGAAGGGAATTCAAGAACTTGCAGCCTAGGCAGCTTAAATGACAGCCAGCTATGGTGGAGCAATTAAAATCGGGGATGCTCAAGAGGCCAGACTTTGATGAGCGCAGATATCTGAGAGGGTTGTGGGACTGGAAGGGATTATAGAGATAGGGGGCTGAATTTTATTCTCCTGCTGCTGGGAGCGGCAACGGGTGAAAAAAAAAGTGGCTCGCTGCCATGCCGAGGTGATCTAGTGCACGATGGCTCATTTCCATATGCAGGACTCTTTTCCTGCCGCACCACCCAACACCCAGTCACACCGGCAATGGTGCCAGCTGCATTACTCAGGCACTGGCGCTATTTTTGAAGGGCTGCCAGATCTGCACAGAGAGAAAAAAGTTCAACCCGGAACGCCCCTCTGTGCCTCCACCACTACGCCATGCATTATTGTGTGACTTGTCCCCACCCCAGTACACATAAAATAAATGGTAGCCCCGTACTCACCCCCTGAAACCCTTAAATTGAATAGTTGACCTCTCACCCCACAACTGCACAAAGAGCAGTGGTCACCTCTTTCTCTCCCTCCTCCCACCACAGTAGAATTGCAGAGTTGACTCTGTCCCCAACAACCTCCCCAGCACCGCCCCCCCCCCCCCCACACCCCACTACACTAAAAATCCTAAGTTCCACCCTTCCTGGTGCCAGATTTCCCTGGACGGGAAAGTGAAGGCACATGAGTGTGCGCCGTCTCACGGAAGATCGTGGACAGTCGGTAAGTTTGCGGGGAATGACATGTTAATGTATTCATGTCCTTTATTTCAATATTTAAAGTTGGGCCCCATCGCCGAGCAGCGGGGTGGCCGCCATGGACCTTGCTGCTGCCGGCAAAATTGTGCCCTGTAAGCCCGGCGTTGCGCTCCATGGCCGCCCGCTGCGATCTTCCGGCCCTCCCCTGCCACAGAACACAACACCAGGAGCTCAACAAAATTCAGCCCAGGAAGGGGCAAGGCCTTGGAGGTATTTGAAAACAATGATGAGAATTTAAAAATTAGAATGTTGCTTGAATGGGAATGAATGCAGGTCAACAAGCACAGGGATGATGGGTGAACAGGCCTTAGCGCAAATAAGGACCTGGGCAGCAGAGTTTTGGATGACCTCAAGTTCATGGATGGTAGTATGCTAGAGACCAGCCCGGAGTGTGATGGAATAGTCAAGTTTAGAGGTAACAAAAGTGTGGATGAGGCTTTCAGTAGCAGATGAGCTGAAACAATGGTGAAGTTGGGTGTTGTTACACTGGTGGAAATAGACGGTCTTAGTATTGGTGTGGAACTGTGGTCGGAAGCTCATCTCAGGATTGGTTATGACGCTGAGGGTACAAACAACCAGGTTCAGCCTCCAACAGTTGCCAGGGATCGGAATGGAGTCAGTAGCTAGTCAGTCTTCCCAATATTTAATCGGTGGAAATTTCTGCTCATCTAGCACTGGATGTCAGACAAACTGTTTGATAATTTAGTAACAGTGGAGGAGCCGAGAGAGCTGCTTGTGAGACAGAACTGTGTGTCGTTAGCGTTCATGTGAAAACTAATGCTGTGTTTTCAGATGATGTCACTGAGGGACCGCATATAGATAAGAAGTAGAAGGTGGCTAGGGATAGATTATTGAGGGACAACATAAGTAACAGTGTGTGGACGTGAAGAGAAGCCATTGAAAGTGATATGCTTGCTATGATCAGATACATAAGAATGGACCCAGGCAAGTGCAGTCCCACCCAGCCAGGCGACTTTGGAGAGGATGGTGTGGTCAGTAATATCAAAGGCTGCAGACAGGTCGAGAGGTTGAGGAGGGGTAATTTACCTTCGTCACAGTCACATAGGATGTCATTTTGGACTTTGATTTGAGCCATTTTGGTACTGTGAAAGGGCAGAAACCTGATTGGTGTTCTGGGAAAGGTGGACATGAATTTGGGAAGAGACAATTTGTTCAAGTACTAATGTTAATGCTAATGAAACACCACTGTTCAAAAGGGAGAAATGAATAAACCAGTTAACTATAGAGCAGCCAGGTACTCCATAGGAGGCTTGTTGATAAAGTTAAGGCACATGGTCTGATCCTATATTCATGCCTCCAATAACACACACTGGTATCATTGCTGATGCTCTGCAATTGCCAATGTAAATGAGATAAATTTCAGAGAATCAAAAACCTCAGAACATTGAAGGAACACTGCAAGCAGATTAACATCATTAGTGCAATATGAAAAGTTTAAATTTGCATGACTGGAAGGCATGTAACAAAATATAGCCAACTTACAATGCAATGCACCTAAGACCATCTGATCTGCACTGGTCACGTATAAGGTCCACTGGTGGCAAAAGGCCTTGCAAAATTTACCTGACAAAGTTATGCTCAAGCAGGTGTGAAACAGTGAGTTGGAGGTGTTGGTGAATCAGTAGAATAATTTGATAAATCAAGATTTTAAGGGTACATGTCTTTTGAAGAATAGCAATCTCAAAGGGAATATATACTTAAGAGAGAATATACATGTGATAATGAAAGAACAATACATAAAAGAGGACAACCAGCACTGAGGGCTGCTCTGAAACCATTAGCCCCCTGGAAATGACACTACAGGCTGGAAACGACCAATCAAAGACTTGAATTTCCCTGTGCCTGCTGGCAATCTAAGGATTAAACTGATGGGTTGATGTGAATAATGATTTAATTGTTGAACAATGTTGATTTATTGGAGAATCATTTTAATACTAATTTACATGAATTATCTTTACTGGTCTGATGAACAAGAGTATTTCGGAATTTGTTCTGTTCGTTTATTGCCTTGCATGAGTGTGTACTGTCAAGGTGATGATATTTTATGTTATGCATTATTGTTTTAAAAAGGTGATATAATTAGTTACGTATTTATTTGCAGGTGTAATCTAGCCCCTATCATTGATTATAGAGATGATGTGGGAACTAAAACAGACCTTGTGACATCCAATCCAAGTATCATTATCAAAAGGTAATTATCTATTTGCATTTCGTAACAAATTAAAAGTAGAAGAGAGCAAAAATGGGAAGAAGAAGGTCTGTGTGAGAAGAAGTGAGCATAAGCTAACCACTGAAATAATTCCTCTCTCAGTCATTATCCTTTTCCAATTTTCTCTTCATCTTTTGACCTGAAGGTATTAGGTAGAATTTTCTTTTTGGAGTTGAGTAACAGTGGTGCAGTTCTTCTATCTGCCCTCTGACCCTGATCTATATAATTGATTTGTAGCTCGTTTGACATGTAAGATGGACTCATGGCAGGATTCCTACCTCCAAGAGGAATTCTGCCACTGCTAAAGAGAAGGCAGCAGTGCTACTGGGGTACTGCTTTTGCAGTATTTGAAGACGTGTAAAGGGATACTAAAGGTGCAGAGGAATGAGGCTTAGAATGGTTAGTGTATGGGGACCACACTGGAGGGCAGAGGAGGTCTCTACTTTGCCCTCTCTCTCCTTTTATAAAATGTAAGGCCTTCCTGCTGTTAAACCAGGCCTATCATCACCTTTTTGCAGGCACTCTCAGAGTTGCAGGAAGAGGGAAGTATGGACAGAAATAGGCCAAGCACCTGGACCCTGCCTCCCTGGTGGCATTTTCATATATTAGGAGGGGAAACGACAGCTTGTAGTAGTCTTTGAGAGCACAGAGGAAGGGATATGGAGTTCAGGGTAGGGAGATGGCGCAAAGGTCTCGCCGCCCAATTTTCCTCCATTTACTTCCATTATCCACTGGATTTCATATGGGATCAAGGAACATAATGCAACCCAATAACTTCTTGCTGGGTTCTAGTTGTAAAGGTGATGATTTATCTCTAGTTCATCGAGGATAATGTCATTTCTGCTCTGCGATGCTTGGCAGAATTATGTGGTCCAGTAATCATCAGATTTTGGTTTTCAGCCTGGGATCCAAGGTTTTTAATCCCCTCAACATCAAAAGTTTATTATCAACACCTGTTAGTGGCATACTGCACATGCTATACCAAGCATGCTCGGTGGCTTCAAATGAACAATACATTACATATCAAATGAATGGTAAATGAACAATGCACTACACAAAGGATCCACCTTACATGGGCTCCAGTCTACCCAGCTGCTAATTCAGTGCCTATCACTAATACTCTACATCACTCCCCTTCTTGGTACGTGCGAGATTCAATGGTTTGCTTACATTGTTCTGTTTGGACATTACTTCAGTTTGTAACATAATTGCTTTAGTATGGCAGATGTTTCCACTTACAAGTAGAATATGAATGTGTGACATCAGGTGCTGTGTCATTTAACTCCATGCGCTTCATCTGAACTGTCGATGTCTGGTTCAGACGCAATGCTTGTGGATGGTGTTTGCAACACTTTGAAGAATGACACGTTTCGTGTGATGATTTGTGAACCATGCTCAATAGTGATCAGTGATCCTTTTGTGTTGGTCACAACTAATGGTTGGATGTCATAGGGGGGTTGTTTGCTTTCCAACATACCCATCGCGTTTTACAAGCACTTTGTCGCCTAGCCTTATCGGTGTAGATCTGAATTTCATGTTTTGCTGTGCGTTTGCTTTCATGTGATCTTTCTGTCCTTGATCACGCTCGTGTACATGATGATCATTAGCTTTGTGGGGTAGCTTTGGAAGATGTTTGCACACAGGATGTGTGAAGATGAGCATACCTAGAGGCTTTCCAGTAGTCGGGGGAGGGGTTGCTCTGTAATTGCAAAGAAAATGATACAACTCCTGCTTCCATGAGTTGCTCCCAGCAGTAGCTGTATGGATCACTTTTTTTGAAGGTATGCATGAATCTCTGCAATTCTCCATTAGCACTTGGCCAACAGGGTGTGATCTCTCGGTGAGTGGAGCCCAGGTAGTTCACAAATTTACTGAACTCATCGCTGTTGAATGGGGATCCATTGTCACTTCTCACTGCTTGAGGGACTGCAAACAAAGTGAAAGTCTGGTCAAGCTTTGGGGCGATGCTTTCGTGGAGGTTGGCCTAACTATTTCTGCGACTGCACATCTGACAGTGACAACAAGCAAATGCTTGTTAGTGGGCATGTCTGTGAAGTCTTCTTGAGAGGATCATGAAGATTTGACATTATGGTTGCCTGATATATCAAACACTGATTGATATTGTGCTCCACCATGTGGTTTATGTCTGGCACTATACCTTTTCCCAAAGAAGTTGCTCAGTTTTAACTATTGTCTGGAGACTCTTGTGCTATTTCTACAACACGTTCTCTCATTGACTGCAGAATGACAATGCAGTTGTCGCATTACACGAGTTCAGAAGTGGTTGCAACTGTGAGCTCATTTCAAACATTGCGAAGATCTTGTAGCGTGTGAGCGATTTTCGTTTGTAAATAGTCTCTTGATCACGTCATGCAGGCCCCCCACCTGCCAAGAATGAGGCACATTAATTTTGTCATATGGACATTAAATTTCAAGTTATTGCTGGGAAGAAGAGAAGGCCTGTTACAAAGTGTTGCCAGGTCCCTGGCTGGAAAGACAATTTTGCATATTAACAGACAGTGTTTGTAGACAAATAACCATTCCCTGACACACAAAGCCAGAAGTGATTATGCTAGTCGGTCATGTGACTACCCTGCTAGCCAACTTGGGGAGTTTTAAATTGTAGAGACAGAATTTGAACTGGCAGAAAGCAGAATGTTCCTGTCTGCCTGTCTTCTCCCATCTCTTTCTCATGGAATTCCAAAAACTCACTGAACTCACATGAACCCCAAGAGAGAAATGTCTCCTACAGTGAACAAGGTTTAAGAAGAATACTGGGCCACAATGAAAAGCAATAACTACCTACAATCAAGGACTCTACAGTGAGCTTGAAGAACCATAACAAAAACTCTTCAGATATTGCCTCAAACCTTTCCACTTTATTTATTGTCTGCCCTTTTCTGTCTCTATTTGCATGTGTGTATCATGTATGCATGATCGTATGAGCACGTCTTGTATCCGTAGGCATTAAACAAATTAGAGTTTAAGTTTAATAAAATTTCACCTTTCTTCTTTAAACCTAAGAAAGCCTGTTTGTGCTCGTTTCTTTGTCTTATAATTGGAAAGCGGTGAACAAGCATTCACCATTAAAAATAAAACCCTGTTACAGTAAGACCAGGTGAAGGCTGAAAGGGAACCCGAGACATCTTTCTCACCTGGTCATAACAACGTCTTTCCAGTTTTGCAATTCCATAGCTGTCATACATAGCTGCAACACTTCAGCTTGCTTTGTTGCCACTTTGATGTCTGTCAATATTAGTGACTTTGGCACTGGGTTTATGCTCACATAGTTATGCTGTTGTTCGCCAGTCTGCTCTTCACGGCTAGTAGACTGATTGTCTGCAAAGGATGGCGTGAAAGGTAGTCCGCTGGGTTAAGCTTGCCTGGCTGATACTTAACACAGAACTTGTACTCTTGTAATCTGAGGATTCAACTATCTATTTGAATAGGTGGCTTGCTAAGTGGATTGTTGAATAGGCTCACTCAAGGCCTATGATCGGTTATCACTTCAAATCCAGTTCCATACCAGTCGAGATGAAAGTATAGGATGCTCCATGTGATTGACAGTGCTTCTCTCTCTGATTGTGAATGTCATGGTTCTACGGATGTTTACAATCTGCTTGTCATCATGATGATTGATGGGTGACCTACTTTGTCTTTCTGCACGTACCTGTACCTAAGCCAACCGGGCTCTAATTAATGACTCCTGTGTGGTTTTCTCAGGTTTGAAGTAGGCATTTGGGAAACCTCTTGACAACCATTGTGCAGCCTGTTAGTCAGATTTTGTCTCCTCCCACTCAGTCTCTATTGGCAGATTGTGTAGGGGGACAGACAGCATAGCGATGTCAGGAATGAAACAACTACAGTATGTGATGAACCTCAGCAGACTCCAGACTTCCTGTACATTTGTAGGACCTGCAGCATTTGCAATGGCTTCGACATTCCATGGATCAGGTAATACTCCTTCACTGCTGAATACGTGACCGAAGAATTCAATTTTGTCTTCATTGAGCAGGCACTTGTCTTTGTTGTAGTCTCTAAGATGTTGTAGACATGCTTTTGGCATCTCTCAAGTTCACTTTCCGTGCGACCATAAATGAGAATTTCATTGCTGACATTCAACATGTCATCAAGTCCTTGTAGTGCAGACTGAATCATGTGTTGAAATACTTGTTACAACCAGAGGAGGAAGGATTCTCAGGCTCCCCTTTCACCCCTTCTCTGGTTTGACCACAACAGGGTTTATCGTTTTTAACCCAGTAATTTAACTTACCACCTCATTGAGCATTTGCTCCTGTTTCTCTAATATAATTGCAAATGAACCAATCAGACAGGTTTTCTTGAATTTAAACAAGAAAGATGTAAGTTTATTAACCTTATCAATCTAAACTGGTTAAAAATTACTAAAATATGCTGCGCATCCATGCCTCACATTCACACAAGGGCCACACACACAAATACACAGAACACAGAAGGAAAAACTGAGTTGGGAGGTTGGAGTAGAGTCTGTAATAAATAGAATTGAAATACAGTTCAGTAGTCTCAGTGTCTTTAGTTGAAATTATAGCCCTGAAATCCTCACTGGGCCACATGCACGGTTGCAGACTTGCTTGTATCCTAGTTGTTGGTTGTAAGGATCTGTAGACTTGACTTCACCAGCTGCAGCTTGAGGCTTCTCTGGATATCTACTGGAGAGAGGGAGAGAGGAGAGAGAGAGCTGTTACCTTGCTTGCTTCCAGTTATAGTCTACCTTCTGTGTCACCATTCACAAACTCCCAGAGTTGCACAAGCAGTCACATGATATGACCACTTTTTTGTGTTTTAAAGGTAATTGAATCAGACAGCACCCCATTGTTCTGGCTAGGCTGAGTCAATCATATTTGTCTCCAGTCTAATCCTTTGGTTTTCAGTTGCAAATGTTTGTAGCCATCTTAGCTGCTAGCTGTTCCTTTTCAAAAGTTATTTGTAACCATTTCCAGTCGAAGTCTCAGGCAAAGTTCCACTCATTGCAATTAATATTTTCCATTTGGCATATGGGGTTTTCATAACCTCAGCTGCTGAGTTGACTCCCAAGTTGAGCCCATTGTGAGTTCGAACACTATAAGATACCTCAATTCTTCAAGCCTGATTTGATGGTAACCTGCATTGATGTGAAGTTCAGCAAAATGTTTTGGCACCCTTCACTTTTTTTATGATATCATTAATTGTTGCTATCAAATGTCTTTCTTGTTGTATTGCTTGGTTTGGTGACCGCATATCGACACAGATTCTGATCTTATTCTCACTCTTGCATTTCTTGACAACTTATATGGGTCAATCCCAAGAGGTGGGTTCATCCCTAACATTCTCATTGACATCGAGGTCAAGCAAACACTGAAATTCCTTCTCTGTCAGCTTTCTGATATGGAACGGCATTTGTCCATGTTGACGAATGATTGTACGCACCTTGGGATCTATGTGCAGCTTACATCTAGAACCCTTCAGTTTGCCAATAACCAGGAAGCAGTCAGCATACAGTTCAAGAATGTTTTTGGTACACATAGGAACTGCATGTATGACTGCAACCATGTGCAGATCTGTTCTTGTGTGGAAACTGCAGAACATGTCACTTTCTCCAGACATGACATGGAAAACAGCATTTGTGTGTCACACATGCTTACCACACCGAAAAGGTGAGAGAATGTGGCCAATGTAGAGATAGATTACCCTGAATATACCTTTATGCTATCTTCTGAACACAGCAACCAGCCATGTGTGACTGTGACCATCGGCTGCTCGACACCACAGTGGAAGCATTGCTTGGACACATCATGAACCTGTTTGTGAGATTGCTGTCTATGCTTTGCCGGTGTTTGCTTGACACATGAGCGGTGAACACTGTTCATAGGAGTTGAGCTTGAAGTCTTGGCAGCCTCAACTTCAGCAACTCTGGACTCTGAAAGGGAAAGCGATCCCACTAACTCCGGCAGCTCTGACAACTTGCTGTCTTTCTCAAGTGCTCTCTACATACTTTACTAGAGAGACAACATTCAATTGTTTGTGTTTAGATTTCCTCTGAGACATGTCACATGTCACCAAAGTCACATTTGGTTGCCAGTTGTCTCAATCATGTGCAACATTGTCTTGCTTGCTTCTTGTTTGGTTCATTGGAAAATTATTGTTTTTAATATTGGATTCTTGGGTGAGAAATAAGTTGTTCGTGCATTGTTTGCTGTGTTGCAGTCATCTTGCACAGGTGTAAGTGTCTCAAAAATATTTTCCAGTTCTTCCCCCCATAATAGAAAAGTAAGGCTTTTCTTCTCAAATCATCAGCAATTCCAAACCCCACCATTGTGCTTTCGAAATGTCGCAGCGATTTCTGGCAATGAGGATACACAGATAAGGGCTCAGAGTGCATGTCAAAATGTGATAGGTTGGGCATAGCCATTGCCATCTTGATTGTCAGTGCAGCAATAGTGCATGATCCAGGATTGTGCCTGCAGTACACTATCGCACAGATATCATTAAAGTAAATGATGTCAGAAGGAAGAAACAAATGTGCATTTAGGGCGGCACAGTGGCGCAGTGGTTAGCACCGCAGCCTCACAGCTCCAGCGACCCGGGTTCAATCCTGGGTACTGCCTGTGTGGAGTTTGCAAGTTCTCCCTGTGTCTGCGTGGGTTTCCTCCGGGTGCTCCGGTTTCCTCCCACAAGCCAAAGACTTGCTGATAGGTTAACTGGCCATTATAAATTGCCCCTAGTATAGGTAGGTGGTCGGGAAATATAGGGACAGGTGGGGATGTGGTAGGAATATGGAATTAGTGTAGGATTAGTATAAATGGGTGGTTGATGGTCGGCACAGGCCGAAGGGCCTGTTTCAGTGCTGTATCTCTAAACTAAACTGAACTAAACATTTCGTGGGGTGCTATAATACTGTGATACGTTCTTCTCTAAGGTTTACGAAGAGCAAACGCTGTCATGCATTAGCTGCACTAAGATACAAGACCTGCAGTGCACAAACCCCAACGCTGTCCGTATTTGACAATCTGCAAAGCCTGAAGTGCGCAACTCAAAGCCTCGCAAATTAGAACTGACAATAAAGTAAATGCTAGATCCCATCCTTGTTGTCATTGTAAGATCTCATATTGTAGAGATGTATTATGATAAATCTCTGGTAGAAATACATGGCACTACCTTCTGGACTGCTGCTATAAACAGAATGTTTATTATCAACTCTCTCTAGTAGTACACTGTACATGTTACACCAAGCATGTATGGTGGCTTCAAATGAACAATACACGACATATCAAATGAACAATAAATAAAGAATTTTTTTGCAAAAAGGATCCATCTTAAGTGGGCTGCAGTCTACCCAGCTGCTGATTCAGTGCCTATCATTGCTAAAAAGCAACAGGAGTCAGTGTGAAAAGGCTGACCCCTATCCACAGGAATTGCATACTTCTGGCACTGGGTCAATGAACTCTTCTTATGGACAGACATTGATCTACTGCAAAAACCTTTGAACCTTGACAGTGAGTGTAGGCAAATTATATTATTATTGTATTAGCATCAGACCTCATCTGAATTTCTTCGCTCTTTGTGCCCAAATTTGGGCGTGGATCCAAAGGTGGCCATGGTTACTGAAACTGATGCACAAGAGGACAACACAAAATTGGCTGGGCAAGAGGAACATGAGGCTGGACTCTGGAGGAACTCATGGGTCAACTGCAGACTGCCATCATCTCCCTCTTCATCATCGTCCTCCTCACCATCATTACAGTTGATAAGGAGATCGTTGCATTTCTGACTCATCTTAGTTATCATTACACTTAACCTGCTGTGCCTCCTGATGTTTCAGTGGATCTGCAGGAAAGGAGAATAGAAATTAAGAGCATTATCCATTGGAATTATGGAGACAGGGAACAAAGTAGAACATTGTGTCTGTGTGGTCCTTCACAGGGGTGGCAAAGTGACAGTGCAGGTGTTCAGTCACTAAACTGATGTGGACAATATGCCGCCAACCTCCTGATTTCCGACATGGAGAATAGAGTATCTCCCAATAAGCTCCATGGTCTTCTCTGTGTGAGGAGTTTAAAGTTGGGATGTCTTCTCCAATTGTCTGCCTCTCTTGGACATTGTGCACAATGTGGTTCTGCAAGAAGTTTGAATGCCTGGAGGAGAAAGATCCCAGTTGAGGTGCTTGTGCCAAGTGGCATGGGAAAGCTGAAGTCGGAGATGTGGAGGCATCAGCCTTTTAAAATAGGGAAAGAGGTTTTAAGGGTGTGTTTGTAAATAATTGGCTCTAGGGGAAATGGGGAGCCCTCAGCACAACCTCCTGATTTAGGGACCCCCTTCACCAATCCCCCTGCCTCTTCGACACTTAGACAGGGAAAATTGTGAAGGACTAGTTGTACAAGTGTTGAATAAGAGGATGAAAAGTGTGCCAGTATTCTGGGAGGGCAGGCAGAAATGGAAGAGTGTCTGGTGTGGTACTTTGCCTGCATTGGTAATGTCATTGATTTTTTTCACAGCACCGGACGACTGTCCTTCCAGGTGGCACATATGACATTGCTGGCAGGCTTGCTGGCACAGACACCCGAACCCCGATTTTTAACTCCCCAGTCCCAGCCTGGTGGAAACTGGTCAGGGGCAGTTAAAATCAGGGAAGGGTCCTATCCATTCAGATCCCCCTGTCTTTGAGACAGGTCTGACTATTACCCTTCTCTTTTGAGCAGAACACCCACAGAAAGGCATTCGGGTGCTGTTTAAATATGCAAACCAGGGCCCTGGAACATTTTTGGGTCTCGCACACACTGTACCTACATTACCCAGCCACCAACCTCCCCATTAAAAACAGGATTCTGGAGTCTGTGTCTCAAGGAGGCTTTGGAGGTCCAAGTTCGAAATATCTGTGTCCTCTTTTTCTGATTGCTGTGCTCTCTTGCCTTGTTTGGCTGCTTCCTCCAGATGGTCTTGCTGCAGACATTCCTTAAAACTATGAGAAAAAGATTGAGAGACATGGCAGTGAAGTGAGTGAGCCGAGCAATCTTCATTCCTTACCTGGTTGTTCCCCAGTCTGCTGCTGTAGTGTGCTGGCTGAACTGTTTTTCTAAAGGCAAATTTTCCCCAATGTCCATGCACGACAGCAACTTACAAATGTTGTGCACATGTATTACACCAAAGATTAGTCCAACGGGTATTCAAATGAGTCGACCCAGGAATTCTCATCTATTTCCCTCTCCCGATCACTAGTGGGTGCAAATCTTCGTTTCATGACATAACTACTACACATGCATGTAGTATTTCTCCCCTTGTCTGAAATATTGAATCAAAACTGCTGCACATATAAAAATACTATAATTTAGCAAAATCAATCAATGCAATACAGGGAAATATTAAAGTGCTTTATTACTCCCCCTCCCTAGAAAAGGTCCCTTGCATAGTGTGTCGAGTGACTGAGTTGCAAGGACTATGTGTACTGCACCAAGCATGTCATGTAGCTGCCAGTCCTTCTGGACTACAGGATTCCACGGGCTGTTGGAAACCATTCCTGACAGATGTGCCACTCCTGAACCTGGTGCCTCAGATATCTTACCTAATCACAGTATCCATTGGTATGGCCTGACCGGCACTGAACCTTCTGTGCTGGGCCTTCAGCTGAGCTACCGCACACCAGCAGCTTTGTCCCAAGACTGTGGCTGAACCGTGCTCATCACCTTTGGCAGGGACTGTCCTTATCTGTTAACCTGCCACCTTGCTGAAGCAATTGTGTCTGACAAACATTTTGCTCTGCCCCCAGCAAGGGCATGTGTCATGTGACTTCCCATATAATTCCCTTGCCCAAGTATGACAGAAAAAGTTATTGAACCATATCCTTACCATGAGTGGCTGCGAACACAATCCCTGGATAAAGGACCTTTTGAAATTCAAAATATACAGTGAGTTTCCTCCGTCTATTCCCAATCCATCAGATGGAGTCAACTGACTGTAACTTCTCCAGTCCCCCTCGGCTTGTACTGCCCGAGCTCCACTAGGCGATGGGATGAAAATTGGTTGGGTTTTATGATGGGTGGCATTGTCAGATGAACACTTAGGAATTGAAGATGACAATTGCTCACAAAGTTGCACTTAAAAAATCAGTACCATTGATATAGAAACATAGAAACATAGAAAAATAGAAGCAGGAGTAGGCCATTCGGCCCTTCGAGTCTGCACTGCCATTCAATACGATCATGGCTGAGCATCCAAACTCAGTACCCTGTTCCCCCTTTCTCCCTGGATCACTTTGGCCCTAAGAACTATATCCAACTCTTTCTTGAATATATTTAATGATTTGGCCTCAACTGCTTTCTGTGGTAAAGAATTCCACAGGTTCACCAGTGAAGAAATCCCTCCTCATCTCTGTCCTAAATGGCTTATCACTTATCCTTAGACTGTGACCCCTGGTCCTGGACTCCCCCACCATCGGGAAATCCTTCCTGATCTAGTCTGTCCAGTCCTGTTAGAATTTTGTAGGTTTCAATGAGATCCCCTCTCATTCTTCTAAACTCTAGCGAATACAAGCCTAATCGACCCAATCTCTCTTCATACGTCAGTCCTGTCATCCCAGAAATCAGTCTGGTGAACCTTCGCTGCACTGTCTCCATAGCAAGAACATCCGTCCTCAGATAAGGAGAGCAAAACTGCACACAATACTCCAGATGTGGTCTCACCAAGGCCTTGTAAACCTGCAGCAAGACATCCCTTCTCCTGTACTCGAATCCTCTCGCTATGATGGCCAACATACCATTTGCCTTCTTAACTGCCTGCTGCACCTGCATGCTTACTTTCAGTGACTGGTGCACAAGGACACCCAGGTCTCGCTGCACCTCCTCCTTTCCCAATCTAATCTATCACCGTTCAGATAATAATCTGCCTTTCTGTTTTTGCCACAAAAGTGGATAACCTCACATTTATCCACATTATATTTCATCTGCCATGTATTTGCCCACTCACTCAACCTGTCCAAATCACACTGGAGCTCCTCTGCATCCTCCTCACAGCTCACACTCCCACCCAGCTTTATGTTGTCTGCAAACTTGAATATATTACGTTTAATTCCCTCATCTATATCATTAATATATGTTGTGAATACCTGGGGTCCTAGCGCTGATCCCTGCGGTACCCCACTAGTCACTGCCTGCCACTCGGATAAGAGCTCGTTTATTCCTACTCTTTGTTTCCTGTCTACCAACCAGTTCTCTATTCACGTCAGTACCTTACCCCCAATCCCATGTACTTTAGAATTAGAACATTACAGCGCAGTACAGGCCCTTCGGCCCTCGATATTGCGCCGACCTGTGAAACCATCTGACCTACACTATTCCATTTTCATCCATATGTCTATCTAATAACCACTTAAATGCCCTTAAAGTTGGCGAGTCTACTACTGTTGCAGGCAGGGCGTTCCACGCCCCTACTGCTCTCTGAGTAAAGAAACTACCTCTAACATCTGTCCTATATCTATCACCCCTCAACTTAAAGCTATGTCCCCTCGTGTTTGCCATCACCATCCGAGGAAAAAGACTCCCACTATCCACCCTATCTAACCCTCTGATTATCTTATATGTCTCTATTAAGTCACTTCTCCTCCTCCTTTTCTCCAACGAAAACAACCTCAAGTCCCTCAGCCTTTCCTTGTAAGACCTTCCCTCCATACCAGGCAACATCCTAGTAAATCTCCTCTGCACCCTTTCCAAAGCTTTAAACATAGAAACATAGAAAATAGGAGCCGGAGTAGGCCATTCGGCCCTTCGAGCCTGCTCCACCATTCATTATGATCATGGCTGATCATCCAACTCAGTAACCTGTTCATGCTTTCGCCCCATACCCTTTGATCTCTTTAGACCCAAGAGCTATATCTAATTCCTTCTTGAAAACATACAATGTTTTGGCCTCAACTGCTTTATGTGGTTGCGGATTCCACAGGCTCACCACTCTCTGGGTGAAGAAATTTCCCCTCATCTCAGTCCTGAAAGGTTTACCCCGTATCCTTAGACTACAACCCCTGGTTCTGGACTCCCCCACCATCGGGAACATGCTTCCTGCATCTACCCTGTCAAGTCCTGTGAGAATTTTTTTAGGTTTAATTTTGCACGCTAATCTCTTATGTGAGACCTTATCGAAAGCCTTCTGAAAGTCCAAATATACCACATCCTCTGGGTCTCCCTTATCTATTCTACCAGTTACATCCTCAAAAAATTCCAGTAGATTTGTCAAGCATGATTTCCCTTTCGTAAATGCATGTTGACTTTGTCTGATCCTGTCATTGTTTTCCAAGTGCTCTGCTATTACATCTTTTATAATGGACTCTAGCATTTTCCCCACTACTGATGTACTGTGACTTGACCATTTTGGAGGAGTATTTGCATAGCATTGTGTGTGAAACTTCAGAAGCAAATCAAAATATATCATCATATGTTTACCAATTGGATCACTGTCAATTAAAATTACCAAATGCATTGAGGTCCCAAAATTCCACAAGGCCTCAGCCCTGGCAGTGCACTCCAGCTGTGACCCTGCTGAAGTTTGTGGGGTCAACCTTATTTGTTTAGGACTGGGACAGGTGGGCAACAAGGCCACTTCAGGTGTATCTTTGAAGCCACCTGCCCCAGGTGTCTGTTGTGTGATCACCTTCAGATTGATGTCCCTTTAAGATCTCAGTATGCTAATGAGCTATGTACCAGGATGTAGTCACGTGACTGCAAGCCATGGTCACTCTGCAACTGTAACACCCAGTTGAAGGTTCTGTAAATAGTTTGCTCTTTAATGTATATAACAGTTTCGCCGTTAATAAAACTGTTAGACGTCTTCAACCAACTGGATTCCACACATTTCATTTCTGTTGTATTAGACAACATAAAGAACTCATTACATAGTGGTAGCTGTGGTGAAAGGACAAAGTCTAAAGCTGAGACCACAGTTAAAACAGCTGTGAAAACAACGCTGCCTAAAGTCAAAAGAGAGAAAGTTCAAAAGAAATACTGGCCCAAAATGTGGAAAAAAGAAAGAACTTACCTCCAGTTGTGGAAGACAGAGCTCAGAACGGCAGGCTACAAATAAATTCCTGCAATCGGGTGAGTTATTGTTCTGATGGTCATGGAATCCCCGTTTTAACAAAACAACTTTGAAGTGCTTAAAAGGCTGACTATTTTCACAGGCTCCATTTAAAAAAAAAAAGTGAAGACCCGGTTCTGGGCACAGGCTGATCGAGGTCAGAGACATTACAGGAGGCATCTGATAGCAAAAAGCATGGGAAAACCCTAAATTCTGCAGCGTCTCCATTCATGCAACCAAAGATTTTTTTAAAAATCATTAAACCTTTTCAGCGTGAAGAAGAGTTTCCATTCACGCAGCCAGAGCTTTAAAAAAATCATTACACCACTTGAGTGTGAAGAACCTAAACAAACTCGAGCAAAAATAATCAATTGAACAGCTGTGTGAACAGGCCAGTTTAAATGCTGCAAGCAAGATAAACAGAGAACACTGTCAGACACCTGCTACTCTCCATCCAAGCAGCTAGTCTCAACAGCAAAGGATTTCTTAAAGGGGAAACAACACAGAGTGAATAGAGCAAGTTTTAAAACCAGTTTGGAAACTGGTGGAAAAGTCATAATAAATACAGTGCCGAAAACACACTCAGAGTTGAGCAAAGTTAAATATAGAGCAGAAAACAAAAGAACAGCAGAAAGATGGATTCCGAATTTCCCAGCATGAACTAGAAGGGCAATTGATATCATATCTGAGTTCAAACTTTTTAAACAAAGAATGCACTTATGCTCCACTGACCAAGCAACTGTAGTATCAAAGAAACAGACTGTATAAATGCTGATACCAATTGGAAATCAGGGGTTACACAGAATCAACATCTCTGGCTTATCTGATGAGGGCCAGAAAGATCCCACTAAGATATGGAAAGTGCTAGAAGATCAGCTCCGATTATAAGTGAATTTTAGAATGCACCACCTGGAATTAATATCCTACAGGCAGCAGCCACAGGAATCAATAGATCAGTTCATCAGCAGATGTCGTAGTAATGGCAATGAATGCCATTGTTCAGAAACTGAGCTGTCAGAATGAATAATGGAGCTAGTGATTGTATCAACATCCATTGAAGTGTTTCAGAAAGACTTCCTGGGGGGAAAAAGGCCACAGCAATGATGCACTGATGGCAGGAAATACGAAGCCATTGTAGCTTGGCAACAGCATCTGAAAGCACAAGGTGCAGCCAATAGCATCGGCGTGACAACCAGGTCGAAAAAAGTAAATATGCTGTGTGGTAAGTGTGGCTTGTCCCACTCATCGAGAAGTCGTCCTGCATTTCAAGATCTGTGCAAGGCATGTGGTGCAAAAGGACACTGGGCCCACCTATGCAAGAAATCTGGCTCCAAAGACACAGCCAGAAGTTACAGTAGGATACAAACAAACAGGCACAGCAACAAGGCAATGGCAGAAAGGAAAGCACCAGAGACCTGTATGAATGCAAACTAATGCACAAAGTCCTGAGACAAGACTCAGAGAGAAGCGATTCTGAGCCAAAAGATGAGCTGGCATTTCACATTGTGAACCTGACACATTGTGTTGTTGATGAAGTCAAACAACTGGAAGCTTTCGCCGCTATTAACATCATGTGCCCAAAGAAAGCTGGCAAACATACACTCCAGGTTAAGATCGACACCGGAGCTAGTACAAATATCCTACCAGTCCGAATCCTGAAGGATATGTTCCAGAGTTGGTGGAAATCAATGATACAACTGACAAATGCAAAGTTATCTGCATGTAATGGGTCACCCATTCCTTGCAGTGGCACACTGTCAATGCAATGTACCTATGGCAAGTCAGCACGGAAACTGCAAATATTTTACCTGGTAGATATGAGCGGACTAGCAATGGCAGAACTACCAGCGTGAAAGGTCCTCAACATTGTGACTATCCACAAGGTCACTAAGGTACCAATTACAGCAGAAGAGTCCAAGGGTCCTACAGTGAGTCAGTTCATGACCTACAACAAATGTACCCAGACAGGTTTGATGCCATAGGAGATTTCAAAGGTGATGCTGTACTGCACCTCAGCGAAAATACAATTCTGTCAATCAGCCCTCCCAGAAAGTGCAACAAGCACATACAAGATAGGTTAAGCACGAGTTAGATGACATGGAAGGCAATGGCATCATCCATCGGTTGTATCATCACACAGACTGGTGCAGCTCAATTACGTGCGTACTAAAGAAAGATGGAGCAATCAGGGTATGTCTAGTGATTGAGGCGTCTAAACCTCTCCCTAAAGAGATGCCCCCACAAGATTCCAACACTAGAGGAATTGAATCCCAATTTCAAAGGTGCCAAATTCTTCTCCAAGTTGAATGCTAAACAAAGATATCAGTGGGTACACCTAGTTAAGAAATCTCAAGAAGTCATTACCTTCAGGATACTATTTGAAAGGTATTACTTCCAGAGACTACCCTTCAGCTTCTCTGTCAGCCAAGATCTGTTTCAGCAGCATATGGACAAAATCATAGAAAACGCGCCTGGATGGATATGCATTGCCGATGATATTGCGATAAAACAAAAGAAGAGCATGATCAAAATCTTCATTGACTGATGGCAGTAGCTCATCATGAAGGGCTCATTTTTAACAGTAAGAAGTGTCAGGTTAACGTAAGTCAGATCAATTTCTTTGGCTCCATCTATTCAGGTTGTGGAATCCGTCCTGACATAGGCAAAGTCAAAGATGTAAGGCATATGCCTATCCGACAAAACAATGAAGACCTCCAGAGATGTCTTGGATTTTTCAACTTCTTGGCACCATATATTTCAACTTTTCTGACAAAGCATCATCGCTGAGAGAGCTTTTAAAGAAGGATGTACCATCTGTATGGCGGGAGGACCATCAGCATAAATTTGAGACTCTCAAACAAGCATTGTCAGCGGAAACCTGTACCCTGCAGTACTACGATCCAAGAAAGAAGGCAATTGTTGGATCTCAATTTTCCTGTTCTCATTGGTTACACCAAAAAGAGACGAAGTCCGACTGTAGCTTTAAGAAACTTTATTGAAGTACTTAGTGGGTACATCATCAGCGAAGCGTACAACAACAACACCTGGGCTCTCCTCCCTCTTCCTCCATGCTTTTTCCCTGCCTGGGCGGGGAAATCAAGCCTTTCTTATAGTTCTTCTTACAAATCAGTGACACTCCCTTTATGTTCCCAATTGGTTTACAAACTCTGCAGTTTCTTGGTGTTAGGGCCTGATTGGGGCACTGCCTTGTCACCTCTCCCTCAAGCAGTTTCTTATTCCCCTATCTCCCTGGGAACGTTGGGCTGATTGTCATACAAAGGGTTAGTCTTCAACAGCTGCAGCTGTCCTGCTAGGTTTTAGCTGGTTAGTCTATTTCTACTGATAAGCTGTCCCTACAGCACTGAATAGGCTACTATGAATTTCTGATAAGCTGTCTGCTGAAGCTCTAAAGCTATGAAGTCATTACTGATAAGCAGTCTCTGCAGCTCCGAAGCTAGCTTGTTAGCAATACATGATTGATTAATTATTTCATCTTAAATGTCCCCATATTATTTTGTTCTTAAAAATTCTGTTCTGACAACAATCTTGGAAGGCGACGCCTCACAGAAAGGGCTAGGAGCTTGCATCCTGCAGGATGGCAAATCAATTGCATTCAGGTCCGAATGTTTATCCTCAGTACAGTCCAATTACTCAAACATAGAGCGTGAAACACTTGCTCTTGTGTTTGGGATCACAAGGTTCAACACCTACCCGTTCAGCAGGCAGTTCACTACAGAAACCAACCACAAACCACTGGAGATGACCTGGCACAAATCATTGACAACCATTACAGCGACTCTTAGTGAAAGTACAGGGGTACGACCTCGTCTGCTACAAACTGGATACCAAAACGGTCACCTCGGATATGCTGAGCAGATTGCCAAATCTGAGCAAGAACGAAGAAGTCCCATTGGATCTACAAGTAGACAGCATGGACATTGAATTGGAAGATGTGCTCAAAAGCGATTTTATTGTATTTTGTTCAGTGCAAATGTGACCAACTACAATCAGAAACAGCCAATGGCCCACAACTGAATGCATTGTGGACAGTCATCATGGAAGGTTGGTCAGATACAGTAAAAGAGGTGCAGGCTTGGAGGGCCGAAGGGCCTGTTACTGTGCTGTAATTTTCTTTGTTCATTTCTTTGTTCAGAAACCCTCAGGTGCTTTTGGCCTTACAGCAATGAGCTTGGTATCTTGAGATGTGTCACCTTCAAGGGAAAACAAGTGATTGTGCCCAAAGCTCTCTGAAAGGATATCTTGTCACAACTTCACCAAGGCCATATGGGTATAAAGCGAACAAGACGACTGGCACGAGAGACTGTTTATTGGCCAGGGATAAACAGTGACATTAAAAGGTTAGTGAGGATGTGCGAGGCATGCCAGAGTCACCAGCCACAACAATGCAAAGAACCTCTACACCCTCACGAGATTTCCTCAGTCCCTTGGTCCAAAATCGCCACTGATTTATTTTCCATTAATGGAGACAACTTTATCTTAGTCACCGATTTATTTCTCCAAATTTCCAATTGTCAGACAGGTAAAAGACACTTCAAGCCCAGTCATCACAGACACATTGAGTGCTATATTCAGTTTATTTGGTGCACCTGAAGAAATCATTTCTGACAATGGGACACAGTATACGGGCAAATCTTTCAGGGATATGTGCGCCAAATGGGACATAAACCATGTGACGTCCTCGCCACATTACCCTAGATCTAATGGTCTTGCTGAGCAAATGGTTCACACAGTCAAATCACTTATCCTAAAGTGTAGGACAATGAAACAAGATTTTTGTGTTGCCATGCTCCACCTCAGAGCTGCACCTATGGATATGGTTTTACAGTCACCAGCAGAGATCATGTTTGGTAGACAAGTGCGAACAACTCTGCCAAGCCATCGTCTATCCAAATTCTCCTGGGTGCAGGAGACACTGCTTGGAAAATAGGGGAGAATGAAGATGGCTCATGATCGACACGCAGGGGCGAAACTACCTCAACTACACGTAGGACTAAAGGTCAGGGTCACACACCCCACAATGAGAACATGGATATCCACAGAGGTATCCAAAGTATGCAGTGAGCCTGGGCCCTAAGACAGTACAATATATCGTGGACTGGTGTTGAGAAGGAACCGAAGCCAACTAAGAGAAGTGTGCAATACTCCAATTGCACACAGCGGTCTCAAAAGACCACACTCTGATGATGAGGATGTGACGGAACAACAGGACAGCAATCAACACATTGACAACATGCCTGCAAATCAAAAACAACCAAGGCTGAAATCCACATCCCCAGAAGGTTATACCATAACCAGATCTGGAAGAGTTGCCAAACCACAAAACGATATATGGACTCTTAAGCTTCTATACTTGTAAATTTTATAATCTTTATCCCGTATAACTAATTTTGATGTTATCTAATTTTATGTGTTTTTACTTGTAGCATACGAGACGTTACTTTGGAAAAAAGGGGGATGTTGTGTGATTGTCTTGAGAGCGATATCCCTTTAAGATCTCAGTATGTTGATGAGCTGAGTACCAGGACATAGTCAGGTGACTGCAAGCCATGGTCACTCTGCAACTATAACACCCAGATGAAGTTTCTGTAAATAGTTTGCTCTTCACTGTATATAGCAGTTTAGCTGTTAATAAACCTGTCAGAGATCTTCAACCAAATGGACTCCATGCATTTTATTTATGTTGCATCAGACAACATAAAGAACTCATTACAATGCCTGGAAAATTCAACACCCACCAGCCCACATGTGGGAAGAATACCCAGGTCCAATCCTACCACCCTCCACCTCTTCTCACCCAACTGGGCACTGTTACAACTTCACAGCGAACAACAAAGTTGATCCAGGAATTTTTTGCCGACCTTGAAACCTACTGTTTGGCCCTGGGTGAACCAGCTGCCATTGGAACAATGTATCCGTTTCCATAGCCAAAACTGGGAAAATCTGGTACGACCCTGGTCCCACTCGACCATTTCCCTATCTCATCCTGCTCAACCATGACCACAACCGATTCTTGCCCCCCCGCTGACCATGACTCCAACCCATGCTTCCCTGCCTCATCCCTGGTTATCGCTACAACCTACCCCACCCCGACTTGCTCCGGCACAAACTTGCACCTGCACCCCCTCACCCGACACTAGCCACAACACCGGCCCACTATGTCTTGGCCACAATCTCACCCCATTTGGGCCCAGCCATGACCAAGGCTCCACTCCACCCTGGCCATGACCCCACGTCACCCATCCCAGCCATGACCCCACGTCACCCCACTCCAGCTATGACCCCAGCTCTGGCCACGATCCAACAGCAACCCCTCCCAATCCAACCCCACCATAGCTTCAACCACAACGACAACTGTGTCCATGGCCATGGCTTGTCATTTGCCTTGTACCGGACAAATAGAAGGTGCATTCTTTGCAAGGCTGCTTGGAAATTCCCAAAAATGACAAGAGACTCAATATAACCAGTCACTGCCATTTCCGTAGGGGTTCCGCTGGTCTCCTACCAAAGTTACGCCAGGAGCCTAATAAAATCCCTGAATTTCAGAGACTAAACATAAACAATCTTGTTTATTTTACAGGTACAAAAATCTAAATTTAAGGAGAAGACCTTTTGTGGACTATGTATCTGCCTATAATGATGCATTTATTCTGCTGCCTGCATTTTCTTATTCAGTCAATACTTCACCTTCATTTAAAGTCTCCTATACTCTGCAAGATTTTGGAACAAAACAACAGGCAATATTCTCAAATCCATCATACATGAAAACTGTCAGTCAGTTCTGGAAAGCCGAAGGTGTAAAAGAGCGTCGTCTTTCTACTGGTTTCATAATATTAAGTGCAGCATTGGAAATGTGTGAGGAAGTGTCAGTGTATGGATTCTGGCCCTTCTCTAAAGGTGTGCATAGAAACCAATTGTCCAATCATTACTATGACAATGTAATGCCAAAAAATGTCCACTCAATGCCTCATGAATTCTACAAACTTCTGCAGCTTCACATGAAAGGCATTGTCAAACTGCAAGCTGATGAGTGTGAATAAATGAGATGGATTTTACCATCTGGAGATGAGCTAGGAGGCGGGAGAGGTTATAAAATGATGGTGGAAAGCATGAGGAGGGAAGCCCGACATCATCCCGCTGCCGTGGATATTTCCAGAGATGGGAGTGGCAGCGGCACGGCCGCCCACCGACAATCATTGGGAATTAAGGTAATTAACTGGCCTATTAATGACCATTCTATGCCTCTGCCGGCATTTTACTAGAATCATAGCATCATAGAAACTGTACAGCGCAGAAAGAGGCCACTTGGCCCATCATGTCTGCACCGGCTGAAAAAAGAGCCACCCAGCATTTGGTCCGTAGCCCTGCAGGTGACGGCATTTCAGGTGCACATCCAAGCACCTTTTAAATGAGATGAGGTTTTTGACCTCTGCCACCCTTTCAGGCAGTGCCTTCCAGACCCGCACCACCCGCTGGGTGAAAAAGATTTTTCTCATTTCCCCTCTAATCAAGTCTTGGGACAGCACCCCGCTTCTTGGGAGACTGCCAGATACATCATGGTGGCCTCCCAGCGGCTTCCCAGGAAGCACCCTTCCTTTCTGGAGGCTCCATGTCCCACAGAGGAGGTTCTCCAATGGCAGTGGTCGCCCCCACGACTCCAGCGCTGCCACTGAAGGGTTCACTCTCAATGTGGAGGTGCCCTCTCCTTCCTGCAGCCTCAGCAGTGGCCACCTCTGTCAGTGGCCAAGGCTGCAGCTTGCCAGGCCTTGATTAGGTCGACAGCTCGGAGAGGCAAGCTGCCATCCTTAATTGGGCGGTGGTCCTCGTGGCACCTTCTTAACTGGCTGCCACTGGTAATAATCCCCCCCCAGGTCCTGCTGCCCACCCATGCGGATCCACCTTTGGTCCTGGCAGTGGGACCTCTGAGGTGCCAGTAAGATTCTGGCCAACGTATTCTTGTCAAACTGCAGGAGACAAATTTTACTAGTTTGTGATTGGTATTTTATCAGCATGCCATGCGTCCTGCTGCCAGATCAAAAGCGCATCCCAAGTCCGTGCGGCCGTGCTGCTGCCGTTCCTGCCTTGGAAATATCCCACGGCGATGGTGAGACATCAGGCTTCCCTCCCGATGCCTTCCACTGCTATTTCACAACACCTCCCACCTCTCAGCCCATCTCCAGAGGGCTGGTAAAATCCAGCCAACGTGAGTCAGCTTTAAAACATCTTGCAAGGTTTCTTTTCATTTATTGAAGGATGCTTTTAACATTTTTTAATTGTGGTGATAATCGTGGAGAGTCTGGGTGATTTTGGTGAGGAGAGGCTCAAGAGGCTCAGACTATTTTCAGTGATGTGAGAAAGGCCGCAAATTAGGCCAGGCTCAGTTATGTTGAATCTCAACCTTACATCTGGGATTTAGCTCTTTTGGAGACCTAAGCAGGGCCAAAGGTTTTAGTAGGGACAGGCTGGGGGAATGGACTCCCTTTGTTGAGTGACTGGGCATTGGGTAACCAGAGATATACTTCGTGAGGCAGACGTTGTCAATAATCTTGAATGTGGGGCCAATCTGGGGTTCAAGGCTAAGAACATGTTCTGGATTCCTGAAGAGAAACCCAAATTCTTTAATTAAATGCAGCCTCTTATAAATGGGGCCACGGCCTGGAGGAATCTGTTTTTCACATTTATGTAGAATGTGCGAGGTTGCAGCCCCTGTTTGACTATCTGAGGGGGCTGCTCCTCAAATTCTGGTTGCACTTCAGTCTCATGCTTCTGATCTTTGGCCACCCAGTGTGAAAAGGAACAGGCAAGTCAAGGAACCTCCTCGTGGGAATGCTCCTGGGTCTGACCAACATGGCCATCAACAGTTCCAGGCAGCGGGTGGTCAAAGGTGTCACTCGGCTAGATTATTGTCTGTTTTCAGTAGCTTGTCCGTGCCCTGGTGTCTGTGGAGAGGGAGCACGCGGTGTCCGCTGGTACACTTGAGGCTTTCCATGACCAATGGGCACCGGAGAGACTTATTTCCTTTTAAGTTTTTCTCGTTGCTGTTTATTACTAGTGCCACTTCAACAGGGATATCTAATCCCTTTAAGTTAGTTTCAAAAGAGGTATAAATGGGTCCACTGAGTGCCTTCTGTTTCTGAGGTGGATAACTCTGACCCTGGCATGATAACTTTCGGCTAAAATTTGCAGCTTCTTCATTGGGCGCGTGTCCTCTGTGCCCCAGTGGCATGGGTGCCTACCAGTGAGATGAAAGTTAAATCGGATTCCTTGAACCCTGTGAATTCTGGCACTCTCAGTGGTGTAAATGGCAGTTTATGTCATGAACATCCCCCACTGACGAAAATTCTTCTTTTTGGTGAATGCAATAACCAAGGATAGCCAATTTTAAATTATCATTGAGACAATGAGAAGAAAGAACAAATTTCCTGAAATAAAGTTGTGGAGACCTGGAATGCTTTGTCACAGGAAGTGGTTGAGACAGAAACCATTGCTTCTTTGAAGTGTAAATTGGATAAATTTTTGATGTAGAGGATGATAGGCACAGAGGAACAGGAGCAGGCCATTCAGCTGTTCGAGCCTGTTCCACCATTCAATGAGTTAATGACTGATTTAACTTCATTCACCTCTTGGCTCCATAGCCCTTAAAACCCTTGCCCAGCAGAACTTTATCAATCGTAGATTTAAAATTCTTAAGTGAGCTAGTATCTATTGCTTTCGTCCCACACTTCTGGCATCCTTTGTGTGAAGGAGTGTTTCCTAACTTCTCTACTGAATGGTCTTTCTCTGAATTTAAGGTTATGACCTCTGTTGTCCGAGACTTTCCCACCAGCAGAAAAAGGGATGAGCAACAAATGCTGACCTTGTCAGCAACACCCACATTCCATGAAAGAATTGAAAAAAACCCTATCAATTCCTTTTAAAATCCCCAAACCATCATCTCACCATCTGGGGACTACGAGCCTCATTTATGGAATCTCTCCTCATATACTTAACCCTTGCTGCCCTGGTGATATTTTGGTACAGGGCGATGGAGAAAAATCAGGAACTGGGATTAGTTTTGGATTGCTCTAGCAAAGGGCTGGCACAGATGTGATGTGCCGAATGGCCTCCTTCTGTAATGTAGACATCTATATTTCTATTTTCTATGGTTTAGTGGAATGAGCAGGACCAACTGGATAGAGTGAGGGACATTGGATTGTGATGCCCAAACAAATGAAATGATAGGTGAACATATGGTTACAACTGGGTACGGAACAATGTGATTTTGGTGTTTAGTATGGAACTGTAAAGAATTGTTAATATTATAAAATGGCAAATAAGAAGATGCTCATTTCTTGTTCATTTTAGCAGACCTTGCTGTCTTATAATAAACAACAAATTCCAGGTTATTTGAAGCTGTGTCTTTTATTATCTCATGTTCTTAATGATAAAAGTCTGAAAAACAAAACTTCACATAATTTCATCAGGATAATGAACACATTAAGCACAGTACATCAATACCATTATGGAGTGAGCAAAATCAGAAACTTTACCATGTTACACCTCCATGGCACCATTCTACTCCGATTCTATTCCTACCTGGAGCAGTGTAACACCTCGGTAACGTTGGTCCAAAAATTCATTGGGTGTGCCATCAATATCCACCAATAACACTGGTGGGAGTCCCAGCTGAATCCCCAGGAAAATGGTAGATATTCAGCTGTGCTGAATCTCCATAGTTTCCAGGAGCTTCTTGTCAGAGTGGAACATTTTTCAAAGCAAGTGAAGCCTACTGGGAGAGCCAGAGGCTGGAAGTCCAGCTCCTGAACCTCAGTCAGGACTCAGCATAGTAGTGGCAGGAAATATGTCTTGTTTGTGGAAGCATAACATCATCAGTAAGGTCATATATGGACCCCATCTCTGAAGTCGTGGGCTTGGACACCTGAGGAGGTTAAAAAAAATTTTTTAAATATGTCACAGATTGATTCCCTTGTTCAGGGGGCTGATAGGAATATGGCCAGGTTAGGGGCTAGAGTCATAGAGTCATACAACACAGAAACAAGCCCTTCGGCCCATCGTATCTAAGCCGGCCATCAAGTGCCTAACTATTCTAATCCCATTTTCCAGCACTTGGCCTGTAGCCTTGTATGCTATGACGTTTCAAGTGCTCATCTGAATACTTCTTAAGTGTTGTGATGGTTCCTGCCTCTACCACCTCTTCAGGCAGTGTGTTCCAGATTCCAACCACCCTCTGGGTGAAATTTTTTTTCTTCAAATACCCTCTAAACTTCCTGCCCCTAACCTTAAATCTATGCCCCCTGGTTATTGACCCCACTGCAAAGGGAAAAAGTATCTTCCTATCTAATCTATCAATGCCCCTCATAATCATGTATACCTCAACCATGTCCCCCCTCAGCCTCCTCTGCTCCAAGGAAAACAACCCTAGCCTTTTTAGTCTCTCTTCATAACTGAAATGCTCCAGCCCAGGCAACATCTTGGTGAATCTCCTCGTCACTCTCCAATACAATCACATCCTTCCTATCGTGTGTTGCCCAGAACTGTACACAGTACTCCAGCTGTGGCCTAACTCGCGTTTTACACAGCTCCATCATAACCTCCCTGTTCTTATGCTCTATGCCTCGGCTAATAAAGGCAAGTATCCCATATGCCTTCCTAACCACCTTATCTACCTGTGCTGCAGCCTTCAGTGATCTATGGACAAGTACACCAGGGTCCTTCTGACCTTCTGTACTTCCGAGGGTCCTACCATCCATTGTATATTCCCTTGCCTTGTTAGTCCTCCCAAAATGTATCACCTCACACTTCTCAGGATTGAATTCCATTTGCCACTGCTCTGCCCATCTTACCAGCCCATCTATATCGTCCTGTAATCTAAGGCTTTCCTCCTCACTATTTACGGCACCACCAATTTTCGTGTCATCCGCGAACTTACTGATCACACCTCCAAAATTCACCTCTAAATCATTAATGTACACTACAAACAGCTAGGGTCCCAGCACCGATCCCTGCAGTGCCACTGACAGAGGTGGCCACTGCGGAGGCTGAAGAAACAACCCTTGACCATTACTCTCTGCCTCCTGCCACTAAGCCAATTTTGGATCCAATTTGCCAAATTGCCCTGGATCCGATGGGCTCTTACCTTCTTAACCAATCTCCCATGCGGGACCTTATCAAAAGCCTTACTGAAGTCCATGTAGACTACATCAACTGCTTTACCCTCATCTACACATCTAGTCACCTCTTTGAAAATTTCAATCTAGTTTGTTAGACACGATCTCCCCCTGACAAAGCCATGCTGACTATCCCTGATTAATCCCTGCCTCTCCAAGTGGAGATTAATCCTATTTCTCGGAATGTTTTCCAATTGTTTCCCAACCACTGAGGTTAGGGTGTGGGGTGCCTGGATATCCCAGCTTCTACAGGGGGGTATGTGCTGGAGTCTTCAGCAGGCATAAACAGAAGGGTGCTGAACATATGGGCGGCACAGTGGTGCAGTGGTTAGCACTGCAGCCTCACAGCTCCAGGGACCCGGGTTCAATTCTGGGTACTGCCTGTGCGGAGTTTGCAGGTTCTCCCTGTGTCTGCGTGGGTTTTCTCCGGGTGCTCCGGTTTCCTCCCACATGCCAAAGACTTGCAGGTTGATAGGTAAATTGGCCATTATAAATTGCCCCTAGTATAGGTAGGTGGTAGGGAAATATAGGGACAGGTGGGGATGTGATAGGAATATGGGATTAATGTAGGATTAGTATAAATGGGTGGTTGATGGTCAGCACAGACTCGGTGGGCCGAAGGGCCTGTTTCAGTGCTGTATCTGTAAATAAAAAAAATAAAAAAATATGCCTGAAATTGTGCTTGTGCCTTCCTGGCCCTTGCAAATGAGGCAACCTCCCACTAATCTTGCAAACTGACTTAGTGGAACATACATGGGGAGCTGAATAGCCTACTCCTGTTCCTAAGTTCCTCAAATCCAGTGGGTCAGCGAGTAGAGGGAAAAATTATAGGCTTGCATTTATCTCACATCTTTCACGTTCTCAGGATGTCCAAAGTGCTTTTGAGACACTTTTTGAAGTGTAGTTAATGCTCTACTGCAGGCCAAACTGCAGCCAATTTGTGCACAGCAAGCTCTCACAAACAGCAATGTGATAATTTTTTATTTACTGTAAAAAGATGGTAATATTTTAACTGAAATTTGCAGTTAGACTTGCGAGGTGATCTAATCCAGGAGCATTGATAGTTTAAATGAAATGCAGAAAGCTATGTTGTATACAGGTATACAGAACTGTGACCAAATCTGACCAGCATGCATTGCAAAGGCTAAAAGGGCTTTTCAGGCTAAAGTAACCTGTTTACAGCTGCTAGCTGTTTCCATTACAGATAAACAGAGTTACTGGTTAAAAAATACTTTAACTCTATGTTTAGCAAAAAGCAGAAAAGTCATAAAAATCAAGTCAAAACCAATAAACAGATAAACTTCAAAGCTATGTTTTGTTTTGATGCCAAGTTAGAATTTTGGAGAAGCTTCACATACACAAGAACATGGAGTCATGGCACCTGGAAGCACAAAGGTAAGAGATTGACATGACTGAACAAGTTTTTAAAAAATGCTAGTTTATCTGGCGTAAATGGTCCAAAGTGTTTTGAAAAGTTGTGAGAGAGTGACACAAACTAATGTTGAATAATGTCGGCAGAGTTTACCTTCTATGGAAATGTAGAGATACTAGAAGTCATATTCTTTATATACTTTATCAGATAAACTCTGTCCTTAATTCTCCAAGCAACACTTTGTAAGAAGTCAGTAATTAAAGGAACTTGAATTGTTTAATTGTCCTGTAGTTTTAAAATGTGTGTGTGACCAGAAAAGGAAGCTGCTGTTATATTTACTGATAAAGATCTTGAAGGCATCTGTAACATCCACGAGGGGTGATGAAGTGACAGAAGGAAATTTAAACATAAGCTGATCGTCAAGGCAGTCTCTAATATCATAGTTTGAACAAAGAAATAGTAATAATGGACAAATTGCAACTTAAGTTGGATTTTGATAGGACAGTACAATCTTGTCAATGAAGAATCCTGCCCAGCTTGGAAAGAAAGGTATAAAATCATGGCAATGAGTGGTTCAGTGCTTAAGTCGGCTAGATTGGTCAACGATTGAAGAGAATAGTTGGCAGGGAGGTGACCGCTGACTGGGTGATCATGAATGTATGATTCTTTGTAATTTATTTGTGGTGAACGAGTATATTGCTAATGTATATATTTTTTATTTAGTCGTTTCATGGGGTGTGGACTTTGCTGGCAAGGCCAGCATCTGTTGTCCATCCTTAATTGCCCTTGAGAAGGTGTTGGTGAGCTGCCTTCTTGAACTGCTGCAGTCCATATGGTGCAGGTACACAGTGCTGTTAGGGAAGGAGTTCCAGGATTTTGATCCAGTGACAGTGAAGGAATGGTTATATATTTCCAAGTCAGGATGGTGTTTGGCTTAGAGGGAAACTTTCAGATGGTAATGTTCCCAAGCATCCCACGTATACAGGTTGTGCTTGATAGCACTGTTTATAAAATTACGTGTTCCTTTGGTGTGTTATCTATTGTAAGACTCACAGGACTGCAAGTAACATCCAAAGTAAACATGGGTTTATTTTATACTTTAACTGAAAGATATATATATAATATAAATATTTACGGCACGATAAACATATCTTGCTCTGTCGGAATCCTCCCACAACTAACTGGTCATGTGTAACATGACATCACCTCCTCCAGTGACCTTTCTTACAGCCCTTAAGGTGGTCCTTTCCAAACGTGGTTTCTTCTTAAGATCATCACACAACATGCCCCTTATATCCAAAGATGGTGTTGCGGTTGGGACTAACTATAAATGATTAAAACAAAACATATGTGCAGGCAAGCAAATTTAACACTTTCTAAAGCATAGAGGAAGTTTCCTTATTTGCCCTGAACTGGTTATCGTGAATCTCTTCCCAGAGCTGAGCTCATTTTGACTGCTCTGAGACTCAGAACTCTGGTTAGCATGTTCTTCTGCTGTGCTCGTAGTCTCTGTATATTCATCTTGGACTTGGTCTTTAAATGTGTCCGTGATGCCTCAGGGCTGTCACATGTAGTGTTGTCGTACATCTCTCTGAGCTGACTTTGGTTCTTTCGTACGATTTGGAATGGTCACATGTCCTAGCAATCGCTGTAGGATACTAAGTTCCCGATGTATGATTTAGGACTCTGACCTTCTGGCCCACTCGCAATCGAGCTAATTCTTGTCCTGCTTGCCTGTCATGTGATGCCTTCAGCTTCCCTTGTTTGCACAGAAATATATCCTTTACTGTGGAAAACTTAGAGAGATGACGACTGGGCAGGGTAGCTCTTACCTGCCTTCCGAGCATCAACTCTCCACGCGATGGTGAGCCCATGTCTGATGGAGTACCTCGGAGATGCAGCTTTGCAACCTTGAGATCTTGTCCTGTCTGCCTACACTTTAAAATTAGCGATACGATGGTGTACCCCAGGCATTCAGCCATGCCATTGGACTTCGGATAATGCTGCAACGATGTCATGTGACGGACACCCGATTTGGCACACATGTATTTGAATGGTCTTCCTGTATATTGCGGCCCATTATTGGAGATGATTTCTTCCAGCGTGTCAAATAGGCTGAAGAGAACACTGACCACATCAGCAATCACTGCACTTGTATCTCATTGCTGCCTGATGATCAGAAACTCGGTGAAGTAATCCATGACAAGGAGGAAATCACCAGTTTGAACATGTAATAAATCCATGCCAATCTTTGCTCATGGATGTGAAGGTGTTTCATGCTGGATCAAGGGCTCCTTCTGTTGATTTGGCTGACAACTTTGACATGCCTCACAGAATTTCACCAACATCCCAACATCATTGTTGATTCCTGGCCAATAGATCATCTCTCTGGCAAGGCCTTTTGTACATTCTATTCCCAAATGTCCTTCATGCAGTTGGGCTAGGATATCAGAACACAGAGCTTCGGATATCAGGACCGGTTTCCCTTTGAAAATCACCCCGTGATACACTGAGCTCGTCTCGATACAGCCAGAAACAGCGTAAACGTTCGGTTACTTTCTGTATGGTGTCAGGCCATCTTTCCATAATCACCTTCCACAACAATGATAGGGTAGAGTAATGTGCCATCTCATCTCTTAGTCGCTCGCATCTGCGTGGTCCAAACTCATGAAGTTGATCTGGAGGACATCCTCAATCTCAGTATCTACACTGTGGACATGCAAATCCACCGAGAGATCTGCATCTCTATTTGGGTTAGGCAACCTGCTCAGGGTGTCCGATGTGACCATTTTGCTGCCTGGTTGATATCAGATATCACAATCCTAGCCCTGGACTTTCAGAAAAAGTCTCTGCAACAGTGGAAGGTCACTCATGAGCAATTTGCACTATATAGTCTCAAGTGGTTTGTGGTCAGTCTCCATTGTAAATTATTTTACAAGTAAGTGTGTGTGAAATCTAGCGATACCAAAAGCCAGAGTTCAGGTTTCAAGTTCAATGTTCGAATAATTGGATTGGGTTTGCGACAAACTCTTCGATACAAAGGTGATTGGCTTCCCTTCCTGCATGATGCAGGTGGCTAATACCTTCTGGGACACATCGACCTCGAGCGTGCTGTCTTTGATCAGGTCTTAATATTGTAGCACACTGTCTTCGGCAATAAAGATACAACCAGGAACATTTTCTGTTATCCTGTCCATGTAATGTTGGAAAATGTCCTGGCTGGCGTACAGACAAAATGGTAACTGTGCGAAATAGCATCTCCCGAATGGCACTCTCTACGTTGTGAGTAGCTGGGATTTCTTGGCTAAATGGACAGATCAGTAGCCACGCTTCATGTCGAGCTTTGAAAAATACTTAGCACCAGTAAATTTAGGATTTACCTCCTCCAGGGTTGGGATTTTGTGCAGGCATCTCTTGAGGGCTAAATTCAGTCATCGCAGGTCGAAGGAAATCCTGAGATTGCCATCTTTCTTCATTGCACAGGTCTGGAGCTGCACCAATGTTGTGCTCCATCTCATCCAGCTCTCTTGAATGTGCATGCTGCACTTCCTTGGTGCGTTGATAGTAGGAACTGCATCCTCCCTCACGTGCAATATGACATCACCCTTGAAATAGCCGATTGCATCAAACCTGTCTGGGTAAAATAGTTTCATGTCTCTAACCGACTCAATTCACTCTGTGTTGCAACCTTCAGTATCTTTTGGTGCAGTGCTGACCTCACATATTTTGATGATTTGTAAATCTTGGCAGACTGGAAGTCCTGCAACATCTGGTCCAGTTATGTCTACAGCATAAAAAATTTGTGGTAGCCATTGGGAGTTCCTATAACTGCACTGAAAGGTTATCATTCCAATGCACTTGATTGGAGAACCATTGTAACCAGTCAGCCTAGATGTGGTGAGTTGCACCATAGATTCCTGTTCCTTTAAGTACATATCCTTCCGTATATGGATGGGGAGAATATTTCTACTTGCTCCAGTGTCAATTTTAACTCTGAGTTATGCTTGCCACTCTTCTGCAGACATATAATTCCGATCACGGCAAATGCCACAGATTGTGTAATAGCATTGACATGTTGATCCAAATTAACTATGTGAAATGCTTGCTCACTGTTCACACGAGTGCACTCATCATCTGTGTCCTCCTGGCAATGTGTCACTCTGCTGACCTGATGTACCTGCTTCGCTTTTGTTGTGTGTCGGCATATCTTTTGTTGCCATCCTGCCTTGCAGACGTTCTCTCTGCATGTGATCTGCCACCATTCCTGTGTGCAGTATCTGAGCTCGGCCTTCTGCAATGTACTTTGCCCAATGTCCTTGCATGCTACAAGCTTTGCACAGGTCCAGGTATGCCGAACAACTGCAATTTTGGTGAGTCAGGCCACATTTGCCACAAGGCTTAGCAGAATACTGATCCTTGGTTACCATATCAATTGCTGTAGCCATCCGCAATGCCTGTAACAATTGGCATCAATAATGATGGCTTCAAATTTCCTTCCATCATTAAGTAGTGCATCTATGGTGTACCCTTCCTTCTTTTGTCGCAGGTCTTTTTGAAAGGCCTCTCGTGGGCTAGACGCGATTACTAGCTCTGTAACCTGTTCTGACAGTTCGATATCTACGAAGTCGCAATATTGAGCTTTGTCTCGGCATATTGCAACATCCTGATCAATGGACTCATCTTGCCTTTGCTGGTAAGTTACAAGCTCAAGCCTATGTACTCAGAAATTTACCTTCACTTTCAGTTGCTGCTGCAGGAATGAGGAATATCTTTCTAGGGTCCTTCTGATCCTTAGCTGACAATCCTGATGTATTGATCCATTTCAGGCCCTCGTTGCCTAGTGAAATCTTAATTTTGGTATCTTGTTTCCCTGATTCACTCACCTCTTGATCCAGGAAACGCAGCTCCATTTTCTGTCAGAACAGTATAAATTCAGATGCTATGTCTGACGTCATCCAGTCTATAACTGGATATCTGAAAGTCATTGTCTTAATGATCCTGATTTTTTATAAATACAGTCGCTTTCACAGGTTTTCTTTTTCACAGGCACAGTTCTTATTATTTTCTTTTTAAGATGGGTTCGCTTTTGCAGGCCTGCCCTTTTAAGAGTGAGAGACTACAGCTTTCATTGTTTACACAGCTTGTTTTTTTTTGAACCAGGAGAGATCAGCTTTTTGGTGACAGCTGTTCGATTTTTTTCAAACTGCGAGCTGTAATTTTAAACAGAGCAGTGTTTATTTTGTTCAAGAGGCTGACGCTTGTAGTACCAGAACCTGCCAAATCTGGCCTTTTATTTTGTTCTGGACCTCCAGTGGTGCTGTTGGGTTCTTCTTGCTCTTTTTGACTTCGGCTCTGCCCAGAAAGCAAAAATAAAACAGGAAAGCTAAAACAGTAATGGCTTCAGCTACTGCTTTTCAAATTTTCGACTCACTGCCAGATAGGTGAAAGCTCTGATCTTCTGGCAAATTGCATGCTGTACTCAGAGTTTCAACACCTCCCAGGGTCCTGTCTGTAGCCTAGCTTGCTGCAATATTGTGGGGTTTCCTGCTGACTATTGTCCAGTCTCTTCAGCCACTCTAGGTAGGCAGCCTGCTGTTCTTTGTTTGCTCTTGATGTGCTCTTCAGAAAAAAAATATTGCCACGATGTAATCTTTTGTGGTCTTCAGAAAAAGATATATCCCAAACGTTGCCACCATATAATATTACTTGTTCCTTTTGTGTGTGATCTATGTAGGACTCACAGTAATATTCAAAGTAAACGTGGGTTTTATTATACTTTATATCCTTTTGGGCCTCCTTATCTCGAGAGACAATGGATACGCGCCTGGAGGTGGTCAGTGGTTTGTGAAGCAGCGCCTGGAGTGGCTATAAAGGCCAATTCTGGAGTGACAGGCTTAGCAAATGTAATCACCTCTAAGTCTGCCAAATGATGCTTCACCTCCCGAAGGACGTGGATGAGCTTTCCGGACGTCGATGGTGGGCACTGAGGAAATGGCTTATTACCTGCACCAGATTGCACCCCCCCTCCCCCCCCTTTACCCCCCTTCCACCCCCCCCCACCCCCGTCCCCTTCCCTGCTCCACCCTCTCAGCTCACCCCCTCACAACCCCGTCCCAGCCCGCCCCCCCCTCGCACCATCTTCACCCCGCACCCCCTTCCCCTGCACCCCCCCCCCACCCCCTCCCTCTACCCCTCCCCCTTGCATCCCCTCCTCCCACCGGCACCATCCTACACCTGTGTAGGGGCCCCAACAACCCCACTGCCTTGTGGGCGTCTCGGGAGAGACCAAGGCTAAGGGAGTAAACCCTAACAGAAAATCCGGAGCGGAACCCTGTAGGCGGTCATGTGTCACCTTTGGCATGTTTCCGGCAGTTCCTGCAGCCATACTGGTGCCAAACGTCGTGTCCTGCACTCCTTTGGA
Source organism: Heterodontus francisci (assembly GCF_036365525.1). Lineage (NCBI taxonomy): Eukaryota > Metazoa > Chordata > Chondrichthyes > Heterodontiformes > Heterodontidae > Heterodontus > Heterodontus francisci. The sequence continues at coordinate 163,620,182 of NC_090372.1, read as the reverse complement.
CCCCACCAGAAAGGCCGAGAGGGGGGTTTTGACGACTGGGCAACTCTCAACCCCCATAAATTTGCCCAGGCATGCGCCATGGAGAGGTCACTCCATAGTTGCCTCACAGCGACTAAAACAACACGGAAGGCATACTTTATATATATATATATAAAATATATGCTATACTCTCAGCACTCCATGAACTACTTTGCCTGTGCTGGGATGAGGGAGCAGTACTACAGGACATGCGTAATGCCAATATCATCACCCTCTTTCAGAACAAGGGTGACCGCGGTGACTGCAACAACTACTGTGGAATCTCCCTGCTCAGCATACTAGGGAAAGCCTACGCTCCTGTCGTTTTAAACAGACTTCAGAAACTGGCAGAGTGTGTCTACACTGAGGCACAGTGCGGCTTTCAAGCAGAGATCCACCATTGACATGCTGTTCTCCCTTTGCCAGCTACAGGAGAAATGCCGCAAACAACAGAGGCCCCACACGTTGCCTTCATAGATCTCACCAAAACCTTTAACCTCGTCAGCAGACATGGTCTCTTCAGACTACTAGCAAAGATCGGATGTCCACCAAAGCTACTAAGTACCATCACCTCATTCCATGACAATCTGAAAGGCACAATTCAGCATAGCAGTGCCTCATCAGACCCCTTTCCTATCCTGAGTGGCGTGAAACAGGGATGTGTTCTTGCACCTACACTGTTTGGGATTTTCTTCTCCCTGCTGCTCTCACATGCGTTTAAGTCTTCAGAAGAAGGAATTTTCCTCCACACAAGATCAGATGGCAGGTTGTTCAACCTTGCCCGTCTAAGAGCAAAGACCAAAGTACGGAAAGTCCTCATCAGGGAACACCTCTTGCTGACAATGCTGCATTAACATCTCACACTGAAGAGTGTCTGCAGAGTCTCATCCACAGGATTGCGGCTGCCTGCAACGAATTTGGCCAAACCATCAGCCTCAAGAAAATGAACATCATGGGACAGGATGTCAGAAATGCTCCATCCATCAATAACGGAGACCACGCTCTGGAAGTGGTTCAACTATCACCAGTAACCTGTCTTTCAATGCAGAAATCAACAAGCACCCGGGAAGGGCATCCTATGACCAGACTGGCCAAGAGGATGTGGGAAAATGGTGCACTGACACGGAACACAAAAGTCTGAATGTTTCAAGCCTGTGTCCTCAGTAACTTGCTCTAAGGCAGCAAGGCCTGGACAACATATGTCAGCCAAGAGTGATGTCTCAACGCATTCCATCTTCGCTGTCTCTGGAGAATTCTTGACATCAGGTGGCAGGACCGTATCTCCAATGCAGAAGTCCTCGAGGCGGCCATGTGAGTCGCATGGAAGATGGCAGGATCCCCAAGGACGCACTGTACAGTGAGCTCGTCACTGGTATCAGACCCCCCCCCGCAGTCCATGTCTCCACTTTAAAGATGTCTGCAAGTGCGAAATGAAGTCCTGCGACATTGATCACAAGTCGTAGGTGTCAGTTACCAGCAATCGCCAGAGCTGGCGGACAGCTATAAAGGCGGGGCTAAAGAGAGGCAAGTTGAAGAGACTTAGCAGTTGGCAGGAAAAAGGTCAGAAGCGCAAGGAGAGAGCCAACTGTGTAACAGCCCCGACAACCAGTTTTATCTGCAGCGACTGTGGAAGAGTCTGTCACTCGAGAATTGGCCCTTATAGCCACTCCAGGCGCTGCTCCACAAACCACTGACCACCTCTAGGCACTTACCCATTGTCTCGAGAGACAAGGAGGCCAAAGAAGAAGAGAAGATATATATATATAATATATATATATGACGTATAATAAAACCCACGTTTACTTTAGTTATTACTTGCAGTCCTGCGAATATCCATATATATGTTGGGCTTCACCAACAACTGACTGATCCTGTTTTTATTTTAGAGATACAGCACTGAAACAGGCCCTTCGGCCCACCGAGTCTGTGCTGACCAACAACCACCCATTTATACTAACCCTACAGTAATCCCATATTCCCTACCACCTACCTACACTAGGGTCAATTTACAATGGCCAATTTACCTATCACCTGCTAGTCTTTGGCTGTGGGAGAAACAGGAGCACCCAGCGAAAACCCACACGGTTACAGAGAAAACTTGCAAACTCCGCACAGGCAGTACCCAGAATCGAACCCAGGTCCCTGGAGCTGTGAGGCTGCTGTGCTAACCACTGCGCCACTGTGCCGCCTGATGTGTGACACAGCATCGCTTCTTTCAGTGATCTTTCCTTACAGCCCTTAAGGTGATCCTCTCTTAAGTTGGTCCCTTCGTAAGGTTGTAAAGGTAACAGGGTTGTAGTGGTGGGTGATTTTAACTTCCCCTATATTGACTGGGACTCACTTAGTGCTAGGGGCTTGGATGGGTCAGAATTTGTAAGGAGCATCCAGGAGGGCTTCTTGAAACAATACGTAGATAGTCCAACTAGGGATGGGGCCGTACTGGACCTGGTATTGGGGAATGAGCCCGGCCAGGTGGTCGAAGTTTCAGTAGGGGAGCATTTCAGGAACAGTGACCATAATTCCATAAGTTTTAAGGTACTTGTGGATAAGGATAAGAGTAGTCCTCGGGTGAAGGTGCTAAATTGGGGGAAGGCTAATTATAACAATATTAGGCAGGAACTGAAGAATTTAGATTGGGGGTGGCTATTTGAGGGTAAATCAACATCTGACATGAGGGAGTCTTTCAAACATCAGTTGATTAGAATCCAGGACCAGCACGTTCCTGTGAGGGAGAAGGATAAGTTTGGCAAGTTTCGGGTACCTTGGATAACGCGGGATATTGTGAGCCTCGCCAAAAAGAAAAAGGAAGCATTCGTAAGGGCTGGAAGGCTAGGAACAGACGAATCCCTTGAGGAATATAAAGACAGTAGGAAGGAACTTAAGCAAGGAGTCAGGAGGGCTAAAAGGGGTCATGAAAAGTCATTGGCAAACAGGATTAAGGAAAATCCCAAGGCTTTTTATACGTATATAAAGAGCAAGAGGGTAACCAGGGAAAGGGTTGGCCCACTCAAGGACAGAGGAGGGAATCTATGTGTGGAGCCAGAGTAAATGGGCGGGGTACTAAATGAGTACTTTGCATCAGTATTCACCAAGGAGAAGGACTTGGTGGATGATGAGCCTAGGTAAGGGACTGTAGATAGTCTCAGTCATCTCATTATCAAAAAGGAGGAGGTGTTGGGTGTCTTGCAAAGCATTAAGGTAGATAAGTCCCCAGGGCCTGATGGGATCTACCCCAGAATACTGAGGGAGGCAAGGGAAGAAATTGCTGGGGCCTTGACAGAAATCTTTGCATCCTCATTGGCTACAGGTGAGGTCCCAGAGGACTGGAGAATAGCCAATGTTGTTCCTTTGTTTAAGAAGGGTAGCAAGGATAATCCAGGAAATTATAGGCCGGTGAGCCTTATGTCAGTGGTAGGGAAATTATTAGAGAGGATTCTTCGGGACAGGATTTACTCCCATTTGGAAACAAATGGACTGATTAGCGAGAGGCAGCATGGTTTTGTGAAGGGGAGGTCGTGTCTCACTAATTTGATTGAGTTTTTTGAGGAAGTGACAAAGATGATTGATGAAGGAAGGGCAGTGGATGTTATCTATATGGACTTCAGTAAAGCCTTTGACAAGGTCCCTCATGGCAGACTGATACAAAAGGTGAAGTCACATGGGATCAGCGGTGAGCTGGCAAGATGGATACAGAACTGGCTTGGTCATAGAAGACAGAGAGTAGCATTGGAAGGGTGCTTTTCTGAATGGAGGGATGTGACTAGTGGTGTTCCGCAGGGATCAGTGCTGGGACCTTTGCTGTTTGTAGTATCTATAAATGATTTGGAGGAAAATGTAGCTGGTCTGATTCGTAAGTTTGCGGACGACACAAAGGTTGGTGGAGTTGCGGATAGTGATGAGGATTGTCAGAGGATACAGCAGGATATAGATTGGTTGGAGACTTGGGCGGAGAAATGGCAGATGGAGTTTAATCCGGACAAATGTGAGGTAATGCATTTTGGAAGGTCTAATGCAGGTGGGATGTATACAGTAAATGGCAGAACCCTTAGGAGTATTGACAGGCAGAGAGATCTGGGCGTACAGGTCCACAGGACACTGAAAGTGGCAACGCAGGTGGATAAGGTAGTCAAGAAGGCATATGGCATGCTTACCTTCATCGGTCGGGGCATAGAGTATAAAAATTGGCAAGTCATGCTGCAGCTGTACAGAACCTTAGTTAGGCCACACTTAGAATATTGCGTGCAATTCTGGTCCCCACACACCAGAAGGACGTGGAGGCTTTGGAGAGGGTATAGAAGAGGTTTACCAGGATGTTGCCTGGTCTGGAAGGCATTAGCTATGAGGAGAGGTTGGATAAACTCAGATTGTTTTCACTGGAACGACGGAGGTGGAGGGGCGACATGATAGAGGTTTACAAAGTTATAAGCGACATGGACAGAGTGGATAGTCAGAAGCTTTTTCCCAGGGTGGAAGAGTCAGTTACTAGGGGACATAGGTTTAAGGTGAGAGGGGCAAAGTTTAGAGGGGATGTGCGAGGCAAGTTCTTTCCACAGAGGGTGGTGAGTGCCTGGAACTTGTTGCCGGGGGAGGTGGTGGAAGCAGGTACCATAGAGATGTTTAAGAGGCATCTTGACAAATACATAAATAGGATGGGAATGGAGGGATACGGATCCCGGAAGTGCAGAAGGTGTTTGTTTAGGCAGGCATCAAGATCGGCGCAGGCTTGGAGGGCCGAATGGCCTGTTCCTGTGCTGTACTGTTCTTTGTTCTTTGTTGTCCCACAACATTGTCGATGACACCTTCCATCACTTTGCTAATGATCATGAGTAGACTGATGGAGCAGTACTTGTCCAGTTGGATTTGTCCAGCTTTTTGTGGACAGGAAATACCTGGGTAATTTTCTACATTGTCGGTTAGCTGCCAGTGTTGTAGCTGTACTGGAACAGTTTGGCTAAGGGCACAGCTGATTCTGAAACACAGGTCTTCAGTACTACATCCAGGATGTTGTCTGGACCCATAGCCTTTGCAGTATCCAGTGCTTTCAATTGTTTCTTGATATCACGTGGAGTGAATTGAATTGGCTGAAGACTGGCATCTGTGATGCTGTGGACCTCAGGAGGAGGCCAAAATGGATTAGCTGCCTGGCATTGCTAACGGGTGTATTGCTAATGGGTATATTGTATTGTAAAGTAGTATTCCTACCAAACCTATTAAAGTTATTAGTGTTTAATTTGGGATTTGTGCGTTGTCTTCTTATTTCTCGTAATTCTTGTGTTTGAACTGTGGAGTAACCAATCAAGGGTAAAAGGTTACGTCTTGCATTAATTGGCACCCAATAGACACATAAGTGAGGATGCACCAAAATCCCAAAGGGAAACCTAAAGATGAGTTACACAATAGTAAGGGAAGCTACAAAAATGGCCAGCGGCTATGAATTAATACATAAATATCTAACTTTGCAATAGGTAGATTGGTGAGGATGAGGTCAAGTCGGTTTTTTCTTCTTGTTGGTTCTCTCACCACCTGCAGAAGACCCAGTCTCGCAGCTTTGTCCTTCAGGACTCAGCCCGCTTGGCCAGTAGTGGTGCTACAGAGCCATTCTTGGTGATGGACATTGAAGTGCCCCACCCAGAGTACATTCTGTGCCCTTGCCACCTTCAGTGGTTCTTCCACGTGGAGTTCAATATGGAGGAGCAATGATTCATCAGCTGAGAGAGGGTGCTAGATGGTGATCAGCAGGAGGTTTCCTTGCCCATATTTGACAAATTCCATGAGACTTCATGGGGCTCGGAGTCTCAGGTGAGGACTTGCAGGGCAACTCCGTCCTAACTGTATACCACTGTGCCACCACCTCTGGACAGGACAGACCTAGGGATGGCAATGGAGGAGTCTATGGCATTGACTGTATGATATAATTCTGTAAGTATGACTATGCCAGGCTGTGACTTGACTAGCCCATGGGACAGCTCTCCCAGATGTTAGTGTAGAAGACTTTGGAGGATCGGTTGGTAGTTTCTGGCGCCGAGCTCGATGCCGGGTGGTCCGTCTAGTTTCATGCTTATACAACCTTTCTGTAGCAGATTGATACAACTGAATGGCTTACTAGGCCATTTCAGAGGGCAGTTAAGAGTCAACCACATTGCTGTGGGTCTACAGTCACATGTAGGCCAGGCCAGGTAAGGACGGCAGAATTACTTTCCTGAAGGATGTTAATGAACCAGATGGGTTTTTACAACAATCTGACAGCTTTATGATCAATTATTGAGATTATAATCTCAATTATGATTATTGAGACTAGCTTCTTATTCCAGATGTATTAATTAATTGAATTTAAATTCCCCCCAGCTGCCGTGGTGGAAGCTTTTGTCCGGGCCTCTGAAGCTAGTGGCCGCCAATGTCAGATCAAGCGGTGGGGCATCTTCAGACATGCTGTGCTGTTGCTCTCTCTCCTGCTCCTGGGTGTACTGCGGCTGGGCAGGAAGCAGTTCTCGGGGGGTCTGAGAGCAGGAAATCAGAAAGGGGAAGGTTGGGGTGAGGGACAGAGTGTGGAGGATAACAAGAGGTCCACGGTCATGCCATCAGCAGCTTGCTCATCATAGCAGGTAGCAAGATGAAGTCGACCTGTGAGTTGTGAAGGGACATCAAACACAAACATACAGTTATTGTCAATGTTCTCAGCAATGCCAAAGATCACAGGCTCTGTCGCAGCTGTCTCCATAATACCAAGAACCAGAAATAAAAATAGAAAGTGCTGGAAATACTCAGCATGTCAGGCAGCATCTGTGAAGACAGATGCAGAGTTAACGTTTCAGGTCTGTGACCTTTCATCAGAACTGGCAAAGGTAAGAAAAGTATTAGGTTTTCAGCAAGTGAAAGGGGGAGTGGGTGGTGGTGGTGGTGAGAAAGAAAACAAAGGGGAAGGTGTGTGACAGGGCAGAGGGCAGTAGAGATTAAATAACAAAGATGTCATGGATCAAAGGCAAAGGGAGTCCTAATGGTTGTGGTGAAAGACAAAGCACTAGTCCAGAGAGAGTGTTAATGGCAGAATAATGAGCAGCTCTATCAAAAAGCACATGAAAAACAGGCACATGGGTAAAAACTAAAATAAGATAATTAAAGAAATAAAGAAAATAAAAAAAAGTGGCCAGTCATGCTCTGAAATTGTGGAACTCAGTGTTGTGCCTGGAAGGCTGTAGAGCGTCTAATTGGAAGATGAGGTGCTGCTCCTCGAGCTTGCATCGATGTTCACTGGAACACTGCAGCAGGCCAAGGACAGAAATGTGGGCATGAGAGGAGGGCGGTGTGTTGAAATGGCAAGCAACCGGAAGCTCGGTGTCATGCTTTTGAACTGAGCGGAGGTATTCCACAAAGCGGTCACCAATCTACATTTGGTCTTCCCAGTGTAGAGGAGACTGCATTGTGAGCAGCAAATACAGTATAATAAATTGAAGGAAGTACAAGTAAATCACTGCTTCACCTGGAAGGAGTGTTTAGGGCCTTAGATGGTGAGGAGAGAGGAGATAAAAGGGCAGGTATTACACCTCCTGCATTGCATGGGAAGATGCCGTGGGAAGGGGGTGAGGTGTCAGGGGTGATGGAGGAGTGGACCAGGGTGTCACGGAGGGAACGATCCCTTCGGAATGCTGACAGAAGATGGGAAGGGAAGATGTGTTTGGTGGTGGCATTGCGCTGGAGATGGCAAAAATGGCAGAGGATGATCCTGGAGAGATGGAAAGTAAGGACAAGGGAACCCTGTTGCGGTTCTGGGAAGGAGAGGAAGGGCAAGGGCAGAAATGCAGGAAATGGGTTGGACAGGATTGAGGGCAGTTTCCTCGATTGAGGAAAAGGGAAGACAGAAGCACTGTTGTGGAAGGTTGCATCAGCAGAACTGGTGCGTTGAAGATGGAGAAACTGGGAGAATGTTGCAATGTAATCTGGATTCACTCAGTAGTGAGGATTGATGCAAGGTTAAGGAGTATAAAAGTACTACCAGTTTAGGTTTGTGATGACAACACACTGAGTCACTAAAGAAAGTAGTAATTCCATGTAAAATCGCTGGAGTAATCCACTTTATCAGTACTGATGTAGTCTGTAGTGAGATAGCTTTACTGTTGACTAAACCGTCAATGAAAAAGGCACAAATGAAACTTGATATGGAACATGATAAGCCCATTGTTTTTGGTAAGTCAGTGAATGTGCAGTTTACCCAATCAGGGCATTATTGTATCCCCTTAACAAAACCTGATGTTTCTAGTCAGAGCGTTAGAGAAGTATTAATGGCATCAGGTGATAAGAATCAGAGTGATAAAAAGCAAATTGTCTTCAAGTTACACAGACAATTTGCTCACCCTGCTTGTCATAGATTTAAAACCCTGCTAAAGGACGCAGGTGAGATTGATGCAGAGTATATGAGGATAATAAAAGATTTTGGCGAAAAGGATGAAATCCATTAAAAAAAACTAGAGGACACCATCACATCTTATTGTAAGCCTTCCATTGGCATGTGACTTTATCAAGGTAATTGCCATGGATTTAAAGGTATGTGACAAAGGCAAGAATATTTCCATTCTGCATTTTATAGACCGAGCTGTTGTATGCTTGTCTTTAAGAGTGATGTCCCTTTAAGATCAAAGTAGGCAAATGAGCTAAGGACCATGGGACGTAGTCATGTGACTGCAAGCCAGTTTCACTCTGCAATTGTAAAACCCAGATGAAGGTCTGTACCGTATATAATAGTTTAGCTTTAAGAAACCTGTTTGAGATCTTCAACAAACTGGACTCCAAGCAGTTAATTTATGTTACATCAGATAACATAAAGAACTCATGACATGGTAGAAGTTGTGGTGAAAGCACAAGATCTAAGCTTGAAGACCGCATGTAAAACAGCTTTGAAAACGACCCTTCCTAGAGCCAAAAGAGAGAAAGTTCAAAAGAATACTGGCCCAAAAGTGGAAAGAAAAAAGAACCTACCTCCAGTTGTAGGAGACAGAGCGCTGAATGACAGGCTGCAAATTAATTCTTGCGATCGCGTGAGTCATTGTGCCGATAGTTGAGGAATCCTAGTTTTTAAAAAAACAAGCTATGAAGTGCTTAAGAAATTGATTTTCATTCAAGGGCTCTGTGGAAGAGAAAATAAACAGAAAAAATCCAATTTGTCTGCCAGGCTGATCGAGGTCAGCATCATTACAGGAGGCATCCGATAGCAAAAATGAGTGAGAAAACCACTATCAGTGCAAAGTCTCCATTCACGCAGCCAAAGCTTTTAAAAAATTAAACTGCTCAAGCATGAACAACAGAAACAAACTCTGGCAAAAAACTGCAATTGAACTGCCAATTGAACAACTGTATAAACAGACAGGCTTAAATACTGCAAGCAAGATAAACACAGAACACTATCAAACACCTGCTCCTGTACACCCAAGCAGCTAGTCTAAATAACTAAGAATTTTTTAAAGCGGGAACAGCACTGAGCTGAACAAAGTTAAATAAAGGACAGACAGCAAAAGAGAAGCAGAAAGATGGATACCAAATTTCCCTGCATAAACTGGAAGGCCATTGATATCCTATCAGGTTCAAACTTTTTAAACAAAGAATGCAGATATGCTTCACAGACCAAGTGATTGTAGAACCAGCGAAGCAAGCTATAAAAATAATAACAGCAGTTGGAAATGAGGGGTTAACACAGAATAAACACCTCTGGCTTATTTGAAGATCCTGCAAAGATATGGAAAGTGCTGGAAGACCAGCTTCGATTAAGAGTGAATTTTAGAATTTACCGCCTGGAATTGATGTCCTACAGGCAACAGCCACAGGAATCAATAGATCTGTTCATCAGTAGATGCAGCAGTAAGGGCTACGAATGCAATTTTTCAGAAACTGAGCTGTCAGAGTGACTAATGGAGCTGGTGATTGTCTCAACACCCATTGAAGCGTTTCAGAAGACGTCTTGGGGAAAAAGAAAGGGCACAGCATTGATGAGCTACTAGAAGATGGCAGGAAATACAAAGCCATTGTTGCTGGACAACAGCATCTGCAAGCACTAGGTGTAACCAACAGTATTGGCATGATAACCAGGTTGCAAAAAGTAAGCAAGCTGTGTGGTAAGTGCGATTTGTTCCACTCACTGCAAAGTTGTCCTCCATTTCAAGATCTGTGCAAGGCGTGCGGTGCAAAAGGACACTGGGCCTGCCTATGCAAGACATCTGGCTCCAAAGACGCAGCCAGAAGTCACAGTAGGGCACAAGCAAACAGAAAACAGGCGCAGCAACAGCAGCACCAAGAGCTCCAGAGACCTGCATAAACGCAAGCTGATACATAAAGTCCACAGCAAAACAGACATGAGACAAGACTCAGAACGTAGCAATTCTCAACTAGAAGATGAGTAGACCTTCCACATTGTGACTCTGACACTTTGTGTTGATGAAGTCAAACAACTGGAAGCTTTTGCTACTATTAGCAACATGTGCCCAGAGAAATCTGGCACACACACACTCAGGGTTAAGATTAACACTGGAGCTAGTGCAAATATCCTACCAGTCCGAATCCTGAAGGCTATGTACTGGAGTCATTGGAAACCAATGATACAACCATGACTTCCTACATGTTGTACATTCCACTCGGCAGAGCTGCCCTGCCATACCTTAACTTTACAGACTATTTATTATAAGTGGAATAGCTTACCAGGTGCTCACCAAACAGCTCCTTCCACTGCACTGAAACAGGAACCGAATACTGGAGGATTAAAAAGTAGAATAATGGAGTACCTCCTCCCCCCCTCACAGAACCCGTCACTCACCAAACTCGAATCTCTACACTCAGCTTGCAATCTGCACACATTTACAGGTTGCATCCAGACCTCTGTATTTATACCTTTTGAAGCTGAAACTGCAGCAACCAGATTTGACTGGTCAGCTACTTAACTAATCAGCTACTCTGCAGTTGAGCCTGTTAATCCTTGCCTAAGACTGTAAGAAACTTACTTTACTTTCTTAACCCTACTTTACTTTCTTAGCCCTACTTTAGCTAGATGGTAAATCCCAGTTAAATGCGAACTGCAGACCAGACTTTTAAAGATAACAGCACTTAACATCCCCACTCACCAAACTTGAATCTCCACACTCAGCTTGCAATCTGCACACTTGCTCAAAGACTGTTACATTTCTAACTTTTGTCAGTTCTGATGAAGGATCACAAACCTGAAATGTTAACTCTGTTTCTCTCTCCTCAGATGCTGCCAGACCTGCTGAGTATTTCTACCACTTTCTGTTCCCATTTCAGAATTCTAGCATTCGTAGTATTTTGCTCTTACTTTTGTGTCAAAGTGGATGTAGTCCCCCAACATCCAGAATATGGTATCTGTGACCTGCCTGATGGCCTGATGAGCTGCCGGTTCCGAGATGGCAACCAGGTCCCCAGCTGATCTCTGGAACAACTCGGTTGCATAGAAATTCAGGCCGACAGTGACCTTGACAGCTGCAAGTAAAGGACTGCCATGGGGGCCGCGAGGCCTCAGGCTTGTGGATCAGAGCACACAGGACCAAGACCATCTGGCTGGATAATCGCAGCCTCCTATGTCACTGGTGCTCTGTCACTTGCAGGTAGCTGAGTTTTGGGTGGTTAACCTGATGTCTTGGGAAATGCCTTCTTCCCCTTGAAGCCCTCCCGCTCTGCTCCTCTGGTCTCCTCGTGTCCAGGAGGTTGCATCTACTGAAGCTGATCCTGTCCAATGTCAGAGTATCCTGTTCACACCTGACCTCCCTCAGCTGGGCTTTGTGCATTCACCAGGCCTTCCTTTGCCAACACCAGCTGCCCAAGTGATGCCAGCAGACACACATCCCTCTCCAGATTCCTATCATTCACCACTGAGAAAACAAGACTTACAGCTGCAGTAATGGCCACTTTGTGACACGTTTGGAGCAGCTGAGCTTTCTTTAGTTCAAATAGCCCCACCCATAGCCCTCATGGCCCTCCACAGTGTGCACCACTTGTAGACCCTGCTGTGTTCCAGACTTGGCATGTTCCCTGTGCCCTTCCTTTTAAGATTGTAAACTGCTGCTGACAAGCCTGTTCATGAGCTCCTCAATGAGCTCAACAGTCACTGAATTGGAGGTGTGCAGGGTTGCCATTCCTTCCCTCCTGGCATCCCTTTAAAATTACTTTGTGTTTCAGAGGTGGCGGGACCTAATACTGACCTTCAAGAATGCAATCTTAAAATCACGTGCACACTCACTACCATCCCCAGTGGCCTTTAAAAATCTAGGCCATGATCTATCGTATCCATCGTATCTGAGTGGATATAGGTACACAGGCTGGGCACAGCCCGTTCATGCTAAAACCTCTTGGCAGTCCCTGCCATGAGCAGCATGGACCTTATCTTGGGGGTACCCTATCTCTTTAGACTGCAGCCATTTCATAAATTCCTCAAACTCCTCGTAACTAGGGGCACTTGGGGTGGGGGTTGCCTGCATTCTATTTCCTTTGTCCTGCCCCTTTTTCTATAATCGGTTTTCGGTTTTCTACAATCGTGGGCAAAATGTCCCCTTATACCGCAGTGGTGGCACCTCATACTATCCTGACATCCTTAAGTATCTGCTGATGAAGATGCATTTATTCTGCTGCCTACATTTTCTCATTCAATGTATACTTTACCTTCAAGTAAAGTTTCCTACACTCTAAGATTTTGGAACAAGGAGGCAGGCAATATTATAGGGTGCATAGTGCAAAAATTATAGAGTAATTATAATGGGGGACTTTAATTATCCAAACACAGACCAGAATAATAGTAGTGTAAAGGGCAGTGAGGGGCAAGAGTTCCTAGAGTGTGTTCAGGAAAATTTTCTACAACAGTATGATACTAGTCCAACAAGAAAGGAGGCATTGCTAGACCTGTTTTTTTTGGGAATGAGGTGGGCCTAGTGGATCAAGTTTCAGTTGGAGAGCATTTAGGGAACAGTGATCATTGTATCATAAGGTTTAGGCTGACTATGGAAAAGGACAAAGAACAATCCAGGGTAAGAATAATTAACTGGGGGAAGGCCAAATTCAATTCAAGAACTGAGGGAGCAGAATTCTTGAGGTGCATTCAGGAAAACTTTTTTGGCCAGTATGTAACAAATCCAACAAGAGAGGGTGCAGTTTTAGACTTAGTTTTAGGAAATGAATCTGAGCAGGTGGAAGGAATGGGAGAGCATTTTGGCAGTAGTGATCATAGTTCAGTCTTCTTTGGCCTCCTTGTCTCGAGAGACAATGGGTAAGCGCCTGGAGGTGGTCAGTGGTTTGTGAAGCAGCGCCTTGAGTGGCTATAAAGGCCAATTCTGGAGTAACAGACTCTTCCACAGGTGCTGCAGATAAAATTGGCTGTCGGGGCTGTTACACAGTTGGCTCTCCCCTTGCACTTCTGTCTTTTTTCCTGCCAACTGCTAAGTCTCTTCGACTCACCACACTTTAGCCCTGCCTTTATGGTTGCCCGCCAGCTCTGGCGATCACTGGCAACTGACTCCCATGACTTGTGATCAATGTCACAGGACCTCATATCGCGTTTGCAGACGTCTTTAAAGCGGAGACAAGGACGGCCGGTGGGTCTGATACTCGTGACGAGCTCGCTGTACAATGTGTCCTTGGGGATCCTGCCATCTTCCATGCAGCTCACATGGCCAAGCCATCTCAAGCACTGCTGGCTCAGTAGGATGTATATGCTGGGGATGTTGGCCGCCTCGAGGGCTTCTGTGTTAGAGATACGGTCCTGCCGCCTGATGCCAAGGATTCTCCGGAAGCAGCGAAGATGGAATGAATTGAGACGTCGCTCTTGGCTGACATACGTTGTCCAGGCCTCGCTGCCGTAGAGCAAGGTACTGAGGACACAGGCTTGATACACTCGGACTTTTGTGTTCCGTGTCAGTGCACCATTTTCCCACACTCTCTTGGCCAGTCTGGACATAGCAGTGGAAGCCTTTCCCATGCACTTGTTGATTTCTGCATCGAGAGACAGGTTACTGGTGATGGTTGAGCCTAGGTAGGTGAACTCTTGAACCACTTCCAGAGTGTGGTCGCCAATATTTATGGATGGAGCATTTCTGACATCCTGTCCCATGATGTTCATTTTCTTGAGGCTGATGGTTAGGCCAAATTCGTTGCAGGCAGCCGCAATCCTGTCGATGAGTCTCTGCAGACACTCTTCTGTGTGGGATGTTAATGCAGCATCGTCAGCAAAGAGGAGTTACCTGATGAGGACTTTCTGTACTTTGGTCTTCGCTCTTAGACGGGCAAGGTTGAACAACCTGCCCCCTGATCTTGTGTGGAGGAAAATTCCTTCTTCTGAAGACTTGAACGCATGTGAGAGCAGCAGGGAGAAGAAGATCCCAAACAGTGTAGGTGCGAGAACACAGCCCTGTTTCCCGCCACTCAGGATAGGAAAGGGGATAATTCAGTCAATTTTACCATAATTACGGAAAAGGACAGAGATAAAACAGAAGTTAGAGTTCTCAATTGGGGCAAAGCCAATTTTACTAAACTGAGGAGTGATTTAGCGAAAGTGACTGGAAACAGCTACTTGAAAGTAAATGAGTGTCAGAGCAGTGTGAGGCATTCAAAAGGGAGATTCAAGGGTTAAAGGTAAACATGTTCCCACAAAGAAAAAGGGTGAGCCAGCCAAATCTGGAGCCCCATGGATGTCATGGAGCCTACAGGGTAAGATAAGGTAGAAAAGGAAAGCTTATGTCCAACCCGAGAACTCAATACTACAGAAAGCCGAGAGGAGGATAGAAAGTGGAGGGATGAAATCAAAAAGGAAATTAGGAAAGCAAAGAGAGGACATGAAAGAGTATTGGCATGCAAAATTATGGTGAACCCAAAGATGTTTTATCAATACATTAAGAGTAAGAGGATAACTAAGGAGAGAGTAGGACCCATAAAAACCAAAAAGGTAACCTATGTGTCGGGGCGGAAGATTTTGGTATGGTTCTTAATGAATTCTTTGCGTCTATCTTCACAAAAGAAGGGGGCAATGTAGATATTGTAGTTAAAGAGGAGGAGTGTGAAATATAGGGACTGGTGGGGATGTTTGGTAGGAATATGGGATGTGTAGGATTAGTATAAATGGGTGGTTGATGTTCGGCACAGACTCGGTGGGCCGAAGGGCCTGTTTCAGTGCTGTATCTCTAATCAAAAAAATGTGATAAACATAGTGTCTTGAAGACCCCCACCTGGCAAGAATGAGGCATATTAATTTCATCACATGAACATTAATTTTAAACTGTTGCTGAAGTGGAGAGATGACTTGTTTAATGAGATCAGCAGTGGCTGGAAAAACATTTGCTTACTAAGCGACAGTGCTTGGAGAGACAAAAGAATTGCTCACTGATTCAATTAACAGAGATTGGTCTGGGCAATAGTGATCCACATCTTGTTGGTGTAAGAGACTGCACTTAACCCTCCCACCTAGAGCTTTGGAATCCACAAGTGCAGGAGTTTGTTAAAAAAGCGAGTCACGTGACTAACCTGCTGGCCCAGGTCTGGTTTTGAACTGCTCACAGGATAGCTTGGGGCAGACTGCCAATTGCAACTGAACTTGGAACAAGATCCTCTCTCCTGGCTGACTCTCTCTCTTTCACTAATCTCCGGATCCACTGAAGTCACTTAAACCTCAAGAGAGAAAAATCTCCTACTTCGAAAATGGTTTTAAAACATGCACTATGCCCCAACAACATGGCAAGACTCTCCGGCAACCAAAGACTCCAAATCGAACTCTAAGGACCGTAAATAGAAAGCCAGCCATTGCCTCAAACATTTCCCCTTTATTCTTCCTACTTTTTCTGTCTCTATCTGCGTGTATGTTTACCATGTATGTATGCTAGTGTGGTCGCGTCGCATATTTGTAGTCGTTAACCGAATTAGAGTTTCAGATTAATAAACTTACACCTTTTTTGTTTAAATCTAAGAAAACCTGTCTGATTGATTTCTTTGCCTTACTATAAAAAAAGAGATAGAAAGGAAAAGTAAGAACAAAATATAAAAGGTTTCAGAGTTTCAAGCTGAAGATGGGGTAAGCATGGATCTCTTACTTTCCCCCTTTTCTGACCCAACCGTACCCCTGTGCCTTTCACCTTCCAAATGCCCAAGAACTGGGACCTGATCAAGCACTGATGTGAGAGCATTAAGTGCAAGAGGAGCAGGACACTGATGAAGAAGAAACAGCTGAGAAGCCTGCAGCCAGGGCAGGGGCAAAGAATGGAGCAGGTGCTAGCTCCCCAAAGGGCAAGGTCGCACATGAGTTCTGCTGCAGATGAAGCAGTTGTGAAACTTGATGGGGCAGCGTATAGAAAAAGGCTGAGGGGCATGCACACAGAAATGCTTAATATATTGGCAGGCCTGCAAGAAAGCCTGATGTCATTGTCAAGGAACATAGAGCAGTCCGGTTCCAACTTGGCACAGGCTTTTGCACAGAGCTTGGAGCCCATCCTTTCCTGGGTGGAAGTGATGGTGAATTCCCTGAGAAATCTTGTGGACTTGACCATGATGTAGCATGTGATGGCTGATCTCTCATCTTCCATTGCAGCACAAGCAGAAACCACCCAACATCTGAGTGCTGAATTGGGAGCTTAGACCGAGGTCATGAAATCGCAGCTCATTGCCCTGCAAACCAAGCTTGATGCCATGCAGACTCAGACTCTGGCCATCATGGCTGTCGATACCAGACTCAAAGTGGCTTTCAGGGTCTCACAGCAGTCCAGTCATCTGTGATCCAGCAGATTACTAGGATTGCTGATACACTGCCCCAGGGGAGTGTCGGTGGCTCTGTAGAATACGAACTTGCTGTTCTGACTCTGGATGACAGCACTAATGCTTCCACCGCTGCCACTCTACCCCTGCTGTTCCCTGTTAGCCAGCCAGACCAGCCTGCTGACATCCGTGCTGAGTTGGTGTAGTTCAAAGCTTCTAGGCCCAGAACTGCTCGAGGACATCCTGCAAGACCATCTGCAGTCTCCGCCAGTGAAAGTCAGCAGCCTTCCTCCAGCCATTCTGCAGCCACAGAGGTAGCACTGTACAGGAGGACCAGGACAGGCAAAGACAAACATTAAGGGAATGCACAAGGGTGATTAATTGACATTTGTATGGAATATTGGATGGTTTGTTGGATAAAATTAGTTTGGAATTTTGTGGTGACTTTTATTTCAGCATTGTGGCCATGAGGATGCTGTGACATCCATCACAGAGGGATGGTTAGATATGTGGCTGTTCTACTCTGGGGATTTGGGTTTGTGTTCTGTTATCAAATGAGGCGATCACTGACAGCGTAGGCCAAAAGGGGACAGCCTGGTTGCCTCCTCCCTTCTTCCTGCTCCTTATGTTCCTTTTCTTCTTACTCCTCTTCCTGCTCCTCCTGCTCCTGAGCTGACCACTGTATAGCTGGTGGCTCGGGTTGTGCTCTCATGATGGCCAGGTTCTGGAGGATACAGCAGGCCGCCATGAATTGGGACACAAACTTCGGTGAGAACTGGCGGGTGTTGGAACGTGAGGTAAAAGAAGAAGCAGAGAGGTAGCTGGGAAGGTAGAAATTCAGCCTAACTGAAAGGATGCTGGAACATTTAAGAGCGAGCATTGCAAAGTGAATAGAGAAGATTACTGCAAAATAAGGTGTTTGTTTAATTAAACTGTAACATAGAAATGAAGATTTTGAGACCAGATCTTGAAAATTTTGCCTGAAGAAGACCTTTTGTTCTGGAAAATTTAAAAGACAAAAGAGTTATTTAAGTTGTTTTGATCCCCATGGAGATCAACAAACCAAAAGAACTGAATTTCGTGAATGATCCCAATAAAAAAAAACAAATGGTCAAGATTTCACTTAAATAACTTATACTTTAACAAGCAAAACAAAATCAACATAAATTAAACATAAATAACAGAGAAATCATGGTCAATATATATGATACAGATTGCATGTTAATTATCAGATACAACAAAGATAAATCTCATGGATTTATTGGGCAGTCCACTCAGCATATATGGCACCAATTACAGCCACAAAGTCCTCCTTCAGGGAGATCTCCAGATCCTGTCTTCGAAGATGCAGCCACTGAGTCTCATCAGCAGCAGTTCCCCTTCAATCCCGAACTCCACAGGTACGGTCTCCAACCAAACAAGGTGCATTGCTCCAGAACCTCCTCAGATCTGCACACAACAATCTTGATGGTGTAGATCCACCAGTATTCCCTTAAGTAACCTAAAAACAGCTGCAGTAACATGTATTTGCCTATGGCCATTCAGTGTCCTCTTTCTCAGCTTGTCTACAAACTGCCTGCACACACCACCTGCAGCCTGTTTGAACTCTACAGTCTTGTGATCTGAGGATAACTCTGTTCAGATGACTCTGTCTCTTATCTGGTTCAAAGCAGTTCTGTCTCCCCAGAACCCTGAAGTTTTTAGTTTGACTTTTAGTTAGGGACTGCCTCAAAAAACAAGCGTTGAAACCAGAGTCAGTGAACTGAACAGAACATTCAACAAGTCATCTGTTCAGACAACAGCTTGGACAAGTTCCCCCACTGGTCTCGCAATCCACAGAATCCATCACACTCCCCCATCCTTGGAGGAAAAAGAAAGCTTTAAGTAGTAATTTTCATATTCCACAATTATATATATCATATTACCAAAATCATAAGGGCTTTACCAGTAACAAAACCAAGTAAATGTGACAATTACAATTAGCAAAATTCAAACATAAATTTATCATAACGCAGAGCCTTCCTTCTGTCTTACATGCCGTCTTTAAACTCTGAACAAATCATCAGCAATTACATTTCTTTTCCCTGAAAAATGCACAATCTTTTGTGTAAGTGGCTGTAATATCAAACTGCAGCAAAGCAGAATGATGTTTTTTGTTCTGAAACTTTCTAGACAGACAAGTGGGTTGTGGTCTTTATAAATTAGCATTTTCCCCTGACCATTGGTTACACATACTTCAAACTGTTGTAGAGCCAGTACAAGACTTAAAGCCTCTTTCTCGATGGTCAAATACTTTCTTTGATGCTTATTAAGCATCCTAGAGAAGTAGCTATCAGGCCGTTCCATACCAGCATCATCATCTTTGAAGAGTCACGCTCCTACCCCTATCTCACTGGCATCAAAGGCCACCTTGAATGTCTTACTGAAATCTGGGGTTGCAACAACTAGTTCCTTTATCAAAATAGCTGACAACTTCTCAAATGTCATTTGGCATGACTCTGACCATTCGAACATCATGGGCTGGTTTTTAAGCAGCCCTCAACATCGAGATCCGTGGCAGGAGGTGGGGGAGGCAGGGGGGTTCTGAAGATGGCTCTGGATAAGGCCCGCCACAGACCTCGATGCCGGCAGGGCCCGGCCCGATCCTCCTGGCAGGCGCTTGGCGACAGAGCCACAATCACCATATTCAAATTCATAAAATTAATGCAAATAAAATGTATTTATTTAATTTTGTTGAATATGTCTTTAAATATTTAAATAAGCCGGTAGGGTTGACTGCCCTTTAAAGATGGCATCAGTGCCTGTGCACAGGCAGCTGACACCATTGCCAGGGACAAAAAGCCCGCCCCCTCCACATGATTGGGGGCATGGGCCACCCCGGCTATTTAAATGAGCCACTGCGCTTCGGGTTGTGGTGGTTCTTTGTCGCAGGCCACCAATTTTTAAGCTCACCATCGACATCAGCAGCAAGCTCTTAAAACCCAGCCGCATGTTTCTCTTTAATGGATTCATCAATGGGATGATTACTGTGCTGAAATCAGGGACAAATTTCCTGTAGAACCCACACATTCCCAGAAATCATATCATTTCTTTCTTTGTCTTGGATACAGGACAGTCTATTATTACCTGAACCTTGGGCTTGGCCTCTCACTCGACTTTGATCCACGATAGGTCCAGAATGAAAGACTTTGGCCTTGGCAAACTTGCTCTTTGCCAAGTTTATGACATGACCAGCTTTGGCCAGCCTGTCAAATAGAACTCTTAAATATGCACATGACCACTCCATATGTTGCTGTATAACAAAAGGTCAACACATTTACTCAACTTGACAATCATTTGATTGGCTATTCTTTGAAATGTAGTCGGGTCATTTTTCATACCAAATGACATGACTTTACAGTGAAACAGACCATCTGGTGTCACAAAAGCAGAAATTAATTGGCTTGGTCGTAATAGAGGACTTGCCAATATCCTTTAAGCAAATCAATCTTGCTAACATAGGCCGAGTTCCCCACCCTATCAGCACAATCCCAGAGCCTTGGGAATGGATAGGAATCTGTCTTAGTTGCTGCATTAATTTTTTTGGTAGTCAATGCAGAATCTTTGAGAACTGTTTGATTTTAGGACCAAAATGACAGGAGAATGCCAACTACTTTAGCTGGGTTCAATTATATAATTATTTAACATATATTGAACCTCCTCCCTGACTTTGGCCAACTTGCTGGAATTGAGTCTGTAGAGTTTTGTTTAATTGGTTTAGCTTCCCCTATATCAACCTCATGAATAGCTAGCGAAATACAACCTGACTTATCTGTGCATACAGGCTTATATTCCCTCAATAGGTCAGCTATGTCTTTCTTCTGTTGCTCAGGTAGATGCTGTAGCACCTCATCCAGACCCTCCAATACCCCTGCGTTCGCCAGCATCACCGCAGGAGGCTCAATCTGAGAACACTCAGTCTCAGACTCATCATCTAGTTCATTACATGCAGTATCACCAGTATCGCCATCTACATTCTCTACCCACTGTGCTCCACCTACTGGCTGACTATGCTCACGGTCATAGTATTTCTTCAGCAAGGGTAACAGAGCCAGTGACTAAGTCACATTTTAAATTAACCCAATCTAAGGGAACAGATAAATAGGTTCCATCAATATCCTGAACTAACAGCTTCGCATTCAGCCAACTACCAGGGAAGAAATTCATGTCACCTGGCAACATCAGTGACTGTGCTGCCCTGGATCTCTAAGGATAACAATTGACTTGCCTGCCTCACCAGACAGAAGTGGCGATACTTCACTCTCAAATAGGAAACTTGTATAGTTTTCTGCAACCTGATTCATTCTATCAGTAAACATGGGACAAACTATCTGCTTGTCATAAACGTTTCCCGCGAGGACAATATTTCCAAGGGGACACCATTTGACTGTACACATATGACAGGCTTGTTTTTCCACTTCCAACACTCAGCCTTCACATGTCCTTTTTTATGACAAAAATAACACGTTGGTTCCCTCGAACCAAACTTGTCCTCCGGACTGTCTCTTTTACTAGCCTGACGAGTGTCTGTCTCTTTACCTTTTCCATCTTTCTCAATCAAACCAGATCTCTTTTTATCAAACTTCCTATCTCTCCAATTTTTCTGAAGTTTCCAAATTGGGGCCCATAACTACTGTTCTTTTGAATCCATTTATAATCATCTGCCACCACTGTGGCTTTCTTTGTTTTAAGAACTTTAAGTTCTTCCAGGTGAGACCTTATTCCCAAAGGGACACTATTTTTGAATTCTTCGATCAGAATCACTTCCCTAAGGCTCTCAAAGTCTTGTGCAGCCTTCATCGATCTATACCACCTATCGAACACCATTTCCTTCTCTGTAACAAATTCCACATATGTCTGGCCCTGTTTCCTTTCTAAATTACTGAATTTCTGTCTGTAGGCCTCTGGTACCAACTCATTGGTATTGGGAACAGCAGTCTTTATTTTGTCATAGTCATGCGAGTATGCTTCTGAAAGAGAAGAGTACACCTCCAAAGCTTTCCCTACAAAAACACATTGTAGGAGCATTGTCCAGATGATTTAGGCCAATTCAGATTTGTAGCAATTTTCTCAAATGACATAAAGTACATTAGTATTCCCTCCTCACTAAATTTAGGTACCAAATGAATATTCTTTGCCAAATCAAACTATGAGGAGTTTGCTCTTGGTCTGCCTCAACTTACATAGAAACATAGAAAATAGGAGCTGGAGTAGGCCCTTCACCCCTTCGAGCCTGCTCCGCCATTCATTATGATCATGGCTAATCATCCAACTCAGTAACCTGTTCCCGCTGTTGCCCCATACCCTTTGATCCCTTTAGACCCAGTAGCTATAGCTAACTCCTTCTTGAAAACATACAATGTTTTGGCCTCAACTGCTTTCTGTGGTATTGAATTCCACAGGCTCACCACTCTCTGGGTGAAGAAATTTCTCCTCATCTCAGTAATGAAAGTTTTACCCTGTATCCTTGGACTATGACCCCTGGTTCTGGACTCCCCCACCATCAGGAACATCCTTCCTGCATCTACCCAGTCAAGTCCTGTCAGAATTTTATAGGTTTCTATGAGATCCCCCCTCACTCTTCTGAACTCCAGCGAATATAATTCGAACCGACTCAATCTCTCCTCATATGTGAGTCCCGCCATCCCAGGAATCAGTCTGGTAAACCTTCGCTGCACTCCCTCTATAGCAAGAACATCCTTCCTCAGATAAGTAGACCAAAACTGCACACAATATTCCAGGTGTGGCCTCACAATGACCCTGTATAATTGCAGCAAGACATCCCTGCTCCTGTACTCGAATCCTCTCGCTATGAAGGCCAACATACCATTTGCCTTTTTTACCACCTGTTGCACCTGCATGCTTACCTTCAGCGACTGGTGTACAAGAACATCCAGGTCTTGCTGCATATTCCGCTCTCTCAGTTTATAGCCGTTCAGATAATAATCTGCCTTCCTGTTTTTGCTACCAAAATGGATAACCTCACATTTATCCACATTATACTGCATCTGCCATGCATTTGCCCACTCACTCAACTTGTCCAAATCACCCTGAAGCCTCTCTGCATCCTCCTCACAATTCATCCTCCCACCAAGTTTTGTGTCGTCTGCAAATTTGGAGATATTACATTCAGTTCTCTCATCTAAATCGTTAATATATATTGTGAATAGCTGGGGTCCTAGCACCGATCCCTGCGATACCCCACTAGTCACTGCCTGCCATTCGGAAAAAAACACATTTATCCCTACTCTTTGTTTCCTGTCTGTCAACCAATTTTCTATCCATCGCAATACACTACCTCCAATCCCATGCGCTTTATTTTTACATGCTAATCTCTTATGTGGAACTTCTGAAAGACCAAATAAACTACATCCACTGGCTCCCCCTCATCAACTCTACTAGTTACATCCTCGAAGAATTCTAGTGGATTTGTCAAGCATGATTTCCCTTTCGTAAATCCATGCTGACTCTGCCCGATTCTACCTCTGTTCTTTTAGTGCTCTGCTATAAAATCTTTGATAATGGACTCTAGAATTTTCCCCACTACTGATGTCAGGCTGACTGGTCTATAATTCCCTGCTTTCTCTCTACCTCCCTTTTTAAATAGTGGGGTTACATTAGCTACCCTTCAATCTGTAGGAACTGTTCCAGAGTCTATAGAATCTTGGAAGATGACCACCAATGCATCCACTATTTCTAGGGCCACTTCTTTAAGTACTCTGGGATGCATACCATCAGGCCCTGGGGATTTATTGGCCTTCATCCCACTAATTTCCCCAATACCATTTCTCTACTAATACTGATTTCTTTCAGTTCCTCTCTCTCACTAAGCCCTGTGTTCCCCAACATTTCTGGTATGATATTTGTGTCCTCCTTTGTGAAGACAGAACCAAAGTATGCATTTAGTTGGTCAGCCATTTCTTTGTTCCCCATAATAAATTCCCCTGTTTCTGACTGTAAGGGACCTACATTTGTCTTCACCAATCTTTTCCTCTTCACATACCTATAGAAGCTTTTACAGGGGAGGTGGTGGCGTACTGGTATTGTCACTGGACTAGTAACCCAGCGACCCAGGTATTGCTCTGGGGACATGGGTTCGAATTCCACCACAGCAGAAGGTGGAATTTGAATTCAATTAATAAATCTGGAATTTAAAGCTAGTCTAGTGATGGCCATGAAACCATTGTCAATTGTTGTAAAAACCCATCTGGTTTACGAATGTCCTTTAGGGAAGGAAATCTGCTGTCCTTACCTGGTTTGGCCGACATGTGACTCCAGATCCACAGCAATGTGTTTGACTCTTACATGGCCTAGCAAGCCACTCAGTTCAAGGGCAATTAGGGATGGGCAATAAATGCTGGCCTGGCCTGCGATGCCCACATCCCATGAAAAAATTAAAAAATAGTCAGTTTTTATGTTCCCCGCAAGCTTACTCTCGTACTCTATTTTCCCCTTCTTAATCAATCCCTTGATCCTCCTTTGCTGAATTCTAAACTGCTCCCAATCCTCAGGTCTGTTATTTTTTCTGGCAAATTTATATGCCTCTTCCTTGGATCTAATGCTATCTCTAATTTCCCTTGTACGCCATGGTTTGGCTACGTTTTCCGTTTTACTTTTGCGCCAGACAGGGATAAACAATTGTTGCAATTCATCCATGTTTGTCCCCAATGCATGTACAAGGACTCTGAGCTTTCCTCTCTCATTCAAATTTCTCCCTTTTTAAAATCTCCTGTTCCCTTTTTCTTCCGAATTCAAGTTTTTCCTTTTCCCTTTCTCGTTCTAATTCAGGATTTCTCATTTCTCTTTCTAACCTCGCCATTTTCCTTTCAATTTCATCCTCTCTCTTTCGAACTCAATTTTGGCTAGTTCTACTTGAATGCTAACAGAAACATCAGCCAGGATTTTGTGATGCCCACTGAGACGGGTTCGGAAGCGGTGGGGGGAGGGAGGTGGTGGCATGGAGTATCACGACGGGTGGTGGTGGGAGTGTCAGTGGGGTGGAGGACCCATCACCAAGAGATCTTCCCACCAGGCGCAGGATAGGCTGAGGACGGCCTTCCCACCTGGAGGCCAATTGTGCTTAAGTGTACTATTAACGGCCAATTTTGGCCGCCTCTCACTGCTGCTTCGATCTTACCAATGGTGTGGGTGTTGGGGGGGGGGGGGGAGGGTGCTTCTGCTGCATGGGAAGGACACCTTGTAAAATGAGGTACCCTCCCTGCAGGCTTGCAGCAGGGCCTCCTTCGTGGGCAATTTTTGTAGCCCACGGAGGACCCCCACCAGGAACAACTTTACCCCCTGGGAACCTCCCCTCCCTCTCGACTGCATGATCACCCCCTCCACCCTCCTGGTTGGGGCCTTCTGGATTGGCCTCAGCTATCCTGTCTCACCTACCTCTGTTCTGGGGTTCCACTGCTGGACCTGGGTCCAAGGCCTTTGCAGTAGCCACCACTCCCGGTGGTGCTGCCGACACTGCCATTGAGACTTTAAAGAGACGGGGATCCTGCCTCCTGAAACTTTGATTTAAAAAGACTAGAGGATTGCTCCAGGGTGATAGGAAAAGGCAGAGGCGGGGTTCTCCCTGCCTTTAGTCCCAGCGCCGAGACCCCCCCTCCAGCACAAAATCTAGCCCATCCTTTTCTTTCTCGAGCTTCAAATGATGAGCCAATTCTTGGATGATCTCGGCTTTCTTAGTTCCTGGGCTTACACTGACACTGACATGCTTGCTGCAGCAATCAAATTAACCTTTGTCAATTGTTCCAAGACATTAAGAGACAAATTCTCTCTCTCCCTGCAAAGGCCTGAGCATCAAAAGGGACTCACGTTGATTTCCCACTGTATTCAACAAAACTAAATGTGTAATCTTGTTAGTTTAAATTCTGGAAAATTCCAGTAAACCTATTTCACGGCCTAATTTGGATCAAGCTCGGACAAGGCCCCGATTTTGTTATGATCCCCATGGAGATCAACAAACCAAAAGAACTGAATTTACCAAATGACCCCAATAAAAAAAGCAAATGGTCAAGATTTCACTTTTATAACTTTTACTTTAGCAGTCAAACCAAAATCAACATAACTTAAATGTGAAATAACAGATAAATCACGGTCAATATAAATTTTACAGATTTGCATGTTCTTTTTCAGATACATCAAAGATAGATCTCACGGATTTACTGTGCAGTCCACTCAGCATATATGGCACTAATTACAGCCACAAAGTCCTTCAAAGGTCTAAACTTCTTCAGGTAGATCTTCAGATCCCATCTTCCAAGATGCAGCCACCGTGTGTCATCTGGCAACAATTCCCCTTCAATCCCGAACTCCACTGTTATGGTCTCCAACAGAAAAATGGCACATTACACCTGAACCTCCTCACCTCTGCTCATGTGTAAGACAAGCAACTTAAAAACAATTATTCACAAGTCTAGTCCTACTTAACTACAGATTTGACCTGATAAGAAAATAAATGCCAACACGCGGGAGTCCCTTGGAGTACCTTAAGCTTTACTCCGCATGGCTTTCAAAAAAAATTAAATATGCCCTACAAGATCAAAGATTACACATAGGTTACATAGAATTCCAGTAAAATAGCACTAAAATCCTGGTGAATATCATTGTAAAATCAATGTTACAAATGATACCCACAGACTTTTACCTAGTCTGTGTTTTTAGTCTCACCAAGTTCCCACTGGTCAATGATCAGTCGTTCAGGAGTGATCTTCTTCCAATTGCTGGCCAGGCTATCTCAACTGCAGCGCCAGATAAAGGAAAGGGGATTGCCTTATATCTAGGATTGACCCTCACTCTCCTCTTGTGCGCAATGTCACTGGGATCAATGATAGGATATTTCCCTGCATGATCAATTACTGTGCGTGATTAATATCTTTTCCTATACCCCCACCAACCCATTGACTGTCCAACCCCACACACACATTCCATTTGCTGAGGATTCAGACTGGAATAAAATAAATAATGACACTGGCAAAGCAATAGGATTACAAAATTCTTGAACTAACTTTATTGAACTATGCTTCAAAATCACACTTATAGCTGATGAACAGGTGAATTATGCCATGAAGGACCTATCAACAAAACTTACAAACTGGCCGCTTTCAATTAAGTTGTGACCTCATTTTATAACTAACCCACAGGAATTGAATCCTCCCAATCCACAGGACAACTGGCATGTCTTACTTTAAACTATGAGACCAGTTGTCTGGATGATATCCACAAAGCTGGAACTTCCACACAATCCCAGCCTCGTCCTTCAATCTCTTTAACTCGATCACAGAAAACTGGCACTTCCCCTCCAACTCTCCATTTTAACCCAACCAGGAGACTAAAGGGTTATACGTTCACTGAATAATACTCACAAGCTTTTCTCTTACCCAGCCCAGCTGGTCCCCTCTAGTCTCTGTTCACACCTGGAGCACTGATCAGATGCCCAGGGGAAAAGATGTAACTTCTGACATGTTTGCCAATGGTCTGGCTGTACAGTGAAGAGCAAAGGAAGGTTTGCCTTTCTTATAACCCTCTGGACATGTGTTCAGAAACTGTGGTGATCAGGGATTGCTCCCTGTCATGGTCAGGTCTGTGAGTGGTCAAGGGTGATGTTACCTCTCATGGACAGAGTCCCAAGCAGGTGCTAGTAATAAGGACAAAGAGGATGGCCTCTGTTGCCAACCATGATGTGAGTGTCTGTCCCTCTCTCAATCATCCAGGTGTCTTCCTTCACTCTGTTTTAAGGTTCCTCACTCATCTGACCGTAATGATGTCCATGGAACAGAAGAAGTTACAGGATTCCCTTAATGAGGTTCATCCTGCCAGTGTTTTGATAATCATAGGTATTTGCGCCATTGGAATGTTTGCAATGAGAGGAGAAGAAAAGATCCCAGAGACTAATGCACCTCCAGATCCTTCTTCCCCTTCACTTCCCTCTGACCCCATCACTTCTGATCTGACCCCTTGCCATGTATTCACTATACCCTCTGACCTTCCCCTCTCTGATGCTGAATGTTCTCTACTCAGCAAAGGACTCAGTTTTATCCCCTTACAACCCCACCTCAATGAATTTTGCACTCGGCATGACATTGAGCTCTTCTTCCATCACATTCGCCTCCGGGCTCATTTCTTTGACCAGGAGTCCACCCCCGACCAGCACACCCATTCACCCACCTCCAGCATGCTCCTTCCACCTGGACCCCTTCCTCTGGCCTCTTACCCGCTCTTGATCTTTTCATTGAAAACTGTCGGCGAGACATCGGCCATCTCAATTTCTCTGCTCCCCTCACTCACTCTAACCTGCCCCCTCTGTACTTGCTGCACTCCGTTCTCACAGATATAACCCCAACATTGTCATCAAACCTGCAGACAAGGGTGGTGCTGTTGCTGTCTAGCGTACCGACCTCTACCTTTCAGAGGCTGAGCGTCAACTCTCAGACACTTCTTCCTACCTCCCCCTGGACCATGACCCTACCACCAAACATCAAGCTACTGTCCACAGGACTGTCACTGACCTCATCTCCTCCGGAGATCTTCCCTCTACAGCTTCCAACCTCATAGTCCCACAACCCTGGACAACCTGCTTCTACCTTCTTCCTAAAATCCACAAACATGACTGTCCCAGCAGACCCATCATTTCAGCATGTTCCTGCCTCACTGAACTTATTTCTACCAATCTTGACTCTATCTTTTCGCCCCTGGTCCAGTCTCTTCCCACCTACATCCGTGACTCTTCTGACGCCCTACGTCATTTGGACAATTTCCAGTTTCCTGGCCCCAACTGCCTCATCTTCACTATGGACGTCCAATCTCTCTACATCTCCATCCCCCACCAGGATGGTCTGAGGACTCTCCGCTTCTTCCTTGAACAGAGGCCCAACCAGTCCCCATCCACCACTACCCTCCTCCGCCTGGCTGAACGTGTTCTCACATTGAAGAATTTCTCCTTCAACTCCACTCACTTCCTTCAAGTTAAAGGTGTTGCTATGGGTACCCGCATGGGTCCTAGTTATGCCTGTTTTTTTGTGGGATATGTCGAACATTCCTTGTTCCAGTCCTACTCAGGCCTCCCCGCACCAACTCTTTTTCCAGTACATTGATGACTGTATCGATGCCGTTTCCTACTCCCGCCCAGAACTGGAAAACTTTATCAACTTTGCTTCCAATTTCCACCCTACTCACCTTTACATGGTCCATCTCCAACAATTCCCTTCCCTTCCTCGACTTCTCTGTCTTCATCTCTGAGGATAGGCTGTCTACTAATATTTATTATAAACCCACCAACTGCCACAGCTACCTCGACTACACTTCTTCACACCCTGCCTCATGTAAGGACTCCATTCCATTCTCAGAGTTTCTCCATCTCTGACGCATCTGCTCTGATGATGCAACCTTCCACAACAGTGCTTCTGATATGTCATTCTTTTTCCTCAGCCGAGGATTCCCCCCCACTGTGGTTGACAGGGCCTTCAACCGTGTCTGGCCCTTTTCCCGCACTTTCCCTCACTCCTTCCCCTCCCTTACAGAACCGCGACAGGGTTCCCCTTGTCCTCACTTTCCACCCCACCAGCCTCCACATCCAAAGGATCATCCTCTTCAATTTCCGCCACATCCAGTGTGATGCCACTACCAAATGCATCTTCCCCTCCCCTGTTAGCATTCCGAAAGGATCGTTCCCTCCACTTCACCCTGGCCCACTCTTCCATTACCCCTGACAGATCAGTTACATCGTCATTTCAGTCATTTCAGTCCATGTTTACAATGACAGCCCTAATGGTGTGGATCCACCAGTATTTCTTTAAGTAACTGAAAACAGCTGCAGCAACATGCACTTGCCTATGGCCAGCTCATGGATACAGTTTCCTCTTTCTCAGCTTGTCTGCAAAATGCCTGCACACACTGGGCTGGATTAAATGGGCCACTCCCCAGAGATTGGCTAGGAGGTGGAAGGGCCCAAAGAATTGCGACTGGAGGCGGGGAGCAGAGGTCCAGACGCCTTCTTGTCGGAACGTGATTCGGTCGGGAACGGGAAAGGCCAAAGGCGGCCTTCCTGCCCAGAGGCCAATTGAGGCCCTTAAGAAGTCCATTATTAGCCACTTAAAGGCCTATTCCCACCACCACTGGAATTATTCTAGTGGTAATGGGGGCTTCTGCCACGCGGGGTGGACGCTCAGTAAAATGAGGTGGTGTCCCTGAGGGCTGTGGGAGGGGTTTCTCTCTATGGAAAGTCTGTGTCCCATAGAGGGTTCCTGGTAGCAAACAACCCACCTCCCTTAACAACGCTTCCCCCCCACCCCCCCCCCCCCCCCCCCGCCACACACATCGCACACTCGCCCCTACCCGCCATCGCTGGGGCCCAGTAGACTGGCCTCGGTGACCTCACTTCACTTACCTTCTCTCCCAGTCTCCAGCGCTGGGCCTGCTCCCTGGCCTCCAGTAATACTGGCAGTGGTCAATGCTCCTGGTGATGCTGCCGATGCTACTGAGCTGTCGGTACTCTGATTGGCTGGCAGCTTTTGGAGGTGGGATCCCTGTCCTTAAAGGGAAGAGAATCCCGGCGCTGGGCTAATATTTGCCTGAGTGCCATTAAATAGAGTCGGGGGTGGGGGGGCTCCAAAAGGCCAAGGCAGAGTTCCCACCGCCTTTTTGGCCTAGCACCAGGAGCCCCGGTAACTCCACTATATCCAGCCCACCATCTGCAGCCTGCAATCTTGTGACCTGGGGATGACTCTGGTTCAAACTAGTTCTGTCGCCCCAGAACCCTAAAGTTTTTAGTTTCACTTTTAGTTAGGGACTGTCTCGAAAAACAAGCTTTGAAACTGTAGGTAAGTGAATCAACACCTCCCCTCTTATACTCTGAAGATTCAGGGTGAACTCATCTGGGTGGAGCAAATGGTCAAGGCACATAACTGTTCTGTAATAGTTTATTGTAACATTGATAAACTTACAAAGATCAGTATCATACAAACACCACTCCCTTCTGAGTTGCACTCACTCTATTAACCCATGAATTCCTGCTTCTGAAAAACTGCTGCTTCTGCCCTGCTCTTCTTTTTTTCTTTTTTCTTTTGGGCCTCCTTATCTCGAGAGACAATGGATACGCGCCTGGAGGTGGTCAGTGGTTTGTGAAGCAGCGCCTGGAGTGGCTATAAAGGCCAATTCTGGAGTGACAGGCTCTTCCACAGGTGCTGCAGAGAAATTTGTTTGTTGGGGCTGTTGCACAGTTGGCTCTCCCCTTGCGCCTCTGTCTTTTTTCCTGCCAACTACTAAGTCTCTTCGACTCGCCACAATTTAGCCCTGTCTTTATGGCTGCCCGCCAGCTCTGGCGAATGCTGGCAACTGACTCCCACGACTTGTGATCAATGTCACACGATTTCATGTCGCGTTTGCAGACGTCTTTATAACGGAGACATGGACGGCCGGTGGGTCTGATACCAGTGGCGAGCTCGCTGTACAATGTGTCTTTGGGGATCCTGCCATCTTCCATGCGGCTCACATGGCCAAGCCATCTCAAGCGCCGCTGACTCAGTAGTGTGTATAAGCTGGGGGTGTTGGCCGCTTCAAGGACTTCTGTGTTGGAGATATAGTCCTGCCACCTGATGCCAAGTATTCTCCGAAGGCAGCGAAGATGGAATGAATTGAGACGTCGCTCTTGGCTGGCATACGTTGTCCAGGCCTCGCTGCCGTAGAGCAAGGTACTGAGGACACAGGCCTGATACACTCGGACTTTTGTGTTCCGTGTCAGTGCGCCATTTTCCCACACTCTCTTGGCCAGTCTGGACATAGCAGTGGAAGCCTTACCCATGCGCTTGTTGATTTCTGCATCTAGAGACAGGTTACTGGTGATAGTTGAGCCTAGGTAGGTGAACTCTTGAACCACTTCCAGAGCGTGGTCGCCAATATTGATGGATGGAGCATTTCTGACATCCTGCCCCATGATGTTCGTTTTCTTGAGGCTGATGGTTAGGCCAAATTCATTGCAGGCAGACGCAAACCTGTCGATGAGACTCTGCAGGCATTCTTCAGTGTGAGATGTTAAAGCAGCATCGTCAGCAAAGAGGAGTTCTCTGATGAGGACTTTCCGTACTTTGGACTTCGCTCTTAGACGGGCAAGGTTGAACAACCTGCCCCCTGATCTTGTGTGGAGGAAAATTCCTTCTTCAGAGGATTTGAACGCATGTGAAAGCAGCAGGGAGAAGAAAATCCCAAAAAGTGTGGGTGCGAGAACACAGCCCTGTTTCACACCACTCAGGATAGGAAAGGGCTCTGATGAGGAGCCACCATGTTGAATTGTGCCTTTCATATTGTCATGGAATGAGGTGATGATACTTAGTAGCTTTGGTGGACATCCGATCTTTTCTAGTAGTCTGAAGAGACCACGTCTGCTGACGAGGTCAAAGGCTTTGGTGAGATCAATGAAAGCAATGTAGAGGGGCATCTGTTGTTCACGGCATTTCTCCTGTATCTGACGAAGGGAGAACAGCATGTCAATAGTCGATCTCTCTGCACGAAAGCCACACTAGGTCAAGGCACACAACTGTTCTGTAATAGTTTATTGTAACATTGATAAACTTACAAAGATCAGTATCATACAAACACCACTCCCTTCTGAGTTGCACTCACTCTATTAACCCATGAATTCCTGCTTCTGAAAAACTGCTGCTTCTGCCCTGCTATCTGCTGCTAATACTACAGCTAAAACACGCATTTTTTTTACAACCAACAAGAAAGAAAATCGCACCCGTGACAATGATTGCCGCAAACCTCTCCCCGAATCTGTGCCTTCTTACATATTGTAATGATCTCCTATTCTGGTTCATGAATAATCTATTAACATATTAAGGTGGTTTCAATGAGGAATATCCTGGTTATCATATCAGGTAGGTTTTGCTCTAATCAGAAGGTTCTCTGGTATTAGCATTTCTAAGGAATGTGGGGCACATCCAGATGCAGTGGCTACATAAAGTTCGTTAGTCTGTAGATATCATTTACATTTCTATAGTTTGGCCACAGGGATCAAGACAAATTCGTTTAACTGGGCTGACACAAACCCCCATTGTGTGGCCTAATGGCTTCATTAGCTGTCTCTTGACTAGTATATTAAAAAAGTCACTCATTGTGTCTATGTAAGGTTTTCACAGTTCCGGGAGGCAAAGTTTGTGTTTACAGTACATTCTTTCGGGCTTTTAAATGTTGGCTTCCTTAAAGTTGAATGTGTTCTTGATGAAGGACCGTCTATGCACCTCAGCCAGCTGGAGCCCCCCTAGAGCGATTTTACAGAGCCGGGCCAATTAGCAACCCGGCACAGGGATCCCCATCCCTTTAAAGACAGGGATCCCGCCTCCAAGAACTGCTGGCCAGTCACAGGGCTGGCACCCAGGAGTATCGGTTCCACTGGGACTGGCGGCTGCTGCCGGTACTACAGAGGGCTTGGACCTAGGCCCAGTGATGGAGCCCGTACCTCAGGTAAATGAGGTAGGTTTGCCAGGGCCACAGATTGCCCACGGAGGAGGGCACCCCCCCCCCCCCCCCACCACCACCCCAAGCCCGAAGGGAGGTTAGCTTGTTTTACTGGGTGATCTCCCTGCATGGCAGAGGCTCCCCTGCCACTAGCTTAATGCCAGTAGGGGTGGGGCAGGTGGGGGGGGTGGGGGGGGGAGGAGGGTGGTGATGGTAGTGGAAGAGGCCCTTAAGTGGCTGTTAATAGGTTTCTGAAGGGCCTCAATTGGCCTCTGGGCCGGAAGGCTGTTGACGGCTTATCCTGTCTCCGACAAAGTCGCATTGCAACGGGGAGGCAACGGTCTCTCCGCCCCACCTCCTGGCACAATTCTATGTGCTCCCCACCTCAGAACCTGTCTTAGGGGGCTCATAAAATTCAGCCCTATATGTGCATTATATGTAAAATAGATAGCATCAGGCATTTCACCTTGGAGAACAGATTTGAAAGATTTTGTCATGTAAGTTGCATTGTCACTAATGTAAGCAGACGCTTTGTTGAAATCTGCACCGAATTTTAAAACAATTTTGATTACACTGCAGTTTCCCAAGAAATAATTAACAGCTTCTAAGTGGATGCAGTCTGCGAGCACTGTTGTTAGCTTTACTGACTGTACATCTTTGGCCTTACCAGACATAAAATCAAACAAAACATGCAGCAGATTATCGTCTTGCTCGTCTGTGGACTCATCATAAATAATTGCAAAAAACTGACGTGTTAATCTGCGACTTCATCTCCTCGCAATGTGTAGCAAAAACTTTTGGTAGGTAGTCCTGTTGAGGTTTATTTGCACTTAGCAAGCAACCACCATTTTGCACATTACATTGAATGAATTCCCGCAGCTTTGGGTGAGTAAGTTTTTCCAATGTTATGTTGGTGCTTGCAAAAGCATCCACAAGTTCCATTGTAACCAACTGACGATTTTCTGAGCTCTCTGTTGACTTCTTAACAAGAGATGAAATTGTTGCATGTTTTTTTAGGTGTTCATTTTTTGGCAGTGTGGTGTCAGATGCTCTCTTCCTGCTGTGATGGCTTTCAATTCGAAGTGGCAGTGAACTATTGCTCGCCATGTGTGATCCAACGAAACATTGCAGTTTGTACAAAACAATATTCCACCATTGGCATTCAGAATTTGCCTTCCAAATTCTTTCACTCGATGTTCTGCAGTCATGGTTGTGGCCGTTTTTGATTTGCTCATTGATTTGGTCATTCTGGCATTCTCACTTGTCTCTTAGTACTTGAGACTGCTTCTCTCAAAACTGCACCGGAAGCCCTCCCTCATCTACCAATCAGTGCACAATATTCATAACATGTCCAGCAATCAGTGAGGGGAGCCTTGTTTCAATGAATAAAACACGTGACTTTAAGGGTTAACCTCTATCTAAAGTCCAGTTTTTGTTTACATTTAGCAATTAACTAAAATTACTGTTTAAGTTAAGAGGCAAATTAAGTTTGTTCCAGTTAATTAGGTAACTAGCTGAAACTGGTTTATGACTTCTAGCAGAGCTATAACAAAGCTGACTCATCATTGTTTTTCACTATAATCAGAGGTCTCTGCTTGTTTGCACTGAGTGCTGCTTGTCTGCACTGAGTGCTGCTTGAGTGCACAGAGTGTGAAGAAGGGAGTTCAGTGAAGTGGGGAACTATAAATTAATCAAGAAAAATAAACTTCATTTAATTAACACGATAAAGATGGCAGCACGGTTGATATGTCACGACTGTAGTATGTGTGAGCTCCTGGATGCCAAGGCAATCAGTGACAATTTTTTTTCTAAAGACCACCAAAAGTTACATTGTAGCAATATTGGATTTTTTCTAACTAACACACTAACAAAGAGAGAACAAAGAACAGCAAGCTGCCTACCTGAAGTGGCTGAAGAGACTGGACAGCAATCAGCAGGTGACCCCACAACACTGCAGTGAGCTAGACTACAGACAGGATCCTGGGAGGTTTTGAATCTCTGTACGTAGATATGGCAGGTAATTTGCCAGGAGACCGGAGCTTTCACCTAGCTGGCAGTGGGTCAAAAATTTGAAAAATGATAGCTGAAAACGTTACTGCTTTAGCTTTCCCTTTTTTTTTTGCTTTGTGGACAGAGCCTAAGCCACAAAGGATGGGAAGAACTGGGGAGGCGGTGGGGTAGTGGTATTGTCAGTGGACTATGGTTCTGGGGACATGGGTTCAAATCCCACCATGGTAGAAGATGGAATTTGAGTTTAATTAATAAATCTGGAATTAAAAGCCAGTCTATTGATGGCATTGAAACCATTATCAATAAAACCCACCTTGTTCACTTTAGGGAAGGAAATCTGCTGTTCTTACAAGAAAATCTGCCATCCTTACCTGGCCTGGCCTACATGTGACCCCAGACCCACAGCAATGTGGTTGACTCTTACATGCCTCTGAAATAGCCTAGCAAGCCACTCAGTTGTATCTAACCACTACAAAGTCAATAAGGAATGAAACCGGACGGACCACCCCGGCATCAACCTAGGCAACGGAAACAACAACGGCAAACCTAGCTCTGTCGACCCTGCAAAGTCCTCCTTACTGACAACTTTGCGCCAAAGTGGGAGAGCTGTCCCACAGACTAGTTAAGCAGCAGCCTGACATAGTCATAATCACCGATTCATACCTTACAATGTCCCAGACACTGCCATCACCATCACTGGGTATGTCCTATCCTACCGGCTGGACAGACCGAGCAGAAGTGGTAGCATAGTGATATACAGTTGGGAGGGAGTTGCTCTGGGAATCCTTAACATTAACTCCAGACGCCCATGAAGTCTCATGGCATCTGGTCAAACATGGGCAAGGAAACCTTCTGCTGATTGCCACCTACCGCCCCCCTCAGCTGATGAATCAGTACTCCTCCATGTTGAACATCACTTGGAGGAAGCACTGAGGGGTGACAAGGGCGCAGAATATACTCTGAATGGGGGATTTCAATGTCCATCACCAAGAGTGGCTTGGTAGCACCACTACTAGCCGAGTACTAAAGGACATAGCTGCTAGATGGGTCTGTCGCAGGTGGTGAGGGAACCAACAAGATGGAAAAACATACTTGGCCTCGTCCTCACCAATCTACTTGCCGCAGATGCATTTGTTCATAACAATATTGGTCGGAGTGACCACCGCACAGCCCTTGTGGAGACTAGGTCGCGTCTTCACATTGAGGATACCCTCCATCGTGTTGTGTGGCACTACCATCGTGCTAAATGGGATAGATTTCGAACAGATCTAGCAATGCAAAACTGGGCACATTCAAGTGAAGCTTAAAGTAGAGCTGGATGAGATGGAATGCAACAGAGCCATCCGCCGAGTGCAACAGCATTCCGAATGGTGCAGCTCCATTACCTGCGTGCTGAAGAATGATGGCAATCTCAGGATTTTTCTAGACCTGCAACAACTGAATTTAGCCCTCAAGAGATGCTCACATAAAATCCTGACTCTGGAGCAGCTGAATCCTAAGTTTACAGGTGCTAAGTATGTTTCAAAGCTCAAAGCGCATCATGGCTACTTTTTTTTATTTGTTCATGGGATGCAGGCATCACTGTCTAGGCCGGCATTTATTGCCCATCCATAATTGCCATTGAGAAGGTGGTGGTGAGCTGCCTTCTTGAACCGCAGCTGTCCATGTGAGGTTGGTGCACCAACAGTGCTGTTAGGAAGGGAATTCCAGAATTTTGACCCAGCGACAGTGAAGGAATTAGATAGGCATTCAGACACTTTGGCTGCAGCAAGCATCAAACAGATGAGCACAGCAACCTGAATTTTAAAACTGACAGTCTCTCAGTCAAAACTTTACTTCAGTAATACAAATGGTCTCTTCCAAGGGTTATTTCCTCCTTAAGCAATTAACTCAGCCTGTAGCTCCTTGTAGAATTTTTGCTGAGAGAACTAGACAGCTCTTTTCTTCAGTAGTATGCTTTGCTGGTGAGTCTCTCAAAACTGGTTTCAGCCTTTATTTTACTCACAGTTAAATTGTTACAGTACACCATGTGACCTCTCTCTCCTGCTGTGGTCAATGTAACAAGTGCAGCTGGCACACTGTACCTCAGAAATCCAAAACTTCTCTACCTGTTTTAAAGGCACACTGTTTTAATGCAGGAGAAAATAAATATGGTTCTGTGACAGGAGGAAGAGAGAGGGGGAGAAAGATGGGGGAGGAGAGAGGGGGAGAGAGAGGGGGAGAGGGGGGACAGAGAGGGGGGCGAGAGAGGAGAGAGAGAGAGGAGGGAGAGAGCGAGGAGGGGGAGAGAAAGAGAGCGAGAGAGAGAGTGAGAGGGAGAGAGTGGGGAGCAAGAGGGGAGAGAAAGAGGGGGGAGAGAGAGGAGAGGGGGGAGAGACAGAAGCGAGAGAGAGGGGGGGGTACGGAGAGGGGGAGGTAGAGGGGCCAAAAGAGGAGGCAGGGAGAGGGTGTATGTGAAATATGGGGAGAGGGATTGACACAGAGAGGTGATAGGCATTGACACAGAGAGGGAGAGAGAGAGAGCGAGAGGGGAGAGAAAGAGGTCAAGATCACTCCTGACAGATGGACATCTATCCAGATTCTCCTCATCACTACATCAAGTGTGCGGGCAGACATTGACTAATTGTGCAAGCAAAAACAATGCCAGGTATCTCACGAAATAGGAGAAATACATTTTAAAATTGGACTGTGTTTTGATGGTATTAGGTTGACTATACAATTTATATATAGTTTAATTGCCCCCATGTCCATGGCTGTGTCAATAATTTTGTCAAATGTCCATGGTGCAACATGTTGGTGCCTATCCCTGCACACAATGTCAAGTGCATCGCAAGCAGGGGTCGCAACATATCCGTACACAGACATCAGTGTCCGTGGTAAAACATTTTGTGGTCCGTGACTGGTAATTTCAGGGATGACAAATTTCCCATTGGCTTCTTCTTCCAGACCAGTCTGGCTTTAAAAAAAATTGCAGCCATCAGTTTCGCAGCTGACAGGTGCTTAGAGCAGAGACAGTGCTTCTGAACTTTGGAGAAGTTTGTGGTTTTCACTGAGCTTTTAAAAAAATTGAAACCCACCGGAAAACCACAAACTTGTCCAAGGTTCGAAGGCGCTGTCTCTGTTCTAAGGACCCGTCAGCTGCGAAACTGATGACTATGATCTTTTTTTAAATAGACCAACCACAATGCTGTTCTACCTAGAATTCCCACTCTCTGCAACTGTCAGAGAGAGGGAAAGGTGGCAGAGAGAGAGTGGGGGGGAGAGTGAAAGAGAGAGAGTGGGAGGAGAGAGAGAGAAAGGGAGAGAGAGAGAAAGAGAGGGGAGCAGAGAGAGGGGCAGAGATGGAGAGAAAGAGGGGACAGAGAGAGAGGAAGGGAGAGAGAGGAGGAAGAAAGGGGAACAGAGAGAGGGAGGGACAGAGAGGGGGGACGACACAGAGAGGAGGGGGATGACACAGAGGGGGGACGACATGGGTGGAAACACGGGGGGACGCAGAGTGAGGGACGATACAGGGGGGGATGCAGGGGGGTGAAGCAGAGTGGGGGGACGACACAGAGCTGGGGAGACAACACGGAACGGGGGGGAATGACATGGGGGGGAAGAGAGATAGACAGAGTGAGAGAGAGACAGAGAGAGAGAGAGAGATCAAGATCACTCCTGACAGATAGGCATCTATCTGGAATACCCAGCATCACTATAACAAGTGTACGAGCAAACACTGACTACATGTGCAAGCAAAAAAACCCAGATATCTCACTAAATCAGTGCCCAACACAGTGACGAGAAAGTAAGTCAATAAATTAGTCTTCTATTTAAAGTTTCTTCACAAAAGATGCACATTTGCTGTTGTTTTGATTAATACTAAGATGCATTTTTAATGCCTTTATCTTTCTGAAATTGTCTCACCGACCCCCTATGAAAGAGAAAAATTGTAATGTGCCCCCCACTATGCAGAGAAAATGGACACCCATGCTTCAGGACTTTAATCTTGTGTTTTAAAATAATCTAGCAGCTTGGCTTGTTTTATGTAAACTCATTTTAAAATGGCAAAAGTCATTTAGGGAATGTCTCGATTTCTGCACTCTGTCACGCATTGCTTCACTTGGGATACAAGTTCAGTGACATGTTGAAAGTTTCTCGACTTTTGCTTCTATATAAATGGCACAATTCCGCTGCTATCCTTTTGGAATCACATTGTTCCAGAACTTGTATTGAGGGGAAATCCAAAGAATCTCCAGAAGTCAGTTCTGTAAGTTCCTCAGGAATACAAGAGTGCAATGCAATAGGACTGAATGATAATGGCTAAGACAGGATGCTGTTGACCCATATACAATAATTGGTAAATACAATATAACAGATAGTTTTGATAAACCTTAATCTATGATGAACTGTCTAAGATTTCTTAACAAAATCAATGCTGCATTTGCAGTTTTAAAAACTGTCATGGAAGAAATAGTAAAAAATTATTATGTTTCAATCACCATAATAGAAACAGTCATTAACTGATTTATTTTGCTGGGAATTGGATTAAAGGGCATGCTTTACAAGTATGTCAAAGATCAGTAACTGCAATGTGCATCTTTAATATCCAGTTTGAGGGCTGATAACCTGAGTAGCCAATGTCATTTGAAAGTTGTCTGTATTCTTACGTTAAAAGTGCATGGTTACTAACAGGTAATAGATTTGAATTGGACATAAATTGGTTAGTCTGGAGTACAATCTTACAGATAGTGGCTAACCATTTTGTAACTGAATAATACATGCAGTAACAACCACTCAACTTTTGCAGCAAAGCTTTTTGTTAATAATTATCTTGTCAGAGCTGAATTGGAATTGACAGTTATAGATTGAGATATAGACATGTGAATTTAAAAGAATCGCTTAATTGGAGAAACTGAAGGGCTCTCTTTATTAGTAATTGTATTTATCTATTTTTGTCACTAGCTTTGGTGAGCAAATGACATTTTGTCCATGAAAGATTCTGTTGTTTCTGTATTTTAGAATCCAGGACCTGGTTTAACAGCCTGTGAAGATGAATAAATTAGTCTTGGCTACCTATCATTAAATTATGTTCCCTCCTGTCCCACGCTGCCTTTCTGTTTTACATGACTCTTCTAAAGTACTATCTGCTCCATCCTATAGAGCTTCTGCCTCTCGCTCTCCCATCAGCCTTCATTTGTTTGAAAAGGGTTCCAGTTCTTAACAAGGCACCTCAGAAGCTTCTGGAATTGATAGAGATTCAGCACAACGGAATGTTCACCATTTTCCTGAGGGTTCAGCTGGGACTCCCACCAGTGTTATGGTTGGCGATTAGTGGGATACCCAATGAATTTTGGGACCAACGTTACTGAGGTGTGACAATTAAAGGGGAAAACCAATGGTGGGGCATTGTGGTCTGCCTGAAGTAACCAGGCAGGGTGGGAGAAAAACAATTACCGGGGGTGCGCTGGCTACACCATGCCAGGTAGGAATAGAATCGGTGTAATAATAGGAATAGGAATAGGTGTAACATGGTAAAGTCTCTGATTTTGCTCACTCCAAATGATATTGATGCAGTGTGCTTAATGTGTTCATTATCCTGATGAAATTATACCAAGTTATGTTTTGACACGCTTTTATTATTGAGAACATGAGATAATAAAAGACACAGCTTCAAATAATCTGGAATTTGTTGTTTATTATAAGTCAGCAAGGTCTGCTAAAATGAATAAGAAATGAGCACCTTCTTATTTGGCATTCTATAATATTAACAATTCTTTACACTTCCATACTAAACACCAAAATTGAATTGTTCAGTACCAAATTGTAACCATGCATTTGCCTAACAATTCATTTATTTAGGCATCACAATCCAAAGTCCCTCATTCTATCCAGTTGATCCTGCTCACTCCATTAAACCATAGAAAATAGAAATATAGATGCTTGCATTACAGAAGGAGGCCATGTGGCACATTGCATCTGTGCCAGCCCTTTGATAGAACAATCCAAAACTAATCCCAATGCCTGGTTTCCGTCCATAGCCCTGTACCAAAATGTCAGCAGGGCAGCAAGGGTTAAATATATGAGGAGAGATTCCATAAACTAAGCTTGTATTCCTCGAATGGCGAGATGAGGGTTTGAGGATTTTAAAATGAATTGATAGGGCATTCTTTTATTCTTTCATTGTATGTGGACATCACCGACAAGGCCAGCATTTGTTGCCTGTCCCTTTTTCTGCTGGTAAAAAAGTCTAGGACAAGGGATCATAATCTTAAACGGGCTGAACTCCAGAGGTGAGGTGAGAGTAACTGCCCTTGACATCAAGGCAGCATTTGAACGATTATGGCATCAAGGAGCCCTAGCAAAACTGGAATCAATGGGAATCAGAGGGAAAATTCTCCACTGGTTGGAGTCATACCTAGCACAAAGGAAGTTGTTTGTGGTTTTTGGAGGTCAATCGTCTCAGTCCCAGAACATCACTGCAGGAGTTCCTCAGGGTAGTGTCCTAGGCCCAACCATCTTCAGCTGTTTCATCAATGAGCTTCCCTCAAACATATGGTCACAAGTGGGAATGTTTGCTGATGATTGCAGAATGTTCAGTACCATTCGCAACTCCTCAGATACTGAATCAGCCCGCGTCCAGATGCAGCAAGACCTGGAAAATATCCAGGCTTGGGCTGATAAGTGGCAAGTAACATTTTTTGCCACACAAGTGCCAGGCAATAACCATCTCAAACAAGACAGAATCTAACCATCTCCCCTTGATGTTCAATGCCATAACCATCACTGAATCCCCCCACTATCAACATTCTGGGGATTACCATTGACCAGAAACTGAATTGGATCAGCCACATAAATACTGTGCTTCAAGAGCAGGTCAAGGCTGGGAACTCTGTGGCAAGTAACTCACCTTTTGACTCCCCAATGCCTGTCCACCATCTACAAGACACAAGTCAGGAGAGTGTGATGGAATGTTCTCCACTTGCCTGGATGCAGCTCCAAAAATACTCAAGAAGACTGCTAGATTGGCACTCCTTTTACCACCTTCAACATTTACTCCCTTCACCACCGAAGCACAGTGGCTGCAGTGTGGACCATATACAAGATGCACTTCAGCAACTCACCAAGACTCCTTCAACAGCAGCTTCCAAACCCACAACCTCTGCCACCTAAAAGGACAAGGGCAGCAGATGCATGGGAACACCACCACCTGCAAGAGTCCCTCCAAGCCACATACCATCCTGGCTTGGATCTATATCGCAGTTCCTTTAATGTCGCTGTGTCAAAATCCTGGAACTCCCTTCCTTAACAGCACGGTTGGTGTGCCTACACCCCAAGGACTGCAGCAGTTCAAGATGGCAGCTCACCACCACCTTCTCAAGGGCAATTCGGGATGGGCAATAAATGCTGGCTTAGCCGTGATGTGTACATCCCACAAACAAATAAGTCAGTGCCAGGCCATTGAAGAGAAAAGTTAGGAAGCACTCCTTCACACAAAGGATGGTAGAAGTGTGGGATCAAAAGCAGTTGCTACTGGCTCACATAATAATTTTATAATAATAAAATTGATAACCTTTTGCTGGGCAATGGTATCAAGGGTTATGGAGCCAAGGGGTGAGTTAAATCAGTCATTAACTCATTGAATGGTGGAACAAGCTTAAACAGCTGAATGGCCTGCTCCTGTTCGTCTGTGCCTATCATACTCCACGTCAAAAATGTATCCAATTTTCACTTTAAAGAGCAATGGTTTCTGTCTCAACCAATTCCTGTGACAAAGCATTCCAGGCTCCCAAAACTCTATTTTAGGAAATGTGTTCTTTCTTCTCACTCTCTTAATGATAATTTTAAATTGGCTACACGGTCATTGCACACATCAATCAGGAGACTTTTTGTCAGTGGGGTTGTATCCTGACATAAACAGCCCATTTACACCACTGAGAGTGCCAAAATTCACAGGATTCAAAGTATCCCATTTAATTATCATCTGACTGGTAGGCACCCATGCCACTGGGGGCACATAGAGGGCACTCACCCACTGAAGAGCCTGCAAATTGTAGCCAAAAGATATCATGCCAGGGGAGATGTCAGAGCAGCCACCTCAGAAACAGAAGGCTCTCAGTGGTGCCATTTATACCTCTTTTGAAACTAACTTAAAGGGTCCAGATATCCCTGTCTAAGAGGCACCAGCAATAAACAGTAGCAAGAAAAACTTTAAGTGAAATGTAAATAAATGAAACTAAAATGTCTTCCCCGGTGATGATGATGCACTCCAGGCCCTCCTCTGCTCACCGGTCATGGAAGGCCTCAAGCATACCAGCAGACACCCTGCGCTGCCTCTCCACAGACACCTGGGCATGGATGCAGCTGCGGAAGAGAGGCAAATAATCTGGCCGAGCGACCCCCTCAACCGCCCGCTGCCTAGAACTGTTGTTTTCCAGATTGGTCAGGCCCAGGAGCAGTCCCACGAGGAGGTCCCTCGACTTGCCCGCTCCCCTCCACACCAAGTGGCCGAAGATCAGGAGCGTGGGACTGAATTGCAACCAGAACTTGAGGAGAAGCGCCCTCAGATAGTCCAACAGGGACTCCAACCTCACACATTCTACATAAATGTGAAACACAGACTCCTCCAGGCCGTGGCCCCATTTATATGTGGCTGCACTTGATTAAAGAATTTGGGTTTCTCTTTGGGAATCCAGAATATGATCTCAGCCTTGATAGGATGATAGGCCCCACATTCAAGATCGTATACAAGCTGTGCCTCACTAAGTGTATCTCTGGTTACCCAATGGCCAGACACTCAACATAGGGAATCCATTCCCCAGCCCAACCCTACTTAAACCTTTGGCCTTGCTTAGGTCTCCAAAAGACATGAATCCCAGATGTAAGGCTGAAATACAACATAACTGAACCTGGCCTAATTTTTGGCCTTTCTCACACCCTTCTCTGTATCAGTAAAAATACTCTGAGCATCTCAAGCCTCTTCTCACCAAAATCATCCAGAAAGACTCTCCATGACTATCGCCACAATTAAAAAAACGTTAAAAGCTTCATTCAATAAATAAAAAGAAATGTTACACCATGTTTTAAAGCTGATTCACATGTCTGGATTTTACCAGCCCTCTGGAGATGGACTAGGAGGTGGGAGGGGTTGTAAAATAGCAGTGGAAGGCATCGGGAGGGAAGCCTGACATCTTACCGTCACTGTGGAATATTTCCGAGGTGGGAATGGCAGCGGCATGGCCGCAGGGGCTTGGGATGCGGTTTTGATCCTGGCGGTAGGACCGATGGTGTACTGGTAAAATGCCAGCCAGAAACTAGTAAAGTTTGGCTCCTGCAGTTTGTCAAGAGTATATCGGCCAAAATCTTATTGGCACGTCACTGGTCCCACTGCCAAGAAGAAAAGCAGGTCCCAAGCCCACATAGGCGGGCGGCGGGACCTTGGGATGTGGAGGGGATATAACTGGTTGTTGCCAATTAAGGACA
This sequence comes from Heterodontus francisci, assembly GCF_036365525.1. Classification (NCBI taxonomy): domain Eukaryota; kingdom Metazoa; phylum Chordata; class Chondrichthyes; order Heterodontiformes; family Heterodontidae; genus Heterodontus; species Heterodontus francisci. The sequence continues at coordinate 163,575,476 of NC_090372.1, read as the reverse complement.
ACGGCTTGCCACTCCAAATGGTCAGCTCAGTCGAAGTCTGGCAGCTCTGCAGCCTTTGCAATGCCACTGATAGAGGTGTCCACTGCTGAGGCTGCAGGAGGAAGGAGAGGGCACTCCATATTGAGGGTGAACCCTCCCCCAGTGGCAGTGCTGGAGTCATGGGGGTGGCCATTGCCATCGGGGAACACCTCTGTGGGACATGGAGCTTCCAGAAAGGAAGAGTCCCTCCTGGGAAGCTACTGCAAGGCCCCCATGATATACCTGGCAGTCTCCCCAAGTGGTGGGATGCTGTTCCAATGCTAATAAAATGCTGGCGGAGGCCTTGAATGGCCGTTAATAGGTGATTAATTTGCCACCTGCTGACTGTCAGGGGGCGGCCACGCCACTTTCCCATCTCTGGAATTATCTCATGGAAGCGGGATGATGCCGGGCTTCCCTTCTGACGCCTTCCACCATCATTTTATAACCTGTCCCGCATCCTAGCCCGTCTCCAAATGGATGGTAAAATCCAGCTCATTTATTCACACTCATGAGCTTGCAGTTTCACAATGCCTTTCATGTGAAGCTGCAGAAGTTTGTAGAATTCATTAGGCATTGAGTGAAATTTTTTCGGCATTACATTGTCAGAGTAATGATTGGATAATTGGTTTCCATGCACATCTTTAGAGAAGGGCCAGAATCCATACACTGACACTTCCTCACACATTTCCAATGCTGCACTTAATATTATGAAACCAGTAGAAAGACGATGCTCTTTAACACCTTCGGCTTTCCAGAACTGACTGATAGTTTTCATGTATGATGGATTTGAGAATATTGCCTGCTGTTTTGTTCCAAAATCTTGCAGTGTGTAGGAGACTTTAAATGAAGGTGAAGTGGTGAACAAATAAGAAAATGCAGGCAGCAGAATAAATGCATCTTTATAGGCAGATACATAGTCCACAAAAGGTCTACTCCTGAAATTCAGATTTTTGTACCTGTAAAATAAACAAGATTGTTTATGTTTAGTCTCTGAAATTCAGGGATTTTATTAGGCTGCTGGTGTCACTTTCGCGGGAGACCAGTGGAACCCCTACGGAAATGGGAGCAACTGATTATATTGGGTCTCTTGTCATTTTTGGGAATTTCCAAGCAACCTTGCACGGAATGAACCTTCCACTCACCCGTTACAAGGCAAATAGAGTCATAGAGTCGTACAGCATAGAAACAGGCCCTTCGGCCCACCGCGTCCATGCCGACCATAATGCCTATCTATACTAATCCCACCTGCCTGCATTAATTCCATATCCCCCTATGCCTTGCTCATTCAAGTACCTGTCCAGATGCCTCTTAAATGTCGCTACTGTTCCTGCCTCTACCACCTCCTCAGGCAGCTCATTCCAGATACCCACTATTCTTTGTGTGAAAATTTTACCCCTTTGATCCCCTTTAAACCTCCCCCCTGACAAGCAACAGCCATGGCCAGAGTTGTCGTCGGGGTTGAGGCCGTGGTGGGGTTGTTTTTGGGGTGGGGTTGTTGTTGAGTCATGGCCGGGGTGGCGTGGAGCCTTGGTCATGGCCAGAATTGGGCCTGGGTGGGGTGAGATTGTGGCCAGGGCTATGGTGGGCTGGGGTTGGGTGGGGGGGGTGCAGGTTTCAAGGTTGTGCCAGATCAGGTCGGGATGTGATCATAACCAGGGACAGGGCAGGGAAGCGTGTGGTGGAGTCATAGTCAGGGTGGGGCAGGAATGAGTTGTGGTCATGGTCAAGCAGCATGAAATGGGGACATGGTTGAGTGGGACCGGTCGTACTGGATTTTCCCAGTTTTGGCTGTGGAAGCAGATCCATTGTAGCAATGGTGGCTTGTTCACCCGGGGTCAAACAGTAGGATTCAAGGTAGGCAAAAAAATTCATAGATCGACCTTGTTGCTCCCTGTGAAGTTGTAACAGTGCCCAGTTGGGTGAGGGGAGGTGGGGGGTGGTAGGATTGGACCTGAGCATTCTCCCCACATGTGGGCTGGTGGGTGTTGAATTTCCCAGGCTCCCGGGTCAGGCGGCTGCAAAGATACACCTGAAGTGGCCTTGGTGCCCACCTGCCCCTGTCCTAAACAAATAAGGTTGACCTCTCACTGACCCCACAAATTGCAGCAGGGTCACAGGTGGAGTGCACTGTCAGGACCGAGGCCTTGTGGAATATGAGGACGTTAATGCATTTGGCAATTTTAATCAGCAGTGATCCAAATGGTAAACATATGATGATATATCTTAATTTGCTTGTGAAGATTCACGCACAATACTATGGAAATATTCCTCTAAAATGCAGAACGAATGCTTCGGTCACAGAAATCAATGGTACTGATTTGTTAAGTCCGACTTTGTGAGTAATTGTCATCTTCAACTCCTCAATCTGACAATGTCACCCATTATAAAACCCACCCTATTTTCATCCCATTGCCTAGGGGAGCTCGGGCAGTACAAGCAGAGGGGACTGGAGAAGTTAGTTAGTTGACTCCATTTGATGATTTGGGAACAGACAGAGGAAACTCACTGTATATTTTGAATTTCAAAAGGTCCTTTATCCAGGGATTGTGCTCTCAGCCACTCAGGGGTGTATGACATTGTAAGGATATGGTTCAATAGCCTTTTCTGTCTTACCTGGGCAAGGGAATAATATGGGAGGTCACATGACATGCCCTGGCTGGGTGCAGAGCAAAATGTTTGTCAGACACAATTGCTTCAGCAAGGTGGCAGGTTTATAGATAAGGACAGTATCTGCCAACGGTGATGAGCAGGATTCAGCCACAGTCTTGGGACAAAGACTCTCTTTACACAGAGAGTAGTAGGGGCGTGGAACGCCCTGCCTGCAACAGTAGTAGACTCGCCAACTTTAAGGGCATTTAAGTGGTCATTGGATAGACATATGGATGAAAATGGAATAGTGTAGGTCAGATGGTTTCACAGGTCGGCACAACATCGAGGGCTGAAGGGCCTGTACTGCGCTGTAATGTTCTATGTTCTAAAGTTGCCGGTGTGCGATAGCTCAGCTGAAGGCCCAGCACAGAAGGTTCAGTGCCGGTCAGGCCATACCAATGGACTCTGTGATTGGGCAAGATATCCGAGGCACCAGGTTCAGGAGTGGCACATCTGTCAGGAATGGTTTCCATGCAGCCTGTGGAATCCTGCAGTCCAGAAGGACTGGCAGCTATGTGACATGCTTTGTGGGGATGTTCACTGATGATTGCATAATGTTCAGCACCATTCACGACTGCTCAGATACTGAAGCAGTCCGTGCAGAAAGGCAGCAAGGCCTGAATGGTATCCAGGCTTGGGCTGATAAGTGGCAAGTAACATTCGTGCCACACAAGTGCCAGGCAATGACCATCTCCAACAAGAGAGAAACTAACCATCTCCCCTTGACATTCAATGGCATTATGATTGCTGAATCCCCCTGGGGGTTACCATTGATCAGAAACTGAACTGGAGTAGCCATGATAATACTGTGGCTACAAGAGCAGGTCAGAGGCTAGGAATCCTGTGGGCAGTAACTCACCTCCTGACTCCCCAAAGCCTATCTACAAGACCCAAGTCAGGAGTGTTATGGAATACTCTCTACTTGCCTGGATGGGTACAGCTCCAACAACACTCAATAAGCTCGACACCATCTGGGACAAAACAGCCCGCTTGATTGATTGTAGGTGGGGTGCCATTCACTCCCTCCACCACCAACACACCGTGGCAGCAGTGTGTACCATCTACAAGATGCACTGCAGCAACGCACCAAGGCTCCTTCGACAGCACCTTCCAAGCCCACGACCTCTGCCACCTAGAATGACAGGAGCAGCAGATGCATGGGAACACCACCGCCTGCAAGTTCCTCTCCAAGCCACACACCATCCTGACTTGGAACTATATTGCTGTTCCTTCACTTTCACTGGCTCAACATCCTGGAACTCCCTTCCTAACAGCACTGTGGGTGTCCTACCCCACATGGACGGCAGTGGTTCAAGAAGGTGGCTCACCACCACCTTCTCAAGGGCAATTAGGGATGGGCAATAAATGCTGGCCTAGCCAGCGATGCCCACATCCCAGGAAAAAATAAAAAAACAAATTACAGGAAGTGATGCCAACAAACATGTGAACAGTTGGAGTCATGTTCATCACCTATTCACACATGTATGTTGAGAGCTCTCCTGTAAATTTGTTATTTCACAATAAAGAATCCAGTATTTAACTTCCATTCAGCACAAGATTATTTGGTACTGTATTACTGAAGAAAGCAATAGCACGACAGGAAACTCAACCATTTTGCTTGCCTTTGCTATTCATCAGCAAAATCAATTGTTAAGATGAATACTAAAAAAAGGGTACCACATACACGTACCACACTAGAAAAGATGAGAACATGTAGCCAACCAGAGATAGATGACCCTGAATATACCTCTGTGCTCTCTTCCGGACACAGCAATCAGCTACGTGTGACTGTCAACATTGGCTGCTCGGAAGTAGATGTTTTCATAGATACGGGGACATCGCTCAATCACATGGGATATAAAACTTTCAACAATCATCAGGACTGCCCCATCCTTTGCAAACCAGGGAATATAAAAAAAAACTTCCTCTACAACAGTATCAAACACTGAAAGTTCTTGGGACTTTTGAAACACCAGTCATATTCAAAGACTCCAGAATGTTTTGGGGCCACTGCTGTTTGTCATTTTTATAAATGACCTGGATGAAGGTGTAGAAGGGTGGGTTAGTAAATTTGCGGATGACACGAAGGTCGGTGGAGTTGTGGATAGTGTCGAAGGGTGTTGTAGGGTACAGAGGGACATAGATAGGCTGAAGAGCTGGGCTGAGAGATGGCAAATGGAGTTTAATGCGGAGAAGTGTGAGGTGATTCACTTTGGAAGGAGTAACAGCAATGCAGAGTACTGGGCTAATGGGAAGATTCTTGGTAGTGTAGATGAGCAGAGAGATCTTGGTGTCCAGGTACATAAATCCCTGAAAGTTGCTACCCAGGTTAATAGGGCTGTTAAGAAGGCATATGGTGTGTTAGCTTTTATTAGTAGGGGGATCGAGTTTCGGAGCCACGAGGTCATGATGCAGCTGTACAAAACTCTGGTGAGGCCGCACCTTGAGTATTGCGTGCAGTTCTGGTCACCGCATTATAGGAAGGATGTGGAAGCTTTGGAAAGGGTGCAGAGGAGATTTACTAGGATGTTGCCTGGTATGGAAGGAAGGTCTTACGAGGAAAGGCTGAGGGACTTGGGGTTGTTTTCGTTAGAGAGAAGGAGGAGGAGAGGTGACTTAATAGAGACATACAAGATAATCAGAGGGTTAGATAGGGTGGATAGTGAGAGTCTTTTTCCTCGGATGATGATGGCAAACACGAGGGGACATAGCTTTAAGTTGAGGGGTGAAAGATATAGGACAGATGTCAGAGGTAGTTTCTTTACGCAGAGAGTAGTAGGGGCGTGGAACGCCCTGCCTGCAACAGTAGTAGACTCGCCAACTTTAAGGGCATTTAAGTGGTCATTGGATAGACATATGGATGAAAATGGAATAGTGTAGGTCAGATGATCGGCGCAACATCGAGGGCCGAAGGGCCTGTACTGCGCTGTAATGTTCTAATTCTAATTCTAATTCTAATGAATGCTGTATTCTGTGCAATATCTGGAGAAACTGACACGCTCAGTTTCAACACAGCAACATATTGACGCATGATTGCAGTCACATACGAATATACGAATTAGGAGCAGGAGTAGGCCACTTGTCCACTTGAGCCTGCTCCACCATTCAATAAGATCATGGCTGATCTGATTGTAACCTCAACTCCACATTCATGCCTACCCCCAATAACCTTCCACCCCCTTGCTTAGCAAGAATCTATCAACCTCTGCCTTAATAATATTCAAATACTCTGCTTCCATCACCTTTTGAGGAAGAGAGTTCCAAAGGCTCATGACCCTCAGAGAAAAAAAATTCTCCTCATCTCTGTCTTAAATGGGTGACCCCTTATTTTTAAACAGTGACCCCTAGTGCTAGATTCTCCCACAAGAGGAAACATCCTTTCCACAACCATCCTGTCAAGACCCTGCAGGATCTTATATGTTTCAATCAAATAGCCTCTTACTCTTCTAAACTCCAGTGGATACAAGCCTAGCCTGTCCAGCCTTTCCTCATAAGACAATCTGCCCATTCCAGGTATTAGTCTAGTAAACCTTCTCTGAACTGCTTACAACACACTTACATCCTTCCTTAAATAAGGAGACCAATACTGTACACAGTACCCCAGATATGGTCTCACCAATGCCCTGTATAACTGAAGCATATCATCCCTACTTTGTATTTAAATAACCTCGCAATAAATAATAACATTCTATTAGCTTTTGTAATGACTTACTGTACCTGCAAATGAACCTTTTGTGATTCATGCACTAGGACACCCAGATCCCTCTGCATTTCAGAGCTCTGCAATCTCTCACCATTTAGATAATATGCTTCTTTTTTAGTCTTCCTGCCAAAGTCGATAATTTCACATTTTCCCACATTATACTCTATTTGCCGCATCTTTGCTCACTCGCTTCACCTATCTATATCCCTTTTTAGCCCTCTTATGTCCTCTTCACAACTCATTTTCCTATCTTTGCATCATCAGCAAATTTAACAACCATACCTTCGGTTCCTTCATCCAAGTCATTCATATAAACTGTAAAATGTTGAGGCCCCTGTACAGATCCCTGTGGCACACCACTTGTTACATCTTGCCAACAGAAAATGACCCATTTATGCCTACTCTCTGTCTCCTGTTAGCAATCCAATATTCTATCCATGCCGATATGTTACCCCCTATACCATGAGCTTTTATTTTTCACAATAACCCTCAGTGCGGCACCTTATCAAATGCCTTCTGGAAATGAAACTACAATACATCCATCGGTTCCCCTTTATGTACAGCACATGTAACTCCCTCAAAGAACTCCAATAAATTGGTTAAACATGATTTTCCTTTCACAAAACCACGTTGACTCTGCCTGCTTACCTTGAATTTTTCTAAATGCCCTGCTATAACACCTTTAATAATAGCTTCTAACATTTTCCCTCTAACAGATGTTAAGCTAACTGGCCTGTAGTTTCCTGCTTTCTGTCTCCCTCCCTTTTTGAATAAAGGAGTTACATTCACTATTTTCCAATCTAATGGAACCTTCCCTGAATCTAGGGAATTTTGGAAAATTGAAACCCATGCATCAATATCTCAGTAGCTACTTCTATTAAGACCCTAGGATGAAGTGCATCAGGACCCGGGAACCTGTCAGCTCGCAGCTCCAGCTATTTGCTCAGTACTATTTCCCTGGTGATTGTAATTTTCCTGAGTTCCTCCCTCCCTTCTATTTCCTGATTTACAGCTATTTCTGGCATGTTCCTTGTATCCTCTATAGTGAAGACTGATGCAAAATACATGTTCAATTCATCTACTATCTCCCTATTTTCCATGATTAATTCCCCAGACTCACTTTCTATAGGGCCAACGCTCACTTTTTTACCTCTTTTCTTACTTAAATATCTATAGAAATGTTTACTATCTGTCTTTATATTTCTAGCTAACGTTCTTTCGTACTCTAATTTTTTCCTCCTTATTAATCTTTTAGTCATTTTTGCTTTCTGTTTTTTTATATTCTGTCCAATCTTCTGGCCTGCCACCCATCTTTGCGCAATTAAGTGTTTTTTTCTTTTAGTTTGATACTATCCAAAAACTATCTTTAATTTTTTTAGTTAACCATGGATAGTGAGTCTTCCCTTTGGAATTTTTCTTTCTCATTGGAATATATCTATTCGGTGTATTCTGAAATATCCCCTTAAACGTCTGCCACTGCACCTCTATTGACATATCCTTAACCTAATGTACTGGTTCACTTTAGCTAGCTCAGCTTTCATGCCCTCAAACTTGCCCTTATTTAAGTTTAAAATACCAACATTTGACCCACTCTTCTCTGCCTCAAACTGAATGCAAAATTCAATCATATTATGATCACTGTTGCCTAGGGGTGCCTTCACTATGAGGTCATTAACTAATCCAATCATGTTGCAGAATATCAGGTCTAGTCTAGCCTGCTCTCTGGTTGGCTGCAGAACATGCTTTTCTAAGAAACTATCCCTGAAAACATTCTATGAACTCCTCATCGAGGTTACCTTTGCCCAACTGATTTTTCCAGTCTATATGTAGATTAAAATCCCCATAATTATCGCCGTACCTTTCTTACAAGCTCTCATTATTATTTCCTTTATTCCCTGTCCTACCGTGTTTTACTCTTAGGGGGCCTGTATACCACTCCCACAAGTGACTTCTTGCCTATATAATTTTTCATCTTTTTCCAAGCCGCTTCTACATCCTGGTTTCCTGAACTTAGGTCATCCCTCTCTGTTGTGCTAATACCATCATGAATTAACAGAGCCACCCCTCCACCTTTTCCTCACTTCCTGTCCTTCCTAAATATTATCTACCCTTCCATATTCAGGTCCTAATCTATGTCATCCTGCATTCATGTCTCTGTAATGGCTATCAGAACGCACTTATTTATTTCTATTTGCAATGTCAGATCATCTGTTTTATTTTAAATGCCACGTGCATTCAGATACAGTTTTGTCCTTTTATTATCTTTGTAATCTCTAGCCTTATCTGCTAATTTACACTTAGATTTGTACTCTCTGTCCCTTCCTGTCATGGTCTGTTTGTCATTTCCCATATTAATACCTTTCTCTCTTGCCTTATATCTACTCTTTGATTTACCACATCTTCCCAGATTTGATCCCTTGCCCACACTATTTGGTTTAAAACACTCTTTAGTTTGCTAGTTATGCAGTTCGGTAGAACATTAGCCCCAGCAAAACAGAGGTGAAGACCATCCCAACACAGCCCCCACTTTTCACAGCACTGGTGACAGTGTCCCATGAACTGGAACCCACTTCTACCACACCAGTCTTTGAGCCGTACATTCATTTCTCTAATCTTATTTGCCCTATTCCGATTTGCACATGGCTCAGGTAATAATCCAGAGATTATTACTTTGAGGTTCTGCTCCTTAATTTGGTGCCTAGTTCCTCATACGGACAATGCAGAGCCTCTTTCCTTGCCCTGCCTATGTTGTTAGTACCTACATGGATTATGACGACTAGATCCTCCCCCTCCCATTTTATGTTCCTCTCCAGTCCAGGGCAGATGCCCCAAACCCTGGCACCGTGCAGGCAACACCACCTCTGGACTCTTGCCCTTTGCTGCAGAGAACAGTATCAATCCCCCTCACAATAATGTCCCCAACTACCACTACTTTCTTTTTCACTCCCTTGGCTTGAATGTCTTCCTGTACCATGGTGTCATGGCCAGTCTGCTCATCCACCCTGAAGATCTCACTCTCTTCCACACAGGTTGCACCCCTTGGGGGAGGCTGTGGCACAGTGGTAATCCAAAGCCCAGGCTTAATGCTCTGGGGACATGGGTTCGAATCCCACCATGGCAGATGGTGAAGTTCAAATTCAATTAATAAATCTGGAATTAAAAAGCTAGTCTCGTGATGACCATGAAACCATTGTCGATTGTTGTAAAAACACATCTGGTTCACTAATGTCCTTTAGTTAAGGAAATCTGCCTTCCTTACCTGGTCTGGCCTACGTGACTCCAGAACCACAGCAATTTGGTTGACTCTTAAAATGCTCTGAAATGGCCAAGAAAGCCACTCAGTTCAAGGGCAATAAGAGATGGACAATAAATGCTGTCCTTAGCCAGTGACGCCCACATCACACAAATGAATTTTTAAAAACCTGTTTGATAATTGCAAAGGCTGAGGCTCCTCCACTACTGTCCATTCGGTCCCTTTATCTGCCAAACTCACAGTCACACCCTCCTGTCCCTCACTGCTGGCCAAAACAGACAACCCTATTCTAAGGGGAGTGACCGTCTTCTGGTATAAAGTGTCCAGGAATCCTCCAGACGGCGGTTCATTTGCATCCCTTAGGCGGGCCACGCCCCCGATCACATGGAGAGGGCAGGCTGTCCATCACCAGCAATGGCATCACTGCCAATGCGCTGAGGCTGACACCATTTTTAAAGGGCTATCAGCTCGACTGGCTAATTTAAATATCTAAAGGTAACTTGAATTAAAATAAATAATTGCATCTCTTTTGCCCCTCTCCTACCTGCCTAACAATTAAATTAATTATTTACCCTTTCCTCCGCATAAACTTTCAACTCCAACCCTTCCCACCATGCCCTATACCCATGATGTTAATGCGACTCCATTCTCCACCCCCGCCCACCCCTGCCGTACTGATAAACTTACCTTCGCCCCCTCCCAGCCAGTGTTATGCCTCGTTTCCCCAGCCGGGGACCCAAAGGCCGCAGAAGTGCCAGCCACTGGGCCGAAGAACGCAGCAGAACATCAGGCAGCAACGTGAGCTTAATTGAATCAATCATTTTAAAATTTAAATATTCAATTGGGGTCTTCTGACCGAGTAGCGGGGGCGGGGAGGGGGCGCTGCCATGAGGCCTTGCCATCGCTGGTAATATTGGGCTGGGTCCTGCCGGCGTCCGGGTGCGTGGGCACCACCCCCCACCCAACTACGAAACCTGACATCGGGAGGGAGGATGGAGGGGGCGTCGGTAATATCCAGCCCTCTCTCTATGTGCTATGCTGCTCCCGGACTTCCCCCACTGTTTATAAACTGTCTCTCTCTTCTGATGTGCACATTCTCAGTTCCTATATGTACCATCAACATTCTTGAACTGTATGCTGACCACTGTATCGGCAAACTGAAGGCTGCTAGCTGCAAGATGCACGTAGATCCTAAGGTATGTCCAATGGTGCGTCAACTTGGACAAATGCCGTTCCATATCAGAAAGCTGGTAGAGAAGGAATTTCAGTACTTGCTTGACCGCGACGTCATTGAGAATGTTAGTGATGAATTCACCCATATAAGTTGTCAAGAAGCGCAAGAGCGAGAATAAGATTAGAATCTGTCGATATGCAGTCACCAAAGCAAGCAATACAAGAAAGACATTTGATAGCAATTGATAATATCATAAAGAAAGTGAATGGTGCCAAACATTTTGCTGAACTTCACTTCAACACAGGCTACCATCAAGCTTGCAGAAAATCGAGATATCTTACAGTGTTCTCCACTCACAACAGCTCAACTTTGGAGTCAACTCAACTGCTGAGGCATTTCAGGACATAATTCAGTCTCCAGTACAAGGACTTGATGGTATGCTGAATAATAGCGATGACATTCTCATCTACAGTCGCATGGATAATGAACTCAAGACACATACACATGCATACCTGCAACGTCTTAGAGAATAAAACCTCACCCTGAACAAAGACAAGTGCCTGTTCAATGAAGATAGAATCGAATTCTTTGGTCGTGTATTCAGCAGTGAAGGAGTATCATCTGATCCATGGAAAGTTGAAGCCCTTGCAAATGCTGCACATCCTACAAACACGCAGAAAGTCTGGAATCTGCTTTGGTTCATCACACACTGTAGCTGTTTTATTCCTGATCTCACTACACTGTCTGCCCCCCATACGCGATCTGACAATAGAGACCACCGAGTGGGAGTGGACTAAAGCTCACACTTTGCACACCAGATCAAACGACGGTTGTCAACAAGTTGCACAAATGCCTACCTTGATCCCGAGAAAACCATGCAGCTAGTTGTGGATGCGAGCCGATTGGCAGAAAGACAAAGCAGGTCACCCATCAATCATCACGATGGCAAGCAGATCGTTATCACCCATCGAACAACGATAATTGTAACAGAGAGAGAAGCACTCTCTATTACATGGAGCATCCTACACTTTCATCTCTACTTGTATGGAAGCAAGTTTGAGGCGATAACCGATCATAGGCCATGAGTGAGCCTGTTCAACATTCGCATAGCAAGACACCAACTCGAATAGAGCTCCTCAAACTACAAGAGTACAAGTTCCGTGTTAAGTATCAGCCAGTCAAGCTTAACCCAGCAGACTACCTATTGTGCCATCCTTTGCTGACAATCAGTCCTACAAGCCGTGAAGAACAGACTGCCAAACAACATCTTAACTATGCGAGGGTAAACGTGGTGCCAAAGTCGCTAAAATTAACTGATATCAAAGTGGCAACAAAACAAGATGATGCTTTGCAGTTCTGTATGACAGCTATGGAATCGCAGAACTGGAAAGACATGATTGAGAAAGCGTCAACAAATGAAATTGCCTGCATGCTACAAGGTCTTCACAATGGTTGAAATGAAAACACAGTTGCAACCACTTCCAAACTCATGTAACTTGGCAACTGCATTGTCATTCTGCAGTCATTGAATGTGCTGTAGAAGTAGCACATGAGGGTCACCAGTGAATTGTCAAAACCAAACAACTTATTCAGTAAAATATATGGTTCCCGGGAATTGGCCATATGGTGGAGCACAAAATTAATGTTTGCCATGTCAGGCGACCATAATAGCAAATCTTCGTGAGCTGCTCAACATATCTGAGCTACCTGCAGGCCCATGGACTGAAGTTAGCTTAGACTTCACAGACTTGTCCACTGATGAGCACTTGCTTATTATCACTGACGAATACAGCAGATTCCCAGTTGTTGAAATAGTTACTTATCCTCAACGAAAGCAGTCGTCCCAAAGCTTGACCAGAATTTCACTTTCTTTAGAATCCCTCAAGCAGTGAGAAGCGACAATGGACACCCATTCAACAGCAATGAATTCAGTAAATTCATGAATTACCTTGACTTCCCTCACCGAAAGATCACACCCTGTTGGCCAAGAGCTAATGGAGAAGTTGAGCGATTCATGCGTACCTTGAAATAAAAGTGATCCGTACAGCGACTGCTGAGAGTAAGACATGGAAGCAGGAGTTTTCTTCACAATTACAGAGCGACCGCTCCCTCGACCACTTATAAACCTCCAATTATGCTCATCTTCACACATCCTATGTACAAACATCTTTCTAAGCTACCCCGCAAAGCTAACGATCAACATGTACGCGAGCGTGATCAAGGACAGAAGGATCACATGAAAGCCAATGCAGAGCGAAACATGAAATTCAGAACTACACCACTAAAGCTAGGAGACAAAGTGCTTGTAAAATGTTAAAATAAAAGCAAAATACTGCAGATGCTGAAAATCTGAAACACAAACAAGAAATGCTGGAAATACTCAGCAGGTCTGGCAGCATCTGTGGAGAGAGAAGCAGAGTTAACGTTTCAGGTCAGTGACCCTTCATCAGAACCAGCAAGTAGTGGTCTTGGGGAGCACAGAGGAAGGGAAATGGAGTTCAGGGTCGGGAGATGGCGTAAGGCCACAGCAGCCAATTTTCTCCCATTTACCCTCACTGTCCAACTGGATGTCATGTTGGATGATGGAAGATAATGCAACCCATTAACTTCTTGCTGGGTTCTAGTTGTAAAAGTAATGATTTCTTTCTAGTTCATTGAGGATACTGCCATTTGTGCTCTGCGATGCCAGTTCTGATGAAGGGTCACTGACCTGAAATATTAACTCTGCTTCTCTCTCCACAGATGCTGCCAGACCTGCTGAGAACTTCCAGCACTTCTTGTTTGTGCTTGTAAAATGTGATGGATATGTTGGAAAGCAAACAACCCCCTATAAAATCTGGCAATTTGTTTAGACCAACCCTAAAGGATCACTGATCACTGCTAAGCATGGTTCATGAATCATCATACGAAACGTGTCATTCTTCAAAGTGTTGCAAACACCATCCACAAGCGTTGTGTCTGATCCAGACATCGACACTTCAGATGAAGCGCATGGAGTTAAATGACACAACACCTGATGTCACACATTGATATTCTATTCATGACTGGAAACGTCCAACATACTTAAACTATTATGTTACAAACTGAAGTAATGTTCAAACAGGACAATGTAAGCAAACTATTGAAACTCACATGCACCAAGAAGGGGAGTGATGTAGTGTATTCAGCCACTGAATTAACAGCTGGGTAGACTGGAACCCACCAAAGGTGGATTCTTTATGTTGTGCATCATTCATTGGACCAGGAGAAGGCTTTTGACAGGATATCGCACACCTACATGATGGACGTGCTTTCCAAAATGGGGTTTGGGGAGGGAATCTGCAATTGGATCCAACTGCTCTACACAAACATCAGTAGCGCAGTGTCAATCAACGGGTGGGAATCTGAAAGTTTCCCGATCAAATCTGGAGTCAGACAGGGCTGTCCGCTGTCCCCGGTCTTGTTTGTTTGCTGTATTGAACCCTTTGCTGAGTCTATTAGGAAGGATGCGAGCATGAGAGGGGTGACAATCCCAGGCAGCGGAGGCACTCAGGTCAAAACCTCCCTGTACATGGATGACGTCGCCGTCTTCTGCTCGGATCCGCTGTCCGTGCGCAGACTGATGAGCATCTGCGACCAGTTCGAACTGGCCTCGGGAGCCAAAGTTAACCACGGCAAGAGCGAGGCCATGTTCTTTGGCAACTGGGCTGACCGATCCTTTGTCCCCTTCACCGCCAGGTCAGATTACCTGAAGGTGCTGGGGATATGGTTCGGAAGGGCCGGGGCGTGCACCAAAACATGGGAGGAGCGAGTAGCCAAGGTACGACAAAAGTTGGGCATGTGGGGGCAGCGATCTCTCTCCATTGTGGGTAAGAACCTGGTCATCAGGTGCGAGGCGCTCACGTTGTTGCTCTACGTGGCGCAGGTCTGGCCCATACCCCACTCCTGCGCCGTGGCAGTCACCCGAGCCATTTTCCGCTTCGTCTGGGGATCTAAAATGGACCGGGTCCGGAGGGACACGATATTCAAATCTCTGGACATGGGCGGGAAAAATGTACCCAACGTGGCCCTCATCCTGATGACCACCTTCGTGTGCGGCTGCATCAAGCTATGTGTAGATCCCCAGTACGCAAACTCCAAGTGTCACTACGTGCTGAGGTTCTATCTGTCCCCGGTGTTGCGAAGGATGGGCCTGGTCACATTGCCGCGGAACGCTCCGTGCAGTTGGGCGGCGCCGTACCACCTATCCTTCGTGGAGCAGTTTCTGCGGAAAAACACCTTTGACCACCGGTCCATCAGGCAGTGGTCTGCACGGAATGTCCTCAAGGCCCTACGGGAAAAGGAAACGGTGGATCCTGTCAGATGGTTCCCCGAGCAGACCGTCAAAGTCATTTGGCGGAATGCCTCATCACCAGAACTTTCAAACAAGCACCAAGACGTAGCTTGGCTGGTGGTGAGAAGGGCCCTCCCCGTCAGATCCTTCATGCACAGCCGAAGTCTCGCCCCCTCCGCACAGTGCCCCCGCGTTGGCTGTGGTGGGGAAGAGACGGTCGCCCACCTCCTCCTGGAATGTGCCTTTGCAAAGCAGGTGTGGAAAGAGATGCAGTGGTTTTTGTCAAGGTTCATCCCAAGCAGCTCTGTAACACAGGAGTCTGTGCTCTACGGGCTGTTCCCAGGGACGCACACCGAGACAAACATCAACTGCTGCTGGAGAACTATCAATTCGGTGAAAGACGCCCTTTGGTCTGCCCGAAACTTGCTGGTCTTCCAGCGCAAAGTGTTGTCCACCACCGAATGTTGCAGACTGGCACATTCCAAGGTCCAGGACTACGTGCTGAGGGACGCACTAAAGCTTGGGGCAGCCGCAGCAAAGGCTCAATGGGGAAAGACCACAGTGTAAGGTTCCCCCACCAAGCTGGACTGAGGGGCTGGAACCATGGGAAGCCCCTCGAACTGTATCGTTAATATTCTCAATTGCTGTAAATGTAAAACTGTAATTGACATGACAATTGTGAAACGGAAGGGTTGGGAAGAAACTCATGACATTATTGAAAGAAACTGATCTCTTTTGCAATGTTTGTATTTTTTCGTGCTGTTTGGAAACTGTTTGGCAATGTAATTTTTACAGATTTTTATGAATAAAGTATATTTTGGAAAAAAAAAATCATTCATTTAGCATTCATTTGATATGTAGTGTATTGTTCATTTGAAGCCACCATACATGCACGTGCAGTGTGCCACTAAAGGGAGTTGATAATGACGGTTCTGTTTACAGCAACAATCCAGAAGATGGTACTGTGTGTTTCTTCCATAGATTTACAACAGCAGATCTACAATATGAGACTTTACACTTTACTCCGGGGGATTAGTCATTCAGGAAACTTTTGATGTTGGGATTAAAACCATGGATCCCATGTTGAAAACCAAAATCTGATGATTACTGGACCACATACGTCTGCCAAGCATCGCAGAGCACAAATGACAGTATCCTCAATGAACTAGAGAGATCTCATTACCTTGACAACTAGTACCCAGCAAGAAGTTAATAGGTTGCATTATCTTCCATCATCCAACATGACATCCAGTTGGACAGTGGGGGTAAATAGGGGAAAATTGGCTGGTGTGGCCTTACGCCATCTCCCTACCCTGAACTCCATTTCCCTTCCTCTGTGCTCCCCAAGACCATTGCCAGCTGTCCTTCCCCCTCTCAATGTATGAAAGTGCCACCAGGGAGGCAGGGTCCAGGTTCCTGGCATATTTCTGTCCATCCTTCCCTCTTACTGCTACTCCTGAGAGTGCCAGCTGAAAGGTGATGATACACCTGGTTTAGCAGCAGGAAGGCCTTACATTTTATAAAAAGGAGAAAGATGGCCAAGTAGAGACCTCCTCTCCCTCCAGTGCAGTTCCCATCACTAACCTTTCTAAGCCTCATTCCTCTGCCCCTTTAGTGTCCCTTTCCACCTCTTCAAATGCTGCAGAAGCAGTACCCCAGTAGCACTGCCACCTTCTCCTCTTTAGCACTGGCAGAATTCCTCTTGGAGGTAGGAACCCTGCCATGAGTTCGTCTTACATGGCAGACAAACTACAAATCAAGTAAGCTCCATAAAAGAAAATCCTGCCTAATACCTTCAGGGGCAAAGGATGAAGAGAACATAGGAAAAGGAAAATGACAGAGAGGAATTATTTCAGTGGTTAGCTTATGCTCACCTCTTCTCACACAGACCTTCTTCTTCCCATTTTTGCTCTCTTCTACTTTTAATTAGTTACTAAATGCAAATAGATAATTACCTTTGTATAATGACACTTTGATTATAAAGATGATGTGGGAGCTAAAACAGATCTTGTGACATCCAATCCATGATTGGGGCAAGATTACATCTGGAAATAAATTCGTAACAAATTATATCACCTTTTTAAACTAATAATACATAACATAAAATATCACCACCTTGACAGTACACACTCATGCAAGGCAATAAACGAACAGAACAAATTCAGAAATATTCCTTGTTCATCAGACCAGTAAAGATAATTCATGTAAATTAGTATTAAAATGATTCTCCAATAAATCAACATTGTTCAATAATGAAATCATTATTCACATCAACCCATCAGTTTAATCCTTAGATTGCCAGCAGGTACAGGGAAATTCAAGTCTTTGATTGGTTGTTTCCAGCCTGTAGCGTCATTTCCAGAGGCAGCAGACGCTGTTGCCAGCGTTGCATAACCTGCCTCCACCACATGATTGGGGGAGGAGGACTCCCCTGCATATGGAAATGAGCTGCTGTGCACAAGATCACAGCGGCATGGAGTGGGCTGCCATTTTGTTCTCCCATTGCCGCTCCCGGCAACAGGAGAATAAAATTCAGCCCCTATCTCTATAATCCCTTCCAGTCACACAACCCTCTCAGATATCTGCGCTCATCTAATTCTGGCCTCTTGAGCATCCCTGATTTTAATTGCTCCACCATAGGGGGCTGTCATTTAAGCTGCAAGTTCTGGAATTCCCTTCCTAAACATTCCTGCCTCTCTACTTCTCTTTCCTTGTTTAAGATGCTCTTTAAATCTACTTCCTTGGCTAAACTGTTGACGATCAGCTCTAACATTACTTTAAATGGTTTGGTATCTAATTTTGCTTTATAATGCTCCAGTGAAGCGCCTTGGGGTGTTTTATTATGTTAAATCTGCTATAGAAATAAAAGTTGGTTTTGTTGTTTTAACAAACCTTCAATCCTCAGGATCAACTTCCATCTAAGGATGTTTCGCTGATGATATGCAGAGCCTATTTCCTCTCTGACTTCCCTTAGTACGTTAGAATGCATCCTCAATTCGTATTTCTGTCATCCCTTCATTCTCCGAAAGAAGAGTTCCTTGTTCATATATAAATTGGCAATAGCTTTTCTTTAACTATCCTTTTATTTATTTTTGTTTGTAAAATCCTTTACTATTTTCCCTTGATATTATCTGTCAGTCTTTCTTCATACTTTCTCTTTGCTTTTCTAATCATTTTGTTTGCTTCTCCTCTGTAGTTTCCACATTTGGATTGCTTTTATTTTGCATTATTGGCCCTTTTGTCTCCTTTTAGTGTCTCATTTTAATTTTTGTATTCATTCAGGGAACTCCCACTTTTACCTCTTGTCTGAATATGTCTAGTCAGGATCCTAATCATTTACTGTAGGAACATTGTTTATGCGCTGTCTTATCAGCAATATTTTCTTTTCAATTGGCATTTTCAAGTACCTTTATATTTCAATGTTACCAACCTTTTCCAGTTATACATCAAACCTAATTACACTAATGTCATTGTTTCCTGGTTGCGCCCCTGCTCTTACATTACCTATTATCATTGATGTTGTGGCCAAAATCAGGCTCGTGGTCAGAGTGACGACTCTGATATAAATGAGAACCACTCTCTTTCATCAATACTCTATTTATATTTTGACTCTGAGTAAACCAGCCGTTCACTGAAGAAATACTGGACGATATAAATACCTCTGGCCAGCAGTTAAAAGGATTGTTGCAATAACATCACCTTACGTAGTGAAAATTGAAAAAAAAGATTTAACCTGCATTCTGGTCATAACCCTCACATTCATTAGCAGCAACAAACACAGACCTGATCCTGCAGCTGTTTTGATTCTTACCTGAACACAAAGTCAGCCTGATTTATTTCCACTCCACAGCTGCTGTGAGTTAGAACTCCTGCATTTCCGACAACAGAGCAGTGTTTAAATACACAATCTTTTAAAGGGTTTGTCTGAAAAAATAAAAAATTAGCAGCATTATTGCAATTCAGAAGTTCCTTT
Source organism: Heterodontus francisci (assembly GCF_036365525.1). NCBI lineage: Eukaryota > Metazoa > Chordata > Chondrichthyes > Heterodontiformes > Heterodontidae > Heterodontus > Heterodontus francisci. The sequence goes on along the minus strand of NC_090372.1, from coordinate 163,556,391 downwards.
AATTATACAGAAAATGAAGTATGTTTAGATAAAGAGAAACTCAATATGGAGAAGAACCAAAATGATTTTATACTGCTAGGTTACAAAGCTCAGTCTGGAGTCAGAAAGAAAATTTAGCAGAACAAAGAATTTAATCTTATACCTCACAGATTATGATTCAACTAATGAGATCGATGGATCCCATACAGTGGAAATTAAAAATTGATGAATTGAAGGAAATTGAGACACTCTTGCCTCTGATGGCGGGAGGAGGGGGCAGAAAGGAGTTGTTTAAAACAGTGAGAGACCATTTTTTTTTGGTGAGAAGAAAGAGCTCTTTGTAGAGCTGTTGTGCTATGCTGTGCTGCTCACTTCTATATGGAGGGAATGCAAATGATGTGGCAAAGCTTAGTTATATATCGGAAAATTCTCATTGGAAAATAAGTCTGGAACTGAGTAGAATCTTCTTGGATAGAGGTGGGTCAAATGCTATAAATGGACTGGATTTAGTGCAGCCATTGAGGGTGGGATTGCTGGCGGGGTGGGGGACTGGTTTGGGTGAGGAGGGGCGGGTGGTGGAGCCGGAGAATTGCAACCAGCCCGGAAATCCAGCGTTGTTCCTTCGGTTCCGGATTTTGTCAATGCTGGGAAAACACAATGGCGACACTCGCGCCGCAATGCGATAGGAACCTCTTTTAAATTACTAAGATGCTGATTTAAATGTATTTTAATATCATTCAAAGCAATTTTATGTCCGAAGGCCGATTCTGTGAATGATGGGTGACACTGACATGCCTCCGGTTTCACGACCAGTGAACCCTGTAGCACAAAGATGAGAGGGAATATTGAAACAACGGCTAGGCAGTCTTGAGCACTGCAGCCTAGAGGAAGGTTGGGGTGGGGTGGGGGGGGCGGTGGTGGTGTTTGGAGGCCATTGGGTTAGCACTTTGCTGGAGGGCTCTGTAAAGGGTTCTGGGGTTGCTGGAGGCACTGTGAAGGAGTCCAGGGTAGAGGGGGCTCTGTAAAGGAGTGGAATTTGTGGTGGGGGGGGGGTCAGTATGGGGTATGAAAACAGCTGTGTGGTAAGTCTGTGTAATCATATTGCTGGAACAGAAGTTGTGCCATCATTTACGCAGGGATCTGAGGTTCATGAGCAACCATGCCGACACAATATGCACATCCTCATGTACCAAAGCAGGAGGTCAAACGGATTGAGCTACGTGTGATGGAGGTAACAGAGAACCTCACAACGACTCATTTGCAGCCATTCTGGTGTCCATGAACAGAGAGTGAAATAAAGTCTCACCTTAATTCCTGAGCTCTGTTGTGTCCTTTCCATTTGTGGTCTATGTCTTCCGTGCAGATGGGCAATGTGCGCTAGTGCCCATGGGAGACCATTTGTGAATGAAGGCCCTCATCTGTTTCGCATGTTAATGAGGGCTGTGTTCACATTGGCAGAGCCCTAAGGGGGAAGGGGGAAGTCTATATCTCACAATTAAGGAATGATGGTACATGGCTTCCAAACAACAAAACCTAAAGACTTCAACAAAACATCCTTTAATTATTTAACACAAAAGGTATAATCTAGACCCATGAAACCCAAAGTGTTACTTCTTATGCTCTTTTTAATCCATTTGCAGCTGCACCTATGTGATGTATTCCCGGCAGCTACCCCTTGGTCTGTGATGATTTTGGTGAGAATCCTCTGGCTGCCTGAGGCCTGAAAGACCATAATGCCTGGGAGTGTCCTGGACTGATGCAGGACTCTCAAGCGTTGGAGCTGGACTCACTGGCGGAGGTGCTGAGGAGCTTGATGCCAGACTCAGAGCGCACTGAGAGCAGCCTTCAGATGTGGCGGTCAGCCTCTCCATCTCCCTTTGAAGGCTCCCTTGAGCCTCCCTGCTCACCAGAGAAGGACCGGGAGCATAAGAATCACCTGGGCACCCATGCCTTCTCTCGCATTGCCACTGCTGCGTCAAGTCCATTTTAAAAAATTCTTTCATTGGATGTTCGCGTCGCTGGATAGGCCAGCATTTATTGTCCATCCCTAATTGCCCTTGAGAAGGTGGTGCTGAGACACCTTCTTGAACTGCTGCAGTCCATGGGGTGTAGGTACACCCACAGGGCTGTTAGGAAGGGAGTTCCAGGATTTTGACTTAGCAAAAATGAAGGATATAGTTCCAAGTCAGGATGGTGTGTGGCTTGGAGGGGAACTTGCAGGTGGTGGTGTTCCCCTGCAAACCGCTGCCCTTGTCTTTCTAGCTGGTAGAGGTCATGGATTTGGAAGGTGCTGTCCAAGGAGCTTTGGTGAGTTGTTGCAGTGTATCTTGTAGATGGTAGACACTGCAGCCACTATGCGTCAGTGGTGGAGGAAGTGAATGTTGAAGGTGATGGATGGGGTGCCAATCAAGCGGGCTGCGTTGTCCTGGATGGTGTTGAGCATCTTGAGTGTTGTTGGAGCTACACCCATCCAGGCAAGTGGACGCTATTCTATCACACTCCTGACTTGTGCCTTGTAGATGATGGACAGGCACTGGGGAGACAGGAAGTGAGTTACTCGCTGCAGAATTCCTTGCCTCTGACCTGCTCTTGTAGCCACAGTATTTATATGGCTGGTCCAGTCAGTTTCTGGTCAATGATAACCACCAGGATATTGATAGTGGGGGATTCAGTGATGGTAATGCCATTGAACATGAAGGAGAGATAGTTAAATTGTCTCATTTGAGATGTGGTACGACTGAGGCGGGAGGAATGCACTGTCTTTTTTACTCCCACTTCTCCGCAGGTCACAACATATGTTTTAAAAATGTTCACCCAGTTAACAATTCTGTCAATCATATGCTCTACTCTTTATCCCAGAAGAAAATACACCAACCAGGTTTCTTTAATAAACAACATCATCAGTTTATCATCAAACAAGACTTATCCAGTAATGAAGCAAAGCATTCGCACACAGACTGAAATATAAGTCCATTATCAAAGATTTTATAGCAGAGCACTTGGAGAACAGTGGTAGAATCAGACAGAGTCAGCATGGATTTACAAAAGGGAAATCATGCTTGACAAATCTACTAGAATTCTTCGAGGATGTAACTAGTAGAGTTGATGAGGGGGGAGTCAGTGGATGTGGTTATTTGGACTTTCAGAAGGCTTTCGACGAAGCCCCACATAAGAGATTAGCATGTAAAATTAAAGCACATGGGATTGGGGATAATGTATTGCGATGGATAGAAAATTGGTGGGTGGACAGGAAACAAAGAGTAGGGAATGGTAATAGTAAATGGATCTTTTTCCGTTTGGCAGGCAGTGACTAGTGGGGTACCACAGGGATCAGTGCTAGGACCCCAGCTATTCACAATATATATTAATGATTTAGATGAGGGATCTAAATGTAATATCTCCAAATTTGCAGACGACACAAAACTGGGTGGGAGGGTGAGTTGTGAGGGGGATGCAGAGAGGCTTCAGGGTGATTTGGACAAGTTGAGTGAGTGGGCAAATGCATGGCAGATGCAGTATAATGTGGATAAATGTGAGGTTATCCACTTTGGTAGCAAAAACAGGAAGGCAGATTATTATCTGAAAGGCTATAAACTGAGAGAGGGGAATATGCAGCAATTCCTGGGTGTTCTCATACACCAGTCGCTGAAGGTAAGCATGCAGGTGCTATAGACCGTAAAAAAAGGCAACTGGTATGTTGACCTTGATAGCGAGAGGATTCGAGTACAGAAGCAGGGATGTCTTGCTGCAATTATACAGGGCCTTGGTGAGGCCACACCTGGAATATTGTGTGCAGTTTTGGTCTCCTTATCTGAGGAAGGATGTTCTTGCGACAGAGGGAGTGCAGTGAAGGCTTACCAGACTGATTCCTGGGATGGCGGGACTGACGTATGAGGAGAGATTGAGTCAGTTAGGATTATATTCACTGGAGCTCAGAAGAGTGAGGTGGGAATCTCATAGAAACCTATAAAATTCTAACAGGACTTGACAGGGTAGATGCAGCAAGGATATTCCCGATGGTGGGGGAGTCCAGAAACAGGGGTCATAGTCTAAGGATACGGGGTAAACCTTTCAGGACTGAGATGAGGAGAAATTTCTTCACCCAGAGAGTGGTGAGCCTGTGGAATTCGTTACCACAGAAAGCAGTTGAGGCCAAAACATTGTATGTTTTCAAGAAGGAGTTAGATATAGCTCTTGTGTCTAAAGGGATCAAACGGTACGGGGTGAAAGCGGGAACAGGCTACTGAGTTGGATGATCAGCCGTGAACATAATGAATGGCGGAGCAGGCGCGAAGGGCCGAATGGCCTACTCCTGCTCCTATTTTCTATGTTTCAATATTTATATGTTTCTTCTTTTACCAAATATTTTTAATCTGTGCCCGCTTAGCAGGAGATAACCAAATAGAACACAAGGGAAGAGAAAGGGCTACTAGGTTCACAAATACAGCACTGGAGACTTTAGGCATGTTTCTTGGATAGGGAGGGTGGGGGTGGGGTGCGGGGTTGTGGGTGGGGAGGGTTGTGCAGGAGGCCCTCAAGGCCCACCTCCAAAGAGAATGGGAACAGGTGGCCAGGGAGGTCAATGCAAGGAGGCTGGTCCCGAGGACATGGCAGCAGTGACACAGGAGTTTAATGACCTCACGCAGGTGGTCAGATTCAGTGAATGCATCTTCAAATAACCACTGCACCACCAACCTCTCAGGCTGCTCAATGCACCATAGTCCCATTACTCAGCCATCAGCAGTCCCATGCACTCAGGACTCATGCCTCACATCCAAATACTCCACCTCACTCTCACACTGCCAGCCTCACACCCATCTTTCGCTGCTTCAAATGCCTCCAGCTATTCAGCTGTGGCAGACACATCACCCAAACACATTGCAACATAATCACTGACATTCTGCCCTCTCTCTTGCAGGGTAGGTCGCCCATAACAACCGGGAATAGTGAGGATGACGGGATGTTCATGCTTTATGCCCCTTTTCAACTCCCAGCTCAACCTCAGCCTGCAATATGGCATGATGTGCAAGCTGCTGATAGTGTGACTGCGGATCTCTTGCTTTCCACCCCAGTCCCCTTCCTCACCCCAACCTTTTCCTTTCTGATTTTTCTGCATTCAGACACCTAAGAAGTGCCATCTGCCCAGCCACAACACACTCAAGAGGAAGAGAGAGAGAGTAACACCACAGCACTGATGAAGAGGCCTAATCTCTTGACCTGACAGTCAGAGCTCCCAGCTCAGATGTTGGCCCTGCACATACTTTAAAGGCTAGTGTAGGGTTGGGATCTACACGTAGTGTGTCACTGGGCATGAGTGGGCTGTAACTAGGTCAGCGGGGGAAGGATGGTTGGTGTGCCAGCTCCCCAAACTGCTCGGTCACATGAGTTCTGCTGCAGGGGACTCAGGTGAGGACTTGATCAGGTGGCATGCAGGAGAACGCTGATGGGCATGCACACTGGGATACTGGGTACATTGGCTGGCCCACCAGACAGCTTCCTGTCACTATCAAGGACTATGGAGGAGTCAGGCTCCAATTTCACAGAGGACATCGCGCAGTGCTTCCCCTCTCTGCAGCCTCTGCTCCATCTCCCTGTCATGCTGCAGACCCAGAGGCACTGCAAATGCTGTCCCTGTTCATGTTGTAGCCTTCATGTGGACAGGTCACCAGATCCTCTGCCCTTCCTTGTGAGGATGCAGCAACACTCCTTGCCAAATACAGCAACTCACCACAGCCCACCTAAAAACACCAGACACTTTGCAATCGCTTAAGTTAGTCTAGATCACCTTACCTTCTAGTTGGGTGTTCGGCCCCTTAAATAACTCTAGTGTTGGATCCCTCTTTCAGCTGTGCGAATGTTCTTTGGTGAGTAGCAAGCAAATACTTTGAGTGGACTTGCATGGTCCATGTTTATAAACCATACATCAACCTAGCCGGTACAGCTGTTTCACATCGCGATTTGCTCAGTTAGGAGACTTCCGACACACATCAACTTGGAGTGCCACATGGGCTGCACCTGAAGTGGCTGGGGTGTTACGTACCTTACTCAGGGAGCCTCTGGCTTCCAAATGGAGCCCAAGTTCGCACCCTATGCGCTGAACTTTCACCCGAGGACGAGACGGATTTTGGAGGCAGACATGCCGGGAAAATCATGGCACCAAGCGGCGTGCCAGTTTCCCGACAAGTTCCCAACTCCCAGTGGTTTAGGTGGAGGCAACTTCTCGGGAGTTGTGGCAACCTGCCCGAAAATGGCGGGTAATCATTTGAGGCAGTTAACCAGCCACTTCAGAACTTGTTTCAGAGCTGATTTCGATTTTCGAGGAGAGCAGGGGAAACACGCTGGGCCAGCAGCACATCCAAGCAGCTGAAGCTGCTGCTCAGCTGGGAGCCATTCAGAAAAGCGTGAACTGTTCCTGACACTGCATGAATGGTGGAATAATGGTGGAATAAGCATAGAATAAGCATAGCTTGGGTGAGTCCAGAACTAGGGGCACGTTTTTAAAAGTAGGGTTCGTCCTTTTAGGACAGAGGTGAGGAGAAATGTTTTCTTTCAGAGGGCTGTGCGACTTTGGAACTCTCTGCCTCAGAAGGTGGTGGAGGTGGGGTCATTGAATATTTTTAAGGTGGAGGTAGACAGATTATTTTTAAGCAAGGGAATCAAGGGTTATCGGGGGTAGATGGGAGTGTGGAATTCGAAACAGAAACTGATCAGCCATGATCTTATTGAATGGCGGAGCAGGTTCGAGGGGCCTTCTGCTCCTAGTTCGTATGTTCGTATGAGCTCATACATTGGCACAAAGTGGCCATTACGCGAGCAGAGCTTGTAGAGTGTTCCAGGTGGAGGCGCTGGGGCAATTGCAGGGGAGTGCGCCTGCAGTGGTCAGTGGGGCACAGCACGGGGACCAGGCAGCCATACCCATGCAGCTAGTGGCAAGTGAGACCATCCCTGGACATGGGGTTCCGCTGCTCTGAGGTGGTGACAAATATTGACGAGGAGCAGCGGCCCAAGCAACATATGCAGCCCCTTGGTGTAGAGGGACACAAAAGGGATTTCCAAGGGGCAGGGAAGGCATGAAGCCACTATTCTCACCGTAGGGTGTACTGCCAAAATCTCTGTTTCCTGGACATGTCAGAGAAGTAGTGCTGCAAGAGACTGTGCCTATTAAGACAGAGGTTGTTGTTTTGTGTGACCTTGTGAAGGAGGACCTTAAGCCTTGCTAGTTGCATGGGCACACCTGCCAGTAGCCATGAAAATGACAGTGGCGCTGAATTTCTTTGCCTTTGGATCATTTCAAGGGGCTGCAGTAGACCTGTGTGGCATTTCACAAGTGGATACCCATCGTAGCTTCAGGCAGGTGACGGATGCCTTGTATGAGAGAGCATCAGAGTACACTGAGTTCCAGACTTGATGAGGCCACTCAGGCCGAGAGGGCCATGGGCTTTATCTCTATGGCAGGATTCTGTCAGGTGCATATAATTGACTGCATTCATGTGGCCATCAAGAAGCAGCCAGGGGCATTTATCAGTATGAATAGTAGCCATTCCCTCAACATACAGTGGTGTGCAACCACCATAAGCATTTCTGCGGGTGTGCGCAAGGTTTCCTGGCAGTTATCATGACGCCTTCATCTTAAGATAATAGCAGATGCTGCAGCTGTTCATGCCACCAGAGAGACAGCATGGATGGCTTCTAGGGGACAAGGGCTATCCATTTCATAAATGGATGCGTGCAGTCCTACAATGGAGGCACAGAGGCACTACAATCGCTGCCTTCTCAGCACAGGAGCCACCACTGAGCAGGGCAAGAGTCTTGAAGATGCATTTCCAGTGCCTTGACCGGACGGGGGCACCTTCAATATGCTCCTTCAAGATTTCTTGCATGGTGGTGGTGTGCTGCATAACATGGCCATCTAGAGAGGTGTGGGCCTTGAGGATGAAGATGCAAAGGAGTGGCACATGTCTTCGGAGGAAGAGGAGGAGGGAGACATGGTGGAGCATGGTGATCCTGAATTGCAAGGCCTTTCAGAGGTCCAGCTAAGGCATCAAACCATTGACCAGGATGACAGGGAAGCATGGGCCGAACTAATCCAGGCATGCTTCTCCTGAGGATGGCTCATCCTGGATGGCATTTGTCCCTGTACCATACCTCTTCCACAAGTCACATCCAAAATGCCTGACAGGCAGACAGGTCTGCTGTTTCCCCACAAAGCCTGGAAGACACATTGCTACCGGCAACATAGTGACCCCAACCACCCACCTTTGCACGCACATCCATTTTATCATGCTGTTGCCTTAATGCCCTCAAAACATGGGATCACACAAATCAGGGTGCTATCAGGAGCCATTTCAATATATTGAGGGTTAATCAGTGAACAGAAGTATTAGAAAAGTCACCCAGGTAAACCCCAAAGTGCAACTACCAATGTGGCAGCCTACACCAACTGTTCAATGGCATCTCTGAGTGAGACTAACAATGTAATAACAATTATTGCTGAATCAAAGATAGTTTTGCATGTTGGAATCCAGCATTGTAGGAACTCAATTAGATTAAGACTTTTATGAAGTGATTCTATGCACCCAAGCTTCCAGGAAGAGTGATTCAGAGAAAAGGCTACAGCACTATAGCTCCAATATTCTGATCTCTGGTAGGCAACTCTCTACGAGAAGCAAGGGATTGTGAAACCACCCCTTACAAACAGCACAAAGCTGGCTTCCATCTCATTGGTCCGAGCTGGAGTCAAATGCTTTTTGGGGTGACAATGACAGTGATTGTGCCACTGCACCACTCTGTTCTTTTCTTGTGTTGGCTATCTTGTGATTTCATCCCCTGCAGTATTATAAACAATAGTGATGTTGTAACGTGAGTGTAATGTATCCATGTGTGCTGACAGTAAAAAGTTAGATGGGAAAGTAAGCAGTGAGGAGGACGCAAAGAGGCTTCTGAGGGATATAGACAGGTTAGGTGAGTGGGCAAGAAGATGGCAGATGGAATACAATGTGGTGAAGTGTAAAGTTATCCACTTTGGTAGGAAAAATAAAAAAGTTGAATACTTTTTGAATGGTGATAGACTGGGAAATGTCCGCATTCAAAAGGACCTGGGTGTCCTTGTACATGAATCAGTGAAAGTTAACATGCAGGTACAACAAGCAATTAGGAAGGCAAATGTTACAAAGGTATTAGAGTGTAACAGTAAATAAGCCTTACAGAAATTATACAGAGCATTGGTGAGGCCACACCTGGAGTACTATGTGCAGTTTTGTTCTCCTTACCTAAGGCAGGATATACTTGCCTAGGATGGAGTGCAACAAAGCTTCATTAGACTGATTACTGGGAGGAGGGGATTGTCTTATGTGGAGAGATTGAGTTGACTAGGCCTCTATTCCCTGTAGTTTAGAAGAACGAGAGGTGGTCGAATTGAAACATATAAAATTCTTAAAAGATTTGACAGGGTAGACACTGAGAGGTTATTTCCCCTGGCTGGGGAATCTGGAACACAGGGTCACAGTCTCAGAATAAGGGCTATTTAGGGCTGAGATGAGAAGAAATTTCTTCACCCAGAGGATTGTGAATCTTTGGAATTCTCTACTGCAGAGAAATGTGGATGCTCAATCATTGAGTATATTCAAATGTCAGGCAATCCCCCACCTACCCCAAGACTGAGGCACACATTATTTCGCCACCTGAACATTAAAACTGCAAGCCCTGGCGGGAAGGACATTTGCATAGTACTAGCAGTGTTGGAACAATGGGGACCCAGTTGTTGCTTCCCCAATATACAGAAGAAGTGGTCAGACCAGTTTTAGTCACATGACTAACTGGCTGTTACAGAGAATTTGAACTTCCCACAAAGGATTTGAACTCAGAGAATACCGTGTGCTCCTGGAACTGCAGCAAGAATTACCTCGTCTCCAGTTCTGTCTGCCTGCTCCCATCTCTCTTTCCCACAGAACTGAATCTTGTGAAGTCTCCTATGTGAACAAGGTTTAAGAATACCAGACCTCGACGAACAGCAAGACTACCTACAAGCAAGTGAGCTTAAAGCACTGTAATCAAGAAACTCTTCTGAAATTGCCTCAAACCCCTCTCTACTATATTTTCCTCTTCTTTTTTCTGTCCCTATCCGCATGTGTATATCGCGTGTGCATGCTAGCATGGGCGCATCGTATATCCGTAAGCGTGAACCGTATTAGAGTTTAAGTATAAGATTTAACAAATTTCACCTTTTCCTCTTTAAACCTGAGAAAACCTGGTGTGCTCATTTCTTTGCCTTATAATTGGAAAATTGTGAACAAGGATTCACAAAAAGGGGAGCTCAAAACACAGTGTGTTTAAAATTAAACCCTGTTACACTAAGACCAGTTAAAGACCCTTATACACATTTCTCACCTGGTCGTAACACAAACAGAGATTGATAGATTTTTGGGTACTGAGATAATTAAGGGATATGGGGATAATGTGGGAAAGTGGAGTTGAGGTAGAAGGTCAGCCATGAGGTCAGAAGATCTTATTGAATGGTGTGGCAGGCTCAAAGGGCCAAATGGCCTACTTCGGCTCCTATTTCTTATGTTCTTGTGTTTTTTGCCATAAAATTGGCTACAAGTTTTCAGAATTTGGAATCAACAGGTTTTTCCATTTCTCGGGTATTAAATCCTCTTTATTGACCCTCTTCTTTTGAACTCTTTTCCCCCATATTTTTGCACATTTACATTGGGTATACCATCGTTTACATCTCCTCAGTATCAGTACATTACTCATGAGCTATTACAATGTGAGTATTCCATTGTCTCCAAATATAATCTGCTCAGGCCACAAGTGGTGGGTTCGGATGTTGGCAATGATTCATAAATCCAGCATTAAAATGTTGTTCATGGATAGCAGTACACATTAGCCCACTAAAGCTCAGTGCCATGGAATCAAAACAGCTGGAGATTAGGGCACCATCCCACTTAGTTGCCCGTCCAAGTTGTGACAAGCAGAAAGGTGTTATGGTGTATCCTAGTAGTGCGAAGAGAAAATTTGCAGAGATAGTAATGCCTGAGCAACGTCTTGCCCCTCCTAACATCCAGCTACAGGGGAGGTTAGCTGTGGCATGGAAGCAGGTCGTACAACAGCCACCTTAGAAGACACTTGCAAACAAAATTTTAAAAGTGGGAAACTTACCCTAAATACTCTATAGAAACAAAAGTTGAGAAAAATGTTATGCTCCGCAATATGCTCTGCTTTGGAAAAACAGACATAAATAAGGGTAGTTTTATAACTGGAACTAAGTATGAAGCAGCAGGAATCTACATGCTTCAGTCTAAAGCTGTTGCTCGGCATTGTGGCTGCACATTTATTACTTCGGTAAGTCCCGTTCTTTTTTTACTTTAGATTTCCAGTAAAATGGTTACTAATTCTTTGCAGCCTACATTCCTGCGCAGTGGTAGGTGTTGTTTTTCAGAAGGTTTGTCCCTGGCAACATTGCAAGAAGCTCTCATGCATTCATCTCTAAAGCTATAAAAGTGAAAGACTACTGTTAAACTGTGAGGAATTACGCCAGCTTTTCCATCCAGAGTGCCACGGATCAAAGATTTAAATCAATCACTGTAGAAATCTGTTATTTTTAAAACTGTAAATTTAATTTCTGGTGCACAAGCAAGAACAAAGCCTCAGCAAGTGTTCTCACCATTTTATCACCATATTTTGGGGAGTGGGATTTCAGGTTGTATTGCTGTATTTATAATAATTACGCACAGCAGCAGGTCCCATGCGTGCCAACCACAAGAATGTTTTTGTCTCTGTAGGAAAATTCTGTTGCAATATTTTTACTCTCTCCCCGCCTCAAAATTCAAATAACACAGAAATGTGCACGAGCTCAGTGTATAAGTGCCATTTTCCCTTTTACTATGCTCCACCACTGGGATGTTTCAAATGAGAAGTAACACTGAATATGCAGGAGAGTCAGGAATAGAAAATTGGAATGGAGTTTTCTATCCTTACATGCACAAGTTGACAATTGCACTTGGTCCCCACTGACCCCATTCACGTTAATGGAGGGAAAATAAGGGACCGGCAAGAACAGAATCGTAAAACCATGATGCATGTTTGCAAACTGTGTTACTGTGCAATCTATCCCTTTGTCTCAATTTATATCATAAGGGCATTAAACATCCTACATGTTTAAACCAGAGCAGGCATTTCAGGCACATTTGTGTATTGGTTATGTTACTGGAATAGCAATTCAGGGAATGCAAGTGCAAATCACACCCTATAGTTTGAGAATATGAATTCAGTTTACAAACAAATCTGGAATAAAGAGGTGCTATCAGTAAAAGTGGCTATGAAGCTGTTAGATTGTCCTAAAACCCTAATTGTTTCATGAATATTGTCATGTAGACCCCCACCTGCCAAGAATGAGGCATATTAATTTCACCATATGAACATTGATTTTAAACTGTTGCTGGAGTTAAGAAATGACTTGTTTGAAGATCACCATGAAGATCACCAGACACTTGGCTGGAAGAACATTTGCATTACAAGAGACAGTGCTTGGAGAGACAAAAGAATTGCTCACTGATTCAGCTAGCAGGGATTGGTCTGGGCAAAGGTTCCACACCTTGTTGGGAAGAAACAGCACTACACCCCCACCCACCCACCACGTTCCCCCCACCCCCCCCCCCCCCCACCCTCACCCCCACACCACCCCCAACCGAGAGCTTTGAAATCCACAAAGGCAGGACTGGTTAAATCAGCTGGTCACATGACTGACTGGCTGATCCAGGCTACAAATGAGCTACAGGACTGTTTGAATTGAGACTAACAGTTTGCAACTGAAGCTGAAACAAGAAAGCCGCTCTCCTGGCTGTCTCTCTCTCACTTTCTCACAAGCCTCTGAACCCACTGAGGACACATGAACGTCAAGAGAGCAAAGTGTCCTACATTGAACAATGTTTAAGAAGAATACTGGACCTCAACTAAAAGCAAGACCTACCTACAATCAAGGACTCTACAGCGAGCTCAAAGAACAGTAACCTAAACCATCTTCAGATATTGCCTCAAACTTTTCCACTTTATTTCTTCTGCTCTTTTCTGTCTCTATCTGCATGTGTGTATCACGGTATGCATGCTGGAGTGAGCACATTGTGTATCCGTAGGCATTATCTGAATTCGAGTTTAAGTTCAATAAAGTTCAACTTTTTTTCTTTAAACCTAAGAATACCTGCTTGGCTAGTTTCTTTGCCTTAAAATTGGAAGTTAGTGAACAAGGATTCACTAAGGGGGAGCTAAAAACACAGTGTGTTTAAAATTAAACCCTGTTATGATAAGACCAGGTGAAGGCTGAGAGGAAACCCTAGACCTCTTTCTCACCAGGTCGTAACAGAAATTTGGGGGCTGCCGTCCTAGATTTGACCCACAGACAAACGAAAGAAATTGGAAGTGGGAAGCCAAATTGTTCCCAATCAAAAAAAAGCAGGAAGTCAATCCAGGTTTTTTTGTGGTTGTGTGTGCTTTAATACTAACATGTCTGCAACTGAAGCTAGTAGCTCTCCAAGCCAGGATGGAGTAACTTGGGATAAATTAAAAGCACTGTCTGTGGAGGAGCTGAGAAAAATGGCTGAGCAGTGTGGGATCACTGTATGTGGCAAGGCTACGAAGTCTGAAATCCTAAGACTAGTGGCCAACCATTTTTCCCTTGAATCTGAAGAAGCAGAAGCAGGGTTAGAAGTAGACTCCAACAGGGTATTGTTAGCAAAGCGACAATTGGAACAGAGGAAACTTGAATTCGAGGAGAAAGAAAGAGAGATACAGGAGAAAGAAAGAGCCTTCCAGTAGGAACCTAAAGACAGAGAGAGGGAGGAGAAAGAGAAAGAATCTTCCAGAAAGAATGCGAAGAGCGAGAGAGCTAATCCAGCTTGCGTTAACTAGGGGGCGACAGAGGAACCCCAGTGAAAGCATGGCCAATATGGAGCAGCGTAGTTCAGGGCTGGGTACAGAATTGTTAAAACTCTCCCAGCTGATCCCAAAATCCAATGAGGGAGGCGTGGAAGCGTTTTTTGTATTGTCTGAAAAGCTGGCAAGGCAGTTAAAGTGGCCAGCTGAGGTTTGGACTCTGCTGATACAGAGCAAATTAGTAGGAAAAGCCTATGAGGTTTATTCCATGTTGCCAGTTGAGAGTTCATCAGATTATGTACTGACCAAAAATGCAATCCTCGGGGCATATGAGTTAGTACTGGAAGCCTATTGCCAAAAGTTTAGAACCCTCAAGAAGCAAGCTGATCAAACTTATCTGGAGTTTGAGAGAAGTAAGCAGCTGGCTTTTGACCAGTGGCTGAGGGCTCTTAAAGTACAGCTGAGCTATGAAAATCTCAGGGAAGTAATTTTGTTAGAGGACTTTAAACACTCTTTCCCACTCTCCATTAAGCACACATGTAGAGGAACAGAAGGCTCATAGAGCCCAGCAGGCAGCAGTCCTGGCTGGTGTATTTGCTCTCATTTATAAGTTGGTTTCCCAGGGGAAAACCTTTCCAAATCAACCCCACAAATCCAAAGAGAACAAAGGGTGGGAAGGTGATAGAAGCCCAAGCAGTCCTGGGAGGGAGAGAAAAGCAGGAGATGCAGGGGGCCCTCCTCCAGCCAAAAAGGAAGATGCTGTAAGCAGGAGTGAGACCTGGAGACCTGTGTGCTTCCATTGCAATAAAGCAGGGCATTTAAGAGGTGACTGCTGGAAACTAAAAGGAAAACCTGTAGAGTTAAACAGAGCACACGCGCTCAGTGAAGAAGAAGAGACCCTGATGGAAAGCACAGCAGAACAAACTGTGGCTTTAACAGCAGTAACAGTGAGACCCAGGAAGCTTACAGTTGCAAGTGCAGGAAAATTAAATAAGATTCTTGAAGGTTATCAGGGTTTTGCGTCTGAAGGGAGAGTAACCCCATACCCCTCGATTGGGACAAGCAAGCCCATAGTACTCCTCAGGGACACAGGGGCCACTAGATCCCTTTTACTGGGAAAAGGCCTGACCTTTCCCCCAGAGAGTGCAGTATGCACCAGAATGGTGGTGAATGGTATTGGAGGGCAGTGTAGGCATGTACCTTTACACAGGGTGCACTTGGAGTGCAACCTAGTTTTGGGACCGGTGACTGTAGGGTTTGTCCCTTGTTTGCCTGTGGACGGGGTTGACCTGCGCCTCGGGCGGCACAGTGGCGCAATGGTTAGCACCGCAGCTTCACAGCTCCAGCAACCCGGGTTCAAATCTGGGTACTGCCTGTGTGGAGTTTGCAAGTTCTCCCTGTGTCTGCGTGGGTTTCCTCCGGGTGCTCCGGTTTCCTCCCACAGCCAAAAGACTTGCAGGTTGATAGGTGAATTGGCCATTATAAATTGCCACTAGTATAGGTAGGTGGTAGGGGAATATAGGGACAGGTGAGGATGTGGTAGGAATATTGGATTAGTGCAGGATTAGTATAAATGGGTGGTTAATGGTTGGCACAGACTCGGTGGGCCGAAGGGCCTGTTTCAGTGCTGTATCTCTAAATCTAAATCTAGGTAATGATCTGGCGGGGATGAAGGTGGTAGCTTCCCCAGTGGTGAAAGGGAGACCGCGAGAGGTCAGAGAAACAGGACAGTGGCAGGAGGCAGTCCCTTTTAGTTCTCCTGAATGTGTAATCAAGCAGGCCATGATCAAACCAGAGGAGACTGAATTGGCACTGCAGGCAGATGACCATGAGGTCTGTCTGTCCGAGACTTTCTTTGGAAAGTTAGAAGACCCAGGGACTGTTAAATGGATCTTCCCTAGCTGAGGCTCAGCGAGCTGACCCAGTATTGAGAGAGTTAGCAGAGGCTGCCCAGTCTGAAATTGAAGCAGAGGGAGTCCCTGTTCACTACTATTTAAAGAATGAGGTACTGATGAGGAAATGGAGTTCTCTTCACAGACCTGAGAACAAGGACTGGACAGTGGTTCACCAGTTAGTGGTGCCGCAGAGGTACCAGAGAGAAATAGTAAGAATGGCCCATGAGACTAGTGGCTGTTAATGTCGGTATACGAAAAACCAAAGCCCACAAAAACCAGCAGTTTGGGTGGCCAAAACTCCACATAGACGTGGTGGAGTACTTTAGGAGTTGCCACATGTGCCAGGTTGAGGGGAAACCCCAACCTACAGTGAAATCTGCACCCCGAGTCCTGTATCAGTGTTTGGAGTACCAGCAGAGGGCTGGTCAACTGTAAGAGACCACTGCTGAGAACAAAAGGGGACAGGCAGGCACAAGGCTGGCAACAGGTTCGAAAGGAATGGGGAAAAAGAGACCAAGAGGGCAGGCTAAAGGAAGTCTAGGAGAAATCCCAAATGGACACCCCTACTGTCCGGTCAGCCAACCCCGAAATATTTGAAAAGTTAGACCCCACATCCTCCTTTGTAAATGCAGACACTAGACGCACCCCACCAGAGTTGCTAACAGCATTTACAGGAACCTGCAGAGACAAAGAAAGTCCTCCACGGTGCAGAGAAACCGTGAGGGTAATGCCTCATCTAATAGAAGTGCCACAGGGGAGTGCAGCAGAATCGGGACAAATACCTGCAAGCAGGAGTTCCCCAGAGGACAAAAGGAAGATTAGCAAAGAATCATGCCCCACAGTCAGTAAAAAAGGGAACCAGCCATTTTCTGAGGTGAAAAGCCCTTGAATGAATCATCAAAGCACTGAAAGAGAGTTCAGAGTGGAACCACCCACTGCTGCCACCCCTGAGCTGAACTCCAACCTAGGGCTAATTCAACCTAACCCTCCTCCTGCAGACCTCAACAAGAACAAAGGCATATTAGGCAGTCATGGAAATGTGCAAACTGAAAAAACTACCCCAAAAACCACACATTTATTGGGATGCCAAAAGGGCCATTTCAAGCAGCACTGCTACCAAGAAAAGACAGGCTGTAACAATTGTTGGTTTCTGAATGAATGAGAGAGAAGCATGTGTGTTTCCTGTCCTTATCTTCTCTCTAGTCCCTTACAATGAAATGCTCTTTTTAAAAATCGCATTTCATTCCATTGGAAGTAGAGGTGTCATGCAGACCCACACCTGCCAAGAATGAGGCATATTAATTTCATCAGATGAATATTAATTTTAAACTGTTGCTGGAGTGAAGAAATTACTTGTTAAAGAGATCACCAGACATTTGGGCTGGAAGGATATTTGAATACTAAGAGACGCTGCTTGTGGAGACAAGGACCTATTCCTGATTCAATTAACCCAATTGGATTTTGATCACCAGACATTGAAGGTGTAAGGAGGCGCATTCCAGGACCTGCTAAGATAATACAATCCACAAGCACAGAAGTGGTTAAGCCAGTTAGTCACATGACTGACCTGCTGGCCAACTCATTTTTTTTATTTGTGCCACACAGAAAGGAATAGAAGGCGTTTGCAACTGAAGCTGGAACAAGCAAGGCTCTCACCTGGCTGTCTCTTTCTCACTTTCTCCTAAGCCACCAGACCCACAGAAGACATGTAAACCTCAAGAGAGAAAAGACTCCGACATCGAAACAAGTTGACGCATGAACTGGGCCTCAACAAATAGCAGGAATTACCAGCAACCAAAGACTCCACATTGAACTCAAAGGACAGTAAATAACTAACAGATATTGTCTGAAACTTTTCCCCTTTATTCTTTTCCACTTTTTCTGTCTCTATCATCGTGTGTGTTTATCGTATATGCATGCTAGTGTAGTCTCGTTGCATATTCATTGTTGTTAACCAGATTCGAGTTTAAGATTAATAAACTCCCACCTTTCTTGTTTAAATCTAAGGAAACCTGTCTGATTTTTTTGCCTTACAACTGGAGCAGTGAACAAGGGTTTACTAAGAGGGAGCTAAAAACACTGTGTTTTAAAATTAAACCCTGTTACGGTTAAACCAGGCAAAGGCTGAGAGGGAACCCCTAGACCCCTGTCTCACCTGGTCAAAACAAAGTCTTGTTATTCTTTCACCTGTTGCTCTTTCACCACTCCTAGCCAGGTTGCAGTTCTTGGGTATCTGAGAGGAGAAATACACAATGGTAGGGTTGTAGTGAGGAGATGGGGGGGGTGGGGGGGGGTGCGGGAATAAGAGGTGGGTGTTTACACCATCTGCAGCTTGAATGAGATTGCGGGATGAGAGGGAAGTGTGGTGTGGGCAGGAGGGATAGCTATGAGAATAACGTTATCTTTGATGGTTTCAGCCCTGCCACTGTCCACGCCTCAACAATGGCTAGCACCGTCTCCTTCATGAGGGTAAGGACATACAGGCATGCCTGTCCCTCACCACTTAGCTCCTGCTGCCTCTGGTTCTGTGCCAACTTGTGCTGCATCATGGAGGAAAGTATGTCAGTGAGTTGATGTAATTTGTTTGGCTGACGTGGCTGCCATGGCAGAATAACTGGCAATATGTGCAGTGTCTGAGGCTAGTGGTGCAGTTGGTGGGTTATGGCATTTGAAAATGAGTTCACTGACCTTGACCACTCGTGTGAGTCCATTGAACTTTTTGCGGCGCTGCATCCAGATCCTCGGAGCTTGAATCCTGGCATTGACTGCCATGGCTGTCTGGTCCCACTGCCATCTGAGCATTTGACTGGAGGGCCTTTTGCACCCCTCTCCCCCTATAGATACAGCATTTCTCTCCTTTTTTGCACCTCTTCCACCAAGGTCTTCATTGCAGTATCCAAAAACTTTGGACCACACTGTCTCCCATGTTGTGCTCTTTTTCCACATGAGAGTGGCTTGTAGAAGGACTTCCAGCACCACTTCTCCAGCCACAAAGTACCCCCCCTTTAAGAGGAGCATGTTGGCTTTAAGTAATGCAAGCTAGCTTGAAATCATGCGAGCCCCTCACAATTTTGGGCCCCCTGCTGAGGCGTGCAGCTATTCAACAACCTGATAACATTGTCTGCACCCTAGAATCATTGAATTGAGCATGCAGCACAATGGTGACATGTTGCCAATGCATCACATTGAACGGGCACAGGATAATCGCACAATGCAAGTCCCGTGCCTGTTTACTGGACCTCTCCAATGTAGACGCAGTGGTGTGGTGGTAATGCCACTGGACTAGTAATCCAGAGGTGAGACTAATGTCCTGAGGACATGGGTTCAAATCCCACCACGCAGCTGGTGGAATTTAAGCTCAATTAATTAATAAAATTCAATTAGTAAAAAAAATATAGAATTGAAAGCTAGGCCAGGATTTTACCCTAGGTGAACGGGAGCCGGTCACCGACTGAAAAGGCAGTGGCAAACCCGCTCCTGTCTCGCCTGGGGATCCGACCCGCATTTTGCGGCTCGCCAGGCTTCAATTGGTGTGAGGCGGGACTTCCACCCGCTTGAGATAGAAAGTCCCGCCTAATAGAGTTGCCAGCCAATCAGTGGGCCGGCAGCTCTTAGTCTCAGTAGTGCCACCAGGAGCGATGGCCACAGCTGGGACGACAGCCCAGTGTGAAGAAAAGATGTTGAGGAGCCTGGAGCAAAGGTAAGTTATGGTTGCCTCGCCGGGGGTAATCAGGTAGGCCCCGGCAAGGCAAGGGTGGTTGGTTGGAGGGAAGGGGGGCGTGTTGGGTGTTGGGAATGGTTGGGGTAGCTGGGGCAGTCCACCATCGTGCACAGGGTGCCTGATCATGAGGGTCGCCCCGGGACGTTCAAGAGCCGTCTGCTTTTGACAGACAGCTTCTCTCGGGTCTAGGACGCTCGCCTGCCACTCATAAAATCTGCATGGAGGTGGGCGAAGGCCCTTAAGTGGCCTCTAAGTGTGCACTTAAGGGCCTTGATTGACCAGGAACAGGTGGGCCATTTTTTGCCGCCACCACCCTGCGTAAAGTGGCAGCTGAGGCGGGAGTGGGTCGGGAAGGGCTCCATAGCCTCCCGATCCATTTTATGCCACGCCCCCCACCTCCCCCCAACCACCATCTTTGGGGTGACGTAAAATTCAGCCCCTAGTCTCAGTAATGGTGCCATGAAACTATTGATTGTCGTAAAAACACATCTGATTCACTTATGTCCTTTTGGAAAGGAAATCTGTTGTCCTTACCTGGTCTGGCCTACATGTGACTCCAGACCCACAGCAATGTGGTTAACTCTTAACTGCCCTCTGAAATGGCCTAGCAAGCCATTCAGTTGTCAAGGGCAATTAGGGATGGGCAACAAATGCTGGCCTTGCCAGCAATGCCCACATCCCATGAAAGAATGAAAAGAAGCCCCCTCTGCTTCCAAACTCACATAAGCTTCTTAGCCATCACATGAAGTTCAGTGAGCTTTTGTGCTTGAATAAAAGGTGGTTCGAATTCTGAGTTGGTATTTATACTCTCTGCAAGGTAAAGATGTAAACTAGATGTAAATGAGTGCTATTTGCAAAAGCAGAATGCATTTGTGAAAAGATTGTGAGCAAATAAAGAAAGTTAAGGTCAATTTTCTTTCTGCAGTACTTAACAAAACATAAATCTCAAAATTTTGCTGATCATAGCAATTGAAAGGTTTAACATTATTGTGAATGCACATTGCAGATAAATAGAAAATAATATATTTAACTCAGAATTGTAAGTTATTTCAACTCAGTTTTTGTCCTCTGATTGTCCTCTGATTGCTAATATGAGCAAAAAAAACAGTGCAAGTAAAAAATGGGGAAATCAGAGGAAAATATATCCAAAAATACTTTTGCAACACTGGTTATGCTGTGTGCTGAATTGTTCAGTTATGAATGATTTTCATATTTATCCTCATGCAGTCATAACAGAAAACATTGATTCTTAACAGCTGGCTTCCCTTCACCCAGATCCAGAAAACTGACACATGCTAAGAAAAATTCACTTAGCAACCAAACTGTTACCAGTGAATATAAAACTGAAATTAGCCAATCTAATCAATTAGAGTTTGTATTCATTACTATGAAATGACATCTCACAGTTTCTATAATGTCATGCTGCCACTGTCTTCTATCTTATTTTTATCTGTGGTAAACCCACTTCACTGTTGCTGTCATTATTTGCATTTTTCCCCATATTCAACAACTCATCGCAAACTGGTCAAAATCACAGACAATACTAAAAACTAGGAAGGGGAGTTGAATCTGAGGAGATAGGTGAGAAACTATAGAATAAGGTGAACAAAATATAGAAGTGGAAGCAACAATGTCAGATGAAATTTAATACAGAGAACACATCAGGACCTCTTGAATATGATAAATGACTGCAGATTTACTTAGAATTTTGTATCTTGGCCAAATCATGCAAATGCATAATATTGTATCCAATTTACCTCCCTCCTCCACTGCCATTTATCCTCAATATATACAGTGTATGTGGTCTCAGATTCTGTAGAAGAAATTTATATTATATGCTTTAATGGATCATTTCCCACACTTCTAGTTTAACCCTTCCCCACCAGGAGTACATAACAGAAGTTCAGTCTCACACTGTGCATGTTGATTAACCCTCACAGAAAGTCAACTTTGAATTTCTCTCCACAGCTGTTACCTAGTACTTCAATTATTTTCTGTTATTACTTTAGATTTCCAGCATTTCAGTATTTTGCTATTGAATTTTCTAGTGCTGTTCAAAGTCTGTTTTACATATTCGTTCACGTAAAGCAGTGCTGGCCACTACCTGTAAGTGTAGTAGAAGGGCTTGAAAGGGTTAATGTCCAGGACATTGTGAGTAACACCTTCCATTGTGATGTTGTATGAGATGACGTAGGAGAGAGACTTGAAGAGAAGAGTAACAGCATGGCTTCAGTGGAGTTCGATATACTTTTGTAAAGATGTATATAGTTCTTTAATATGTACTAAACTAGTTATTGTCAAAACTTACCGAAGCCTCAGTAATCTCTCCTAGCTAGCCTAACCAAATGTGCAACATGGTGAACAGTGGTGGTTCTTGCCATGCAACATCACAGCAACTGTGAAGAACCCAGAAAACTTTGAAAAACTTTAAAGAGTATTTGGAAAGTCAGACCTGAAAAAAGTGGTGCCAAAACTGCAGAACTCGAGAAAAGGTTGTGAGGAGCTCCTGGGCTGCTCCGTGGACTAAGTGGAGCCGCGGAGAGTCAGGGAGTCAGTTTGCAGAGACATTCAGGCTGTACCACAGAGGTGTGGTGGTCTGCAAAAAAATTCCCATCAAGTTGGGCATCTGGTGAGCAACCCATAAAAAGGGTAGAAAATTGACTTTAATGGCACACTAGGTTGGCCAGCACCGTTACACATGGTGACCATAAGGCAGCATGAGAAAAAAAGTGGCTGCAAATACTCGAAACTCCAGGGGAAGGAAGTGAAGAGATTATTGAAGTAACGCTGCAAAGCTGCGTTCAAGAAATAAATACCTAGTCTAGCAGAAAGATTTCTCAGGGAAAGACAGTGACCAGAGGGGGAGTCAGAGTGAGGCTGAGCAGCCTGGGAAAACTTTAAATACTAGAAGGCAAATTTAAAACTGCAAGTAAACTACCTAGAAAGCTTAGAAAAGCCATGGGTCTTAGATCTACGCTACCAGAGAGGTTTCGACACATGGAAGGACCAAATCAAACTCAAAACTGATCACTTTGGAGAAAAAGATTTTTGAGGTACAGAATTGCTTCAAAATTAGACAGCAAGTCTGAAGCAGTGCAAGTCAACACATTACTTTATTCCATAGGAAAATAGCAATGTTATTGCAAGATAAGGCATTAATGAGACATCAGAAAAATATGAAGCAATCTTGAAAGCCTTTGATAATTATTTCAACCTGAGGCTCAACAAGATCGTAGAAAGGGCCAAATTCAACAGAAGGATCCAGCAACCGGGTGAACCGGTAAATGCTTTTATTAATGACCTTTATAAGCTAGTTGAAGGATGTGAATATGGAGACCTAAAAGCAGAATTAATACAAGAACGCATTGTAGTAGGTATTGCTGATGAATCCTATCAGATTTATAGCAGACTATAGAAGACCTCACCCTAGAAAACAAAATACAGCTGGTGAGACAAGCAGAGGTCTGTAAGCAGAACAGAGCAATTCTGAGAGGTGAAGAAAAACCTTGGTTCAGGAAACCTCCAGTGACCATACAGTTCCTTAAGCACAGGACTGTAAAAGAGGCACCAAAAAAGGAGGTACACTTGGGAGGGTAAGTACAAGATGCCATAAAACCCTTCCAGTGTTGTGGGGCCAAAAAGATCCACAGGCTCGAGCAATGTCCTGCAAACAAAGCAGAATGTTTTCACTGCAAGAAAGTTGGCCATTTTGGGAAGATGTGCCAAAGTAAAACCTTTATTTTCACAGGTTCCAAAAGAAACAACTTCACGCGTAGAGCTATTAATGAAGTTGAACAATCTCCATCAGAAGAGAAATCAAAAAACTTCCTTGGTGAGATCAATGACCCTCACCAGGCATTCTGGAATGTAGATATATATGTCAATGGACATATCACCAACTTTAAACTAGACACTGGAGCAAGTGTAACAGTTTTATCAGATAACGAACTATGGTTATCAACGCATTGCCTACAACCAACAGAAACTCAGCTACACGATCCAGGAGGGATTGAAGTCAAGGGAAAGCTACAGGCAACACTCCAGTACAAGGAAAAGCAGATATTGGAAATGCTGAAACAAAAACAAGAAATGCTGGAATCACTCAGCAGGTCTGGCAGCATCTGTGGAAATAGAAGCAGAGTTAACGTTTCGGGTCAGTGACCCTTCTTCGGAACTGACAAATATTAGAAAACTCACAGGTTATAACAAGGTAAAAGAGACAAACGAAAATCCCGTCGGAGAGAAGAGCAGAACTTCTTCATAGTTATCCTCATGCAGTCATAACAGAAAACATTGATTCTTAACAGCTGGCTTTCCTTCACCCAGATCCAGAAAACTGACACATGCTAAGAAAAATTCACTTAGCAACCAAACTGTTACCAGTGAATATAAAACTGAAATTAGCCAATCTAATCAATTAGAGTTTGTATTCATTACTATGAAATGACATCTCACAGTTTCTATAATGTCATGCTGCCACTGTCTTCTATCTTATTTTTATCTGTGGTAAACCTACTTCACTGTTGCTGTCATTATTTGCATTTTTCCCCATATTCAACAACTCATCACAAACTGGTCAAAATCACAGACAATACTAAACTAGGAAGGGGAGTTGAATCTGAGGAGATAGGTGAGAAACTATAGAATAAGGTGAACAAAATATAGAAGTGGAAGCAACAATGTCAGATGAAATTTAATACAGAGAACACATCAGGACCTCTTGAATATGATAAATGACTGCAGATTTACTTAGAATTTTGTATCTTGGCCAAATCATGCAAATGCATAATATTGTATCCAATTTACCTCCCTCCTCCACTGCCATTTATCCTCAATATATACAGTGTATGTGGTCTCAGATTCTGTAGAAGAAATTTATATTATACGCTTTAATGGATCATTTCCCACACTTCTAGTTTAACCCTTCCCCACCAGGAGTACATAACAGAAGTTCAGTCTCACACTGTGCATGTTGATTAACCCTCACAGAAAGTCAACTTTGAATTTCTCTCCACAGCTGTTACCTAGTACTTCAGTCATTTTCTGTTATTAGCTATAAGTCAGGAAATGGAAGGGAGGGAGGAACTCAAGAAAATTACAATCACCAGGGAAGAGGTACTAAACAAATTGTTGGAGCTGTGGGCTAACAAGTCCCCAGGTGCTGATGGACTTCATCCCAGGGTGTTAAAAGAAGTGGCTAGTAAGATCAGGGTGGCACAGTGGTGCAGTGGTTAGCACCGCAGCCTCATAGCTCCAGCAACCTAGGTTCAGTTCTGGGTGCTGCCTGTGCAGAGTTTGCAAGTTCTCCCTGTTACTGTGTGGGTTTCTGCCGGGTACTCTGGTTTCCTCCCACAGCCAAAGACTTGCTGGTTGATAGATTAATTGGCCATGGTAAATTGCCCCTATTGTAGATAGGTGGTAGGAGAATTGTGGTGGTGAATAAGGGGTTAATTTGCGATTAGTATAAATGGGTGGTTGTTGATCAGCACAGACTTGGTGGGCTGAAGGGCCTGTTTCAGTGCTGTATCTCTCTATGACTCTATAGTTGGTGCGATAGTTTTAATTTTGCCAAAATTCCTCAGATTCGGGGAAGGTTCTGTTAGATTGGAAAATGGCAAAATGTAACTCCTTTTTCAAAAAGGGAGGACGACAGAAAGCAGGAAACTACAGGCCAGTTAGCTTAACATCTGTCTTAGGGAAAATATTAGAAGCTATTATTAAAGACGCTATGGCAGGGCATTTAGAAAAAATCAAGGTAATCAGGCAGAGTCAATATGGTTTTGTGAAAGGGAAAACATGTTTAACCAATTTAATGGAGTTCTTTGAGGGAGTTACATGTGCTGTGGCTGTGGATAAACGGGAACCAGTGGATGTATTGTACATAGATTTCCAGAAGGCATTTGATAAAGTGCCACTTCAAAGGTGATTGCAGAAAATTAAAGCTCAGGGTGTAGGGGGTAACATATTGGCATGGTTAGAAAGTTGGCTAGCTAGCAGGAAACAGAGACTAGGCATAACTGGGTCATTTTCTGGTTGGCAAGATGTAACGAGTGGTGTGCCACAGGGATCTGTGCATATGCCTCAACTTTTTACAGTTTATATAAATGACTTAGATGAAGGGACTGAAGGTATGGTTGCTAAATTTGCTGATGACACAAAGATAGGTAGGAAAGTAACGTGTGAAGAGGACGCAAGAGGGCTACAAAGGGTTATAGATAAGTGAGTGGGCAAAGACCTGGCAAATGGAGTATAATGTGGGAAAGTGGGAAATTGTCCACTTCGGCAGGAGGAATAAAAGAGAAGCATATTATCTAAATCTTGAGAGATTGCAGAGCTCTGAGGTGCAAAGGGATCTGGGTGTCCTAGTGCATGAATCGCAAAAGGTTAGTATGCAGGTACAGCATGTAATTAGGAAAGCTAATAGAATATTATGGTTTATCGCAAGGGGAATTGAATACATAAGTAGGGAGGTTATGCTTCAGCTATACAGGGCATTGGTGAGTCCACATCTGTAGTACTATGTACAGTACTGGTCTCCTTATTTAAGGAAGAATGTAACTGCATTGGAGGAAGTACAGAGATTTACTAGACTAATACCTGGAATGGGCGGGCTGTTTTACGAGGAAAGATTGGGCAGGCTAGGCTTGTATCCGTTAGAATTCAGAAGAGTAAGAGGCGACTTGATTATAAGATCCTGAGGGATCTTGACAGGGTGGATGTGGAAAGGATGTTTTCCTTTGTGGGAGAATTTAGAACCAGTGGTCACTGTTTAAAAATAAGGGGTTGTCCATTTAAAACAGAGATGAAGAGAAATATTTTCTCTGGTAGGTGGAAATGTGGAGTAATCAGTTCAGCCATGAACTTATTGAATGGCGGAGCAGGCTCAAAGGGCCGAGTGGCCTGCTCTTGCTCCTAATTCAGTTGTTGGTATGTTCATATTATGCTAATTTTTCAGTAAAGGTATTCACAGCACATTAGCAGTGGCAATTGCAGTTTTGTTTATGCAGTGAAGGAATCAGGTGATACCAGATCACAAGATTAATTGCTAATGTGATGACAAGTTTTCATATTATGTTGACATCTTTCTAAAATCCCTAAGTAAGAAATGCCTTGCATCTGTTGCATCTGACTTTATTTGAATCACAAGGTTCATTCCACTGTATCTGAGATGTTTTATTCCTGCACATGTGTCCTGTGCACACATAAGTACATACAAAATAGGAACAGGAGTAGGAGTAGGACTTAGAAAGGACAGGAGGCTAGGAAAAGGTGGAGAGGGTATCTCTGTTAATTGATGATGGTATTAGCACGATAGAGAGGGATGACCTAAGTTCAGGAAACCAGAATGTAGAAGCGGTATCGGTCGAGATGAGAAATGATTAAAAGTATTAAAATGTACCTGGACGTGCACCTGAAGTGCTGTGACCTGCAAGGCTACAGACCAGGTGCTGGAAGGTGGGATTCGATTGGATGGCTAGATTTTTCAGCCAGCGCAT
The DNA here is from genome assembly GCF_036365525.1 of Heterodontus francisci. Lineage (NCBI taxonomy): Eukaryota > Metazoa > Chordata > Chondrichthyes > Heterodontiformes > Heterodontidae > Heterodontus > Heterodontus francisci. Next base: position 163,529,431 of record NC_090372.1, on the reverse strand, counting down.
ACACAATGGGCTGACTGGCCTCCTTCTGTGCCGTAATTTTTCTATGGTTCTACCAATGCCCTATATAACTGAAGCATAACCTTTCTACTTTTATATTCAATTCCCCTTGCGATAAACAATAACATTCTATTAGCTTTCCTAATTATGTGCTGCACCTGCAAACTAACCTTTTGCGATTCATGCACTAGGACACTCAGATCCTTCTGCATCTCAGAGCTCTGCAATCTCTCACTAGTTAGATAATATGCTTCTTTTTTATTCTTTCTGCCAAAGTCAACAATTTCCCACTTTCCCACCTTATACTCCATTTGCCAGCTCTTTGCCCACTCACTTATCTATATCCCTTTGTAGCTCCTTTATGTCCTCTTCACAAGTTACTTTCCTACCTATCTTTGTTTCATCAGCAAATTTAGCAACCATACCTTTGGTCCCTTCATCTCAGCCTACTCCGGCTCCTAATCTGTATCTTCGTATGGAAATGTGGCCCCTCAAATCTGCTCTGCCATTCATTAAGATCACAGCTGATTTTCAACCCCAACTGCACTTTCTCACCTGATCCCATCTCCCTTAGGGTCTAAAAATCTATCAATCTCAGCCTTAAATATACTCAAAGACAGAACATCCACAGACCTCAGGAATAGAGAATTCAAAAGGTTCACAGCCCTCTGAGCGAAGAAATTTAACCTCATTTCAGTTCTAAATGGCCAATCTCTTATTCTGAAAATATGGCCCCTTGTTCTAGATTCTCCAGCTAAGGGAAATAACCTCTCAGCATCTACTCTGTCAAGCCCACTCAGAATCTTATGTTTCAGTGAGATCACCTCTCATTCTTCTGAACTCAGACAGTATAGGCCCATTTTACTCAATCTTTCCTCATAGGTCAACCCTTTCATCCCAGGAATCAATCTAGTGAATCTTTGTTGCACCCCCTCTCAGACAAGCATATCCTTCCTTTGGTATGGAGACCAAAACTGTATACAGTACTCCAGGAAGAAAAACAAGAAATGCTGGAATCACTCAGCAGGTCTGGCAGCATCTGTGGAAAGAGAAGCAGAGTTAACGTTTCGGGTCAGTGACCCCTCCCTTCTCTTTCCACAGATGCTGCCAGACCTGCTGAGTGATTCCAGCATTTCTTGTTTTTCTTTCAGATTTCCAGCATCCGCAGTATTTTGCTTTTATTACAGTACTCCAGGTGTGGTCTCACTAAAGCCCTGTGCAATTGCAGCAAGACTTCCTTACTCTTGTACTCCACCCCCCTTGAAATAAAGGCCAACATACTAATTTCCTTTCTAATTGCTTCTTGTATCTGCATGTTAAATTTCTATGTTTTGTGTACAAGGACAACCAAATCCCTCTGAACACCAACAATGAATAATTTCTCACCATTTAAAAAATATTCTGTTTTTCAATTCTTCCTACCAAAATGAATACCATAAACTCCATCTGTCACCTTCTTGCCCACTGATCTGTGTCCCTTTGCAGACTCTGAGTATCCTCCTCACAACTTACTTTCCCACCTAGCTTTGTATCATCAGCAAATTTGGATACATTACACTTGGTCCCATCACCTAAGTCATTAATATAGATTTTAAATAGTTGATGTTCCAGCGCTGATCCTTTTGGCACCCCACTGCCAACCTGAAAATGAATATCCTAATTCCATGTTTCCGTGGTACTTTGGCAAACATTATGGCAACCAAGCAGGAGAATTGTCATGGAAATATACCCCTTAACTTTTGTACCGTTTTCCAAGCAACCAAAAAATCCTATGAAGACTATAATGTCAGTTCATGCTGCAGTTTTCCTCATCCTTGTTCTTGTGAATTATGGCCACAATGTGGAAGAAAATGAGCAAAGGCTTGGTAGGCTGTGTCTCCAGCACAAGCAGATAGCACTTTCAAAAAGCCAACACAGACATGATGGGCCAAATGTGCTGTATCCTTCTATGAATTGCTTTGGAAGATCCTCCAAAGTTTTTGTGAAGCAACATGAGCTTTTAAATTATATTTAAATCATGGTTTATAGCATCACTCAAGCCTACAACCAACATCCCCCTACTTTTGCTAACCAGAGTTCTGGGATAGGCTTTTCCCAATAAAAATTTGGTACTACTCATTGCGATGCTGTTGCTCAGATTCTGGTTCACTTAAATGACAGGCTGTAAGTTGCATGTGAGTTTGCTCCTAATACTGGGAGGCAATCTAGTCCTGCATGCTTTCTACCACTTGTGTAGACATAGGAAGTAGTGGACTTAGAAGCCCGAGTAGCACCTGATAACACAGATGTGCACCAATTTGCAGGTCATTGTCTATTTCATGCAGATCCGGTTCGAGATACTTTTATTACGTTGGTAAAAGCATGTAGTTAGTGTCGAGTGGAGGGTAATTTGCTCCTCATCTAACCCATGACCTGGGAGTATTGACTGCTGACCCTTGCTGCAGAAATGAAAAGTGACCAGCACTGCTTTCTGATCAACACAAAGCTTCACTAAAACAGTTCCTGACTTACATATGCTTCTTAGTGGGAGGTTAATAAAAGCAGCCCCTGGCAGTAGGTTATTGGGACGATGGTGCAGCCTTTCAGCTAAACTGCTCAATAAGAAATCAGGCAACGAACAGAAGATTTATTCAAAGTTTTATTGCAGCTTGCTTACAGGTAATTGCTGGGGGAAAAAAGCAATTGAGATTCTGAACCTGTAAATAAAGATTCAAAACTGGTGAATGAAGTATTGCTATTTATCACTGTGCAATTGTAAACTAGTGACTCTTTCTGTAAACAGAGTGTGATATAATCCTTCTGTAAAGCCATTTACTTGGTTTTTGCTTTTCTATAAAGCTTACAACACAACTTCATTGAATCTGGCACTTTTCAATTAGATACAGAAAGGCACTTTAAAGCCAACAGTTTTCTTCTTGATGATTAAGAGCAGGAGCAAAATTCTTGACAAGCTTTTTTTCTTAAACAGCTTCAGCTTCCACGCGCATGAAAGAGCAATCCCAGACTGAAGAGCAGTTTCAGTCTTCAATTCTCTGGGTAGTTTCACTGATTACCTGCAATTGAAAAGAAAATAATTAGCATACATAATTTCTGATAAGCCAGCATAAGGTATATATATGCACTCTTTAAAGTGATCACTCAAAGTGATTCATGACAACGCTTGCCAACGCTGACGTCATCAGGCTGCGCCGCGGTGCGCACATGCGCAGACGGTCTCCTGCTCTCTGCGCATGCGCTGCGGTCCGGATTGCCAGGACCAGTTTGCGCATGCGCAGATGACGTCATCGCGTAACGTCGTCTTCCTCGGGCAACGCGCCAGGTTGGCCTCTGCGCATGCGCTTCATGCAATCTTCCGATATTCACGCATGCGTCAATCTTCCAACATTCACGCATGCGTCAAAGCTTCAGCGCGAGTTTTTGAAAGTGGAAGGAGGAGAGGTTTCGTCGGGCATTTTCTCTCAATGATTTAGTCGTTTTGGAGATTTGCTTCATTTTTATTAGACAGAGGAGATTGTTCCAAGGTAAGTTGCTCTGCCATCGTAAGTTGCTCTGAAAACATTTCCATTGTCTGGGGCACCGCATGTGCTCCAGTCCCTGTTGTAAGTTGCTCTGAAAACATTTCCATTGTCTGGGGCACTGCACGTGCTCCAGTCCCTGTTGTAAGTTGCTGTGTGCAGGCAGTACATGTGCTGCAGTCCAGCGAACAACCTTCCATTTAAACGGTCACTTCTGCAGAGTGGAACGGCATCATTCATGAGGAAACTGGACTGGCTGCGGCGACAGATTCTCCGCTGGCAGCAAGGACTGGCTGATGAGATGGAGCCAATTAATTTGCCCAACAATTGCCCGGAAGCACCTTCGGATGGAGGTGGCCACGCGCTGGACATCAGTCGCGTGCCACAATCCATGGATCCTGAGCGTTTCACTCCCTGGCCTAATGATCTGATGGACCATACATACGCCTGCCTGTTCAAAGCTCCACTTCCCCCACCTGCGGTACCCTCTCCTTGCTGTTCAGTTACAGTCACCTGTTCCTACACCCATCCGAGCAGTGCACGTGGACACACAGCCACATGTTTTCCCATCCGCCTTTGAAACAACCATGCAGAGCCTTGTGAGACTCCGCAATTGCCAGCTGCTGCCTGTCAAGCAGAGAGGGCGTCCAAAGGGGTCAAGCACTTGGGGAACATTCAGCAAGAAGAGACTGAGCACTAAAAGAAACAAGCATGCCGTGTCCAGTGGTAGCAGAAATGTGAATGCTCTTGCTGCGTACACAACTGGTGAGGTGGGAGTGCAGCCACACCATTCTCCATCCTCAGTGTTGCTTTAAGGCAAAGGTATGTAAGAGCGAAAGAAATGGAAGGTGATGCTGATAGTAGTAGGCAGGATTAAATGGGAATGGATGGGAAGACGCACGAGTAGCATAACCACTAGCAGGGAACAGCTGGGCTAAATGGCCTGCTTTATGTTCATAGTCCACAAGAAATGTGCTTCTTTTTCCAGCACCCTCACATCATTCATGTTTTCCCTGAGAGCAGCATTGAACCATCACGAGATAGGGGCAGTAACATCATCCTGCCTCCTACAGCTGAGGTGGGTACTAAGTGATTCATTGGCGGTGTTATCAGTACATGCCTATACTGCAGAGCATAAAGCATGCTCAACAGTAATTTCATTGGAGGGAGGGAGGCTCTAACACTGATGTTCTTTCCTTATTTCCTTTCATGTAAAACGTGCCCTTGAGAAAACAATCCTTGACACTTAAGGACGGCATTCAAGCAAAGGAGGCAGTGCGGGAGAGGACGCAAGGATGTGCTGATTCCTGTATCTGAGGTGGGTAATAAGTGCTTCATTGGCGACGTTATCAATTGGTGCCTTCACTGCAGAACTTAAAAAGGTGTGCGCAACAGTAATTTCAGTGGATGGAGGGAGGCAAGCTCTGACTCTGATTTGCTTTATTTCTTTTCATGTAAAACATGCCGTCGAGAAAACAATCCTTGAGACTTAAGGTCAGCATTCAAGCAACGAAGGCAACTGGATCATGCTGCGGAGCTCGTCACGATGTGGAAAGGAACATTGTATTTATGGATGAATTGGGAATGCACATTGGGATGTGCTTGGGGAACATTCACCAAGAATAGACTGAGCTCAGACTCTTATGACTTTGCCTTCTTCACATGGACAATACAGTAGTGGAATAGAGAGCAAAGCGTTCATTCACCACAAGGCTCTCCAGGAACAATCTCTTTAGCTGTGCATAGCAGAGACTCGGCCTGTCTGTCTAACCGGAATGCTGGAAACACAACACTCATGTATCCATGCACAGCAGTGCCTCGGATGCTTAATGAACTTAATAAAACTTCTCAATAATTAAACCCAGAATTGTTGAGGTTTTGTTTTGCATGCTATTTCCCCGACTTTGCAACTGCACTTCAGATATTCAACTGTGGTGGAGGGGTAGAGGTAGGGGGGTAGAGGGAGAGGTGGAGATAGGGGGGTAGAGGGAGTGGTGGAGGTAGGGGGGTAGAGGGAGGGGTGGGTAAAGAGGGGGATAGGGGGGTGGGTGACGAGGGGGAGGGAGGGGTGGGTGAAGAGGGGGAGGTGAAGAAGTGGGGAGAGGGAGCATGCAAAATGCAGGGACCAGACAGTTGCAATGCCTGAAGTACTGTGGAGAAGTAGGGGAGAAAGCAACTGGATTGGGCATCCGCAGCTGGAGGGAACGGCTGAATTAAGAGGGCCAGAAGCGAGAGGCCGTAGAGAGCCGCGGGGAGCGAGCGTGCGAAGACCTTGGTGTCACCGGGTCCAGGGACTGGCCGGTAAGTCTTTTGCTGTTGTGTTTATGGCGCTTGCACAGAAAAAGGCACTCCTCTTCCACTCCGCTGCTTCCCCCACCACTCTCCCCCACCTCCGCCCTCCCCCCCCACTCTCTCCCCTCCCTCCCCTCCTCCCTCTCCTCCTCCACCCTCCCCCAGTTCTCCCCCCCCTTCCCCCAGCTCACCCCCCTACCCCCAGCTCTCCCCCTCCCTCTTTCCCCCCCCCTTCTTTACCCCTCCCTCCCTCTTCCCCCCCCCCTCCCTCTTTCCGCCGCCGCCACCGTCACTGCTGCTCTCCCCGCGCTGGTCTCCCCGCCCCCCGCGCTGGTCTCCCTGGCCCGCTCCACTCTCTCACTCCGGCCATTGTATGCTGCCACGTGTTTGTTAGGTTTCCTCAGTGTGATTCTTTGAGCAGCGCCATCTTTAGTCCTGGCAGCTGCTGCAGTCGCAAGCTGTGACGTTTTAGTGACACATGCTGTATTTGCGCATGTGCCAAAACAGCGCCACCTACCGATCGCGTTGTCAACAAATGCAGTCATTCTTTAAATAGTTTTTTTGTGAATTTCAATACTAACATCTCCACCTCTGCTCTCAATTGTTTTAATGTAAAGATTCTTCTTTGACATTTGAATGTCAGTTGGCTGCTGCTCAAACATGGCATCTGTAAAGAAAATAAATAATTAAACAATATTGCATGTTTCCATCAAAATAAGAAATTTACTTCCTCTTTCGATTTGCATTTACTTAAACCTTCAATGTTATAGATCTGCATTTGGATGAGATGAATATGCAGGAATGGCTTTAACAACAATGCTGCTCCCTGACATTTATAAAGCAGGTTCATTGCCAGAGTCAAGTAGGAAAATAAAGATCCTACTCAGTCCTACTCAGGCCCCCTCCCCCAACTCTTTTTCCGGTACATTGATGACTGTATCGGTGCCGTTTCCTGCTCCCGCCCCGAACTAGAAAACTTTATCAACTTTGCTTCCAATTTTCACCCTTCTCTCACCTTTACATGGTCCATCTCTGACACTTCCCTTCCCTTCCTCGACTTCTCTGTCTCCATCTCTGGGGATAGGTTGTCTACCAATATCCATTATAAGCCCACTGACTCCCACAGCTACCTCGACTACACTTCTTCACACCCTACCTCCTGTAAGGACTCCATTCCATTCTCCCAGTTTCTCCGTCTCCGACGCATCTGCTCTGATGATGCTACCTTCCATGACGGTGCTTCTGATATGACCTCCTTTTTCCTCAACCGAGGATTTCCCCCCACTGTGGTTGACAGGGCCCTCAACCGTGTCCGACCCATTCCCCGCACCTCTACCCTCACCCCTTCCCCTCCCTCCCAGAACCGTGACAGGGTTCCCCTTGTCCTCACTTTTCATCCCACCAGCCTCCATATCCAAAGGATCATCCTCCGCCATTTTCGCCACCTCCAGCGTGATGCCACTACCAGTCGCATCTTCCCCTCCCTTCCCCTGTCAGCATTCCGAAGGGATCGTTCCCTCCGCGACACCCTGGTCCACTCCTCCATTACCCCCACCACCTCGTCCCCGTCCCAGGGCACCTTCCCTTGCAATCGCAGGAGGTGTAATACCTGCCCATTTACCTCCTCTCTCCTCACTATCCCAGGCCCCAAACACTCCTTTCAGGTGAAGCAGCGATTTACTTGTACTTCTTTCAATGTAGTATACTGTATTCGCTGCTCACAGTGTGGTCTCCTCTACATTGGGGAGACCAAGCGCAGACTGGGTGACCGCTTTGCGGAACATCTCCGCTCAGTCCGCAAGCAGGACCCTGAGCTTCCGGTTGCTTGCCATTTCAACACTCCCCCCTGCTCTCATGCTCACATCTCTGTCCTGGGATTGCTGCAGTGTTCCAGTGAACATCAACGCAAGCTCGAGGAACAGCATCTCATCTACCGATTAGGCACACTACAGCCTGCCGGACTGAACATTGAGTTCAATAATTTCAGAGCATGACAGCCCCCCACTTTACTTTCATTTTTAGCCATTTTTTCTTCCTTTTTTTTACATTCCTTTTTACATTTTTTACAATCTTTTTTTGCATTTATTTCATTTCATCTTAGTTTGTTCAGTTTGCTTACCCACTGTTTTTTTCAGGTTGTTTTTCTTCAGGTTTGCACTTGCTGCTGTTCAATATTCAGTATATTCACACCTAATCTGTACTAATGCTTTGTCTTTCAACACACCATTAACATATTGTTTGCCTTTGCTCCGTGACCTTTTGGTCAGCTATGTGGCCTGGTCCAATCTGCACCTTCTCCTTTGTTATCTCTTGCCCAACCCCCACCTCACTTGTTTATAATCTGTGACTTTTCTAATATTTGTCAGTTCCGAAGAAGGGTCACTGACCCGAAACGTTAACTCTGCTTCTCTTTCCACAGATGCTGCCAGACCTGCTGAGTGAATCCAGCATTTCTTGTTTTTGTTTCAGATTTCCAGCATCCGCAGTATTTTGCTTTTATATTAGGAAAATAAAGATGTTGTTGAGGTTACTGCATTTACTACTAAGCTTTCTGATTATAGAATTCACGCTGGTTCCATTATAAATTTTAGGCATATTTCCATAGGTTTGCTCTCAGTTTGGAACATAGTGTATGTGCTGTCGTAGTGCCTATTTAGCTTGTCTCCATTCCGTGTCATGTGAGTAGCTCAGGGGGAGGCGGTGGCATACTGGTATTGTCACTGGACTAGTAACCCAGGTTACTAGACCCAGGTATTGCTCTGGGGACATGGATTCGAATCCCACCACAGCAGGTGGCATCTGAATTCAATTTATTTAGAGATACAGCACTGAAACAGGCCCTTCAGCCCACCGAGTCTGTGACGACCAACAACCACCCACTTATACTAACCCTACAGTAATCCCACATTCACTACCACCTACCTACACTAGGAGCAATTTTACAATGGCCAATTTACCTATCACCTGCAAGTCTTTGGCTGTGGGAGGAAACCAGAGCACCCGGCGAAAACCCACACAGTCACAGGGAGAACTTGCAGGCACAGGCAGTACCCAGAATTGAACCCAGGTCCCTGGAGCTGTGAGGCTGCAGTGCTAACCACTGCGCCACTGTGCCACCCACAAATTAATAAATCCGGAATTTAAAGCTAATTTAATGATGGCCATGAAACCATTGTCGATTGTTGTAAAAATCCATCTGGTTCACTAATGTCCTTTAGGGAAGGAAATCTGCTGTCCTTACCTGGTCTGGCCTACATGTGACTCCAGATCCACAGCAATGTGTTTGACTCTTACATGCTCTCGAAATGGTATAGCAAGCCACTCAGTTCAAGGGCAATTAGGGATGGGCAATAAATGCTGGCCTGGCCTGCGACGCCCACATCAAAAGAATTTTAAAAAATGCAAATCAACAAAGTCCCAGGCTTTTTGATCCTTAGTCTGTGCTGAATCAGCTGATCTTAGCCAGGACATTAGTACAGTGCTACAATTAACCTTAGTGTCCTTGGATTCGAGCAGGGAAAGTTGACTCTAGTTCCTATTAGATACCTGCTGAAATTTTATCTGTGTAGGTGTTTGGTGAGGATAGGTTTGGGATTGACTGTGATGTCTTTATGGCAGCAGTGGACTCCCGCTCTTGATGGTCGTGATGCCAGTGTGAACTGGCATGCCAATCCAGGAAAATAAATTGGAATTATAGCAAGGTTAAAGTGGTGAACAGAAATCCCAACCTGCCACTACCCTGTGAACAGGAAGGAAATCCAGCTCTGTATCTCAAATGTCAGATTAATTACTGATGGTTTCTTTAAAGCCAAATTTTCAGTCAAATATTCTGGACAAAATGGTGCTTCCTCACGCAGAAATCCAAATTGGAACCCTGGATTTTTTTCACCAGGTGAAGCACATCAGGTTTTATTGTCAGGTTAAATAGAGTAAGCGTGGCAGCTTGTACTTTGTGTTATAATGTTCAATGGCCTTGTAAAATGTTCATTAATTATGCAGGCAAAGAACAATAGATCAAATATCTACAGAATAATAATATGCAGAATAGGTATAGAATGCAGACATAAAATTAAAATATATATATCCTTTATGATGGGAAAAGTATGAATCAGAACAGGCACCTTTTTAAAACTTATTTTTTAAAGATCTTTGTCAAGTCCAAACATCTACTCATCCATTTCACTGTGTTAATAAAAGGAGTTACCTACCAGAAAGGCTTAGAGTACCAAATGATGGCAAAGGCATAGAAAGCCTACAAAGAAAAAAAATATATAATTACACAAATGTAGTTACAGATGGAGCAGAGCACCCAACTGCCTCTTGAATGACTTGAGTTTTTGTCTCCACTACTTTTCTGTAATTTTCTTCAATCTTCTCAAAAGGTTCTTACGGGTAGAATGAAGAATAAAATGGATATGTTGAAATCTCATGACTACCATCAGCAACACATCTCCATCGTCACAACAGTTTAAAAGACTACTTCGATCATCTGAGGTACGGCCATTTCTTCCACTTGCTACACCTACCCCAAGCCAACCAAGCTTGTTGCTCTATTTGCATGGGACACCCTAACTAGTGGCGTTTTTCTTTTTTTGTTCTTGGGATATGGACATTGTTTGCAAGGCAGCATTTATTACCTATCTATAGTTAGACTGAGAAGGTGTTGGTGGATCTGCTCCTACCCTAGTCTGTATTTGGTCCAGACAAGAACTAAGACTTCACACGTTCAGGTAGCAGCTTTAAAAGAGTGGAGAAGCATTGAATCAGACTTAATTGTAGAGATTTGAAAAAACATATTTCTTATTATACTGGTGGTGAGATGCCTTTGTCACTTTATTGTACATATATGTATAATGTATGCACAAACCACCATAATTTTAAATGTATTTTCTACACTGTTGATGATATTGATTTTGTTTTATGAAGGAAGTTTTTTTAATCCTCGCTGCTTATATCAATGCAGATACAAAGCAAAGAAACCTATGTAGATTTTTTGAGCTACTAAATAGAATAAGTATTTCATACATATGAACATACAAATTAGGAGCAGGAATAGGCCACTCGGCTCTTTGAGCCTGCTCCGCCATTCAATAAGTTCATGGCTGAACTGAGTACTCCACATTTCCACCTACCCCCAATAACCTTCCATCCCTTTGCTTATCAGGAATCAATCCACCTCTGCCTTAAAAATATTCAAAGACTCCACCGCCTTTTGAGGAGGAGAATTGCAAAGAAAAAAATGTCTCCTCATCTCTGTCTTAAATGGACAACCCCTTATTTTTAAACAGTGACCCCTAGCTCTAGATTCTCCCACAAGGGGAAACATCCTTTCCACATCACCCTGTCAAGACCCCTCAGGATCTTATATATTTCAATCAAGTCGCCTCTTTCTTCTAAATTCCAGCGAATACAAGACCAATCTGTCCAATCTTTCCTTGTAAGACAGCCCGCCCATTCCAGGTATTAGTCTAATAAACCTTCTCTGTACTGCCTCCAACGCATTTACATCCTTCCTTAAATAAGGAGACCAGTACTGTACACAGTACTCCAGATGTGGTCTCACCAATGCCCTGGATAGCTGAAGCATAACCTCCCTACTTTTGTATTCAATTCACCTCACGATAAATTATAACATTCTATTAGCTTTCCTAATTATGTGCTGTACCTGCATACTAACCTTTTGCGATTCATGCACTAGGACACCCAGATCCCTCTGCATCTCAGAGCTCTGCAATCTCTCACCATTTAGATAATATGCTTCTTTTTTATTCCTCCTGCCAAAGTGGACACTTTCCCACATTATACTCCATTTGCTAGGTCTTTGCCCACTCACTTAATCTATCTATATATCTTTGTAGCCCCTTACGTCCTCTTCACAACTTATTTTCCTAACTTTCTTTGAGTCATCAGCAAATTTAGCAACCATACCTTCGATCCCTTCATCTAAGTCATTTATATAAACTGTAAAAAATTGAGGCCCCTGCACAGACCCCTGTGGCACACCACTCGTTACATCTTGCCAACCAGAAAATGACCCATTTATGCCTACTCTCTGTTTCCTGTTAGCTAGCCAATCTTTTATCCAAGCCAATATGTTATCCCCTGCACCATGAGCTTTTATTTTCTGCAATAACATTTGATGTGGCACTTTATCAAATGCCTTCTGGAAATCTAAGTACAATACATCCACCGGTTCCCCTTTATCCACAGCACATGTAACTCCCTCAAAGAACTCCAATAAATTGGTTAAACCTGTTTTCCCTTTCACAAAACCATGTTGACTCTGCCTGATTACCTTGAATTTTTCTAAATGCCGTGCTATAGCATGATTAATAATAGCTTCTAACATTTTCCCTAAGACAGATGTTAAGGTAACTGGCCTGTAGTTTCCTGCTTTCTGTCTCCCTCCCTTGGTTCAATAAAGGAGTTACATTTACTATTTTCCAATCTAACGGAACCTTCCTAGAGAATTTTGGAAAATCAAAACTAACGCACCAACTATTTCACTAGCCACTTCTTTTAACACCCTAGGACAAAGTCCATCAGGACGCGGGGACTTGTCAGCCCGCAATTCCAACAACTTGTTCAGTACCACTTCCCTGGTGATTGTAATTTTCTTGCGTTCCTCTCTCCCTTCCATATCCTGACTTACAGCTAATACTGGGTTGTTGATGTTACTTGTCTCCTTAATAGTGAAGACCAATGCAAACTATCTGTTCAATTCATCTGCTATCTCCTTATTATCCATTATTAATTCCCCAGACTCACTTTCTATAGGGCCAATGCTCACTTTGTTAACTCTTTTCTTTTTTAAATATCTATAGAAACTTTTTCTATCTGTCTTTATATTTCTAGCTAGCTTTCACTCATTCTCTAATTTTACCTTCCTTATCAATCTTTTAGTCATTCTTTCCTGTTTATTTATATTCTGTCCAATCTTTTGACCTGCCTCCCATCTTTGCACAAATATATGCTTTTTCTTGAAGTTTGATACTACCTTTAACTGTTTTAGTTAACCACAGATGGCGGGTTCCACCCTTGGAATTTTTCTTTCTCATAACGTATCTATTCTGTGTGTTCTGAAATATCTCCTTAAATGTCGGCCACTGCATCTTTATTGACCCATCCCTTAACCTGATTTGCCAGTTCACTTTAGCTAGCTCTGTTTTCATGTCCTCATAATTGCCCTTATTTAAGTTTAAAATACTAGTCTTGGACCCATTCTTCTCTCCCTCAAAATGAATGTAAAATTCAATCATATTATGATCGCTGCTACTTAGGGGTGCCTTAACTATGAGGTCATTAATTAATCCTATCTCATTGCACAATACCAGGTCCAGTATAGCTGTTCTCTGGTTGGCTCCAGAAGTTATTGTTGCAAGAAATTATCCTGAAAACATTCTATGTACTCCTCATCTAGGCTATCTCTGCCCATCTGATTTTTCCAATTTATATGTAGGTTAAAATCCCCCATAATTATCACTGTACCTTTCTGATAAGCTGCCATTATTTCTTCCTTTATACCCTGTCCTACAGTGTGGTTAATCTTAAGTGACTTCTTGCCTTTATGATTTCTCATCTCTACCCAAACTGCTTCTACATCCTGGTCTCCTGAACTTAGGTCATTCCTTTCTATTGTACTAATACCATCATTAATTAACAGAGCTACCCCTCCACCTTTTCCTGGCTTCCTGTCCTTTCTAAATGCCATGTACCCTTCAATATTCAGGTCCCAATCTATGTCGTCCTGCAGCCATGTCTCTGTAATGGCTATCAGATCGTACTTATTTATTTCTATTTGCGATCTCAGTTCATCTGTTTTGTTTCGAATGCTACGTGTATTCAGATACGGAGCCAAAGTCATTGTATCAACCATCTTTAAGGTGAGTCTAATAATTAACTCAACCCTAATATTCATCTGAAATTAAAAAGAACATGCTTTCTTAAATTACACAAATGCCTTACCTGCTTTCCTCACCCTCCAGCAATTTCCTGTAGGTTGCAATCTCAATATCTAGAGCCATCTTTACAGTTAATAGCTCCTGGTATTCTTGCAAGTGACGAGCCATCTCATCCTTCAAGTTACCAATTTCATCTTCAAGATGGATAATGGTGTCTTGGGCATTATTTGCCTCCGAAATATAACGTTCTTCCATTTCCTGCATCTGGCGCTCAAGAGATTCATTCTGTTTTAATGCAAATATTTAGGTTACCTTCTCATTTACTTCCTTCAGTTCTCTACTTCACATTTTCCCCAATTTGTGTTTGTGTGTGAAAGACGGATTGTATTATTTCTGTTTCAATGACTCCAATACTATTCCAGGCGCATATGCATTCATAAACTCAGCCTTGAACAAGTTCCATTAACATACTGCTTAATCTCACAATTGATGAAGACACTTGACAGACAAGTTAGGATTTCTGCCAAGGCATAAAACTATAGTTGTCATGCTTCACATGCTTCTCCATTGTTCACTGTACTTCATTGTAACTGAAAACCTTCCTTGTTAAATCAGGGCAGTTAAAATTCATAATAGCAATTATTTAGAAGAATGAAGGTGGCTTTTTTAATTACTGCCTGCAGTTTTAATCAGTAGTTTCGGACAATATGGCTTGCTTGTTTTGGCTATATATTTCTATTGGAATTTGTGATTGCTGCTCTCCATTTGTTGAACATATTGAGTATCAGGTCTCATAAGACTTCTAGATCTTTTTCAAATTCTTCCTTAGCTTTTTCACTGCTTTTCATATACATTTATGACATCCAACCTTACCTCACCTCTCTGAGTTCTTCCATTGCATTTGTTTAGTTATGCTATTTATCTGATATCCAGTAGTGGATGAGCAGACATTTCCTCCAATTAAATATTGGAAAACTGAAGGTGTCTTCAATCCCTGCCACAAATTCTGTTCGCGAGCCACCGATTCCTTCCCTCTCTGTGGCTACTGTTTGCCGCTGAAACAGACCGTCCATAACCTTGGCGTCTTATTTGACCCTAACCTGTGCTTCTGACCACATATCCTCCCCATCCTCAAGACTTTCACCTCTGTAACCTCCTCTAACCTTACTGCCCTCTGAGATTTCTGCACTCCTCCAATTCTGGCCCCCTGTACATCTTCGCTTTTAATTGCTCTACCAATGGCAGCCATGCCTTCAAGCTGCCTAGGCCCTAAATTCTGTAATTCTCTCCCTAATCCTCTTCACCTCTCTCCTCTCCTACGTTAAGGTGTTCCTTAAAATCTACCTCTTTGACCAAGCATCTGTCCTAATATCTCTTCTTTATATGACTTGGTGGCAAATTTTCATTCATAACACAGCTGTTAAGTGCCTTGGAACGTTTAATATGTTAAAGAGGCTTTATAAATGCAAGTTGTTGTTATTGGTAGACAAAGCCCTCATCCATAACTGAATTTATTGTGCTGAAAGCTAGATATTATTCATATTTAGAGTACGTACCGTTCCCTTAAGTGCATCAATATCGCAGGTCAGTGTCTGGATTTGTCTGCGGTATTCACTATTCTCTTGTTTTGCAGTGCGAAGAGCATCATTGTTGCGAGAAGCAGAATCATTCACATCGGCCAACTGTTCCAATGCAGAGACTTTCATGAGTGAATCTTATTATAATACTGGAGTACTGATTGTACTGTGATCAACAAAATGCATTTGAAACCTTTTTTTTAAATTAAATTTCATTTTGGCAAAAAGGATACTGTACATTTCTGACCGCTTTGGGAATAGCTATAGGAAAATGTGGATGTGACGTGAGACTTGACTGTGGAGATAAGAATATGGATGAGCGATCATTGGAATGGTTAATGGGAAAGGTTCTAGATGAGGTGGTTGTATTACTTGGATCAGGTATTAAGGTGGGAAGTATAGATTGCTGTAGTTTAAGTCTAAGGAATGCGGTTAAGGCTGTGGTCAGTTTGTGGATGAGATAGGAATGTGTATAACTGTAGTAGTTTGAGATAGTCTTGGGTGCAAACATGTGCACAAGAATGGGAATATTTGTGGCATATGGGATTTCAGTAATAATTTGGAGGATGTAAGTTGGAGTTTGGAGTGAGTGTAATTATAGGATAGGTATAGCTGGGAGGTTTAGGAACAAAAGTAGGTGTTTGTAGGGTTATCAATGTGGTAATAATGATGGACTTCTTTGTGAAAATGGGCAAAGATGCATTTTTATATGGAATAAGTGAAGGTATGAGAATGGGCACTGGGAGAGGGGTGGTGCTGGGTATAAAGCTGAATGTTAGAAGTTGGTTGACAGGTGGTTTGACCTCCATTTTGTTATCATGACCACTAATAAATGCATATCAGAAAACATACCTTGGACTTGTACCATTCCTCAGTTTCAGCAATGTTCTGAGCAGCAAGTTTATCAAACTGAGAACGAACTTCATGGAGTGCTGTAGTAAGATCAGGTCTGACCACATCCATCTCAATCTTGACCTGCGAATCTTGGATTTGAGCCTGCAGTTCACGAATTTCCTGAAGAGAAAAATAAGTTACATAAAGTAAGGTGAGTCACTGCTTAGCCAAAACAGTATGTTCTAGATACCTTTAACTAGTGTAACATATCTAAAATAAAAATTACCCAAATGAGTATTCAAAATGATAACAGTATATGCTTACCTCTTCATGAAGTTTCTTTAAGAACATAATTTCTTCTTGCAGTGACTCAACTTTACGTTCCAGATCTAAGCGTGCCAGACAGGCATCATCCACATCCTTCTCGAAACGGCAGAAAAATAAAACCCAGAACAAGTTTAGTTAAAGCAGTTAGTCTGTACTATTGCAATGTTTTACAAAACCCCATTTCAATATTGAACTGTATTCATAATTATTAAACAATCACTAAAAATATCTCTAACATTTTTTACACCATTTTAATGATTGCACATTTCACCAGCCACAATATTCATGAAGCTCCAGACACCTGTGGATTTGACACAAACTCTATTTGGTGTTGCACCACTCCCTTCCGGTCAGTCTTACATGGAAATATGTAGAAGTTGCAACATGGAAACAGGCCATTCGGCCCAACCAGTACATGTTGGCATTTACCCTCAATGCAAGTTTTCTACATGTAAACTTGGCAGTTGCCACTAAAACCAAATGAGACGCAAATCAGACTTACATGCACATCTAAAGAAAGCTATGAAGAATCACAGTCAGTATGCAAGGAGAAAAAAAAAAACAGATGTGTGAGCTTTTTCAGGTCAATTGCAGTCATTCATGATCAATCAATGATTATGCAGCCCTGTTGCTTTAGAATGATGGTTGTCATTATGAGGTTATAACTCAAACAAAAGCTGTCATTGTCCAAATTCCAATTAATTTGTGTACCCTTAATTAATTGATACTCTGCTGATCAAACATCCATTCCATAAAGAAGTTTTAAATGAGTTTCAAATGTATTTTCTTTAAAAGAAATGTTATTCCTTTTTATAAGTAACTTTGTTAAAATTCTGCTGCAAGTTCCATTCTGTAGTTCCAGATATAGTTTGCAATATTCAGTGCTGGAAATGCAGTTAGTCCTCAAGCTGAAGGGGATTACACTAGAAAGTAAATACAGATTTTTAAATCAGCAAATAATTTTTGGTGAGCAAACAGTTGATGACATTAATTATAAAAAGCTTTGATGTGGTGACTTCAGTGGAGAGTATTGTTATATGAAGTGTCCAATTTAGTTTGAACAATAAAGAAATCCAATGTTCTCTTATTAAAATGACAGTTGTGTTTGTTCAATAGTGAGTTTGGTCTTTCTGCCATACAGCAGTCACAATGCTGGATTTTATTAAAACTGGGTCAGTTATGAAACAGCACTATTGTCTTTTCTTTGCTGTTTCCTGGACTATACTTGCAAGTATTTTAGGGGCACCGTTACTCAATCAGCTGTACCAAGGATTATATGTTCATTTAACTGTCAACTTAATTGTGTCTTTTATAGAAATGCATCTAAATAATGTTCCTGATTACTTGTAAATAAAAAAGTGAAAGAATATTATTTCAACTGCTTGGGCTCCCACAGAGGTGCATTTATTTAACAAACTAGAGAGAATGCAGGGAGACTGCAAATATTCTTGGTACCTCATTAGTAGTTGCCTTTGGTAGAAGCAAATGAAAGACAAGATATCAACATTAAGCTTTTGTGAAACTAATAGAATCATATTAAACTATCCTGAATCAAAAACAATAGCATGTATGAGCATTCTTATCGACATATTGAACTTAATTTTTCTATTTTACTTTTACTGCTCATTTCTCACAACAGCTCATTGTTAAGTGTGCAAACTGAGAAATATGTTAGTTATAAATATTATTGGTCAGTGAGTAACTGCCTCAGGACAGGAATATCAAAGGGCAATGGACAAATGAAACAGTTTTCACTGTACTTGTTATTTTGTATTTTGTTATTAGCATGCTGCTGATAGGCTATCAAATTGTGTATTTCTTTATTCAATAACTATAATAATTATACTTTGCTTTGTTGCTTCCTCGTCAATAAGATGTCAATGTTGCTACTGCAACTACCCTAATCCATCGCTTTCCAGCTGCACAAAGGCATTTTTAATGGCATGCACTGTGTTCATTGTAGCTGCATTCCAAGACAAATCCTTTTTGGAGCTCACTTTACATTACTGGAGCAAAACATACAGCTGCTTCCTTGGAGTCATTATTATTAATACACTTTCTTGACGTGGCCATGAGTTCGAGCCTCGTGGCTGCACGATCGCAAACGTCTGGCCACCACAGGGGGCGCTGCATGGCAGCAATATGCTGCTTGTCAGAGCAAAGAAAATCTCAGTGAAAGGGACTGAGCCAGATCTCTGCAAACTAGTGGAAGATACCTGGATGTGGGCCTCTGAAAAGATCAAACATGGGGAGATTTATTTTTTTAAAACAATGTGTTCTTTAATTAACAAAACCAAAAGAGACAAGAAGATAGGTTGGCACAGACACTAAAGCAGTAGGACATTGGCTGCCCCAACAATTCCATTCACACAATTTCAGATATAGGATGTGCCATCATGCGAAGTCAGCCAGTAGGAGCCAGGCACTTCCTCAGGAAGAGGGCGAACATTATGGTCACGCCACCCCAGGCTGCTCTTTTTTTTGTTTCCAGAGGGTGGCTCTGGAATATCATCAGCAAAATTCTCTGCTGACTCAGGGAGTCAAGCACCATGTATTATGCTGCTATATCAAAGCTTTGATTCCTGGTCTGTGCTGACTTAACTAATGCTGCGCGGGGCACTGGGGATATTTACTGACATCCGCATCCTTTGAGTTAGGAAAGGGAAAATCAGCTAGGGTTCCCACTCTTGGTCGCTATTCATTTGGTAATGCACGTTAATGGACAGGATCAGTCCTAGATATGAATCCCCCCTTCACTCCCACTGCCCACTAAACTGTTGACACAGCCGGGGTCATTTTAACCTAACTCACCAGGTGGGGGGACCTGTGGGATCAGGTGCAATGTCAGCTTACACCATGGCCAATATTACTCTTCACTGACTTCAATGGAGAATAAAATCAGTGTTCCTCCCAATCCCGTCCGTTTCCCGACGGGCGCGTTAAAATTGCCCCATATGAGTTCACAAATAAATCATGGCTACCTGGAAAAAGTATCAATGAGTGATTAACTCAGAAGGGTGGGCAAAGGAAGAAAAACAGGCTATCATTGACTTTTTTCCACACGGTACTTTCAGAAGCTACGCAGCAGAAACCGTTACATTGCTCTTAATTTGTTATGGGTTCTGAAATCTCAAGTTTTGCAGAAAATTACTCTCAAACTTGCTGCATTTCTCCAGGATATTTGAAAGAAAAAAAGCTTTAGAATAACGGAAATTGGTTACGAAGGGATCGTCCTAAAGGAACCATTTAAAGAATTTTTTTTTACTCAGAGGTACACATGAACATTGGGTGTGTCTCTCTTTTCTGTGCTACGGCCGGATGTGATAGGGTTGCGGTCCAGTCTCCAATGGGTACCTGGTATACCAGTACCCTCCCGATCGCAGAGATCGGGATGAATTTTAAGTTAGCGGCGAAACGATTCAATTCGTGAGGTGATGATATTTCACTGATTACTGTCCGTTATTGTTTCCTACCTGTCTGAAACCGGCCAGGTTGTTTTCGGCCTCCTCCCGCTGAACAATTTCATCTTGCAACCTGCAAATAACAGGATTGAGATATCAGTCACTTTCACTCCAGCTTGAAGTGTCGCGTTGGAGTCCTGAACGTCGACCGTTAAAAGATTTGGAGTTGCAACAATACTCTTCTCTCCATCCACTGTTTTTGTGATAATTATTGTTCTTTCTAATCGAATATATTGACGGATCTGAAATCCAATCATTGGCAAAGGGAGCAGATTTTGCTTCAACCCTTGCCACCTTATTTAAATATTTGTATACTATTACGGATACTGCTTGAGGTATGCAGATATTAAAGGGAGGGGGCTGTTACTATCAGCTCTTAATAGTGTACTTAGCCTTGTATAAATTGGCGACCTATAAATCGCATAAAGCAACCAGACCGAAAGCAACAGTCAAGTGTAAAGTATATGGAGCAACCAAACGAGCTTTACTCCAAAACAGGCCAGGCCAGCTGGTATAAATGGTTCTAATCCACCAGTTTCAATTGCACGAAAACTGCACTAAATCAGCTTCTTAAACAAATTGGGTTTGAA
Organism: Heterodontus francisci; assembly: GCF_036365525.1. Classification (NCBI taxonomy): domain Eukaryota; kingdom Metazoa; phylum Chordata; class Chondrichthyes; order Heterodontiformes; family Heterodontidae; genus Heterodontus; species Heterodontus francisci. The sequence goes on along the minus strand of NC_090372.1, from coordinate 163,508,937 downwards.
GAACTAAAGGCGGATTTAACTATTTATTCCTGAGACTTTGGTGATGAGGAATGTGTATATTCTCAGACGGTGCTTTCAGAAGATATCATGCACCAGAAATCGTTACATTTTTGGTTAGGAGTTCCAAAATTTCGCAAATTTTGCAGGAAAATACCCACATTTTGCCGATGCACAATTAGTCAGAGGGGCATATTCTTGATATGAAGGTATTTTTTTCGGTTTGCATTTTAGGGAAACTTTTAGAAAATCGGTGCCTGGTTAGTTTTTTTTTACCCCAATGTGTTAAACAGGGAGAACATTTGAAGGAATGTGTGTTATCCGTCGGCTCCTTCCCTTTCCCCACCCTTTTGAAACAAGGGAAACTAGGATACGTACGACCATATAGACTTACTTTTCCCTCAGCTTCTGGAGGTCGTCGGCCAGGTTATCCCTTTCCACCTCGATCCTGGCTTTCTCATTGTTGATCTGATCGATCTGGAGGCGAAGCTCCCTCAGCTCCTGTTCGTACAAGTCCCCGATCCTGGACCTGGGTTTGCCCTTCAGTTGCTCTAATTCGGCCAGGAGCATCTTGTTCTGTTGCTCCAGCATCCTCACCTTATCGAGGAAGCTGGCGAGACGGTCATTCAGCTCAATCATCTCAGCTTTCTCATTGCTGCGGTTCACCTTGAATTCCGAGTTCATGGCATCCACCAGGGAGAAGTTCAGGCTGTTGCCCAAGCTCAATCCGGGAGCGCTACTCTTGACAGTCCTTGCACTTCGGGCCCTAATGGGCGCAGCCGAGTAGCTGACCCTGGAGTAAGAAGGAGCAATAACGTTGCTTCGCGGTTTACGAACCGAATAGGAGCGAAAGTTCGATGTCGTTTTAATTGGTTGCTCTGCAAACATCTTGCGGTAGACACTGGTTCTGGAAGTCATTTTGTAATCCTTTTTCTCTTGTTACACACTGTACTTTCTTAAAATACTTCCACAAGCACAAACTTCTCGGCTGCAAGAGAGGGATTGCCAGCAAATGTTTGGTATTTATAGGGAGCTCTCCGAATGCTCCCCTGGGGATGGAGGCAAGAGCTACTGCTATGATTGACAGTGCACGAACCAACCGGCAGCTGGGAACAACATACTTGGACCATCACTCAAAACTTTGGAAATTACTGTGTCTTGGAGGTAGGACTATTTTTCCCTTGAAATGAACGCTTGCAAGCATCTGGCTTTAGACTGGACATCTGCAACTTCTTTTTCTCTAAGGTTAAGAGTGTGGATGAAGCTAGTTTTCTCGTCGAATGGTACAGTGTAATGGATAGAGATCCGTTCATCCTAAAACAAGGCTGCGTTAGTCCGCTAGCCCTGGTCTCGGTTACATTTAACACTGTTAGTTGAATTCTGCCATTAAACCAGTGACCAGGACAACGTCTTCTTCATCTTCTGAAATAGTTAAGTGATGCTTTTCAAGCAACAATGAGGCGTGTTTGTTAAAAATGAATTCCATGAAAATTTCGCCAGAGGTCACTGCAACACTGAGTAGAAAAGCATTTCTGATGGCAGCTCTTTAATAGCGAACGTGCATGTCAGGAAAGCAATATTCCCTTTAGTTTATTATGAAGGCAAAGCACAAATTGATTGTCACATAAATCCTAGTTTCATTGAGATTTATAATAAAATAGGGAAAACGGGACTCGTCATTGTTATACGAAGCCGGAATCCCGTAACTTCACTGCATCTGCTTTTACAAGGTTTCTGCTAAATGTCACTTTGTTGGAAGGTGCGTGATAAAAAGTTGGGATTTGCTCTCACAATGCAGGATTGATGATACTATTGCTCGATGCTGTGAGAAGGGCGGGTCTGCCAGACTTCCACCCTTTGTAACTTTTCGGCAACTTGAGAACTGTAAAGCTTCAAAGCAAATTTTAAATTGAAAACTCATCTGGAATCTTACATGTACAGTTAATTAGCATTTCCATGTGTTTAGACTTTGCAATAAAAAGAACACGCTTCGAATGGTTGCTTGCACAGTTTGAAAAAATACTTTCCCCTTGCCACCTCCATCAGAAAACGCCCTCACTGTTAGTTTCAGACCCGAGATTACAGTGGATTAACATGGCGATTTATCCTGCTATTGGCCTTTTTAAACGATAAACTGGGTTCGTTCGGAAATCAATTGTGAATGCTGGGGGGATTTCGATTAGATCTGAAAGTTACTGCACTTTGTTGGTGTTGGAATTAACTCCAAACGAGTTTGTATTCTGAGAATGAAAAAGACTTCATTCGGGAAAGGAGGGCGTTTCCCTCTCACAGCAGCAACTACACGAACAACTCTTAGAAAACAGATTTACGCTCAGAGTGCTTTCAATATTTCCTCAGGCGAGCTAAAACTATATATAATGCAATAACAACAACTTGTCAACCTCATTGAATCTTCCAGCACAGTAAGAGACCATTTTGCCTTTTCAGTATAAATCCAATACTGTTGTGAAAACTACTATTGAATCTGCTTCCACCACCCTTTCTGGCAGTGTATTCCAGATCATACCTTGCTGGGTATAAAGAATTCTTCCCCTCTACCCCACCCCCATTCTACAATCTGTGTTCTCTGGTTGTAGATCCTCCTGCCAGTGCAAATAGCTTCGTGGACCTGATAGTCTATGTGAAGAAATAATAGAGAAGCTTGAGATTGTCAGGTTTCATATGCATGTTTATGACATCCAGTTCTAACTCACCCCCACTTCTCTCAACCCCCTACTGTCTCTAAATTGACAGGTTGCTTGTCAGACATCCAGTACTGGATGAACAGAATTTTCCTACAGCTAAATGTCAGGGAGACCAAAGCCATTGTCTTTAGTTGCCACTACAAACTGCGTTCCCTAGCCCCTGACTCATTCCTTGTCCCTGGCAACTGCCTGAGGCTGAACCAGACTGTTTGCAACCTGGGTGATTTAGTTGACCCCAAGATGGGATTCCGACTCCATATCCACTCCGTCACTAAAACTGCTTACTTCCACCTCTGTAACATTGCCTGACTCATCCTCTGCCTCAGATCATCTGATGCTGAAACCGTCACTTATGCCTTTGTCTTGACTATTCCAGCGCATTCCTAAGCAGCCTTTTATTTTTCATCCTCCAGAAGTTTCATCTCATCCAAAACTCTATTGCCTGTATCTTAACTCTCACTAAGTCCTCATTACCCATCGCCGCTGTGCACATTGATCAACATTGGCTCCTGGTTGAGCAATGCCTCAATTTTAAAATCCTCATCCTCATTTTCAAATCCGTCCATGGCTTCCCCCTCCCTATCTCTAAATATCTCCTCCAGTCCAACAATGCAGCATCTGTGGAGAAAGAAACAGAGTTAACATTTTGGGTCTGTGACCTTTCATCAAAACTGATGAATATTTCTAACATTTTCTGTTTTTATTTCGATTTCCAGCATGAGCAGTATTTTGCTTTTGTAACCTTCTGAGATATCTGTGCTGCTCTAATTCTGGCCTCTTGCTCATCCCTGATTTTAATCGCTCTACCATTGGTGGCTCTGTCTTCAGCTGCTGACCACCCCATCTCTGGAATTTCCTCCCTAAACCTCTCTGCCTCTTTACGTCTCTTTCCTCCTTTCAGAGGCTCCTTAAAAGTTACTTCTTTGCTCAAGTTTCTGGTCAACTGCCCTAATATCTCATTATGTGGCTCTGTGTCAAATTTTGTTTGATAACACTCCGGTGAAGTACCATGGGACATTTTACTATATTAATGGCAATATATAAATGCAAGCTGTTGTTATTGTTAATTTGAAGATAATTTTTGGTTTCAATTTGTGATATATTAAATGTGACTTTTTGAAAAAAAATTCTAAACTTAATTTTTTATTTGTGTGTATACACAGAAGTATGCAAGGTTATATTGAGATGAACTCATCCCAACTCATCCCAAACTCTGAATGTTTCAGATGATACTGGGAATCTGTGTTTGAGCAAACAGAGAAGTGGAAATCTATCATGGTAAACAAGGTGTGAATCAGTTAAATTACACTTTCTGTAATCAGTGCCTATCTTTTCTGCAACACCATGCTTGAACCTCTCCAATCAGGTTTCTGCCCCTGTTACAACACTGAACTGGTCTGAATGAAAGTTATAAATGACATCCTTTGTGATTGTAGCATTGTGCACTATCTCTCCTCATCCATCAACATCCTAGGGCGCTCATTGACCTGAAACGTAACTGGACAAGCCATATAAATACTGTGGCTACAAGAGCAGATCAGAGGCTGGGAATTCTGTGGTGAGTAACTCACCTCTTGACTCCCCAAAGCCTGTCCACCATCTACAAGGCACAAGTCAGGACTGTGATGGAATACTCTCCACTTGCCTGGATGAGTGCAGCTCCAACAACACCCAAGAAGCTCGACACCATCCAGGACAAAGCAACTTGCTTGATCATCACCCCATTCACCACCTGAAACATTCACTCCCTCCACTAGCGGCACTCAGTGGCTGCAATATGTATCATCTACAAGATGCACTGCAGCAACTCGCCAAGATTCCTTTGACGTCACCTTTGAAACCCGCAATCTCTCCCACCTAGAAAAACAAGAGCAACAGACACATGAGAACACCACCACTTCCAAGCTCCCCTCCAAGTCACACTCCAATACCAGCTTGGGGCTATATCACCATTCCTTTACTGTTGCTAGGTCAAGTCCTGGAACTCCCTCCCTGACAGCACAGTGGGCGTATCTACACCAAATGGACTGCGGCAGTTCAAGAAGGCGGCTCCCCACCACCTTTTCAAGGGCAATAAATGCTAGTGGCATTTACATCCCATGAACGAACAGAAAAATATCCTTTTCAACCTGTCTGCAGTCTGTAACACTGTGGACTACACCAACCTCTTCTAATGCCTATTCACTGTCAACCAGCTGGGTGGGACTGCTGTCACTTCACTCCATTCTTATCTTTTTGATATTGATACAGCACTGAAACAGGCCCTTCGGCCCACCGAGTCTGTGCTGACGATCAACCACACATTTATCCTAATCCTACACTAATTCCATATTCCTACCACATCCCCACCTGTCCCTATATTTCCCTATCACCTACCTATACTAGGGGCAATTTATAATGGCCAATTTACCTATCAACCTGCAAGTCTTTGGCATGTGGGAGGAAACCGGAGCACCCGGAGGAAACCCACACAGACACAGGGAGAACTTGCAAACTCCACACAGGCAGTACCCAGAATTGAACCCGGGTCACTGGAGCTGTGAGGCTGCGGTGCTAACCACTGTGCCACTGTGCCGCCCCTATCTAGTCATAGTCAGGGAATCTCCTGTAGTGGGTTTTCTTCCTGCTTCCACAACATTATCTCTGGAGTCCCCAAAGGATCTATTCTTAGTCCCCTTCTATCTTTCATAAAAATGCTGCCCCTCAGTGCCACCATCCAAAAACACAATGGGCAAGATCTTGCTGAAAAAAATAACAGTGTCTGAATGATGCTTTTTATTATTAATGTGAAAATCAGCCAGCGGCTTGCAGCAAAGAGGTGTTACCCCATAAATTGCAAATCGCCATTAGCTGCTGGCCTATTTGCACTGCACATTTAGCTTTGAGAAAACAGCTTCTCACACTTAACCTCCCCATGATTTTCCTAAAGTTACTGTATTTGCATATTAATTGTTCATAAACTCACTGCCATACCCATAGGGACATGACCATGTTTTACTGATAGGGCATGTCGCAAAATGCCCCACTCCAGCAAAATTTGGCCCAATGTCCCATTCCATCTGTGCACTGATAACACTTAGTTTTACCTCATCAGCAGTTTTCTTGACCGCCTCTACTGCTGTTATGTTGTCAGGCTGCTTATCCAACAGCCAGTATTGAATGAGCAGAAACTTCTTCCAATTAAATAGTGTGCAAACTTTTCTTCCCTGCTGCAAACTCCATTCCCTAGCTGCAAATTCCATCTCCTTCCCTGTTCTCTGTCTCATATTTAGCCGGTCTGCTTGCCATCTCTGTGTCCTATTTGACCGTAAGATGAGATTCCGAACCCCATCTCCTCTCCATCATTAAGATTGCCTACTTCCACTTCCAAAATATCACCCTTTGCTCAGTCACCAGTTGCTGAAATGCTTCTCCATGATTAAGTTGTCCCTGACTCCATTATTCTGATGCTCTCCTGGCCAGTCTGTAATTTTTGATCCTCCGTAAATGTGAACTCATCCAAAACTCGGCTTCCCATATTCTAAATCACACATAGTCCCTTTCACCTATCACCCCATGTGTTCACTGACTTACATTGACTCTTGGTCTACCAAAACCTCAAATTTAAAATCCTAATTCTCATTTTGTGTTCAAATCCCTTTATGGCCTTGCCTCTCCCTATCTTTGTAACCTCATCCCTACCTCTGTAACCCCCCCCAGAACCCTCTGAAAACTCTACATTCCCCCAATTCTGATCTCTTATGCACAAAGCCCTTGCCATCCATGAACTTATTGTGCATGATTGCATCAAAATCATGGCCTTAACGAAAACTTGGCTGAGGGGTGATGACACCTTTCCCTTAATGAAGCTTCCCTGCCTGACTATATCTTCCACCACTTGCCCCACCAAGACTGTTGCGGTGTTAGTATGGGACTTAACATCAATTGCTTTCTCCCCACTGTCATCAACATTGTCAACATGAGTCCCCCAGGGTGTGTTGCATTCCTGGTGCCAGGGTAAAGGACATCACGATAGGGGTACAGAATATTCTGCAAAAGGGAGTGAGCCAGAAGCTGTGGTACAGGTTGGTGCTAACAACATAGCTAGTGCAGGTATGGAGGAGGTTAAAGAGTAGGACCTCGAACAGTAGTAATCTCTGGATTACTCCCAGTGCCACGCTCGTGAGAGTAGAAATAGAAAATAGGAATAATCAGTGCTTGGCTTGAAAAATGGCGCAGGAGGGAGGGATTCAGATTCTTGGGGCATTGGGACCAGTTCTGGAGTAGAAGGCACCTATTCAAAAGGGACCTGTTGCACCTGAATAGGACCAATGTCCTCACGGGAGGTTCACTAGTGTGGGTGGGGAGGATTCAAACTAAATTGGGAGGGGGATGGGCACCACCATATAGAAGTAGAAAGGAAGAATATTGTGTATAATGTAAGAGTGTTGGACAGTACTAGAGAAGGAAGTAGTTCCATGTTAGGATCAGATTTGAGAAGGGCAATGAGGAATGCAAAGACAGGATTACAGTGCATATATGTAAATGCACAAAGTGTGGTGAATAAGTTTGGTGAGCTACAAGCACCAATAGCAGTATGAGAATATGATGTAATTGCAGTAATGGAAATGTGGCTTACAAATGGTGAGGACTGGGTGCTTAAGTGTTCAGGAAAGATAGAGAAGGAAAAAAGGGAGGTGGGGTGGCAGTACTGATGAGGGAAGACATTGCAGTGCTGGAAAGAGAGAATGTCCTTCAGGGGGCAAGGACAGAATCCATTTGGTTAGAGCTGAGAAGCAAAAAGGATGTGATCACATTACTGGGGGTATTCTACAGGCCTCCAAATAGTGAGAGAGAAATAGAGGAGCAAATCTGCAGTGAAATCAGAGATATGCAAGAACTATAGAGTGGTAATATTGGGGGACTTTAATTACCCAAATATTGATTGGGATAATTATAATATAAAGCGAAAGGAAGGGGAGGAATTTCTGGATTGTGTTCAGGAGAACTTCCTTGATCAGTTTGTTCTCGGCTCAACTAGAAAGGAAGCATTGACGGATCTGTTGCTGAGAAATGAGGTGGGCAAACTGCACCAAGTGTCTGTCAGAGAGCACTTTGTAAGAGTGATCATTGTATCATAAGGTTTAGACTCGTAATTCAGAAAAGCAAGGAACGATATAAGGTAGAATGGCTAGATTGGAAGGGGGCTAATTTCAATGCGATGAAAAGGGGTCTAGCCAGGATAAAATGGAACCAAAGACTGACAGGTAAAACTGTAATGGAACAACAGGTTATCTCAAAGGAAGAGATGCTTCAGGTACAGGCTAGGAACATGCCAACAAGGGTGGAAGCTCAGGGAACCAAAAAAAGAGGGTATATGATGCATGCCTGGTGAATTCTTCAAGTAAGAATCAGGCCAAATACAATAAGTTGAGAGGAGAGGTGAAGAGGAAAATAAGACTGGCAAAGAGAATGGAATGGCAGTCAACATAAAAGGGAATCCAAAAATCTTCTACAAGCATGTAAAAAGTAAGCGAGTAGTAAAAGGTGGAGTGGGGTCTATTAGGGACAAAAGGGTAATATATGCCGAGAGGCACAGGGCAAGGCTAGAATACTTAATGAATACATTGCATCAGTGTTTACTAAGGCAAAAGAATCTGACAAAATATTGGTAGAAACAGAAAGAGTAGCAGCAATAGAGAGGATATAAATTGAGAGTGAGCAGGTATTGGAAAGGTTGGCTATGCTTAGGATAGATAAGTCACCTGGTTCAGATGGCTTGCATCCCAGTTTGCTATAGGAAGTGGGGTTTGAGATATCCTCCCTAGATATGGGGGAGGTGCCAGAGGATTGGAGAGTGGCAAATGTGACACCCTTACTCAAGAAAAATGTAAGGACAGTCCTAGCAAATACAGGCCAGTTAGTTTAACATCAGTGATGGATAAGGTTTTAGAAACAATAATCAGGGGGAAAAAAATCAAGGGCTGAATTTTACCGGACCCTTGACGCCGTGCAGGGGCTGGTAAAATGCTGCAGAGAGAGGCCCGCCTCGATCCATGACATCGAGAAGGGCCTTCTGCAAATTACCGGCGGCGGGGGGACCTCGGTGCGGTCTCCCCGCTGCACAGCGCCGGCACCACAATTCGGATATGATAAACGGTACTTACCTTTGCTGATTATGCAGCCCGCCGCCTCTCCATTGACACTTCCTGATTTTTCGATGAACGGGCGGCCGTCACATACCTTCCCATTCACAATTGGAAAAGCCAGCGGGTTCACAGAGGCAGAAGGTTTCACAGCGGAAGGTAAGTTTATTTTCAGGAGTCTCACTCTGCATTCCTAAAGGGAGGAGGAAGGAGGGAGGGGGGCATTACAGGGGTCTCACTATGCATACTGGAAGGGAGGAGGGGGAGATACACAGGGGTATCATTCTGCATTCTTAAAGAGAGGGGGTCTGTGATTACTGGAGGTAAAGCTCTGCTGGCATGAAGGGAGGTACTGTGTACCATCCCTCCGTTAACAATGTACGCTCTGTGTTTAGATTAGATTAGATTAGAGATACAGCACTGAAACAGGCCCTTCGGCCCACCGAGTCTGTGCCGACCATCAACCACCCATTTATACTAATCCTACACTAATCCCATATTCCTACCAAACATCCCCACCTGTACCTATATTTCCCTACCACCTACCTATACTAGTGACAATTTATAATGGCCAATTTACCTACCAACCTGCAAGTCTTTTGGCTTGTGGGAGGAAACCGGAGCACCCGGAGAAAACCCATGCAGACACAGGGAGAACTTGCAAACTCCACACAGGCAGGACCCAGAATCGAACCCGGGTCCCAGGTGCTGTTAGGCTGCAGTGCTAACCACTGTGCCACTGTGCCGCCCCTCGTGTTCGTGTTTCCGAGGGAGCAATGACACACTAGGCACCCTGTGTGTGGGAGGGTGCCAGAAAGTGCAGGAGCATTAAGGTTATATGGATGCTGGGGGCAATCGATTCAGCTGGTAGGATCTTGATGTGGTTATGCTGTGCCACTCTGAGTGTTGGCCAAGATGGGCAATGCCGTGGCATGCCACATAGTTGATCCAGGAAAGCAGCTGATGTACCTGTCAACACCAATCCCTGCCCTGTTAGGAACCTTTGAATACATGAAGGGTTAAACTTTATTTATCACATGGAAATAGGTATGGCTCATCCTACATTGTGTGATCGTCTGCACCTGAGGATCCGTATGCGCCAGAGGCAATACCAACAGGCAGGTGTGATCCACATAGAGGCCCCCATCATGAGCAGCAGCCCCCAAGTGGAGCTTGCCATTACAGTTGCCGTGCATCTACAGGCCCCACATGACATGCCATCGGATGTCAGAGCACCAGTATCAGAGGCGATTGCGCATGTAGAGAGGGCAGTGACACGTCTCTGTGCCGGCTCAAAGATGACCTGCAGCCCATGGCTGCCTTTGTTCTTCAGAGTGGGAGTGGTTCTCAAGCCTGATGCCTCTGCAGCTTTTTAGGGGCCCACCAGAGATCTTTGTGGGGTCACACAGTCAGCAGTGCACCGCTGCATCAGGGAGGTCACCAATGCCCTGCACTGGAGGGCCAGTGAGGATTTCCGCTTCAGAGGGCCATTGGTTCTGGCACCATTGCCGGAGAACCATAGGTTGTAATATTCATAGACTGCACCCATGTGGCCATCAGGCCTCCTGCCAGGCTATCACCTGCAGACATCACCATTAAAGGAGCCCTCTCAGGAGACAAGAGAGTAGCAGTGGAAGGGAGTTTCTCAAAATGGAGACGTGTGACCAGTGGTGTTCCACAGGGATCCGTGCTGGGACCACTGTTGTTTGTGATATACATAAATGATTTGGAGGAAAGTATAGGTGGTCTGATTAGCAAGTTTGCAGACGACACTAAGATTGGTGGAGTAGCAGATACTGAAGGGGACTGTCAGAGAATACAGCAGAATATAGATAGATTGGAGAGTTGGGCAGAGAAATGGCAGATGGAGTTCAATCAGGGCAAATGCGAGGTGATGCATTTTGGAAGATCCAATTCAAGAGTGAACTATACAGTAAATGGAAAAGTCCTGGGGAAAATTGATGTACAGAGAGATTTGGGTGTTCAGGTCCATTGTTCCCTGAAGGTGGCAACGCAGGTCAATAGAGTGGTCAAGAAGGCATACGGCATGCTTTCCTTCATCGGACGGGGTATTGAGTACAAGAGTTGGCAGGTCATGTTACAGTTGTATAGGACTTTGGTTCGGCCACATTTGGAATACTGCGTGCAGTTCTGGTCGCCACATTACCAAAAGGATGTGGATGCTTTGGAGAGGGTGCAGAGGAGGTTCACCAGGATGTTGCCTGGTATGGAGGGCGCTAGCTATGAAGAGAGGTTGAGTAGATTAGGATTATTTTCATTAGAAAGACGGAGGTTGAGGGGGGACCTGATTGAGGTGTACAAAATCATGAGAGGAAAAGACAGGGTGGATAGCAAGAAGCTTTTTCCCAGAGTGGGGGATTCAATTACAAGGGGACACGAGTTCAAAGTGAAAGGGGAAAAGTTTAGGGGGGATATCCATGGAAAGTTCTTTACGCAGAGGGTGGTGGGTGCATGGAACGCATTACCAGCGGAGGTAGTAGACGCGGGCACGATAGCGTCTTTTAAGATGTATCTAGACAGATACATGAATGGGCAGGAAGTAAAGAGATACAGACCCTTAGAAAATAGGCGACAGGTTTAGATAGAGGATTTGGATCGGCGTAGGCTTGGAGGGCCGAAGGGCCTGTTCCTGTGCTGTAATTTCCTTTGTTCTTTGTTCTTTGTTCAATCTAGGTGAAGCCGGTATGTGATCACTGGAGATGCTTGCAGCGAATGTGTTACCGCTTCTTAGGCAGCTGCCATGACACCTGGGTCTTGCGCCAGTCCCGGCTGCCACCGCTGTTCACTGAACTGACTCAGATGGAGGGGTGGCTTCTTGGAGATAAGGGATATCCTTTGCAGTCATGGCTTCCAACACCAATGAGAGACTCCACCACTACTGCAGAGGAGAGATACAATGCCAGTCACTGAGCTATATGAGCCACCATTGAGCAGGAGATCGGCATGCTGAAAGAGCATCTCCAATGTCTGAATGGATACGGTGATACCCTGTACTATGGGCTGAAAAGGCCAGCTCCTTTCTTTGCTGCTCTGCACAACTATGCACTCAATAGGGGGCAGGCCAGGCATGATGAGGAGAGACGTCAGTAGGATTCCTCCTCAGACTAAGAGGACACTGAGGACCTACAACATGAAAGACATCATAGGGAAGGCGGTGGCATAGTGGTATTGTCACTGGACTAGTAACCCAGACACCCAGGGTATTGCTCTGGGGACATGGGTTCAAATTCCACCACAGCAGAAGGTGGAATTTGAATTCAATTAATAAATCTGGAATTAAAAAGCTAGTCTAATGATGGCTTTGAAACCATTGTCGATTGTTGTAAACACCCATCTGGTTCACTAATGTCCTTTAGGAAAGGAAATCTGCTGTCCTTACCTGGTCTGGCCTACATGTGACACCAGACCCACAGCAATGTGGTTGACTCTTACATGCGGCACAGTGGCGCAGTGGTTAGCACCGCAGCCTCACCGCTCCAGTGACCCGGGTTCAATTCTGGGTACTGCCTGTGTGGAGTTTGCAAGTTCTCCCTGTGTCTGCGTGGGTTCTCCCCGGGTGCTCCGGTTTCCTCCCACAGGGAGGTTGACAGGTTGACAGGTAAATTGGCTATTATAAATTTCCCCTAGTATAGGTAGGGGAATATAGGGACAGGTGGGGATGTGGTAGGAATATGGGATTAGGGTAGGATTAGTATAAATGGGTGGTTGATGGTCGGCACAGACTCGGTGGGCCAAAGGGCCTGTTTCAGTGCTGTATCTCTAAAAGAAAAGCCCTCTGAAATGGCCTAGCAAACCACTCAGTTGATTCTAACCGCAACGAAGTCCAAATGGACAGCAGCAGTTCAAGGGCAATTAGGGATGGACAATAAATGCTGGCCTAGCCAGCGACACCCAAAATCCCATGAATGAATTTTTTAAAAATGACGCAGATGGCACCCAGGCTCTGCCTGCAGGGCTAGCAGAGAGCTAGGGATGTCCAGAAGTGGCTTATCAGACACGGCTGCCTGCTCCATAGGAACCGACATGAGCTCTGCAAGCCACACATCACCCTCGCTCACCTGCTGTGCACCAGTCCACATCTGCAGCATCCCTGTGTAAACCATTAGAGGCAGCAGCTGACTGAGTCAATGTCCATGTCACTGCGTCCGTGGAGACTCTCATGAGTAATGGTGGCATGGCAATGATATTGCATACGTTGGCTCTCCTGAAGGGCTAACGGTGCAAAGGGATGTGGCATTCGCGCTACATGCTGGCCCACATTATTTGCACAGAGAAAAGGACACACATGTTGGTGAGGACATTTAGTAAAAGACGCATTTACATTGCTGTGACACCTGTGCATTCCCATTTGTGTCAGTGTGTTCTCTGTAAACCTCTTTCATACCTTTTATGGTCGATTGAAGTCTCACGTCCTGGAATGTGCAAATTTAAGATTATTCACCCAAGTGCGGCACGCCTACAAGAAGGAATGTGACACTTGAGTGGAAAGGGAGGCGGTGGCATAGTGGTATTGTCACTAGACTAGTAACCCAGACACCCAGGGTATTGCTCTGGGGACATGGGTTCAAATCCCACCACAGCAGAAGGTGGAATTTGAATTCAATTAATAAATCTGGAATTAAAAAGCTAGTCTAATGAAGGCCATGAAACCATTGAAAAATGTTGTAAAAACCCATCTGCTTCACTAATGTCCTTTAGGGAAGCAAATCTGCTGTCCTTACCTGGTCTGGCCTACATGTGACTCCAGGCTCCAAATATTAGATGGGAAATGTTCTGTAACTGCAGGGCCTACCACTCTATCAACATCCAGATGGTGTGCGGTCATGACCAGAAGATGCTGTCATTGAATGCCTGCTGTCCTGGTAGGAGCCACAGCGCCTTCATACTGTGCCAGTCAGACGTACCTGCCATCTTTGAGCCTCCACAAAGAACTAGACGTTGGTTGCTTGATGGGTGAGAAGCGATAACCACTGTACACCAGGATAATGACTCCTATTTGCCACTTGACCACGTGAGGATAGCATGCCTATAATGAGAGACATGCATCAACCAGGATCATCGTGGAGCAAACCATCGTGTCCTTTTTTAAATTCGTTCCTCAGATGGGGGTGTCGCTGGTTAAGCCAGCATTTATTGCCCATCTCTAATCGCCCATCCCTAATTGCCCTTGAGAAGGTGGTGGTGTGCCGCCTTCCTGAACCACTGCAGTCCCTGTGGGATAGGTACACCTACAATCCTGTTAGAATGGGAGTTCCAGGATTTTGACCCAGAGACAGTGAAGGAACGGCGATATAGTTCCAAGTCAGGATTATGTGTGGCTTGGAGGGGAACTTGCAGATGGCGGTTTTCCTATGCATCTGCTGCCCTTGTCCTTCTAGGTGGTAGAGGTCGCAGGTTTGGTAGGTGCTGTCTAAGGAACTTTGGTGCCTTGCTGCGGTGCACCTTGTAGATGGTATAGGCTACTGCTATTCTGCGTCGGTGGTGGAGGGAGTGAATGTTGAAGGTAGTGGATGGGGTGCCAATCAAGCGGGCTGCTTTGTTCTGGATAGTGTCGAGCTTCTTGAGTGTTGTTGGAGCTGCACCCATCCAGGCAAGTGGAGAGTATTTCAACACACTCCTGACTTGTGCCTTGTTAGATGGTGGACAGGCTTTGGAGACTCAGGAGGTGAGTTACTCACTGCAGGATTCCTAGCCTCTGACCTGCTCTTTTAGCCACTGTATTTAGATGGCTACTCCAGTTCAGTTTCTGGTCAATGGTCACCCCCAGGATGTTGATAGTGGGACATTCTGCGATCGTAATGCCATTGAACATCAAGGGGAGATGGTAAAATTCTCTCTTGTTTGAGATGGTCATTGCCTGGCACTTGTGTGGCACGAATGTTACTTGCCACTTATCAGCCCAAGCCTGGATATTGTCCAGGTCTTGCTGCATTTCTACATAGACTGCTTCAGTATCTGAGGAGTCACGAATGGTGCTGAACATTATGCAATCATCAGCGGACATCCTCACTTCTGACTTTGTGATTGAAGGAAGTTCATTGATGATGCAGCTGAAGATGGTTGGTCCTAGGACATTTCCCTGAGGATCTCCTGCAGTGATGCCCTGGAGCTCAGATGATTAATCTCCAACAACCACAACCATCTTCCTTTGTGCTAGGAATGACTCCAACCAGTGGAGAGTTTTCCCCCTGATTCCCATTGGCTTCAGTTTTGCTAGGGCTCCTTGATGCCATACTCGGTCAAATGTTGCCTTGATGTCAAGGGCAGTCACTCCCACCTCACCTATTGAGTTCAGCTCTTTTGTCCTTGTTTGAACCAAGGCTGTAATGAGGGCTGGAGCTGAGTGGTCTTGGCGGAACCCAAAGTGAGCAGGTTATTGCTGAGCAAGTGCCACTTGATCGCACTGTCAACAACAGCTTCCATCACTTTGCTGATGATTGAGATTAGACTGATGGGGCGGTAATTGGTCGGGTTGGACTTGTTCTGCTTTTTGTGTACAGGACATACCAGGGCAATTTTCCACATTGCCGGGTAGATACCAGTGTTGCAGCTGTACTGGAACAGATTGGCTCGGGGCGAGGCATGTTCTGGAGTGCAGGTCTTCAGTACTATTGCCAGAATGTTGTCAGGGCCTATAGCCTTTGCAGAATACAGTCCCTTCAGTCATTTCTTCATATCATGAGGAGTGAGTCGAATTGGCTGAAGACTGGCATCTGTGATGCTGCGGATTTCAGGAGGAGGCTGAGAGGGATCATCAACTGGGCACTTCTGGCTGTAGATTGTTGCAAATGCTTCAGCCTTATCTTTTGCACTGATGTGCTGGGCTCTCCCATTATTGAGGATGGGGATAATTATGGAGCCAGCTCCTCCAGTTAGTTGTTTCATTGTCCACTACCATTCACAACTGGATGTGGCAGGACTGCAGAGCTTATATCTGATCCGTTGGTTATGGGATCGCTTCGCTCTGTCTATTGCATGCTGCTTACAGTGTTTGGCACGCAAGTAGTCCTGGGTTGCAGGTTCACCAGGTTGACACCTCATTTGGAGGTGTGCCTGGTGCTGCTCCTGACATGTCCTCCTGCACTCATCATTGAAGTAGGGTTGATCCCCCGGCTTGATATAAATGGTAGAGTGGGGAATATGCCGGGCCATGTGATTACAGATTGTGGTTGAGTACAATTCTGCTGCTGCTGATGGTGCACCGTACCTCATGGATGCCCAGCTTTGCATTGTTGGATCTCGTAGAGTCATAGAGTCGTACAGTGCAAGGAGTCTTACAAGTAAGGCAGATGAATTGAGGGTATTGATTAACATATGGGAATATGATATTATTGCAATCACGGAGACATAGTTGAGGGAACAGCAGGACTGGCAGCTCAATATTCCAGGGTATAGAATCTTCAGATGTGACTGTGTTGGGGTTGGGTGGGGGGTGGCAGGCAGGGGGGTGGGGGTGTAAAAGAGGAGGTGGCATTGCACTATTGATCAAGGAGTCAATTACTGCAGTAAGGAGGGATGATATCTTAGAAGGTTCCTCAAATGAGGTCATATGCGTAGAATTTAAATACAAAAAGGGGGCAATCACTTGGCTGGGAGTGTACTACAGGCCTCCAAACAGTCAGGGAGAGATAGAGGAGCAGATATGTAAGCAAATCTCAGAGAGGTGTAAAAATAATAGGGTAATAATAGTCAGCGATTTCAACTTCCCCAGTATCAACTGGGATAGTCCTAGTGCAAAAGGCTTAAAAGGGGCAGAATTCTTAAAGTGCATCCAGGAGAGCTTTTTGAGCCAGTACACAGAAAGTCCTACAAGAGAAGGGATGATACAGGACCTAATCTTCGGGAATGAAGCCAGACAAGTGGTAGAAGTGTCAGTTGGGGAACAGGTCAGGAATACCGACCAAAGCTCTGTAAGATTTAATGTAGTTATGGAAAAGGACGAAGAGGGACCAAAAATAAAGGTACTGAATTAGGGGAAGGCCGATTTCAATATGATAAAATAGGATCTGGCCAAAGTGGACTGGGAGCAGCTTCTTGAAGGAACGTCTACATCAGAGCAGTGTGAATCATTCAAAAAGAAAATAGTGAGAGTTCAAGGCCAACATGTTCCCGTAAAGGTGAAGGGTAGGACCAACAAGTCCAGGGAATCCTGGATGTCAAGGGATATAGAGGATTGGATAAGGGAAAAAAAGGAGGCTTATGACAGATTCAGAGGGCTGAAAACAGCGGAGGCACTAGAGGAATATAGAAAATGTAGGGGGGTACTGAAAAAAGTAATTAGGAGAGCGAAGAGGGGACATGAAAAAACACTGGCAGGCAAGATAAAGGAAAATCCCAAGGCGTTTTATAAGTATATTCAGGGCAAGAGGATAACCAGGGAAAGAGTAGGGCCCATTAAGGACCAAAGTGGCAATGTGTATGTGGAGCCGGAGGACATAGGTGAGGTTTTAAATGATTACTTTTCATCTGTGTTCACTATGGAGAAGGATGATGTAGGTGTAGAGATCAGGGAAGGGGATTGTGATATACTTGAACAAATTAGCATTGAAAGGGAGGAGGTATTAGTAGTTTTAGCAGGCTTAAAAGTGGATAAATCCCCAGGCCCAGATGAGATGTATCCCAGGCTGCGATCTGAGGCAAGGGGGAAGATAGGGGCTCTGACACAAATTTTCAAATCCTCTCTGGCTACAGGAGAAGTGCCAGGGGATTGGTGGACAGCGAATGTGGTACCATTATTCAAGAAGGGTCGTAGGGATAAACCAGGTAATTACAGGCCAGTGAGTCTAACATCAGTGCTAGGGAAACTATTGGAAAAAATTCTGAAGGACAGGATTAATCTCCACTTGGAGAGGCAGGGATTAATCAAGGATAGTCAGCATGGCTTTGTCAGGGGGAGATCATGTCTAACAAATTTGATTGAATTTTTCGACGAGGTGACTAGGTGTGTAGATGAGGGTAAAGCAGTTGATGTAGTCTACATGGACTTCAGTAAGGCTTTTGATAAGGTCCTGCATGGGAGATTGGTCAAAAAGGTAAGAGCCCACAGGATCCAGGGCAATTTGGCAAATGGGATCCAAAATTGCCTTCGCGGCAGGAGGTAGAGGGTGATGATCAAGGGTTGTATTTGCGATTGGAAGCCTGTGACCAGTGGTGTACCACAGGGATCAGTGCTGGGACCCTTGCTGTTTGTAGTGTACGTTAATGATTTAGACATGAATATGGGAGATATGATCAGTAAGTGCGCAGATGACACGAAATCTGGTGGTGTCGTAAATAATGAGGAGGAAAGCCTTAGATTACAGGATGATATAGATGGGCTGGTAAGATGGGCAGAGCAGTGGCAATTGGAACTTAATCCTGAGAAGTGTGAGGTGATGCATTTTGGGAGGACTAACAAGGCAAGGGATAGTAGGACCCTAGGAAGTACAGAGGGTCAGAGGAACCTTGATGTACTTGTCCATAGATCTGAAGGCAGCAGTACAGGTAGATTAGGTGGTTAGGAAGGCATATGGGATACTTGCCTTTATTAGCCAAGGCATAGGAATATAAGAGCAGGGAGGTTATGATGGAGCTGTAAAAAATGCTAGTTAGGCCACAGCTAGAGTACTGTGTACACTATAGCCACACTATAAGAAGGATTTGGTTGCACTGGAGAGGATGCAGAGGCGATTCACCAGGATGTTGCCTGGGCTGGAGCAATTCAGCTATGAAGAGAGACTGAAAACGCTATGGTTGTTTTCCTTAGAGCAGAGAGGGCTGAGGAGGGACCTGATTGAGGTATACAAAATTATGAGGGGCATAGGTAGGAAGAACTTTTTTCCCTTAGCGGAGGTGTCAATAACCAGGGGGCATAGATTTAAGGTAATGGGAAGGAGCTTTAGAGGGGATTTGAGGAAATCAATTTTCACCCAGAGGGTGGTTGGAATCTGGAACACACTGCCTGAAAGGGTCTTAGAGGCAGGAACCCTCACAACATTTAAGAAGTATTTAAGTGAGCGCTTGAAACGCCATATACAAAGCTACGGGCCAAGTGCCGGAAAATGGGATTCGAATAGATAGGCTTGATGGCCGGCATGGATACGGTGGGCCGAAGGGCCTGTGTCTGTGCTGTATATCTCTATGACTCTATAAGCACGGTGGTAGTGGCACACATCATGATGGAGGGTATCGTCAATGTGAAGACGGGACTTTGTCTCCACAAGTACTGTGCGGTGGTCACTCCTACCAATACTATCATGGACAGATGCATCTGCGGCAGGCAGATTGATGAGACCGAGGTCAAGTATATTTTTCCCTCTTGTTGGTTCCCTCACCACCTGCCGCAGACCCAGTCCAGCAGCTATGTCCTCAGCCTGCTCCATCAGTAGCAGTGCTACCGAGCCACTCCTGGTGATGGACATTGATGTTCCCCACCCAGAGTACATTCTGTGCCCTTGCCACCCTTGGTGCTTCCTCCAAGTTCTGTTCAACATGGAGGAGTACTGATTCATCAGCTGAGGGGTGGGGGGGAGGGGTGCAGTCGGTGGTAATCAGCAGGAGGTTTCCTTGCCCATGTTTGATCTGATGCCATGAGACTTCATGGGGTCTCGAGTCAATGTTGAGGATTCCCAGGGCAATTCCGTCCCAACTATATACTACTGTGCTGCCACCTGTGCTGAGGCTGTCCTGCCGGTGGGATAGGACATACCCGGGGATGCGGATGGTGGTGGCTGGGACATTGTCAGGTATAATTCGGTGAGTATGACTATGTCAGGCTGTTGCTTGGCTAGTCTGTGGGACAGCTCTCCCAACTTTGGCACTAGCCCCCAGATGTTAGTAAGGAGGACTTTGCAGGATCGACAGGGTTGGGTTTGCCGTTGTTTGTTTTCAGTGCCTAGGCCGATGCCGGGTGGTCCGTACGGTTTCATTCTTTATTGACTTCGTAGCAGTTAGGTACAACTGAGTGGCTTGCTAGGCCACTTCAGAGGGTACTTAAGAGTCAACCACATTGCTGTGGGTCTGGAGTCACATGTAGGCCAGACCAGGTAAGGACAGCAGATTTCCTTCCCTAAAGGACATTAGTGAACCAGATGGGTTTTTACAACAATCGATAATGGTTTCATGGCCATCATTAGACTAGTTTTTAATTCCAGATTTTTTATTCATTGAATTCAAATTCCACCTTCTCCTGTGGTGGTATTCGAACCCATGTCCCCAGAGGAATACCCTGTGTCTCTGGGTTACTAGTCTGGTGACAATGCCACTATGCCACCACCTCCCCCAGGAACAACATTTCCACTGCCTGGACTGCTGTAGGGAGCTCTCCAGTATTCATCAAAGCATGTATCCAAGATTGCGAACATCTGCTGTGTCCTCCATAACCTAACTATCATGGGGGCACAGCCCTTGACACCAGGCCTTTGGAGGCTACCTCAGGAGAAGGATGAAAAGGAGGAGGAAGAGGAGGCATGGAGGAGGCTTCCGGGACTCCTTTACTCAGGATGGGCTGTCCATAAGCAGAGACTGAGACTTTGAATCCCCTAAGATGTCCTCTCTGCATCACAATTGCTCCACAATTTCCCATCTTTCAATCTGGGAGACTGGAGAGGCAGCAGACCTATAAAGTATCACACCAGAGAGAGGGAGCTATAAATCAAGGCTCAGGTTCAGGGCCTGCGATTACCTGGGAGAGTGGAAAGGCAGGCTGGCTGGAAGTCAGTGCTCACTGGTTTTGAAGAAAGAATGGAAAACAAAAATCTAACAGTGACATCATGGAAAAGCTGTAAGCTGATTGGTTGGTGAGTAACTGCTGTTTCGAGAGTGTCTGTAACCAGCTGGAAAATTATGAAAAAGTAGTTTTTTAACCCTCAAATAGCTACCTTATAGGTGGCAAGATTAGTATTACGAAAGTTTTAGTGTAATTTATTACTAGTTACTAATTAGAAAGTATTGCTTGGACAGAATGTGAAGCTGTGAGTTTGATGTGTGAGGGAGTTCAGTGAAGGAGGGAAGGAGGTGCTCCTTTGACTCTGTTTTCTATTTCTGCCTTTTCAGCCTCCACTATTTCGTTCTACAGCGATACAGGGGAAGAAGCTGATTGGTGAGTAACTGGTACACTATTCTACTTATTACACAAACAATAATTAGTTTGTAAAGATAAGGTATGGTAGGGCAGCTCGGCCGAGTGAAATGTGCCTCCTGTGGTATGGGGGAAGCTCGTGGATACACCATGTGTCCTTGACAAACATATCTGCAGGAAGTGTCACCGGCTGACCAAACTTGAGCTTTGGGTTTCAGAACACGAGCGATGGCTGGAGACACTGTGATGCATCCACAAGACAGAGAACTTCATGGATAGCACTTTTTGGGAGGTGGTCACACCGCTGGTTAAGAGTGTGCAGGCAGAGAGGGAATGGGTGACCACCAGGCAGTCTAAGAGAACCAGGCAGGTAATGCGGGAGTCCCCTGAGTCGATCTCACTTATCAACTAGTTTTCTATTTTGGATACTGGTGAGGGTGATAGTTCCTCAGAGGAGTGCAGCAAGAGCCAAGTCCATGGCACCACGGGTGGCTCAGCTGCACAGGACGGGAGAAGAAGAGTGGAAATGCAATAGTGATAGAGGATTCATTAGTTAGAGGAACAGACAGGCATTTCTGTGGCCACAGATGTGACACCAGGATCGTATGTTGCTTCCCTGGTGCCAGGGTCAAGGATGTCACAGATTGGCTGCAGGACATTCTTCTGGGAGACGGTGAACAGCCAGAGGTCATGGTCCACATTGGTACCAATGACATAGGTAAGAAGAGGGATGAGGTCCTGGAAGTAGAGTTTAGGGAGTTAGGAAAGAAATTAAAAATCAGGACCTCAAAAGCAGTAATCTCAAAATTACTCCCAGTGCAACGTGCTAGTGAACATAGGAATAGAAAGATTGAGCGATTGAACATCTGGCTGGAGAATTGGTGCAGGAGGGAGGGCATCAGATTTTTGAGCATTGAGACCTATTCTGAGGTAGATGGGACCTGTACAAGATCAACAGGTTGCATCTTAGAAGGACCAAGATTAACATCCTCCCAGGGAGATAAGCTAGTGCTGTTGGGGAGGGTTTAAAGTAAATTGGCAAGGGGATGGGAACCTAAGAGGGAGCTCAGATTGGAGGGAAGCAAAACTGGTCATGGGAGGTAGAAAAGTAGTAAGTGAAATTGGAAGGCAGATGAGACAAAGGCAAACATTAAATAGGATTGGAATGAGGAATAATGTTAAGACAAAGTTAAGAGCACTTTATCTGAATGCACACAGCATTCGCAACAAGATAGATGATTTAAAGGCACAAATGGAGGTAAATGGGTATGATTTTATTGCCATTACAGAGACGTTGTTACAGGGTGGCCAAGACTGGGAACTGAATATTCAAGGATATTCGTCATTTAGGAAGGATAGGCGGAGGGGAAAAGGAGGTGGAGTAGCACTGTTAATAAAGGACAAGTTCAGTACATTAGTGAGAGAGGATCTTAGCTTGAAGGAGCAAGATGCAGAATCAATTTGGGTGGAGCTAAAAAATAGCAAGGGGCAGAAAACATTGGTGGGAGTTGTTTATAGGCCACCAAACAGTAGTGGTAGTGTGGGGCATGGTATAAATCAGGAAATTAGAGCTGCATGTAGCATGGGCAATACAGTAATAACGGGCAACTTCAATTTATATATCGACTGGGTAAACCTAATTAGCACGAATGCTGTGGAGGATGAATTCCTGGAGTGAGTATGTTGAGGAACCAACTAGGGATCGAGCTATTTTAGATTTAGTATTATCGAATGAGAAAGGGCTAATTAATAACCTTGCTGTAATGGAGCCATTAGGAAATAGTGACATCAATATGATCAAATCTTACATTAAATTTGAAAGAGATATAGTTCATTCTGAAACTAGGGTCTTAAATCTGAACAAAGGAAACTATGAAGGTATGAGGGGCAAGTTGGCTATGGTGGATTGGGAAAATACATTAAAAGATTTGATGATAGACAGGCAATGGCTAGTATTTAAAGAAGTATTACATGGTTTACAACAAATGTACATTCCTCTAAGACACAATAACTCAACAGGAAAGGTGAATCAAATGTGGCTAACAATAGAAATTAAAGATTGTGTTAGTTCAAAGGAAGAGGCTTATAAGGTCGCCAGAAAAAGTGGTAAGCCTAAGGATTGGGAGTAATTTAGAAACCAGCAAACGATGACCAAGAAACAGATAAAGAAAGGGAAAAGAGAATATGAATGCAAGCTAGCGAGAAACATAAAGGCGAACTGTAAAAAGCTCTGTAGGTATGTGAAAAGGAAAAGATTAGCAAGGACAAATGTGGGTCCATTACATGCGGAGACAGGGGAATTGTAGTGGAGAGTGGGGAAATGGCAGATAGACTAAATATTCCTTTGTGCCTGTCTTCATAGAGGAAGATGGCAAAAATGTTCCAGAAATACTAGGGAACCAAGAGACTTGTAAAAATGAGGATCTGAGAGAAATTAGTATCAGTAAAGAGGTAGTACTCAAAAATTAACTGATTGAAAGTTGATACATTATCTGGACGAAATGTGCTATATCCCAGAGTATCGAAGGAGGTAGCTATAGAGCTAGTGGTTATCTTTCAAAATTCTATAGATTCTGCAACCCTTCCTGCAGAGTAGAAGGTAGAAAATGTAAACCCACGATTTAAGAAGGGAATGAGAGAGAAAAATGGAGAACTACAGAGCTGTTAGTTTGATGTCAGTAAAATCTTAGAATCTATTATAAAGGATGTGATAACTGGGCACATGGAAAATAATGATATGATTGGGCAGAGTCAATATGGATTTATGAAAGGGAAATCATGTTTGACAAACCTGTTGGAGTTTTTTGGAGGATGTTACTTGTAGCATAGATAAAGGAGAACCAGTGGATGTGGTGTATTTGGATTTTCAGAAGGCTTTTGATAAGGTCCCAAACAGGAGGTTAGTGAACAAAATTAAAACACATGGGATTGGGAGTAATATACTGCTATGGAGTGAGA
The DNA here is from genome assembly GCF_036365525.1 of Heterodontus francisci. NCBI lineage: Eukaryota > Metazoa > Chordata > Chondrichthyes > Heterodontiformes > Heterodontidae > Heterodontus > Heterodontus francisci. The sequence goes on along the minus strand of NC_090372.1, from coordinate 163,485,073 downwards.
ATTAGTGAACAGACAGAAAGCAGGAATAAATGGGTCATTCTCATCTACTAGTGGGGTACCGCAAGGATCAGTGCTTGGGCCACAGCTGTTCACAATCTATATAAATTATTTTGATGTGGGAACCAAGTGTAATATTTCCTGATTTGCTGATGACACAGAACTAGGTGGGAATGTAAGCTGTGAGGAGGTTGCAAGGAGGCTTCAAGGGGACTTGGACAGGCTAAGTGAATGAACAAGAACATGGCAGATAGAATATCATGTGAATAAGTGTGAGGTGATCCAATTTGGTAAAAAAAAAAAGCAGAAAGGCAGAGTATTTCTTAAATGGTGAGACATTGGGAAGTATTGACCTGGGTGTCCTTGTTCATTTGTCACTAAAAGCTCTAGTATTCAGGTGCAGCAAGCAATTAGAAAGGCAAATGGAATGTTGGCCTTCAGTGCAAGGGGATTTGAGTACAGGAGTAAAGATGGCTTGCTGCAATTCGAGAGAGCCTTGGTGAGACCACACCTGGAGTATTGTGTACAGTTTTGGTCTCCTTATCTAAGGAAGGATATACTTGCCATGGAAGGAGTGCAGCGGAGGTTCACCAGACTAATCCCTGGGTTGGCGGGATTGTCTAATGAGGAGAGATTGAGGAAACTGGCCCTGTACTCTTTAGAGTTTTGAAGAATGAGTGGTGATCTCATTGAAACTTACAAAATTCTTGCAGGGTGTGACCGGGTAGATGTGAATAGGATGTTTCCTCTGGCTGGTGAGTCTTGAACCAAAGGACATAGTCTCAGAATAAGGGGCAAGCCATTTAAGACTGAGATGAGAAGGAATTTCTTTACTCAGAGGGTGGTGAATCTGTGGAATTCTTTACCCCAGAGGACTGTGGACGCTCAATCATTGAGCATTTTCAAGACCGAAATCAATAGATTTCTGGATACTAATGACATCAAGGGATATGGGGATAGTAGGGAATAATGGCATAGAGGTAGATGATTAACATGATCTGTTTGAGTGGCTTGATGGGCCGAATGGACTATTCCTGCTCCTATTTCCTATGTTCCTAAAACACATTTGATGAAACTGAACAACACTGGGGCAGTAGTGAAAGCAAAAGAAGCTGGAGTGAGACTGCTAGTGAAAATTTGCAGTGAGAGCAATCAATGAGTCACCTGGAATGAGAATCATGAAGCTGATCTTATCAACAAGTCAACATACTTACAGCTGATGGATATGAGTGAGATCAGTCATACAAAATGCCTGGATGAAAGTGATCAATCAAGACACTAGTAATGAGAACTATTGAACATGACTAATGTGTGAGTCATTCTTGTGATAAATGATGTGACAAGAAAGATTAAAGTGATTTTTCCCAGAGAGTATTTATTTTCCCAGAGAGTAGTGTTCCTCTGGAATGTGTTTCCAGCTGCTGTGGTGGATGCTGAATTTCTGCATTCCATCAAGATGGAGCTGGACCGGTTCTTGACGAGGGCAGAAATCACATCATGTAGTCGGTAAGTGGCTTTATAGATGCCACTTGGTGTATGTGATCTCCGGGACTGATTTCAATTGTGTGAAGGGGTCGGTGAGGAATTTTCCAGAGTATTTTTTCTCTTATTGATCCTAGGTTTTCTCTGCTTTTTTTTACTCATTCAGGAGATTACATGGCTGTGGAGGATGAGGGGTGGGGAGGGGTTTCTATAGTCATGATGTTCCAGCCATCATGAGGTGTGGGACAGGCTTGATGGGCTAGCTGGTTTTCTCCTGACTATCAATTTTGTATGTACGCACTTGGGTAAATCACTTGGAATCAAGTAGTTAGTGTAGAAACATCAGTGAAAAATTACAAAGAAAGTGAAACTAATGGATACAACCATCTAAGATGGAACTGGTAGCAGGTAAAGGGAGAAAGAGAATCAAAATGATATCGACTGACAATGCACTGAGAGTATTCAATGTAAGATAGATGCCAATAATTCTAATTCACAAGCAGTTAGATTGAAAAATTGTAAATAGTGATACCCATGTTTTTAGCTTAGAAAAAGCAGGGACAGGAAATAGAAACTTTACCATAAAAAACAAAATCCTGTGGCTGCTGATGAAAGGTTCAAGTGAAAAGTAATTTACTTGAAAAATTGGGCTGAATTTTATGGGCCCCCTAGGGATGGGAATGGAGGAGGGGGGCCCATAAAGTTGTGTGGGAAGGCGGGGGGTGGAGTGCCCATCACCTTACCGATGCCTTCGAGTTTAGTTCAGGGTGGGGAAGGCCACTAAAGGGCCTCTTCCCGCCTCCACTTCAATTTAATTGAAGGATGAGGGGCCCACTGCTGCGGGGGGATGCCGCCAGGTAAAACCTGCTGGCCTCCTAGTGGAGTCGGGGGTGGGGATCCCTCCTTTGGGGGCAATTCAGGGTCAAAGAACAAAGAACAAAGATAATTACAGCACAGGAACAGGCCCTTCGGCCCTCCAAGCCTGCGCCGATCCAGATCCTCTCTCTAAACATGTTGCCTATTTTCTAAGGTTCTGTATCCCTTTTCTTCCTGCCCATTCATGTATCTGTCTAGATACATCTTAAAAGACGCCATCGTGCCCGCATCTACCACCTCCGCTGGCAATGCGTTCCAGGCACCCACCACCCTCTGCGTAAAGAACTTTCCACGCATATCCCCCCTAAACTTTTCCCCTTTCACTTTGAACTCGTGTCCTCTAGTAATTGAATCCCCCACTCTGGGAAAAAGCCTCTTGCTATCCACCCTGTCTATACCTCTCATGATTTTGTACACCTCAATCAGGTCCCCCTGAATCAGGGTCACTGGAGAGGCCCCCTGGTGGCGATCGCCAACCCCCCCAAAAAACACCCACTCTACATCACCGCCCCCCCCCACCCCAGCCCGTCGCTGGGGCCTGCCTGAATGGCCCCTGCAACCCTGACCCCACTTATCTCTTCCAGGGTTTCCTCCTCTCTTCATACTGCAGGGCCTCCTGCAGTATTGGCAGTGGCCACTGCTCTGAGTGGTGCTGCCGGTACTGCAGAGCTTCTGGCTATCCAACTGGCTGGCAGCTTTTGGAGCTGGGAGCTTGTCCCTTAAAGGTACCGCATCCCCAATGGCAGGCAGTTAATAGCTATGGGGGTCCGACGGAGAGCTAAGGCAGGTCTTCTGGCCTGCCGCCAGGACACCTGTCGCCGGAATAAAATCTGGCCCACTAACTCTGTTTTTCTCTCCACAGAAAAGTTTATATGTTTCATATTTTTGGTTATAATTTCACATTTAAATAAGTCCAATATTATGGTTACAGTATTATGGCATTTTGTTCAACATAAAACTATTTTTTTCTGCCCTCATTTTACTCCCCTTTTTCCCTCCTCTAATGATAGTGCTAACTCATTCTGGGATGTTATTTAGTGGAACTAACAGCCAAAGAATCATAGATTTATACAGCACAGAAACAGTCCCTTTGGCCCATTGTGTCTGTGCTGGCCATCAAGCACCTAACTATTCTAGTCCCATTTTCCAGCACTTGGCCCATAGCCTTGTATGTTATGGCATTTCAAGTGGTCCTTGCCCCAAATCTTTATTCTCCAGGTGTGAGTCTAGAGTTAACACCAGAAGGCTATTCACAATTGACCCCAGCCCTGCTCTGATCTAACAGTTTTGTTCAAACACTTTCCAACGAAGGTCAATGGATAATGATTAGGAGCATGACATTTGATGTATATTCCTCCTTCTAGCCCAGGGATATTGAGGCCAATGGCAGCCTCACATTACTGCCCCAGTTGAGAACAACACAGCCTAGGAATTAAATCTGGATACAACAGCAAATGATTGATGTATTTTTGCTTAGAAGCTCAATTAAAAAAAAAATACAAGCTTGTGCTAAATTAGTTGAGGAACACTACAAATGGTATCAAATCCCCATGTCTAGGAAATGGAAAATTAACCATTGCTTTGTATTGATGTCTGGAAAGTGTCTATGTGCAGATGTTGAATGAGGATAGGATAAGGCTTGACTGTACAAACCCCTACCATTGGTCAGAAAGCCTGTCTACACCCTCTTGAGCTCACACATGCAGAATGGGCCAGAGGCAGACAAGTGCCCCTGAAACTGTACTCGATTCCTGGCATGTATCAATGCCTTCAGAGGAGGGAAACAGAGGAAGGTGGGGAAAAAAATGGCAAAATAGAAATATACATAACATCTGCAGCAGGAACTGAAATTATATTCTGCACTCTACAAGATGGGACCTCCTCTTTTGTGGCTTGAGTTGAAATGCAGTTTCAAATTAGGATATGAACTCAAGATAGTGGAATGTGAAAACCTAAATATTTAGAGTTGAGGCATTCTGCAAGAGAACTGGAATGGTCATACAAAACCTCTTTATGATTTCCATTTCACCTCTCCCTGCATCAGTGCATAATTTAGCATAAAGCTGCTACTTAGTGTAGGAACTTCCTTGTGTGTTTCCATAAGACACACCTTTTCTACTATCATTTCTCTTTCATCTCTATCATGAACTCTGGGTGAAGGTAAGCATACCAGCTGGAACTGGGGATCTGCTCTGTCCATCCGATAATGAGAGGTGCAATCGATTTTGGTGGTCAAGCGTTAATTTCCTTGATTAGGTCCACTGCTGACACCAATTATTCTGCTTTTTGGAAGTTTGCCGATTGGGTCTGCCATCACTTAAAGTCAGCCCGCAGCTCTTAAAGGAGAGGTGCACGTTTTAAAACTGATTCGTGGATAACAAATAACTGGGGCAGCATCCAACATGATCTAATCAAATTCCAATTCTTCGATGAATGTCCTTGCACAGCAAATGAGAAGTAGGATCCTCCCTCCTTCAGTTGCCTTGAAAAATTAGCCAGCAACAGTGGAGAGAGGTAGCTGGGCAGGCCAATGAGAGAAGAAAGAAAGACTTGCATTTGTATAGTGCTTGTATACCGGCATGTAAATAGTAAGCGGGTAGTAAGAGGTGGGCTGGGGCCAATAGAGGTGCAGGGTAATGCTAGAATACTTAATGAGTACTTGGTATCAGGGTTTACTAAGAAAGACGATTCTGACAAAATATTGGGAGAAATGAGAGGTGATACATTTTTCCAAAAGGGAGATGAAGAAGCGACATAGTCTAAATGGTGTAATTCTAAAGAGTGTCCAGGGACAGAGAGACCTGGGGAGGTTCATGTATATCAATCTTTAGAAGGTGGCAGGACATATTGAGAGAGTAGTTAGCAAAGCATAAGGGATCTTGGGTTCATAAATATAGGGGTATTGAGTACAAAAGTGTGGAAATTATGTTGAACCTTTAAAAAGCTCTGGTAAGGCCCCAGCTAGAGTATTGCATCCAGTTCTGGTCACCACATCTTAGGAAAGATGTGAAGATCCTTGAGAGGGGGCAGAGGAGATTTACCAGAATGGTTCCAGGGAGGAGGGTTTTAATTGTAGGGTTAGACTGGAGAAGCTGGGGTTGTTCTCCTTACAGCTAAGGAGCTTGAGGGAAGATTTAATAGAGATGTACAAGATTATGACAGGCATAAATAATTTAGACAAGGAAAAACTGCACTCATTAACTAATGGTACAAGGACTAGGGGCACAGATTTAAGATTTTGGGCAAGAGATGTAGAGGAGATGTGAGGAAGAACGTTTTTATGCAGAGAGTGGTAATGACCTGGAACTCGCTGCCTAGGAGGGTGGTGGAACTGGGGATGATGAATGATTCAAAAGAAATTGGATGAGCACTTAAGGGAAATAAACTTACAGGGCTATGGGGACAGAGCCGGTCAATGGGACTAGTTGGATTGCTCCACAGAGAGCTGATATGGACTCAATGAGCCTTCTGTGCTGTTATGATTCTATGGGCCAGTTATATTCCAGTGACAGGGGCCCCTTCAGCTGGCTGGAAGGCGGGGCGGACCCTGCCCCAGCCCTCACTCGGACCCCCATTGCTATCTCATGGCATGTAAACAGTAAGAGGATAGTAAGAGGTGGGCTGGGACTGGATAGAGCTGAAGGGTAAAGCTAGAATACTTAATGAGCACTTGGCATTGGGGTTTACTAAGGAAGACGATGCTGAAAGAATATCGGGAGAAGTGGAGATGGTAGTGAAAATGGATGGGGTGAAAATTGATAGGCAGAATGTACTGGAAAGGCTGTTTTTTTTTTATTCATTCATAGGGTGTGGGTAACACTGGCTATGCCAGCATTTATTGCCCATCCCTAATTGCCCTTAAGAAGATGGTGGTGAGCTGTCTTCTTGAACCGTTGCAGTCCATGTGAGGTAGGTACACCCACAGTGCTGTAAGGAAGGGAGTTCCAAGATTTTGACCCAGCGACAGTGAAGGAACGGCGATATAGTTCCAAGTCAGGATGGTGTGTGACTTGGAGGGGAGCTTGCAGGTGGTGATGTTCTCATGCATCTGCTGCTCTTGTCCTTCGAGGTGGTAGAGGTCGCAGGTTTGGAAGGTGCTGTCTAAGGAGCCTTGGTGCGTTGCTGCAGTGCATCTTGTTATGCTTAAGAATAGATAAGTCGATGCATTCCAGGTTGACAAAGGAATTGGTAGTGGAGACAGTGGAAAAACTTGCCATAATCTTCCAATCTTCCCTAGACACAGGGGAGGTGCCAGAGTATTGGAGAGTAGCAAATGTGCCCCCCACATTCAAGAAAGAGTGTAAGGACAGTCCTACCAACTACAGGCCAGTTAGTTTAGCATCAGTGGTGGGAAAGATTTTAGAAATAATAAACAGGCAATTTGCCTTTTGTTGGGGGCACCGTCCCTTTACAGGATGAGCTCACACTTCCAGACCTGCCAGCCAATCGAAAGGCCGGCAGTGCCAAAGACGTTGAAGAGCCTGCGACAGGTAAATGGGGTCGGTGGCAGGCCCCTCTGTCCTCCACAATATTGAAGTAGAGTTGGGAAGTGGCCCTTAATTGGCCACTTAAGGGCCTCAATTTGTCTGGGGTGGGGATGGTGGAGGACAGCCTTCCTGCCCAGGTCAAGTGGCAGGGGGCCCAAGCAACGTTGGGAATGGCACCCCTTGCCACTTCAGTTGCCGCTTGCATCCATTTCCATCTCCAAATCCTGCTTTCTGACTCTATGCCTATGTGCAGGATTTAATCTTACCCTTGGAGATGGGAACTGAGGTGGGAGGCAAACAAAATGGCAAGGGTTGCAGTTCACAACGTTGTCCGGGACCTCTGCCATTTTTCTGGGGCGGGAAGGGCCAGGGGCAACCTTCCCACCGCAACCTATTGAGGCACTTAAGTGGCCAATTAAGGGCCTCTTCCTGCCTCCACTCCAATATTGCGGAGGATGGAGGGGCCTGCTGACTCGTGGAGATGCCTCCTGGTGGCTTCCTAGCAGGTTTGTAGGGGGGCCCTTGTTGAGGACAATCCATGGCCCCGGAAGGCATCCCCGGCAGTGAGGCCACCTCCCTCCCGAGAAGACCTCCCACCCTCACTAACCACCGCACCCCTCCCCCCCCCCGCCCCAACTCACTGGACAGGGCCTGCTAGAATGACCCTGGCAACCCGAACCCCTACCCCACTTACCTATCCTGGTGACGCTGCCAGTACTGCAGAGCTGCCAGCCTTCCAATTGCGCAGCAGTTCGGGGGGAGGCCGGAGCTTATTCCTTCAAGAGTAGTTAATTGTCTGTCTGTCCCGAGATAGCAATGGGGGGGGTGGGTTCGACAGAGGGCGGAGGCGGGGTCTCCCACTGCCTACTGTCCCACTGCCAGGGTGCTCCTCACTGGAATAAAATCCAGCCCTATGACTCTAAGTGCTAGTATGTTGTGCAGGCCCTTTACACTCTCGGAATGGTGAAGGTTCCTACAAGCATACCTCTTTCTATCTGGTCTCCCTGCAGCTACATCCCTGTTCCTTTTTCCTCTAAACAGATTGCAATTCCCAGAAGAAGCCAAAAAGAACTCTTTGAACTACCATCAAAAATCTCCAAAACCTTCTGCAACATTTTAAATGAAAGCAAGTGAACATTTCTTTAAATATGCTTTCTATAGTTGCATGTCAGGAGCTGCATGTAATACATCTAATCACAAATGTGCTAGAAAATGAACAAAAGTTCACCAACAACTTCAGAGTGGTGCAGTGACTTTAAACAATAAAATCAGAAATGACTGCCATGACAAAATGTCTTTAAAAGTGTGCTGTTTAGTTCTTAGTTCTGTATATTTATTATCTGTTAACTTTAGAAAGGTGCTGTTGCTATTGGAAACACCTAAATTTCATACATTCGAAGAGTGAACAATACTGGGTCTTTAAATATTACTTAGATACATAATTGTACTAAGCAAGAGATTCAGGACAACGAATGCTGATTTTTTTTTTCCTCCCCAAGCTGTGAGTTTTATTCATGCAGTGATGGCAAATTTACAATTAATGACTAAAGTGAAGCAATAAAGACTTTTAAGTTCAAATTCAAACCTGCTTGACTAAATATATTGTCATTGTGTACTTTTTTCTCTAAATTTTACTACTATTTTTTCAAATGATCTGATACAGCTGTACTATGTAGCTCTTCAAATAAATCCAGAAAGCTATAAAACCTAAAAGCTTTTTCTTCATAAAGAGAAAAACAGCATTCTCATTTTGCAAGCTTCATAAATTTAACTACGTTTAATCTTCACTCGAGTCGGTGGATTCTTTGGCTATTTGCACTTCATACTCGTGTGAAGTTTCACTGAGTACCTGCAAATGGGAAAAACAAAAAGAAATATATGCATTTTATTATAATTTCATTAAAACTATGTTATAATAATTCATTTAAAATTGTTCCTTTTACAGAATCAGTGTAAGACACTAACTAACCTCTCCATCTTTTATCTCAATCGTTTTCAAGGACAGAGTTCTTTTGGGGGAACGAATTTCAGGTTGTTTGTCCAGCTCGAATTCTACTTCTGTATGATAAGGAAGATTATGAAATAGTGTCTTAATGAGAAATGCCTATATCTGGATTGGACTTTTCATTAAATTCTTCTTCACTGAACTGTTTAACCATTTCTGTCACTATAACCTCTCAACTGGATTGGATGGATGAGCAGATTGTAGCCATTTAAAAATTATGTTTAATGAGGAAAAGTCCTTGGAAAGTGGACGAACAAATGATTTTCAAATGAATACATTGTACATGTAGTGCTACCAAGAAATCAAATATAAAAGGAATAAGACTCCTAAAAATAATTTCAATAATGTATGGAACACAATCTGTAATCATTATCAGATCTATGAGTGTAATATTTAGTGTTCTTCAGAAAAATCCCAATGCTGCTGTCATAATATTATTTGTTCCTTTTGTCATGAAAACCTTATATGCTAAATGGGAAATATTAATTTTATCGGTTGGAACCTTGCATTTGACTTTTAATAGAAAAATCCTACAAGTTAACTTTTTAAAAAACTGGCAGCCAAGATGGCCACTGCTGTTTACATTTGAAACACCAGAAGATGATTAAACTGGAGACGAAAAGTCTCACCAAGCCTAGCCAGAACAATGGCTTGCTCCCAATGATTGAATTGCCTCGAATGGCTTTATCAACACGGTCAAGGTCATCTACACCCATTGAGTTTGAAAGAACTAACCCCCTCCAGGTGTGACTGGACATCTTGAGGTGTGTAGCATCTTGAATCTCAGAGAAGATTCCAGAAAAAAACTCATTAAAAACAAAGGGGTTTGATAGAGCCATGTGACTACCTGCAGAGCTCTGGAGAAACTGTAAGCTTTGTCACTCAGACAGCAGAGTAGTAACTGAAAAGCCATCAATGAAGCAGGCTCTCCCTCTATCCCCAGAAAACATCGAGAAGATCCAACTGCGATTGGGAAACCCTACCCCCACCCCACCCAAACCCAGGCCTACAGACTGCTACAGCCAGCAACCAGGGGACAAGAATCAACCCCCCCTCCTCCCCACCCCCACTTCGGCCTTCAGGAGGCCCTAAGCAAAGCAAGCCAACCACCGTGCATATGGCCCAGTAAGGACTTCAGGACTACAATTTCAGCTGAGAACTATTGAACTCACATTACTGTATTTAAGTTCTATTTATTCCAGACTTTAATCCAACCACCAAATCTGTTTCCCTCTGTAATCTATTTGTGTGTGTGTGACTCTTGTGTGAATGTGTGCGTGAATCTTTAGGGTATTTTTAGTGTTTTAAGCCAAGTTAGAATGTTAAGTGCAATAAACTTAACTCTTTCTTGTTTAAACTCAAGAAAACCTGTCTGATTGGTTCTTTTGCAATTACATTAGAGGAACAGGAGCAAGCGGTCACTGAGGTGGTTAGCTTATACCCTGTTGCGGTCAAACAAGAGAAGGGATGGAACACTTAGGTGAATGAACAATTTTAAGATTCACAGGAATACAAATAATATAGGACGAATACTTAGGTCTTTATTGTAAATTAGACTGGAACATAGATGCACACAACTAATCCAGGAGCAGGCCTTATTCTATCAGTCTACACCCACAGCTGTCTGGTCATGTGTGATGTGACATCACTTCCATTGGTGACTCTCCACTCACAGTCTTAAAGCAATCACACAACAATGAATGAGTATTTAGTCATGTACACTGGAACTACTGGCATAGTTCTAAACAATATTTATTTTAATTAATATAGCACTAGCTTTATGTATGCCTACAAAATATAACATTCTAAGAACAGTTTGCCAAATGTGAACATTTCCTTGTTCAAACTTTATGAATACAATGAATGACCTACCTTCCAGGTTCAGAGGGGTAGGAGTTGGAGACATGAAATGCCTGCAAAATAAAGAATTTGGTTAACATAGCAATTTTGCACCTTTTGCCTTATATCCTTAATTTTTCATGCCAACATATGTAATGGCATTCCATTGTAATTCACAGTGTGAAGTGTGATGGAGTCCCCGAGCTGAACTTAGTGAACCAGTCGAGGGTCCCAGCAGCGGACCCGGAATAGGGTGCTGTTGCCACTTGTCAGGTGTGCAACTGGCCCACTGCGATCACACGACAGATAGCCAATTGTCATAGAAATATAGAAATATAGAACATAATGTAGGCATGGGGGTCATCGAATGATGCGATGGGGGAGAGTGGCGAAGCGCCGATAGTGTCGCCAACGGAGACAAGGCGGTTGCTGGCGCCATGTTTAAAGTGCTGCCAGCCCTGTTTAAACTGTTGCTTCACGGACTGACTTTGCTGCTGATTTGCCTTTGATGCTGCTGACTACATGCCCCCCCACCCCTGCCAACCCAGCCTGGAGTCCCTGTGCTGCTGAACTGCTGACCAAGAATTCAAAATGGCAAGAGCTGTCCAGAAGCAAAGAGAGAGACCATGTCAGGCAGAAGATACCAGGTGGCCTCACAGTTTAACGTGGTCTCCCTGGAGATTCTCCTCTAGGATGCAAGGGAAAGGAGGGAGGTCCTCCTTCCAAGGGATGGTAAGAAGAGGTCCCACCTGACCAAGCAAGCCTGGATGGAGATCGCAGATGAGGTCAGCAGCTGTGGGACCACACAACACAAGTGGATCCAGTGCAGAAAGAGAGTCAATGACCTACTTCTTTGTGCCAAGGTGAGTACTCCATATCTCTCTCGTCTTTGGGGCTTGATTGTGGCTACATGGGAGGCAGTGCGACATGAGGAGGGAGTTGCCACAAATGCGGTGGCAAGGGTTGCGGGGGGTGGGTAGGCATCACCACATCTTGGCAGATGCATTGATGCATTTCAGCGACAGGCCACCTTCTTTCACAGTTCAGTGCAATGACGTCCCCGGAGAGTCGACTTGGGGAGGAGCCATGTAGGAAACCCCAGCAGAGACAAGAGGCTTCTCATCCTGAAAAGTGTTACTACGTCCCTCTTCCACTTGCAGGAAAAATGGGTCCATAATGCCAGGGAGGCCTCAAGGACTGGTGGAAGAATAGCCGTTCTTCAACCTCCATCCACAGCTAAGGACGGCCACTCAATAGTGGATATTAAGATTGGAGTCTCTGCACGAGAGAGTGAGAATTGTCTTCGACATCCAACATACTTCTGGAGATCCACATCACATTTGGTTAGCAAGACAAGATCTGCACAACCAACCACACAGATAATTGTGCTCTTTCATGCAGGTTATCATTCCGAAGGAGGCTCCAGCTGAAGCGGAACAGCCATCAACATCTGAGGAGTACTCAGAGGATGCATCATCCCATGACTCTCCTGCACCTTCCACCAGCGCAAATACTTTCACCTCGGTAGGTTTGCTCTCGGCCTTATAATTTGGCTCACAAGCAGATGAGAGCATCACACATGCACCCTAGCAACTGGTTGAGGATGAGACAGCCGAGGTCACTGACAGTCAGAGGACTGTGGGTGGCCAGGTCCATGCTGAGCTCCAGGCTGATGACAAGCCTCTGGGGTTGACAGCACAAGACATACTGGACTTGCAGAGAGAGGTAAGGCAACATCTGGCAGAGCTTCCAGAGGCTCTGCACAGCCATGAGTCCAGGCATGCCATGAGTGCTGCTATGTCTCAGGCTTGCGAGCATGTGGCTTCTTTCATCGAGAGGTTGGTGACCCTCATGGAGAGCCAGATCCTGCAGATGCATGCAGACCTGCAAACCATCACCTTAGCCATGAGCTCAATGCAGCTGTAGCAAGATGAGAGAAGGATGAGGCCACTGGAGTCCTCTCCAGCTCCCTGCCTTTCTTTGGTCAGGAGGGAGGTTCAAGTGAGCCCTGAAAGGGAGAAGGAGAGACTGACCGCCACATCTGGGGGCCCCCCTCAGGGCATTCTGAGTGTGAACAGCAGCTCCTCTGCCAGTGAGCCCAGCTCCAGTAGCTGCGACGCCGGAGGAGAATCCTGCATTGTGCAGGAAACCCTCAGGCGGCCGGGAACCTCCAGGCCTCACAGTCACAGGACAGCTGCCAAAGTCATCACAGGCCAAGTGGCAGCATGACCAGCAGCCTGCCTCTACCTCCGCTGTTTTTGCAGGAATTATATCTCATAGAAGCACTTGGAAATGTATCAAGAAAACTACTTAGAGACACTTGGGGTTTCATGGGTGTTTGACATTTGACATTTGTTCTGTCTTCTAATGTTTTCTCGTTATTGAAGTTAACTTTCATTGTGGAAAATGCTTATTCTTTCATGCCTTAATTGTGAGATGCTGACTTCACCTTTCTCCCTTATTGGGCTGCCAGTTTAGGCACGTCCCTCCTTTAGTAAGTGTCTCACATGGGCCACAGCACATGGTTAAGTGAGGCGCTGTGCACAGAACCCAAATAGAAAGGAGGTGACATACTAAATGCATTGAGGTGAGTCTTTATTGATTTCACTCTGAGAGGCCATCATGATGGCTGGAAGCGGGTACGTATGAGATTGTCGCTTGCCTCCTTGACCGATTGCTCAATGTGCCTGGTCTCTGGTACAAGGGCTTCAACATACAGTGATGCCTGTTCATCACCCTTCTCGTATCCTCCCCGTCAGTTGAAGAGTGGTGGTCAATAATGTTCTTGTCATACAAGGCCTCCCCCCTCTGCTAGGTTATGCGAGACACTCGCTGGAGCATACGGTAGCATTGTGCTGTGTTCTTAAGTCTTCATTAAATGATAACTGCAGGCTTTATATTTGGATACAGCATTAACACTATTTATTATCTTAACTATCTACATTGCGTGATCTCAGGTCCTCGTCTTTTTCTCACCGGTGTGTGTGTACTGTTTGCAAAACATGTGTTGAGTATCTCAAAATGGTGTCTCCTCCTTATATGTGTATGATGATGTCATCAGTTGCATCAGTGGCCTGGTCTCTTAAAGGTGAAGTCACCACTACTCCACGTTGCATATACTGCAGGACTCCACCAGATCGATCCAGGCAATAGAATCTCATCTTCAGCAGCCCAATGGCCTGCTCATTGGTCACTCAGGTGGAGCCGCAGCAAAAGTTGTAACTCTCCTCTGCTGCAGTGCGAGGGTGCCTGACAGGCATCAGTAACCATGTCTTCAATGGATAACTCTTGTTCCCAAGAATCCATCCCTGAAGGCAAATGTGGGGGCCAGAAAAGCTGCGGCACCTGGGACTGAAGTATGTAGGCATCATGGCTGCTGCCCGGAATGTGGGCAGACACCTGAAGGAAATGCTTTTGGTGGTCGCAGACCAGTTGAATATTGATGAAATGGTAGTCTTTCCTGGTGATGGAGGTGACTGACTGGTCTGTTGGAACCTTGATGGCCACATGCGTACAATCTATCACACCTTGCACCTGGGAAAACCAGCGATGGCCCCAAATCCGATTGCCCCTTCAGCCTGGCTGTCTGGTCGCACACATAGTTGCCAGCCCTCTTGAACAAGGCATTGGTGAACTCCTTGATGCAGCAGTGAGCTGCTGCCTGGGAGACCTCACACATGTCCTCATGCATCCTTGGGATGATCCAGACATGCAGAAGTTAAGTGCTATGGTGATCTTCAAGGCCCAGTGGCGCAGTGGTTAGCACCGCAGCCTCACAGCTCCAGGGACCCGGGTTCGATTCTGGGTACTGCCTGTGCGGAGTTTGCAAGTTCTCCCTGTGTCTGCGTGGGTTTCCTCCGGGTGCTCCAGTTTCCTCCCACATGCCAAAGACTTGCAGGTTGATTGGTTAATTCGCCATTATAAATTGCCCCTAGTATAGGTAGGTGGTTGGGAAATATATAGGGACAGGTGGGGATGTGGTAGGAATATGGGATTAGTGTAGGATTAGTATAAATGGGTGGTTGATGGTCGGCACAGACTCGGTGGGCCGAAGGGCCTGTTTCAGTGCTGTATCTCTAAACTAAGCCACAGGCATAGGATTACCAGCAAATTTCATAGGTCACAACTCATCCTGCAGCAGGGTGCATAAGTTGGTGATGACCTCTCTGGAAATCTGTAGTCTTCGCTGACAATGCCACTCGGCCCTTTGGAGGTAGGTGATTTGAGTCCGACACTTTCTGGCACAGGTGGGCCCTTCTTGGCATAGCCAGCTGCTGCTGCTCTTGTTGTGGACCTTCACAGGCCGATGCAGCTGCCTCCTGACCCTCCATCGGAGGCACTGCATCATGTCATGGGGTCCAAAAAGACAAGGTGTATGAGACCCATGCCAGGTAATTTATTTATTTTATTAGATACAGCACTGAAACAGGCCCTTCGTCCCACTGAGTCTGTGCCAATCAACAACCACCCATTTATACTAATCTTAC
This sequence comes from Heterodontus francisci, assembly GCF_036365525.1. NCBI lineage: Eukaryota > Metazoa > Chordata > Chondrichthyes > Heterodontiformes > Heterodontidae > Heterodontus > Heterodontus francisci. Next base: position 163,469,900 of record NC_090372.1, on the reverse strand, counting down.
ATTATTCCCTACCACATCCCCACCATTCTCCTGCCACCTACCTGCACTAGGGGCAATTTACAATGGTCAATTTAACTATCAATCTGCAAGTCTTTGGCTGTGGGAGGAAACCAGAGCACCCGGTGGAAACCCACGCAGTCACAGGGAGAACTTGCAAACTCTGCACAGGCAGTACCCAGAACTGAACCCAGGTCGGTGGAGCTGTGGTGCTAATCACTGTGCTGCCCTATAATCATTAGACTTCCAGAGCACTGTCCTTGCAGAAATGAAGTTACCTTGGCAGCTTTGCCTTTGTTGCACCTCTCAGCTGTCTCACTAATAGCTCTCAGTGCCCACCCTTGCTGATAGACAACTCTCACACCTAGCCACAGATTCAATTTGGGATTACACCAGCAGTCTGCGAGGGAGGCACAAGCTGCCAACAGAGCTCCGAGAGGTGAAGCACTATGAGCAGGCGGTAGTCTGTTGGGAACAGTGAGTAACTGTACAAAAGACCAATGGGTCTGTAGCAAAGGGGTGTGATCAGTCGAATTGGATCGGGCCATTAAAGAAAAAGGCCGAAGAAAGAAGCCATTCCTCAGGCTAGTGCTGGTTGATTCAAAGCAGACATAAAAGAAAGGCTGAAAAAAAAAAGTAATCATGGCCATTACAGCTTTTTGGGGCATCGTGGTGCCATTAGTGCGAAAAAACCGCTTTGTGGGCAGGGCCTGAAGAGGAGCAACAGCTATAAAATTCAGAAACAGTGAGTGGCAAGTAAAGGCACTGCAGGCAGCCAGATATGCAGCATATTGCAACCTTCCAGTGGAGGAAAGCAGGAAAGGTTCTTCCTGCCTAGGGAATCACAGAAAATCCTGGGAACGTCAGCAAGATGCCAGTAAAATTCCTTGTGTATGATTTGGAAAGCAGCAGATATTCTTACCGAATTCAGATTTTTTAAACAAAGTGTAGAGCTGTGGTTCCATGATTTGGCTGTATCAGAAGCAGATAAGCAAGCAGTCAGACTTAAGATAGCTATTGGAAACAAAGGGCTTCATAGGCTGGATACCTCAGGCTTATGGAAAGACAATTAGAAAAACCCTAAGAAAAAATGGACCACACTAAATTCACCACATGTGAAAGTCAATTTCAGGATACCTCGGTTGGAATTTATGCCATATAGGCAGCAACTAAAAAAAAAAAGAGTCAATTAACCAATTTGTCTGTTGCTGCAGGGACAAAGGCAGGGTCTGTGACTTCTCTGAAGCTGAGTTATCTGAAAGCCTTGTAGAGTTGGTAATAGCATTGACACCCTTTGAAACTTTTCAAAAGGACCTCCTAGAAAAGCCAAAAGGTCCTGACATTAAAGCTTTATTAAAAGACGAGCATAAATATGAAGTTATGGGCTTGGTTTTGTTCTCAGCCCGACGTCAGGTTTTGTGGTGGGGTGGGCGCGGAGAATCGGAGCAGCAGCAGCAGCTGCCTGATGCTGGGATTATTGGACCTGATCTTCCCGGCGGCAGCGGCAAGGCTCCCTAGTGGCACCTCTGCTGCTCTGTGTTGGGACCCTACTTCACATATTTAAAATACTTCTTTGCATAAATTTAAATTTAATTCCCTGCAATCTTACCTTCAGTTTCCAATCTTGAGCTCGTCGTGCAGCACTCACACGGTTTCACTTTCCCATCCAGGGGAAGAGGGTGCCAAGGTGGGAAAGGGGTCAACTCTGCATTATGTAGAACTGTTTGCAGGGCTGGCAGCCTTTTAAAAATGGTGCCAGCACCTGCTCCTGCATCAGGTGATGCAGTGAACGTTGTTGCCAATGCCGCCCCCACCACGTGATGGGTGGGGTGAGGGGGTGGCGGCGGCCGTCAATATGTTAAGTAGCCGCCGGGGTCCCATGTGGGGCGGCTGCCATTTTCTGCATCCAGCCGTATCTTTGCAGCCTGAAAGTTTGCAAGCATTCGGTGCAGCTCCAACTATTGGCACAGTAGTCAAGATAGCGAAACCGAACAAGCCGTGTGGAAGAATCCACCAAGAAGGTGTCCAGCATACCAGGATCACTGTAAGGCGTGTGGTATTAAAGGGTATTGGGTACACCAATGTAAGAAACCCAGTTCAGAAGCTGTTGCAAGAGGCTGGATTTTATGGGCCCCCGAGGCAGGGCTGGAGGTGAAGGGGCACAGAGAATCGTGACAGGTGGTGGAGGGCCTGTCAGCTCCCCGTTGCCAAGCGATCTGACTGAGGGCAGGATAGTCCTATGACGACATTCCAGCCCAGCGGCCAATTGAGGCCCATAAGAGCCTCTTCCTACCACCCCTGGGATCTTACCAGTGGTAGGAGGTGCCTTTGCCATGCAAACGGCCTCACTAAATTCAGCCCCTCATGTGCAGACTGCGTTTTATACAGCTGATCTGTTGAATGGACTGTTAGGTGCTATGACTTTGGATTCAAAGCTTGTTTTTTTTCCTGAAACAACCATTTGCTAGAAATGAAACTGAAAGCTCCAGAGAGTTCTGGAAAGACAAAGTCTTCTGATCAGAGACATGTGACTAGAACTCAGGTTTCAGTTTAGAAGAATAATCTGTGATGGGTGGAAGCAAAACAGTCAGCTGTTGTTTTAAAGAGATAAGCTGGGAGCTGTTGGTTGTTTTAAAAAGACTGGCTGCAAGCACAGCAGCCTAGACTCTGAGGGCTGACCATTGGAGGATATGGCTTACGGCAGCAGTCTTCAGTGGCTTAAAGAGTTATCAGTGGAACCATGCCATCATGACAGTTGTGGGAGAGGCCAAGATTGCTTAAGAGCTGACAAGACTGAACGGTTGAAGGAAAGGTCACATTGCTCACCATCAATGGGACATCATACTTCTGTACCTGCATTCTAGAGGACAGGACATGGAAAACTACCTGTAGTAGTTCCCGATTTTGATGTATTTTGGGAATGTTCAGCACCAGCTTGCTCAGAGGATATGTTAGGACTATCTTTGTTGCATCTGATAATTAATGTATAACCTTTAAGATATACATGCCAACTGTGATTTAACTGTCAGTTCATGTTTAATTTATGTGATTTTGGTTTGAGTGTTAAAGTAAAAATGTATAAAAAAGTGAAAACTTGTCCATTTGGTTTTTGTTTCCTAAATTGGGGTCAGTTGGTGGATTTGGTTCTTTTGGGTTATTGGTGATCTCCACAGGGATCGTAACAGAAGTGTTTTGGCATATCTTGATTTCATAAGACACTCGATAAATCCAAGCAATGGCAGAGTCGATTGTAATAAAAGCAGCCATGTGTTTCTACCCTCAACAATTCAGCTCCATGAAAACAGCAAGTCAGATGTTTTGCACTTGCCACTTTTTAAAATAGGCAATGGGGATAAAATTTATCTTCGCTAATAGCACAAAGCAGGGGTAGTGAATTGATGGCGCATTTAACGCATCACATTATATTACCCATTTGGCATTATCACCAAGGTCCAATTTCACTCCCAAAGTTTTAATTCCTTATTGAACTTCTTTCTAGCCCACGTGAGATGCAACACTTTATCCAGAAATAAAAACAGAAAATGTTGGAAATACTGAGCTAGTCAGGCAGCATCTGTGGAAAGAGAAACAGAGTTAACATTTCAGGTTGATGACCTTTCATCAGAACTGGGAAAATAGTGAGAAATGTAGTAGGTTTTAAGCAAGTGAAATGAGGGAGGGTAGAAAAAGAACAAAGGGGAAGGTCTGTGATATGGTGGAAGACAGGAGAGATTAAATGACAAAAGAGTTTGTGGTGCAGGGTCAAAGGGAGCAGTAATGGGACAAGTAAAGAAACAAAAAAGATATGTCTAGGGAAGGTGTGAATGGCAGAATGATGAAAAACTGCCATCTGAAAGCAAAAACAAGAGAAAAATAAGAGCAAGGCCAAAACATGCGAACGAAAGGAAACAAATGGGGGCAAAAATTATGGTCTGAAATAGCGTTGAGTCTGGAAGGCTGTAAAGTGCCTAATAAAAAGATAAGGTGTTGTTCCTGAAGTTTACGTTGAGCTGCATCGGAACACTACAGTCCGCCCAGGACAGAGAGGTCAGCATGAGACCAAAATGGAGAATTAAAATGACAGGCAACCGGAAGCTTGGGATCATCCTTGCGGACTGAGCAGAGGTGTTTTGAAAAGTGGTCATCCAACCTGCATTTGGTCTCCCAGTGTACAGCAGACCGCATTGTGGGCAGCGAATACAGTATACTAAATTGAAAGTAGTACAAGTACACATTATCCAGTAATCTGGACAAGATCTAATAAAGTTTCTAAGATTTAAATGTCTGCAGCGCATGGATTAAAAATTGGCATAATATGAATGTGAAAAATACGTCTTTGTGGCTAACTTTAGGTAATATGAAAATACAGCTGAACAAATTGTTAACATAACTAACTTATAGAAAGATGTTTCCATTTATAGTACTCAATATAGTTTTCATATGACAATTCTTACATACAGAAGTCATGCTAATGAACTCTGTCTCAAACAATTACTTGATTGCTGGGCTAATGTAGCAGTCCTATATTCCCAAAGGCCTTTTAATAACATTAGTTTAATATATTACATGACAATTGCACAAACATCTCACCTGTTTTCCTCAGTCTCCAGTAATTTCTTATATGTTGCAATCTCAGCATCTAAATCCGTTTTGACTTTCAGCAGATCCTGGTATTCATGCAAACGATGGCTTATCTGTTCGCTCAGACGTTGGATTTCATCTTCAAGGTAAGTGGCATTTTCCTGGAATTTAGCTGTTTCCTTGTTAAACTGATCCTCCATTTCTTCCTTCTGACGCTCAAGAAAGGCTTTCTGTTTCAAGGATAACATTTATTTTCTTCCATATTGCTTGTGACCACGATTGTGTTCTAGCCATGTGTGTACACTATGGAAGAGGACTGTCCTTTTACAACCATGCAGGAGGTGAATATGCATTTAATGAGTTTGCATCAGTTAATTTTCATTACATGGGATGCAGTGCCTATCGTTTTATCACAGTGCTCCTACTATATGGTAGCCAGTTCAATGTTAATTTCTGCCAAAGTCTGCAATCAGGTAGGCATTTAACTTTCCCCCCATGCCATCCCTTCACCCAGATACCTCATCCATAACACTAACCAATTAGGTTAATCAAAAATAGAACAAATTACATCAAGTTTAGTGATCAATAACATACTGAATCCTGATTTATAATGATTAAATTGGAAGTCAATAGTCTGATCAAAAATCTAGTCAAGAACACCAGAAGGGGTATTTTACTGTAGTGGGAATACACTGATATTTAGCCAACAGTCATCCCATAAAAAAAAAAGAGGTCCTTCCAGCAAATTGAGACTTACTGAAACCTCATCACATCAGTCATTTGCTTATATCAGCATTTTCAGAAATGCAAGTTTGGTAACCTGAGCATCGTTGGTGAAAAACTCTGATAAATTGCCTCGCAAGTTGAAGCACATCATAAAATTAATTAAACAACAACTTGTATTTACATATGTCTAATATAGAAACCCATCAAACTTTGGATATTGGGATCATTGAGGGTTGCACTGGTGTATGAGGTTCCTGTGGAGCCTGTTTAGGAAAGGGGAGTAAGGGGACAGTGGGCTTGGGGGTATGGGGAATCTCTGAACAATCCATCAATTATTTGGTCGGCCTTATTATAAAGCAGCCGCATGATAAGGATAACAAATCAACAGTGGACTGTCCAGAGATTCCCCCCCACCCCCACTCCACCCCACAACCTTTACCTTCCTTTCCTCAAACACACAGGGATCTCATATGCCAATGCAGGCCTTGGAATCCCATGTACAAAGTATACAGAAATAACCTACAGCCATTGGTCAGGTTAGCTGTGCACAGGCAAGCTCCTAGACTCCATATATTCTTGTACCTTCTTCTTCCCAATGTGCACATACTCTGCACTCCAGCTTCGTTGAGGCAGAATCAGACAAAAATTTGGACCAAGTTACAGAAGCAATTATGAGGAGTTACTAAAAGCTTGGTCAAAGAGGTGGGTCTTAAAGAAAGAGAGGGATGTGGCGGAGTTTAACAAGTAATCTATAGTACAGGGAAAGCCAAGAAAACTAGAAGGGGGGGGGGGGGTGTGGGGGGAGGTAATTTCCCTACAAATAAGTAGTATTATTTCATTGTACACTTTGAAGCACCAACTTGAGCTAGTTAGTATTGCTATTTTATTTCCAACTGAAGTAATATAAATGAAATTCAATCAAATGAATCTCCATGTATTTTGATATAAGGTTGGATTTTCCAAAATAGCCAAGACTGACAGCCATATTCATTGAAGCAGCAGCACTTGCATAATTTTAATGTTATTAGCATGGCAGACAGTCCCCATAATTCCAAAGAAAATACACCGTGCAAAATTATGACCTACATTTTAGTTTAATATGATACTGTTAAACCTCTTGACATGCACTCAAATATCTCTGCATATTGGAAATTGTTTTGACAAGGTACCCAAGAGATATAACATCTGGCTGCACATGTTATTCATACCTAGGCAACTTACCGCTCCTTTAAGTGTTTCAACTTCACACTTGAGTGCCTGGGCATCCCTGCGGTAATCATTTGCTTCTTGCTTTGCCAGGCGAAGGGCTTCATTGTTGCGAGCAATATTTTGTGAAAGGTCTGAAATCTGTAAAATACACAATCTCCGTAAGTGCAATGTATCATCATAACTAAACAGTGTCCGTTCTTGTATTTCCTTGAACAGTTGTTTTCCATGACATAATGACCTGGATTTCGTGTTAAGAATAAGAGCAGGATATTAGCCTTAATCACTATTATAGAGCAAATTTGACAGCAATTTCTCAGAATAGAATGCAATTAAACACAGAAATCCAGAAATTGCAGTTTGAATTACCCTGTTCCTCTATAGGCTGCACTCTAATAGTATCTCCCGATAGGCTCAGCATTGATATCCATGTAAGGGTGTGAAGTTGCTCTGCTTACTCACTAAACATACCAGAAAAATTTAAGGCATTCAGATGCAAGTGAATTTTAACCACATGGCCAGTCACAATTACTGTCAAACAGCTGCTCTGGCACTGAAAATTTATATTTACTAGTGTGGAGTCTCGTTCCTTCAGAATTTAATTAGTGATGGAGATATTAAGAAATGCATAGAAATAAGAGTAGGCCATTTGGCCCCTCAAGCCTACTCTGCCATTCAACTAGATCATGGCTGCTCTTCCCCCTCAATACCATTTTCCTGCACTATCCCCATATCTTTTGATATCTTTAATATCTAGAAAGTTATCTATCCCTGTCTTGAACATAATCAATAACAGAGCCTCCACAGTCATTTGGGGTAGAGAATTCCAAAGATTCACCACCCTCTGAGTGAAGAAATTCCTGCTCATCTCATTACTAAATTACCTCTTATTCTGAGACTGTGTGCCCTGGTTTTAGACCCACCCAGCCAGGGGAAACATCCTTTCTGCATCAAACCTGTTGAGCGCAGTAAGAATTGTGTCTGCTTCAATGAAATCACCTCTCATTCTTCTAAACTCTAGAGAATATAGGCCCAGACTCAGCAGTCTCCTCTTAGGACAAACCTGTCATCCCAGGAATCAGTCTGGTGAACTTTCACTACACTCCCTCTATGGCAAGTACATCCTTCCTTAGAAAAGGAGACCAAACAGTACACAATACTCCAGGTGCGATCTCACCAAGGCTCTATACAATTGCAGCAAGACTTCTTTACTCCTATACTCAAATCCTCTTGCAATAAAGGCCAACATACCATTTGCCTTCCTAATTACTTGCTGAATCTGCATGTTAGCTTTCAGTGACTCATGAACAAGGACACCTAGGTTCCTTTGGACATCAACACTTCCCAATCTCTTACCATTTAAGAAGTACTCTGCATTTCTATTTTTCCTACCAACGAGGATAATTTCATATTTTTCCACATTATATTCCATCTTCCATGTTTTTTCCCCACTCACTTAGCCTGGGTAAATCCCCTTGAAGGCTCTTTGCATCCTCTTCACAACTCACATTCCCACCTAGTTTTGTGTCATCAGCAAACTTGGAACTACTACATTTGGTCCCCACAGCCAACTCATTAATATAGATTGTAAATAGCTGGGGCCCAAGCATCGATCTTTACGGTACACCACTAGTCACAGCCTGCCAACCTGAAAATTACCCATTTATTCCTACTCTGTTTTCTAGATATTAAAGATATCAAGAGATATGGGGATAGATGTTGTAAACCATGTATTAATTTTTAAAATGCTAGCCATTACCTGTCTGCGGTCATACCTTCTAATGCAGTTTCCCAATCTACCACAGCCAATTTGCCCCTTTTACCTTTGTAGTTTCGTTGTTTAGATTCAAGACCATAATTTTGGATTGAACTACATCACTTTCAAATTTAAAGTTAAATTCTATCATTTTATGGTCACTCTTCCTTAAAGGCTCCTATAAAATGAGGTTGTTAATTATCCATTTCTCATTGCACAATACCAGATCCAAAATAACGCATTCTCTAGTTGGATCCTCAGCACACTATTACGACCAGGTGCGAAAGGTATCTCGGGGTCTGTTACTGTCTTTACCTGGTCTTATTGTAATAGGGTTTTATTTTAAACACACTGTTTTGAGCTCCTTTTTTTTGTGAATCCTTGGTCATAGTTTTTCAACTGGAAGATAAAGAAACCAATTCATGCAGGCTTTCTCAGGTTTAAAGAAGCAAGATGAAATTTTATTAAAACTTAAACACTAATACAGTTCACGCCTATGGATATATGACGTGCCCACGCTAGCATGCACATGTGATACACAAATGCAAATAGGGACAGAAAAGAGAAGAAAAGATACAGTGGAACAGTTTGAGATATCTTGTTATGGTGCTTCTAGCTCACTGTAGTCCTTTTGTAAGTAGTCTTGTTTTTCATTGGGGCCCAGTAGTCTTCTTAAAACCTTGTTCATGTAGGAAACATTTCTCTCTTTGAGTTTCACATGTTTTCACAAGATTCGGTTCCATGGGAAGGAGATGGAAGCAGATAGACAGCAGAGGCTGTAATTCTTGCTTCAGTTCCAGGAGAGATCTTTACTCCATGTTCCAATTCCTTTGTTGGGAGTTCAAATTCAACAAAACTCCCAGGTTGCCCAGCAGGTTAGTCATGTGACTAGCCCCTTATATGGAACAGTCTCTCCTGTGGATTGTACCTTAGTCTCTGGAATGCTAGCTCCCCCCACCTTCAGCATCTGGTAATCAAAAGTTCATTGTTGGTTGAATGAATCAGGGCATGGCCCTTTGTCCCTTGTTCCAATACTGACAGTTACTATGGAGATGTCTTTTCGGTCAGGGACTTGCAATTTTAAGTTTTAAGTTCATGTAGCGAAATCCTGTGTGCCTCAATCTTGGCAGGTGGGGGGTTTGCCTGACATTATAGTTCCAGAAACCCATCCAGGAATTTGTCCGCCACAGCATTAGTGCTAATTGGTTTACACAGTCTATATGTAGATTGAAGTCCCCCATGATTACTGCATTACCCTTGTTACATGCACCTCTAAATTCCTGATTTATGCCATGCCCTACATTATCACTGCTGTTTCGTAGCCTATAAAAAACTCTTACCTTTCTTGATGCCCCTTGCTGTTTCATAGGTCTACCCAAACTGATTCTACATCTTGATCTTCCAATCAAAGATGCTTTCTCACTAATGTACTGATCTCATCCTTTATTAGCAGCCTACACCACCTCTTTTTCCTATCCTTCCTAAATGCTGAATACCCTTGAACATTCAGTTCCCAGCCTTGATCACCCTGTAGACATATCTCCATAATGGCAATTAGATTATACTTGTTTACTTATAATTGTGCTGTCAATTTATCTACCTTGTTGCAAATGTTGTATCAATTTGGATAGAGTGCCTTTACTTCTGTCTATCATTTTCACAACCTCACCTGCTGGCACACTTTTATGTCCGTATACTCTGTACTTTCCTGCCACAATCTGTTTAACATTACACTTTTTCTATGTTGCTCTTTTGCCTTAGAAAGATACAGCACTGAAATAGGCCCTTCGGCCCACTGAGTCTGTGCCAACTATCAACCACCCATTTATACTAATCCTACATTAATCCCATACTCCCCACCATCCCTCAATTCTCCTACCACCTACACTATAATTTACCTATCAACCTGCAAGTCTTTGGCTGTGGGAGGAAACTGGAGCACCCGGCAGAAACCCACACAGTCACAGGGAGAACTTGCAAACTCCTCACAGGTAGTACCCAGAACTGAACCTGGGTCGCTGGAGCTGTGAGGCTGCAGTGCTAACCACTGTGCCGCCCTTCTCTTCTCTCTTTAAATTATCACATCTTCCCTCACTTGATCCCTCACCCCCACTATTTAGTTTAAAGCCATCTCTACCACCCTAGTTATATGACTCGCCAGAACACTGGTCCCAACACAGTTCAGGTGAAGACTGTCCCAAAGGTACAGCTCCCACTTTCCCTAGTACTGGTGCCAGTGTCCACCGGATCGAAATCCATTTCTTCCACGCCAATCTTTGAACCACACATTTAACTCTCTAATCTTATTTACCCTACTCTAAATTGCTCATGGCTAAGATAATAATCCAGAGGTTCTGCTTTTTAATTTAGCCCCTAGCTGCTCAAACATTTACAGAGCCTCTTTCCTGGTCCTATCTATGTCATTGTTACCCACATGGATCACAACAACTCTATCCTCCCCCTCCCATTGCAAGTTCCTTTTCAGCCCTGAAAGGTGCCCCGAATCCTGGCACCAAGCAGGCAACACAGCCTTCTGGACTCTCGCTCTTGCCCATGGAGAACTGTGCCTATCCACCTGACTATACTATCTCCTACATTCCTATATACATCTCCCACTTGAACGGCTTCCTGTACCATGTGCCTTGGTCAGTTTGCTCATCCACCCTGCAGCCCTCACTCTCATCCATACAAGCTGAAAGAACCTCAAACTTGTAACTCAACTGCAAGGGCTGAGGCTCCTCCACATCTGCCTTCTCGATCCCTTTACCTGCTTCACTCAGTTACTCCCTCCTGTCCCTGACCAAATTAGAAGACCCTATCCTAAGGGGTGGCACTGCCTTATGGCACAAAGTGTCCAGTTAAGATTCCCCCTCACTGATGCATCACAGTCTCTATAGCTTGGCTTCCAGTTCATTGACTCTGAGCCAAAGCAATTCAAGCCGCAGTCGCGTTTGCAGTGGATCACACTGGCGTCCACCAGCTCACACATACTGCAGCCGCAACACCACCTGCCCTGCCATCTTTATTACTAATTATTTTATTTTTCTTAATTTATAATTAATAAACCCCACCTCTACTAAGCCCAACTGCTGTTAGTAAAGCTTACTACTACTACTTTTACTACTACCTCAGTAAGAATTACTGGAGTTTCAGAAGATGCTTATTCTTATCATTTTCATTAATGTTATACTATCCCCAATTAAAAGTCCATAGTTGAGATAAGTGAAAGAGAAAATGCTCACCAAACAATCACTTACCTTCTTCACTGTAACATCACACATCAATTTTCTTTGGAATGCTCTGAACCCACAGACTCACTACCCTAGCTTTTCAAACTTTCTCCACTGTCTCTAGATTACCCTCTATTTCCAGGAAGCAACTTGTGTCTTCTATACTACTGAAGGCTGAAAAAGGAGCATCTCTTTCCCCTCTCCCTGAATTCCCACACGAACCAAATTCCCACCCTCACACTCTGACTTATTGCTCACTCAAGTGGAGTCTCCACTCTATGTATCCCTTATTCCATGCAGTTTGAAAACATGACTGCTTATGTAGAGCCTCTGATGCGTCACTAGCCAGATTAGCTTCCTGCTACAGTCATTAATACCTATTGAATCAACTACTTCAGCTGATGACAGGTAATGCCCACAGCCAGGCAGCTCCCTGTTTAACAAGGCAATTTAACTAACTTGAAGTTCGAATGTCTATGCCAGAGCTTGACTTTTAATCTAAATTGAAACTTGAGAAAAATTTACCAGAGCTTAGGACATGAACCAAATTCTCACTCTCTGACTCTCTGACTCTCTGACTCTCTGACTCTCTGACTCTCTGACTCTCTGACTCTCTGACTCTCTGACTCTCTGACTCTCTGACTCTCTGACTCCATCTCACTCAAGCAAAGTCTCCTCCAAGCAAAGTCTCCTCTCCATTCACCCCTTACTCTATGTGGTTTGAAAACCTGACTGCTTATGTAGAGCCTCTGATGCGTCACTAGCCAGATTAGCTTCCTGCTACAGTCATTAATACCTATTGAATCAACTACTTCAGCTGATGACAGGTAACTGCCACTGCCAGGCAGCTCCCTGTTTAACAAGGCAATTTAACTAACTTGAAGTTTGAAAGTTCTGTGTCAGAGCCTGACCCTTAATCTAAATTGAAACTTGGGAAAGGGATACCAAGACTTACCATGTGAACTGAATTCCCACCTTCATGCTCTATGTCTCACTCAGGCAAAGTCTCCTCTCTGTGCATCCCAAGGAATATCTCCTTGTACCCAATATTCCAAATTTGGCAATTTAAACAAGGTTAAAATACTAAGCAAGAAATGAATATCAGAAAATGTACCTTGGACTTGTACCATTCTTCAGTTTCAGAAATGTTCTTAGCAGCAAGTTTATCAAACTGAGAACGAGCTTCTTGCAGTGCAGAAGAAAGGTCGGGTCTAGCCACATCCATCTCAATCTTGACATGTTGATCTTGGCCTTGAAACTGCAGGTCACGGACTTCCTGAAGAAATAAGACAACTTTAAGTCATCATTTAGTCAATCTCTTAGATTTAATGTTTACTTTTTGTGAAATTTTGTGCTCATGAATTTAAGTGCTAAAAGTCTTGAATGGAAATGAATGCATACTTCCCTACCGATTTTTGGCATCAAGCAGGTAACATAAAATAAAACTTCCTTCACAGTGCCTCAATAAAGCATTTTAATCCCAGCCTCAAGATAAAGTGTAGTGCGGTATTTATTTTTCCCACACTAGCCACCTTGTTGAATAAAACTGACAATTTAGTACCAGTTGGAATTGTACTTGGGCAATTTTGTGTTATATATTGATTCCAACTAGGAAATAAATTATCTTCTCAAATATACTCCACTTAGTGCCCTTGTAACCTGAAATTAGAGCAGATGTCCTTTCCGTCAGTTTAATGCCCATTTACCGTATAAGGTTACCATCACCAGTGAGCATATTGACAGAGACAGCTCCCTAAAATAAACATAATGACAACAATACTGTTGGAGGTAACACGACTCCATTGGAGAGGTGGGTTTTTTACCGAGTGCCCCCAACTCCTGTGTGTCAGTGCCAGCAAATACAAGCAGTAAATGCTGCTGGCAGCTTTAAGGCTGAATCTGTTATTTTAAGTCTGCACATAGGCTGGCTGAAAGACACTGTTGAAAATGCATTGTTGACCTGCGATTGCCTACACAAAACATCAATTGGTCTTTAGCATTTCTCCTCCTATATAGTCCTTCTCCCAGCAGAATTGAAGGTCCTGACTAGACACATGTAAGATTTACATATGTACGATTTCATTCAAGTCACATTTGCAATTTTGCAGTAACTACGTGTGTGGTGATCTCATTGTTATTGAGTCATGGGCTGATTTTCAGGTCCCATCAGGGGTAGAAATGGAGGCGGGCAGCAGACGAAAATACTGAGCCAGCCGGCATGCCAGTTTTCCGACACCATTCCCGGCGCTGGCAAGTTTCACCAGGGCAGGGGTAAGGCAACCCCAAGATTCCACCTGATCCATTAACAACACCAATTAAGATTGTTAAAGAGCTCATTGAGAGATCTTAAGGGACATGTTCTGGTTTTGATGGGGGTGCACAGATAACACGTGCTGTCCGGGGCAGACCAAGTAAATGGAGGTGGACACACAGCAGGCAGCCAGTCATGGCCGCCCCAGAGGTTTAAGTGGGCCCCATGAAAGGATGAATGGTGCAGAGGGGGACTCACCCAGTGGCATACAAGTGCCTTTGGGTCACTGCAGGTTGCAGAGAGAGTGGTCAGTAAGTGCTGGGGCAGTGCAGGAGATCATCACTCTCCTGGCATCACAGGGCCATAAGAGGAGGGGGCAAGGCTGGAAAAGACAACTGGGGGGCCATCAGAGCACAAGGAAGGCAGCAGCTGGCAATGGGGACAATACTTTCAGATTTTGGGTTCAGTGGCATTGAGGAGCAACACCCTGCACAAGAAGGGCAGTGCCCTGGGCATCGGGGGGCAGAGGAGAGGGACAAGGAGCAGGATGGACAGGGAGGCCTCACTGTCAGCATAGGATCTATCACTGACCTTGAGATGACTGGGAATCAGTGCTGCAGCAGACTATGACTCTCCAGATAGATGGTCAATGAGATCTGTGCCCTCGTTGCTGAAGACCTCATCCCCTCACAGCACTGATGGCCATGCCCTCCAGTAGCCATCAAAGTCACTGTGACCTTGAACCTCTTTGCTTCTGTCTCCTTCAAAGGATCAGCTGCAGACCTTGGTGCCATTTCTCAAATGGCTGCATACCACTCATCTCACAGGTCACTGATGCCCTATTTGTGAGAGCCAGACAGTACATCCAATTCCAGACAGAAGTGGCCTTGCAGGCACAAAGAGCAGTGGGTTTTGCTTCGATCGCTGGATTCCCCCATGTGCAGGGCACCCAGATGGTCATCAAGGAACCCAATGACAGGCCAGTGAGATTCATCAATAGGCAGGGCTTCCACTCCCAACGTCCAGCTGGTATGCAACCACAACAAGAGCTTCCTCCATGTATGCGCCCCTTTCCTAGAAGCTGCCATGACTCCTTCATTCTTTGCCAGTCCAGGCCCAGGCTGCTGCAGCCCTTCACTCCACCCTCCAAACTCTGTGTATGGATTCTAAGGGACAAAGGATATCCCTTGAAGAGATGGCTACTCACCCCTCTGTGAGAGCCAGAAGCAATACAAAGCCATCTGCTCACTAGGACAACTACTGGGCAGGTTGTCGGCCTTCTGAAGATACGATTCAAGTGCTTGGACCGCACGGGTGGCACCCAGCAATAAATCCCTGCAAAGGTTTCGCTCATTCTGGTGGTCTGCTGTTCTCTCCATAACATGACCCTCCAGAGACGTGTAGACTTTGAAGAGGGTGAGGCCCCTGGAAGGACACAACTCATCAGAAGAAGAGGAGGAGCAGGATATGGAAGAGGAGGAGGGAGAGGGGCACTGGGGGAAGATGCAGAACACCGATGTGCCCCGGCTGCACAAAGAGGTGGCCAGGCCCAGAGTGGGGCCTGAGAGTCTTGTCAGGATACCATTAACATCAGCAATTATCTGATTAAGGCTCGCTTCGGCTGAGTCCCTCTGACACAGGAGCAATGGTATGGTCTGGAACTCGCTCTATGCTGCCTGAGCTAACACTTCCATTGAAGACGCAGCCTAGAACATGTAAACTCTTACTGCCAATGAAGGGTGCACATCTGCCCAGAGGTTTCACCGTCACCCATAGATGGGCCCTTGCTTGCCTTCCCCATGTCCTACTTCTTTTTGCGTCCCACCATTGATAAAAAGAGGCTCATACATCTGGTTTCATGTGTCGATATTTATATGACATTCGTAAAGGTTACAGGTAGAAGACACCCCAGTGATCCACTCAGTGCTCTGCCTGACGCGCTCTAACACTTTTTTTTAAATCTATGCGGTGCTTCCCTTGTGACCTCAGATGAGATGGAGGTAGAACCACCACTTGTCTCTGCCTACAGCTGAGATGCACGTGGCGGTTGTCCTCATTGTGAAGATGCCAGTGGGGGCACCTTCAGAGTCTGCTGCACTGGTGTCATTTCAGAGGCAGCTTCAGTCTCTGGACCCTGCTGCACAGATGCTCCCTCTATCAGAGGGGCCAAGCAAGCCGATGATGACAATGGCACACCATGAATGGTGGCACCCTCATTCTCCTCAGTGACCGCCACAGGCTTGGCTGGCACTCTGAATGGCTGGAGGGGTGCACCAGCTGGGGCACAACTGGCATCCACTTCAAACATCTCTGCGCCATGGCGCCATTGACTGGTCAAAGCTACAGAGTGTGGAATGCGTCCTGTGAATATTAGTGCACAGTTCTTTGAGTGTTGTGGCATGTGGCTCTCCATGAGGTTGGCAACTCTCTCCATGGAGGAACTCATTCACTCAAATCTCTGAGTCCTATTGGCGTTCATGAGCTCGATAGACTCCTCCATTCTCAGCCCATGACCCTGCACTGCCTCAGGAAACTGACATGTGGGAGCACATCTGTTGCTGCTAGTCTAGGTAGAGACTCCTTTTCTGTGACTCCTGAGGCTCTGCATCTGTGTGCAGCTGAGCAGGGCTCTGTCTGTCCTCCAAAATCTAAGGGGGACTGCCCACAGCTGCCTCTGCCTCTGGTGCCTCCTCCTGTACACTCATGCTGTACTCATCACCCAGTGCCAACCTAGCTAACCACGCACGAGGAACAACCGAGGTGACTATATCTGCACAGATGCAGAGTGTGCTTGTAAGGTGTGACAGTGCTTCTTCTGAGCTCTGCTGTTGCTGCACTCGGCCCGGTGATGGTGAGGGAGTTGGTCTCATTGCCTTGATGTCTGCACCTCTGGGAGACACAAGAGCACAAGAGATCATGAGAACTAGCTGTGGAAAGCAGAAGCCTCTACAGTGCTACGGCTTACCAATGCAGCTTAGTTTTTGCAATGCTATGGATGGGGTGGACTGCAATGCACCCCTTAATGAATGCATTGCATTCTCTAATCACCATCTCCACCAAGGATTCCCATTTCATCTTGCCTGACTTCCTCGTGGTTGGCGAACCTGGCAATGACCATGGCCCCCTTCTCCATAGTGGTGGTAACGTTTTGGTAGGGAACCCCTCCTCCCCTCTGGGCCCTCTTGTAGGCATTATGAGCCCGTTTCTCCTGCAAGGACAAAAGAGAGCATGATAAGGCACTGCTGGCCTCTATTGCCAATGCCAACTGTTCCAATTCAATAGAAGCTGCAAGTTTCAGTGCTGGCAGGTCCTCAGCAGCACTATGGCTCTGAGCCACTCTGAGGTGGCATTAAGTGCCCTGGGCACACACTCCTCCCATGTTCAGGAGCAGCATGTGTCCTCAGGCTCTTCAGCTGGTGTGTCTGCTAGAGGGCACATTCCAAGAAGCCTGTCCTGAGGGTTGGGGGTTGCACTCATCTTGCCAGAGCATATCAGGCCATTAAATCTCTCTTGACACTGGATCCAGTTTCTGTGCATCGTGCTGCTTTTGCTGACTGCATTAGCTATCTCCATCCAGGGCTGCTTAGTCTGGGTGGTGACCTTCTCCTGCCACCCTCCGGGAAGAGGAACTCCCTCCTCCCCCTCCACGAATCGAGAAGGACATTCAGGTCCACATCCGCAGATCGAGGTGCTGCCCTGCCCCGGGATCCAGGCCTCTGCCTCTCCTGAGACATCTTCCAAACTGAAGGTAAAGTAGTGAAATAGCAGCCACCATGATGGCATCCGTAGTCTTTTTAAATTGGACCCTCACTTGAGCATCACACCTCGGTTCTACACCCCCCCCCCACCCGCAGCTGCATCTCCGGGCCAATTAAAGGGGCACCCACGTCAATATTGGGCCGGTGACTGTTTCCCCCTGGGGGCAGGTTCAGGACCCGAAAATGGTCCTGACTTCAGTTTCCTGCCCCCAGAAGGAAAATCCTGCTCCACTACACAGTAGAAACAGACCAGATTTGACAACAAGGGAACAAGTCCATATTACAAAACCAATAGAATTAGGTCTGTGGTATAATTAAAATACAAGTAGGCTTCAAATGCAAGATCCAGAGGTCAATCTTTTCATCCAACACACAGCTCTGACTATCAGTTTCAAATGACTGTAAAAAAAGTATTTACTTAAATATTACAAACATATAAATTGTTGGAACTTTAAATGATGCGTCCTTACTTCTTCATGAAGTTTCTTTAAGAAGGCAATTTCATCCTGCAATGCATCGATTTTGCGTTGCAAGTCTGCACATGCCAGAGTCGCTTCATCCACATCCTGTTGGACAAAGAATTGTATAAAAAGTAGTTCAAAAGGAAGTCAAGTAACATCTTTATAAATTTATTTTTGGAGCCGTTACAAAAGTCCATAGAGAAACTCTAAATCCCATTACAGTTTCCCTGAGATTAAGCAAAGTGACTTCAGCGACACCTCATTATGAATTTTCTGGACCCGGAAATGTTCCAGGCCTCAGGTTCCCGACCCCACACTGTGTCATCGCCAGTGATGCAACAGAATTTTCAAAGTATTAATTGGCCCTGAGCTGAGTTCAGTGTGGGTAGGAGGGGGGAAGCTAAGGACAGAGGGATAATTTAAAAGGCAAATGGCAGCCATGACTGGGCTTGCCATTGCCATTGCTTTTGGAAATGGATGAGCAGGGAGAGTAGAGGTCCTGCGGTTGTTTGGGCAGTCATCCCGGGGCGGATTTGCATTTTTCGGTTGCCTCCCTTGAGGCCCTGATTGAGGCTGTAGCTGACAGGAGAGCTGTACTCTTCCCTTCATCCAGAAGAAGAGCTCCAGCGAGCCAGACCAAGCAGGCATGGCTAGAGATGGCCATGGATGCTGGAAGCCTCACTTTCCTCTCGAGACTCCAAACACTCTCTCCTCACAAAATCAATCCTCTCAGCTCTAGTGATGGCAACTCTGTAGCACTGCATGAGCAACTGAGTTTAAATCTCCTCTTTTATACAACCTCTTCACATTGCAGTCATGAGCACTAAAGGCTCCCCGCTGTGTTCCCGACAGCTATGCTCAAATGTGTCCCAGACCCTGTGTGTTCCCCGTGCTTGCTATTTGAAAATTGCTAACTATTATTCCCCATACTCCTAATGAGCTCCACAATGAACTCAACAAGCAATTAATTGGAGGCGTGCAGGTTGTCAACTTCCCCCTTACTCACTCCCTTTAAAAATCTAATCGCGTCACAGAGGCGTCAGGAACCAGCGACATCTTCTGAGTGCGTGATTTTCCAGGCCTGCCTGCACCTGAACTCACCCCCACGAGTGACTGAAAATTCAGGGCCTCATCTCAAACCCCTCAACATAACCAAGTAGCATCACTGGCCGATTCAAACTGTTTATGGAGATAATTTAAAATAGGAAGATACAAAATAATATGAAAAGCATAAAAAGAAAGCAGACCAAATGAAGTTCAAATAATTTGCAGTTTAAACAATATCTTTGCCACAGTCCCACCTTCCCCTACCTGTCCCCAATACACTCATTTATATTTATTTAGGAAATGTCTCAGTTCAGTTATATGCATATAATGAAACTTGAAACAAGAAGGTGTTGGGAGAAAAACAAGAAGTATATTATTCTAACATCCTTAACATCTTTCCATATAGTTTCCTTCTTAATCTTCTAGGTTGCACTTACCACTCAATGAGGGTAATTTTTATTGTAACGTTAAGATACCATGCACTGAGTGTAACGATTTTTTGATTCATTTGATAAAGGGTATCTGGAGGAGGAAGATCTTCCATTTATGGTCAGGACATGTTTCCTCTAATCTCCCTCATGCTGATGTAACCCAAATTCCCTCTGCTCATTCCTGTGTGCATTTTGGAGCTGCACTGGACCTGAGCACATTACTTCTATCCCTCTTTCAGCAATTCTTTTCTGCCTCGTCCCTGTCCTGTCACCCAGTCATGTCACCTTTGTGTAATCAATTAAAATAGATGATAGTTAATTGGCAACCCGTTCCACATCTCTCTGAATTTTTATTTCCATTAACATCATGGGTGTTGTGCCAAAAGAAAATAAACATATGATTTCAATTCGAAGCTTTGATTTTAACTGAGGTTAAGTGTCAAGCACTGGGGGCAAGTGGGGCCAGCATCAGACTTTTCCAGCTCACCCACTCCTAGCTGGGTATGCTGAATGGGAAGGATATCGAGAAATGAGGTCGGGGTAGTTGGGATGCTGCATGTAAGGAGATAGTGACAGGTACCTCAATGGGCCCTGTGGAGAATGCAGAGAGAGGCACTGAAGTAACTGTCGGCTGATCCAAGGGGCATTTAAGCCTCTATTGGCAGCAAGTGTACAGGAAGGCAGAGGAGTAGTGATGAATTTGGGTAGGGATGGGGGCAGCAAAGCATCCAAGAGGATAGAAAAGAAAGGTAGTATGACTGGGTGACAGGAAGGGGACGAGGCAGGAGAGGATTGCTGAAAAAGGGATAAGAGTAATGTGCTTGGTTCCAGTGCAGCTCCAACATGCACACGGGAATGAACCGAGGAAATTTGGGTTACATCAGCATGAGACAGATTAGAGGAAACATGCCCTGGCCTTAAATGGAAGATCTTCCTCCTTACTCCAGGTGCCCTTTATTAAATGCACAGTATCTGAACATTACAATAAAAGTACAGTATCTAAATAACCAACCATCAGCCCTGATTCAACAACTGCTGCCATCATTAAAGTATGACCTAGAAACTCAACAGCAGTTGTCCCTTTTTAAGTGAACCTTCCTCTGAGGGCTCAGTCAGTAAAGGCACAGATCCCTGGTCTCCCTCATTCCCTGATGGTTCACTGGTAAAGATCTTAATTAGTATGTAACTCTCTCTCAGTTGGTTTCTATCTCTCTCAGTTAGTGTGTAGTTCTCTCAATTTCAAATTTCCAGCATCTGCAGTATTTTGCTTTTATCTCTCTTTTTCTTAGTGTGTAGCTCCCTCCTGGTCAGCGGGTAGCTCTCTATCAGTCATTGTGTCATTCCTCTCTTTTGATCAGTGTGCAGCTCTCTCTCAGACTCTGCAGCTTCTCCTGGTTGGTGTGTAGTTCTCTCCCAGACTGTGTGTAGCTCTTTCTCTCACAGTCGATGTTTAGCTCTATCTCTCTCAAAGTGTATAGATCGCTGTGTCTCTTGGTTTGTGTATAGCCCTCCTTTAATTGGTTTGCATAGATGTTTTACCAAGCTTTTATATCTTTAAATCAGCGTCCTGCACTCATCTATTTGGCTTGACTAGAAGGACTAAATTACCTGGCCCTTCTTTGCAGGCACAATTAATGCTGCTCAATCTAATAAAAACAACATTGAACAAAAAGGTGCCATAAGAAGCAAACAAGTGTACAAATTCTGCCACTTTATGAGCTTCTTCAGCCTTGGAGTTTTCCTTGTGCTCATTCCAAAGGGATAAGGGAAAAACACCAAATAAAAGCAAAATACTGCAGATGCTGGAAATCTGAAGTAAAAACAGGAAATGCTGGAAATACTCAGCAGGTCTGCCAGCATCCATGGAGAGAAAAAAAGTTAACGTTTCAGGCCAGTTCATCAGAACTGGAAAAAGAACAAACCTGGGGCAAATCCCATAGAACTGTGCTAGGTGTTTAGTTATATATTTTGCATCGAACCTGGGTCTTTAATAAGGCCAAGTCACTAATATGGCAAGAATACTCTGATTGCACAATTGCAATCTAGGAGAAAATGGATGGTATTTTCCCTTTCCATTCGTCACACATCTGCTGTCTCGGGAGGCGCAGAGAATTTATCCCTATATGCAGTTTGAATCATTGGAAACTTTCTTTGCGCTGTATTATTTCAGCACTTTCTAATGTGTTTGTGTTAATTTTTTGTTCGTGTTATTTTAATACAGTCATTAACCTGTTTACTTTAATGACTGTTAAAATAGCACAGGCCAGATATTAATGCAACCACATTAACCAGTACACTTACAAAGCGTTGATGAAGAAATTCAGCAAATTGGTGATTTTAACAATTAATTTGTTTAATAACTATATGATACTTGCCAATTCCTATTCGTACCTCTCTAAAATCTGACAAGTTATTTTCTGCTTCCTCCCGTTGTTGTATTTCATTTGTCAACCTGGAAAGAATGGTTCAGATGATGAATTGAAGAGCACATGACAGTAACATGTCAACTACTAATATATAGTCTGCAAGTTCCACCAATCTAGGTGTTTGTAGTTGAAGGCTGTGTTACATTGGGCTTTAATTTTGCTGGAGCGGGGCATCTCATTGTGTGCCCTGTTGGATTTGTTTGTGCATGTTCAGGTATTAAATGTTTTTCCCAAAATTTTGCTGTAAATGCGAGCTGATATCAGAACAACTAAGTGGAAAAGGGCATCTGGGGTCTTGATGAACACTGGGAAAAAATCCTTAAACTATTGAGATTAAAGGATTGAGAAGTAAACAGAAGAATGATGGAGAAGGTGGATGAATTAGAGTAGGTGAATTAAATGCCAGATCAGGGACAGAAAGAGGAATAAAAAGGGAAAGAAAGAGTGGACCAGGAGAGAGAAAAGAGAGTCAGAAAGGAAAAGAAAAAAAGAAAAAAGAAATGTAACATTTTTATAATCTCTAACAATTCACTACCTGAAGAAATGAGTGTCCACATTTTTAATAGTTCATCACCTGGGCAAAGGAGGTTAATTGATATTCATTAACAATGATCACATTGTAAAAAGGGTGCTCATGCTGTTAATTACTAGAAATTATCATCCGTGGCGAGTTTTATGTTCAACTAATATAAATACAGCAACTTAATGAAAATCACAGGGAGGTTAAGGGTAAGATGCCTTTTTTGCAAAGCTAATGGCAAAGCAGTGCAAATTAGCTAGAAATTTCTGGCAATTCACAATTCATGGGGTACCTCTTCCTCACCACAAGTTGCTGGTCAATTTGCATATTGATAATGGTTTGTGTCATGCACACACCACTATTTCTCAGCAAATTTCAGCCCATTATATTCTTATGTTATGGAGAAATGATGGGAACTTATCTCAGCTTCAAACAGACTAGATGTCTATTTTTGAATAGGTTTGATGATACTGAGTTAGAATCCACTTGCAAACAAGCTGGATCTTTAAAACAAAAATTACTGACCCATTGAGTATCTGCAGAGTTCATTTCTGGTAAGTGAGTTTAACAGATTTAACAAATAGAAGGAAGCTATTTAAACTCTATTTAATTCAATGGAAAACAAAATTGGACAGAGTGTTAAACAGGTTGGCTATGTTTTGTGATACCAGCCAAGATGAGTTTAACACCACAAATTCTTTGCTCCACTTAGGCAGTAAACTATGGAAATCTCACTGTGTATAAATCTATATCGGAAATTGAAGTCCTTCAATAGCTCATTGAAAATATTCATTATTCAGTGGCAACATTATATTCCTGAAAATTATTTACCTGACAAGCTAATATTGTTATATTTATCTTTCCAGGCCATATTTTAAGCAATGACTATGCTGTACCACTTGCACACACTGGGTGGAATTTCAATTCCAGGGTCGTGGCTCTAACATTGTTCATAACCGGGTTCCCGCCCTTCACTGCATTGGCAAACACGCATTGCGATTTCAATTGAACATTCACTTAGTTTTTTTTTTATTCATTCATGTGATGTGGGTGTGGCTGGCTAGACCAGCATTTCTTGCCCACCCCTAATTGCTATTGCCCATCCCTAATTGCCCTTGAGAAGGTGGTGGTGATCTGCCTTCTTGAACCGCTGCAGTCCATGTGAGGTAGGGACAACCACTGTGCTATTAGGAAGGGAGTTCCAGGATTTTGACCCAGCAACAGTGAAGGAATGGCGATATAGTTCCAAGTCAGGATGGTGTGTGACTTGGAGGGGAACTTGCAGGTGGTGGTGTTCCAATGCATTTGCTGTCCTTGTCATTCTAGTTGGTAGAGGTCACAGGTTTGGAAGGTGCTGTCTATGGAGCCTCAGTGTGTTACTGTAGTGCATCTTGTAGATGGTACATACTGCTGCCACTGTGCATCAGTGGTGGAGGAAGTGAATGTTTGTGGATGGGGTGCCAATCAAGCAGGCTGCTTTGTCCTGGATGTGTCGAGCTTCTTGAGTGTTGTTGGAGCTGCACCCATTCAGGAAAGTGGAGAGTATTCCATCACACTCCTGACTTGTGCCTTGTAGATGGTGGACAGGCTTTAGGGGGTCAGGAGCTGAGTTACTCACTGCAGGATTCCTAGCTGCTGACCTGCTCTTATAGCCACGGTATTTATATGGCTACTCCAGTTTAGTTTCTGGTCAATGGTAGCCCCTAGTATGTTGATAGTGGGCAATTCAGCAATCATAATGCCATTGAATGTCAAGGGGAGATGATTAGATTCCCTCTTAGGGGCAGCACAGTGGCGCAGTGGTTAGCACCGCAGCCTCACAGCTCCAGGGACCCGGGTTCGATTCCGGGTACTGCCTGTGTGGAGTTTGCAAGTTCTCCCTGTGTCTGCGTGGGTTTTCTCCGGGTGCTCCGGTTTCCTCCCACAAGCCAAAAGACTTGCAGGTTGATAGGTTAATTGGCCATTATAAATTGTCACTAGTATAGGTAGGTGGTAGGGAAATATAGGGACAGGTGGGGATGTTTGGTAGGAATATGGGATTAGTGTAGGATTAGTATAAATGGGTGGTTGATGTTCGGCACAGACTCGGTGGGCCGAAAGGCCTGTTTCAGTGCTGTATCTCTAATCTAATCTAATCTAAATCTAATCTCTTGCTGGAGATGGTCATTGCCTGGCACTTGTGTGGCGCGAGTGTTACTTGGCACTTATCAGCCCAAGCCTGGATATTGTCCAGGTCTTGTTGCATTTCTACATGGACTGCTTCAGTATCTAATTGGCCCAAAGTCGCATTTGCTCTCCAATTAGTGGCAGTGAGCACGGAAAGGAGGTGGAACACAGGAAGAAGCAAGCCTGATTTAAAGGGCGAACAGAAGCCATTGCTATGGTTGCTATTTGTTTCAGTAATGGAAGGAGAAGCTGAGCAGAGGGCAGTGGATAGGAAGGGCCCTACTGCCCCGGCAGCCCATTGTTTCACAGACAACTCACTTGAGGTGCTACTGGAGGTGGTCATATCATGGGGAAATATCCTATTCCCTGCCAATGACATGAGAAGGCCTGCAAGACTGACTAAGACGGCCTGGCTATAAAGGCCTGGCTGAAGGGGTCTCATGAGGTCAGCAGCAGAGGAGAGGTGAGGAGAAACTGGGTTCAGTGCAGAAAATGTTTTAATGACCTGCTTAGGTTTGGCAAGGTGAGCCAAAGATAGACCCAGATGGCGTGCCTCCTAGTCACCAGTCACCAGAATTCAAAAGAGAGGGACATCCTGAGGGCGCTTAGAGTTCTCCTGACCATAGGAGATATGTGTGCACGGCAGCACTGATGACCAATAAGCATATTTTATAACCCTAGTGCTATTGGACAGTAGGCTACAGTGAAGACTGCAACATCTTATGCAAATGAAAAGCTTTAAGTGGTGAGGGAGAGGGGCATTGTCCTAATGGTACCTTTCTTCACCTCACAGGCTGAACTGGAGAACAACGCCATAGAGAGGGAGAGGGCACATTTGGATGTGGAGTGTCCCAGCTCGCGTCACTATTGCATTTTGAAGAGCTGGCCCCTGATCTGTCCAGAGTGGCAAGCCACCGGGACATTGAAGATGAAGCAACAGGAGTCCATCATAGATAGGGTGAAAAGATCTCAACAACTCTCGGTTCAGGGGATGCATAGCAATCCTCCCAGTGTAATGAGCTATCAATGAAAAAGCTGTCATCTCATTATTTTAAGCAGCAGAAGCATCTGTTGACTGTCTTGATCTCTCATCACCACCTTCTCTTATGCCTCCAACAGGGACAGCTGCAGACGGGGAGGAGTTGACACACTGCCAACATGTTCTGCAGATGTCAGAGGAGGAAGAAGCATCAGAGTTTGCACCATCATATCTTTCTTGCGCACCCTCCACCATTACAGACACTCACCTCAGTTGATCCTTGCATGGTATTAGAAGCGGTGGCACAGGATGAAGTATCAGAGCAGGAGGATATGGGGGAGGCAAAGTTGGCTGTAAGCAATCCCTCTCGGAGGATGGAGGACAGGCACAGCCCCACTCAGCAGGGTGGAGATGCAAAGCCTCAGGTGTCATGAAAAAGTGGCTTTACTTGAAGAGCCAGTCTGAGATGTGTGCCCATATTTCAGAGTTACCTGAGGCACTGAGAAGTCATGGGATGAGAATGGAGGAGTCCACAATGTCTCAGTGCTTTGACTGCATGAACTTCTTCATTGAGAGAGTGGCCAACCTCATGGAAAGCCATAAGCAGCATTACTCGGAGTGTGCGCACGAACAGTACACTCACATGCACGAAATACATGCCATAGTCAGAGGCACAAATGACACAAAGCATGGAGGGGATGCCATCTGCGCCCCAGCTGGTGGTTCCCTCTAGTGATCAAGGGTTCCATGAAAGGGCTGAGAAGGTGACAGATGGTGATGGGGGGCAGGGTCATCATCATCCGCCTCCATGGCCCCTCTGACGGAGGTAGCATCTATAGAGTTATGCCTTGTGACAGAGGCTGAAGTGATGCCTTGTGACAGAGGCTGAAGTGATAACAGTGCAGCAGCCGCAGGAATTGCCCCCACCCCTGCACCTCCACGACAAGGCCAACCACCATGGGCATCTCAGTTCCAGACAGGCACTAGTGCCGTCTGCCATGGAAGGAGCAACTCATAGCAGTGGCCGTCAGTGGAGGCCACCACGTCGATGATGTCATTTTGTGCGTAACTTGGGTGTTTCTGTTGTAAATTATGTCAAACTGTCATGCGATATAGACTGGGCACGTTGTGGCACAAAGGCAAACTTGTGTGTTTCCATTTCATCATGGTGAAAGGCAGAAGAATAGAAAATAAGGGTTAGCAGAGCAAAGGAGTGTGTTGGGGAAGATTGGTCAGGTGGAGACTCTGGAGCCTTGCAGTTTGGACCATTGGAAGGTTGTTGACATTTGTTCTTAACGAATGCTTGCTCTCACTCAGGTGAATGAGATACTCATCTCCAAATATCCTGCACAGTGAGTATCACTCAGGTGAAATGTGTCTGGATCAGAGTGGGTCTACTGTCCTTGCCATCCTGATGAGTGATCTGCCTCCTGAGCCTACAATGGCAACAGCCCTCCAAAACAGGGGAACTCCTATTCTCTTTCTGCCTCCTCCTCCTCCTTGTCTTCTTCCTGCTCTTCTTCCTTCTCTGAGGAGTTGTGCAGTTCAGCGCTTCTCCCTCTTCAAGGTCCACACCTCTCTGGGGGGCCATGTTATGAATTACGCAGCAGACCACCACAGTGCATGAGACTGTTTGAGGGAATGGACTGGAAAGCATCACCTGACCGGTCAAGGCACCTGGACATAATCTTCATGAGGCTGAGGGCCTGCTCAATGATGATCCTTATGCACAGGGGGAATCAGTTGTAACATTTCTCAGCCTCCATGACAGGGTTTCGCACCAGTGTCATCAGTCATCTCTTCAATGGATAAGCCTTGTTCGCTAACAGCCATCCACGGATTTCCAATGGCTCCGTGAAGAGCTGCAGCTCCTATGATTGCCAGAGGATGAAGGCATTATCGCAGCTTCCAGGATAGCGTGCACACAGCTGCATTGAACTCTTTCTGTGGTTGCATACCAGCTGAATGTTTAGGGAGTGGAATCCCTTCCTACAGAGGAACCCTCCTGGCTGGTCAGTTGGTGTCTTGATGGCCACATGGGTGCAATCGATGATCCCTGGCACCTGAGGGAATCCAGTGAAGGAGGCAAATCCAACTGCCTTTTGAGCTTGAATGCCTCTATCCAGCTGGAATTCAATGTAATCCTCTGTTCTCTTGAACAGAGCATCCATTAGCTGTGTGATGTAATGATGTGCAAGATGTCACCAATGTCTGCTGCCAAATCTTGCAAGGAGTTGGTTGCAAAAAAAAGTGCAAGGCCACTGTGACTTTTACAGCCACGAGAAGGTTCCTGTGAGCACTCGGCTGATTCTCAGTGAGAACATACAAGTCAGCAATCATCTGCCTGGAAAGGTGCAGCCTTCTGCAGCACTAACACTCCAACATGTCCAGGTAGCTTCTCCTTTGGCTGTGCTGAAGGTATCACCTTCATTGCCTTCCTGCCCTTCATTAGTCACCCCTGCACCCTTGTTGTCCAGGGATCTACCTCTGCTCCTGCAGATGCAGCTCCTCATGACTAGTCGATCCTATCTCAGAGTAGCTTAATCCCGTTTCCTTTTATGTCCATCCTTCCTTTCAGTTGGCATGTGGAGTCTTCCGTAATCACCCCCGACGAACCCGTGAAGCCTGTATGCAGAAAGACCAGTCCACCCCCCAAAGCCGCCCGCGCCCCCAATACTCTTGTCCCCAGTGAAGAAGTGTTACAGATAATTCTCCTGAAGCTGTACAAATGGTTGCCTGTGAATGAGGGCCTTCTCTGAGCCTTCCCTATTTAATGGTGCCTTTTGCTGCTGTCCCACCATCCTGACTCACTCCCTGCTGAATTACCGCCTCCTCCTCCCTGTCGTGGTTGAGATCCTTCATGGATCCCATACCTTAATAAGAAAATTCCAAACTGGCCCTTAATGAGCTGACAACAAGCTCATTAACAACCTTTACTAGCATTTATACATTTCGGATGGGTTGTCTCTTCCTGGTCTCCTCAGAGCCTTTCAGCATTACGGTTTCACATTGCGAGACTGGCACGTTGACCTGAGGGGCAGGTTTAAACCTCTGTTCCGTCCTCACATTTAAATAAAAATCTTGACCAGTGTTTCAATTGATATATCTACTTTGTTTAGAAGTGATGGAGTGAACAGAATGTAATGTAGTATTTAATTAGTATTAAATGTTAATTGTATATTAATTGTGCTTATTTGTATGCAAGTGGTGGGCATTCACTTGAGCCCCTATACATAGACACAGACTGAAACTGTGGTTGTTGGGTTGGAGGTGCATGTTTGTAATGTGTATCTCTGTAAATAAACACTTATCAAAGAGCGTAATGGTTGACATCAGTTCTATCCTTTACTAACTGGCTTTCAGGAGTATAATTATGGTAGCAGAGGATGGTTGCATAAAGGTGAAGGTTCAAAATAAAGAAAAAAAAATTTAGACAGAAAACTACAATCCTGGCAGAAAGCAAGTGTAAATTGTTGGGGTAAGGATTACCCTCTGATATTCTCGGAGTCCGAACCATATGACCATTAGAATAATGAAATGGATATGCGGACAGAGGTTATGTCCCTACCAAAGAGGAAACAAGATTTGATCTTGTCATTGTTGCTTTCTACAAGAAGTAAAATCAGAAGTATTTTGTGAGCTGGATTCCTGTCAGTTGCATAGTAATGAAGATTTGGACCTTCTATTTGTGTTCTTGGATGAAATTTACAAGAAAGATAATCTGTTTAATGCCTATGAGGCATGGTCCAAAATTGATAGCTTTCAGAAAACAGATGGTCATTCCATTGGGGAATATATCATGTACTTTAACAGATTGTATAAAAGATAGATGAAATTCACTTTGAGGGTCCCTGGCTCAGTACTAGTTGGATTGTGCTAAGTGGTCTCATATGGACAGGCTCCTGGTTCTAGCTGGTGTTTGGTTCTTGGAAAGGGAGACCTTGTTGGGTTGGATGTCTGCTGCCTTGAAAAAAAATACTGGGGAAACAGTCATTTCCTTCAGCCTTTGTGGAACAAATGGGACATTCAGTGGTGCCACAGAGAATAGAGGACTCAATGGTGAAATGTTTGCCAGTTTTCAAAACTGTCCAGATACCAGAGTCAGAAGCCAATACAATGGAAGGATCAAAGACACGTGGAATTAGGATGAAAGCAGTTTAGCAGATCTGGATATTACAGCAGAACGACGGAAACAGAACTGTAATAATAGATGAATGAATCCTAGGAAAACCCAAGGAACAGTTAATAGGTGCTTCAGGTCTGATTCAAAGTACCATTAGGCAGGGAACTACCCAAAGTGGAGAGGCTGGGTTCTCAAAATGACACATGACAAAAAGAATTTTGTGGAAGAGAATGAAGATAATGATGCATCCAAACAAATTATACTGGTCACAAGCAGTTTTAGTCTTGTGATGAATGGATTATTCACAGACTCCTTTAACTGCAATATTAGATGGTGCTTGCAATTCAAAGGTACGTGGAACAGATTGGTTAAAATGCTGTCTTGATGCACTAAATAGTGAGGATCGATGCATGGCTAAGGAATAAAAAAGTACTACTAGCTTTAGGCTTAGTGATGACAACACATTGAGGTCACTAAAGAGAGTTGTAATCCCATGTAAAATAGCTGAAGTGAGCCGTTTTATAAGTATTGATGTAATCTCTAGTGAGATAACTATGCTGTTGAGTAAACTTTCTGTGAAAAAAGCACAAATGAAACTTGACATGGAGCATGGTTTAGTTAATTAGTTTTGGAAAGTCAGTGGAACTGCAGTTGACCCAGTTAGGGCATTATTACATTCCCTTAGCAAAACTTGATGTTTCTCATCAGAGTGTTGGACAAATATTAATGACATCAGATGATAAGAATCAGAGAGAATAAAAGCAAATTGTCAGAAAGTTACACAGACTTGTCAAGGATTAAAAACCCTGCTAAAAGATGCAGATGTGATTGATGAAGACTATACGAGGCTCCTGAACGAGATTAGTGAGAAATGTAAAATCTGAAAAAAAGTATCGGATTTCTTAGGTGGTGCCCTGTGGGAGTGGCAGTGGCACAGTGGAGCTTGAACCTGTTGAACTCCCTCAGGATGACAGTATTCATGCTTCCAAAACTGCCATGTCATCAGTGCCATTGCTATTGACCATCAGCCCAGAAAGCTGCTGCCCATGCCGAGGTGGTGCAGTCCGAAGCTGGCTCTCAAAGCCCATAGCTGCTCTAGGGCATCCTGCAAGGCCATCTGCTGCCCCCACTGTGAGAGTCGTAGCCTTCCACTAGCCATGCTGCAGTCACTGGGGTAGCACTATGCAAGAGCACTAGGACAGGCAACGGCACCCATAAGACAGGCACTCAGGGAATGTACAAGCATGGATAGTTTGCTCTGTATAAGTGGATGCGTTTTTGGATAAAGATGTAATAGAAAGGTTATTATTGGTGGGTTTTAATGTAGGATGTTGGCCAAGGGGACACTGTAATGGGGTGTTCCAGATGGATGGTGAGCTGGGGAATAATGGAGCCATGGTGGTAAAGGGAAGTTTTCCCATGGGAAGCGGAGACTGAGCAGGTGCTCTCAGACAGCCCACCTGGAGCGAAGGTGTTCAAGATGCCTCCTTCTATCTTCTCATCCTCTCGAGATTCCTTCCGGATTCCGAGTGGCATTGGCTGCACCCTCATGATGATGATGCTGTGGAGGACATAGAAGACCACTCCAACATGTACTGGAGGGCTTCCCCACGCATTCCAGGTATCAGAATTGTTGCTTCAGCACGCTGATGGTCTGCTCCACAATGTTCCTGGTAGCTCCATGATTCTTGTTACATGCGCATTATCCTCGCATGGTCAGGTGGCAGAGGGGAGCCTTCAGCTATGTTTAGAGGGTAGCATTTTATCACTAAGCAGCCACCCTCTGGTTATTTTTGGAGACGCAAAGATGGAGGTAATGGCCTCACAATAAAGGCATCGTGACTTCTGCCAGGATAGGGGACTTCATCGAGATGATGTACTGTGCATGGTTGCACACCAGCTGTACATTGATAGAATGGTAGCCCTTGCAGTTTCTGTACATCTTCCCCTTGATATGGGGGGCTTGCAGTGCTACTTGCAAGCACACAATGTCTCTCATCAGGAATCCTGCTATCCTGTAAAATTATTTGTGCCTGCTCATCCTGCTTTTCCATCCTTAGAGAGAACAGAATATAATCACCTCTCTTGGCATATTTGACCTCCATCACCTCCTGGATGCATCAATGGCCAGCATACTGAGAGAGATTAACTATGTCATCTGCTGTTGACTGGAAAGTTCTGGTTGCATCGAGGTTTAATGCCACTGTGGCCTTTACAGCCATTGGCAGCACCGTTCTCACCCTGGTGTGAGGCACCAGGTTGTGTTGAAGGAGGTTGCACAGTTCCGTAATCACTCCCTTGTGAACTGAGTCACCTCAGATGGAGGTATGAGAAGCACTCTTAGAAAACCCGTGGTGAGTAGGGCCCTGTGTTGAGAGCCCACTTACTTCTCCTTCACAGAACTTCTCCTCCCTGCACACTCTGCTCCATTTCATAGAATCACAGAATTGTTACATTGTTACATCCTTTTACTATTTATATGTCTATAGAAAACTTTGGGATTCCCTTTTATGTTAGCTGCCAGTCTCTTTTCATGCTCTTTCTTTGCTTCTCTTATTTGGTTTTTCACTTACCCTCTGAACCTTCTATATTCAGCCTGATTCCTATATTCAACCTGGTTCTCAATAGTATTTTCTACCTGGCATCTATCATAAGCACACTTTTTCTTCTCAATCTTAATCTCTATCTCTTATGTCATCCAGGGAGCTCTGGATTTGTTTACCCTACTTTTCCCCTTCGTGGGAATATACTTTGACTGTGCCCGAACTACCTCTTTGACACCCATTATTCAGCTGCTGTTTTTCCTGACAACCTTTGACTCCAATTAATCAATCTGAGATCCATTCTTACCCCATTGAAGTTGGCTTTCTTCCAGTTCATTATTTTTACTCTGTATTTTTTTGTCCTTTTCCATAATCATAATCTTATGATACAATAATCACTGTCCCCTAAATGTTCTCCTACTGATACTTGATCCACTTGGCCTACCTCATTCCCAAGAACTAGGTCTAGCAGTGCCTCCTTTCTCATTGCACGAGAAACAAACTGCTGTAGAAAATTATCCTGAACACACTGTAGGAACTCTTGCCCCTCTCTGCCCTTTACACTACTGCTATCCCAATCTATGTTTGGAGAATTAAATTCCCCCATTATAACCACCCTATAATTTTTGCACCTCTCTGTAATTTCCTTGAAAATTTGTTCTTCTACATCCTTCCCACTAGTTGGTGGCCTATAGATAACACCAAACAATGTAACTGCACCTTTCCTTAGCTCTAGCCAAATTGATTCTGTCCTCAACCCCTCTGGGACTTCCTTTTTCTCCAGTAACGTAATGCTGTCTTTAATCAATACCGTCAACCCTACAACAAAAACAAAAAATGCTGGAAATACTCAGCAAGTCTGGCAGAATCTGTGGAGAGAGAAGCAGAGTTAACGTTTCAGGTCAGTGACCCTTCTTCAGAACTAGCAAATATTAGAAATGTAAAAGGTTATAAGCAAGTAAACCCTACCCCTTTTTTCCCTTTCCTATCTTTCCTGAGCACCTTGTATTCAGGAATATTTAACACCCAATCCTGCCCTTCTTTGAGCCAGGTCTCTCTTATAGCCACAGCATCATATTTCCCCATGGCAATCTGCACCTGTAACTCACCAATCTTATTAACCACACTCCGTGCATTCACATACATACACATTAACCCTGATTCAGACTTCATCACTTTCTCTGTTACTCTGATCCCACCTAATAGACCTAACATTCCCTACTCTAGTGCTATCTATCTCTCCCAGTATTCTGTGCACCTTGGTATTCCTCTCTGATATTTCCTCCTGGTTCCCACACCCCTGCCAAGTTAGTTTAAACTCTTCCCAATAGCACTAGTAAATCACCCCACAAGGAACTCAGTCCCAGCTCTATTTACATACAACCCGTCCAGCCTGTACAGGTCCCATCTTCCCTAGAGCTAGTCCCAATATCCCAACAATCTAAAGCCCTCCCTCCTGCACCGTATTTGCAGCCACACATACATTTGCTTTATCCTCCTATTTCTATACTCAAATGTGCATGGTACTGGGAGTCCTCTTCTTTGGCCTCCTTGTCTCGGGAGACAATGGGTAAGCGCCTGGAGGTGGTCAGTGGTTTGTGGAGCAGTGCCTGGAGTGGCTATAAAGGCCAATACTAGAGTGAAAGACTCTTCCACAGGTGCTGCAGAAAAAATTGGTTGTCGGGGCTGTTACACAGTTGGCTCTCCCCTTGCGCTTCTGTCTTTTTTCCTGCCAACTGCTAACTCTCTTCGACTCGCCACACTTTAGCCCTGCCTTTATGGCTGCCTGCCAGCTCTGGCGATTGCTGGCAACTGACTCCCACGACTTGTGATCAATGTCACAGGACTTCATGTCGCGTTTGCAGACGTCTTTAAAGCGGAGACATGGACGGCCAGTAGGTCTGATACCAGTGGCGAGCTCGCTGTACAATGCGTCCTTGGGGATCCTGCCATCTTCCATGCGGCTCACATGGCCAAGCCATCTCAAGCGCCGCTGACTCAGTAGTGTGTATAAGCTGGGGATGTTGGCCGCCTCGAGGACTTCTGTGTTGGAGATGCGGTCCTGCCACCTGATGCCAAGGATTCTCCGGAGGCAGCGAAGATGGAATGAATTAAGACGTCGCTCTTGGCTGACATACGTTGTCCAGACCTCGCTGCCGTAGAGCAAGGTACTGAGGACACAGGCTTGATACACTCGGACTTTTGTGTTCCGTGTCTGTGCGCCATTTTCCCACACTCTCTTGGCCAGTCTGGACATAGCAGTGGAAGCCTTTCCCATGCGCTTGTTGATTTCTGCATCGAGAGACGGCATTACCCCTGAAATAATCAAGAGTGCTAAGCCTGCCATACTCTCAGCACTCTACAAACTGCTTTGCCTGTGCTGGGACGAGGGAGCAGTACCACAGGACATGCGCGATGCCAATATCATCACCCTCTATAAAAACAAAGGTGACCGCGGTGACTGCATCAATTACCGTGGAATCTCCCTGCTCAGCATAGTGGGGAAGGTCTTCGCTCGAGTCGCTTTAAACAGGCTCCAGAAGCTGGCCGAGCGTGTCTACCCTGAGGCACAGTGTGGCTTTCGAGCAGAGAGATCGACCATTGATATGCTGTTCTCCCTTCTTCAGCTACAGGAGAAATGCCGCGAACAATAGATGCCCCTCTACGTTGCTTTCATTCATCTCACCAAAGCCTTTGACCTCATCAGCAGACGTGGTCTCTTCAGACTACTAGAAAAGATCGGATGTCCACCAAAGCTACTAAGTATCATCACCTCATTCCATGACAATATGAAAGGCACAATTCAGCATAGCGGCACCTCATCAGATCCCTTTCCTATCCTGAGTGGCGTGAAACAGGGCTGTGTTCTCGCACCTACACTGTTTGGGATTTTCTTCTCCCTGCTGCTCTCACACGCGTTCAAGTCTTCAGAAGAAGGAATTTTCCTCCACACAAGATCAGGCGGCAGGTTGTTCAACCTTGCCCGTCTAAGTGCAAAGTCCAAAGTCCGGAAAGTCCTCATCAGGGAACACCTCTTTGCTGACGATGCTGCATTAACATCTCACACTGAAGAGTGACTGCAGAGTCTCATCAACAGGTTTGCGGCTGCCTGCAATGAATCTGGCCGAACCATCAGCCTCAAGAAAACGAACATCATGGGACAGGACGTCAGAAATGCTCCATCCATCAATATCGGCGACCACACTCTGGAAGTGGTTCAAGAGTTCACCTACCTAGGGTACTGGGAGTAATCTGGAGATGACTACTTTTGAGGTCCTGCTTGCTAATTTTTTATCTCTTTCTGCAGGATCACATCCCTCTTCCTACCTATGTTGTTGGTACCACGACTGCTGGCTGTTCACGCTCCCCCCTCAGAGTGCTCTGCAGCCATTCAGTGACATCGTTGACCATCCTTGATCATGTTGCATGCACAGACGCACTGCAACAACAGCCCCCATACCTCTTGCAGACTACAGGTGACAAAATCCTCTCCTCTCCCTGAATGGATGCACAAACTCACCAACAGACCTCCAAAAACAAGCTGCAGTATTTCCACCAATTTTGCAACAGCAGAAGTAAGTCAAAAACATTTCACCTGCAAGTTGATGCCTGACCATTTAAAAAGCTTTGGTGGGGTCTTCCCTGAACAGCCAGATGCATGTTCAGCTAAGAGTAATCAGCAGAGTCATTCAGTGGATATTCTCAGAGCAAGTTTAAAAGGCGAGTGTCAAATCAGGCGGAATGGCTGATTGACTTCACATCAGACCTGTCCTTATGCTAATGGTGCATGCATGGTATGTGTAGTCCCGTGCCATTTTACGATTTCAGGCCTTGCACAGCATTAGCACCAAGGTGCTACAGAACCCAAAAACATGGCCTTAATCTGGTGTGCTGATTTACTCACCTGCTATAGAACATGCCTGATTTTCATTCCAGCAATATAATTGCCAGGGAATCCAATGGCACTTCTAGGGGGAGACTGAGGAGTCACTACTTGGTATTTAGCTCTATGTTCAATAGGAACATAGATTGAAAGATTTTAAAACTAACAGTAAATAGATTGTTCTGATGAAAGGTCACTGATCTGAAATGTTAACTTTGCTTCTCTCTCCACAGATGCTTCTAGACCTGCTGAATATTTTCCGGCACTTTTTGTTTTTATTATAGTAAATAAATTGTGTCAGGCAAATGTAATTCAATAAGCCATATTAATATCATTTCAGGAGAAAATAACAATGGGAATAGCTCTTGAGTAACCAGTATTATTTTATTCATGTGAGAAAATTAGACGAGATTTCTTTTTAAACTATCAAAGAATCCGGTTTCCTGTGGACATCACACTTTTCAAAATATCTGTTTAATGGGACAGCTGTGATGATATAAGAAAATACTGATTTATACAAGGCAGTTTCAATTTAAGTATTTGTTCTGGAGGCTTTTAAATTTTGTCTGGTTGGAAGCGGTCAACAAAATGAGACACAGCACCTGTTTGCTGTTTGTTTTCAACTAAGCCTTTTTGTGCAATCAGAGATCCTTTTCAGCAGGTAAACAAGAAAAAGTGAGTAGATTGTTAGCTTTATGAAATATTTGAAATTGACAAGAAATTATAATCACTGAAAGCTTCATCTTTTTTACCAGTTAGAAATGGAAAGAAAGTAATTTCCATCCCACCAACCACTACGCTCCCACCCCACCACCCTTTTACTTAAAAAGAAGTGGAAAGGAAAAACAAACATACTTGATTTTGAGTTTGTGGACATCATCCAACAAGTTGTCTCTTTCCACTTCAATCCTGATTTTATCCTTAGAGATCTGATCCAGCTCTTGGCGCAGTTTCTTCAGCTCCTGTTCATAGATAGACCCAGTTCTGGAATTGCCTTTGCCCTTCAGTTCTTGCAGTTCAGCATTAAGGATCTTGTTTTGTTGCTCAATGGACCTCACCTTCTCGATGTAGTTGACAAAACGGTTGTTCAGGTCAATCAGTTTATCTTTGTCATTGGTGCGGCCGGCTTTGAATTCATCGCTCATGGAATCCAGCAGGGAAAAGTCTAATGGGTTAACTTCAGCAGACATTTTGCCAGGAGTGCCCTTCTTCAGCCAACTTGAGTCAGTAGATGGGGTGGAATAGATCATTGCTTTTGAGAAGGAGCGTTGAGCTGGTGAGGATAGTGAACTTGATTTTGGCCGTGTAGTGAATTTACGGAATGAGGATTGAGTATTTGTGTAATAATTCATTTTTTTTCTTCTAGAACACAAGCTCCTACACAGCAGCACCGGACAGGTCTCAAAAGTTGCTTGATATTTCTTACTGAGGCGACACACTTCTCCTAAATGGTTTAAGATTATGTGGTAGCAGCTGGTGTTGTGACTGGCATTGCAACTAACCAATCAGGAGTTGCTAATAGTTCTTAGCAACCATCAATCATAGCTCGTTTAGACAAACCTTGTGGTTTGAGGGTATGTTGAATGTTGAATTTTGTTAAGCGGTGGTGCAAAAATTCGTTATATGTTGCATAACTTCCACTTCTGCTATTATTTGTCTTCCTGTGCAAGTTTGCACGTCAGTTATTTTAATTCAAATTACTAAAATGTAAAAAACCAATTTGCTAAAAAGCTATATTCAAATAACATCAACAAAAGTAAATATTAGCCATTATTCAGAACTATTACTGTTGATTCGTCATTGACCTGCTTCCAAATTGTATTTGAAAATGTAATGCAGAGCAAAAAATGGGCACGAATCCTTTGCTGCCATTTTGCTCCTGACAAGTATTACACACAAACATTAGGGGCAAACTGCTCCGAGAAAATGTTGCCACTACTGAATACTGAACTTCCCTTCAGGTGTTATCTCTCTTAAAGGACAGGCTGATATTGTCTTTTTAGCTTTGTAAATAAAAAATGGCTTTGCTGCTTCTGTACTTCTTGCAGTAAGTTTTTTGCACTTAATACAGTACCCTTTTCAATAGGGCTTATTCAGAGGCAGTGAGCAGAAACAACCAGAAGCCCCCTTGACAGCTATTCAAGAAATATATCTAGCTCTTTTCTAAGTCATAGACACAAGGGTGGAGAAATAGGATAACTATGGGTGGGCGATTAACTTGTGCCCTTTCCTTGCACTGCAGGCAGCACATTAAATGTGTGCTGCTTGCTTTTTTAAACAATTTCTGCAGTTCATTGGCTGTAGACATCAGCAGGGGGCCCAATGTTGCGAGTGGCTAGCTCTACTTAAAGGCAGCCTGCACCTATTAAAATGGAGGGGCATTGTAGCTGCAAGAAGTGTTGGGAGTTTTTTCAGAAGTTAATCTGGTCTCTGATAGTTTGAGCATGCAAGAAAGCATGCACCAGGATTTTCAGAAAATGCACTGGAGATCGTGGTGGAAGAAGTGGAAAGAAGGCGAGACATCCTATATCCTCAGATGGGCAGGAGGCCCTCCAGACATATGCTCAAGAGACAATGAGAAGAATTCGCGTAGGGTCAATGCCAGAAGTGTTGCTCCAAGAACATGCATGCAGTGCAAGAAGAATTTTAACGATCTGATACAAGTTGTCAAGGTGATTGAGTTCATCTTCAAATAGCATAATGGCAAATCCTAGCAAAACTGGAGTCAATGAGAATCGGGGGGAAATTCTCCGCTGGTTGGAGTCCTACCTAGCACAAAGGAAGATGGCTGTGGTTGTTGGACGCCAATCATCTCAGTCACAGGGCATCACTGCAGGAGTTCCTCAGGGTAGTGTCCTAGGCCCAACCATCTTCAGCTGCTTCATCAATGATCTTTCCTCCATCATAAAGTCAGAAGTGGGGATGTTTGCTGATGATTGCACAATGTTCAGCACCATTCGAGACTCTTCAGATACTGAAGCAGCCCATGTAGAAATGCAGCAAGACCTGGACAACATTCAAGCTTGGGCTGATAAGTCGCAAGTAACATTCACGCCACACAAGTGCCAGGCAATGAACATCTCAAACAAGGGAGAATCTAACCATCTCCCCTTGATGTTCAATGGCATTACCATCGCTAATCCCCCACTATCAACATCCTAGGGGCTACCATTGACCAGAAACTGGACTGGGCCAGCCACATAAATGTTGTGGCTACAAGAGCAGGTCAGAGGCTGGGAATTCTGCAGCGAGTAACTCACCTCCTGACTCCCCAATGCCTGTCCACCATCTACAAGGCACAAATCAGGAATGTGATGGAATACTTTCCACTTGCCTGGATGGGTACCGCTCCAACAACACTCAAGATGCGCGACATCATCCAGGATAAAGCAGCCCACTTGTTGGGCACCCCATCCACCACCTTCAACATTCGCTCCCTCCACCACTGATGCACAGTGGCAGCAGTGTGTACCATCTACAAGATGGACTGCAGAAACTCATCAAGTCTCCTTCAACAGCACCTTCCAAACCCACGACCTCTACCAACTAGAAGGACAAGGGCAGCAGATGCATGGGAACACCACCACCTGCAATTTCCCCTCCAAGCCACACACCATCCTGACTTGCAACTATATCGCCGTTCCTCTGGGTAAAAATCCTGGAACTCCCTCCGTACAGCACTGTGGGTGCACCTACACCCCAAGGACTGCAGCGGTTCAAGAAGGCAGCTCACCACTATCTTCTCAAGGGCAATTCGGGATGGGCAATAATGCTGGCCTAGTCAGTGACACCCACATCCCATGAATGAAATAAAAATCACGCTCACATACTTAGCACTGTTGTACACAGCAAGCCCAGAACTCACAGTTTAGATACCGTGGCAACTATTCAACCGTGACAGCCACATCACCAAAACATATTGTAGGATACTCAGTAAGATATTTCCCTCTTTCTTGCAGGAGAAGGTGGAACATAACAACTGGGGGAGGACAAGCATACCTGCATGTTTTTTTTCTATTCATTTATGGGGTTGTGGGCGTCGCTGGCGAGGCCAGCATTTATTGCCCACCATTCCCATGGAGGTGACCAGTACTGGCCATCATGGGAAGGGGCATCCCTGAGGCCATGGCCACAATTGCAGCACTGGAGAGATTGATGATGAGTCTCTGCAAATCTAATCCCCCTTCCCTCTTCCCACTTCTCTCTCATCCCACAATATCTTCTTACTCACAAGCTGCAGATGGTGCCAACACAGCCTTCTTACTTCCTCCTCTCTCTTCACTATAACCAAACCCAAGAACTGGAACCTTCCCAGTCAGTGAAGAAAGATGAAGAAGACAGTGAAGCTAAAGAGGCACCAGCATTCAATCTTACACTTGCAGCCATGCGCTCAGAGACTGATACTGTGTGTATTGTAGAGGCTAGGATAGAGAAGGGATTTGTATGTGGTGAGTCACTGGGCACGTGTGTGCAGAAGCCAGGGTGGGGGGGGGGGGGGGCGTGTAATATTACTTGTTCCTTTGGCGTGTGATCTGTTATAAGACTTACAGGACTACAAGAAATATCCAAAGAAAACATGGGTTTTATTTTACTTTAACTAGAACATATATATAGATACAGCTATTGAATGACCCACACCAAAGCACATCTCACCCTGTCAGGCTCCACCCACAACTAACTGGTCATGTATGACGTGGCATCACTTCGTCTGATGATTGCCACTTAAGATGGTCCGCTCTTAAGGTCATCCCACAACATCCCCCTTTTTTCCAAAGAGAAAAACTTATGTAAAATATGCAGTGAAGTTGCAGTTCGGACTAACTATACATGATTAAAACAAAACGTTATTTACAACTGAGTAAGTTTGATACTCTCTGAAACATAGAGGAAGTTTGCTTATTCGTCCTGATCTTGTTATTCTAAACTTCTTCCCAGATCTGAGCTCGGCTTGATGACTTCTCTGAGACTCGGAACTCTGGTTAGCATGTTCTTCCTCTGTGCTCATAGCTTCTGTACGTTCATCTTCAGACTTGTCTTTGAACGTGTCCACGATGCCACAGGATTGTCACATGTAGTGTTGTCGTACATCTCTCTGAGCTGGCTTCGGTTCCATCTGAGAATCATACCACTGGGTGTCTGGACCTCATACACTCTGTAATGGTTGCATATTCTAGCAACGTCTGCAGGATACCAAGTTCCTGATGCGTGATTGAGGGCTCTGACCTTCTGTCCTACTTGCAATCAAACTAATTCCGGTCCTGCTTGCCTGTCGTATGATGCCTTCAGCTTTCCTTATTTAGACAGAAGTATATCCTTAACTGCCGAAAACGTACACAGATGATGACTGAGCAGTATAGTTTTTACCTGCCATCCAAACATCAACTCTGCATGCCCATATCTAGTGGAATAGGTTGGAAGTGTAGTATTGCAACCTTGAAATCTTGCCCCATCTGCCTACACTTAAAATGAATGATTTGATGGTGCACACTGGTTACGACCAGGTGAGAAAGGAGTCTAGCGATTCCCTCTCAGCCTTTGCCTGGTTTAACCATACAGGGTTTAATTTTTAAAAACATTGTGTTTTTAGCTTCCCCTCAGTGAATCCTTGTTCACTGCTTTCCAATTGTAAGGCAAAGAAATCAATCAGACAGGTTTTCTTAGATTTAAACAAGAAAAGTGGAAGTTTATTAATCTTAAACTCTAATTCGATTAACAACTACGAATACGCAACGCGACCACGCTAGCATGCAAACACAATAAACACACATGCAGATAGAGACAGAAAAAGTAGAAAGAATAAAGGGGAAAAGTTTGAAGTAATAGCTGGGTTTCTACTTACGGTCCTTTGAGTTCGATATAGAGTCTTTGGTTGTCGTTAGGTCTTGCCATTTCGTTGGGGCCCAATGCACGCTTGAAAACCTGTTTCGATGTAGGAGTCTCTTCTCTTTTGAGGTTTAAGTGACTTCAATGGATCTGAAAGTTAGTGGGGGAGAGAGAGCCAAACAGGGGAGAGGCTCTTGTTCCAAGTTCAGTTGCAATCTGCAGTCTTTGTCTTCAAACTGTACTGTGAGGACAATTCAAAACTCCAAGTTGGCCAACAGATTA
Source organism: Heterodontus francisci (assembly GCF_036365525.1). Classification (NCBI taxonomy): domain Eukaryota; kingdom Metazoa; phylum Chordata; class Chondrichthyes; order Heterodontiformes; family Heterodontidae; genus Heterodontus; species Heterodontus francisci. The sequence continues at coordinate 163,427,711 of NC_090372.1, read as the reverse complement.
GTCAGGTGATGAACCCTTTACTTAAGAACAACCGCCCCTGCGGTTTGTGGATTTCAAAGCTGTCAGTGGGGGAGCGGGGCAGGGGTTGCGGGGGGGGGGAGGGTGATGTAGGGTGATGTAGGGTGATGTCTCTTGTACCGACAACATGTGGATCACCATTGCCCAGACTAATCTTTGTTAATTGAATCAGTGAGCAGTTCCCATTGTCTTTTCCTAGATGACTGTCTCTTAGAAATCAAATTTTTTTCAACCACTGCTGATCTCTTTAAACAAGTCATCTCTCCAATCCAGCGACAGTTTAAAATTAATGTTCATGTGACAAAATTAATATGCCTCATTCCTGGCAGGTGGGGGCCTTCATGACAACACCATGCTTTCAGTCATGCCGTTGGACTTTGGATAATGTGGTGACGGTGTCGTGTGACAGACCTCCACCTGACGCACATGTCTTGGAATCGTCTTCCTGCATATTGCAGTCCATTAACGAAGATAATTTCTTCCAGCATGCCAAATATCAGCAACCACTGCACTTGACATATCTTGTAGCTGCTTGATGAATGGAAGCTTGGCCAAGTAATCTGTAACAAGGAGGAAATCATCACCTTGAAAGTGAAATAAATCTGTGCTGATATTCGCCAATGGGTGTGAAGTTTTTCATGTTGGATCAAGGGTTCCTTCTGGTGATTCAGCTGACAATTTGACATACCTCACAGGATTTCACGACCGTCTCAACATCACTGTTGATTCCTAGCCAGTAGGCTGTCTCTCTGGTAAGGCGTTTGGTATGTTCTATTCCTAAATGCCATTTATGCAGTTGGATTAGAATATCAGAATGCATTGTTTCAGATATCAGGACTTGTTTCCCTTTGAAAATCACACCTTGTGATATACTGAGCTCAAGAACACAAGAAATAGGAGCGGGAGTAGACTATATGGCCCATCAAGCCTGCTCTGCAATTCAATACAATCATGGCTGACCTTAGGTTTCAACTCCACTTTCCTGCCTGCTCACCAATTCCCTTGATTCCCTGAGACGCTAAAAATCTGTCCATCCCAGCCTTGAATTAACGGCTGCGTTTGCTGACAACGCAACCACTAGGTGGCGTAGTACTTGCACATGCGTAAATGCAAGTTCTTCAACTGGAACGTCGGTGTCTGCGACATTCAGGCAGCTGCCAGGATTAAAGATGGCGCTGCTCAATTTATCACAGGAACTGCTTATGACTAGATTTGTTCTAGCAAACTAACCTTACATTAAGTTGGATGGAAACCCAGTAATATGCTACTATGTAATTCTTGGATACTAACTGTAATCCTCAGATCCATTTAATATTCCAATAATCCTACTAAATGCAAAAGGAATGTTATGATTGAATTTCCATTGGAAGATAGTGAATTGGCACCCCAATCGATGGAAAAGAAAATTGGGCAGAGTATAAAATGTGCTGCCAATTTGTTATTGTGATTCATTTATATAACTGACCAGGACTAATTTCACCCAAACGCAGCTATTAGCACCCGCCCCATTGGCTGCTCTCCCCCCCTCGGCAACTCGCTTTCTCTCCCTCCTCCCCACTGGCCACATCCCCCACCCCCCACGAGCCATTCGCTCTAGACATCGCTGCTCCCCCCCACTTCCCTGGTCAATTGTTTCCCGCTCGCACCACCCCCCTGTCCAGTCGGTCGGCCGCTCGCTCCCCACTTCCCCGCCCCTTCCAGCCGCTAGCTCTGGGCCACGCCACTTCCCTCCTCTTGGCCACTCGCTCCCATGCTTCATCAGTCACCAGGCGCCGCCTGAAGAAGCAAGGCGGGTCGCAACGGGCGACGTAGGAGCGAGTGGCCGAGAGCAGGGAAGCGGCGCAGCCTAGAACGAGTTGCCGAGGGGGATCGAGCTCCAGCCTCAAAGTCTCCCATTCAGCCGCTTCCTCCAGCTGAGTGAGGGGCTGGTTACCTGATGACGCTTTATCGTGCGTGCGCAAAGATGGACCAAGCGCAGATACGCAATGACGTAATCCCACGCATGCGCCAATTAGTCCTGGCAAGAAGTAGCTGCGCACGTGCACAGCTGTGCGCACTCAGATGATGTCAGCGGACTACTGCGTTGTCGAGAATCACTTTGTAAATGTATTCAACAATAGAGCATCCAAAACCCTCTGGGGTAGAGAATTCCAAAGTTTCACAACACTTTGGGATGAATTTTACCAGCCCCTCATGTTGGGGGTCGTGATGGGGACCCGGAAAATAACTTCCAGGAGAGGCCTGCCATGCTCCCTGATGCCGGGAAGGCCCCGCCCAATTTTACCGGCGGCAGCGGGACCTCGGAGCGCCGCCCCCCCCCCCACCCCCCCCCCCCCCCGGCCGACTGGCGGCAGCACCCCAATTTAAATATTCAAAGCAGTACTTACATTGCCTCATTATGCATCCCACTCCCTCTCAGTCCACAATTCCGCATTTTCCTGTGAACGGGAGTCTCGTGCCGTCTCATTCACGACTAAGAAAAGCCAGCGGGACAGCATAAGTAGCAATCATCGGTGCCTGTGCAGGTAAGTCTTGTAATACAGGTCTCAACTCTGCATACATGGAGGTGGGAGAAGGGTGGCATAACTGGGGGCATAACTCTGCAGGCATGAAGGTAGGTTGGAGGGGTGATGGCATTATCGGATGCACAACTCTGCAGGCATGAAGGGATCAACTGCATACCCTCCCTCCATAAAGAGGGGCAGTCTGTGCCATAGAATGTTTTTGTCAGTGAAAGAACAATGGCACTCCGGGAACCCTGTGTGGGGGGAGGTGCCATAAATGGTAGACATGTAAAGGTAATCTGGCTGCTGGGCCAATCGTGCAGCTGCTACAATCTGAATGTAGTCATGCTGTGCCACTCTTAGTGGAAGCTAAGGGGGCTATGCCATGACACGCCACATAGTTGAAGTATGAAACAACCTGATGTACCAAAAAACATAAATCTCTGCCCTGTTAGGTACCTTCAAAGAAGTGAATTGCAACTTGGAGATGGGGACGGTTCACACTATAATCATTGATCTGCTTGTTGTGAGGAGCCATAGATGCTGTAGGCAAAACCAAGAGGTAGGTGTAGCCCACGTAGAAGCCCCCAGTCATACGCAATAGCAGCCCGAAGGCCAACTCGCCACTATAGAACGCCGCGCAACTACAGGTCCTGCATGACATACCTGCCGATGTCTGAGCGCCGTGTTAGAGGCGACTGCGGATGTCTAGAGCGGCAGTAACACATCTCTGTGCCCTACTCAATGAGGACCTGCAGCCAATGGGCTTCTGTGTACATCCTATGCCTGTGACCCTCAAAGTGACAGCAGCTCTCTGCAACACCGGTGACCTATGTGGGGTGATATAGTCAGCAGTGCACCGCTGCATCAGGGAGGTCACCGATGCCCTGTATCGGAGGGCCGGTGACTATGTCCGCTTCAGGATGGACCCTGAGAGCCAGATCCAGAAGGCCATCAGATTTGGCTCCATCACAGAATTACCATCTGGGGAGACCAGATATGGCAAGCAAGCTCACATCCTCCATCTCAAGGCTCCTTTGAATTTCTCTGCTCCCCTGGGAAGGAGCAGGGGCAGGAACAGTCTCCATGCCCCTGGTCCCTCTCTTGCCTTGCCACTGATTTGTGGATCTGATGGCCTCGGCGAGGGATTGCAGGTAAGCGCGTATTAATGGAACCTGGCTCACAAGGAGGGCTGCCATCATCTCCATAGATGAAGCCATGCCCTCAAATGCCGGGGACATGGCAGTTGTCATGGCCTGGATGGACTCCCTCATCATCCGCTCAAGGCTGCACATGGCCTGTGGCATCTCCACCGGATGTTGCCATGCTTGCTGCTGCAGCTCAAGCATGCCCTATGCTGTCAACAACAGAGGGTCATCAGTAGCCTGGGGCTCAGCATGGGCCTGGCCACTCCAACTCTCAGGGGCGTCAGCTTTCTCAGCCTCAGTCAGCTGCTCAGGCGCGTGTAGAGTGCTCTCACCAGCTTGTGACCCAGACTGTAAGGCTGACCGGTTTCCCATCGAGGTGACTGTATTTGCGCTGGAAGGTACGGGAGTGTCATGGGATGCTGCATCATCTGAGGATGTCACTTCCTCAGAGGTGCGGGAAGAGTCCTGGACTGCCATTGCCGACTTATGGTGAGTATGTAATGATTATGGCAGCATTGTCTCAAACAGTACGATTTTCACAGTGATCATTGCGTGTATCAAATGGCTGCATGTTCACCCAGGATATGCGTCGAAGCCAGTTCGAGGGCCTCCTCCTCAGCCTGTGTCAGCGTCCGCATATCTAGCACTCCTCCACCAGTCCAACTCACCTCACGAGTATTGTGGGCCCTCCTTGGAGGAGCCAGGAGGCAGAGATTAATCATGGTAAGGCAACAACCTGACACATGTCACAAATGGGGTGCTGGGCCCAAAGGTGGGGAAGGCTCGGTGTGCACTACTGAGTGAGCCACTCATGTAGGTGCCATACTCTGAGCAGCAGACAAGGGTGAGTTCTTTCATATCTTCATCCATTCATGTCAAGTCATTCCTCCCTGTCCAACCTCCCTGTCTTTGGCATGGCAGTGGGACACATGTACCACTCTGTGTGCGGACATCAGGTTCAGTGGGGCCATGGTACAAAGTGCTACTTACTTTTTCAGCATGAAGCAGATAGTTCATCCTCTTTCGGTATTGGACCCATTCACGCCAGATGGCCCCACGGCTTCTGGCCTCCTCTGCTACCTCCAGCCAGATTGCCTTGCTTTGGTCGGGGGCCTCTTCTTACCATTGCTGGGAGAAGGACCTCACACCTTGCCCGCACAGCCTGGAGGAGAATGAGCAAGGAGACATCGTTGAACTGTAGGGTCAACCTGGAGCGTCCCTCTGCCATCTTTGGATTTTTGCCTGGTCCTTTAAATGCAAAAGTATTCCACAGTCTAACTGCTCTAACTTTTGGCTGCAAGATTTGTTTTCAGGTTTTGAAACTAATGTAGGACTAGTGAGGAAATATGTGCTGTTGTACTAGTCTTTCATATATGACAGATAGATAGGTATAGGTGCTTCTGCACCAGTTTATCATAATTATTGATTTAATATTTCAGGTTCGCAATGCAGCTACAAGGGAAACATATTTTCCTGGTTCTTTGAAAAATTGTTCTACTGCTAGTTACATGTATTTTCAAATACACTTTCAATGAAAAATTAGTACAGATTCCAAATGCATATTAGTCTGCAGCTGTTTACATGCAGGAAATGAAAAGCCCATAATATGCTGATATTAATGAATGATGCTTTTATTTCTGAGAGGGTATTTTCTTTTTCTGACGTAATTCAATCTCACTTTCATGTATGTGCAAAATTAAGATTATGCACCCAGGTGCAGTAGTCCTACAGGAAAACAGATTGCACTTGAGTGGAAAAAGAGAATCTCAACTGCACAGGACACTGGGACAAAGTAGAGTAAGTATTTGGCAGTTGGCAAGAAGCAGGTGCTGGAGCGCTTTAAATAGTGCCCAGCACCTGCTCCTCAGCTAACTGATGCCAATCAAGGCACCGGATGTCCCGCTGCCACCACATCACTTGGAGGGGGCAGCACTGAATACTGCGGTGGCTCTGCGACGGGCAGTCCATGCAGGTAGACCGCCATCTTTAAAGCACACCGCCAATGATAAAATGCAGCCCTCTGAGTGAAGTAATTTCTCCTCATCTCAGTCCTAAATGATCGACCCCTTATCCTGAGACTGTGCCCCAGTGTTTCCGTGACCAGCGGAAACAATCTCTCAGCTTCTACCCTATCCAGTCCCTTCAGAACCTTGTAGGTTTCAATGAGATCACCTCTCATCCTTCTAAGCTCCAGAGAATGTAGGCCCAATTTACTCAGCCTCTCATCATAGGACATCCCAGGGACCAATTTAGTGAACCTTCGCTGCACCGCCTCCAATGCAAGTATATCTTTTCTTAAATGTGGAGACCAAAACTGTACACAATACTCCAGATGTGGTCTCACCAAACCCCTGTACAATTGCAGCAAGATTTCTTTATTCCTGTACTCCAGTCCTCTTGCAATAAAGGTCAACATCTCATTTGCCTTCCCAATTGCTTTCTGTACCTGCATGCTAACTTTCTGTGTTCCTTGTACAAGTGCACCCAAGTTTCTTTGAACATCAACACTTACAAGCTTCACACCTTTGAAAACATATTCTGCTTTTTTATTCTTAAGTGAATAACTTCACACCTCTCTACCTTATACTCCATCTGCCATTTTGTTGCCCACTCACTTAACCTGTCTATATCTCTTTGTAGTCTCTCAGTGTCCTCCCCGCAGCTTATCTTTCCTACCCTTGTATCATCAGCAAACTTAGATACATTACTCTTTGTCTCTTCATCTAAGTCATTAATCTAAATTAATAGCTGAGGCCCCAGCACCGATCCTTGCGGCACTCCACTAATCACTGTCTGCCAACTTGAAAATGCCCCATATATGCCCACATTTTGCTTCCTGTCCATAAACCAATCCTTTATCCATGCTAATATATTATCCCCAATTCCATGAGCCTTTATCTTGCCTATTAACCTTTTATTGTGGCACCTCATCCAATGCCTTTCAGAAATCCAGGTACACGACATCTACTGGTTCCCCTTTATCTACCCTACTAGTTACATCCTCAAAAAACTGAAATAGATTTGTCAAACAGGATTTCCCTTCAGTAAAACCATGTTGACCTGTTCTAATCATACTGTGCTTTTCTAAGTGCATTATTAAGATTTCCTTAATCATAGATTCCAGCATTTTCCCAATGACTAATGTTAGATTAACTGGCCTGTAGTTCCATTTTCTCTCTCCCTCCTTTCTTGAAAAGCAGTGTAACATTTTCCAACTTCCAATCTGACGGGACTGTTCCCGAATCTAAGGAATTTGGAAAATGACAGCTAGTGCATATACTATCTCTGCAGCTATTTATTTTAGAACCCTAGGGCTGGATTTTGTGTAGGAGGCAATGCTCCTGGCGCCAGGCCAAAAAGTCGGGGGGAGCCCCACCTCTGCATTTTTTCAGACCCTCGGAGCAAACCTTCAGTCTTTTGGGGTCAAAGTTTAAGGAGGCGGATCCCTATCCCTTTTAAGACTTTATTGGGGTTGGGGATCCTGTCTCCAAGGGCTGCCAGCTAATCACAGGGCAGGCAGCTCAGCAGTATCACCAGCACCGCCAGTACTGCAGAGGCTGCGGACGCAGGCCCCCGCGCTGGGCCCCAGAGAAGACGTAAGTTCAGAACCCCCCAGTGATGGGAGGGTTGATGGGGGTGGGCGATTGTTCTAATGGGGGAGGAGTCCTGGGTGGTACAGTTGTTCCCAGTGGGGGTCCTCCTTGGGTCACAAATTGCCCACGAAGGAGGTAGCCCCCCTGCAAGCCTGCAGGAAAGGCACCTCCCTGCGCGCTCCCTGCGCAGCAGAGGTTCCCCTGCCACTGGTAAGATCCCAGCGGTGGCAGGAAGAGGTCCTTATTTGGCCTCTGGGCTGGAAGGTCGTTGTTGGCCTATCTTGTTGCAGGGAGAAACGGAACCGGAAATCCCGGCATCCTGTTACTTGGCCGGCGATTCTGCTCTGATTCTCCAGCCCCCTGCCATGAAACCTGCCATCAGGATGAGAACAAAATCCAGCCCCTAGGGTGTAGGCCATCAGGTCCTGTGGATTTGTCAGATTTTAGTCCCTTATGTTTCTCCAATACTTTTTTCTGCTGATATTAATTTCCTCACTCTTTTTAACCTCTAGATTAACATCAATTTCTGGTATGAAACTTGTGTCTTCTACTGTGAAGACAGACACAAAGGGCTGGATTTTACCAAGCCCTCGACATCGTGATCCATGGCGGGTTGTCTGAAGATGGATCCAGATGAGGCCCGCCACGGACGTCGACGCCAGGATAGCCCGATCCTCCCAGCGGTGGCGAGGCTCCATGGCGCCGCCCCCCCCCCACCCCCCCCCCCCGCTGCTGGGCGACGGGAGCTCAATTTAAATATTTAAATTAATAAAATGAATATATTTTAATGGATTTACCTGCAATCTTGAGGGCCTGCTGCGATCTTGGGTGCGGTGGCCGGCACTCCTGCCGTCAATTCCCTGTCTGGGGAAAGGCGGCGTGGCACTGGTGTGGAGGGGGGAAGAGTTAATATTTTCTGGGAGGGAGTGTGTGACAGGGTCAAATAAAAGTAATGGGTGTAGGGGATGGTGGGAAGGGGCGAACTCCAAACTTTGTGCAGTCTGGGGGGGGGATGGTGGTCACATTTAAAAAGTCAGTGTTTTTGGGAGGGCAAGTGCAAATAATTAATATAATTGTTATTGGGGGTGGGGGGGGGAAAGGAGCGTTTAAAATTTATTGGTTAAATTTAGGGGGGATACTTCTTTAAAACTTTAAATATGCCGGCAGGGCTGGCTGCCCTTTAAAAATGGTACCAGCGCCTACACACAGGCAGCTGATACCATTGCCAGGGACGGACAGCCCGCCCCTCCATGTAATGGGGGGAGGGGCACGGGCCACCCTGATATTTAAATGAGCTGCTGTGCGGGAGATTGAGCCAGCTCTTCGGCAGGCAGGCCGCCCTTTTTTGAGCTCGCCGCCAAGATCGGCCGTGGGCCTTTTCTTCATTTCCCATGATAATTTCTATTGTCTCTGCTTCTAAAAGATAAACGTTTACATTAGTTCCTCTCTTCCTTTTTATATACCTATAAAATCTCTTACAATCTGTTTTTATATTACTGGCTGGTTTATGCTCATATTTTAATTTTTGCTTTTTTAATCAACTTTTCAGTGGCCCTTTGCTGGTTTCTAAAACACTGCCAGTCCTCAGACTTGCTACTTTATATTGCAACATTGTAAGCCTCTTTTAATCTAATACTATCCTTAGCTTCCTGAATTTTTGTTTTTCAGTGGAATGTATTTTTGTTGAACATTTTGAATTCTTTCTTTAAAGGTTCCCGCTGTTCATTTACCACCATACCTTTTAGTCTAATTACCCAATTTACCTCAGGCAGTTTGTCTCAATATGGCCAGATACAGCATAGATACTCGATTACTTCCTGTATGGTGTCAGGTCATCCTTCCACAATCACCTTCTACAACAACAATAGGCTAGGGCCACATCTTAGCTCTTAGTTGCTTGCATTTGAGGTCCAAAACTCATGAGGGTGATCCTCAGGACATCCTCAATCTTGGTATTCACGCCGTGGCAATGCAAATCTAGCAAGAGGTTAGGCAACCTGCTCAGGGTGTCAGATGTGACCATTTTGCTGTCTGGTCTATATCAGCTGCACAATCATAGCTGTGGCCCTTCACTAAAATTCTCTGCAACTGCAGAGGAGCACTTGTGAGTGGTATGCACCATATGGTTTCACGTGGCTTGTGGTCAGTCTTCACGGTAAAATGTTTTCCGAACAAGTAGGTGTGAAACCTAATGATAACAAAAACAAGAGCTAAGGTTTCACATTTGATGTTAGAGTAATTGGATTGGGTTTGTGACAAACTCTTTGACGCATAGGCAATTTGCTGTTCCCTTCTGAGACACATCGACCTCAAGCATGGTCTCTTTGGTCAGGTCTTCACACTGTAGTACACTGTCTTGACTTGACAGAGCTAACTTTAAGGGCTCAAACACCTGTTGGTGGCCTTCCTGCCACAAGTAAGAGGTATCTTTACACAGCAGCTCTCTAAGCAGTGCTGGTCGCTCAGTGAAATTAGAGATGTATGGAGCCAAAACGTTAAACAGTCTTAGACACCATTCTAGCTCTTCCCAGCCCTTAGGAATTGGCATGGCTCTGACATCTATGTTTATCTGGGTCTGGTCATATTCCTGTGGCGGAATATATCAACCCAAAGAAATTAATGTGTCCAAAGTTGACCTGGCATTTCTTCCTATTAAACACAAGGCCTTCACAATGAGCAGCTAGCATTAGCTAATGCAAGTTCCAGTCATGCTCTTCCTTGGTCTGCCCCATCATCGCAATATCGTCGGCGATACAATACAGCCCGGAACATTTTCCATTATCCTGACCATCCACTGTTGGAAAATGTCCTGGCTGACGCACAGATCAAACGGTAAACATCTAAAACAATATCTCTCGAATAGCTTTCAAAAATTTGTGAGTAGCTGGGACTTCTTGGCTAAGTGGACTCTAACCAACTCAATGCACTCTGTGTTGCAACTTTCTGTACCTTTTGGTGCAGTGCTGACCTCATGTATTGTGACGATTCATATGTCCTGGCAGAATCATTCAACAACCTATTAATCTCAAATAATACAAGGCAATTTTATACAACCTGCCCACATAATTCAACCCTTTAAGCTCCAGTATTATTCAAATCTGATTTGTACCCCTCCAAGACCAATATATGCTTCCTGAGGTGTAGAAACGCTCTGGAAGTGGTTCAAGAGTTCACCTACCTAGGCTCAACTATCACCAGTAACCTGTCTCTAGATGCAGAAATCAACAAGCGCATGGGTAAGACTTCCACTGCTATGTCCAGACTGGCCAAGAGAGTGTGGGAAAATGGCGCACTGACACGGAACACAAAAGTCCGAGTGTATCAGGCCTGTGTCCTCAGTACCTTGCTCTATGGCAGCGAGGCTTGGACAACGTATGCCAGCCAAGAGCGACGTCTCAATTCATTCCATCTTCGCTGCCTCCGGAGAATACTTGGCATCAGGTGGCAGGACCGTATCTCCAACACAGAAGTCCTCGAGGCGGCCAACATCCCCAGCTTGTACACAGTACTGAGTCAGCGGCGCTTGAGATGACTTGGCCATGTAAGCCGCATGGAAGATGGCAGGATCCCCAAAGACACATTGTACAGCGAGCTCTCCACTGGTATCAGACCCACCGGCCGTCCATGTCTCCGCTTTAAAGATGTCTGCAAACGCGACATGAAATCCTGTGACATTGATCACAAGTCGTGGGAGTCAGTTGCCAGCGTTCGCCAGAGCTGGCGGGCAGCCATAAAGACGGGGCTAAAATGTGGCGAGTCGAAGAGACTTAGTAGTTGGCAGGAAAAAAGACAGAGGCGCAAGGGGAAAGCCAACTGTGCAACAGCCCCGACAAACAAATTTCTCTGCAGCACCTGTGGAAGAGTCTGTCACTCTAGAATTGGCCTTTATAGCCACTCCAGGCGCTGCTTCACAAACCACTGACCACCTCCAGGCGCGTATCCATTGTCTCTCGAGAGAAGGAGGCCCAAAAGAAAAAGAAGTGCCTAAAACTAAACAGCCCTCCCAATGGCATCTGACGAGGCTCTACAGAACTGAAGCATAACTTCCTCCCTTTTATATTCTAGCCCCACTGAAATAAAGGCCAACATTCCATTAGCCTTTTTTCATTATTTTTTGAATCTTTGCACCAGCTTTTTGTTATTTGTATACATGGACAATCAAATACTTTTGCTCCTCCACAGTTTCTAGTTTCACACCAATAAGAAAATATTTTGATTTGCTTTTCTTTGACATGAAGTGAATGACCTCGCACTTTCCCACACTGAACTCCATCTGCCGTAGCTTTGCCCACTCATTTAAATTTCTCTATCCCTTTGTAACTCCCTGCTCCCACTTGTACAACATATTGTTCCTCCTAACTTAATGCCATCTGTAATCTTGGATACACAACTACCTATACCTTCATCCAAGTCATTCATCGAGGTGTTTAAAAAACTGAGTCTCATTACAGATTCCTGACGTACACCACTTGTCACATCCAAACAGAGTGTGCCTCCTTTATCCCTACCTACTGTCTCCAACCTCTCAACCAATTTCCAACATATTATCTTATGCAGAACTTTATCAAATATCTCTGAAAACCCTTATATGTAACATCCTTAGGCAGTCCCTTAACTACCTTGTTAGTGAGCTCCTCTAAAAATGCAACTATTTTTGAATGTGATCTACCCTTCACAAATCCTGCTGACTTTCTTTGATCAGCTCAACCTTGTCCAAGTGCTTAGTCGCTCTATCCTTGAAAATAGATTCCAGTATCCTTCCAACATCTAATGTTAAACTGATGGGTCCAGAACTTCTATGGGTCCTTTTCTGAATGGCAGGATGTGACAAGTGGAGTCCCGCAGAGGTCTCAACTTTTTACAATTTACATCAATGACTCTAAATGAGGAGACCGATGGCATGGTAGCTAAATTTGCAGATGACACAAAGATAGGTATGACAGTATGTTGTGAAGAGGACATAAGGAGGTTGCAGACCGATACAGATAGATATTGGGGGAAGCCACTTAGGACAGAAATGAGTAGAAATTTCTTCACTCAGAGGGTTGTGAATCTTTGGAATTCTTACCCCACAGGGCTGTGGAAGCTCAGTCATCGAGTATGTTTAAAGCAGAAATTGACAGATTTCTAAATACAAATGACATAGGGGGATAAGAGGATAATGTGGGAAAAAGGCATTGAAGTGGAAGATCAGCCATGATCAGATTGAATGATGGGGCAGGCTCGATGGGCTGAATGGCTTACTATGTTCCTATGATAGGTTGAATGAGTGGGCAAAAATCTGGCAAATGTGAAGTTGTTCACTTTGGCAGGAAGAATAAAAAAGCAGAGTATTTCTTAAATAGGGAACGACTGCAGATTTCTGAGGTGCAGAGGGATCTAGGTATTCTAGTGCATGAATCATAAAAAGTTAGTATGCAGGTACAGCAAGTAATAAAAGAAGGCTAATGGAATGCTATCCTTTATTACGAGAGGAATTGAAAAGAAAAGTAAGGATGTTATGCTTCAGTTATACAGGGCATTGGTGAGACCACATCTCAAATACTGTGTGCAGTTTTGGTCTCCTTATTTAAGGAAGGGTGTGAATGCATTTTGGAGGCAGTTCGGAGGAGGTTTACGAGATTGATACCTGGAATGCGCGGGTTGTCTTATGAGGAAAGGTTGGAAAGACTGGGCTTGTTTTCACTGGAGTTTAGAAGAATGAGAAGAGACTTGATTGAAGTATATAAGATCCTGAACGATCTTGACAAGGTGGATGTGGAGAGGATGTTTCCTCTTGTGGGTGAGTTCAGAACTAGGGGGCACTGTTTTAAAATTAGGGGTCGCACTTTTAGGACAGAGACGAGAAGAAATATTTTTTCTCAGAAGGATGTGCAACTTTGGAATTCTCTGCCTCAGAAGGTGGTGGATTGATGGTGGATCATTGAATATTGTTAAGGCGGAGGTAGATAAATTCTTGTTAGGCAAGGGAATCAAAGATTGTCGGGGATAGATGGGAGTGTAGAATTCGAGACAGAAACAGATCAGCCATGATCTTATTGAATGGTGGAGAAGGCTCGATGTGCCGAATGGCCTACTTCTGCTTCTAATTCGTATGGTCGTATGATAGCTTTCTAGATACTAATGACATCAAGGGATATGGAGATAGTGGACAAAAATGGCGTAGAGGTAGATGATCAGCGTGATCTAATTGAATGGCGGAGCAGGCTCGATGGTCTGAATGGCCTACTCCTGCTGCTGTGTTCCTATTATCCAGGTTACAGTGGCATGCTCTATAGACTTGAAGAAGCATCTGCGTCACAGTTCAGACTACTCTGGTAGAGTTCCGCTCTCCAGTCTAAGCATAATAGCAAAGATCATCATCATCCGCTGTGTACGGCATAATTACGCCCCACAAAGAGGAATTTTATAAACGGAACATGAGAATCCCAATGAAACAGTAGAACTGGGGGAAGAGGGTAAGATAAGATCCATAATGCCGAAGCAGCATGAGTGGCCCAAAAAAAAATCATCCACAACCACTTCCAACTCTCATATATCATCTGAATGGTTTAATAAGGGAGGTCCTTGAAAAGGAGCATGCCAAAGGGATCTCATTGGTGTCCATAACATACTCAATGGAATTGGAAAATACACCCGAATAATGGTTTCAGATGTTTGAGGGTAGCAGGACAAGAAAGCATAGGCTTAGGAGTTTGAAGGGCAGCTGTTGATGCAGAGGGTGATGAACAGCTGAAATAGGTTAATAGGAAAAGTGCCTTTCTGATATACTTTCTGGTAGGCTTTTGCAAAATAACTATAAAGATTTTGCTCAGCACAATTGCGTTGTTGTTGATGGGTTCTTTCCTTATTAGATCAAGAAATTTCTACTTGTTAACATGCCAAACAAAAATTATTTAAGATAGCTTCACTTAAGTTTGTGAACAGGTCTGCTGGGACACAATAGCAGGATTGCCATATATTTGTACATTCTTTGCCTTGCAATACAAATTCCTCTGTTCCAAGGCTTAATGGTCAATATCCAAAAACTTGCTGTAACTGAGTCATTACCACAATCTGAGCCTCCACTCCCGAGGATCTATTATTTACCTCATGCAGTGCACATGACCCCAGCTATCCAGTCATCAACTGCTAACATGTTATATCAGCATTGGTTTAAACAATTTGTGGAACACTGCATATGACAGAACCAGTTTGAGTCATTGGTCACATTATGGGCAGGAGAAAATGTGCTTTGTACTCTGATGCCACTTCTGCTATGATTAAATTAGCCACCTCAACTCTGGCTGTCAGCATCGGACATAATCTGATGCATACCCAATCACTGGTTTGCAAGTTTTGGAAAGTCCAGGAGATTTTAATGGTTTGTAAGGTTGGAGATTAACTCCAAAATATATTCTTTTATTCTTTCATGCGATGTGAGCATCGCTGGTCAGAACAGCATTTGTTGCCCATCCCTAATTGCCCTTGAGAAGGTGGTGGTGAGCCACCTTCTTGAACTGCTGCAGTCCATCTGGTGTAGGTACAGAGGGAGGGAGTTCTAGGTTTACCCAGCAACAGTGAAGCAATGGCGATATAGTTGCAAGTCAGGATGGTAGGTGGCTTGGGGGGGAGCTTGCAGGTGGTGGTGTTCCCATGCTGCCCTTGTCCTTCTAGGTGGTAGATATCGTGGGTTTGGAAGGTGCTGTTGAAGGAAGCTTGGCGAGTTACTGCAGTGCATCTTGTATATGGTACATACTGCTGCCACTGTGCACCAGTGGTGGAGGGAGTGAATGTTTACGGTGGTGGATGAGGTGCTGATCAAGCCGGAACAGCAGAAGGCCATACGTCCCAAAGACTGGCAGATCATATCAAACAACATGTCCCTTCTGCTGTTTGCAACGGGCAAGGTACAGGCTGTACCCAACCAGCCCATGCTTGCAAAACTCAAAACACAGTGTCCAACATTAGATGTGATTCTACGATTGGACAACATTTGCTAAATAATCCACAGTGTGCTAAGAATTACACAACCAATTTAAGATTGTCAGTAGGGCTCGCTGTGGGGCGCATTTGCCCCTACTGGAAGCTACATATATTAATACACAGGGCCCTGTTCTTTGCAGACAGAAAGAACAAGTACAAACATTGCGCCTGTTTCAGCTGAACAAAATATGTGACAGCCATTCGCTGGTTCATTCCTCAGGGCAATGCCTTGACCAATCAGAGTCAAGCTGCCTGGTTTAAATTTCAAACAAAGCTTGTCAATTAACTGTCAGTCACTGTAAACTGGTGCATTCTCCATGGCAATGCCTCTACCAATCAGAGTTCACTTGCCAACCAATCAGCACTCTCCTCTCATGCAGTACAAGTTGTTGCTTTCCCTTACATTGTTTATTCTTGCGATTGTCCTGATGAGTGCAAGACAAAAATCTTCGACAAAATGTCTATTTTCAGCAATAACAGAAGATGCTGGAAACATTTTGATTCATAGCCAAACCAAGATGAGTAAGGTGTGAAGAGCAACTTCATAACAGAATGATTCTCATTCAAACATCAAACAATGGCTATGTATATCATCCTGGGCCATTTTGTGGTTACAACAGGGGAGAGGGCCATGCATCTCCTAACAGAAACTCCAATGTGATAGATTTTGACCTTAAAAAGGTAGTTGTCTGGAGAGGGGGTAGATCAAGCCAACATCACAGAAAGCCTGTGAGAAAGATCCAGCAGGCAAGAGAAGAATCCTGCAGAGACACGGGCGGCACAGTGGCGCAGTGGTTAGCACCGCAGCCTCACAGCTCCAGCGACCTGGGTTCAATTCTGGGTACTGCCTGTGTGGAGTTTGCAAGTTCTCCCTGTGTCTGCGTGGGTTTTCTCCGGGTGCTCCGGTTTCCTCCCACAAGCCAAAAGACTTGCAGGTTGGTAGGTAAATTGGCCGTTATAAATTGCCCCTAGTATAGGTAGGTGGTAGGGAAATATAGGGACAGGTGGGGATGTGGTAGGAATATGGGATTAGTGTAGGATTAGTATAAATGGGTGGTTGATGGTCGGCACAGACTCGGTGGGCCGAAGGGCCTGTTTCAGTGCTGTATCACTAAACTAAACATCACAAAGAGTAACCATCTGTGAAGGTAACAAACTACACACCACCAGCTTTGCGCTGTATTACAAGCACTAGAGCTCTGCAATACCTCCGCAAGTTCAAGACTGCAAATAATCAGGCCTGCAACTTTTTAAAGAAATACTTTTCCTCCTGGGAAGACTCAATAATCTTCTGTAAACCACAAACACCACGAAACTCATTTGGGACTTTAAATTACCTCTTACCCTTTTCTCTCTATTCATGTGTATGTATGTGTGGGTGACCATGTGCGTGACTGAGGTTGTGATCATTTTGGGATTTGTTTAAAAATTCATAGTTTTTTTTAACCTATGAAAAAAACTGTTATTTGTCTGTTTATTTAACCCCAAAGACACTCAGGGGCAAAAACATCATTTTAACAAAATATGATTGCAGTCAGTTGGGAGGTGAATAATATGACTGATCGACACCCCTCACCATCTGTCCATAACAAATGTGATATTTGACGGCAGGTTGAATGATATAGTATGTCGGGCAAAATGTGTAATTATATATGGATACCGATGGCAAGTTCAAGGATACAATCTATCGCTTTCCTGTTGTCTGTGTTGCTGTGCTTCTCTCTCTCTTTGTTTCTCTCCTGCATCACTTTATCTGTCCTGTTGTTTTTTGTCAGGCAAGCGCCCCCCCCCCCCACCTGCCAAGAATGAGGAAAATTAATTTTGCCTCATGAACATTGATTTTAAACTGTTGTTGGTGAAGAAAGAACTTGCTTGAAAAAACAATTGGAGACTTTGGCTGGTGAGAGACATTAGCATATCAACAGACAGTACTTCAAAGGATAAAGGGGCTATTCCCTGCACCAATTTAATCCACAATAGACTTTTGATTATCAAACGTTGAAGCATTCCAGGTTAACTACTAAGATGGCCAAATACACAAACAGACATGGTCAGACCAGTTTAGTCACATGACTGGCTGACTGTTGGAGTTTTTTGAATTTGAACTACAAGGTTAAAACTCAGAAATAAAAACAAGATATGCTGGAAATACTCAGCAGGTCTGGCAGTATCTGTGGAGAGAGAAGCAGAGTTAACTTTTCAGGTCAGTGACCCTTCTTCAGACCTGGAAAAAACTCAGAGGGCTGTTCGCTCCTGGACTGGAAAAGACCTCTCTCCTGACTGCTCTCATCTCGCTCTCACCAGCTTTGGAAACCATTGAAGACAGATGAACCCCAAGAGAGAAGTCTCCTACAGTGAACAAAGTTTAAGAAGAATACTGGGCCCCAACAAAAAGCATGACTACTTACAAATGGACTACAGTGAGCTCGAAGCACAGTAAACAAGAAACTCTTCTGATTGCCTCAAACCTCTCCATTTTATTTTTCTTCTGCTCTTTTCAGTTCCTATTTGCATGTATATCGCGTGTGCATGCTAGTGTGGGAGCGTCATGTATCTGTTGGCGTTAACCGAATGAAAGTTTAAGTTTAAGGTTTAATAAATTTCACTTTTCTTCTTCAAACCTAAGAAAGCCTGGTGTGCTCATTTCTTTGTTTTATAATTGGAAAGTGGTGAACAAGGATTCTCCAAGGGGGAGCTCAAAACACAGTGTATTTAAAATTAAACCCGGTTACAATAAGACCAGGTGAAGACAGTAAAGACCCCTAGACACATGTCTCACTTGGTTGTAATAGATTTTTTTTTCTTATCCTTTTCTCTTCCTCTTTTGACAGTGCACAGAGTTGTCATAGGCCATATTTTCAATTATGGATATGATGTGGTGTATTGATTGGATAGATAAGAGAGTCACTAAGTGCTGTCGGGCAGATTTTCCAGTAGGGGTGAGCTTTGGCCAGTGTGGCAGGCTGGTTTTGAGGTAGCGTATGGCAGTTGCAGGATGGTGTTTGGGCTGCAGGCAGTTAGTAAGGGAGGTATCTCGACAGGGTGATAGGTTAGCTTTTGGGTCAGAAGGCCACAGTGTTCCAGTGGAAAGCAAACTGGATGGGGGTGCGTACAGCAAGGCACCAATTCAAGGACAGTATTGACTTTTGCAAACAAGTAGTGGAATCACTTGGTTTGTTTTGTCCCCTTAACAAATTATCGCCATCCATCAAAAAGTTGGAAACACACTAAGATAGGCATACGAATTTTGAATCATGCCTGTAAAGTTAATAAATCACATTGGTTGTTTTTTTTATGTATTTGAAATCACATCCAAACTTTTTAATATCATTTCATAGGACTCACTGTTTGGAAAAATGCGGCACAACAATTCTTTACATGCATTGAATCTGCTCTGTAAAATGGTGATCTGTAAGTGAGAATCAACCTTCGGTTAAAAATGTCAAAAATAAACAGAACTCCTTGTGTTTCAGTAGGCTTGCGGTCAGTCTCACTTTTTAACGATATAAATTCCAGTCCTTAAGGTCACTGATGTGCACAGCTCTGTTAACATTTGACGTTGTATCGTTCTGCTTGATAGGTTATAAATTTTATTTGATAAATGTCTTGTTCAGGCCAGGCGCTCCGGAGCAGAGGGTAGGAGGAACTCTTATCTAGGTACACATGTAGCGGCGGAGCAGTGAGAGCGCGGATCTTTCCCTGGAGACGGAGCGGTTGCTATGATGGAGTCTGAGGCCACTCCGCTGCCGTTGAGGGTGTTGGAGCTGTACAGTGGTATCGGGGGCATGCACTACGCGCTGAAAGGTAATGCAGCAAAACTACTGAGAGCCGGGTCGCCGAACAGCACCGAGAGCGGAGCTCGATAAACAGGGGAGAGCAATGTGCTGGTTCAGGTATCCAGTGAAACACGTTATCAGTCCACAAACAAACAGTGGCTAATTTCATAAATAACTAGGGACAATATCAGAATAAAAGGATTGGGCTAAGGGAGACGGGCTGCAACGCTATCAAATAGGAACATTGAGACAGCAACATCTATGGATATTGTTTTATGGACTTGCAGAGGTTCTGTACATGAAATGATCAAAAAGCAAAACGCAGAATTTGAGGTAACCTTGTGACATGTGTTGGGAGGGAGGAGACAGAGAGTAGGGATAAAGGGAACATTATCTGATGGAATTAGACAAGTGGTGTTCCCCAGGGATCTCTGTTGACGCCTCAGCTTTTCACCATATGTGACTTGGATGAAGGAATAGGAAGTAGTATGTACATGATTGCAGATAACAGTAAATTAGGGGCATAGTAAATTGTTTAAATGGGAACAGAAGTTACAAATGAATGCAGACAGACTTAATGAGTGAGCAAAGCTATGGCAAAAGGAGTCCATCATGGCGAAGTATAAGGTAGAGCATGGCTACCCGACTGAGCCCGACGACGTGATAGCCAGGACATCAAGGCGGAAACGTGCATTTGGACTCTGCACTAGTCTGCAGTGAGCGATTCCATCCAAGGTAGAGCACAACCTCTTTAATATAATCAACTTCATTCCGGTTGGGTCCGATGCGGGAAAAAATCAAAGGACTTGGGCCGGGTCGGATGTGGTTCTGTTTGGCTCGGGTCGGGTTTCATTTGCAGACCTGAGTAGGCCTTTAATATAAGGTCATCCACTTTGCATCAGAGAAAGATCAATTGGAATATTTTTGCAATGGTGACACATTAGAAACTATGAAGTAGAGGCCTGCTACCCGACCCGGACCCGATGACGTGTCGGGTTTGGGTCGGGTCGGGCCCATCTTCAGGGTATGGCTTTCGGGCTTGGGCCGGATCGGGTCGGACACACACGGTAAATGCTCTGCCGGTAAGTATTGAAATTAAAAAACTTACCTGAGCTGGGAGTCTGGGTCAAAACTGAGTTTGCGCAGTGAGTGAGTGATATCACTACTCATGCGCTGCAGCTTCGTGGAGCTTCCCAGTCGGAAGGTAATAAACAGATGGTTGGGTCGGGCTCAGGGCAAAATCAGAGGGACTCGGGTCGGGCTCGGGTCCGCTGTGGTTCGGTCGGGTTCTTTTTTCCCGACCTGAGCAGGCCTCAACTATAGAGGACCAAAAGTGATTTGGGTACACATCATTAAAAGCTAGGGCACAAGTACAAAAATAAATCAAAAAAGTTAATGGAATGTTGGGCTTTATCTCAAGGGGGATGGAATACAAAGGAGAGGAAATATGCTTCAATTGTACATAACTTGTTAGAGGTTAAGTAAGCCACTGAAGAAGTTTGAACAACTCTCAAACTATTGGTTTATGTTTGGGGGAAAATAAAGTAACAAATTTTTATACCAAAGATTTTGATTTTTCAGAGCTTGTCTCTTGATTTTTGAGACGGTGGGGTTGGTATGACTGTAACCTTGGAAGGAATGCAGCACAGTTTCACTGTTACCTTATTGAATGGCAGAATAGGCTCAAGGGGCCGAGTGGCCGACTCCTGCAGCTAACTCGTGCGTATGTAAATGCCAAAAGTTAGGTACAAAGTTCCTGGGGTCGATGAGCATCTGTACACAAAAGACTACTTCTAGGTGAGTTTTCAGTCATTTTGATTTTGTACTGGAGCAGTGTAATTGCCACCAGTGCAAGAGCTGCATTAAATCAGAATTTTTTGAAATTTAGGAAGAGGTTTTCTCCTAAACTACCATTTTAAATATAGTGAAATAAAATCACAAGTAAAGTGTTCTTGCAAACTACTGTTCCATCTCTATCTCCCTTTCCTCTTCAAAGTCTGTGAGCATGTTGTTACTTCCCAAACCTGTGCCCATTCTTCCCACAAGCCCACATTTCCTTCAATCAGCTTTTCACCTCTGCCACATCACTGAAAAGGCCCTTATGTCACCGTAACACAGTAAACTATATCTCCTCATCCTTCTTGACCTGTCTGTAGCCTTGACTACACTATCCTGCATTGCCTCTCCTCTATCGTCTAGATGGTTGGGATTGCCCTCACCTAGTTCCGTTCCTATCAATCCTACCATAGCCAGAGAAACACTTGCAATGGCTTCTTCTCCCATTCGTGAGTTGTTACCAGTAGAGGCCTCCAAGGATCTATCCTTGGCCTTCTCCTGTTTATCATCTACATGCTGCAGCTCAGCGACATCAACCGAAAACACACTGTTACGATCAGGTGAGAAAGGGGTCTAGGGTTCCCTCAGCTTTCACCTGGTCTTACCGTAACAGGGTTTAATTTTAAACACACTTTTTTTAGCTCCCCCTTAGTGAATCCTTGTTCACTAACTTCCAATTATAAGGCAAAGAAACTAGCCAGACAGGTTTCCTTGGGTTTAAAGAAAAAGTTTGAACTTTATCAAACTTAAAATCTAATTCGGTTAACGCAACGCGATACACACATGCAAATAGAGACAGAAAAGAGCGGAAGAAATAAAGTGAAAAAGTAAAGTCCTTGTTTGTAGGTAGGTCTTGCTTTTCCTTGGGGCCCAGTATTATTCTTAAACCTTGTTCGATGTAGGAGACTTTTCTGTCTTGAAGTTCATGTCTCCTCAGTGGGCCCAGAGGCTTGTGAGAAAGAGATGGGAGCAGACAGGAGAGGTCTTCTCACTCCAGGAGCAAACAGTTTTTTTTGCGTTCAAAAACTCTGTGGCGAATTCAAAAAACCCTGGACCAGCCAGTTAGTCATGTGGCCAGCTAGTTTACCCAGTCCTGGCTTTTGTGGATTGTATCACCTTAGCAGTCTCTGGAATGCTGTGCCTTACACCTTCAATGTCTAGTGATCAAAATCCATTGTGTGTTGAATGTGTCAGGGTATGGTCCTTTTGTCTGCACAAGCACTGTCTGTTAATATGCAAATGTTTTTCTACTAAGTGTCTAGCAGACTTTCTCTTCCCAGCAAGTTTTAAATCAATGTTCATATGACAAAATTAATATGCTTCATTCTTGGCAGGTGGGGGCCTGCATTACAACTGTCTTGTTTCACATGTTGCTGACATCACCTAGTTTTACCCCACCACCACCTTTCTCCACCCTTCCACTGCCTCTGATTTGTCACACTGCTTGTCCAACTTCCAGTATTGGTGTTCGACTGCTTGCTGCTTCTAATTCATTTTGTTGCTTTAAACAGTGGAGTACACCAATATCAGTTGTAACCATAAGAAATCAGATCTTTTCATGATTCCAGTGTGAATACTTGGGTCTTTATTGAGCTCACAATACAATATGAAAACTCAGGCACATCACACTTCACAATCCAGCATATATACCAGTATATCACACCCCAACTTGTGTACAACATACACCACAAGTCTTGTATCTCAAGTGTGACAGAATGGTTATGTCCTAAAAGGCCACAACTTGCATTGAAAATTTAATACACGATTGATATATATGGAGCATAGCTTACCAGCCTCTAGCTAGTACAACAACTTACACTGATATAGTGTCTTTCAGATAGTAAAGGACTGTTATCAATCATAAGGAGATATTAGGACAGCTGACCAAAAGCTTGGCCAAAGAGACAGGTTTTAAGGAGCATCTTAAAGGAGGGGAGAGAGGTAGAGAGATTTAGGAAGGGAATTCCAGAACTTGGGGCCTAGGCAGCTGAAGGCACGGAAATGAAAAATCGGGGATGTGCAAGAAGCCAAACATTGAAGGAGTGCAGAGATCATGGTGTTCTATTGCTTTCCCTTCATCAACCTTCCCTGTTACTTCATCAAAAAATTCAATTACATAAGTCAAACATGATCTGCCTTTTACTCAAACCTGTCCAAGTATCTGTTAATGTTTCTGTGATAATTGTTTCTAAACCTTTACCCACTATTGATGTTAAACTAACTGGCCTGTAGTTTTTAGGAATGTCCTTGCATCCTTTTTTAAATAAGGTTGTCACATATAGTGGGATATTGGGGAACTTTAATGACTCAAATAGCGATTGGGATAATGTTAAAGTAAAGGGAAAGGAGGGGGAGGAATTTCTGAAATAAAAACAAGAAATGCTGGAAATACTCAGCAGGTCTGGCAGCATCTGTGGAAAGAGAAGCAGAGTTAACGTTTCAGGTCAGTGACCCTTCGGAATTTCTGAAATGTATTTGGGAGAACTTCCTTGTCCCGTCCCTTTTGAATGGGTGCTTTTTGCTCCAGAACTCGTTCCAATGCTGCAAGAACCTAAAGCCCTCCCTGCTGCACCATGCTTCAAGCCATGCATTGATCCTCCCTATGCTCCTGTTCCTACTCATGCTGGTGCATGGCACTGGTTGTAATCCAGATTACTACCTTCGAGTTCCTACTTTTTAACTCCCTTCCTAGCTCCTGAAAATCTGATTATAGGAACTCAATACCTGTCCCCTTCATCTTGTTGATACAGGCAAGTACCACAACTTCAGGTTCACTCCCTTCCCTTGCAGAATATTCTGCACCCTCTACATGATGTCCTTTACCCTGGCACCAGAGAGGCAGCACACCATATGTGACTCATGCTGATTGCCTGTTTGAGAATGGCACACATGCTGAAGACTCCTGCACTTTCTGCCTCTTCCTACTCTTTCGGATGGCCACCCATCTACCATCCTGAACTCTTGCTGCCTATGGGGTCACCGCCTCCTGAAACATACCATGCAGGAAACTCTCATCCTTCCTGATGCTCCACAGTGGCTCTAGCTGCCCCAAAGCTTCGAAAACCTCAACTCATTTTCTGGCCAAAGGCATTGATTTTATTTAGGCAGTGCTTTGCAACCTGTTCAATTAAGAAAATGGCATTTTGTAATGCAGACAGAGCTCTCTCATTTGCAATGCAGTGCATGTCTATTTAGGACTTCACTTTAGGAACAGGATTCAGAGAATGAAGTTAAAGGTAGGACTGATTTCAGTAGAAATGTGAGCCTGAAAGACTCCTAGAGTGAAGGGAACAGGTGAAGTGATGAAATAAAAACAAAAAGTGCTGGAAAATACTCAGCAGGTCTGGCAGCATCTGTGGAGAGAGAAGCAAAATTAATGTTTCATGTCAATGACCTTTCATCAGAACTGATAAAAGATACTGATTTGAAACGTTAACTTTGCTTCTCCCTCCATAGGTACTGCCAGACCTGCGGAGTATTTTCTAGCGCTTTTTGTCCTTATTTCAGATTTCCATTATCTGCAGTATTTTGCTTTTATTTTAGGTGAAGTGGTGAATACTGAGAACTTTTTTAGAGAAGAGACAAATGTAGGTTTTGTTTTAAAAAGCCTCCAACAAGTTGGAAAAACTGGTTTCTGATATATGCGAATCAATCACCCACATATGGAGCAGAATCATAGATGTCTGCCTGTCCCATTGTGTTGCTTTGGACCTTAACCTTGAAAATTTGGGAATTTTGAAGCCTGTGTGTCTTAGAACCCAGGGCCCTGGGAAATAGATGTTAGATTAGTAGAGATGATGATCTAGTGTTAACATAACTGACTTTCTGCCAGAGTGATAAAAATGCTTCAGTTCAGTTTTGTATCTAGGTTGTTTCTAAATCTTGTTATTAGCCATTTCTCAGATGTTTTTCAAAAATTCCTAATCTATCAAAATTGACAACAAAGTAAATTACTTATGTGTTTAAATAATATTGTAAATATTTTAAGCTTTATAAAGTAATTTTATTCTAAAACTGCACTGGCTAAAATACTTCATGTGGCTTTATTTAACTGTATTTTCTGTGCATGTTATAGCTGGCAGCTATTTTAATGTATAGCAGCTGAGAAAATTGGCGACTGTGTTTCCTGTATTACAAGTTGGGCACAGTGGCATACTGGTTATGTGACAGTACTAGTAACCCAGAGGCTTGGACTAGTGATCCACCACAGCAGCTGAATTCAAATCACTTAATTAAATAAATCTGGAATAAAAATCTAGTATCAGTACTGGTGACCATGAATGCATCTGGTTCACTAATGTCATTTAAGGAAATGTGCCATCCTTACCCAGACCCAGATTCCAGGCCCACAGCAATGTGGTTGATTTCTTCAATTAGATTAGAGATACAGCACTGAAACAGGCCCTTTGGCCCACCGAGTCTGTGCCGAACATCAACCACCCATTTATACTAATCCTACACTAATCCCATATTCCTACCACATCCTCACCTGTCCCTATATTTCCCTACCACCTACCTATACTAGTGACAATTTATAATGGCCAATTTACCTATCAACCTGCAAGTCTTTGGCTTGTGGGAGGAAACCGGAGCACCCGGAGAAAACCCACGCAGACACAGGGAGAACTTGCAAACTCCACACAGGCAGTACCCGGAATCGAACCCAGGTCCCTGGAGCTGTGAGGCTGCGGTGCTAACCACTGCGCCACTGTGCCGCCCTCTAAAATAACCTTCACTTACCCTGCATCATGTTTTGTGGCACTACCTCTATGGTATATGGGATAGATTCAGAACATGGAAGAATAGGAAATATGAGCAGTAGGCCATTCGGCCCTTTGTGCCTGCTGTGCCATTCATTATGATCATGGCTGATCATCCAACTTGGTAACCTGTTACCGCTTTCGCCCATACCCTTTGATCTCTTTAGACCCAGGAGCTATATCTAACTCCTTCTTGAAAATATACAATGTTTTGGCCTCAACTGCTTTCTGTGGTAGCGAATTCCACAGGCTCACCACTTTCTGGGTGAGCAGCTCAAAGCTGCGCATCCATGAGGTGCTGTAGACCATCAGAAGTAGTACAATTCTATTCCACCATAATCTGTAACCTCTTGGCTTGGCATATCCCTCATTCTACCAAGCCAGTAGATCAACTCTGTTTATATAAGGATTGTAGAAGAGCATGCCTGGAGCAGCACCAGGTATACTTAAAAATGAGGTGCCAGCCTGTTGAAGCTATAACACAACTACATGCACGGCAAACAGCAGAAGCATAGAGCCATTTACAGTATAGAAGGAGGCGATTCAGCCCATTGCGTCCATGCCAGTTCTCTGCAGAGCAATCCTCCCCTGCTTGATCCCCATAGCCCGGCAAGTTTATTTCCTCCAAGTGCTCATTCGATTTCTTTTTAAAATCGTTGTCTCCACCTACATCACCCTCATGAGCAGCGAGCTCTAGGTCATTACCATTCACTGCATCAAAAAGTTCCTCCTGAGGTTCCCCCTGCATCTCTTGCCCAAAACCTTCAACCTGTGTCCCCAATCCTTGTACCATTAGTTAATGGGAACAGTTTTTCCTTGTCTAACTTATCTATGTTTATCATAATCTTGTACACCTGTATTAAATCTCCCCTGATTCTCCTTTGCTCTAAGGAGAACAACCCCGGCTTTTCCAACCTAACCTTGTAACTTAAATCCCCCATCCCAGGAACCATTCTGGTAAATCTCCTCTGCACCCTCTCAAGGACTCTCTCATCCTTCATAAAGTGTGGTGACCAGAACTGGATGCAGTACTCCACTTGGGGTCTAACCAGTCTTATAATGATTCAGAATAGCTTGCCTGTTTTTGTAGTCAATGTCTCTATTTATGAACCCCAAGATCTCATATGCTTTGCTAACCACTCAATATGTCCTGCCACCTTCAAAAATCGATGTACATACGCCCCCAGGTCCCTCTATTCCTGCACATTCTTCAGAACTGTGCCATTAAGTATGTGTTGTCTCTCCCTATTCCTTATACCGAAATGCATCACTTGTCAGTATTGAATTCAATCTTCCACCTGTCTGCCCATTCTGCTGGCTTATTAATGTCCTATTGCAGGCAGTTCATAACATACGAACATACGAATTAGGAGCAGGAGTAGGCCACTCAGCCCTTCGAGCCTGCTCCGCCATTCATAAGTTCATGGCTGAACTGATTAATCCACATTTCCACCTACCCTGATAACCTTCCACCCCCTTGCTTATCAAGAATCTATCTACCTCTGCCTTAAAAATATTCAAAGACTTCCACCGCCTTTTGAGGAAGAGAATTCCAAACACACACGACCCTCTGAGAGAAAAATTCTCCTCACCTCTGTCTTAAATGGGCGACCCCTTATTTTTAAACAGTGACCCCTAGTCCCAGATTCTCCCACAAGGGGAAACATCCTTTCCATATCCATCCTGTCAAGACCCCTCAGGATCTTGTATGTTTCAATCAATTCGCCTCTTACTATTCTAAATTCCAGCGGATACAAGCCTAGCCTGTCCAATCTTTCCTCATAAGACAATCCACCCATTCCAGGTATTAGTCCAGTAAATCTTCTCTGTACTGCCTCCAACACATTTACATTGTCATGCAGGCCCCCACCTGCCAAGAATGATGCACATTAATTTAGCCACATGGACATTAAACTTCAAATTGTTGCTGGGAAGAAGAGGGCCTATTACAAGGAATTGCCAGGCCCCAAGCCAGAAAGACATTTTTGCATACTAGTAGACAGTGTTGGTACAAAGGAACCAGTCGCTGCTCCCAATACAAGAACGGACGTGGTCAGACCAGTTTAGTCACATCACTAACTGGCTGTTGCAGAATTTTGAACTGAGAGTTTTAAATTGGAGAAAAGGGTTTGAAGACAGAAAGCTCCTGGATTGAGAACATCTCTCTCCTGTCTGTTCACATCTCTTTCTCACCAGCTTCGGAATCCATTGAAGATCAGTGCTGGGACCTTTGCTGTTTGTAGTATATGTAAATGATTTGGAGGAAAATGTAGCTGGTTTGATTAGTAAGTTTGCGGACGACACAAAGGTTGGTGGAGTTGGGGATAATGATGAGGATTGTCAGAGGATACAGCAGGATATAGATCGGTTGGAGACTTGGGCGGAGAAATGGCACATGGAGTTTAATCCGGACAAATGTGAGGTAATGCATTTTGGAAGGTCTAATGCAGGTGGGATGTATACAGTAAATGGCAGAACCCTTAGGAGTATTGACAGGCAGAGAGATCTGGGCGCACAGGTCCACAGGTCACTGAAAGTGGTAATGCAGGTGGATAAGGTAGTCAAGAAGGCATACGGCATGCTTGCCTTCATCGGTCAGGGCATAGAGTATAAAAATTGGCAAGTCATGTTGCAGCTGTACAGAACCTTAGTTAGGCCACACTTAGAATATTGCATGCAATTCTGGTCGCCACACTACCAGAAGGACGTGGAGGCTTTGGAGAGGGTACAGAGGAGGTTTACCAGGATGTTGCCTGGTCTGGAGGGCATTAGCTATGGGGATAGGTTGGAAAAACTCTGATTGTTTTCACTCAAAGACGGAGGTGGAGGGGCGACATGATAGAAGTTTACAAAGTTATGAGTGGCATGGACAGAGTGGATAGTCAGAAGCTTTTTACCAGAGTGGAAGAGTCAGTTACTGGGGGACACAGGTTTAAGGTGAGAGGGGCAAAGTTTAGAGGGGATGTGCGAGGCAAGTTTTTTTACACAGAGGGTGGTGAGTGCCTGGAACTTGCTGCCAAGGGAGGTTGTGGAAGCAGATACGATAGCGACGTTTAAGAGACATCTTGACAAATATATGAATAGGAAGGGAATAGAGGGATATGGGCCCCGGAAGTGCAGAAGGTGTTAGTTTCGGTAGGCATCAAGATCGGCGCAGGCTTGGAGGGCCGAATGGCCTGTTCCTGTGATGTACTGTTCTTTGTTCTTTTGTTCTAAGACACATGAACTCCAAGAGAGAAAAGTCTCTTACAGTGAACAAAGGTTTAAGAAGAATACTGGGCCCCAACGAAAATCCAGAATTACCTACGAGCAAGGACTCTACAGTGAGCTTGAAGAACCGTAACAACTCTTCAGATATTGCCTCAAACTTTTCCACTATTTTTCTTCTCTTTTCTGTCCTTATCTGCATGTGTGTATCGTATATGCATGCTAACGTGGGCGTGTCGTGTATCTGTAGGCGTTAACCGAATTGGAGTTTAAGTTTTAAAAAATTTCAATGTTTCTTCTTTAAATCTAAGAAAGCCTGTTTGTGCTCATTTTTTTGTCTTGTAAGCGGTGAACAAGGATTCACGAAGGGGGAGCTCAAAACATGGTGCGTTTAAAATTAAACCCTATTACAGAAAGACCAGGTGAAGGCAGAGAGGGAACCCTAGACATCTTTCTTACCTGGAGATAATAACATCCTTCCTTAAATAAGGAGACCAGTACTGCACACAGTACTCCAGATGTGGGATCACCAGCGCCCTGTATAGCTGAAGCATAACCTCCCTACTTTTGTATTTAATTCCCCTCGTGATAAACAATAACATTCTGTTAGCTTTCCTAATTACGTGCTGTACCTGCACACTAACCTTTTGTAATTCATGCACTAGGACACCCAGATCCTTCTGCATTTCAGAGCTCTGCAATCTCTCACCATTTAGATAATATGCTCCTTTTTTATTCTCCCTGCCAAAGTGGACAATTTCCCACTTTCCCACATTATACTCCATTTGACAGGTCTTTGCCCACTCACTTAACCTATCTATATCCCTTTGTAGTCCCCTTTTGTCTTCACAAATTACTTTCCTGCCTATCTTTGTGTCATCGGCAAATTTAGCAACCATTCCTTCGGTCCTTTCATTTAAGTCATTTATATAATTTGTAAAAAGTTGAGGCCCCAGCACAGATCCCTGTGGCACACCACTCGTTGTCTCTTGCCAACCAGAAAATGACCCATTTATGCCTACTCTCTGTTTCCTGTTAGCTAGCCAATCTTCTAACCATGCCGATATGTTACCCCCTACACCATGAGCTTTTATTTTCTGCAATAACATTTGATGTGGCACCTTATCAAATTCCATCTGGAAATCTAAGGACAATACATCCACCAGTTCCCCTTTATCCACAGCACATGTAACTCCCTCAAAGAACTCCAATAAATTGGTTAAATATGATTTCCCTTTCACAAAACCATGTTGACTCTGCCTGATTACCTTGAATTTTTCTAAATGCCCTGCTATAATGTCTTTAATAATAGCTTCTAACATTTTCCCTAAGTCAGATGTTAAGCTAACTGGCTTGTAGTTGCCTGTTTTCTGTCTCCCTTTTTGAATAAAGGAGTTACATTCGCTATTTTCC
The DNA here is from genome assembly GCF_036365525.1 of Heterodontus francisci. Taxonomy (NCBI): domain Eukaryota; kingdom Metazoa; phylum Chordata; class Chondrichthyes; order Heterodontiformes; family Heterodontidae; genus Heterodontus; species Heterodontus francisci. The sequence goes on along the minus strand of NC_090372.1, from coordinate 163,397,491 downwards.
AATCTAACGGAACCTTCCCCAAATCTAGAGAATTTTGGAAAATTAAAACTAATGCATCAACTACCTCACTAGCCACTTCTTTTGACACCGGGATGAAGTCCCTGAGGACCCAGGGACTTGTTAGCCCACAGCTCCAACAATTTGTTCAGTACCACTTCCCTGGTGATTGTAATTTTCTTGTTCTTTCCCCCCCACCCCCCCCCCCCCCTTCCATTTCCTGACTTACAGCTAATCCTAGGATGTTGATGTTACTTGTATCCTCAATAGTGAAGACCAATGCAACATATCTGTTCAATTCATCTGCCATCTCCTTATTATCCATTATTAATTCCCCAGACTCACTTTCTTTAAGACCAACGCTCACTTTGTTAACTCTTTTCTTTTTTAAATATCTATAGAAACTCTTACTATCTGTCTTTATATTTCCAGCTAGCTTTTTCTTGTACTCTAATTTTACCATCCTTATCAATCTTTTAGTTATTCTTTGCTGTTCTGTCCAATCTTCTGACCTGCCTCCCATCTTTGCGCAATTATAGGCTTATTCTTTAAGTTTGATACTATGTTTAACTGTTTCAGTTAACTACGGATGGCGGGTCCCACCCTTGGAATTTTTCTTTCTCGTTGAAATGTATTTATTCTGTGTGTTCTGAAATATTCCCTTAAATGTCTGCCACTGCATCTCTATTGACCTCTCCCTTAACCTGAGTTGCCAGTTCACTTTAGCTAGCTCTGCTTTCATGCCCTCATAATTGCCCTTATTTAAGTTTAAGTATTTAAGTTTAAAATACTAGTCTTGGACCCACTCTTCTCTCCCTCAAACTGAATGTAACATTCAATCATATGATCGCTGCTACCTCAGTGTGCCTTAACTATGAGGTCATTAATTAATCATATCTCATTGCACAATACCAGGTCTAGTATAGCCTGCTGTCTGGTTGGCTTCAGAATGTATTGTTGCACAAAATTATCCCCGAAAACATTCTGTGTACTCCTCACCTAGGCTACCTCTGCCCATCTGATTTTTCCAGTCTATATGTAGGTTAAAATCCCCCATAATTATCACTGTATCTTTCTGACAAGCTGCCATTATTTCTTCCTTTATACCCCGTCCTACAGTGTGATTAATGATAGGTAACCTGTACACCACTCCCACAAGTGACTTCTTGCCTTTATAATTTCTCATCTCTACCCAAACTGCTTCGACATTCTGGTCTCCTGAACTTAGGTCATCCCTCTCTATTGCGCTAATACCATAATTAAATAACAGAGCTACCCCTCCACCTTTTCCTAGCTTCCTGTCCTTCCTAAATGCCATGTACCCTTCAATATTCAGGTCCCAATCTATGTTGTCTTGCAGCCATATCTCTATAATGGCTATCAGATCGTACTTATTTATTTCCATTTGCGATCTCAGTTCATTTGTTTCCAACATCCTCACTGTTTGCCACTCCTCCAAGTTCGGTGTCATCGGCAAATTTTGAAGTTCTACTCTGTATTCCAATATCCAAGTCATTTATATATAGCAAAAAAAGCAGTGGTTCTAGCACTGATCCTTTGGGAACACCACTGTCTATCATCCTCCAGTCTGAAAAACTCGCTGTTTTCTGTCCTTAAGCCAGTTTTTTAAAATTCCAATCGTACATTGAACTTTCTATTCCATGAGCCTCAATTTTGTTAACCAGCCTTTTATGTGGTACTTTATCAAATGCTTTCTTAAAATCCACATAAGACAACAATATCCACTGCATTCCTTTCATTAACCTTCTGTGTTACTTCATCAAAAAATTCAATTAGATTAGTCAAGCATAATCTGCCTTTTACAAATCTCCTTAATTAACTCAACCTCTCCAATTGTCTGTTAATTTCCCCCCCCCTGATTATTGTTTCTAAAACCTTACACATCACTGATAAACTAACTGGTCCTGTAGTTGCTAGGACTGTCCTTATGCCTTTTTTGAATAAGGGTGTCACATTTGCCACTCTCCAATCCTCTGACACTTCCCTCCCTCCCCCTGTATCTAGGGAAGGTTGGAAGATTATGGCAAGCCCTTCTGCTATCTCCATCCCCACTTCCTTTAGCCATTCAGTCCAGGTGACTTATCTACCCTAAGCATAGCCAGCCTTTTCAGTCCCTCCCTTCTCTCTATTTTTACCCTATCCATTGCCTGTTTTGTCTCTGCTTCTACCGATATTTTGTCAGAATCCTCTTCCTTAGTAAACACTCAGAAAGTACTCAAGTATTTTAGTCATGCTCTGCACCTCTAAGCATATATTACCATCTTTGTCCTGATAGACCCCAATCCACCTCTTACTATTTACATGCTGGTAGAAGATTTTTGTGTTCCCCTTATGTTAACTGCCATTCTAATTTCGTGTTCTCTCTTTGCTAGTCTTATTTGCCTCTTCAGATCCCCTCCCAACTTATTGTATATGGCCTGGTTCTCACTTGAAGAATTCACCTAACATGCATCATACTCCCTCTATTTTGTTTCCTCATAATCTCTATCTCTTTCGTCATCCAAGGAGCCCTGTTCACTGCAATAAGGTGCTAGTGTTTTGATACCAGGTGAGAGCATGTTCCATTATTGATGAATTTGAAATAAGCAACACAGCCGATTTGCACATTTGTGAAAGACAATTATTCGTATCAACAAAACTTTAGTGATTTGCTTTCCAAGTCCTGTCACAACAATTCTAAAGCATATGATATAGCAGCCTTATTTTTAAAAAAAAAACCCTGAGCTGATCCCTTGCAATAGCAGAATCAAAAATAAGCAACTAGATTGTCCTGTCATGCATTGTAGAAATAAATATTTACATTTATCATGTTAAAATATCTAATTATTTCATTCAATTAAATTGCTTTTGGAGGTATATTATAGTTGCTACTCTGTACGATGGTGGGCACTGAGGAAATGGCTTATTACCTGCACCAGATTCCACCCCCCCTCCCCCCCCCTTTACCCCCCTTCCACCCCCCCCCCACCCCCGTCCCCTTCCCTGCTCCACCCTCTCAGCTCACCCCCTCACAACCCCGTCCCAGCCCGCCCCCCCCTCGCACCATCTTCACCCCGCACCCCCTTCCCCTGCACCCCCCCCCCACCCCCTCCCTCTACCCCTCCCCCTTGCATCCCCTCCTCCCACCGGCACCATCCTACACCTGTGTAGGGGCCCCAACAACCCCACTGCCTTGTGGGCGTCTCGGGAGAGACCAAGGCTAAGGGAGTAAACCCTAACAGAAAATCCGGAGCGGAACCCCGTAGGCGGTCATGTGTCACCTTTGGCATGTTTCCGGCAGTTCCTGCAGCCATACTGGTGCCAAACGTCGTGTCCTGCACTCCTTTGGACCCCACCAGAAAGGCCGAGAGGGGGGTTTTGACGACTGGGCAACTCTCAACCTCCATAAATTTGCCCAGGCATGCGCCATGGAGAGGTCACTCCATAGTTGCCTCACAGCGACTGAAACAACACGGAAGGCAGCAGTTACGGGTTATAAGTCCAGATAAATTGGCGTAGAAACTGGGCGCCACGGGTTGCCTTTGTCGGTGGGAGAGGTCATTGCACCTCACTGGACAGCTACCGCCCGCCTCAAACCGGGCAGCCCCCGGTCAATAAGGTTCTGTCCCGCCACAGTCTGCCTGCTTCAATGGGTGCTTGGAGCTCAGGGTCATTGCCCGAAAGGTGGACTGATACACCGCACCAAACAACATGAAAAAAGGAAAGAAGGTACCAGCCCTTCGCTTTGCAAGCTGGAACGTCAGAACTATGTGTCCTGGCCTGTCGGAAGACCTTACACAAATCAACGATTCTCGGAAGACCGCCATCATTAACAACGAGCTCAGTAGACTCAATGTGGACATTGCAGCACTTCAGGAGACTCGCCTCCCCGCGAGTGGCTCTCTAGCAGAGCAAGACTACACCTTCTTCTGGCAGGGCAGGGATCCTGAAGAACCAAGACAGCATGGAGTGGGCTTCGCCATCAGAAACTCCTTGCTCAGCATGATAGAGCCTCCCTCAAATGGCTCGGAACGCATACTGTCCATCCGACTGCTCACCACCTCTGGTCCAGTACACCTACTCAGCATCTATGCTCCAACACTCTGTTCCGCACCTGAAGCTAAAGACCAGTTCTATGAACAACTCCATAACATCATTAGCAGCATCCCCAACACCGAACACCTATTCCTGCTGGGGGACTTTAATGCCAGGGTTGGGGCCGACCATGACTCATGGCCCTCCTGCCTTGGGCGCTATGGCGTTGGAAGGATGAATGAGAACGGGCAGAGACTGCTTGAGTTGTGTACCTATCATAACCTCTGCATCACCAACTCGTTCTTTCACACTAAACCCTGTCACCAGGTTTCATGGAGGCACCCAAGATCACGTCGTTGGCACCAGCTAGACCTCATTGTCACAAGGCGAGCCGCCTTAAACAGTGTTCAAATCACACGCAGCTTCCACAGTGCGGACTGCGACACCGACCACTCCCTGGTGTGCAGCAAGGTTAGACTCAGACCAAAGAAGTTGCATCATTCCAAGCAGAAGGGCCACCCGCGCATCAACACGAGCAGAATTTCTCACCCACAGCTGTTACAAAAATTTCTAAATTCACTTGTAACAGCCCTTCAAAACACTCCCACAGGGGATGTTGAGACCAAGTGGGCCCACATCAGAGACGCCATCTATGAGTCAGCTTTGACCACCTACGGCAAAAGTGCGAAGAGAAATGCAGACTGGTTTCAATCTCATAATGAAGAGCTGGAACCTGTCATAGCCGCTAAGCGCATTGCACTTTTGAACTACAAGAAAGCCCCCAGCGATTTAACATCCGCAGCACTTAAAGCAGCCAGAAGTACTGCACAAAGAACAGCTAGGCGTTGCGCAAACGACTACTGGCAACACCTATGCAGTCATATTCAGCTCGCCTCAGACACCGGAAACATCAGAGGAATTTATGATGGCATGAAGAGAGCTCTTGGGCCAACCATCAAGAAGATCACCCCCCTCAAATCTAAATCGGGGGACATAATCACTGACCAACGCAAACAGATGGACCGCTGGGTTGAGCACTACCTAGAACTGTACTCCAGGGAGAATGCTGTCACTGAGACTGCCCTCAATTCAGCCCAGCCTCTACCAGTCATGGATGAGCTGGACATACAGCCAACCAAATCGGAACTCAGTGATGCCATTGATTCCCTAGCCAGCGGAAAAGCCCCTGGGAAGGACAGCATTACCCCTGAAATAATCAAGAGTGCCAAGCCTGCTATACTCTCAGCACTACATGAACTGCTATGCCTGTGCTGGGACGAGGGAGCAGTACCCCAGGACATGCGCGATGCCAACATCATCACCCTCTATAAAAACAAAGGTGACCGCGGTGACTGCAACAACTACCGTGGAATCTCCCTGCTCAGCATAGTGGGGAAAGTCTTTGCTCGAGTCGCTCTGAACAGGCTCCAGAAGCTGGCCGAGCGCGTCTACCCTGAGGCACAGTGTGGCTTTCGTGCAGAGAGATCGACTATTGACATGCTGTTCTCCCTTCGTCAGATACAGGAGAAATGCCGTGAACAACAGATGCCCCTCTACATTGCTTTCATTGATCTCACCAAAGCCTTTGACCTCGTCAGCAGACGTGGTCTCTTCAGACTACTAGAAAAGATCGGATGTCCACCAAAGCTACTAAGTATCATCACCTCATTCCATGACAATATGAAAGGCACAATTCAACATGGTGGCTCCTCATCAGAGCCCTTTCCTATCCTGAGTGGTGTGAAACAGGGCTGTGTTCTCGCACCCACACTTTTTGGGATTTTCTTCTCCCTGCTGCTTTCACATGCGTTCAAATCCTCTGAAGAAGGAATTTTCCTCCACACAAGATCAGGGGGCAGGTTGTTCAACCTTGCCCGTCTAAGAGCGAAGTCCAAAGTACGGAAAGTCCTCATCAGAGAACTCCTCTTTGCTGACGATGCTGCTTTAACATCTCACACTGAAGAGTGCCTGCAGAGTCTCATCGACAGGTTTGCGTCTGCCTGCAATGAATTTGGCTTAACCATCAGCCTCAAGAAAACGAACATCATGGGGCAGGATGTCAGAAATGCTCCATCCATCAATATTGGCGACCACGCTCTGGAAGTGGTTCAAGAGTTCACCTACCTAGGCTCAACTATCACCAGTAACCTGTCTCTAGATGCAGAAATCAACAAGCGCATGGGTAAGGCTTCCACTGCTATGTTCAGACTGGCCAAGAGAGTGTGGGAAAATGGCGCACTGACACGGAACACAAAAGTCCGAGTGTATCAGGCCTGTGTCCTCAGTACCTTGCTCTACGGCAGCGAGGCCTGGACAACGTATGCCAGCCAAGAGCGACGTCTCAATTCATTCCATCTTCGCTGCCTTCGGAGAATACTTGGCATCAGGTGGCAGGACTATATCTCCAACACAGAAGTCCTTGAAGCGGCCAACATCCCCAGCTTATACACACTACTGAGTCAGCGGCGCTTGAGATGGCTTGGCCATGTGAGCCGCATGGAAGATGGCAGGATCCCCAAAGACACATTGTACAGCGAGCTCGCCACTGGTATCAGACCCACCGGCCGTCCATGTCTCCGTTATAAAGACGTCTGCAAACGCGACATGAAATCGTGTGACATTGATCACAAGTCGTGGGAGTCAGTTGCCAGCATTCGCCAGAGCTGGCGGGCAGCCATAAAGACAGGGCTAAATTGTGGCGAGTCGAAGAGACTTAGTAGTTGGCAGGAAAAAAGACAGAGGCGCAAGGGGAGAGCCAACTGTGCAACAGCCCCAACAAACAAATTTCTCTGCAGCACCTGTGGAAGAGCCTGTCACTCCAGAATTGGCCTTTATAGCCACTCCAGGCGCTGCTTCACAAACCACTGACCACCTCCAGGCGCGTATCCATTGTCTCTCGAGATAAGGAGGCCCAAAAGAATACTCTGTACCAGCAATATTCCACAAACAGCAGAGATGAACTACTAGTTAATCTGTTTTTTTTCCGGGTCATATTAGTTGACGGGGAAATGTTGGTCAAGTCACGGGAGAAATCTGCTCTTCTTTGGTGATATAGGATTTTTAACATCTGCCTAAGCAGGCAGACAAAGCCTCAGCTTATGTCCTTATCCAAAGGATTGCTCCTTCAACACTGCAGCATCTCCGCAGTACTGTAATAGAGTGTCAGCCTTTGTTGTGCATTGTAGTCCTGGTGCAGGAATGCAACACGAAACCTTATTGATGTGAGTCAAGCTTTATATGTCTATAGTTACCTGCAGTTCTATTTAGAAATCTTGACTTACAAAGTGAAAAAATTGGATCATCCTGGTGGAAAATGCCCAGTACTCCAATGATTCTTGTTGAGCTAACATAGTTTAGATAGGCTATTTTTGTATTTGAGTTATTGTTGTGATTTGACTTCTATTAGACAGGCAGGGATTCTAGTTTTTACTTCAGTACGCAGTTGGCACCATATTTGTTTAGGAGCACAGAATTGAGAATAAGTAAACAGTTTTCTTCTCCGCCTGCAGGAAGCCAGTCCAGTGCAATAAATGCCGTTTTGTGCACTTTTTTTTAATATCAACTAGTATTTGCAATTTTTGTGCCAAGTTAAAATCTGTTTTTCCTATTTTATTGACAAGAGCTTTACTTTAGCATTTTTTAAATTGAAGAACTTCTACAAAACAACTTGGCTTCCTAATTTTATTAGTCTATGCTAGGTTAATCAGGCAAGCTAAATGTGGTAAGTGCACAAACTGGCAGTTTGCACAGCTTTGTAGTTGCACACAACCTCTCAGGTCTGACCTGTCCCATCACAGTCACTTCATATCTTGAACTGATTTTTCTCCTATGCCTGCACAGTCAGCTTGTGTGTAATTAAGGGCTGCATTCATATTTGCCTCCTATTCTCTAAATGCTATCCCTCAATAACATTACACACAGTCATGGGGCCAGCTGCACCTCTTCATCAATACCTTACACTCAAAGGCTCTTGTTGTTTGGCTGGCATCAATCCTGGTTAAATTAAAACTTCCTACAGGTCAACATTGGTAAAACTGAAGCCATCATGTTGTGCTCTCACTTGGATCTGGAAGGGTATACTCGTGGCATTTTTCCTAATAGTCATAGAGACATACAGCACTGGAACAGGCCCTTCGGCCCATCAAGTCTGTGCCGACCAACAACTACCCATTTATACTAATCCTACATCAATCCCATGTTCCCTACCACATCCCCACCATGCTAGCCACTGTGCCGTCCCATGTACTCAAAATTTATTTAGACCTAAGAATCTGCACTATTGTAACAATCATGGTGTAGATTTCCCATTACTTCAACATTGCACCACTAACATTGAGCAATCTTTGCAATTCGTATCATATGTTACAGCTCTGATCTATTGTGGTTTACTCTTTAAAACTTGCACCTAACAGCTTCTCACTCACGCACATAATTCACGACCCAGTTGCTAACAACAGTTACCACCTTTAAACTTTCATAGCTTAGCCACCAATATACACCACAACTAAATGTGGCATCTAAATGTATCTTTAAAGATCTTTTTCTTCCCATGTTGCCTTGATAATGTCCCCCAAATTCCAACTAAAAGCCGAAGTCAACATGATTTCATACTGATCAAGTCAATTCTTTTAGGATCTTGACGCAATGTAAATTCAACAAATAATCAAGTAACAGTAGAATAACTTGAGCAGTTAAGCATGATTTTGATGAATTGCTAGCATTGATATTTGGAATTTGAAGCACTCGTTGCATGATTTTGAACTGAAGCATCTCTCTGCCATTCGTGATTTATTCATTCTGTTATCCCTCAATGGCATGCTTTTATACACCACTTCTCTATTCTAAATCAAACAAAACTTCCCTATTGAATTGATATTGCCACTAGTCTTTTCAGTTCTGAGTAGTTTGGTGATGTGCTACTTTGTTTTTGATTTAATATAGAAATTGGCAATGGTAAAAATAATACTGCTATCGTTGCTTGTTTTTAAAATTTATAATTTTCATGTATATAGTATGTAGTCAATGTATGAACTCAGACATATACATATTTAGAGATACAGCACTGAAACAGGCCCTTCAGCCCACTGAGTCTGTGTCGACCAACAACCACCCATTTATACTAACCCTACAGTAATCCCATATTCCCTATCACCTCCCTGCACTAGGGGCAATTTACAATGGCCAATTTACCTATCGCCTGCAAGTCTTTTGGATGTGGGAGGAAACCGGAGCACCCGGCGAAAACCCACGCAGACACAGGGAGAACTTGCAAACTCCGCACAGGCAGTACCCAGAATCGAACCCGGGTCCCTGGAGCTTTGAGGCTGCGGTGCTAACCACTGCGCCACTGTGCTGCCCATATGTTTGTAGTGGAGTTCCCCAGGGGTCAGCGTTGGGACCTTGCTTTTCCTGATATATATTAATGACTTAGACCTTGGCGTACAGGGCACATTTTCTACGTTTGCGGATGATACAAAACGTGGAAGCATTGTGAACTGTGAGGAGGATAGTGTAGAACTTCAAAAGGACAGAGACCAGTTGGTGGAATGGGCAGACAGGTGGCAGATGAAGTTTAATGCAGAGAAATGTAACGTGATTTATTTTGGTAAGAAGAACATGGGGAGAGAATACAAAATAAAGGGCACAATTTTAAAGGAGATGCAGGAGCAGAGGGAGCTTGGTGTATATGTGCATAATTCATTGAAGATGGCAGGAAAGTTTGAAAGAGCAGTTAATAAAGCATACAGTATCCTTGAAGGCACTCGCCTTCCCGGAGAGGAGCAGACCTGCAGGAAGAATGGGGAGCCGATAAATAGAGCACGAGGATTGCTGCCTGGAGCACTTATCTACCGGGAGAGGAGCAGACCTGTGGGAAGAACATGGAGCAGGGAGCGGATAAATAGAGCCCTAGAGGATCGCGGCCTAGACACTTATCTTCCGGGAGAGGAGCGGACCAGCGGGAAGCGGATAAATAGAGCCCGAGAGGATCGCGGCCCAGACACTTACCTTCCGGGAGAGCAGCAGAGAGGAGTGGACTTGCAGGAAGAACATGGAGCGGGGAGCTGATAAATAGCACCCGAGGATCGCAGCGTAGACCACTTACCTTCCAGGAGAGCAGCTGAGAGGAATCCAGGTGCGTCGGAGTTTGTAAACAAAGTGAGCAGTGATGCCACAGGAAAGCTGCAAGTTGATTGGTTGGTGAGTAACTGCTGTCAGGGAATAACTCTAAATAGCTGAGTTAGTACACCACTGTTCGGGTGTGTGTGTAAATAGGAATGTGAGTAGCTGGTATTTTTTTTGAGTAAGGTTTGTTTTAACTAGTGAACTGTATTGATTTTCAGTAGGATTTATCTGTACAAGCAAGGGTTTATTATTAATTCTAAACTGTTGTAGTATTGATGAGGTTTGTTTTTAGCAGTAGCAAAGGGTCAACTAATAAATAAAGGAATGGCAGGGTTGCTTCAACCTTGAAAGTGCACCTCCTGTGCTATGTGGGAGTTCTAGGATGCTTCCCATATCCTGGAGAAACATTTGTGCAGGAAATGTTGTCAATTGAAGCGGCTTGAGCTCTGGATTTTGGAACTTGAGTGGCAGCTGGCAACACTGCGGTGCAGTCATGAGGATGAGAGCTACGTGGAAAGCACGTTTATAGATGTGGTCACCCCACAGCTTAAGAGTATGCAGGGAGAGAGGGAATGGGTGACCACCAGACAGTCAACAAGGATCAGGCAGGTAGTGCAGGAGACCCCTGAGTGCATCTGACTCTCCAACAGGTATTCAGTTATGAATACTGAGCAAAGTGATGCTTCATTTGGGGAGTACAGCCAGAGCCAAGTCCATGGCACCACGGGTGACTCAGCTGCACAGTGGGGTACAGGAAGACTGGAAGAGCCATAGTGATAGGTGATTCAGTAGTCTGGGGAACAGACAGGTGTTTCTGTGGCCACAGATGTGAATCCAGGATGGTGTGTTGCCTCCCTGGTGCCAGGGTCGAGGATGTCTGAGCGGCTGCAGAGCATCCTGTAGGGGGAGGGTGAACAGCTAGCAGTCGTTGTCCATATCGGAACCAACGACCTAGATAGAAAGAGGGATGAGGTCTTGCAGTCAGAATTTAGGGAGCTAGGTAAGAAATTGGCAAGCAGGACCTCAAAATTTGTAATTTCTGGATTACTCCCAGTGCCAAGCGCAAGTGAGTATAGAAATAGAAGGATAAGACAGACGAATGTGTGGCTGGAAAGATGGTGCAGGAGGGAGGGCTTCAGATTTCTGGGACACTGGGACCGACTCCGGGGGAGATGGAACCTGTACAGGCTGGACGGGTTGCACCTGAACAGAGCTGGGACTGAGTTCCTTGCAGGAAGTTTTGCTAGTGCTGTTGAGGAGGGTTTAAACTAGTTTGGCAAGGGGATGGGGACCTGAGGGTAGACTCAGCTGGGACAAAATCAGAAATTAAAATGGATGGTGGAAAATTAATGGATGACAGAGGAAACAAGGGTTAGAAAATAAAAGAGAGAGTTTGGCAGTGCTCAAGGGTATCTATTTCAATGCCAGGGGTTTGGCAAATAAAGCAGATGAGCTGAGGGCACAGATAGACACATGGCAGTATGATATCATAGCTATTAAATGGCTTAAGGAGGGACAGGAATGGCAGCTCAACATTCCTGGTTCCAGGGTTTTCAGACGTGATAGGGAGGGAGGATAAGAAAGGAAGGGAAGTGGCAGTTTTGGTCAAGGAAACTATTACAGCTGTGAGGAGGGATGATATTTAGTTTAGTTTAGAGATACAGCAATGAAACAGGCCCTTCGGCCCACCGAGTCTGTGCCGACCATCAACCACCCATCTATACTAATCCTACACTAATCCCATATTCCTACCACGTCCCCACTTGTCCCTATATTTCCCTACCACCTACCTATACTAGGGACAATTTGTAATGGCCAATTTACCTACCAACCTGCAAGTCTTTTGGCTTGTGGGAGGAAACCGGAGCACCCGGAGAAAACCCACGCAGGCACAGGGAGAACTTGCAAACTCCACACAGGCAGTACCCAGAATTGAACCCGGGTCGCTGGAGCTGTGAGGCTGCAGTGCTAACCACTGTGCCGCCCATATGTTGGAAGGTTCATCAAATGAGGCCATATGGATTGAGCTAAGGAACAAAAAAGGGGCAATCACACTGTTGGGTGTGTACTATAGACCCCCAAAGAGTCAGAGGGAGATAGAAGAGCAGATATGGAGGCAAATCTCTGAAGTGCAATAGGGCAGTAATGGGGATTTCAGTTACCCCAATATTAACTGGGATAGTTTTAGTGTTAAAGGAATTGAGGAAGCAGAATTCTTGAGGTGCATTCAGGAAAACCTTTTTGTCCAGTATGTAGCAAGTCCAACAAGAGAGGGTGCAGTTTTAGACTTAGTTTTAGGAAATGAAGATGGGCAGGTGGAAGGAGTGGCAGTGGGAGAGCATTTTGGTGATTGTGATCATAATTCAGTCAGTTTCAACATAATTATGGAAAAGGACAGAGATAGAACAGGAAGAGTTCTCAATTGGGGCAAGGCCAATTTGACTAAACGGAGGAGTGATTCAGCAAAAGTGGACTGGAAACAGCTACTTGAAGATAAATCATTGTCAGAACAGTGGCAGACATTCAAAGGGGAGATTCAAGGGGTTCATGGTAAACATGTTCCCACAAAAAAAAAGGATGAGGCGGCCAAATCTAGAGCCCCATGGATATCGAGGGCTGATAAGGCAGAAAAGGAAAGCTTATGTGCAACACTGAGAACTCAATACTATAGAAAGCAGAGAGGAGTATAGAAAGTGGAGAGGTGAAATCAAAAAGGAAATTAGGAAAGCAAAGAGGGCATGAAAGAATATTGGTAAGCAAAGTCAAGGTGAACCCAAAAATGTTTTATCACCCCGAGAGTGGTGAGCCTGTGGAATTCGCTACCACAGAAAGCAGTTGAGGCCAAAACATTGTATGGTTTCAAGAAGGAGTTAGATATTCTAGTGACTGGTGGGGCTGTTTCCAGTGGCATTCCGCAGGGCTCAGTACTCAGCAAGGTCCCCTGCGTTTTGTGGTGCATATTAACGATTTGGACGTAAATGTAGAGGGCTTGATCAAGAAGTTTGCGGACGACACAAAGATTAGCCGTGTGGTAGATAGCGAGGAGGATAGCTGTAGGCTGCAGGTTCTTCATGAATACTTTGCGTCTGTCTTTACAAAAGAGGGAGACGATATAGATATTTTAGTTAAGGAGGAAGAGTGTGAAGTATTGGATGTGATAAACATAGGGAGAGAGGAAGTATTAATGGGATTAGCATCCTTGAAAGTTGATAAATCACCAGGGCCCGATGGAATGTATCCTAGGCTGTTAAAAGAAGCAAGAGAGGAAATAGCAGAGGGTCTGACATCATTTTCCAGTCCTCACTAGATACAGGTGTGGTGCCGGAGGATTGGAGAATTGCTAACATTGTACCTCTGTTTAAAAAGGGAGTGAAGGATAGATCGAATAATTACAGGCCAGTCAGACTAACCTGAGTCGTGGTCAAATTATTGTCATCTATTCTGACACTGACACGGAACACAAAAGTCCGAGTGTATCAGGCCTGTGTCCTCAGTACCTTGCTCTATGGCAGCGAGGCCTGGACAACGTATGTCAGCCAAGAGCGACGTCTCAATTCATTCCATCTTCGCTGCCTCCGGAGAATACTTGGCATCAGGTGGCAGGACCGTATCTCCAACACAGAAGTCCTTGAAGCAGCCAACACCCCCAGCTTATACACACTACTGAGTCAGCGGCGCTTGAGATGGCTTGGCCATGTGAGCCGCATGGAAGATGGCAGGAGCCCCAAAGACACATTGTACAGCGAGCTCGCCACTGGTATCAGACCCACCGGCCGTCCATGTCTTTAAAGATGTCTGCAAACGCGACATGAAGACATTGATCACAAGTCGTGGGAGTCAGTTGCCAGCGTTCGCCAGAGCTGGCGGGCAGCCATAAAGACGGGGCTAAAATGTGGCGAGTCGAAGAGACTTAGTAGTTGGCAGGAAAAAAGACAGAGGCGCAAGGGGAGAGCCAACTGTGCAACAGCCCCGACAAACAAATTTCTCTGCAGCACCTGTGGAAGAGCCTGTCACTCTAGAATTGGCCTTTATAGCCACTCCAGGCGCTGCTTCACAAACCACTGACCACCTCCAGGCGCTTATCCATTGTCTCTCGAGATAAGGAGGCCAAAGAAGTAGAAGAAGAATTCTGAGAGACATGATAAACTGTCACTTAGAAAGGCATAGGTTAATCAAGGGTAGTCAGCATGGATTTGTTAAGGGAAGATCTTGTTTGACCAACTTGATCGAATTTTTTGAAGAAGTAATAAGGAAGATAGATGAGGGTAGTGCAGTTGATGTGGTCTGCATGGATTTTAGCAAGGCTTTTGACAAGGTCCTACATAGCAGACTGGTTAAAAAAGTAAAATCCCATGGGATCCAGGGAAATGCAGCAAGGTGGATACAAAATTGGCTCAGTGGCAGGAAACAAAGGGTAATTGTTGACGGCTGTTCTAGTGACTGGTGGGCTGTTTCCAATGGCATTCCGCAGGGCTCAGGACTGGGTCCCCTGCTTTTTGTGATATAAATTAATGATTTGGACGTAAATGTAGAGAGCATGATCAAGAAGTTTGCAGACAACACAAAGATTGGCCATGTGGTAGATGGCGAGGAGGCGAGCTGTAGGCTGTAGGAAGATATTGATGGTCTGGTCAGATGGGCAGAAAAGTGACAAATGGAATTCAACTTGGAGAAGTGTGAGGTGATGCATTTGGGGAGGTCAAACAATGCAAAGGAATACACGATTAATGGGAAAATACTGAAGTGTAGAGGAAGTAAGGGACCTTGGAGTGAATGTCCACAGATCCCTGACGGTAGCAGGACAGGTTGATAAGGTGGTTCAGAAGGCATATGGAATCCTTTCCTTCATTAGCCGAGGTATAGAATGCAAGAGCAGGGAAGTTATGCTGGAACTGTACAACTCATTGGTTAGCCCACAATTTGAGTACTGTGTGCAGTTCTGGTCACCTCATTACAGAAAGAATGTAATTGCAGTAGAGAGTACAGAGGAGATTTACGAGGATGTTGCCAGGACTGGAAAAATGTAGCTCTGAGGAAAGATTGGATAGGCTGGGGTTGTTCTTGGAACAGAGAAGGCTGCGGAAAGATCTGAGTGTAATGTACAAAATTTTGAGAGGCCTACATGGAGTGGAGGTGAAGGGTCTAGTCACCTTAGCAGAGAGGTCATTGACAAGGGGCATAGGTTTAAAGTGATTAGTAGAAATATTAGAGGGGAGATGAGGAAAAACTTTTTCACCCAGAGGGTTGTGATGGTTTGGAACTCTGCCTGAAAGGGTAATTGAGGCAGAGACCCTCAACTCATTCAAAAGGAGTCTGGATATGCACCTCCACTGCCGTAAGCTGCAGGGCTACGTTCCAATTGCTGGAAGGTGTGATTAGAATGGATCGGTTTTCGGCTGGCACAGACACGATGGGGCCCAGTGGCCTTTTTCTGTGCCTTAAACATTCTATGATTCTATGATCCTGGGCTTTATTAATAGGGGCATAGAGTACAAGAGCAAGGAGATTATGTTGAACTTGTATAAGACACTAGTTCAGTTTCAGCGGAGTATTGCATCCAGTTCTGTGTGCTGCACCTTAGGGAGGCTGTGAAGCATTAGAGTGAGTACAGAAAACATTCACAAGAATGGTTCCAGGAACTTCAGTTATGAAGATAGATTGTAGAAGTTAGGACTGTTTTCCTTGGAGAACAGAAGGCCGAGAGGAGATTTAATACAGGTATTCAAAATCATGAGGGGTCTGGACAGGGTAGATAGGGAAAAACTGTTCCCACTCTTGAAAGGATCGAGAACGATAGGGCACCAATTTAAGATAATTGGTAAAAGAAGTAAACGCGACATGAGAAAAAAACTTTTTCACACAATGCGTGGTAAATGTCTGGAGTGCACTGCCTGAGAGTGTGGTGGAGGTAGGTTCAATTCAAGCATTCAAGAAGGAATATGTTCTCTGAAAAGGAAGAATGTGTAGGGTTACCGGGAGAAGGCAGGGGAATGGTGCTAAGCAAATTGCACAGTCAGAGAGCCGGTGCCGACATGATGGACTGAATGGCCATCTTCTGCGCTGTAACACTTCTGTGATTCTATGATGTACAGACCATTGCTGTAATTACTTCTGTATTTTTATATTCATGAAATGCAGATCTGGATCAGACATCTGGCTTGAGGCAGTCAACTGATAATGAGTAATGCAGAGTAAACTGTCGGAGTTTTAAGACTGAAACTCTAAAACAGTGAATCATACCCACTACACTAGACCACAGATATTTCCTGTGGATTTGAAAGGGCTCATTTTTTGCATGCAAAACTGCAGGAGAGTATTTTACTTTTGTTCCAGGGAAGAGGAACTTGAGTTATGAAGATAGCTTGGAGAAGTTAGGACTGTTTTACTTGGAGAAAAGAAGGCTGAGAGGTGACTTGATAGAGGTATTCAAAATCATGAGGGGTCTGGACAGAGTAGATAGGGCAAAACTATTCCCACTTGTGAAAGGATCGAGGACAAAAGATTTAAGGTAATTGGTAAAAGAAGCAAAAACGACATGAGGAAAAGCTTTTTCACACAGTGAGTGGTAAAGATCAGATCACTGATCAGATCTAAACTCTGCAGTCCTGCCACATCCAGCCATGAATGGTGGTGGGCAATTAAACAACTAACTCGAGGAGGTGGCTCCACAAATATCCCCATCCTCAATGATGGGGGAGCCCAGCACATCAGTGCAAAAGATAAGGCTGAAGCATTTGCAACAATCTTCAGCCAGAAGAGCCGAGTTGATGATCCATCTCGGCCTCCTCCTGAAATCCCCAGCATCACAGATGCCAAACTTCAGCCAATTCGATTCACTCCATGTGATATCAAGAAACGACTGAAGGCACTGGATACTGCAAAAGCTATGGGCCCTGACAATATTCCGGCAATAGTACTGAAGACCTGTGCTCCAGAACTTGCCGCGCCCCGAACCAAGCTGTTCCAGTACAGCTACAACACTGGCATCTACCCTGCAATGTGGAAAATTGCCCAGGTATGTCCTGTACACAAAAAGCAGGACAAATCCAACCCGGCCAACTACCGCCCCATTAGCCTACTCTCAATCATCAGTAAAGTGATGGAAGGTGTCATCAACAGTGCCATCAAGCGGCACTTGCTTAGCAACAACCTGCTCAGTGATGCTCAGTTTGGGTTCCGCCAGGGCCACTCAGCTCCTGACCTCATTACAGCCTTGGTTCAAACATGGACAAAAGAGCTGAACTCAAGAGGTGAGGTGAGAGTGACTGCCCTTGACATCAAGGCAGCATTTGACCGAGTATGGCATCAAGGAGCACTAGCAAAACTGAGGACAATGGGAATCAGGGGGAAAACCCTCCGCTGGCTGGAGTCATACCTAGCGCAAAGGAAGATGGTTGTGGTTGTTGGAGGTCAATCATCTGAGCTCCAGGACATCACTGCAGGAGTACCTCAGGGTAGTGTCCGAGGCCCAACCATCTTCAGCTGCTTCATCAATGACCTTCCTTTAATCATAAGGTCAGAAGTGGGGATGTTCGCTGATGATTGCACAATGTTCAGCACCATTCGCAACTCCAGATACTGAAGCAGTCTGTGCAGAAATGCAGCAAGACCTGGACAATATCCAGGCTTGGGCTGATAAGTGGCAATTAACATTCGCGCCACGCAAGTGCCAGGCAATGACCATCTCCAACAAAAGAGAATCTAATCATCTCCCCTTGACATTCAACGGCATTACCATTGCTGAATCCCCCACTATCAACATACTAGGGGCTACCATTGACCGAAAACTGAACTGGAGTAGCCATATAAATACCGTGGCTACAAGAGTAGGTCAGAGGCTAGGAATCCTGAGGCGAGTAACTCACCTCCTGACTCCCCAAAGCCTGTCCACAATCTACAAGGCACAAGTCAGGAGTGTGATGGAATACTCTCCACTTGCCTGGATGGGTGCAGCTCCAACAACACTCAAGAAGCTCAACACCATCCAGGACAAAGCAGCCCGCTTGATTGGCACCCCATCTACAAACATTCACTCCCTCCACCACCGACGCACAGTGGCAGCAGTGTGTACCATCTACAAGGTGCACTGCAGCAATGCACCAAGGCTCCTTCGACAGCACCTTCCAAACCCGCGACCTGTACCAACTAGAAGGACAAAGGGCAGCAAATACATGGGAACACCACCACCTGCAAGTTCCCCTCCAAGTCACACACCACCCTGACTTGGAACTATATCGCCGTTCCTTCACTGTCGCTGGGTCAAAATCCTGGAACTCCCTTCCTAACAGCACTGTGGGTGTACCTACCCCACATGGACTGCAGCGGTTCAAGAAGGCAGCTCACCACCACCTTCTCGAGGGCAATTAGGGATGGGCAATAAATGCTGGCCTGGCCAGCGATACCCACATCCCGTGAATGAATAAAAAAAAAAGGTCTGGAATGCACTATTTAATAATCAAGTGTGAAATTAAGGAATGCTGTTTTGTTCAGATTATGGCAATGTTTAATTGACATCCCAATTTTCAAAATCCCATATCAGGAGTGCAGTGCTTGAGAAGTTAATCCAGTCACTTCTGCCATTAGAAAATTACTCTAGCAGATATTCAAGGTATATTTTTGCACAGATATAATTAAGTTTTCATGCTTAGTCTGAATGATGATGCATCTTTTTTAATGCATGTCTTCAGTCTGGAAGCAAACAGAAAAAGTTTCCAATATAGCCCAGTTGGATAAACAGTGATAATATCTCTAGAAATGTCAGAAATAACTGGGATCTCTGATTTATATTAATCTCTAGGCTTTCTATCCTCACCTACTCAAACTCCTACATAAACTCTGGCTTGGCTAAAACTGTCATCCATATTCTATCTCATATCAAATCCCACTCGCCTATCCTTACTCACTTCCAATAGCCTATGTCTATCCGTCTGTCTGACCATCTATGTTGCTGTTCCACTATCTCAGCCTCCATTCCACAATATTTGCTCAAAGTTGCTGTCTTATTACATCTCTTCCCACTGTCACAAGCTTCCTAAAATCTATCTTAGTCATACCTTTGGTCACTTGCTACCAGCTCCAGCTGAATGTCTCTTCTTCCTTTTTTGTGAAGTGTAGTAGGGCATTTTGTTATGATAAAAATGCAACAGAAAGGCAAGATGTTGTATAGAACACTCTGCAAATAAGCCGTTCAAATTAAATGATGAAACAGCGGAATAATTTAGAAGATGCACAAATAAAATGCAAAATCTCCTGCGGTACATGCCTCAAAACCCATCTAGGAAATAAATTTTACACATTTGATATCTACATCCCCCTTCTCAAAATTTTTAATTCACCATTGCATAAACCACACATTATTCGTACTACATGTTTTTCCTACAATATGGATGATGTAATATTGGGCACATTGCAAAAACAGAAGTTGCAATAACACCTTTTTCCTGTCCTACGGATGCCCCAAAGGTGCTTTCTACTCAACTGATTACTTTTGGATTGTAGCCTCAAGCTACAAGTGGGCAAACACAGTAGGCAGGTTGCGATTAGTAAGGGTCCAATAACAAGAAAGAGATAAAAATTATTAGTTAATCTGTGATTGGTTTGAGCGATGAATGTCGTTCAGAATACTAGGAGAATGCTGTGCTTTGAATAGTACCATGAGATCTTTACTTGTTTCTGAACATAGGCTGCAGTTTAAAGCGTCATCTGAAAGATGGTACCTTTGTCAGTGCAGCACTATCTCAGTAGTGCACTGATGTGTCCATTTCTACTTATCCTACTACTCCGTCTTCTCAGCTGTTCATAAATTTTCTGTGTTTCATACATGCCTTTAATTTCCTTAGTTTCTCCTGTTGTCTCATGCTAATGCCACTTCTGCCATTTAACCATCTCTATTTTCCTGTTCTGTATTTTACAGATGATTTTCTGTGTGTGTGTGTGTCGTTCCTCCCTTTCCTTTTCCTCGTCTATTTTAAATGGCCTTTGTCTGTAATGCCTTCCAGTCCTGATGAATGGTCCACATATGAAAAATTAACTCATCTGCTCTCCGCAGATGCTGATTGACCTGTACAGCATTTCCAGCTTTTTAATTTTACAGTTTTGCTGAAAATAGACAGTTGTTGAAGCTTTTCGTCTTGCACTCGTAAGGACAATTGCAAGATGCTAATATGTAGGCCGTACATCCCAAAGACTGACGATCATACCAACATGTCCGTTCTGCTGTTTACAACGGGCAAGGTACAGGCTGTACCCAACCAATCCGTGCTTGCAAAACTCAAAACACAGCGTCCAACATTAGATGTGATTCTGCGATTGGACAACATTTGCTAAGTAATCCACAGTGTGCTAAGAATTACGCTGACAACCAATTTAAGATTGCCAGTAGGGCTTGCAGTGTGGCGCATTTGCGCATACTGGAAGCTACATATATTAATACACAGGGCCGTGTTTTTTGCAGACAGAATTTGTACAAACAATGCGATTGTTTCAGCTAAACAAAATAAGTGACAGCCATTCGCTGGTTCATTCTTCAGGGTGATGCCTTGACCAATCAGAGTCAAGCTGCCTGGTTTAAATTTTAAACAAAGCTTGGCAGTTAACTGTCAATCACTGTAAACTGGTGCATTTGCCATGGCAACACCTCTACCAGTCAGAGTTCACTTGCCAATCAATCAGCATTCTCTTCTCATGTAGTTTCAGTTGTTGTTTTCCCTTACATTGGTTATTCTTGCGACGGTCCTGATGAGTGTAAGACGAAAAGCTTTGCTAACGTCACTATTTTCAGCAATACTCAAGTTCTGTACTATTAAAAGGACTAATTTTAGAGTTTTCAGCTCTTTAAAATTTTCTTAGTTGATATATATCAATACAGGATATCCTTTGGATTCCATGTGAACGCATGCAAAAGTTGAAGCTGGTAACATTACTTATTCCCATTTCTGTGACTTGCCATATTATTGCCAGCTATAGAGTGAAAGAAGGAACTTGCACTTATATTGGCTTTCTTGATCTCAGGATGTTTCAAAGCACATCACAGCCAGTGAAGTATTGTTGAAGTGCAGTCACAGTTGTAATCTAGTGAAACGTGAAAGCCAATTTGCACACAACCAGGTCCAGCTAAACATCTAAACCACAGGACATCAGTTCCTCCGGGTCGTGTCCTAGGCCCAACCATCTTTAGCTGCTCCATCAATGACCTTTGTTCCGTCATAAGATCAGAAGTAGGGATATTCACTGATGATTGCACAGTGTTCAGTACCATTCATGATTCCTCAGGTACTGAAGCAGTCTCTGCCTGCATGCAACAAAAGCTGGACAACATTCTCTCTTGGGATGATAAGTGGCAAGTAGCATTTGTGCCACAAAAGTGCCAAGCAATGACTATCTCCAACAAGAGAGAATCTAACCATCTTCTTTTTACATTCAACGGCATTTCCGTCTCTGAAACCCCCACCCTTAACATCCTAGGGTTGCCATTGACCAGAAACTTAACTGGACCAGCCATATAAATGCTGTGGCTACAAGACTCTGAGGAAGTTGGATGACTGCTTGAGAGAAATAAGCATGCAGGGCTAAGTGGATCATGCCGGGGAGTGGGACTGACAGCATAGCTCTGTGGAGAGCTGGCATGGACTCGATAGGCTGAATGGCCTCCTTCTGTGCCGTAAATGACTCGAAGAACAGGTCAGAGGCTAGAAATTCTGTGGCGAGTAACTCACTTCCTCACTCCCCAAAGCCTGTCCACCATCTACAAGGCACAATTCAGTAGTGTGATGGAATACTGTCCACGTGCCTGGATGAGTGCAGCTCCAACAACACTCGTGATGCACGGCACCATCCAGTACAAAGCAGCCCGCTTGATCGGCACCCCATCCACCATCTTAAACATTCACTCCCTCCAAAACCAGTGCACAGTGACAACAGTCTGTATCATATACATCTTCCAGCACCTTCCAAATCCGCAACCTCTACCACCTAGAAGGACATGGTCAGCAGACACATGGGAACATGACCACCTGCAAGTTCCCCTCCGAGCCACGCTTCAACCTTGGAACTAGATCTCAAAGCAGTTTGTTCAATGGGAAGAAATGCTAACCAAGCTTGAAGCTGCAAAGCAAATAAAGCCGCTCTATGACTGATATCACATAGCATAGGAAGATCAAATTGTTATGTGGTAGTGGAGCAAGCTATTCTTTTTGCTATCTATATAGTGTTGTATATGTAATTAGTAATATTGAAAGTATATTCCTTACAATGGTATATTTTAAAATCTCCTGCAATGAGAGAATTATTCCTTTATTGTCGCTGGGTAAAAAAACCTGCAATTCTCTTTCTAACAGCACTCTGGGTATATCTACACTAGATGGACTGCAGTGGTTCAAGAAGCTGGCTCACCCATCAAGGGCAATTAGGGATGGGCAACAAATGCTGGCCTTCCAGCGGTGCTCACATACCATGGAAGAATTATTTTTAAAAAAGCAAACAGCAGTGAGAGAAATTATGTTTTCATGCTGTTAGTTGAGGGATTAATGTTGGCCAGGACAATGGGAGGACTCCCCTGATCTTTTCTGAGGAGTCCCACATAATGTTTTACATCCATCTAAGAGAGCACATGGGACCTTGATTTAATATCTCATCTGAAAGATGGCAACTCTGATATTGAAGCACTCCCATAGTACAGCATTGAAGTGCCTAAATTATGAACCCAAGTCTCTGGAGTGGAGCTTGGACGCATAACCTTCTAACTCAGAGGCACCCCTGAGCCGAGACTAAACGGATGTTTGGTGATGCCTAAATATCAGGATGTGTCTTTCTCCATAATTTTCTCACTCGAAGCTGTAGGATATGCATAAACATGTGAGTAGTCCCTAAAACAAAATTGTTTCCCTCTTGATCATGTAGCAAATGTGCCTTCATTTGTAGTAGGAGTTATACAATGTTGCCAAACATGAATATAGGCATGTTTCTTCGGCATTGTGCAAAAGTCTCACTTCCTTCTCTTATTTCGTAAGGAACTGTACTTTTTTTTGTACATTAGTACTACTGAAAGAATACTGTAAAATACTGCATCAAGTCCAGTAATTTATCTATTTTTTAGCATTTTGTGCCCTTCCAACACTTGCCCCTCCTCCCACCGAGGAACTTGGTTTAACAGATTGAGCTCATGCATCCTACAGTACTGTTGAAAGCCATGACAGAAGTCAGAATGACTTTAAGAATGACCACATTACATCAAGGATAGTGCAGGTTCTTTGTTCTGCTAATTGGTTCTATGTAGTGCTTGTCTATAGTGTGTGGATGAGAGAGCATTAGTTCTTTATTCTCTTTGAATGCAGCTGATAACTTGGTGTAGGCAAATAAAAAAAACATAGAATTATAGAATTGTTACAGTGCAGAATGAGGTCATTTGGCCCAACATGTCCTTGCCAGCTCTGTAAAAGCAACTGAGTGGGCCCCATTCACCCGCCTTTACTCCATAGTCGGCCGTTTATTTTTCTTCAGATAATTATCCAATTCCTTTTTGAAAGCCATATATGAATTTGCAACCACTACACTCAAGAGATGCATTCCAGATCCTAACACTCGCTGTATAAAAAATGTTTTTTCCTCATGTTGCCTCTGATTCTTTTGCCATTCTTCTTAAATTGGTGACCTTTTATGTTACCTGCCAGTCTCTACTCAAACTCTCTTTTTTTTATTTATTTGTGGGATGTGAGCATCACTGGCAAGCCCTGTATTTATTGTCCATCCCTAATTCCCCTTGAGAAGATGGTAGACTTCTTGAACCGCTGCAGTCCATGTGGTGTAGGTACACCCAGAGTGCTGGTAGGCAGGGAGTTCCAGGATTTTGACCCAGCGACAGTGAAGGAACAGTGATGTAGTTCAAGGAGCCTTGGCGAGTTGCTGTAGTGCAGTGTGTTTAAATGGTACAGATTGCTGCCATGCTGCACTGGTGATTGAGGGAGTGAATGTTTAAGGTAGTGGATAGGGTGCCAATCAAGTGGCTGCTGTTATTTCTTTTTGCACTTCCCCACTGAACTTTGTATATTTAGCCTGGTTCTCACTTGTATTATCAACCTGACATCTGTCATGCACACTTGGGGCTGGATTTTGTTTTCCTGCCGGTGTGAAAAAAAATGGCAGCCGGCACACGTGCGCTGCCATTCCCTTTCGATCTTGAGCCTGGCGGCTCATTAGAATATGCAGGGCGACCGCCCTACCCACCCACCCCCCCCCCCCGCTCCGCTTCTTTGAACCCGGCGGCTCATTAGAGTATACAGGGTGACCGCCCCCCCGCACCAGTTACATGAATGGGGTTAACCGTCCCTGCGCAGGCACTGGTGCATAGAAAATGCAGAGTTGCCCCTCACTGAAATTAAATGCTTGCCACCCACCCACCCCCCCTTCCCACCACAACACTAATATTGCAGAGTTCACTTCCCATCCCCCCCACCACACGACACTTCAGATGCGGAGTCCCCCCTTCCCCACCTTGGTGGTGTCAGCTTTCCCTGGACAGGAAGGAGTGAGTGCCACTGAAGATCCGAAACCGATGGTATTATCATGGATAATTTAATTTAAATGTATGCAAACAGGTAATTTCTTTCTTTAAAGTATGGTCCCACCATAGAGCAGCAGAGGGCCCACTACAGAGCTTCCCCACCGCTGGGAAGACCGGGCCCAGCAATCCTGGCGTTGGGCCGCTGCCGATCAGACCTTACAGCCACCACCTGCCCCTGCTGTGGAGCCCGACGTCGGGAGCTGAACAAAGTTCAACCCTCTTTTTTTTTTCTCTTTATCTTACTCGTCTTCTTTTGTCAGCCAGAGAGCTTGGGTTTAATTCACTGCCGCTTCTCTTCCAGGAATGCCTACCTTGAAGAAGTTCTGCTCTTCTCTCCGGGATTACCGTTTGTCTCTTTTACCTTGTTTATCTTCGTTGCTTTCTATTTCCCTCCTGGTGTTTTAATAAGGTGGCTTTCAAAGCTCGTTTTCACAGCCATACCTTCTTACTCAGCGACTATCTCCGGCTCCGACTTATTCCTCGTGGATTCCAACTGAAGTTCCAACCTTCATGTTTTGAATCCACCCAGGCTTGCAGGTGTCTCCGAGAAATACAATGTTCCTCGGACTGCTGCTCTCGCCTCATCCTGAGATCCACACTCAGTGCCATGCGCCACCACATGTACACACTTGACCCCTCTCTCTCTCTGCCTCACCTTATTTCAAAGCTGTTCTGCTCCACAGTTTCATTTCATCCTTCGTCTTATCCGACGCATTTACAAAAAACTTTTCCTCTTCCTTTCAGGTATTGAGGAATGCCAGCTCCAGCAGTTCATGGGTACCAACGCCCCTCCAGATCCTTCTTCCCCTTCACTTCCCTCTGACCCCTTGCCATGTATTCAAAATACCCTCTGACCTTCCCATCTCTGACACTGAATGATCTGTACTTAACAAAGGACTCCGTTTTATCCCCTTACCACCCCACCTCAATGAATTTTGTGTTCGGCATGACGTTGAGCTCATTTTCTGTCGTCTTCGCTTCCGGGCTCACTTCTTTGACGAGGAGTCCTCTCCCTGACCAGCAGACCGTTTCACCCACCTCCATTATTCTCCCTCCACCTGAACCCTTCCCTCTGGCCTGTTACCCACTCTTGATCTTTTCATTGAGAATTGTCGGCGTGACATCGGCCAGCTGAATTTCTCCACTCCCCTCGCTCACTCTAACCTGTATCCCTCCGAACTTGCTGCACTTCCGTTCTCTCGGGTCTAACCCCAGCATTGTGATCAAACCTGCTGACAAGGGTGGTGCTGCTGTTATCTGGCGTACCAACCTCTACCTTGCAGAGGCTGAGCGCCACCTGTCAGACAGTTCTTCCTACTTCCCCTAGACCATGACCCCACCACCGAACATCAAGTCATGTCTCCAGGGCTGTAACTGACCACCTCCTCTGGAGATCTTCATTCTACAGCTTCCAACCTCCTAGTCCTACAACCACGGACAGCCCGCTTCTACCTCCTTCCCAAAATCCACAAACAGGGCTGTCCTGGTAGTTCCATCATTTCAGCCTGTTCCTGCCCTGAACTTATTTCTTCCTATCTTGATTCTATCTTTTCTCTCCTGGTTCAGTCTCTTCCCACCTATATCCGTGACTCTTCAGATGCCAATCGTCATTTTGACAATTTCCAAATTCCTGGCCCTAACCACCACCACTTCACTATGGATGTCCAATCTCGCTACATCTCCACCCCTACCAGGACAGTCTGAGGGCTCTCCACTTCTTCCTTAAACAGGCCCAACCTGTCCCCAACCACCACCATCCTCCTCCTCCTCCTTGCTGAACTTGATCTTACATTGAACAACTTCTCCTTCAACTGCACTCACTTCCTTCAAATAAAAGGTGTTGCTAGGGATGCCCGCTTGGGTCCTAGTTATGCCTGACTTTTTGTGGACTATGCCAAACATTCCTTGTTCCAGTCCTACTCAGGCCCCCTCCCTCACCTCTTGTTTCCGGTACAGTAATGACTGTATCGGTGCCACTTCCTGCTCTCGCCCTGAACTGGAAAACATCAACTTTGCTTCCAATTTCCACCCTTCTCTCACCATTATAAGGTCACTTCCCTTCCTCGACTTCTCTGTCTCCATCTCTGGGGTTAGGCTGTCCACTAATATTCATTATAAACCCACCGACTCCCACAGTTCTCTTGACTACACTTCCTCACACCCTGTTTCATATAAGGACTCCATCCCATTCTCCCAGTTTCTCCGTCTCCGACACATCTGTTCTGATGATTCAACCTTACACAACAGCACTTCCGATATATCTTCCTTTTTCATCAACAAGGATTTCCTCCCCCCCCCCCCCCCCCACTGTGATTTGACTGGGCCCTCAACCGTGTTCGACCCATTTCCTGCACTTCTGCCCTCACCCCTTCCCCTCCCTCCCAGAACTGCAACAGGGTTCCCCTTGTCCTCACTTTCCACCCCACCAGCCTCCACATCCAAAGGATCATCCTCCACCATTTCCACCACCTCCAGCATGATGCCAGCACCTTCCCTTCCCCTCCTCTGTCAGCATTCCAAAGGGATCGTTCCCTCTGCGACACCCTGGTCCACTCGTCCATCACCCCCGACACCTTGTCCCCTTCCCATGGCATCTACAAATGCAATCGCAGGTGGTGTAATACTTGCCCTTTTACGTCCTCTCTCCTCACCATCTGAGGCCCCAAACACTCCTTCCCGGTGAAGCAGTGATTTACTTGTACTTCCTTCAATTTAGTATACTGTATTCGCTGCTCACAATGTGGTTGCCTGTATACTGGGGAGACCAAACACGGATTGGGTGACCACTTTGCGGAATACCTCTGCTCAATCCAAAAGCGTGACTCTGAGCTTTCAGTCGCTTGCCATTTCAACCCCTAACCCCCTACATTCATGGTCACATTTCTGTCTTGGGCCTGCTCCAGTGTTCCTGTGAACATCAATGCAAGCTCAAGGAGCAACACCTGATCTTTCGATTAGGCAGTCTACAGCCTCGTGGACTGAACGTTGATCTCAGTAGCCTCAGAGAATGACTGGTCTTTTTTATAGTTTTTTTTTAACCATTGCGCCTGTTTTTCATGTGGACAGAGCTGCTCATTATTCTGCCATTAATACTCTCTCTGGACTAATGCTTTGTCTTTCACCACAAGCATTAACACACTCTTTGCCTTTGTCCCGGGACAGCTTTGTTATTTAATCTCTCCCTCCCTCTTCCCTCTCACACACCCTCCCTTTTGTTCTCATCCCCACGAACTTGCTTAAAACCTTTGCCAATTCTGATGAAGGGTCACAGATCTGAAACGTTAACTCTGCTGCTCTCTCTGCAGATGCTGCCTGACCTGCTAAGTATTTCCAGCACCTTCTATTTTTATATTAGCTCTGACTTTAGAGTCATAGAGTTATACAGCACAGAAACAGGTCACTCGGCCCATTGTGTCTGCGCTGGCCATTAAGCACCTATCTATTCTAATCCTATTTTCCAGCACTTGGCCCGTAGTTTCAAGTGCTCATCTAAATACTTCTTAAATGTTGTGAGGGTTCCTGCTTCTAACGCCCTTTCAGGCAGTGTGTTCCAGATTCTAACCACCCTCTCGGTGAAATTTTTTTTCCTCAAATCCGCTCTAAACCTCCTGCCCCTTAACCTAAATCTGTGCCCCCTGGTTATTGACCCCACTGCTAAGGGAAAAGGTTTCTTCCTATCTATCCCATCAATGCCCTTATAATTTTGTATGCCTCAATCAGGTCTACCCTCAGCTTTATCTGCTCTAAGGAAAGCAACCCTAGCCTTTCGAGTCTCTCTTCATCGCTGAAATGCTTCAGCCAAGGCAACATCCTGGTGAATCTCCTCTGCTCCCTCTCCAGTGCAATCACATCCTTCCTATAATGCAGTAACCAGAACTGTACACAGTATTCCAGCTGTGGCCTAACTAGCGTTTTATACAGCTCCATCATAATCTCCCTGCTCTTATATTCTGTGCCTCAGCTAATAAAGGCAAGTATCCCTTATGCCTTCAGAACCACCTTTTCTACCTGTGCTGCTACCTTCAGTGATCTATGGACAAATACACCAAAGTACATTTGACCCTCTGTACTTCCTAGGGTCCTACCATCCATTGTGTATTCCTTTGCCTTGTTAGTCCTCCCAAAATGCTTCACCTCACACTTCTCAGGATTAAATTCCATTTGCCACTGCTCTGCCCATCTTACCATCCCATCTATATCGTCAAAGAACAAGAACAAACAACAGTACAGCACAGGAACAAGCCATTCGGCCCTCCAAGCCTGCGCCAATCTTGATGCCTGTCGAAACTAACACCTTCTGCACTTCCGGGGCCCATATCCCTCTATTCCCTTCCTATTCATATATTTGTCAAGATGTCTCTTAAACGTCGCTATCGTATCTGCTTCCACCACCTCCCCTGGCAGCAAGTTCCAGGCACTCGCCACCCTCTGTGTAAAAAAAACTTTCCTCGCACATCCCCTCTAAACTTTTCCCCTCGCACCTTAAACCTATGTCCCCTAGTAACTGACTCTTCCACCCTGGGAAAAAGCTTCTGACTATCCACTCTGTCCATGCCACTCATAACTTTGTAAACCTCTATCATGTCGCCCCTCCACCTCCGTCGTTCCAGTGAGAACAATCTGAGTTTATCCAACCTCTCCTCATAGCTAATGCCCTCCAGACCAGGCAACATCCTGGTAAACCTCCTCTGTACCCTCTCCAAAGCCTCCACGTCCTTCTGGTAGTGTGGCGACCAGAATTGCACGCAATATTCTAAGTGTGGCCTAACTAAGGTTCTGTACAGCTGCAACATGACTTGCCAATTTTTATACACTATGCCCCGACCGATGAAGGTAAGCATGCCGAATGCCTTCTTGACTACCTTATCCACCTGTGTTGCCACTTTCAGTGATCTGTGGACCTGTATGCCCAGATATCTCTGCCTGTCAATACTCCTAAGGGTTCTGCCATTTACTGTATACCTCCCACCTGCATTAGACCTTCCAAAATGCATTAACTGACATTTGTCCGGATTAAACTCCAACTGCCATTTCTCCGCCCAAGTCTCCAACCGATCTATATCCTGCTGTATCCTCTGACAATCCTCATCATTATCCGCAACTCCACCAACCTTTGTCTCGTCCGCAAACTTACTAATCAGACCAGCTACATTTTCCTGCAAATCATTTATATATACTACAAACAGCAAAGGTCCCAGCACTGATCCCTGCGGAACACCACTAGTCACATCCCTCCATTCAGAAAAACACCCATCCACTGTTACCCTCTGTCTTCTGTGACCGAGCCAGTTCTGTATCCATCTTGCCAGCTCACCTCTGATCCCGTGTGACTTCACCTTTTGCACCAGTCTGCCATGCGGGACCTTGTCAAAGGCTTTACTAAAGTCCATACAGACAATATCCACCGCCCTTCCCTCATCAATCATCTTCGTCACTTCCTCAAAAGTCTTGCAGGTTGACAGGTAAATTGGCCATTATAAATTGTCACTAGTATAGGTAGGTGGTAGGGAAATATAGGGACAGGTGGGGATGTTTGGTAGGAATATAGGATTAGTATAAATGGGTGGTTGATGTTCGGCACAGACTCGGTGGGCCGAAGGGCCTGTTTCAGTGCTGTATCTCTAATCTAATCTAATCTAAAAAACTCAATCAAATTAGTAAGACACGACCTCCCCTTCACAAAACCATGCTGTCTCTCACTAATAAGTTTGTTTGTTTCCAAATGGGAGTAAATCCTGTCCCGAAGAATCCTCTCTAATAGTTTCCCTACCACTGACGTAAGGCTCACCGGCCTATAATTTCCTGGATTATCCTTGCCACCCTTCTTAACAAAGGAACAACATTGGCTATTCTCCAGTCCTCTGGGACCTCACATGTAGCCAATGAGGATGCAAAGATTTCTGTCAAGGCCCCAGCAATTCCTTCCCTTGTCTCCCTCAGTATTCTAGGGTAGATCCCATCAGGCCCTGGGGACTTATCTACCTTAATGCTTTGCAAGACACCCAACACCACCTCCTTTTTGATAATGAGATGACTGAGACTATCTGCACTCCCTTCCCTAGGCTCATCATCCACCAAGTCCTTCTCCTTGGTGAATACTGATGCAAAGTACTCATTTAGCACCTCGCCCATTTCCTCTGGCTCCACGCATAGATTCCCTTCTCTGTCCTTGAGTGGGCCAACCCTTTCCCTGGTTACCCTCTTGCTCTTTATATATGTATAAAAAGTCTTGGGATTTTCCTTAATCCTGTTTGCCAATGACTTTTCATGACCCCTTTTAGCCCTCCTAACTCCTTGCTTAAGTTCCTTCCTACTGTCTTTATATTCCTCAAGTGCTTCATCTGTTCCTAGCCTTCCAGCCCTTACAAATGCTTCCTTTTTCTTTTTGACTAGGCTCACAATATCTCGTGTTATCCAAGGTTCCCAAAACTTGCCAAACTTGTCTGTCTTCCTCACAGGAACATGCTGGTCCTGGATTCTAATCAGCTGACGTTTGAAAGACTCCCACATGTCAGATGTTGATTTACCCTCAAACAGCCGCCCCCAATCTAAATTCTTCAGTTCCTGCCTAATATTGTTATAATTAGCCTTCCCCCAATTTAGCACCTTCACCCGAGGACTACTCTTATCCTTATCCACAAGTACCTTAAAACTTATGGAGTTATGGTCACTGCTCCCGAAATGTCCCCCACTGAAACTTCGACCACCTGGCCGGGCTCATTCCCCAATACCAGGTCCAGAATGGCCCCATCCCTAGTTGGACTATCTGCATACTGTTTCAAGAAGCCCTCCTGGATGCTCCTCACAAATTCTGCCCCATCCAAGCTCCTAGCACTAAGTGAGTCCCAGTCAATATTGGGGAAGTTAAAATCACCCACCACTACATCCCTGTTACCTTTACATCTTTCCAAAATCTGTCCACATATCTGCTCCTCTACCTCCCGCTGGCTGTTGGGAGGCCTGTAGTAAACCCCCAACATCGTGACTGCACCCTTCCTATTCCTGAGCTCCACCCATATTGCCTTGCTGCATGACCCCTCTGAGGTATCCTCCCGCAGTACAGCTGTGATATTCTCCTTAACCAGTAATGCAACTCCCCCACCCTTTTTACATCCCCCTCTATCCCGCCTGAAGCTTCTAAAGCCTGGAACATTTAGCTGCCAATCCTGCCCTTCCCTCAACCAAGTCTCTGTAATAGCAACAACATCATATTTCCAAGTACTAATCCAAGCTCTACGTTCATCTGCCTTACCTGTTATACTTCTCGCATTGAAACAAATGCACTTCAGACCATCAGTCCCGCTGTGCTCAGCAACATCTCCCTGCCTGCTCTTCCTCTTAGTCCTACTGGCCTTATTTACTATGTCCTCCTCATTGACTTCACTAGCTGTCCTACTGCTCTGGTTCTCACCCCCCGCCACACTAGTTTAAACCCTCCCGAGTGACGTTAGCAAACCTTGCTGCCAGGATATTGGTTCCCTTCCAGTTTAGATGCAACCCGTCCTTCTTGTACAGGTCCCATCTCTCCCTGAAGAGAGCCCAATGGTCCAGATATCTGAAACCCTCCCTTCTACGCCAGCTGCTCAGCCACGTGTTTAGCTGCACTATCTTCCTATTTCTAGCCTCACTGGCACGTGGCACAGGGAGTAATCCAGAGATTACAACCCTAGAGGTCCTGTTTTTTTACTTACTACCTGACTCCCTAAACTCCCCCTGCAGGATCTCATCACTCTTCCTGCCTATGTCATTGGTACCGATGTGTACCACAACCTCTGGCTGTTCACCCTCCCCCTTCAGAATGCCCTCTGTCCGTTCAGAGACATCCTTGACCCTGGCACCAGGGAGGCAACATACCTTCCTGGAGTCTCTTTCACGTCCACAGAAGCGCCTATCTGTGCCCCTGACTATAGAGTCCCCTATAACTATTGCTCTTCTGCGCTTTGTCCCTCCCTGCAGAACAACAGTGCCAACCGTGGTGCCACTGCTCTGGCTGCTGCTGTTTTCCCCTGATAGGCCATCCCCCCCAACAGTATCCAAAATGGTATACTTGTTAGAGAGGAGGATAGCCACAGGGGATTCCTGCACTGACTGCCTGCCCCTTCTAGCGGTCACCCATCTATCTGCCTGCACTTTGGGTGTAACCACTTCTCTAAAGCTCCTGTCTATGACGCTTTCCGCCACCTGCATGCTCCTAAGTGCATCCAGTTGCCGAATCATGCGGTCTGTGAGGAGCTGCAACTGGGTGCACTTCCTGTAGATGTAGTTGCCCGGAACGCTGGAAGCGTCACGGACTTCCCACATCTCACAGGTGAAGCACTTCACCCCTCTAACTGTCATTTCTATCACTAATTAGTTAATTGATATAAAATAAATAAATACTTATTAAATCCTCACTAAATTATGATACACTTCACTATGTGGTCTCTAGTGCTAGATTTCTACAATAAATATTAAATGCTGTCTAAATACAGTAATCTCCTCCCTCTGGTTTAGTTACTCTGCTTATTAATTAGTTAATTAGTGTTTTAATCAATTTTTATCAGTTTTATTTTCAAATTCGGTATAGATTCCCTACCAGCTAATCAGGTCACAGCTTTCCTGTGACGTCACTTTTTCAGTTTTTTTTTTCCCACCCTGCCGAATGGCTAGGTAAGTACTTTATAGTGAAACTTACCTTCCCAGCTGCCCCCTGGCTCGCACTCTCACCGCTACCGCTGTTCAAAAAGAAGCTGCCGAATCGCTAGGTAAGTACTTTATACTGAAACTTACCTTCCCAGCTGCCCCCTGGCTTGCACTCTCACTGCTACCGCTGTTCAAAAAGAAGCTGCCGAATGGCTAGGTAAGTACTTTATAGTGAAACTTACCTTCCCAGCTGCCCCCTGGCTCGCACTCTCACTGCTACCGCTGTTCAAAAAGAATATCCCGTTCTGTAATCTAAGGCTTTCTTCCTCACTATTTACGACGCCACCAATTTTCGTGTCCTCTGCAAACTTACTGATCATACCTCCTATATTCACGTCTAAATCATTAATGTACATGACAAACAGCAAGGGTCCCAGCACCGATCCCTGTGGTACACCACTGGTCACAGGCTTCCAATCGCAAAAACAACCCACGGCCATCACCCTCTGCCTCCTGCCACTAAGCCAATTTTGGATCCAATTTGCCAAATTGCCCTGGCTCCCATGGGCTCTTACCTTCTTAACCAATCTCCCATGCGGGACCTTATGAAAAGCCTTACTGATGTCCATGTAGACTACATCAACTGCTTTATCCTCATCTACACACCTAGTCACCACCTCAAAAAATTAAATCAAGTTTGTTAGACATGATCTCCCCCTGACAAAGCCATGGTGACTATCCTTGATTAATCCCTGCCTCTCCAAGTGGAGGTTAATCCTGTCCCTCAGAATTTTTTCCAATAGTTTCCCTAGCACTGATGTTAGATTCACTGGCCTGTAATTATCTGGTCTATCCCTGCTACCCTTCTTGAATAATGGTACCATATTTGCTGACTTCCCATCCTCTGATACATCTCCTGTGGCCAGAGAGGATTTGAAAATTTGTGTCAGAGTCCCTGCTGTCTCCTCCTTGCCTGGGATACATTTCATCTGGGCCTGGGGATTTATCCACTTTTAAGCCTGCTAAAACAGCTAATACTGCCTCCCTTTCAATGCTAATTTGTTCGAGTATATCACAATCCCCCTCCTAATCTCTACATCTACATCGTGCTTCTCTATAGTGAACACAGTTGAAAAGTAATCTTTTAAAACCTCACCTATGTCCTCCGGCTCCACACACAGCTTGCCCCTTTGGTCCCTAATGGGCCCTACTTTTACCCTGGTTATCCTCTTGCCCTTAATATACCTATAAAATGCCTTGAATTTTTCTGTTATATTGCCTGCCAGTGTTTTTTCATGTCCCCTCTTCGCTCTCCTAATTACTTTTTTAAGTACCCCCCTACACTTTCTATACTCCTCTAGTGCCTCTGCTGTTTTTAATGCTCTGAATCTGCCATAAGCCTCCTTTTTTTTCCTTATCCAATCCTCTATATCCCTTGACATCCAGGGTTCCCTGGACTTGTTAGTCCTACCCATCACCTTTTATGGGAACATGTTGGCTCTGAACTCTCACTATTTCCTTTTTGAATGACTCCCACTGGTCTGATGTAGACTTTCCTACAAGTAGCTGCTCCCAGTCCACTTTGGCCCGATCCTGTTTTATCATGTTGAAATCGGCCTTCCCCCAATTCAGTACCTTTATTTTTGGACCCTCTTCCTCCTTTTCCATAACTAACTTAAATCTTAGAGTTATGGTCACTATCCCCGAAATGCACCCCCAGTGACACATCTACCACTTGTCCGGCTTCATTCCCTAAGATTAGGTCCAGTACCGCCCCTTCCCTTATCGGACTCTCTACGTGCTGGCTCAGAAAGCTCTCCTGTTAGCACTTTAAGAATTCCGCCCGCTTTAAGCCTTTTGCACCAAGTCTATCCCAGTCAGTATTGGGGAAGTTGAAATCCCCATGTTTGTCCTATCTTTCCCCTTGGGGGAATGTACCTCAACTGCACCCTGTCTCCTCTTTAAAGGCAGCCCTTTGTTCAGTTACAGTTTTGCCTGCCAGGGTGAAGTTGATGGTAGTTATTGTTGGAATTGGCCTTAAAAATGTGCATTTTGTTAGGAGAATTAAGGGGACCACCTACTCCTTGGAAAGTTTCGAGTCTAAGGGGACTAGAGGTGCAAAGGGATCAAGAGGTACGCGTTCACAAATCATTAGAACTAGCAGCACAGGCTTAGAAAGCCAAAAGTGCAAACACTGATTAATTTTTGAGAGGAATTAAAGTCAAAAGCAGAAAGTTTATGTTAAACTTGAATGAAACCTTGGTTACACCACACTTCTAGTTTCCATATTACCAAAAAGATATAGAAACACTGGAGGAAGCGCAAAATAGATTCACAATGATGATACCAGAACTGAGAAGGTACAACTATCAGGAAAGACTGAACAGGCAAGACTCCAGAAAAGAGAAGGCTGAGAAGTCGCCTCATAGAAGTCTGAAAATTGCGAAGGTGCTTTGTTTTTGTAGATGTAGAGAAGTTGTTTCCACTTGAGGGGGAGTCAAAAGAAGGGGACATAAATATTAAGATAGTCACTAATAAATCCAATCAAGACTTCAGGAGCAACTTGTTTAGAGTGACAAGAATGTGGAACTTTCTACCACAGGAACCGTTGAGGCGAATAGCATAGATGGATTTAAGAGGAAGAAGATGAGTACGTGAGGGGAAAAAGGAATAGAAGGATATGCTGATAGGGTGAGATGAAGTAAGGTGGGAGGAAGCTCACGTGAAGCATAAACACTGGCATAGACCTGCTGGGCCGAATGGCCCGTTTCTTTGCTATAAAGTTCGATATAAGTCTATGTAAGCTGAATGACAAACCACAATTATTTATGCAATTCATAGACCATTTTTATGACTTCGATGGAAGTTCCAAAAGTAATGTAATGCAAGTTTACACGAACACAATACTGCAAAGTTATTTTAACAATAAAATACATTTATAGTATTTGTGAATTGACTGCAGTGCAAAATCTTGACTACTAAAATTCATGTTTGAAGTAGCGCAGAACTACCCGTAGTATTATGAAGTACAATTTTTTTAAACTCAGACCGAAGTATTGAAATAGTTTAACTTAGCACTATGTGCTACAGTCAATACATTGCCATCATTCTATGCAGTGTATCTGTTTTGTTGATGACATGGCTGTAGTTATTATCAAGGTTCTTCAGCATGTAATGTTTGGTGCAATTATATACATGTTTTTTTCCCAGAATAACTACTGTTCATTGTTTTTTCTATAAAGTGTATTTTACAGATTGTTGTAAAACAGTAATTTTAACTGAGGATGCATGCATGAAATCCAAATCGTCAGGAAAGATCAGAGAGGTGAACACACAAAAGAGAAAAATCAATCTTAAAACGTTTAAATGTAATCTTCAATAGAATGCTACCTCTTTTGACTATTGGTATTACAGGGGCTAGGTGTAGCAGAAGCATTTATCCTACATTTAGCAGTCCCACTGAGGCAGAGGCCCTTGCTTGTACTAACCCTGAAATCCTGCACAGAAATGTACTTGATTCCTAATTCCGTGATCATTTTTCTTTTTACATGGGAAGTAATACTACTGCTGTGCACTCATGGAGCTCATGTTGACAATCAATTATAGTAACAATGTTTGCAATGTAATTTTGGCACTATGGTCCACATTGGTGAGAATTCCTTCCATTCATAGACCATGGATGCAAAATGTAGCCATTTTTATTAAATTGAAATGACTGAATTAGTATTGTATTATAATTCAGTCTGATGGCATCAGCATGCCACTGGTATTCTGTGCCAAGCCCCGAGATGCTCCTGCCCCCTTCCCAGCTAACAAATTGCCATTGCTGGCCTGACTTGCCTCCAATGCACGCAACATCTCCTATGTTAGGAAATTCCAAAAGTTGTGTTCCTGACCATAACCAGGAACCTGTCTTTAAAATAATTACTGTGCAATTAATATCACAGAACATCCAGGAGCCTTGTGAAAGAAAAGCTGAAATTAAGAACCATTAGAGGAGGGGTGGCAGAATATATAGATATACAGATTTAACAGCAGCCTGAATTGTAGTTAGCGACCAAATGATCTTCCTGTGCACGATGTGGGATACCATTTAACAATGTAAGGAAGCAAGGAATGAAAATATACAATTCAGTCCAATAATCCTATTAAAATTAGATTTTTAACTGTTGGCTGAGCAATTGTTTGCTCTGTTTTGTTTAGAAAAAGTTTAGCAGCATTTTACTACAATTCATGAATTTTCTATGTTACAGAAAGTTGCATTACTGCAGAAGTTGTTGCTGCAGTTGACATCAATACTGTTGCTAATGAAGTTTACAAGCACAATTTTCCTAACACCTACCTCTGTCCCAAGACAATTGAAGTAAGTTGTAACCAAAACATTTTTTGAATTTTTATGAATTAGTCTTTACGTTTTTTTTGGGAGAAACAACAGCCATTTTATACACTTTATTTTGCATTTTTCTATGCCGGGTTGTTTGATCCTTTGATATTAGTATTAAAAACAGTACTTAGTATTTTTAGCTAAACATAGCCTTCTATGAGACCTGCTTCTAGGCAACAGCGGCCAGCCAACCCAAGAGCATCAGTAATGAAGCAAAAATACTTCTTTTATATAGCACCTATCGTTTCCTCAAAACATACAAAGTGCTTTACAATGAATAAATTATATTTTTAAACACAGTAAGTTATGTAGATAAATGTGGCAGCCGATCACCGATATCGCAAGTTTCCACAAATAATGAATTACTAGTTAATCTAGTTTTGGTAGTGGTGGATGAGGGAGGAATGTTGGCTAGCACTGTTTTTTGTAGTCAGGGCCTTGGTTTAGCATTTTGTTCAAAAGAAGCCATATTTAGGAACATTGGCATTGCTAGGCCCTTCTAGTTCACTTCTAATGTTTTGGCGATGCAGCAATCAATCTCTATCAATTAGTCTACAACAGACATAGCCATGAGGTGATAAAAAAACTGCTAGTCGTGCTATTCCTCTCAAGTATACTTGTCATATGTCATGTCTCAAATTACTCATATGCAGTGTCCCAAAAGCAAGTGCAGATTCATGCGGAAATTCTGAAATTGCAGTCTGTCATTCACTGCTTTGCCTCAGGCTGCGCTGTGGAAGCCCCCACCCGTCCCCACCAAACCTAGAGCTAGCAATCAGCGAAATCAATTGATTTGGCAAGGAGTTCCCCTTTTCCACTCAGATAGCCGTTAGAAAGCCCACAAAATGTTAAGACTTGTTTGACGTGGGATAACTGGGTTTTTAATGGTGTTCTGAGTAATAACTATTGTTGAACAACTGATCTGGCCCTGAAAAAAAAATTATATTTGTGGAATATTGTTAAATAACTCCATTATGATTAATTACTAGAGTTAAAAAAAATTATTTTTCGAAGTTTGTTTGTGATATTTCAGTTTCTACCTTAACCCTGTGCATGTGTCCCAATTTTTATTTTGCTGTCTACAAAATCTTTAAAAAGTGATTTGATTATTGGTGCTTTTCATTTCCTGGTTGATTGTCTGTGAAAATTCTTTAATATGATTGGCTGTTTGGACATCTTGGTGACATCGCTGCAGCTTGATGCTAGGAATCCCCATTAAACAACATTACAATCAATTGCATGTCAAGAGAGATCTCTCAGCAAGGTTTTCTTCGAGGCCTACAGCATGTGGCTCTGCAAAATCCGGGCCAATGTTTCTGCAGATGAGTTTTGAATTTATCCTCGTTCCTGGTTTTGGCCTCCATGTGAGGCACTTTTGGTTTGCCTCCATTTGAATTTCATCTGTCACTCAGGGCAGCGCAGTGGTTAGCACCGCAGCCTCACAGCTCCAGCGACCTGGGTTCAGTTCTGGGTACTGCCTGTGCAGAGTTTGCAAGTTCTCCCTGTGACTGCGTGGGTTTTCGCCGGGTGCTCCGGTTTCCTCCCAGAGCCAAAGACTTGCAGATTGATAGGTAAGTTGGCCATTATAAATTGCCCCTAGTATAGGTAGGTGGTAGGGGAATTGAGGGAAGGTGGGGATGTAGTAGGAATGTGGGATTAATGTAGGATTAGTATAATTGGGTGGTTGATGGTCGGCACAGACTCGGTGGGCCGAAGGGCCTGTTTCAGTGCTGTATCTCTAAATAAAAAAATAAGTAAAAATTCCCTAGTATATTCAGTTCCTGCTGTAGCTTATCCTATTTGGTTTTGCAGTCTATCTTCATTAGCTTTGTGCCATCGGCAAATTTAGGCACTATGTTTGTGATCCTAGCACCAGATAATCTCTGCAGATATTAAACAAAAGTGGTCCTAAAGTTGACCCGTGGCACCACACAAGGATCATTCTCCCAGCGACAGTGCAGCACTAACTGAAGTGAGTAACTTGAGGTAATTCAAAACTCTTGTACCCCTGTTGTTACTCGAACCAAGTTCCATTCATCCATCACCCTGTGTTTTCTGAGTTACATTGGCTTCCAATTAATCAACACCTCAATTTTAAAATTCTAATCCTTGCTTTCAAATCCCTGGATGGCCTCATCCCTCCCTTTCTTTGTAATTTCCTCCAACCCCACAACCTTCCGAGATATCTAACTGCTCTGATTCTTGGCTCTTGAACATCCCTGATTTTAATTGCTCCATCATTGATGGCCGTGCTTTCAGCTGCCAAGGCTGCAGCTCTGGAATTGCCTTCCTAAACCTCTCTGTCTCTTTACCCTCCTTTTAAGACGCTCCTTATAACCTACCTCTTTGACCAAGTTTATGGTCATCTGCCAATATATCCCATGTGACTCGATGTCAAATTTTGCTTTATAACATGCCTGTGAAGCTCCTTGGGACATTGTATTATGTTAAAGCCACCACATATGGGGAGGTGGTGGTGTAGTGGTAATGTCACTTGACTAGTACTCCAGAGTCCAGGCTAATGATCTGGGGGCATGGGTTTAAATTCCCCCACAACAGATGGTGAAATTTGAATTCAATTTAATACATCTGGAATTAAAAGCTAGTCTAATGGTGACCATGAAACCATTGTCGATTGTTGTAAAAACCCATCTGATTCACTAAAGCCCTTTGGGGAAGGAAATCTGCTGTCCTTACCTGGTCTGGCCTACATGTGACTCCAGACCCACAACAATGTGGTTGACTCTTACATGCCCTCTGAAATGACACAGCAAGCCATTCAGTTCAAGGGCAGTTAGGGGTGGGCAACAAATGGCTGGCCGAGATAGCAATGCTCACATCCCACAAATGAATTTTTTTAAAAAAGTACAAGTTGTC
The DNA here is from genome assembly GCF_036365525.1 of Heterodontus francisci. Classification (NCBI taxonomy): domain Eukaryota; kingdom Metazoa; phylum Chordata; class Chondrichthyes; order Heterodontiformes; family Heterodontidae; genus Heterodontus; species Heterodontus francisci. Next base: position 163,356,896 of record NC_090372.1, on the reverse strand, counting down.
GTTGTCAACCTTGGTATTTTAAGTCTTTAATCGTGAGGTGTAAATCCACAACCTTCTGACTTGGTGAGAGTGCTATCAAGTAAGCCAGTCTGGCACTAAGTTTCACACCTGCCACTGCCTCTTGGCACAATCTTTGGGCAAAATATAGGTTTAAGATTTCTTCCATTTTCACTATAATCTTGTGGAAGCCCTAGTCCATGATCTTTGTGATGGGTTCACTTACAATTTTTTTCTTTGATGTTGTTTCAACCAGGCGAGGGGAATACTGCAAAGTACTAATGGTATCATATTTGGCACCCACAAGAAATGTCCACTTTCTGCAGAGCTAATTAAACTGTTTACACACTGTAAACAAAAAAAATTCTTTGAATGTGTGGAATAAAGTAAATGCTATACTTGACTGTTAGAAAGTCAGTTCACTAATGGAGTTGTTTATTATTTATCACTGCAGACATAGAGAATATCTTGTCGAAATTTTCTACTTATTTGACTGATAGCAATAACTAAAGGAGCCCTGGCTGACTTTTCCTTTCCTTAGTCCAGTCCATGCCAGGACACTGAAGTTAATTGTAAGATTTCTAATTTTAACCTTGGCTGAAAGCAAGTAACTCAGCACAGAATGGAAGTCGAGCTTGAAATCATCTGGTCAGTTGCAAATTATCTTTGCCAACTAAGTTATTGGAGCTGCTGTAGGCAAGCTTCAAGCTTGGCTGAATGTTGGTTGATAGTTCTGGCTGATCTATAGGTAATCTATTAAAAATAAAGAACACTGTAGTATTTTTTAAGACATTGCTGTTTTCCCAAAGTTTTCATGTAATGTCTTAACTAGAAAACCTCAGCAAGCTTGTTTAAATTGTCCTAACTGCATAGAGATGGAAACAATTTTGCATTCTGTAAGATGTCCCCTTCTAGTTTAATTTTCTACTGTTGAACCTCCCAGGACTTTCTCATAGATTTATATAAATTGAGCTCTTGTCACTAGCAAGAACTATGAGAAACAAGTGTGCTTATTCCCCTTATCGGTGCAATGTTATGATGAAATATGTTATGGTCAAGTGAAGTGGGGTTGAAGGGCTTCCCTCTTTTCCCTCCTTGTTTGACCACAAAAAGTTTGATTCTTTCTTAAAGTGGATGTACTGGCCAATTCCGTAGGTATTTTATTAATTACTTGCTATGATCATAACGAGAACCAATCGGACAGGTTTTTTTGAGTTAACAAAGAAAGAGGTTAACTTTATTGTACCTAAACCGAACTAATTAAAATAATAAACAATGTGCCAACTTTCACTCTCCCACACACACTAGAGGTTTACGCACACATAAATAGGTTACAGAGTGGAGAAAGATAGATTGGTTGAGTTAGAGTCGCTTCTAGCTGAATTCAGTGGTCCTGAGGCATTAGTTTGAAGAGATAGATGACTGGTTTGGTGAGTCTCTTGGAGATAGTGATGCAGATGACTTCGTCCAATTGGGTTTCAGATTGTAGCCGGAGTATGCAAAGGTGGTCAGTCAACAAGCAGGATTTGAAAGCTTTCAAGCTGGAATAGAGAGAGCGAGAGAGAGGGAGCTCCACTTAGGATCTGCTGAGGTTAGAGTCCAGTTGCTGCTTCTCTGCTGCAGAGAAAACAGCTTGAAACCACAGATGGGGAGGGGCTTGTCACATGACAGTCGATCAGTGATTCAAAACATAGCAGTTAGCAGTATTTGCCTCTTGGCCTTGGTTCTTTCTGGGGAATTAGCAGACATGTCGGGCTCGATTTTTGCAGCAGGCAATGTGCGGGCCACAAGCTGCCATGCCGCTGTGATCTTCCGCTCGGCAGCCAAGATGATGAGCTGGTCAGGCCGCCTCTTCCCCCATCCCACCCAATTACATAGAGGGGGTGGGCTCTCTGCGCTGACGGTGAGGTACCTGGGCACTGGCACCATTTTCAAAGGGCAGCCAGCCCTGCTGGGTCATTTAAATTTTTAAAGGGCTACCCCCCCCCCCCCCCCCCCAATGTAGTGCTAATTAAATCTATCGCCCCTTCCTCCCCAATAACAATTAAACTCAACATTTGCCGCCTTCCACCCTCCCCCATAACAATCACCTTCAACACTTGACCCACCCCCCTGCAAACTGCAAACCTATCAAAGTGCAAAGGTTTCCCCTTCCCACCCTCCCCTACACTAATAATTTGCATTTGAGCCCGTTCCCCTCCCCCTCATACTGCACGAAAAATCATAAGTTCCCCCCTTCCCCACCACGGTGGTGCCTGCTTTCCCTGGTTGGGAAAGTGAAGATGCGTGAGTGCTGGCCGCCACCCGGAAAATCGCAGCCTGTAGGTAAGATCGCTATTGATTTTATTTAAATGTATTCATTTCATTAATTTAAATATGTTAATCCGGGTCCCATCCCCCAGCGATGATTTTTTTTTTCCAGCTCGCCCCCCCTCGCCATGGAGCCTGACGTCGGGAGCTCAGTAAAATCCCGGCCTTTGTCTCCCTCCAAACCAGCATCGCACTGTAGGTTGCAATGTTGCAAATTAGGTAGCCAACTTAAGCTGCCAGCAAAATCATCCTTTTTAGCTGGACTGTTAAAAATGTCTTTTTTAAAAAACTACAAATTCAAATCTCCAGTCGGTGGACCACAGAAAACCATCATTCAACAAAGTGCGCTGGTGTAGCATATATCTCCTGTGGCATTACTTGTGTTATCAAGGCTGAGACCATGTTGACTGCAACCTAAGGTCAATGCTCAGTTGAGGCCATGCATTAGTGGAGGAGAAGAGAATTTTTAATGTTAAGTGTAGCACCAGTTCCGACATCCCACCACATGATACAGCCCAGAGTTGCGATAAGTGACTGAAAGCATGATTTGAAATGGTGTTTTGAGTAGGGTTTGCAAAGCAGAGACGGAACTAGCAAGACAGAGGATTTTGAGGAAGGAGTTCCAAGATTAGGGTCAATTAGGAAGTAACTTTGTTCCACAAGCCATACCTGCAAGAGTTAGTGAATTGTAACTTTTGATGCCCTGCAATACTGATTGAAATTATTTAATGCTCTTTGTACAATGGCACTTTCATATGGCCTGTTGAATGTGGAGTTTGATCTGCTTTTCTAATTCACCTCCGTTCAAAATTGTGGTTTCGGTATTACTTCAAGAGAAGCTGTTGAAATTGTGGTTTTTGCATTCCTTCTACAGAAACCGTTGAAATTGAGTTAGTTTATACTCAAAGTAAGCAAGAACATTCTGCATGATGGTAATGTGTTAGGTAATAGATCATATGCCTTTTACCTAGATGTCACTCAAGATTTTAGCTCATGTTTTGGAATCTTAACTGTCTTCACTGCCCTCTGGCCAAATAATGTCAGTTTTCAACAGCTAACACTTCTGGTGAGAGCAATTAGTCACAGATACTATATTTTCCTGAAGTTCATGACCTAAAATTAGAGGTGCATACTGTATACTGAGGCACAGTCTACCTAGATTTCCTCATAATTTTTTACTAGACTGCAGTGAAAATAGTGCATTTCTCAATGGAGAGTACTTTCCCCTAACATTTTGCAGCCTCTTCACTTGAGTCAGAAACATTGCTTAAAAGGGAAATGCTTGTCAAATGGAAGTAATAATAGCTCACACTGAAGTCAGAATGTTACCACAAGAGGTTTGGGAACCTTTAACTTAAATGGGAAACGAGGGTCAAGTTGCCACAAAACTAAAAACTTAAATTAAGTCCAGGAAATAAGTAAATTTAATGCTCTTGCTCTGGACTTTTTGTTTTAATTTCTCTGCAAATAGGATTTTGAATATAGGATCCATGACTGTACACAGAACTGCATGAGGGTCTTAATGAGGCTTTGCCTCTGATTTTCACAGAATCATTACAGTGCAGAAGGAGGCCATTCAGCCCATTGTGTCCGCACTGGCTCTCCGAATGAGCAATTCCCTCAGTTCCATTCCCCTGCCTTCTCCCCATAACCCTGCACGTTCTTCCTTTTCATATAACTGTCTAATTCCCTTTTTGAATGCTTCAGTTGAACCTGCCTCCACCACGTTCTCAGACAGCACATTCCAGACCTTAACCAGTCACTGCATGAAAAAGTATTTTGTCATGTCACTTTTGCTTCTCTTACCAAATACTTTAAATCTGTGTCGTCTCGTTCTCGATACTTTCACAAGTGGGAACAGTTTCTCTCTATCTACTGTGTCCAGAACTCTTATCTACTCTTTCCTGTCATTAACAAAGAACAAAGAACAAAGATAATTACAGCACAGGAACAGGCCCTTCGGCCCTCCAAGCCTGCGCCGATCCAGATCCTCTCTCTAAACATGTCGCCTATTTTCTAAGGTTCTGTATCTCTTTTCTTCCTGCCCATTCATGTATCTGTCTAGATACATCTTAAAAGAATCCATCGTGCCCGCATCTACCACCTCCGCTGGCAATGCGTTCCAGGTGCCCACCACCCTCTGCGTAAAGAACTTTCCACGCATATCCCCCCTAAACTTTTCCCCTTTCACTTTGAACTCGTGTCCTCTAGTAATTGAAACCCCCACTCTGGGAAAAAGCCTCTTGCTATCCACCCTGTCTATACCTCTCATGATTTTGTACACCTCAATCAGGTCCCCCCTCAACCTCCGTCTTTCTAATGAAAATAATCCTAATCTGCTCAACCTCTCTTCATAGCTAGCGCCCTCCATACCAGGCAACATCCTTGTGAACCTCCTCTGCACCCTCTCCAAAGCATCCACATCCTTTTGATAATGTGGCGACCAGAACTGTACGCAGTATTCCAAATGTGGCCGAACCAAAGTCCTATACAACTGTAACATGACCTGCCAACTCTTGTACTCAATGCCCCGTCTGATGAAGGAAAGCATGCCGTATGCCTTCTTGACCACTCTATTTACCTGCGTTGCCACCTTCAGGGAACAGTGGACCTGAACACCCAAATCTCTCTGGACATCAATTTTCCCCAGGACTTTTCCATTTACTGTATAGTTCACTCTTGAATTGGATCTTCCAAAATGCATCACCTCGCATTTGCCCTGATTGAACTCCATCTGCCATTTCTCTGCCCAACTCTCCAATCTATCGATATTCTGCTGTATTCTCTGACAGTCCCCTTCACTATCTGCTACTCCACCAATCTTAGTGTCGTCTGCAAATTTGCTAATCAGTCCACCTATACTTTCCTCCAAATCATTAATGTATATCACAAACAGCAGTGGTCCCAGCACGGATCCCTGCGGAACACCACTGGTCACACGTCTCCATTTTGAGAAACTCCCTTCTACTGCTACTCTCTGTCTCCTGTTGCCCAGCCAGTTCTTTATCCATCGAGCTAGTACACATTGGACCCCAAGCGCCTTCACTTTCTCCATCAGCCTGCCATGGGGAACCTTATCAAACGCCTTACTGAAGTCCATGTATATGACATCGACAGCCCTTCCCTCATCAATCAACTTTGTCACTTCCTCAAAGAATTCTATTAAGTTGGTAAGACATGACCTTCCCTGCACAAAACCATGTTGCCTATCACTGATGAGCCCATTTTCTTCCAAATGGGAATAGATCCTATCCCTCAGTATCTTCTCCAGCAGCTTCCCTACCACTGACGTCAGGCTCACCGGTCTATAATTACCTGGATTATCCCTGCTACCCTTCTTAAACAAGGGGACAACATTAGCAATTCTCCAGTCCTCCGGGACCTCACCCGTGTTTAAGGATGCTGCAAAGATATCTGTTAAGGCCCCAGCTATTTCCTCTCTCGCTTCCCTCAGTAACCTGGGATAGATCCCATCCGGACCTGGGGACTTGTCCACCTTAATGCCCTTTAGAATACCCAACACTTCCTCCCTCCTTATGCCGACTTGACCTAGAGTAATCAAACATCTGTTCCTAACCTCAACATCCGTCATGTCCCTCTCCTCGGTGAATACCGATGCAAAGTACTCGTTTAGAATCTCACCCATTTTCTCTGAGTCCAAGCATAACATTCCTCCTTTGTCCTTTAGTGGGCCAATCCTTTCTCTAGTTACCCTCTTTCTCCTTATATATGAATAAAAGGCTTTGGGATTTTCCTTAACCCTGTTTGCTAAAGATATTTCATGACCCCTTTTAGCCCTCTTAATTCCTCGTTTCAGATTGGTCCTACATTCCCGATATTCTTTCAAAGCTTCGTCTTTCATCAGCCGCCTAGACCTTATGTATGCTTCCTTTTTCCTCTTAGCTAGTCTCACAATTTCACCTGTCATCCATGGTTCCCTAATCTTGCCATTTCTATCCCTCATTTTCACAGGAACATGTCTCTCCTGCACGCTAATCAACCTCTCTTTAAAAGCCTCCCACATATCACATGTGGATTTACCTTCAAACAGCTGCTCCCAATCTACATTTCCCAGCTCCTGCCGAATTTTGGTATAGTTGGCCTTCCCCCAATTTAGCACTCTTCCTTTAGGACCACTCTCGTCTTTGTCCATGAGTATTTTAAAGCTTACGGAATTGTGATCACTATTCCCAAAGTAGTCCCCTACTGAAACTTCAACAACCTGGCCGGGCTCATTCCCCAACACCAGGTCCAGTATGGCCCCTTCCCGAGTTGGACTATTTACATACTGCTCTAGAAAACCCTCCTGGATGCTCCTTACAAATTCTGCTCCATCTGGACCTCTAACACTAAGCGAATCCCAGTCAATGTTGGGAAAATTAAAATCTCCTATCACCACCACCCTGTTGCTCCTACATCTTTCCATAATCTGTTTACATATTTGTACCTCTATCTCACGCTCGCTGTTGGGAGGCCTGTAGTACAGCCCCAACATTGTTACCGCACCCTTCCTATTTCTGAGTTCTGTCCATATTGCCTCACTGCTCGAGTCCTCCATAGTGCCCTCCTTCAACACAGCTGTGATATCCTCTTTGACCAGTAATGCAACTCCTCCACCCCTTTTACCTCCCTCTCTATCCCGCCTGAAGCATCGATATCCTGGGATATTTAGTTGCCAATCATGCCCTTCCCTCAACCAAGTCTCAGTAATAGCAATAACATCATACTCCCAGGTACCAATCCAAGCCCTAAGTTCATCTGCCTTACCAACTACACTTCTTGCATTAAAACAAATGCACCTCAGACCACCAGTCCCTTTATATTCATCATCTGCTCCCTGCCTGCTCTTCCCCTTAGTCACACTGACTTCATTATCTAGTTCCTTACAGGCTTTTGTTACTACCTCCTTACTGTCAACTGACCTCAATTGGTTCCCATCCCCCTGCCACATTAGTTTAAACCCTCCCCAACAGCGTTAGCAAAAGCACCTCCAAGGACATTGGTTCCAGTCCGGCCCAGGTGTAGACCGTCCAATTTGTAATAGTCCCACCTCCCCCAGAACCGGTCCCAATGTCCCAAAAATCTGAACCCCTCCTTCCTGCACCATCTCTCAAGCCACGCATTCATCCTGACTATTCTTTCATTTTTACTCTGACTATTAGTTCTGATGAAAGTTCACAGACCTGAAACGTTAGCTCTGCTTCTTTCTCTATAGATGCTGCCTGACCTCCTGACTATTTTCAGCACTTTCTGTTTTTATTACATGAATAAGGAAGGCTTTCTACAATTTTACAGGGCTTTGGTGAGATCACAGCTGGAGTACTGTGCACAGTTTTGTTCTCCATGCTATACTTGCATTGGAGTCGGTACAGTGAAGGTTCACCAGATTAGTTGCTGGGATGACAGGGTTGTCCTATGATGAGAGGCTGAGTAAGTTGGGTCTATACTGTCTAGAGTTTGGAGAATGAGAGGTGATCTCATTGAAATACGCAGGATTCCGAAGGGGCTTGATAGGTTAGATGGACACTGAGAGGTTATTTCCCCGGCTGGGGAATCTAGAACACTGGGCACAGTCTTCGGATAAAGGGCTGATTGTTTAGGACTGAGATGAGGAGAAATTTCTTCACTCAGAGTTTTGAATCTTTGGAATTTTCTACTCCACACAGTGTGGATTCTCCATCATTGAATATATTTAAGGCTGGGATAGACAGACTTTTGGTCTCTCAAGGAATCCAGGGATAAGGGGAGCAGGTTGGAAAATTGAGTTTTTAAAATTCTTTCATAAGAACATAAGAACTAGGAGCAGGAGTAGGCAATTCAGCCCCTCGAGCCTGCTTCGCCATTCAATACGATCATGGCTGATCTCATCTCGTCCTCAACTCCACTTTCCTGCCTGTTCTCCATAACCCTTCAACCCATTACTAATTAAAAATCTGTCTACCTCCTCCTTAAATTTATTCAATGTCCCGGCATCCACTGCACTCGTGGGATGTAAGCCTTGCTGGCAAGGCCAGTATTTATTGCCCATTCTTAATTGCCCTTGAGAAGATGGTGGTGAACCGTCTTCTTGAAGCGCTGCAGTCCATGTGGTGTAGCTACACCCACAGTGAGTTGAGGCAGAGGATCAGCCATGAGCATATTGAATGACAGAGCAGGTTCCAGGGGCTATATGGTCTTATCCTATTTCTTACGTACTTATTTTCTTAAACGGGGGCTAGAAAATCATGTGTTCATGAACTCTGCTGAATCCCGCTTATAACATACATATAAAATCCTGCATTTGCTTTCCAGCCAATGTTGTTTATTGCACAGAATGTTTGAGAGTTTCAATACATATTAAAGAAGCTACCCTCTTTCTTTTTCCAGGTTAGTATAGGAATCATCTGCAGTTTTAGGTAATGTGTGCAGTAGATGATGATGAAGTAGTAGTAATGGCAACGATGCCAACAACCACCATCGTCACTACATCCAGCACTAAGCCTGCCACTTAAAACTCCATGTAAATGGTTAGCAATATTATCACTTGTCAGGTAGGGAGCTCTTGAGGGCCAGTTCTTCAACCATTGTTTCATTGCAAGATAAAGGGACTGCTCCTATTGTGCCTACGCTATGATACCCACAATTGGAATATTTGAGTCCAGAGATAACAAAGGAGTAGATAAGGGCTTCAGCTGCCAATGTGCTCAGTCAAGGAATGGTAAGGAGGTGTAAGTAGGCGATCTTGTTGAGGGAGAGGATATGATGATAGAAGCTCAGCTCAGGGTCAGATACGATGCCGAAGTTGCAAACTCATTCATTCTGAGCCAGTGGCCAGGGAAGGGTTGGAGCCGGTGGCCAAGGAACAGTTTGTGGCCGGGACTGAATGCAGTAGTCTTCCCAATAGTTCATTCATGAAACCAAAGAAAATTACAGCATAGAAGGAGGTCATTTGGTCAGTTGTGAAAGAGCAGTCGTGCTTAGTTCCACACCTCTACTTTTTTTTTTATTTTGTTTTTATTTTATTTAGAGATACAGCACTGAAACAGGCCCTTCGGCCCACCGAGTCTGTGCCGACCATCAACCACCCATTTATACTAATCCTACACTAATTCCATATTCCTACCACATCCCCACCTGTCCCTATATTTCCCTATCACCTACCTATACTAGGGGCAATTTATAATGGCCAATTTACCTATCAACCTGCAAGTCTTTGGCATGTGGGAGGAAACCGGAGCACCCGGAGGAAACCCACGCAGACACAGGGAGAACTTGCAAACTCCACACAGGCAGTACCCAGAATTGAACCCGGGTCGCTGGAGCTGTGAGGCTGCGGTGCTAACCACTGCGCCGCCCCTATAACCCTATAAGTTCCTCACCCTCTAATACCTGTATTAATCTCTTTAAAATTATTTATGGAATTGACTTCCACCATCTTTTCACATAGAGTGTTCCAGATCACTCTGAGTGAAAAAATATCTCCTCATCTCCTTGCATATCTTTTTCCAATGATTTTAAATTTATAACCTCTTATTGACCCATTCACCAGAGGGAATAGTTTTGCTTTATGTACTCTATCAAAGCTTCTCGTTATCTTGGAAACCTCTTATTAGATCACTTCTTAACGTTCTCTGTCCCAAGGTGAACAATCCTAACGTTTCAACTTATCCTCATAATTGAAGACCTTCACCTCTGGTAGTGTCCAGCTAAACCTCTTCTGTACCCTTTCTAAGGCCTTTGCATCTTACCTGAAGTGTGATATGCCATTGAATATGCATTTGAAGTACTCTTAGCCCACCTTATCAACCTGCCTTGCCACCTTTTAAGGATTTTTAATAATGGATACTGTCACGATCCTGTGTTTTTTTTTTTCTCGTTGGGAAATATTGCAGTGTGCCTTTAAGGCTGTAAAAGATCAGAACATCTTTAAGGCAGCCAGCTCCAAGACTGTGGACCAAGAGCTGGAAAGTGGGATTAGTCTGGATCACTCTTTTTTGCATGGCACAGGATTGATGGGCCGAATGACCTCCTTCTGTGCCGCAAATTTTCTGTGTTTCTCTGATGCCTTAGAATTGTCCACAATACTCCAGCTGATGCCTAACCGGTAGTTTATAAAGTTCTAGCGTGATCTTTTTGCTTTTATATTCTATGCCTCTGATAGTAAACCCAAGTAACCCATTTGCTTTTTTTTATCCACCTTATCAACCTACCTTGCAACCTTTTAAGGATTTTTATATATGGATACTGTCACGATCCTGTTTTTTTTTTCGCCTCGGGAAATATTGCGGTGTGCCTTTAAGGCTGTAAAAGATCAGTACATCTTTAAGGCAGCCAGCTCCAGAGACTGAGTGAAGGTGCATTCTGGTTGCCTAGCTACAAGCATACAAAGAGGGAAAATCGACGTATAATGTATCCATTTTGATTTTGAAAACAGGCTAACTGGTTTGTTCAGAGTCAAACTGACACAGCTGTGCTAGCACCTGAAGGGAGAAAGGAGAGCTCTCTAAGACAATTTGTGTAGCTTCTCTCTCAAAGTTCTAAAAACTTCAAGCCAGATTAGTTCCTTAAAGAAAATAACAAATTATTGAACTGCTGTGTTCATCACTGGAAGACAGAAGAGTTTTAGCACTTCACTGCTGAATTGAACTCCTGATTTTCCTATTGTCAGATGCATTGGACCTTGGAAGACTGTAGGTGGACTTTGACTGTGTTGTATCAGACGACCATTCGTCGGAAACGTAATCTGCAAAGACTTTATTATTTCTATTTTTTTGATCAGCTACTTAAACACCAAACTACTGTTGGTTTGGGAATATGTATGCAAATGCAGGAGTTAGTTTTTTAAAAAAATAAGTTGTAAGGCCTTTAGATATTGGTTTATCTTACTAGTGTTTAAGATTTTAGTTTTTTTAATAAATAGTTAATTTGTTGATATCTAAAGATACCTGGTTTGGTTTGCCTCATTCGAGGGTTGCTAGATTATTTCAATTCGGCTGCTGTTTTTTCTTTGATTTGGAAAGCTTAAAGATATGTATGATGCGACTTGTGGAGTGGCGGGACTAAATTGACAGTGCGTTGCTCCCACCGCAGTCAGAATTATATATATTGATTGGGGACTTTGTCTTGCCATAACAATACCAAAGTCTGTCTTCTCATCCTCACTTTGCAAAATCATGTCAAAATATAGTATACTATCTTACCATATTAATCCTCCCAAAGTGTGACTCTTCACACTTCTCCACATTGAACTCCACCTGCCATACTTCTGCCCATTTAACCATTTTGTCTATGTCATGCTGAAGTCTACAACTATCCTCATCACTATCTGCTAGTTTTGTATCATCTGCAAACTTTATAATATGGCGCCCTACACCCAAATTTAAAATTGAAGAGTATTAAACCCAAAACTGACTGAGAAACACCACTGCAAACCACCTCCCTGTCTGAAAAACATCCAATCACTATCTCTTTCTTCCTGTCACTGAGCCAATTCTTTAGTCACAACTGTCACTTTCCCCTTTATTTAATAGGCTTCCATCTTCTTAACAAGCCTCCTGTGTGACACTTTATAAAATGCTCTTTGCAAGTCCATATGTACAGCATCTAACTGCACTTCATTGATCAACCTTCTGTATTATTATCCTCACAGAATCAAGTTAGTCCAGAACTATTTGCATTTAACAAATCCATGCTGGCTCTCATTGATTAACCCATGCCTTTCCAAATGAAAGTTTATTTTGTCCCTTATAGTGGTTTCCAATAACATCCCCACCACCAATGTTAGGCTGACTGTCCTCTAGTTTCCTGGTTTATTCCTTTCCCCTTTCTTGAATAATGGCTTAACATTAGTAAACCTCCAACACTATTCCTGTATCCAAAGAGGATTGAAAGGTTGTGGCCAGTGCCTCTTTGATTTCTACCTTTGCTTCTTTCAGCAACCTAGGATGGACATACCAACTTGAAATAATGCTAATCTTTTTAGTTCATCTTCCTTGTCTACTACTATTCTTCCCATAACTCCCTTTTCCTCTTTTAGTGTAACCTTCACATCATCCACTTCCTCAGTGAAGACAGATGCAAAGTACTCATTTAATGCTTAAACCATGCCCACTGCCTCTACATGAAGATTTCCCTTTGATTCCTAAAAGGCCCAACATTTTTCTGAATGACCATCTTTCACTTTATATGCTTATAAAATGTTTTAGGGTTCAATTTAATGTTGCTTGCTAACCTTTTCCCGTAATCTCTCTTTCCTTCCCATATTAACTTTTTCAATTCCCTTCTGTACTACTCATGATCTTCCTGGAAGAAATTCAATCCAGATGAATTAATAGTTTCCTCCCATTAAACATTGGGAAATACCAAAGCCATTGTTTTTAACTACCACCACATACTTTATACCCTGGGCTTGAATTCCATCCTTCCCTCCCTGGAAACTGGTTGAAGCCAGCTGTTTGCAACCTCAACATCCTACCTGATCACAAGCTGAGTTCCCAGCCCCATATCCCCTCCATCACGCAGGCTGCCAATAGCCATCTCTTAACATACATCCCCCGCCTCAGTCTATCTTCTGCCGATACCCTCATCCATGTCTTTGTTTTCTCCAGATTTAATTATTCCAATGCTCTGCTGGCAAGGCTCCCACCCTCCATAAATCTCAGCTGATGCAAAGTTCTACTGACCATATCCATGTTTCCCTTTGTGGGAGAGACCAAAATTAGGCGACACAGTTTAAAAATGAGTCCCCCATATAAGACAGAGATGAGGAGAAATTTTTTCTCTTGAGGGTCGTGAGTCTGTGGAACTTTCTTCCCCGGAAAGCGGTGGAGGCAGGGTCACAATGTTTTTAAGGCAGAGGTAGACCGAATCTTGACAAACAAGGGAGTCAAAGGGTATCGGGGGTAGGCAGGAAAGTGGAGTTGAGTCCACAAACCGATCAGCCATGATCTTGTAGAATGGCAGAGCAGGCTTGAGGGGCTGAATAGCCTACTCCTGCTCCTAGTTCGTATATATGTAAACCATAACTGATCCTGCTCACCTAACACATCTGTGCTTGCTGATCAACATTACCACCCATCCTGCCTACACTTCTATTTCTAAATTCTCATCCTCGTGATCAAACCCTTGTTTGTGAGCTTGCTTCTCCAGCACAACAACCCTCACACTGTTGACGAGCACCATCTTGAAGAATTGGAAGATTTTATTGCAAACAGTTGGGTAAATTACTGCTTTCTTGATGTGTATGATTCAACTGCTAATGAAAAACTGATATCAATATGTAGATATGATGGAGAGTAAAGAAGGGACCCAATAGAGGTTTTCAATATAATGCGAGGTAGTGATTGAGTAAATGGAGCAAAACTGTGCCTTCTGACGAGTGGGTTAATAACAGGTCATAGATTTAAAATCATTGGAAAAAGATCTAGTTGGAGCTAAGAAATCTTTTCATTTGAGTTGTCAGGATCTGGAACACAGAATGGGTAGGGAAAACAACATCTGCCTCCCAAGTTTTCCTTTGCACAGCTGAGGCGAAATAGTTGGATGTTGCACATACACACTGTTGTTATCTGTAAAATCAGAATAAAGCTGGACACACCCAAATGGTCAAGGTGCATACTTGTCATCAAAACCAGAAAATAAGAGATGGAAAGGCATAATTTAAAAAAAATAAAAGCAAAAAGTGCTGGAAATACTCTGCAGGTCTGGCAGCATCTGTGGAGAGAGAAACAGAGTTAGCATTTCAGATCTGTGACCTTTCAGCAGAACTAGAAAAGGTGAGAAATGGAATAGGCTTTGAGCTAGTGAGAGGGGAGAGGCAGGAAGAAGAGAAAAAGGGAAAGTGTGTGATGGGGCAGAGGGCAGGGGAGATTAAATGACAGAGATGTCATGGAATAAAAGGCATAGGGAGTTCTAGTAGTTGTAGTAAAAGACAAAGCATTAGTCCAGGGAGAGTGTTAATGGCAGAAACATCTTTAAATACCACTAACAGAACAGAAGTATTACTGACAGATCATCTCATCCAAAATACATTAAAGGAAATACATTAAAGAAATGAAAAATATGTAAATAATGAGGCAACGAAAGGCCTAAATAAAATCGGTGTTAAATTGAGAAAATACTAGCCAAATATAGAGGGTCCACCAGTTCCAAAATGAGGACAAAAGAACAGGTCAGCAGGGTTGTCTTCCCCCTTCCCCCCGCCCCCCACCTTAAATCAAAACCCCCCAAATGCATTTAGCCTCCCTTTCTCCATCTCATAGAACTCAAAGAAAATTTATGCTATAGAAGGAGGCTTTTTGGTCCATTGTGTCTGTGCTGGTCAATAAAGAGCTACCTAGCCTAATCCCACCTGCTGGATACCATAAGAGCTTTCTCATTTGTTCTCAGTACAGGTGCTGATTGACCAGTGTTTCTAGTTTCTTTGTTTTTGTTTCAGATTTCCAGTATTAGAGGGATTTTTTGCTTTACATTAGTCAGAATCAGCCAGATTTCTTGTGTTTGTGCTGATGCCAGAATGGCAAGTGATAGCTACTCGGGAAAAATGTGGTTTTATATAGAAAAATGTTAAAGTAAATAACCCACATGAAGAAGAATATTCATATTCTGAGGATCAAAAATGTAAATGTGCCCATTGATGAAAAGGGGTATCCCAAATAGGCCTTAATGCAAGGAAATGTTTTGGGGTCAGTGATGCTTTCTTTGAATTGTCTTTTTAAATTTTGTTTCTGGCAAAATCCTCCAAAGGGATTAAGGAAGAAGGTTCAGATCAGTCCACTTCTTGTCCTTGGATTAGACCAAGAATCTCAGTCCAATGAAACACATTTATGAAGATTACTGAAAAAATGTTACTAAAATAGAAAATTAACATATGGGGCTGAATTTTGTGAGTGCACCACAGTTCACGGTGGTGCACTCTAAAAACGGCGTGCATCCTGCGCGGGGGCTCATTTAAATTGAAGGGGCAGAGCGCCCCCACCCCCCCCCGATGACGTAAAGGGGCGACCACCGCGGAGGCGCTGGAGCCATTTTTAAAGGGCTCTAAGTTGCGACTGACTGCTCCAGTCAAAGCCCCCAATCAAAATGTGATTCTGATTGTGTTGGGAGAAACGCACTGTAAATTCAATCCCGTCCCTCCACAGATTGCCGAACATATCATTTTAAACTTTCCAACTTAAAGAAAGACCTAGTCAACTTGGACTATTTATTAACCCCCGAATGAGGCTAACCAAACCAGGTGCCTTTAAATCAACAAATTAACTCTTTAATTAGTAAAACTAAATTCTTAAACACTATGAAGATATAAACAACATTTAAAATAGAAAAAAATTTAGAGTCCTTGCAAATTTACAGTCCAGTGTTGCTCGAAGTCCTCACAGTCGTCTGATGGGGACAAAAGGTTCTTCCATAGTAGAACAGTCCATAGTCTAATTCCAGCAGTAAGTGATCCTTTCCTTCCATCAGCGAATTTCAACAATTAACAACTTGCAAACACTTTTTAAATGAATCAATTTAGCTTTAGAATTTTTTGAGGGATGAAAGATTGTCACAGTCTAACTTCCCTTCCTTCCGTTTAAATTGTCAGAGATCTCTGTTTTGGCTTGACTTTTAGAATTTTGAGAGATGATAATTAAACAGACTAAATTCTCTTCCTTCAGTTTAAATGGCTGAGAGCTCTTTTTTCAGGTGCTAACACCAGCTGTCTGTCTGTGTTCCCTGTTAGAACTAAAAGCCAGTTCAAAATTGAATTGTAACGTTGTATATGCTGAATGGCTGTTGTCAGGTAACCAGAATGCATTCTCTGAAGCTGGTTGGTTCTCTCTCCATATGGTTGTATCCAACGGCAACCAAAATACACTTTCTCTAACTCCTGAGGCTTACTGGTTCTTAAAGCAGTACAGCTCCCTTTTCCAGCCTTAGAGATACACCACATATTCCCTGGAGAAAAAAAAACTACAGGACCATGACACATCCGCCCATAGCAGAATAAAACACCATTCCTAAAATGCGTTTCATTCCAATGGGTAAAAAAAAACAAATTGAAATAACGCTAACACGTTTTCTACACATTACTGGCATACTCAGCCAGGTGAACTGCACAGCTAGGAGCACTGACCACTACTGGGTTCATTATTCTCTGAGAAGTTTCTCAAGTACCCCTTAACCTATGTGGCATCACTTGACACTGGAAAACCCTGTCCGGTGTAACAGAAGCTGATTTTTTTCTTACCCTGGCGTGTCAAAGGGATTTGACAATATCCCTCCAACACATTTGCCTCTTTAAGACACGTTGTGTTTCCCACTCTGTCCATATGGTCTTTTAAATAAAAAATTGGGTAGGAGTCTGCCTTCTTTACCACGGTGACTTTTCTAGAGTCTATGCAAGTTTGAGCTGACCCACCAGGTTTTGAGATCAAGATCATCTGTGAATTCCAGCTGTCCTGACTAGGTTCATCTAAGCTACCCTTCGGCATGCAATGTACCTCTGCTTCCACTTGGGCCTGTCTGTCTGGACCTAAGCGACAAGGATGTTGTTTTAAAGGAATGGTTCCCCCTATACCCACATTATGTGTGGCTATGGTTGGACATCCTGGCTTATCCCTACAAACATTTTGAAATGTTGTGAAAACTCTAGTTAGGACTTCTCGCTGTTTTGCCTCTAAGTGTAAAAGCCTACTGTTTAATTTTCCTAGCCATTCTGCATTCACTAATGGGATATTTGGAGGTTCAATCTGAGAATTTCCTAAGCCTACTTCTGCCTCATCCTCACTATCCTTTTCCTTCTCCACAGTCACGATTACGTGACATACCTGTACTCGCATATCCTCCTCCCTGCGGTAATATGGTTTGAGCATATTAATATGACATAACCGGTTCTTCCGGCAGTCAGGGGTGTCAGTCAAGTAATCTACCTTACCCACTCTTTTGATCGCTCTATATGGACCACTGAACCGTGCTTTCACTGGTTCTCCCTATGATGGTAACAACACGAATATTTCATCCCCTGGTTTTATGGTAGGATGTGGTTTTCCCATAGATTTGACAAATGTGGCATTCCCTACAAAATTGTCTCTCATCCTTTGTAAGACCTGGCCAGTAATAATGTTTGCTTATGTGTGATTTGGTCTTCCGAATTCCCCCATGTCCTGCAGAAGGGATGTCATGTGCTAACCTTAATAATCCTTGTCAATATTTAGCTGGTACTACTATCTGTTCAACAGCTGTCCAGTCTTCGTCAGCAGGCCTATGATGTGGCCTCCATTTCCTCCTGAAAACCCCATTTGCCATATAATAGCCTTCCGGAACTCCTTTTGCCTCAGCTTCTGACAGAGCCGTCAGTGCTATTCGGTATATCTCTGCATCAGCTGCTGTGTTGCAATGATAGACAATCTGTTAAACATCTCATTTGGATTATCTAAATCCCCAAATAAGGTTTCAGATGCCTGGCTATCTATTTGTCGTGCCCCTTTTACCTCCAACAAGGGATCCTGTTTAGCCATTGCTCGTGTAACTACGCACGCATGAAATATTCCTGGAACTTGTTCCATTTCCTTAATTTCACTTGGTTCTTCTGTAACTATAGGAGAATCTGATATTTTTGAACCAGCCAAATCATTTCCCAGGAGTGGATCAATTCCCTTTACTGGTAAACTGTAGACAACACCTACAGTTACTACCCCAGATATTAAGACACTCTCTAGGTGTACTTTATACAAAGGTACGGGTATATACTCCCCACCAATTCCATTAACTAAAACTTTAGCGTTCAAGGTGCTCTGTGGTGGAAACCTCATATCTTTCCCCAGCAAGAGCTTTTGGGTTGCTACTGTGTCCCTGAGTATAATAAGTTTTCCTGCCTCACAGGATACGGAGTTACTCTCCCCTTTGACAAAAATTCATTATAACTCTCAGGTATTTTATTCTTAAACTTTACACTCCATTTTAGTTTTAGTATCTGGCTTTGCATTCACAACTGTCTTTAAAGCTATAGCCTGGTCTGCTATACTCTCAGTCAGAGTCTTACTGTAGGCCCCTTACAGTCAGAAACAGGGGAATTTATTATGGGGAACAAAGAAATGGCTGACCAACTAAATGCATACTTTGCTTCTGTCTTTACAAAGGAGGACACAAATATCAAACCAGAAATGTTTGGGAACACAGGGTTTAGTGAGAGAGAGGAACTGAAGGAAACAGTATGAGTAGAGAAATGGTGTTGGGGAAATTTATGGGATTGAAGGCTGATAAATCCCCAGGGCCTGATGGTCTGCATCCCAGAGTACTTAAGGAAGTGGCCCTAGAAATAGTGGATGCATTGGTGGTCATCTTCCAAGATTCTGTAGACTCTGGAATAGTTCCTACAGATTGGAGGGTAGCTAATGTAACCCTACTATTTAAAAAGGGAGGTAGAGAGAAAACAGGGAATTATAGACCAGTCAGCCTGACATCGGTAGTGGGGAAAATTCTAGAGTCCATTACCAAAGATTTTATAGTAGGACGCTTGGAGAACAGTGGTAGAATCGGACAGAGTCAGCATGGTATCACGAAAGGGAAATCATGCTTGACAAATCTACTAGAATTCTTCGAGGATGTAACTAGTAGAGTTGCTGAGGGGAGCCAGTGGATGTGGTTTATTTGGACTTTCAGAAGGCTTTCGACAAAGTCCCACATAAGAGATTAGCGTGTAAAATTAAAGCGCATGGGATTGGGGGTAGTGTATTGTGATGGATAGAAAATTGGTTGGCATATAGGAAACAAAAGAGTGGGGTTAAATGGGTCTTTTTCCGACTGGCAGGCAGTGACTAGTGGGGTACCACAGGGATCGGTGCTAGGACCGCAGTTATTCACAATATATATTAATGATTTAGATGAGGGAACTAAATGTAATATCTCCAGCTTTGCAGATGACACAAAACTGGGTGGGAGGGTGAGTTTTGAGGAGGATGCAGAGAGGCTTCAGTGTGATTTGGACAAGTTGAGTGAGTGGGCAAATACATGGCAGATGCAGTGTAATGTGGATAAATGTGAGGTTATCCACATTGGTAGCAAAAACAGGAAGGCAGATTATTATCTGAACGGTTATAAACTGAGAGAGGGGAATATGCAGCGAGACCTGGGTGTTCTTGTATACCAGTCGCTGAAGGTAAGCATGCAGATCCAACAGGCGGTAAAAAAGGCAAATGGTATGTTGGCCTTCATAACGAGAGGATTCAAGTACAGGAGCAGGGATGTCTTGCTGCAATTATACAGGACCTTGGTGAGGCCACACCTGGAATATTGTGTGCAGTTTTGGTCTCCTTATCTGAGGAAAGATGTTCTTGCTATAGAGGGAGTGCAGCGAAGGTTTACCAGACTGATTCCTGGGATGGCGGGACTGACGCATGTGGAGAGATTGAGTCAGTTAGGATATTATTCGCTGGAGTTCAGAAGAGTGAGGGGGGATCTCATAGAAAACTCTAAAATTCTAATAGGACTTGACAGGGTAGATGCAGAAAGGATGTTCCCGATGGTGGGGGAATCCAGAACCAGGGGTCATAGTCTAAGGATACGGGGTAAACCTTTCAGGACTGAGATGAGGAGAAATTTCTTCACCCAGAGAGTGGTGAACCTGCGGAATTCTCTACCACAAAAAGCAGTTGAGGCCAAAACGTTGTATGTTTTCAAGAAGGAGTTAGATATGGCTCTTGGATTTAAAGGGATCAAAGGATATGGGGCGAATGCGAGAACAGGTTACTGAGTTGGATGATCAGCCGTGATCATAATGAATGGCGGAACAGGCTCGAAGGGCTGAATAGCCTACTCCAGCTCCTATTTTCTGTGTTTTCCCCTGCACCAGCTTTGCGTACCCCAACAAGTCTTATGGGTTTACCTCACAATTTCCAGTACTCTGAACGAAGATGACCCTGTTTTGTTGCAATGATAACACTTTGGCTTGCAAACCTCACTTCTACCCTCAGCATCTTCCTTGCTGACCTGAGGAGGTGATCCTGGGGCATTCCCAGCTGTTCCTTCTTGTCCTCGGCTATTTGCCTTCCTTTCACTCTACCACTTTATATCCTTTTTGGGTTTATGCAGGTGATGGACAAAATAGGTTAGCTTATTCACAAGCTCTAAATCATCAACAATCTCTGCTGCTTGCCTATCTTTCAGGTTATCTATATGAGTTCTCACTACTAGAGGAATAAAATATAAAAGTAGGGTAGTGTTGCTGCAACTGTACAAGGCATTAATGAGACCGCACCTGGAGTGTTGCGCACAGTTTTGGTCCCCTTACTTGAGGAGGGATGTAGTTGCATTGGAGGCAGTTCAGAGGAGGTTCACTAGATTGATTCCAGGGATGAGGGGTTTGTCTTATGAAGAGAGATTTTGCAGTTTAGACCTTTACTCTCTAGAGTTTAGAAGAATGAGAGGAGATCTAATTGAGGTATAGCAGATGATTAAGGGGATTGACAAAGTAGACGTAGAGAGGATGTTTCCTCTTGTGGGGCAATCTAGAACGAGAGGTCATAGTTTCAGGATAAGGGGTAGCAGATTAAAAACACAGATGAGGAGAAATTACTTCTCTCAAAGGGTCGTGAGTCTGTGGAATTCACTACCTAGAGTGCGGTGGATGCCGGGACATTGAGTAAATTTAAGCAGGAGATAGACAAATTTTTAATTAGTAATGGGTTGAAGGGTTATGGAGAACGGGCAGGAAAGTGGAGTTGAAGCTGAGATGAAATCAGCCATGATTGTATTGAATGGCGGAGCAGCTTCGAGGGGCTGAATTGCCTGCTCCTGCTCCTAGTTCTTATGTTATGGTCTACTAAAGGAATGGAGTTTTTAAACACTTCTAAGAGAATCAATTCTCGAAGGTTCTCATATGTGGTTTCTAGCTTTAATGCCTGTATCCAACAGTCAAATACGTCACCCTCTCAAATTCTAAGTATGTCTGCCCAGTCAATCTCCTTAAGTTCCTAAACTTCTGATGGTAAGCTTCAGGGACTAACTCATGCACAGCGAGAATAGTCTTTTTTGCCATCTCATAATCTGCAGAAGCCTCTTCAGAAAGTATGGCATAAGCTTCATGAGCTCTGCCTACCAGCCTGCTCTGCATGACCAATGTCCAGCTTTCTTTCGGCCATTTCATCTGTTTGGCTATTTTTTCAAAGATATGAAAAATGCCTCTCCCTCCCTTCCGTCGAATGTAGGAAGAGCCTGTATAAATTTAAACAACTTTTTGCTGGGACCTGATCTCAACTCAGATTCTTCCTGAACCGAATTTTTCCTGGATTCAAGACTACCCTTTTGTCTTAGTTCCATCTCTTTTAACTTAAATTCCCTCTCTCTTTCATTTTCTCTGCGAAATGCGCTCTCTTTCTCCCTTTCCTCTTTTTCCAATTCAGATTTCCTTAATTCTTTTTCCTGCTGAAATTCCAGTTTCCTCATTTCTAACTGAATCCTAGCCAATTCCACTGCATCACTCTCTGACCTACTACCTTCTTGTCTGTCGTATTCCCTTTCTTGTTCCTCGTATTGCCCTTCATCTGTATCATCATCATCTTCTACTAATTCCAGATGTTCGGCTATTATGTCAATTATCTCTGCTTTTTTGGCACCTGATTTCAATTCCCACCCCAATTTCGTTGCCAATTCTTTTAATTGGTTCTTAATTAAAGTTATCAAGTCACTCAGGGAAACATTCTGCTTTCCCAGAAACTCTGCTACAAAACAATGGTATCGACTGTACCTTATTATACAAGAAACCTGGTTCTTTTAATTTCTTTGTAATTGGTATTAGATTTAGATCCCAACAATCGAGTTTCCAATTGATATGATCTCAAACTCGAGAGAAATTAAATATAATGCCAAACGCAAGACCCCAATTTGAATATGTTATCTCAGAAATGAGTAATTAATATGATTCCAAATGTGAGCCCTCCAGATTAGTCTGATTCTGATCCCAGACACGAGCCACCGAATTAAGATATGATTCAACTGCGAGTGAGCCCCCAATTAAGATAATCCCAAGAAACCCAATTAATATGTGATTCAAATCTTGAGCGACACCGCAATTAATATGTTATTCAAGTCCCGGATGAGCCCCCAATAAATATGTGATTCAAATCCCGGACGAGAAACCCAATTAATATGTTACGACCGATCCCTCCAGTCAAAATCCCCAATCAAAATATAAGATTCTGATTGTGGTGGGAGAAACACAATGTTAATACAATTCCATCCCTCCACAGATCACCTAACATTTTAAACTATCCAAATTAAAGAAAGACCCAGCCAAATTGTACTATTAACCCCCGAATGAGGTTAACCAAACCAGGTGTCTTTAAATCAACAAATTAACTGTTTAATTAGAAAAACTAAATTCTTTAACACTATGAAGATATAAACAACATTTAAAATAGAAAAAAAATTAGAGTCCTTGCAAATTTACAGTCTAATGTTGCTTTAAGTCCTTACAGCCATCCGTTGGGTTAAAAGGTTCTTCCATAGTAGAACAGTCCATAGTCTAATTCCAGCAGCATATGATGCTTTTCTTCCGTCAGCGAATTTCAACAATTAACGACTTGCAAACAATTTTTAAATGAATCAATTTAGCTTTAGAATTTTTTGAGGGATAAAAGATTGTCACAGTCTAACTTCCCTTCCTTCCGTTTAAATAGTCAGAGATCTCTGTTTTGGATTGACTTTTTTAGAATTTTGAGAGATGATAATTAAATAGACTAAATTCTCTTCCTTCAGTTTAAATGGCTGAGAGCTCTTTTTTCAGGTGCTAATACCAGTTGTCTGTCTGTGTTCTCTGTTAGAACAGACTGTCTTCAACTAAAAAGCCAGTTCAAAATTGAATTCTAACATTGTATATCCTGTCCTGGGTCCCTGAATGGCTGGCTGTTGCTGGATAACCAGGATGCATTCTCTGAAGCTGGTTGGTTCCCTCTCCATATGGTTGTATCCAACGCAACCAAAATGCACTTTCTCTAACTCCTGACGCTTACTGGTGCTTCAAGCAGTACAGCTCCTTTTCCAGCCTTGAAGATACACCACATTTTCCTCGGAGAAAATAAAAACTACAGGACCATGACATTACAATGTAGTTTTAATTTTTAAAGTTACTGTCATCGGGAAGTTTTATTATCGATTGATAAAGATGTTGAGGCTCTTCCCCAACCCCCCTAATAGTCATGTAAGTGGAATTTATTCCCTTCCCAAACTTTCCCTTCGAACATTTGGCTTCTAGAACCCCTTCCCCCATCCCCACATGCAATAAAAATTGATTGCCCCGCTCCTTCAACCACCCCCCCCACCGCCCTGAATATTTTATTACTCTCCCCCTCCCCACCAGGTTCTCGCCTGGAACTCCAGATGGAGTTCCGAAGGTGCGCGACGGCTGAATGGAGGCCGTAAAATAGGAGTGGGACAGCCGCCGCCTGCAGGTAAGTTTATTTACATATTTTAAATGTTAAATGCCCACGGCGTCGAGCAGCCTGTAAGATTCAGCGCATGGTCAGTATTGATTCACAGGTTACTTGCACATGTTTCTAACAGAATCTCTGCAGCTGTAAATAGATATCCAAACTTATTTCCAGTGACACAATATCAGAAAAAGAGCAATGTTGAAAAGATAGGAGAGAAGATAAATAATCATTGAATGGCAAATAGGTGATGCGTGAAGATTGTAAAGGAAGGAAAAACTGAGTGGTACTGAACTATTAGGAAAGATTAACGTTCAGGTGTATAAAAGCATTCTAAGGTATAATCTACAGAGGAAGCATGACCTCGTCAGCAGACGTAGTCTCTTCAGACTACTAGAAAAGATCGGATGTCCACCAAAGCTACTATGTATCATCACTTCATTCCATGACAATATGAAAGGCACAATTCAGCATAGCGGCGCCTCATCAGACCCCTTTCCTATCCTGAGTGGCGTGAAACAGGGCTGTGTTCTCGCACCTACACTGTTTGGGATTTTCTTCTCCCTACTGCTCTTGCACGCGTTCAAGTCTTCAGAAGAAGGAATTTTCCTCCACACAAGATCAGGTGGCAGGTTGTTTAACCTTGCCCGCCTAAGAGCGAAGACCAAAGTACGGTAAGTCCTCATCAGGGAACTCCTCTTTGCTGACAATGCTGCATTAACATCTCACACTGAAGAGTGTCTGCAGAGTCTCATCGACCGGTTTGCGGCTGCCTGCAACGAGTTTGGCCCAACCATCAGCCTCAAGAAAACGAACATCATGGGACAGGATGTCAGAAATGCTCCATCCATCAATATCGGCAACCACGCTCGGGAAGTGGTTCAAGTGTTCACCTACATAGATTCAACTATCACCAGTAACCTGTCTCTCGATGCAGAAATCAACAAGCGCATGGGAAAGGCTTCCACTGCTATGTCCAGACTGGCCAAGAGAGTGTGGGAAAATGGCGCACTGACACACTTGGACTTTTGTGTTCCGTATCAAGCCTGTGTCCTCAGTACCTTGCTCTACGACAGCGAGGCCTGGACAACGTATGTCAGCCAAGAGCGACGTCTCAATTCATTCCATCTTCGTTGCCTCCAGAGAATCCTTGGCATCAGGTGGCAGGACCGCATCTCCAACACAGTAGTCCTCGAGGCGGCCAACATCCCCAGCTTATACACACTACTGAGTTAGCGGCGCTTGAGATGGCTTGGCCATGTGAGCCGCATGGAAGATGGCAGGATCCCCAAGGACACATTGTACAGCGAACTCGCCATTGGTATCAGACCTACCGGCCGTCCATGTCTCCGCTTTAAAGACGTCTGCAAAACGCGACATGAAGTCCTGTAACATTGATCACAAGTCGTGGGAGTCAGTTGCCAGTGATCGCCAGAGCTGGCGGGCAGCCATAAAGGCGGGGCTAAAGTGTGGCGAGTCGAAGAGACTTAGCTGTTGGCAGGAAAAAAGACAGAAGCGCCAACTGTGTAACAGCCCTGACAACCAATTTTTTCTGTAGCACCTGTGGAAGAGTCGGTCACTCTAGTATTGGCCTTTATAGCCACTCCAGGCGCTGCTCCACAAACCACTGACCATCTCCAGGCGCTTACCCATTGGCCCCCGAGACAAGGAGGCCAAAGAAGAAGAAGGTATAATCTACAGAGGAAGCATGATTATTCACCAAATAAAGGTTGTATTGACGTTGAGCTGTTTAATAATGCCTTGAGTATTGAAAAAGGGAAGGAAACATTCAAATTGCTAAGTTCGAACAAATCACTCTCCACTGCCCAGTCCCTCCACCCTCCTCCAAAAATATTAAATAGGACTTGAGTTTGATTGCAGTATAGTATTGTGTAAAATTAATTGAAGTATTTCTTTTATATTAGGGTATGACAGTGGATGAATTCGATAGATTGGACTTCGACATGATCCTAATGAGTCCTCCTTGTCAGCCATTTACAAGGTTTGTATTTGCATAGCAATAGTGACTGCATTTCAAAGCAATTGATTCTGTATGAAATGCCTTGGGAAATTTCTGGAAATGTGTTGGGATGCTATATAAATGCAAGTTTTTTCTCTTTAATTGTTAAACAGTGAACTTTTACCACTGTCATTGTGCCTATTTGTCATTACTCAACTTGTAACTGATGTTTTATAACATGGGCAGCGCAGTGGTTAGCACCGCAGCCTCACAGCTCCAGGGACCCGGGTTCGATTCCGGGTACTGCCTGTGTGGAGTTTGCAAGTTCTCCCTGTGTCTGCGTGGGTTTTCTCCGGGTGCTCCGGTTTCCTCCCACAAGCCAAAAGACTTGCAGGTTGATAGGTAAATTGGCCATTATAAATTGTCACTAGTATAGGTAGGTGGTAGGGAAATATAGGGACAGGTGGGGATGTTTGGTAGGAATATGGGATTAGTGTAGGATTAGTATAAATGGGTGGTTGATGTTCGGCACAGACTCGGTGGGCCGAAGGGCCTGTTTCAGTGATGTATCTCTAATCTAATATAAAAATATTGGCTTAAATAAATACAGAAAATACTGAAAACATTCAGCAGGTCAGGCAGCACTGGTGCAGAGAGAAATGGAGTTTATATTTCAGGCTAGTGAAATTTCTTCAGAACCAAGTATTGGCTCAAAATAAAAACAAGAAATGCTGGAAATGCTCAGCAGGTCTGGCAACATCTGTGCAGAAAGAAGTAGAGTTAACGTTTCAGATCAGTGACCCTGCTTAACTCTTAACGTTAACTGCAGCATTTCTTGTTTTTATTTCAGATTTCCAGCATCTGCAATCTTTTGCTCTTATCCAAGTATTGTCATCTTGCTCTGAACACTTCTGACAACAAACCCAAAATTAATATAAAAGTGAACATTGATAACCCATATTGCAATAAATATTTCCTTCTCAAGTATACCATCTCAATCTTTTTATTTGTGAAGGGAAATATAGTTATCTATATGTAAATATAGTTTTTGCTTAAACAAAAGAAGTCCATATTTGCAGTGTAGAAAGAGTGAGTTTCACTTGTCATTTACATCCTGGAGCACTTTGCCCCCTTCTTTGTTCTATTCACATTCTCGAATTGAGTAAATTTTATCCTGTTTTGATAATTGTCTGACAACTGGAAAAGTTGATGAGCTATATTGGTGTTGAACTCTACGGTCTTGACAACATCCTTTGCTCATCTTTGTACAAAATGTACAGTAAGGTATTTTCTGAAATTTTATTTTTTTATTGGAAAAGTAACAGTAAAAGGTAAAAGATAAAGTGTAAAAAAGAAACACAAACTGATCCATCAATCAATTGCATTCATCAGTCAGCAGTGACCAGACAAACAAGCACATATGACAGAGGTGATGACTAAGTGTTGAACTTTACCTATAGCTCCAGCTGCATGGTTGAAATACAACTTTACTTCAATATAATGCCAAAGTGTGCACTGCCGGACTTAACCTGATCTTGTATTTTCTTCTGTTGTGTGTAGCTGAAGCTCCCCTGTCATTTGCACCTTCCACTTAAGTGACGAAGTATTGCAATTTCAATAAAACTTGAGGCCTTCTGGCTATTGTCATAGAGTTATACAACACAGAAACAGACCCTTCGGCCCATCGTGTCTGTGCCGGCCATCAAGCACCTGACTATTCTAATCCCATTTTCCAGCACTTGGCCTGTAGCCTTGTATGCTATGGCATTTCAATTTCTCCGCTAAATACCTCTTAAATGTTGTGAGGGTTCCTGCCTCGACCACCCCTTCAGGCAATGTGTTCCAGATTCCAACCACCCTCTGGGTGAAATTTTTTTTCCTCAAATCCTCTCTAAACCTCCTGCCCCTTACCTTAAATCTATGCCCCCTGGTTATTGACCCTTCCGCCAAGGGGAAAAGTTTCTTCCTATCTAACCTATCAATGCCCCTCATCATTTTGTATACCTCAGTCAGGTCCCCCTCAGCCTTCTCTGCTCTAAGGGAAACAATCCTAGCCTTTCCAGTCTCTCTTCATAGCTGAAATGCTCCAGCCCAGGCAATATCCTAGTGAATCTCATCTGCACCCTTTCCAGTGCAGTCGCATCCTTCCTATAGTGTGGTGCTCAGAACTGTACACAGTACTCCAGCTGTGGCCTAACTAGCGTTTTATACAGCTCCATCATAATCTTCCTGCTCTTATATTCTGTGCCTCGGCTAATAAAGGCAAGTATCCCATATGCCTACAGAACCACCTTATCTACCTGTGCTGCTGCCTTCAGTGATCTATGGACAAGTACACCAAGGTCTCTCTGGCCATCTTGTACTTCCCAGGGTCCTACCATCCATTGTGTATTCCCTTGACTTGTTAGTCCTCCCAAAATGCTTCACCTCACACTTCTCAGGATTGAATCCCATTTGCGACTGTTCTGCCCATTTTACCAGCCCATCTATATTGTCCTGTAATCACTATTTACAACAGGGCGGCGCAGTGGTTAGCACCGCAGCCTCACAGCTCCAGCGACCCGGGTTCAATTCTGGGTACTGCCTGTGTGGAGTTTGCAAGTTTTCCCTGTGTCTGTGTGGGTTTTCTCCGGGTGCTCCGGTTTCCTCCCACAAGCCAAAAGACTTGCAGGTTGGTAGGTAAATTGGCCATTATAAATTGCCCCTAGTATAGGTAGGTGGTAGGGAAATATAGGGACAGGTGGGGATGTGGTAGGAATATGGGATTAGTGTAGGATTAGTATAAATGGGTGGTTGATGGTCGGCACAGACTCGGTGGGCCGAAGGGCCTGTTTCAGTGCTGTATCTCTAAACTAAACTAAAAACACCCCCAATTTTCGTGTCATATGCAAACATACTGATCATACCTCCTATATTCATGTCTAAATCATTAATGTACACTCCAAACAGCAAGGGTCCCAGCACCGATCCCTGCAGTACACCACTGGTCACAGACTTCCACTTGCAAAAACAACCCACGACCATCGCCCTCTGCCTCCTTCCACTAAGCCAAATTACGCTGGATCCCATGGCTCTTACCTTCTTAACCAATTTCCCATGCCGGACCTTCTCAAAAGCCTTACTGAAGTCCATGTAGACTACAGCAACTGCTTTACCCTCATCTACACATCTAGTCACCGCCTCGAAAAATTCAATCAAGTTTGTTAGACACGATCTCCCCCTGACAAAGCATGCTGACTATCCCTGATTAATCCCTGCTTCTCCAAGTGAAGATTAATCCTGTCCCTCAGAATTCTTTCCAATAGTTTCTCTACCACTGATGTTAGACTCACCGGCCTGCAATTACCTGGTTTATCCCTGCTACCCTTCTTGAATAATGGTACCACATTTGCTGTCCTCCAGTCCTCTGGTACCTCTCCTGTGGCCACAGAGGATTTGAAAATTTGTGTCAGCCCCTGCTGTCTCCTCCCTGGCTTCACATAACAACCTGGGATACATCTCATCTGGGCCTGGGGATTTATCCACTTTTAAGCCTGCTAAAACAGCTAATACTTACTCCCTTTCAATGCTAATGTGTTCAAGTATATCACAATCCCCCTCCCTGATCTCTACACCTACATCGTCCTTCTCCATAGTCAACACAGTTGAAAAGTAATCATTTAAAACCTCATCTATGTCCTCCGGCTCCACACACAGATTGCCACTTTGGTCCCTAATGGGCCCTACTCTTTCCATGGTTAACCTCTTGCCCTTAATATACTTATAAAACGCCTTGGGATTTTCCTTTATCTTGCCCTCGGTATTTTTTCATGTCCCCGCTTCACTTTCCTAATTACTTTTTTAAGTACCCCCCTATACTTTCTATACTCCTCCAGGGCCTCTGCTATTTTCAGCGCTCTGGATCTGCCATAAGCCTCCGTTTTTTTTCCTTGTCCAATCCTCTATATCCCTTGACAGCCAGGGTTCCCTGGACGTGTTGGACCTATCCTTCACCTTAACGGGAACATGTTGGCTCTGAACTCTCTTCTGTTTCCTCTTTGAATGACTCCCACTGTTCTGATGTAGACTTTCCTACAAGTAGTTGCTCGCAGTCCACTTTGGCCAGATCCTGTTTTATCAGATTGAAATTGGCCTTCCCTCAATTCAGTACCTTTATTTCCCGTCCATCTTTTCCATAACTATCTTAAATCTTAGAGTTATGGTCACTATCCCCGAAATGCTCCCCTACTGACACTTCTACCACTTGTCCAGGTTCATTCCCTAGGATTAGGTCCAGTTCTGCCCTTTGTAGGACTTTCTACGTGCTGGCTCAGACAGCTCTCCTGGATGCATTTTAAGAATTCAGCCCCCTTTCGGCCTTTTGCAGTAAGGCTATCCCAGTTGATATTCAGGAAGTTGAAATCCCCTCCTATTATTTCCCTATTATTTTTACACCTCTCTGAGATTTGCCTACATATCTGCTCCTCTATCTCTCCCTGACTGTTTGGAGGCCTGTAGTACACTCCCAGCCAAGTGATTGCCCCCTTTTTGTTTTTTGTCCAAAATCAGCAACCAGAAATCTTCAGGCCCTGAAGCTCCAATGTTATACTGAGAAAAAGAAAGATATTCATTTCTGGGGCTTTCATATAATTGTTGCCTGTCCTTCTCAGATCCTCTGCTTTTAAGGTCCTGAGTACATGTGGTAAGGGTCATGAACAATGGTTATCACTGTTTTTGCGCATCCACCAAACAAAGACCCAGCAACAAAGGGTGCTTGTTTATAATACTTGCACCAGTTTTGACGCTCTCGACACCACCAGCCCACCCCCTCCTCATGCCCAGCTAATTCATTTCACTCCATATGAGATTAAGAATATACACCATGCTAAGCGGTCCCACAACCAATGGATCAGATCAAAGCTGTGCAGTCCTGCCACATCCAGTCATGAATGGTGGTAGACAATTAAATAACTAACTGGAGGGAGGTTCCAAAAACAGACCCATCCTCAATGATGGGGGAGCCCAGCATGTCAGTAAATAAAAAGGACAAGGCTGAAGCATTTACAACTATCTTCAGTCAGAAATGCCAAGTAGATGATCCATCTCGGCCTTCTCCTGAGGTCCTCACCATCATTGATGCCAGCCTTCAGACAATTCAATTCATTATATGCAATATCGAGAACTGGCTGAAGTCACTAGATACAGCAAAGGCTACAATCCTGACAAATCCCAGATGTAGTACTTAAGAATGCGCTCCTGAACTTAGTAAAGCTGTGCCAGTACAGCTACAACACTGGTACGTACTGGACAATGTAGAAAATTGCTCAGGGATGTCCTTTCCACAAGAAAAACATGACTAATCCAATCCGGCTAAATATTGCATCATCAGTCAACTCTCAATCATCAGCAGAGTGACAGAAGGTGTCGTCAACAATGCTATCACGCGGCACTTACTCAGAAGCAACCTGCACTCCGATGCTCAGTTTGGGTTCCACCAGGGCCACTCTGCTCCACTGTTCGTTACAGCCTTGGTCTAAGCAAGGACAAAGGAGCTGAACTCCAGAGTAGGAGTGAGAGTGACTGCCCTTGACATCAAATGTGGCATTAAGGAGTCAATGGCAATCAGGGGGAAAGCTCTCCATTGCTTAGAGTCATACAACTATATTCCTTTGAGCTAGGTATTTGTTGGAGGCCAGTTATCTCAGCCCCAGGACATCACTGCAGGATTCCCTTAGGATGGTGTCATCGGTCCAATCACTTTCAGCTGCTTCATCAATGTCCTTCCCTCCATCATAATGTTAGAAGTGGGGATGTTTGCTGATTGACCATACTGTTCAGTACTATTCACTATCCCCATATGCAGCAAGATCTGATAAGAAGTTTGTTAAGTGGCACATAACATTCATGCCACTTAAGTGCCAGGCATTTACCATCTCCAACAAGAGAGAATCTAACCATCCCCCCATGCCATACAAAGACATTACCATCGCTGAATCTCCCACCATCAACATCCTGGAGATTACCATTGACCAGAAACTTAACTAGGTCAGCCATATGAATTCTGTAGCTACAAGGCAGGTCAAAGACTGGGAATTCTGCAGTGAGTAACTCACTTCCTGACTCCCCAAAGCCTGTCCACCACCTACATGTCAGGGGTGTGATGGAATACTCTCCACTTGCCTGGATGAGTGCAGCTCCAACAACACTCAATAAGCTTGACACCATCCAGGATAGAGCAGCCAACTTGATGTCCACCCCATCCACCACCTTAAACATTTACTCCCTGCACCATTGCTGCACAGTGGCAGCAGAGAATACTATCTACAAGATGCACTAAAGCAACTCGCCAAAGCTTCTTCAGCACCTTTCAAACCTGCAACCTTCACCACCTAGAAGGCCAAGGGCAGCAGACGCATGGTGGCACCACCACCTCCAAGTTCCCCTCCATGTCGTCTGACTTGGAAATATATTGCCATTCCTATACTGCCACTGGGCCAAAATCCCTCACAACCAGGACTGTGGATGACCTACACCAGATGGACCACAGCGGTTCATGAGGCGACTCATCACCTTCTCAAGGGCAATTAGAGATGGGCAATAAATGCTGGCCTTGCCAGCGATGCTCACGTCCCAAGACTGAATAGAAAAAGTAAACAGCTAATTGCAGCAGACGGATCAAAGGCTTTGGGCTCCAGTAATAATGTGGCTCTGGTGCTGAGGGCACCAGAGAGGATGGTGTCGGTGGCTAGGTCTACGTTTATTGCCCATCCTTAATTGCCCTTGAGAAGGTGGTAGTGATATGTCTTCTTGAACAGCTGCAGTCCTTGGGGTGTAGGTACACCCAGAGTGCTGTTAGGGAGCTTCAGGATCTTGACTCAGCGACAGTGAAGGAACAGCGATATAGTTCCAAGTCAGGATGGTGTTTGGCTTGGAGGGGAACTTGCAGGTAGTGGTGTTCCCATGCATCTGCTTCCCTTATTCTTCTTCTAGGTGGTAGAGGTCAGGCATTTGGAAGGTGCTGTCTAAGGAGCCTTGGTGAGTTGCTGCACTGCATCATGTAGATGGCACACACTGCTACCACTGTGCATCGATGGTGAAGGGAGTGAATGTTTAAGGTGGTGGAAGGGGTGTTAATCAAGCGGGCTGCTTTGTTCTGGATGGTGTCAAGCTTCTTGAGTGTTGTTGGAGCTGCACCCATCCAGGCAAGTAGAGAGTATTCCATCACACTCCTGACTTGTGCCTTGTTGATAGTGGGCAAGCATTGGGCAACAGGGGGTGAGTACTCACTGCAGAATTCCCAGCCTCTGACCTGCTTTTGTAGCCACAGCATTTATGTGGCTGGTCCAGTTCCGTTTCTGGTCAATGTTGACCCCCAGGATATTGATAGTGGGGGATTCAGCAATGGTAATGGCCATTGAACATCAAGGGGAGATGGTTAGATTCTCTCTTATTTGACATAGTCGTTGACTGGCACTTGTGACACAATTATTATGTGCTACTTATCAGCCCAAGCCTGGATGTTGTGCAGGTCTTGCTGCATATGGACTCTGCTGCTTCAGTATCTGAGGAATTGCGAATGGTGCTGTACATTGTGCAATCATCAGCAAACATCCCTACTTCTGACCTTATGATAGAGGGAAGGTTATTGATGAAGAAATTGAAGATGGTTGGGCCGAGGACACTGCCCTGAGGAACTGCTGTAGTGATGTCCTGGGAATGAGATGATTGACCTCCAACAACCACATCTATCTTCCTTTGTGCGATGTATGACTCCAACAAGTGGAGTTTTTCCCTGGTTCCCACTGGCTCCAGTTTTTCTAGGACTTCTTGATGCCATACTTGGCCAGATGCTGCCTTGAAGTCAAGGGCAGTCACTCTCACTTCACCTCTGGAGTTCAGCCCTTTTGTCTATGTTTGGACCAATGCTATAATGAGGTCAGGATCTGAGTGGCCCTAGCGGAAACCAAACTGAATGTCAGTGAGCAGGTTATTGCTGAGCAGGTGCCGCTTGATAGCACTGTCGACAACACCTGCCATCACTTTGCTTATGACCGGGAGTAGACTGATAGGGTGGTAATTGGCCGGGTTGGTTTTGTCCTGGTTCTTGTATACAGGACATACCTGGGCAATTTTCCACATTGCCGAGTAGATGCCAGTGTTGTAGCTGTACTGGAACAGCTTGGCTAGGGGCGCAGCTAGTTCTGGAGCACGAGTCTTCAGTACTATTGCCTGAATGTAGTCAAGGCCCAATAGCCTTTGCAGTATCCAGCACCTTCAGCCATTTCTTGATATAATGTGGAGTGAATAGGATTGGCTGAAGATTTACATCTGTGATGTTACGGACCTTAGGAGGAGGCCGCGATGGATCATCCACTTGGCACTTCTGGCTGAAGATGGATGCAAATGCTTAGCCTTGCTTTTGTGTTGATGTACTGGGTTCCCCCATCATTGAGGATGGGGATATTTGTGCAGCCTCCTCCTCCTGTCAGTTGTTTAATTGTCCACCACCATTCACAGCTGGATGTGGCAGGACTGCAGAACTTAAACCTGACCCTTTGGTTTTTGGATCACTTAGCCCTGTCTATTGCATGCTGCTTTCGCTGTTTGCATGCACATAATCCCTGTGTTGTAGCTTCACCACGCTGACACCCCATTTCTAGGTATGCCTGTTGCTGCTCCTGGCATGACCTCCTACGCTTTTCATGGAACCAGGGTTGATCTCCGGCTTGATGGTAATGGTAGAGTGGGGGACATGCCAGGCCATGAGATTACAGATTGTGGTTGAATACAATTTTTCTGGTGCTGATGGCCCATGGCACCTCATGGTTGCCCAGTTTTGAGTTGCTAGATCCATTTGAAATATAGCACGATGGCAGTGCCACACCTGGAGACCAGGACTGGCTTTCCCCCTAGCCAAACTGTTCTAATACATTTATGATGCTGCCATCAATCCTCCGTTTTGCAAGATTGCCCTGGTATCCTATGACCCTATCAGAACATAAGAAATAGAAGCAGGAGTAGGCCATTCAGCCCTTTGAGCCTGCTCTGTCGCACATCTTATCACAGCTTAATCTAGATATGGATGCAACAGCTGAATGCCAGTGGAGAGATGAGAATAACTCTCTTCGATGGGAGGCAGTGTTTCACTCACTATGGGACCAGTAAGACCTAGAAAAGCTTAAATTAGTGGGAGTCAAAGGAAAAACTCTCCATTGAATGGAGTCATACCTGGCTGAAGGAAAGGTGGTGGCCCAATCCAGAACATCGCTTGGTCCTTGGTTCAGTCCTCTTCAACTCTTTTGTCATTGACTTTCCCTCTGTCCTTATAAGATTTGGAATAGGGTTATTCACTTGTAATTCTAAAGTGTCCATCTCCATTCATAACTCCTGAAATAGTA
Source organism: Heterodontus francisci (assembly GCF_036365525.1). Lineage (NCBI taxonomy): Eukaryota > Metazoa > Chordata > Chondrichthyes > Heterodontiformes > Heterodontidae > Heterodontus > Heterodontus francisci. The sequence continues at coordinate 163,321,869 of NC_090372.1, read as the reverse complement.
AAGTAGCTAATGCTAGTCTACAGCAGGACCGGGACACCAACCAAGCTGTTAAGTGGCAGATAATATTTTGTGTCACATCAAGATTAGGTGACGACCATCGTGAACTAAAGAAAGCCCACCCCTCTTCCTCTGACCTTCAGTGGGACTGCCATCACTGTGTCCTCTACCATCAACATCTTGGGGTGGGTCACCATTGACCAGATGCTTGAGTGGACTAGCCATATAAGTGGCTCACGTCATCACTACACAAAGGGCTGAATCTTTCTACCAGGTAAGATATCCTGCCACTGGGACCAAAAGTGGGACCTGACCCCGCGCTAGCGGGTGGCGGGACCCTGGGCAACATTTTACTGCCGGCGGCCAATTAAGAAGCCACTGGTAGGATCACTGTGCAATTGAGGGTGGCATGCCAGCAGCTCAGCAGCGCCACCATTAGAGGTGGCCACTGCTCAGGCTAGAGGACAAAGGAGAGGGCACCACAATGCTGAGGCACCAGCGAAGACTATGTTTTTTCTTACCGTGCCAGGACCAGGCAAGCAGGCCTCAGCAATCGGCAGGGGGCACCTTCCATCAGCAGTGCCGTAGGCGGGGCGGCCATTGCTGCTGTAGGGGCCCGTCTGTGGACAATGGAGCAGCTATAAAGGAGGATCTGCTCCCCCCAGGAGGCTGCCAGGGTCTACCTGGTGGTCTCCCCACACAGCGGCAGCACCTTCCGTGCCAGTAAAATGCTGGTAGGAGTGGGAGGTGACCCTTATTTGGGCACTTAACTGGTGAGCAGCTGTGCTGCTGAGGTTCCCACAGCTGTTAATATGTCGTGGTGGTGGGAAGACGTCAGGCTGCATTCCCGACGCCTTCCGCCACCATTTTATACCTCCCAGTCTGTCTCCAAAGGGCTGGTAAAATCTCTCAACCATCTATAAGATTCATAAGCCAGAAGTGTGATGGAATACTTACCAAGTGACTGGATGGGCACAGTACATTCAACATTTGAAGCTAAATGCAATCTAGGATTCAATATCTAACCCCTTTGTTACTGATGCACATTTTGGTTGCCCTATGCACTATCTATAGTAGAGGTTCTCAATTGTTTTTTGGTGGGCTCCCTTTTGGTGATTCATCCTCCATGTGCAACCCACTCTTCTGTAGAAATAGTATTTTTTCACTGAACAAGAGGATTTCTTGGCTAACATAGAATATTTGAAAACTCACCTTTGTCTCAATGAGCAGGATGAGCCTGTTTTCTGCTCGTGCACAATTTGTGGAATCCAAGTTTGATTTTGGAGAGTTTCAAGCGTAAATTAGTCAAGCAACTTCTATCGTGGTCTTAGTAAGCAAAAAAAACCTCATTTCTTAGATATGTTGAGATAATGTGGACAAGTATTTCAATGACTCTTGAACGGTTTTGAATTGTACTTCCAAGCATTTGTGGTGCTGAGTTTGTGCCATGTTTGCAGTTATGCTACATTCATAAAGTGCAGTAACTTTTTAGTAATATATTGGAAAGATTGTCTTCATGAGCAGAATAAAGTAGATCGTAAATAGCTCCTTGCTTTTTATTCTGTTTACCAAATTATTTAAAGATAAAGGTGGCTTTTATTTCATTTTTTTTTCTGTATAGGAATAGGAATAGTTTTGAAAAGAAGAAAATCTTTGTTTCAAAAACTAATGTGTTTATTTTTAAAACAGAATAGGTTCACAGAAGGATGTTTTGGATCCCAGGACCAAGAGCTTTTTGTACATCCTTGACATACTTCCAAGGTCTGAACACATTACTCTTTAAAACATTATCAAACACAGGTGCTCAATGGTAAACTAGTAGAACATTATGAAAGTCAAATAAAACCAAAAAAATACTAGAAATTCACAGCAGGTAACATCTGAAAATAAAAAGGATAACTAATATTTCAGGTGAGTTGATACCAGGCTATTGGAATCTCAAACAAAGCTTAATCACAAACTTCTTGTTTGATAATTTGTTCCTTTTTGCCCTTCAACATATCAGTTTCCTAAAATGAAAGTTCAAGGCTAATTTTGAATGTGTTTTATTTAGTAAATTATTCCTGATAACCAAAAACAGATTTTTGGTGTCTCAGGGAATTGAGCAATATGGAGAGTGCGTGGGCAAGTGGAGTTGAAGCCTAGAATCAGCCATGATCGTATTGAATGGCAGTGCAGGCTTGACGGACTGTATGGTCTTATGTTCTTAATTGTTCAACCTTTATAAGCAATTTGAAGTGCTGGTTGAGTGCATAAATTGTTCATTAAAAGAGGTTTAGAAAATATAAATACTCAAAATCAAGTACTTTGATGAGATAGAAACCAAAGGATTTGCTTCTGACTGCTTCTTAAGCAATTTCAAGTTTTAGCCCATGTGAAGCAAAACCATAAATGTTTTTGTCATTAATTGAAATTAGTTCATAAAGACCACTCCCCCCAACGTCCCTACAGGAAGCGAATGTGAAACAAACATAAACTCTGCTGATTTCTTAGTAGTTTGTTTTACAAACTCATAAGCATGGTCATGGATTTCTGTCCTGACTGTCAGACCCTGACTGGCCGAAAAAAATCCAAGTTTTTTTTCTCATTTTTTTGTCTAGGTATAATAGTACTGAAGAAATGCAGTGATCAATACTCAATGTACAAAGCTTTACAAAATCATTTTTTCTAAAATGTATAATTTTTGCATTAATGGTATGGAAGTGAAAACCAAAATATAATAATTATGATTTTTGTTTTGTTTTGGTCTTCCCAGGCTATCAAAAACTCCGAAATATATTCTTCTAGAAAACGTCAAAGGATTTGAAACATCTGTTGCTAGGTATGCATTCATTCTTATGAAACAGGTACTGTTTAACTTCATACTGCAAGATTATTGGACCATTAACTGCCGGGAAGAGATTGTAAAATGTTGACCTTAAATCTCCTTTGTACGCAGGATATATTCTGGACTAAAATCATGTTACAGGGTGCAACCTGCTAACTCAGCTCAATGAGCACTTGATTCTCATTTGAAGAATGTGAAAGATTAAGAACATAAGAACTAGGGGCAGGAGTAGGCAATTCAGCCCCTCGAGCCTGCTCCGCCATTCAATACGATCATGGCTGATCTCATCTCGGCTTCAACTCCACTTTCCTGCCCGTTCTCCATAACCCTTCAACCCATTACTAATTAAAAATCCATCTCCTCCTCAAATTTACTCAATGTCCCGGCATCACACTCAAGACCCTTTGAGAGAAGTAATTTCTCCTCACCTCTGTTTAAATCTGCTACCCCTTATCCTAAAACTATGACCTCTCGTTCTAGATTGCCCCACAAGAGGAAACATCCTCTCTACGTCTACTTTGTCAATCCCCTTAATCATCTGCTATACCTCAATTAGATCTCCCCTCATTCTTCTAAACTCTAGAGAGTAAAGGCCTAAACTGCTCAATCTCTATTCATAAGACAAACCCCTCATCTATTGAATCAATCTGGTGAACCTCCTCTGAACTGCCTCCAGTGCAACTACATCCCTCCTCAAGTAAGGGGACCAAAACTGTATGCAATACTCCAGGTGCGGTCTCACTAATGCCTTGTACAGTTCCCTACTTTTATTCTCTATTCCTTTAGCAATAAATGCCAAAATTCCATTTCAAAGGAATACTTCAGGAAAATATACTCCAATGGATTAATGAGCTAAAGTATTTATTGCTGTGAATTATGTTTTTAATTTTTCAGAAGGTAAATTATCTATTTAGTACTGTCAATTTTGATGTATCTTGCTGTTAAAACAAAATAAACCTATTTCCATAGGCCTGGAATTTGTGGTCAGCGGCGAACCAATAATGCTAGTCATTCATTATGCTTACTTTTGCCCAAAGACATTTTGTGGGCAATTACACTACAAGTTACAGTTATTAGAAATCAAAAACAGCATGGTGCCCTCTACTTTTTATTCTTTCAAAGTTATAGCTTATGGAATAAAAGGGATAGTTGCAACTTGGATACAAAATTGGCTGAGTGACAGGAAACAGAGATTCGTGTTCAGTGGATGTTTTTTCAGACTGGAGGAAGGTTTGTAGTGGAGCTCCACAGGGGTCAGTGTTAGGACTCTTGCTCTTGTATAGATTAATGACCTAAACCTTGATGTACAGGGCACAATTTCAAAATTTGCAATGATGCAAAACTTGGAAGCATTGTGAACTGTGAGGAGGATAGTGTAGAATTTCAAAAAGACATAGACAGGTTGGTAGAATGGGCGGACAAGTGGCAGATGAAACTTAATGCAGAGAAGTGTGAAGTGATTCATTTTGGTAGGAGGAATATGGAGAGACAATATAAAATAAAGGGTACAATTTTAAAGGGGTTGCAGGAGCAGAGGGTGCTGGGTGTATAAGTGCATAAATCATTGAAGGTGGCAGGACAGGTTGAGAGCAGTTTATAAAACTTATAACATCCTTGGCTTTATTAATAGGGGCACAGAGTACAAAAGCAAGGACATTATGTTAAACTTGCATATAACATTAGTTCAGTCTCATCTGGAATATTGAGGCAGTTCTGAGTGTCACACTTTAGGAAAGATGTGAAGGCATTAAAGTGAGTGCAAAAAGGATTCACGAGAATGGTTCCAGGGTTGACGGAACTTCGGTTACGTAGATAGATTGGAGAAGTTGGGACTGTTTTCCTTGTAGGAGAGAAGCTTGATGGGTGATTTATTAGAGGTATTCAAAATCATGAGGGATCTGGACAGAGTAGGTAGGGAAAAAACTACTGCCATTGTTGAAAGGATCGAGAACAAGAGGGCATTGATTTGAGGTAATTGGCAAAAGAAGCAATGGAGACATGAGGAAAATCTTTTTCACACAGCAAATGGTTGGGATCTGGTTTGTGGAGGCAGGTTCAATCAAATCATTCAAGAAGCAATTGGATTGTTATCCGAAAAGGAAGAATGTGCAGGACTACGGGGAGAAGGCGGAGGAATAGCACTTTTTTTTTATTCGTTTGGGCGATGTGGGGGTCGCTGGCTATGTCAGCATTTATTGCCCAATCCTAATTGTCCTTGAGAAGGTGGCAGTGAGCTGCCTTCTTGAACCACTGCAGTCCTTGGGATGTAGGTACACCAACAATGCTGTTAGGAAGAGAGTTCCAGGATCTTGACCCAGCGACAGTGAACGAATGGCGATACGGTTCCAAGTCACAATGGTGTGCGGCTTGGAGGGGAACTTGCAAGTGATAGTCTTCCCATGCATCTGCGTCCCTTGTCCTTTTACGTGTTAGAGGTCGCGGGTTTGGAAGTTGCTGTCTAAGAGCTTTGGTGAGTTGTTACAATGCATCTTGTAGATGGTATACACTGCTGCCACTGTGCATCGGTGGTGGGAGGACTGAATGTTGAAGGTGGTGGAAGGGGTGCCAATCAAGCAGGCTGCTTTGTCCTGGATGGTTTCGAGCTTCTTGGGTGTTGTTGGAGCTGCACCCATCCAGGCAAGTGGAGAGTATTCCACCACATTCCTGACTTGTGCCTTGTCGATCGTGGACAGGCATTGGGGAGTTGGGAGGTGAGTTACCCGGTGCAGAATTCCCAGCCTTTGACCTGCTCTTGTAACCAAAGCATTTATGTGGCTGGTCCAGTTCAGTTTCTGGGTAGGTAAATTGCTCCTTCAGAGAGCCAGTTCAGACACAACAGGCCAAATGGCCTCCTTCTGTGCTGTAACAATCCTGTGATTCGGGCATCACTGGCAATGCTAGCATTTGGTGCCCATCCTTAATTGTCTTTGACAACTGAGTGGCTTGCTGGGTCATTTCAGAGGGCAGTTAAGAGTCAACCACATTGCTGTGGTCTGGAGTCACCTGTAAGCCAGGCAAGGAAGGCAGATTTCCTTTGCTCAAGGACATGAATGAACCAGGTGAGTTTTTGCAGCAATCAATGATAGTTTCATGGCACCGTTACTGAGACTAGCTCTGAATTTCAGACCTTTTTATTAATTAAATTTATTAATTGATTTTTTTAAATTCCTCCAGCTGCTATGGTGGGATTTTCACCCATGTCCCTCTGGATTACTATACCAGTGACATTACCCCTATCTGTGTGAACAGGGCAAGCAATGTCATGTCTCTTCAACCAATCAGATTGAAGAATACTGAGACATGCAGAGTTTAAACCAGGAAGTGGCAGTGAGAATGGTTAATTCCATGCCAAATTATGTTCAAGAAGCTAAATTAGGAGAGGGAACGGAAGACGGGCTTAAGAGCGAGAGATAAAAATAAAGGAAAAGCGAAAAAAATCAAATCTCCAACAATAGTTAAAATTTGGAATAGGAATAGACTCCACACTTGTAAAAAGCTAATTTTAAACGCCAGAGAGGTTATTTGGCAGCAATTAAGATTTACCAAACCATTAAAAAATTACTTACGTGAGAATGAGAAGTTTTTTTTTTAATGTGCTTAGTGGTTATGGTGCAGATATCCCAACTTCATGCCTTTGTATGTATTTCAATGCCGAGTCTCTCAGCATGGGACCATGTAGCAAAGTTTCTGGAGGAGCAGGGCAACTCCGATGCAGCTTGCTGATTTTCATGTTTAGCTGTGCGGTCGCTGGAAGTTGCTGCCAGATTTACTCCTCAATAAAGGTGAATGCCTATAGTCTCACTGGTATTTCTACCACAAAATTGATGCCTATGTTTAAACAAGCTCACAACTTGTCTATGGCTAAGCATTTTTCTCACTTCTGACATTCCTGTGTTGGTCTACTGTTTCAGTTAGGTTTAACTCCTATATATTGCTGCTCACTAAAGACCATAAAGAGATGGAGGAACTAGAACTGGGTTTGATATTGGAATTTCACATTGAGAACTGGATTTTAATTCAGCCCAAACAAAGACAATAAGTTTCTGTGGTTGCTGGTTGTAATGGCCCAACATGAAATAAGCCGGGCATAGAACATTGCATAAGAACATAGAAATACAGAAGGCTGGGTGACTGCTATGAGTAAAGTGAGAGTTATCTTGGTGGAATTTTAGGGCTATTATTGGGAATCAATGTGCAGACACCCGTCCTTCCCCCATGCCCCACTGAGAATTTTTGATGGCTGAATGGTAGAAGTCACAGTTGCCCCTTAATGAAAGGAATTAATATGCATGTTGGGAGGAAAGTGTAACTGCTTGGGTGGAAGGGAACAGAGTAGATAACCACTCACACTCTGAAGCCTTTTTTTCCTGTACCTCATTGCTTTCCTTCCTTCACCTCAATTCCTTCCTGCCTCCAGCTGAGAGACTTTGCAGGCTCTCTACTCTCTCTGAACTTGGAGACTTAGACATGTCAAGCCCATGTAAACATTTGGCCGTCTAGCCGACGGCATCTTCTCCTCTAAACCCACTAAAAAAGTTTCCGTGCTTTATCTGTTCTCGTAAATTCTTATCCCTCCTCCTCACCTTTTTCTGTGCCCCTTCTTTCCTTCCTTCTCTCCTCTATCCCAGCTTACATAGAGTCATAGAGTTATACAGCACAGAAACAGGCCCATCGTGTCCGTACCGGCCATCAAGCACCTATCTATTCTAATCCCATTTTCCAGCACTTGGCCTGTAGTCTTGTATGCTATGTCATTTCAAGTGCTCATCTAAATACTTCTTAAATGTTGTGAGGGTACCTGCCTCTACCACCCCTTCAGGCAGTGTGTTCCAGATTCCAACCACCCTCTGGGTGAAATTTTTTTTCCTCAAATCCCCTCTAAAGCTCCTGCCCCTTAACTTAAATTTGTGCCTACTGGTTATTGACACCTCCGCTAAGGGAAAAAGTTTCTTCCTCTCTACCCTATCTATGCCCCTCATAATTTTGTATACCTCAATCAGGTCTTCCCTCAGCCTTCTCTGCTCTAAGGAAAACAACCCTAGCCTATCCAGTCTCTCTTCATAGCTGAACTGCTCCAGCTCAGGCAACATCCTGATGAATCTCCTCTGCACCCTCTCCAATGCAATTACATCCTTCCTATAGTATGGCGACCAGAACTGTACATAATACTCCAGCTGTGGCCTAACTAGCGTTTTATACAGCTCCATCATAACCTCCCAACGCTTATATCCTGTGCCTCGGCTAATAAAGGCAAATATCGCATATGCCTTCCTAACCACCTTATCTACCTGTGCTGCTGCCTCAGTGATCTATGGATAAGTACACCAAGGTCCCTCTGACCCTCTGTACTTCCTAGAGTCCTACCATCCATTGTATATTCCCTTGCCTTGTTAGTCCTTCACAAAATTTATCACCTTACACTTCTCAGGTTTAAATTCCATTTGCCACTGCTCTGCCATCTTACCTGCCCATCTATATCGTCCTGTAATCCAAGGCTTTCCTCCTCACTATTTACAACACCACCAATTTTCGTGTCATCTGTGAACTTATTTATCATATCTCCTATATTCACGTCTAAATCATTAATGTTTTTTTTACAACCAGTAAGGGTCCCAGCACTGATCATTGCGGTACACCACTGGTCACAGGCTTCCACTCGCAAAAACAACCCTCGACAATCACCATCTGCTTTCTGCCACTAAACCAATTTTGGATCCAATTTGCCGAATTGCCCTGGATCCCATGGGCTCTTATCTTGACCAATCTCCCATGCGGAACCTTATAAAAGCGTTACTGAAGTCCATGTAGACTACATCAACTGCTTTAACCTCATCTACACATCTAGTCACCTCCTCGAAAAATTCAATCAAATTTGTTGGACATGATCTCCCCTGACAAAGCCATGCTGACTTTCCGAGACTAATCCCTGCCTCTCCAAGTGGAGATTAATCCTGACCCTCAGAAGATTTTCCAACAGTTTCCCTACCGCTGTCGTTAGTCTCACTGGCCTGTAATTACCTGGTTTATCCCTACTACCCTTCTTGAATAATGGTACCACATTCGCTATCCTCCAGTCCTCTGATATCTCTCCCGTGGCCACAGAGGATTTGAAAATTTGTGTCCGAGCCCCTGCTGTCTCCTCCCTTGCCTCACATAGCAACCTGGGATACATCTCTTCTGGGCCTGGGGATTTATCCACTTTTAAGCCTGCTAAAATCGCTAATACCGCCTCCCTTTCAATGCTAATTTGTTCAAGTATATCACAATCCCCTTTTCTGATCTCTACACCTACACCTACATCGTCCTTCTCCATAGTGAACACAGATAAAAAGTAATCATTTAAAACCTCAATTACGTCCTCCGGCTCCACACACACATTGCCACTTTGGTCCCTAATGGATCCTACTCTTTCCCTGGTTATCCTCTTGCCCTTATTATACCTATAAAATGCCTTGGGATTTTTCTTTATCTTGCCCGCCAGTGTTTTTTCATGTCCCCTCTTCACTCTCCCAATTACCTTTTTAAGTACCCCCCCCCTACACTTTCTATACTGCTCTAGGACCATTCTGTTTTCAGCCCTCTGAATCTGCCATAAGCCTCTGTTTTTTTTCCCTTATCCAATTCTCTATATCCCTTGACATCCAGGGTTCCCTGGACTTGTTGGTCCTACCCTTCACCTTTACGGGAACATGTCGACCTTGAACTCTCATTATTTCTTTTTTGAATATCTCCCATTGGTCTGATGTAGACTTTCCTACAAGTAGCTACTCCCAGTCCACTTTGGCCAGATCCTTTTTATCATATTGAAATTGGCCTTCCCCCCCCCAGTTCAGTACCTTAATTTCCCGTCCATCTTTGTCCTTTTCCATAATTACCTTAAATCTTAGAGAATTATGGTCACTGTCCCCGAAATGCTCCCCCACTGACACTTCTACCACTTTTCTGGCTTCATTCCCTAAGATTGGGTCCAGTACCGCCCTTCTCTTGTAGGACTTTCTACGTGCTGGCTCAAAAAGCTCTCCTGGATGCACTTTAAGAATTGCGTCCCCTTTAAGCCTTTTGCACTAAGGCTATCCCAGTTAATATTGGGGAAGTTGAAATCCCTTACTATTATTACCCTGTTATTTGTACACCTCTCTGAGATTTGCCTAAACATCTGCTCCTCTATCTCTCCCTGACTGTTTGGAGGCCGGTAGTACACTCCCAGCCAAGTGATTGCCCCCTTTTTGTTTTTACGTTGTACCCTCTGGCCTCATTTGAGGAACCTTCTAAGATACCATCCCTCCTTACTGCAGTAATTGACTCGTTGATCAATAGTGCAATGCCACCTCCTATTCTACACCCCCCCCCCCCCCCCCACCCCGGAATATTGAGCTGTCAGTCCTGCCCTTCCCTCAACCATGTCTCTGTGAAAGCAATAATATCATATTCCCATGTATCAACGCCCTCAATTCATCTGCCTTACTTGCTAGACTCCTTGCTTTAAAATTGATGCAAACCAGCCTTGCATTATTCGCTTCTGCCTCAACAAGTCTATATTTGCTCTGCCTTCCAGACTGACTTAGTTTTTCTTCTGTATTTGGCTGTGCATCACCCCCTACTGTACCTCCACTCTGTATCCCATCCCCCTGCCAAATTAGTTTACCCCCGCCCCCCACAACACTAGCAAACCTCCCTGCAAGGATGTTGGTCCCGTTCTGGTTTAGGTGCAACCCGTCCAACTTGTACAGGGCCCACCTTCGCCAGAAACAGACCCAGTGATCCAGGAAACTAAAGCCCTCCCTCCTGCACCATCTCTTCAGCCATGCATTCATCTGCTGTATCCTCCTATTCCTATACTCACCTAGCATGTGGCACTGGAAGTAATCCAGAGATTGCAACCTTTGAGGTCCTGCTTTTTAATCTGCTACCTAGCACTCTAAATTCTTGTTGCAGGACCTCATTCCTCTTTCAACCTCTGTCGTTGGTATCAATGTGAAACACGACATCTGACTGTTTACCTTCCCCCTTCAGAATGTTCTGAAGCTGCTCCGTGACATCCTTGCCCCTAGCACCAGGGAGGCAACATACCATCCTGGAGTTAAAGGCCTGACCCGGCCCGAGTCCTTCCATTTTTTTCTTGCACCCGACCCGACCATCAGTTAACTTACCTTCCGTTTTTCACTTTGTTACTGATCTGCACAAGCTTAAAATAACTGTAAAAGAACACCTTTCTAGTCAAGAAATTACCTTCTCAGTGGAGCCACTTACCTGTGATGGAGCGTGTCTGACCTGACTCAAACCCGACACATGTCGTCAGGTCAGGTAGCAGGTCTTTACCTGGAGTCACGTTTGCGGCCACAGAGACGCCTACCTGTACCCCTTACAATAGAATCTCCCATCACAATAGCTCTCGCACTCTTTTTCCTCCCCTCCTGTGCAGCTGAGCCACGCATGGTGCCACAGACTTGGCTTTTGCTGCATTTCCCTGAGAAGCTATCTCCCCCAACAGTATCCAAAGCGGAAAATCTGTTAGTTGGGGAGATGGACCCAGGGGGCTCCTGCACTACCTGCCTAGTTCTTCTACTCTGCCTGGCAATCACCCATTCCTTTTCTGCCTGAGCAGTCTTTACCTGCGGTGTGACCACCTCCCTGTCTGTGCTATCCATGATGATCTCAGCCTCGCGGATGCTCCACAGTGTCCCCAGCTGCTGCTCCAGATCCGAAACGCGGATTTCAAGTAGCTGCAGCTGGAGACACTTCCTGCACATGTGTTCACCCTGGACACTGGAAGTGTCCCTGACTTCCCACATTGCACAGGTGGAGCACTGCACGCTGCCGAGCTGCCCTGCCATGACTTACCCTGAATTTACTCTCTTAAGTGACTCAAAAATTAGAGATTATTTACACTAGGGACCTTGATTCCCTTAAAAACACTACTTACTATATCACAAAAACTGTCGACCTTATCTTTCTCTTTACTTTAGTTACTAACCCAGCTATTTACTGATACTCCCCAACAGCAGTTACTCACCTCCCCATTTTCCTCCACCTCTTCCTCCTTTTTTTCCCCTTCACCCTAGCCTTGATCCAGAAATTTGCTCATCCCCAGCTCTGTAACTCTACTTGAGACGAATACTGCATTTGAGCTTGACTCTCCATGTGTATTGCTATGGGGGTTCAGCTATTTATTAATATAGTTATTAACATAATATATTAATATATAATCTTGTGATTTATTTTTCTGCCCTGGCACACATGATGCAAAGTAGGACTGACAGCATTACAGCAGAGAAATCAGTGCACACATCCTAGGTATCAATTCCAAAATTATTTCAAAGGTGTTCAAAGTGAGAGCACTCTTTTTAAATATGTCGTCACTGTACTACCTTTAGGAATGCAGCACCAATTGTATAGCGGTATGAATATGGAGCAATCAGTTAAACTGACTGTTAAGAGTGGTGTGAGGGGCAATGTATTTTTATCTCTGAAGCACATGCGCATAGTTCAATTTACCATCCCCCTGTTATTATGATGAATTATGTATGGATCAGAAAAGGTGACTGGATGTATAATCGGTATAAAACAGAATAATGTTACAAGAGTGTGCATAGGCAGACTTTCTGGCTGCAGATCTACTGAATCTGGTGCAGGATCAGAGTTTCTACATTTTTAAAATCTATTTACAATATAATTTTCAGATTAGACAGTGCAACCTCATGACAAAGCAAAGCATTAAGGTAGATAAGTCCCCAGGGCCTGATGGGATCTACCCCAGAATACTAAGGGAGGCAAGGGAAGAAATTGCTGGGGCCTTGACAGAAATCTTTGCATCCTCATTGGCTACAGGTGAGGTCCCAGGGGACTGGAGAATAGCCAATGTTGTTCCTTTGTTTAAGAAGGGTGGCAAGGATAATCCAGGAAATTATAGGCCGGTGAGCCTTACATCAGTGGTAGGGAAATTATTGGACAGGATTCTTTGGGACAGGATTTTCTCCCATTTGGAAACAAACAAACATTAGCGAGAGACAGCATGATTTTGTGAAGGGGAGGTCGTGTCTCACTAATTTGAGTTTTTTGAGGAAGTGACAAAGATGATTGATGAAGGAAGGGCAGTGGATGTTATCTATATGGACTTCAGTAAAGCCTTTGACAAGGTCCCTCATGGCAGACTGGTACAAAAGGTGAAGTCACACGGGATCAGAGGTGAGCTGGCAAGGTGGATACAGAACTGGCTCTGTCATAGAAGACAGAGGGTATCAGTGGAAGGGTGCTTTTCTGAATGGAGGGCTGTGACTCGTGCTGTTCCACAGGGATCTGTGCTGGGACCTTTGCTCTTTTTAGTATATATAAATGATTTGGAGGAAAATGTAGCTGGTCTGATTCGTAAGTTTGCGGACGACACAAAGGTTGGTGGAGTTGCGGACAATGATGAGGATTGTCAGAGGATACAGCAGGATATAGATCAGTTGGAGACTTGGGTGGAGAAATGGCAGATGGAGTTTAATCCGGACAAATGTGAGGTAATGCATTTTGGAAGATCTAATGCAGGTGGGAAGTATACAGTAAATGGCAGAACCCTTAGGAGTATTGACAGGCAGAGAAATCTGGGCGTACAGGTCCACAGATCACTGAAAGTGGCAACGCAGGTGGATAAGGTAGTCAAGAAGGCATATGGCAGGCATGCATGCATTCATCGGTCGGGGCATAGAGTATAAAAATTGGCAAGTCATGCTGCAGCTGAACAGAACTTTAGTTCGGTTACACTTAGAATATTGCGTGCAATTCTGGTCGCCACACTACCAGAAGGAAGTGGAGGCTTTGGAGAGGGTACAGAAGAGGTTTACCAGGATGTTGCCTGGTCTGGAGGGCATTAGCTATGAGGAGAGGTTGGATAAACTCGGATTGTTTTCACTGGAACGACGGAGGTGGAGGGGTGACATAGAGGTTTACAAAGTTATGAGCGGCATGGACAGAGTGGATAGTCAGAAGCTTTTTCCCAGGGTGGAAGAGTCAGTTACTAGTTGACATAGGTTTAAGGTGAGAGGGGACAAGTTTAGAGGGGATGTGCGAGGCAAGTTCTTTACACAGCGGGTGGTGAGTGCCTGGAACCTGCTGCTGGGGGAGGTGGTGGAAGCAGGTACGATAATGACGTTTAAGAGGCATCTTGACAAATACATGAATAGGATGGGAATAGAGGGATACGGTCCCCGGAAATGCAGAAGGTTTTAGTTGAGGCAGGCATCAAGATCGGCGCAGGCTTGGAGGGCCGAATAGCCTGTTCCTGTGCTGTACTGTTCTTTGTTCTTTGACAATGTCTTTGTGCATAGTTCAGTGAAAATACTTGATACAGTACCAAAGACAGAATAACATAATAGCTCAATTCCTCATTTGCCCATCCTGCACTTGAAAAAAAGGACTTCTTCTTTCATTTGGTAAAAATTCCACAGTTCTGTTAAATTTTTGCAATTCAGATAATGTGATTTCTACCCTGTCCCACCCCTGCAGCTCTGTTGATTCATTTCTCTCTCTTTTTGTGGTAAAACCTCAGCTTTGGTCCCTCTTCCTAGTAACATGTAATTTATATGCTGTTTCCCACAAGGAACATTTTAATTGTTCAGCAGTATATTTTATAACTGTTGGATCAGTTTCTCAGTAGTTGCTGAAATTGGCTGCGGTAGTTATGCAATTTTTGTAACATTCCATGACTTTTCGAAGTTTTTTTCTTTACTTTAAAACTTGGGCGTTGCCTCGTTGGCAAAGAGTTCTTTTGAATATGCCGTCTTTTGCAGTTTCCTGGCCCTGATTTTTTTTTTGCTCCCTCTAGTATTTAGTCTGAACTTTGCTGCTGGTTAATATCAGCAGTTGGTTTTCATCATTTGCTCTGAATGCTGCAGACTAAAAATAAATAGAAATCACAGTGACCCATTTGGATTCCGCCAAGGCTCGACTGTTCTTAACGCTAGTCTTCTTGATGCTAGTGCATGCAAAGATGAAAAATATTTGATACCCAGGCATATTCATCCGATGTTGAGTGATTCCAGCATTTCTTGTTTTCGTTTCAGATTTCCAGCATCCGCAGTATTTTGCTTTTATATTCATCCTATATCTTGGTGAATAAGAAATGTGCGCTCAAAAATGTATAAAATGAGGGAAGTACAAAGGTCCGAATATAAACTGAGTTCATTATTCTTATGCAAGCTAAAATGATTTTCCACTTATGGAGAATTTGTTGTCATTTCAGTTTATTTTAGCATTACAACCAGGGAGGATTAAAATAAAGAATACACAAAGCATTTCAGCATCTACGTTTTTTGAATCTGATAAGAGTAGCCTGCCAAATGTGATTTTTCTCCCATCTCCCTTTTCAGTTAGAAATTCTTAAACCATTAATCACTCAAATAATTCATAGCTAGGATGTACTCAGCTATTCAACAGCAAAATCATTACTTTTCAAGTTATAAGTCTAGTTTTTCAATCATGACTAGTTTTGTGTTATACTTTAAAGAGGTGAAGTTAGGGTTTTTTTTAGAAACTGTACATTTTAGGCATTCAGCTGTATTTGAAATTTATAAAAATGTGATGAAATATTTTAGTGTGTCTTTTTTTTTTGAACAGAGATATATTAATACAAACATTGGAGAGCTGCAGATATATTTACCAGGCATTCCTTCTATCACCAACCTCGGTATGTAAACAAGCCAATACAGTAGATTAGATTTGATCCTTATTTTTTCATATCTGTAGTCCTTTGTTTAATTAATTTCAACTGTTAAAAGAATACTTTATATTTTATTTCATAAGATGACATTTTGATTTTAAACAAAAGATAAGTTGCTGAACTGAATGGGTTTTCCCATTAACTTTGATTTATGGAAATGCCTGTTTTTCACTTTGCACTTTCGCTGAGGAACCTCACCCTCTGGGAGTGCAGATCAGATATTTGGGCATATGCAGCTCCTGATTTTATGACTATTAATATAAATGGTTAGGAAATCGTACAGCCACACATAGCCGAATTTTAGATCATTTTCCTCGGTTGTAATGGTCCTGTTTCTGCCCTACTTAAATTAAGACGAACACCTTCCTGATCTGCAATATTATGTATTTTATGATGGGTTTATCCACTGATAAATTACATAAATGTACAATGCGACCATTTTTTGTAATCAATATTTAAAATAAATTAATCCATTTTAATCTGGGCAAATTTTAGCTATAGAAATATTCCTCTAGTGCTCAAAAACTTTAAAACAAATGCCAGTTATTTGTCCAATTTGTATTAATACTGCACAAAGTATTTACAACCATTCTCTCTCTAAAAATTCCAACAATGTTAGAGAATATTAAAATATCCTGGCTTGTGTTTCTTGCTGACATCACTGCTATTCTTTTTGATAGAATAGATTAGATGGCAGAGGCCCTACTTGGCTGTTCCATATTGTAGAAAAGACATGGCACTTAAAATTCTATGACCCAGCTGTTTAATTGAGCTTCACCCATTTTACGGGCATGAAATGGGCACTAAGTGTCCAGTATGGCGTTGTCATGCTCACGCAATAAGAACTTCTGAACTATAATTATGAAGTATGAACCTGAAATGGACACTTTCAGGTAAAGCAAAATGGAGTTGAGAGGTCGGGTGACCTTTTCTTTCCAGCCAATACACACAGAACTGCAAGAACCCTGAGCTAATTTTCATGGCTGGACAAGTCTTGGCAAAGTCATTAAAATGCAAGTGACCTTTCTGGACATTTTATTGTGAAGTTATTAAAATGAAAATGGCCCTTCCTGTAGTAATGGCTGCATTTCTGCAACTAATTACAAGAAAACTGGGTTCACCATAGTGTTGCAGACTCTTCAACTCCAAACTTGAAATCCAGAAAATGGGTGTGAAGAGCGTGACTTTAACAAGATGGTATGTGGATGAGTGATACCTGGACTCCATTGTCTGACAATGGCCTATTTATGAAAGACAATGAAACTATTTATGAAGGCAATGAAAAGAGATGCTCTGGTCACATGACAGAAAAGAAGTTTCTGATAAGGGGTTTTAATAAGACATATTTGGGCAGACGGGGACAGAAACATCTATGCCAACTAAGAGCAAAGACCCTGCCTAAGACCATCAGCTGTAAGCCACATGTTGGCAGAGACTCGAGTTGGCTTTGAACGCTCCACCTGAGGAATCGAACCACGCTTCGTCATTGAACCTTGACTGGAGTACAACAAGAGAAATCTGCTATTGTGAATGATAAGGCAACAGCGAATCTGTTCTCATAAACCTCCAGAACTTCTCTTCAGTGGACAAAAGAGGATTACAGGCCTGCAATGTTTCAAGTCTTCACCCTAAGAAAAAGCAATGGTAACAGATAACTCTTGAAATCTGTATGAGAGTGAAAGTGGGTGTAGTTACGTATATTCGGGTGTTAAACAATAAATTTTTATCTTTTAAAACTTATGAGAAAGCCTGTCATTTGTCTGTTCTGACAATTAAAACACTCCGCAGATAAAACGCTTTTTTAACACACACTGTCTTCAGTCAGTTGAGAGGTGGAAAAGGAGGAACCATCCCTATCATCTGTCACCTGGCTGTAACAGCATGTGTTAATTCCATGGTGGAAGTGCACTGCTTGCCATATTGGATCGGCTTCCTCCCGAGGTTTCCAAGACACGTGCTGGAAATATTAAGAATTTCATAATATTTAGATAAGGAACCTACACCTTTTGTGAAATTGATCTGCTCCGGCACTTGACTACCATATGATAAACTTGCCCAGAAAATCACGTTGCTAACAGACAGCAAGGATTCTGCTGGAAAAGTATTTAAAAGGCTCATCTACTCCATCTCGACTAGTTGCTGGTTTGCTGTCTTAAGCTGCTAGTTAACCTTTGAGCCCTTTTGTGACTATTTTCTGCATTCCAGAACTGAGTTCTGACTTCTAATTTTTTGCTGGTGTTGGACTGCCTTGAAAATTGTTTTATTACAATCATGGGGGTTGGCTCAATCTACTTTTGGGATTGCAGGATGAGGGGAGCAGTGAAGGAGAAAGCAGGAGCAGCTTGGAGAAGAGGGAGGAGGAGGGCACTGTGCTGGAGCTCATATCTACCATGGGTCTTCAGGGAGCACATCTCATCCCTCTACCAAAGAGCAAAGTGTGAAGCGTTGCTTCACCATGGAGGCTGTCGCCAATTTATTGCAAAAGCAAAATACTGTACATGCTGGAAATCCAAATACTGGAAATATTCAGAAGTCAAGACATTGGGCTAGATTTTGTTCCCAGCCTGAAGTTGGGTTCTGTAACGGAGGTCGGTGGGGGGGGAGGTGCCATTGGAGGGGTGCCACAGAACCCGACACCAGGATTGTTGGGCCCGATCTTCCTGGCAGCGGGGAAGCTCCGTGGCTGCCCCTCCGCCATTCTGCAATGGAACCCAACTTAGCATACTTAAATAAAATTTTTGTATGAATTAAAACATAAACCACAGCGATTTTGCCTTCATTCCCAAACGTCAGCGCGACGAGCGGCACTTGTGTGCCTTCTCTTTCCCCTGTGGGCAAAGGGTGAATGCTGCACTCTGTTGGGATGGTGGAGGGGGAAGCAGTGAACTCTGCATTTTGATAGGTAGTGGGAGGGAAGGGGTGAACTCTGCATTATGGTGTACTGCTCACAGGGCTGGAAGCCTTTTAAAAATGGTGCTAGCACCTGCTGCTTCAACAGGTAATGCCGTGAATGGCATGTAATCACGGTGGCGCGGGTCCCGTGGGGGATGGCAGCCATGTTCTGCACCTGCCGCCAGTACTGGCAGCAGGAATACAAAATCCAGCCCATTAATTCTATTTCTCCCTTAACAGATGCTGCCTGACGTACTGAGCATTTCTGGCGTTTTTTGACACTACTCTATGTTGCCTGCTACAACCACAACTGGAGCTTTGAACTATGGCCTGGATGGCCTAGAGCTGTCAAGGCCACTGTGGCCCTTAACATGTATGCAATGAGCTGCTTGCAAGCTTCAGCAGGTGACGGAAACAATATCTCCCAGTTAGCTGTACACCATAGGAGGGTCACCGAGGCTCTCAAAACCAGGAGGAACACTTTCGCAATGGACAGAGCAAAGCCAGATGAGAGCACTAGGCTTTGCCCACATTACCTTGCATACTCTCCACCATGCTCCTGGGTTCTCTCTCAATAGAATGGGATTGTAGTTCCTTCGTGTCCAGCTTGTTTTCGATTACAGGCAGCACATCATGCCATTGTGCAGCCGCTTTCCTGCAACAGTCACTGTTCATTTATCCGGCTACAGTCCTCTGCTTCCTTTATTTCAATGTGGCCATCGGGTCACAGGCTGACGAAGCCTATCGCCTTTATGGCTCATGACTCCTGTCAGCAACCTGGGCACAGCTTCCACTGCCTGGACCATTCAGGAGGAGCTTTGCAGTAGATCTCTAACCCCGTTTCTAGGTTTGTTGTTGTGTGCTAAGTGCTGCATAACTTCACAATATTGAGAGACCAATTTTTACCACCAGCAAGAAGTGGAGGAGGTGGAGAAAGAGCAATCCAAGAGGAGGATGAGCATGAGCAACATTGATCACCAATGATAGCTTCGAGAGCAGCTCATCCAAGAGCCCTTCACATGAACCATTCCTTTCATCCTCAATACACCAACAATCTTGCAGTCCTTATCACCACCATCCTTACCACCACCATCAAATTACCTTCCTTCAGTCCAGCCTCATAGGTCTTGCCCTCACTTCATGACAAATATTAACAAGAACACCAAATCCAGAAAAATTACTCCATTTTATATGTGTACAATAGTTAACAGGAGTAATTGCACATTCTTGTGCAACCGCTTGTTTTTGTCTATCCTATTGTTCCTAGGAAGTGTATCCCTACTGGCTGCATTTTGAGAGGTGAAAGGCCGCTGAGCTTCCACTGTGGACATTTCAGATGGCTGTGGAGCTTGGCCTCATGCAGCATTGGGCCTTGAAATGATGTGGAATTCCCTGTCAATACTGGCGCCGTAGTCAGATGGCAGCCATCTGAGTTTCCACGGCAACGATGGACGCCAGTGTTGTGCTTGTGGTATTGAGTATTTGCTCCATGTGTGACAGAATGGTCTCCATGCTTTGCGCAAAGGTTCAGTACTAGTTGGAGCCGGATTCCTCCATGCTCTGAGTCATTGTACACTCATTCAGTCGCAGGCTGCCTAGTTTAGCTATCATTTCCTGGTATATGTCAATCAGTGGTCTTTGGTAAGCTGGGCCCTCAAAGTCAACATCAGAGTTCTCTGCAGCCGAGCTAGTATGTGATCTTGCCCTCTGATGAGCTGGAATCTGTCTGTCTATCCATCTAAATAAAAGTGAGTAACCTCCTTCTGGGCTAAAAAAACTAGGACCTGTGAGTCTGTTTAAATAGTACAGCAAATTCTGTAACTCCAAGATTGCTGTTAGTTAACAATGAATGGGGTTTTCTCGTGGTTTATTTGGTAAATCTGCTCCCCCCTGTGATACGGTGCCTTACAGAGCAAGAAGGTCCCAAATTTGAGCTCCGTTCAGAAGTTAGCTGATATCAGGCAGAGTGCAATTGACCACGTTTATTATGGAGGGTTACAGAGGGGAAAAATCCTGCATCTGATTGCTGTCCTGTGATCTGTGATGGGAAGTGCTGGTCAGAACAGGTTTTGGTCTCACCCAAAAAGTCTGACATTCACTGTCAGTAAGTAATCTGGGAAGAATGGTCTCTTGGATAAGATACCAAAGGACTACCAAAACTTATGGGGAACTGTAGCCAAACATGAATTTCCATTTTCAGGGAAGGGTCGTAGAAATGTAGGGGTGGAAAAGGGAGGATAAGATATGAATGTGGCTCATTTTAATCTATTGGATGTGTTAAAGGTGATTTGAAAGTTTAAATTTTTATAGTATTGTTAATAACTATTATAAAATTATATATTTTTTCTCTTACTCCATCCACTCTGTTCAAAAATATTTCCTAGATGCTAGTCACTCCACTGCTAATATGCTAGCCATCAGTGTACATTTCTTAACATTGGATTTCTGTTTATTTGCCAAGTGATTTAAATCTACTTTGACTGATTCCTTATTTCTTTTGAATTTTAATGATGCTAACAAATATCAGTTGGGCATACCAAACTCAAGACTGCGATATTTTCTCCTTGCCAAGCTCCAACCTGATGCTTTCTGCTTCCAAACTTCTCATCAGGTAGGTTTTAGTTTTGCTCTGTTGTAAGCATGTGATAAAGGAAAGCAGAAAAACAGCTGGGTCATCAAGCTTGCCTCATTCCAAAATGTTGCAATCTATTCCAAACAATTAGTTTTCAGTCTCTTTGCTAAAGAGTCAGCAATGCTATGGTGGAATAAAATGAGTTCTTCTATGCTGTAAACTTCTATAGCCTGTGAATGTTTGATCATCCCAGTGTAGGCTATCCGTATAATCTCCAACCAGATAATTATTGATCTTTTTGATGTTAATTGACACAGCATCGCCTGCTTTTGCTGGGCATCTGTTCCACATGATCTGTTATTCTAGCAGGAAAAGGAATTCTTCTACGCTTGAGTCTAGCTTGGCTGCATCACCAATTTCTATTGTGTTTTCGTGCACCCTAATGCTATGCCGCAGCCGAACATATGAAGAATATTTGGTTATCTAGTGTAAGTGTGGTGGTCTACTTCATTTGTTGAATGAACTTCTTATGCAAAACTCCCTCTTGACCTAACCCTGGTTTGATATTGCCAGTGTAATTTGTAGATGCTTTTAATTACTGTAATGTTTGATCTCTCAATCCAATGCTGTTTCCTCTGGGCAAAGAACCAAGGATGCAGCCTGGAAGAAATTGTTGTATGTAGCGGATTGGAACAGATCACATTACCAAGGAGCATTTCTTAAAGCAATAGTACAAGCTGATTTTCATGAAGTAAATATTATTTGTTTGCTGAGGTTGAACTTCTTTTAGACAATTTGGAAGACTTGGCTACAGTAGACATTTCTCAGCTTATTATTCCTCATGTTGATTGAGAGGCATTAAAAATAAGGACTTTGGCCATATACTTATTCCATTACAAGCCTCTTTCTTGATAAATAATCTTTAACATCATATACTTGTGAATCATTCAAGAATGTTTAGTTTTTTTCAACAGAGAAGTAATGCTTTTTATATTTTTTTGTTGCAAATTATTTTGTAGTACTAACCATTGTGTCCCTAATAACATTTTTATCTATAATTTCAGATATTAGAACATTTCCCGGACCATGAAAATACAGATTTGAAACCAACAGAGGGTTCTAGTTTTACTCAGACATTATCCACTGATGGTAACAGAAAGGAACTGAATAACTCCAAATATTATGCAGATAATAGTAGAAGTCAAACAAATGTGCCTCAGCTTTACAAATTAGAGACACCTGAACATCTGAAACAGAAGCAAATCCAGAACAGTAATTTGTCGATGCAGATGATCCAGGATTTCTTGGAGGAGGAATTGCAGGATCCAAGCCCGTACTTCATACCCCCAAAGTCCTTACTGCGTTATGCTTTGATACTAGACATAGTCGGACAGACTTGTAGGCGATCAGTGTGTTTCACGAAAGGGTAGGCCACTTTTATTCCATTAAGAAACTAATATTTTAGTGTTTAAAATTAAGTTGTCTTTTTAATCAGAACATTTTCAAGAAAGACTGCTGAGTGAATGTCTTTGAATTATATCTTCTGCATTGCTTTTCCATGAATTAAACTATATATTTTGCCATAGTTTTAAATTCTTGGGCTGAATGTTTGTTTGTTTTTTATACACTAGTGGGTCAGAATGTTAATTTTATTCAGTCTTGATAAAATATTAATTGTATGATTCATGCAAACTTGGAATAGTTTCCCAATAGCATGTCAGTGTTATATAAATATGTTGGGATGATATTTCTCCAAATGTTTTGTATAATGATCTATTTTTACAATTGGGAAACAAATCATATTAAAATTAGCTAATTAATCTTCTGTGGTATCGCACAGAGGAAGTAAAGACCAATTGAAATCTTTAGGTGAAGGTGGCTTAGAGAACCGGGAATAATTTGGTCCAACAGACATAGTTGAGCTCTCATTTTAAAATGTAACCAATCTCTGTTTATTTATATGTTTTCATTTTTAATGGAAACTGTCTTGCCAGTTTGCTATGCTGTAATTATACCCCGAACCCTTTTAATTTACATACAGGCTCCGAGGAAATGTTCTTTCCATTTGCTAAATTTAGTCTGCATTTCTGTCATCAGCTGATGCTTAATCCTGACCTTAGAATCATAGAGTTATATAGCACAGAAACAGACCCTTTGGCCCAACGCGTCTGCGCCGACCATCAAGCACCCATCCAATTTAATCCCATTTTCCTGCACTCGGCCTTGTATGCTATGGCGTTTCAAGTGCTCATCTAAATACTTCTTAAATGTTGTGAGGGTTCCTGCCTCTACCACTCCTTCAGGCAGTATGTTCCAGATTCCAACCACCCTCTGAGTGAAAATTTTTTCCTCCACTCCCCTCTAAACCTCCGACTCCTTACCTTAAATCTGTGCCCCCTGGATATTGACCTTTCCGCTAAGGAATAAAGTTTCTTCCTATCTATCCTATCAATGCCCCTCATAATTTTGTATACCTCAAACAGGTCCCTCCTCAGCCTTCTCTGCTCCAAAGAAAACAATCCCAGCCTATCCAGTCTCTCTTCATAGCTGAAATGCTCCAGCCCAGGCAACATCCTGGTGAATCTCCTCTGCACCCCCTCCAGTTCAATCACATCCTTCCTATAATGTGGTAGCCAGAGCTGTACACAGAACTCCAGCTATGGCCTAACTAGCATTTTATACAGCTCCATCATAACCTCCCTGCTCTTATATTTTATGCCTGGGCTAATAAAGGCAAATATCCCATATGCCTTCCTAAACACCTTATCTACCTGTGCTGCTGCCTTCAGTGATCTATGGACAAGTGCACCAAGGTCCTTCTGACCCTCTGTACTTCCCAGGGTCCTACCATCCATTGTATATTCCCTTGCCGTGTTAGTCCTCTCAAAATGCATCACCTCACACTTCTCAGGATTAAATTCCATTTGCCACTGCTCCGCCCATCTTACCAGCCCATCTGTATCGTCCTGTAATCTAAGGCTTTCTTTCTCACTATTTACAACACCGCTAATTTTCATGTCATCTGCGAACTTACTGATCATACCTCCTATATTCACGTCTAAATCATTAATGTACACCACAACCAGTAAGGGTCCCAGCACCGATCCCTGCAGTACACCACTGGTCACAGGCCTCCATTCGCAAAAAACAACCCTCGACCATCACCCTCTGCCTCCTTCCACTAAGCCAATTTTGGATCCAATTTGCCAAATTGCCCTGGATCTCATGGTCTCTTATCTTCTTAACCAATCTTCCATGCGGGACCTTGTCAAAAACCTTACTGAAGTCCATGTAGACGACATCAACTGCTTTACCCTCATCTACACATCTAGTCACCTTCTCGGAAAATTCAATCAAGTTTGTTTGACATGATCTCCAACGACAAAGCCATGCTGACTATCGTCGATTAATCCCTGCCTCTCCAAGTGGAGATTAATCCTGTCTCTCAGAATTTTTTCCAGCAGCTTCCCGATCACTGACATTAGACTTACTGGCATATAATTACCTGGTTTATCCTTGCTACCCTTCTTGAATAATGGTACCACATTCGCTGTCCTCCAGTCCTCTGATATCTCTCCTGTGGCCAGATAGGATTTGAAGATTTGTGTCAGAGCCCCTGCTATCTCCTCCCTTGCCTCACATAACAGCCTGGGATACATCTCATCTGGGCCTGGGGATTTATCCACTTTTAAGCCTGCTAAAACAGCTAATGCTTCCTCCCTTTCAATGCTAATTTGTTCGAGTATATCACAATCCCCTTCCCTGATCTCTACACCTACATCGTCCTTCTACATAGTGAACACAGATGAAAAGTAATTTTTAAAACCTCACCTATGTCCTCCGGCTCCACACACAGATTGCCACTTTGGTCCTTAATGGGCCCTACTGCTTCCCTGGTTATCCTCTTGCCCTGAGTTATCCTCTTGCCCTGAGTTATCCTCTTGCCCGCCAGTGTTTTTTTATGCCCCCTCTTCGCTCTCCTAATTACCTTTTTAAGTACCCCCCTCCCTACACTTTCTATACTCCTCTCGGGCCTCTGCTGTTTTCAACCCTCTGAATCTGCCATAAGCCTTCTTTTTTTTCCCTTATCCAATCCTCTATATCCCTTGACATCCAGGGTTCCCTGGACTTGTTGGTCCTACTCTTCACCTTTACGGGAATATGTTGGACCTGAACTCTCACTGTTTCCTTTCTGAATGACTCCCACTGGTCTGATGTAGACTTTCCTACAAGAAACTGCCCCCAGTCAACTTTGGTCAGATCCTCCTGTTTTATCATATTGAAATCTGCCTTCCCCCAATTCAGTACTTTTATTTCCAGTCCCTCGATGTCCTTTTCCATAACTACCTTAAATCTTACAGCGTTATGGTCACTGTCCCCGAAACGCTCCCCCACTGCCACTTCTACCACTTGTCCGGCTTCATTTCCTCGGATTAGGTCCAGTACTGCCCCTCCTCTTGTAGGACTCTCTGCGTGCTGGCTCAAAAAGCTCTCCTGAATGCGCTTTAAGAATTCCGTCTCTTTTAAGCCTTTTGCACTAATACTATCCCTTCTAATATTGGGGAAGTTGAAATCCCCTACTATTATTACCCTATTATTTTTGCACCTCTCTGAGATTTGCCTACATATCTGCTCCTCTATCTGTCCCTGACCTTGATCCCAGTATGTTCTAAAAGTTCAGAAAATGGTTATTATTTTTCCCAGATGTTGTTATCTTGAAGTTTGACCATGATGCTCTTGATGTGCACCAACCATTGCTAAGATGTGTATCTAAACTTCTAAGAGAGGAAAGAAATAGAAATGAAGTCCTTCACTCTTATCAACTCCAAACACGAATAACAAGAGCTTTCCTCTGTGAGTGAGTTAATTCAGAGTTCTAAAACCAGAAGAATCGATTCCCAGCAGAGGAAATGAAATTAGATTAGAAACACAGGAACATAGAAAATAGGAGCAGGAGTAGGCCATTCGGCCCTTCGAGACTGCTTCACCATTCATTATGTTCACGGCTGATCATCCAACTTAGTAACCTGTTCCCGCTTTCTCCCCATACCCTTTGATCCCTTTAGACCCAAGAGCTATATCTAACTCCTTGAAAACATGCAACGTTTTGGCCTCAACTGCTTTCTGTCATAGCGAATTCCACAGGCTCGCCAGTCGCTGGGTGAAGAAATTTCTCCTCATCTCAGTCCTGAAAGGTTTACCCCGTATCTTTAAACTATGACCCCTGGTTTTGGACTCCCCCACCATCGGGAACATCCTATCTGCATCTACCCTGTCAAGTCCTGTTAGAATTTTATAGGTTTCTATGAGATCCCCCCCTCACTCTTCTGAACTCCAGCGTATATAATCCTAACTGACTCAATCTGTCCTCATACGTCAGTCCCGCCATCCCAGGAATCAGTCTGGTAACCCTTCGCTGCACTCCCTCTGTCGCAAGAACATCCTTCCTCAGATAAGGAGACCAAAACTGCACACAATATTCCAGGTGTGGCCTCACCAAGGCCCTGTATAATTGCAGCAAGACTCCCTGCTCTTGTACTCAAATCACCTCGCTATGAAGGCCGACATACCATTTGCCTTTTTTACCGCCTGTTGGACCTGCGTGCTTACCTTCAGCGACTGGTGTACGAGAACACCCAGGTCTCGCTGCATATTCCCCTCTCTCAGTTTATAGCCGTTCAGATAATAATCTGCCTTTCTGTTTTTGGTACCAATGTGGATAACCTCACATTTATCCACATTATACTGCATCTGCCATGCATTTGCCCACTCACTCAACTTGTCCAAATCACCCTGAAGCCTCTCTGCATCCTCCTCACAACTCACCCTCCTACCCAGTTTTGTATCATCTGCAAATTTGGAGATATTGCATTTAGTTCCCTCATTTAAATCATTAATGTATATTGTGAATAGCTGGGGTCCTAGCACCGATCCCTGCAGTACCCCACTAGTCATTGCCTGCCATTCGGAAAAAGGCCCATTTATCCCTACTCTTTGTTTCCTGTCTGCCAACCAATTTTCTATCCATCGCAATACACTACCCCCAATCCCATACGCTTTAATTTTACACGCTAATCTCTTATGTGGGACTTTGTCGAAAGCCTTCTGAAAGTCCAAATAAATCACATCCACTGGCTTCCCCTCATCAACTCTACTAGTTTACATCCTCGAAGAATTCTAGTAGATTTGTCGAGCATGATTTCCTTTTCGTAAATCCATGCTGACTCTGCCCGATTCTACCACTGTTCTCCAAGTGTACGCTGAGTGAAAGCCTTCACTTGATTCTTCACCAATTTTAGAATGTCCTTTGATGTCCCAACTCTGAAGGACCTTCTGCTAGCTACTGAGCCATCCTTTTTCAGCTTATGGGAATTTGTTCAGCTATTCTCTTTTTTTTTGTGAAAATGCACAAGAGGCCAGAATTGGAGGAATACAGAGTTCACAGAGGATTTATGGGGCTAGAGGAATTTGCAGAGCTAGGGAAGGACAGGGCCATGGAGAGATTTGAACTCAAGGGGCTGAATTTTACGAGCCCCTTGGGTTATGGCAGGGGGGCCTGTAAAATTCTGCGGGGAGAGGCCCCCTTAACTCCCGACGTCGAGAAGGGCCCGCTGCATATTACCGGCGGCGGGGAGGAACCTCAGTGCAGCACCCCTGCCATTCAGCGGCAGCACCCGAATTAGAATATGTAAAACAGTACTTACCACTGCAGATTATGCATCCTGCCACCTCTCGCTCCACACTTCCGAATTTTACGTAGAACGGGTGGCCGTCACATGCCATCCCGTTCATGAATAGAAAACCAGAAGGGACAGCAGGAGTACTGGACAGTGAAGGCAAGTCCAGATATACAGGGGTCTCGGATCTGCATTCTGGAAGGGAGGGGGGGATTATAGAGGTCGTAGCTCGGCATTCTTAAAGGGAGGGGACCTGGGATTACTGGAGGGAAAGCTCTGCAGGCATGAAGGGAGGTACTGTGTACCCTCCCTCTCTAAACAGTGTACATTCTGCATTTGTTTGTGTATGTGAAGGAGCAATGGCACTCTAGTCACCCTGTGTGTGTGACGGGTGCCAGAAAGGGTAGGAGTGTTAAAGTACTATGGATGGTGGGGGCAATTGATGCAGCTGGTAGGATCTTGATGTGGTCATGCTGTGCCACTCTGAGTGTTAGCCAAGATGGGCAATGCAATGTCACGCCACATAGTTGATCCATGTTAGCACCTGATGTACCAGTCAACACCAATCCCTGCCCTGTTAGGAACCTGCGAATAAATGAAGGGTACAACTTTATTTATCACATGGAAATGAGTATGACTCATCCTAGATTGTCTGATCTGCTTCTCCTGAGGATCTGTATGTGCCGGAGGCAAGATCAACAGACAGTTGCAGTCCACGAAGAGGCCCCCGCTCGTGAGCAGCAACCCCCAAGGGGAGCTCACCCTTATAGTCGCTGTGCATCTACAGGCCCCATATGGCAGGCCTTTTCATGTCAGAGCACCAGTGTCAGAGGGGATTGCACATGTGGAGTCGGTGGTGACACGTCTCTGCGCCCTGCTTAATGAGGACCTGCAGCCCATGGGCTTCAGTGGACGTCCCATGCCTGCAGTCCTCATAGTAACAGCGGATCTTAAGCTTGACGCCTATGCAGCATTTCAGAGGCCCACCGGAACCCTTTGTAGGGTCACGTAGTCAGCAGTGCACCGCTGCATCAGGGAGGTCACTGGCCCTCCGGTGCATGGCACCAGTGAGTATGTCCGCTTCAGGACGGACTCTCACAGCCAGTCCCAGAGGGCCATTGGTTTCGGAACCATTGCCAGAGAACCATAAGTTTTATGGTTCATAGACTGCACCCATGTGGCCATCACCCCTCCCTCCAGGCTACCACCTGCAGATATTACCATTAAAGGAATCCTCTCAATCTAGGTGCAGCTGGTCTGTGATCACTGGAGATGCGTCATGTAAATCTGTGCCCGCTTCTCAGGCAGCTGCCATGACACCTGGGTCCTGCGCTAGTCCCAGTTGCCATTGCTGTTCACTGAACTGGCTTAAATGGAGGGTTAGCTTCTTGGAGACAAGGGATACCCCTTACACACATGCCTCCTGACACCAGTGAGAGATCTCACCACTGCTGCAGAGGAGAGATAAAAAGCCATCCACTGAGCTGAAAGATTTGCCATTGAGCAGGTGATCTGCATGCTCAAAACACACACCCGATGCCTGAATAGATAGGGTGGTGTCCTGTACTATGGGCCAAAAAGGGCAGGACCTTTCCTGCTCACGGTGCTCTGCACAAATACACACCCAATAGGGAGCATGCCTGACATGATGAGGAGAGACATCAACTGCATTCCTCCTCTGACTTTGCGGACGCTGAGGACCTACAACAGGCAGATGCCACCCAGGCTCCGCATGCAGGCCTAGCAGGGATCTAGGGATGTATGGCAGTGCCTTCGCAGACAAAGGCTGTCTGCTCCATAGGAGCCGACATGAGCTCTGCAAGCCACACATCACCCTCGCTCACCTGCTGTGCACCAGTCCACATCTGCAGTATCTCTGTGTAAATCATTGGCTCAGTCAGCTGCTGCCTGTAACGTCCATGTCATTACATCCTTTGAGAGGCTCATGAGTTATGTTGACATTGCATTGATCTTATTGCATACATTAGCTTTCCTGGAGGGCCAATGGAGCAAGGGATGCAACATTGGCGCTACATGCTGGCACACATCATTCATGCAGGAAAACGGGACACACGTTGGTGCATAAGACGTAGTGCAAGAATTATGTACATTGTTGTGACACTCGTGCTTTCCCATTTGTGTCAGTGTGCTCTTTTTAAACACTTGCGAGTGGCCCTTCTCGGTGCAACCTCTGCGCTAGCAGCCTGACTGGAGGAAGGCTGCTGACCTGATCTCCCCTTGGCTGTGGATGACTTCGGCAGTCGTCCTCTGCGTGCACAAGGCTTGGAGGGCCCTGGCTGGCTGGGGGATCCTGCGCCATCACGGAACCCTCCTCAGCTGTCGCAGCTGCTGGAGCGTCACTCACAGGCAGAGGGGCCAGCATCTGCATTGAAATCTCCTGGAGGGGGGACCCCAGATATGGTGCGCTGGCTCACCTCCTCCATCTCAGGGTTCGTTGGAACCCATCTGCTCTCTAATGAGGGGCAGTCTCCATGCCCCGGTCCCCATCTCGCTGAACCACTGCTGACTGGATGTCACAGCAGCGGTGAGGGATTGCGGGTCTGAGCATATTAATTGATTGTGTCTCACCGCGTGGGCCGCCGCCACCTCAGTGGATGATGCCAGGCACTCATATGCCTGGGACATGGCAGCAGTCATGGCGTGGATGGACGCCTCTATCATCCACTCAAGGCTGTGCATAGCCTGTGGCATCTTCGCCTGCAGTTGACGTAATTTATCCAACAGCTCCGGCCTGCCCTGATCTGTCGACAGCAGAGGGTCATCAGTAGCCTGGGGCTCAGCATAGCCTTCAACCGTCAGGGGCCCCAGCTGTCTCAGCCTGTCAGCTGCCCGGGCGCGTGTGCTGTGCTCTCACCAGATTGTGACCCACACTCTAAGGCCGATCGGATACCCACCGAGGTGACAGTATCTGCGCTGGTGGAAGGTGCGTTAGTGTCCTGGGACACTGCTTCCTCGGAGTCTGGCTTTTCCTCTTAGGTGGCAGATGTCACTCGCGCAGTCAGGTTTGACTCTCTGTTCTTTCACCTGGAAGACACAATGGGAAGACGACATTGTCAGTTCTAATGTAACACATTTCACACTTGCAGTAGCATTGCATTACCGAACCAACAATCCACAGTGCCCATCTTTAATGTCAGTTGGATGTCTACTCATCCTGGAGCCCGATGTCAATTTGCCCGAATGAACGAACCTGCTGTTTCAGTGCCAGCTGCAGGGCCTCCTCCTCAGCATCTGTGAGTGTAAGCAGACGTACGGGACCTCCACTGGTGCGGGAGGGCTCCCTCGAATTGTGGGCCGTCTTCACCTGGAGGGGCAAGGGGGCAGATGTTAACAGTGGTATGTTAACAGGGTGACACATGTCAAAAGACGGTTGCTGGACACAAAGGTGGGGGGTTCTCGGTGCGCACTACCAAGTGAGCCACTCACGTAGGTGCCATTCCCTGAGCACCGGACAAGGGTAAGTTCTGTCATACATTGCACCATTCATGTCATTTCTTCCCTCCCCGCCCAACCTCCCTTCAGCACGGCAGTGGCAGGCATATGCCACTCTGTGTGGGTGCACCCAGTTTCAGTGGAGCCCTGATAGACATTAGCACTTACTCTCTCGCTTCTTAGCAGGTCATTCATCCATTTGCGGCACTGCACCCAGTTGCAACGGATGGCACCACGGCTACTCGCCTCCTGTGCCACCTCCAGCCAGGCTGCCTTGGTCAGGCGAGAGGGCCCCCTTCCTGCTATCGCTGGGGAAGAGGACCTCCCACCTTGCACACACAGCCTGGAGGAGGGCGGTCAGGGAGGCATCACTGAACCATGGTGCCACCCTAGCATGCTGCTTTCTCTCCATTACAATAGTTTCCTTGAAAGTTACAGCTCTGCATTGCAGGGATCCTCTTTGGGTGCAGGCATAGCTGCTGTACTGGCTGCCCTTTAAATAGGCCCCCAGCACATGACTCCCAGGTGTGCCGGCGTGAAGCACAGAGCCGGCAGTCCCCCCCGCCCCACGTAACATGGGGGGGAGCTGCGCGTGGCCTGTATGGTAATGAGCTCCCCCGGGTAATATCATGGAGGCTCGGCAGCAGCCGCTGAATACCAAGGATGAGAATTTTAAATTCACGTTACTAGTCCTGGAGCCAGAGTAGGTCAGCAAGCACAGGGGTGATGGGTGAGCGGACTTGTATATTATGATATGGACAACAGAGTTTTGGATGAGCTCAAGTTTATCAAGTGTGGAACATGGGAGGCTTGCCAAATCGTTCCTTTTATCTGAACATTCTGTAAAGTAAATATTGTAACATTTCTGTGCAGAGATACTAATCCTGTAGTGCTGATTCTCAACTGCCCCAGTTATGCTCAGGAACTGGTATGTATTAAACTTGTCCTCAAATTAGTAAAGGGACTTGTGTAGTCACAGCTAGTTCTACTGACTACAAATTGTCCTTTTCTGAACAATGAGTGAGACTTAGTGGGTTGTTGGTAAAATTATGGGTTTGGTTGCTTGTTTGAAATTTGGAGTTGCCCTGATTTTTTTTGTTAAGAAAATATGCTTCTACATGGTTATGCTATATTATTTAAGCAACAACTATGACATTTTCAGTCACTATTCTTTAAATAGTCAGATGTTACTTTTTTGTTGCAATAATTAATTCTGATTTCTAATGCAGATACGGTCATTATGTTGAAGGAACAGGTTCAGTGTTGAAGACTGCATCAGATGTGGAGGTATGTTAATACTTGGAGCTTGAAGTGGTAACTGACTTTTTAAGCCATGAAAGAAATCTCTCAAGCTAATGCTAATTGAGTTGCTAGATCAAGTGCAGTGTGACTGTTGAGATGCTCAATAGTAATTAATTGATAGTACAAAATCTCATCAGACACCAAATGAATTTCAGTTAAATGATTTGATTACTACCAGAAACTCTTTAAATAAACAGAGTAATTTCTTTTTGCATGCTAATTAATCTGATTTCAGTCTTTTAGCAAACTTTTTTGCACATCTATTTAGGTTGTCAAACATTTTCAATATTCCATTTTGAGTCAGATAATTGGAAAATAACACTGATACATTTAAGAGTATTTTGAAGAAGCAATCATTTGGATAGATAAAGCAATACAGTAGGTGTCATGTATATTAATTTCCAGAAGGTGTTTGAAAAGTTGCTCATGAAGCTTGTTGGTAAAGTGTCAAATGTGCATTATTAGAAAGAAATGCAGCAGCATGATTAGAAATGTATTTGGGTGGGGAGGAAACAGCATGCATCAGTGTTGCTGGAATTGGAGAAAGGTTAGAAGTACCCCAGGGGCCACTGTTATTTTCATTATATAGTAACAGGGGTAGGCCATTCAGCCCATCAAGCCTGCCCTGCCATTCAATATAATCATGCTGATCATCCACTTCAGTGCCTTTCACACTATTCTCATATCCCCTTATGTCATTTGTATTTAGAAATTTGTCAATCTTTGCTTTAAGCATACTGAATGACTGAGCTTCCATAGCCCTCTACGGTAGAGAATTCCAAAGATTCACAACCCTCTGAGTAAAGAAATTTCTTCTCATCTCTGTCCTAAGTGGCTTCTCCCTTATTTTGAAATTGTGTCCCCTGGTTCTAAACTCCCCAACTAGGGGGAACATCTTATC
Organism: Heterodontus francisci; assembly: GCF_036365525.1. NCBI lineage: Eukaryota > Metazoa > Chordata > Chondrichthyes > Heterodontiformes > Heterodontidae > Heterodontus > Heterodontus francisci. Next base: position 163,288,548 of record NC_090372.1, on the reverse strand, counting down.
TGCATCTACCCTGTCTATCCCTTGAAGTATTTTGTAGGTTTCAATGAGATCACCTCTCATTCTTTGAAACTCTAGAGAATACAGGCCCAATTTCCCCACTCTCTCTTCATAGGGCAGTCCCGCCATCCCGGGAACAAGTCTGGTGAACCTTCGTTGCACTCCCTCTATGGCAATAATATCCTTCCTGAGGTAAGGGGACCAAAACTGCACACAGCCCTCCAAATGCGGTCTAACCAAGGTTCTATACAATTGAAGCAAGACTTCACTACTCCTGTACTCAAATCCTCTTGCGATAAAGACCTTAATTGCTTGCTGCGCCTGCATGTTAGTTTTCAGTGACTTATTGACAAGGACACCCAGGTCGCTTTGCACATCTACACTTTCTAATCTCTTACCATTTAAGAAATACTCTGCACATCTATTCCTCCTACCAAAGTGGATAACCTCACATTTTTCCACATTATATTCCATCTGCCACGTTCTTGCCCACTCACTCTGTCCAAATCCCCTTGAAACCACTTTGCATCTTCCTCACAACACACATTCCCACCGAGTTTTGTGTCATCAGTGAACTTGGAAATTCTACATTTGGTCCCCACATCCAAATCATTGATGTATATTGTGAACAGCTGGGGCCCAAGCACTGATCCCTGCGGTAACCCACTAGTCACAGCCTGCCAATGTGAGAATGGCCTGTTTAGTCCTACTCTCTGCTTTGTCTGTTAACTAATCCTTAATCCATGCCAGTATATGACCTCCTATCCCTTGTACTTTAATGTTGCTAACCAACCTCCTTTGGGAGACCCTATCAAAAGCCTTCTGAAAATCCAAATATACCACGTCCACTGACTCCCCTTTACCAATTCTGTTAGTAACATCCTCAAAAAACTCCAGGTTTGTCAAACATGATTTCCACATAAATCCACGTTGGCTATGTCCAATCAGATCATTATTATCCAAGTATCCATTTATCACATCCTTAGAATAGATTCTAGCATTTTCCCAACGACTGATGTAAGGCTAACAGGTCTGTAATTCCCTGTTCTCTCCCTCCCTGCTTAAATGTTTTAATAAACATTTGTGACCTTCCAATCTGCGGGAACAGCTCCAGGATCTATAGAAATTTGGAAGATGATCATCAATGCATCCACTATCTCCATAGCTCCCTCTTTCAACACTCAGATGTAGAATATCAGGTCCTGGGGACTTAATCAACCTTCAGCCCCATTAATTTCTCCAATACAACCTTCTTACTAATACTAATTTCCTTCAATTCCTCATTCCCCCAATCCTTTGGATCTCTAATTCTGAGATTTCTTGTATCTTCCTCAGTGAAGACAGACACAAAGTAATCATTTAGCTTCTCTGCTATTTCTCTCTTTCCCCCCATTATAAATTCTCCTGACTCCACCTGTAATGGACCCACATTTGTCTTAGCCAAACGTTTCCTTTTTACGTTCCTATAGAAGCTTTTTTCTTCTATTTTTTGCTAGTTACATTCATATTCTATTCTTCCTTTCTTTGTCAGTTTCTTGGTCCTCCTTTGCTGTATTCTAAAATCCTCCCAGTCCTCAGGTTTACTATTTTTTGGCAACTTTATAGGCCTTTTAATCTTGTACAATCCCTAACTTCCTTTGTCATCCATGGTTGACTGCCTTTACTTTTGGAGTTTTTGTGCCTTGAAGGAATGTATAGTTGCTGTAAATTATGTAATATTTCTTTTAAAGACTAACCGTTGTCTATGCACTGTCATGCCTTTTAATGTGTTTTCCCAATCCACCTCAGCCAATTTGCCCCTCCTACCTTCATAATTTCCTTTGTTCAAATTTAACACCCTGGCTTCAGATTGAACTACTTCATTTTCAAACATAATGTAAAACTCTTATCATATTATGGTCGCTCATCGCTAAAGGTTCTTTTACAACAAAATTATTAATTAGCCCTTTCTCATTACATAAAACTAGATCTACAGTAGCTTATTCTGTAGTCTGTTCCTCACTCCAGAAACTCGTCCTCCACAGCATTCGCGCTCCTTAGGTTTACCCAGTCTATATGCAGATTGAGGTCACCCATAATTACTGTATTACCCATGCCACATGCGTCTCTAATCTCATGAATAATACCATTTCCCACACTACCACTACTGTTTGGTAGCCTATAAACAACTCCTACCAATGTTTGCTGCCCCTTGTTGTTTCTTAACTCCATCCAAACAGATTCCCCATTTTGTTCTTCTGATCTGAGATCTTCTCTTACTAATGTACTGATCCCATCCCTTATCAGCGCAACACCACCTCCTTTTCATTTTTGTCTGTCCTTCCTAAATGTCGAATGTCCTTGAATACTCTTTTTTTTCCCAGTTTTGGTCACCCTGTAGCCACATTTCTATTATGGCAGTTAGATCATACCCATTTACCTCTATTTGGGCCTTTAAATTGTCTACCTTGTTGTGAATGCTGCATGCATTCAGGTAGAGTGCCCTTAACCTTGTTGTCTTGACATTATTCTGCATTCTGAGCCTAGTTGATGCTCGCCTTTGTTTCATCTGCCTTCTAATGTCACTTGCTACTTTTCTACCTTCTGTTACCAGCTTTACTTCCTTCCAATTTGAGCTACCCCTCAGGTTCCCATCCCCCTGACAAGCTAGTTTAAACCTTCCCCAACAGCACTAGCATATTTCCCTGCGAGGATACTAGTTCCGGTCCTGTTAAGGTGTAGCCCATCCATCTTGTACAGGTCCCACCTGCTCCAGAAACGGTCCCAATGCCTCAGTAATCTGATGCACTCCCTCCTACATCAATTCTCCTATTCCTATGCTCACTAGCATGTGGCACCGGGAGTAATCCTGAGATTACTGCTTTGGAGGTCCTGCTTTTTAATTTCCTTCGTAACTCCCTAAAATCTGCTTTCAGGACCTCATCCCTCTTCCTGCCTATGTCATTGGTACCAATGTGGATCACGACCTATGGCTGTTCACTCTTCCCCCAGAAGGATGTCCTGCAGCCAGCCGCTCTGTGTCATCCTTGACCCTGGCACCAGGAAGGCAACACACCATCCTGGAGTCATGTTTCTTGCTGTAGAAACGGCTGTCTGATCCCCTCACTATTGAATCCCCTGTCACTATTGCTCTTCCACTCTTCTTCCTCCCTTCCTGTGCAGCCGAGCCACCCGTGGTGCCACAGACTTTGCTCTCTCTGCACTCCCCCGAGGAACCATCACTCTCACCAGTATCCAAAATGGAAAACCGATTAGCAAGCAAGATAGATTCAGGGGACTCCTGCACTGCCTGCCTGGTTCTCTTAGACTGCCTGGCGGTCGCCCATTCCCTCTCTGCCTGCATGCTTCTAACCTGCGTGTGACCACCTCCCTAAATCTGCTATCCACGTAGTCCTGTGCCTCACGGATGCACAACGGTGATTCTAGCCACCGCTCGAGTTACAAAACCCGGAGCTCAAGCTTCTGCAGCCAGTGGCGCTTCCTGCAGATGTTTTTGTCCAGGACACATGGTGTGTCCATGACTTCCCACATACCACAGGATGTCCATTTCACTTGACCAAGCTGACCTGCCATAATGTAACTTTAAGAAACTTTTTATTACAATGAGAAGTAAAACAACTTACCAGTTACTCACTAATCAACTTCTTCCCCTCTACTGAAGAGAGAGGCAGCTACTGGAGACTGAAAAAAGGTAGAAGAAAGAAAAAAAAAAGGAGCCCCTCCCTCACGCACCAAACTCCCACTTTACACTCTGCACTCAAATTTATTTTCTACTTAATTTATAGTTCTCCTCCTTACTGAACTCCCTCAATTACCAAACTCCCTTCTTAACACTCTGTGCCATCCAGCAGCACTCAATGCAGACAAGCAGCTAGTCCATAAATGATATGGACTAGCAGAAAAGAGAAGAGGTTATGGCATAGGAAAGGCCATTCATTTGACAAATCTGGAAGAGATTGTAGGAAAAGAAAAACAAATCAACAGACAAATGCACAAGGCAAAGGCTGTGGGAGACGCACACAAAACCGTCTAGGAAGATACCGCAATCAAGGGACATCTGTGGAAAAATCAGGGGACACGGAGACAAACATTCAGAAATACATTGGGGAAACATGGACGGAGAAATAAATCGCAATAACACAAAAGAGGGAATTCACAGTGAATTCTACAATCAATTAGTTCTCATGTTTTAAAGTCCAGCAAGCAAACTCAGCCCTGAAGCAATCATCTATTCTGGGGAAAACACAGAGTAATGCACAGGCTGCAATGCGGTTAATACATGGGGTCTTGAAGTCTGGAGCTGTCTCCTCTCTCTCCAAGTCGAAATGTAGTTTTTAATGACATTGTCACATTTTACTGTTTAAATGTGATCCCAAGTACTGAACATCTACAGCAGAATAAACCCTCAGCTCATCGCCACCTATTGAATCTACCAACTTATACTTGTAAACTCCAATTCACACAAATTTAATTACAATCAACTTAGCGACATACTTACATCTTAGCGACTTCCACACACAAGGTGTAACCATGGGGAAGCAATGACCAGGGACATTCACACAGCAGAAATAAAGCAAAGATTTCTGAGACAAAATAATTATCTTTGAACATAGAGCTTAGAGCTACACAATGAGGAAGATACAAACATCAGCGCAACAGAGGACTCGCAGTGAGAGAAACTACAGGTTTCTGCACACCCAATCCAATTATCTTCAGCTTCCGAACCCTACTTCATCTGAACATTACACTTGGTCATGAAGCCCTGTGAGCAATGCTGCAGGAGAAAGACTAATCTTCTTAGAAGTTGAACCAGCTCCAGCTGGGTGGTCTGTTTCTTTCTTCACAGATGTTGCCAGACCTGCATTTTCTGTTTTTATTCTGTTTTTATTTGATTTCCAGCATCTGCAGTATTTTGCTTTTATTTTATTTCAGCTGGGTGGTAATGGAGAAAAGAAGTTAGGAGTTAACTTGGTTTCCAGGATGAACCTAAAGTAGTGAGTGGTTTTGCCAGAGAGAGAGGCCCAATTAAACTTGATGTGGCCCAGCCAGGTCTGGCAATGGATGGTAAACTGTGTGCGAGATACAGCTAGCCTTTGGACTTAAGGGTGCTAAGATGAGAGACATAGTACAGGAAATAATCAGGATGGGGCACCAAAGATTGGGATAAGAGTGATTGAGCGAACTGACAGTTTAAGAGGTATCACGGTGCAGGTAGGGCTAAATGCTAGGCATTAAGTATCAGAAAGGTGCAGTACTTTAGCAACACTGAGTTGTGCGTAGAATGATTTTGATGTGTCAGGAATCTGTTGTAAATGATCTAAGTAACAGCTACTACAATTCTAATTATGAATTAATCCAAAACAAGTTAAAGAATGTTACCACACATAATGTGTTTAGCAGTCATTACTACCCTGTATATATCATTCTCATAGATCTCAGACACAATTGAAGAACATTGTGACAAGTGCCTAAATATTTTTAAATTCTGACCAGCATAACCCAGGTCCAGATATTCAGTTCAGTACCTGTGGTTCGAAGGGTTTTCTTTTTGCAGAATCACAGAATTGTTACTGCACAGAAGGATGCCGCTCCCCCTAAATTTGACCTAAATTTCCCTAGCACTTCCATATGGCGAGGACAAGACCGGAATTGTCAGTTCACATTTGAGGCAGGAACCAGTGCGCACTCTGATACCAGGGACCAGAGATAGTACAAGTCAAAGAATCCAACTCCAGTGTTTAACCTTCCCTCCAATCTACACCCCTTTTGAGTGCAACTGTCCCACGATGAATGTCCAATTGTTGAATTTATGCTTGGGGGTTTAAAATCTACTTCAGTAACGTTTGTTGTCAATTTTCATGGATCGCTTTCAGATTTATAGTCTATTAAGCCACTCATGATTTGAAGAAATCCATTTGTTGTTCAGCATTTAATTGTTTTCTTTTCACAGCTTTCCTTGGTCTTCCAGTCATTTCAGACATTGTCAGAGGATGAACAATTGACCCAGCTGTCAAAATTAAAACTACGGTACTTCACTCCTAGGGAAATAGCAAATCTTCATGGATTTCCTCCAGAATTTAGTACGTGCACAATGATCTGTTCCTGAGCATTGTTGTTTTGAGAAAGTGAAATTCCTTAACATTTATTCTTAATTTTTAAATGCCTTTGCACATTACCATGCTGGTAGACAATGTGCTTCCTGTCTTGCCACTGCAGCAGCAGAGCCAGTTACTGCAGCATGCTTAATGGTAATCCAAGGCTTTGACTTTTCTTCAGTCTTTCTGTAGACAGGCATCTGACCTCCACTTGCTTCCTCACTACAGCAGAACGTTTATAATCTGACACTAGTACGAGGGAGAGAGGAAGTTGATCCGCTCTGTTTCCATTTAAACCGGTTTGGGACCAGTGTCCTGTTGAATTGAATGCTAGAGCAGTAGACAGGACTTAAAACTAATAAGGGGGGTGGAATTCAGGAAAGAGTAAATTTAAAATCAGCAAGGGAAATGTCAAGGCTCTAGAGCAGAGCAGTGTTTTGGATAGAAATAAGCAGAATGGGTCAGGAAGGGACAGTGAGAGTAACAAAGGTGACATTAGTAACTAAGGTGATATCAGGGAATATAAGAAATTCAAAGCTAAAGGTACCATATCTGAAAGCACAAAGCATTCACAACAAATTAGATGAATGAATAGCACAGATAGAAATTAATAGGTTTGATCTAACGGATTACGGAGAAATGGTTGCAAAGTGACCAAGGTTGAACTAAATATTCCAAAATACTTAACTTTTAGAAGAGGTAAGCAAAATGGAAAATGAGGAGGGGTAGCTTTCGCGATAAAGGATGGGATAAAGATAGTAGAAAGGTTCTTAGCAAAGAAAATCAAGAAGTAGAATCAGTTTGGATGGAGCTAAGAAATGGGCAGAAGACATTGGTGGGAGTTGTTAATAGGCGCCCTAACAGTAGTTGCAGTGTAGGACAGAGTATAAATCAAGAAGTTATAGGCGCATGTAATAAGGGTAATACAGTAATCATGGGAGACTTTAATCTTCTTATAGACTGGACGAACCAAATTTGCAGTAATAGTATGGAGGGTGAATTTATGGAATGTACACAATATTTTCTAGATCAGTATGTTGAGGAACCAACTTGGGAACAGGCTATTTTGAATTTAGTATTGTGCAATGAGAAAGGGTTAATTAGTTAATTAATTGTAGTGCAGGGGCCTCGAGGGAAGAGTTACCATATTATGATAGAATTTTATATTGAGTTTTAATGTGATTTAGTTAAGTCCGATACTAGGGTCATCAACCTAAACAAAGCAAACTACATAGGTAAGAGGAGTGAGTTAGCTAAGGTAGATTGGAAAACTACATTAAAAGACATGATGGTAGACAAGCAATGACTAGCATTTAAATAATGAACACATAATTTGCAACCAATATACATGCCTTTAAGGAACAAAAACTCCACAGGAAAAGTGGTCCAGTCGTGGCTAACAAGGAGTTAGAGATAGTATTAGATCAAAGGAAGAGCCTTATGTTGCCAAATAGAGCAACAAGCCTGAGCATTTTAGAATTCAGCAAAGGAAGACTGAGGAATTGATGAGGAAAAAAGAATATGAGAGTAGACTATATTGAGACATAAAAGCAGGCTATAAACATTTCTATAGGTATGTAAATGTTGGTCCATTAGAGGTAGATAGAGGTGAAATTAAAACAGGGAATAAGGAAATGGCAGAGACATTAAACAAATACTTGGTATCTCTCTTCACTGCAGAAGACGCAAAAATAATCAGGAACCAAGGGTCTAGCAAGAATAAGGAGCTTGAAGAAATCAATATAAGTAAGGAAATAATACTGGATAAATTAATGGAATGAAATGGCAACAAATCCCCTGGATCTGACTACCTGAATCCTAGGGTTTTAGAAGAGTTAGCTGCAGAGATAGTGGATGCATTTGTTTTTATCTTCCAGAATTCCTTAGATTCTACAACAGTTCCCAAAGATTAGAAGGTAGCAAACATAATCCCACTATTTAAGAAAGGTGGAAGAGAGAAAACTAAAAGCTATAGGCCAGTTAGCCTAACATCAGAAGTAGGAAAAGTTATAGAATCTATTATTAGGGACATGGTAACAGGGCACTTAGCAAATCATAATATAATTAGGCAGTCAGCCGGAATTTATGAAAGGGAAATCATGTTTGACAAATTTATTAGAGTTTTTTGCTGATGTAACTAGCAGGATGGATAAGGGGGAAACCAGTGGATTTAATGTATTTGGATTTTCAAAAAAGCATTCCATGAGGTGCCACACGAGGCATTTACATCAAATTAGACTCATGTGATTGGGAGGGTAATATATTAATATAGATTAAGGTTTGGTTAGAGACAGAAAACAGAGTAGAAATAAATGTGACATTTTCAGGTTGGCAGGCAGTAACTAGCAGGGTACCACAAGGATCAGAACTTGGACATCAGCTATTTACAATTTATATTAATGACTAAGTCCAAAGTATTGAAGTTTGCTGATGATCCAAAGTTAGGTGGGAAAGTAAGTGGTGAGGAGGATGCAAAGAGGCTGCAGAGGATATAGACAAGTTGGGTGAGTGAGCAAAGAACATGGCAGAATATGGAATATAATGTGGTAAAGTTTGAAGTTATCCATTTTGGTAGGAAAAATACAAAAGCAGGATGTTTTTGAATGGTGAGAAACTGGGAAATGTTTGCTTTCAGAGGGGGTGTCCTTGTACATGTATTACAGAAAGTTAACATGCACGTACAGCAAATAATTAGGAAGGCAAATGGTATGTTGGCTTTTGTTACAGAGGGATTGGAGTTTAAAAGTAAAGAAGTCTTACTGCAATTATGCAGGCATCGGCAAATGGAGTTCAATCCTGAGAAGTGTGAGGTGATGCATTTTGGGAGGACGAACAAGGCAAGGGAATATACAATGGATGGTAGGACCTTAGGAAGTACAGAAGGTCAGAAGGACCTTGGTGCACTTGTCCATAGATCACTGAAGGCAGCAGCACAGGTAGATAAGGTGGTTAAGAAGGCATATGGGATACTTGCCTTTATTAGCCGAGGCATCGAATATAAGAGCAGGGAGGTTACGATGGAGCTGTATAAAATGCTAGTTAGGCCACAGCTGGAGTACTGTGTACAGTTCTGGGCACCACACTGTAGGAAGGATGTGATTACACTGGAGAGGGTGCAGAGGTGATTCACCAGGATGTTGCCTGGGCTGGAGCATTTCAGCTATGAAGAGAGACTGGAAAGGCTAGGGTTGTTTTCCTCAGAGCAGAGAAGGCTGAGGGTAGACATAATTGAGGTATACAAAATTATGAGGGGCATTGATAGATTAGATGGGAAGAAGCTTTTTCCCTTAGCAGAGAGGTCAATAACCAGGGGGCATAGATTTAAGGTAAGGGGCAGGAAGTTTAGAGGGGATTTGAGGAAAAATTATTCCACCCAGAGGGTGGTTGGAATCTGGAACGCACTGCCTGAAGAGGTGGTGGAGGCAGGAAACATCACAACATTTAAGAAGTATTTAGATGTGCACTTGAAACACCATAGAATACAATGCTACAGGCCAAGTGCTGGAAAATGGGATTAGAATAGGTAGGTGCTTGATGGCCGGCACAGACACGATGGGACGAAGGGCGTATTTCTGTGCTGTATGACTCTGTGACTCTATTGGAGTACTTATGCAGTTTTGGTCTCCTTACCTAAGGAAGGACATACCTGCCCTAAAAGGAGTGCAGCGAAGGTTCACTAGACTGGTTCCTGGGAGAAGGGGATTTTCCAATGAGGAGAGATTGAGCAGACTAGTCCTATATTCCCAGGAGTTTAGCAGAATGAGGTAATTAATTGAAATATGTAAATTACATAAGGGGCTTGACAGGGTAGAATATGAGAAAATGTTTCCCATGGCTGGATAATCAAGAATATAGGATCAAAGAATTATGGATGCTCAGTTGTTGAGTATGTTCAAGATAAAGGTCGATAGATTTTTGGATACTGTAGGAATTAAGGGATATGGAGATAATGTAGAAAGATGGAGTTGAGCTAGTTAACCATGCTCTTATTGAATGGTGGCGCTTACTGCAGCTCCTGTTTTTTATGTTCCTATCTGTTTTCTTGGAGTATGCGGAAATGTAGATGTTTGCCTGCACCTGACTACCACGTGATGCAACATATTGGCCTACAGGGTAATGTGGGGATATCCATGCTTTTGTTGTCAAGTGCTGCATAGGTATGTACCATGTAGCTTTGGGGACCACATAAAATTCAAATCAATGTTCACATTATTTTGCATTACTGCCTCATTGGTTGATAAATCCTAAGATCAGCCCTTTCCAAACCACCCAGGCTTTCAAAATTTAAACCGGAGTAGCCAGCTAATAGGTAATATAAGCACAAATGCAATTGAGTTGATCGGCTTGGAGGCAAGGGTGTTGGATTCTAAAGGTATAGGACTATATGTGGCCTTCTGTCCACAAGTTGGACACCTCTAGCTTAATGCATTATTTCGTAGATAGAGTTATTTCACTAAATGCATTTCTAATGTTGCTCATATTGGGTAAGAATGAGGCCAATGCTGAAAGACTGAAAATATTTCGAGGTACCCCATTGGCAGGACATAAGCTTCATACCTGCAGTTTTCCCATGGCTCTCATTCCCAATATCATCAGGTGTTAAGCGCCAATTGTGGGCAAGGTAATTTCCCACATGGGGAAGGAAACCATTGGTGTGTCACCACACCTACTATAAGTTGCTATAGAACTATAGTGACTGCGACCTGGCAGCAGATCACTCTCCTTTCAGCAATGCAGTAGAAAGAGGAAAACCTGTAACAGGAGAGAAAATCAAGAATACTTTAAAAATGCATTTCTTAGGGGGAAAAAAATCCGTTTAGAGTTTCAAACCATACAGGGTATTTCAAAATGTTGCTGTCTCCATTTCATAACTGACTGTTTTCTAATGTGTGTAGTCATAAAAGTTAAGTATTGTTATGGGATTGATTGGTGTAGTTGATGGAATGTTTTTTATTTTAACCCGTGGAGTAATGCTTGAGTCCAAACCCCTTAGAAAAAAGAATTAAGAACCCTTTAGGCATTGACCAAGCCTGTGATTTTTGTTTTGTGGCATTCTCAGTGGCTGAATACCAAGTGTGCTATTTTCTGTAATAACGCTAATTCTGAAATTTCTTGCATGGGAAAGCACTTCTCAGCCAAGTGCTGTTGAAATTTCATTACTGTAATGTAATGTTGTAAAGTAGGAAATGTAGCAACCAGTTATGCACAACAAAGAGCAATGAGATAGCAACTAGATAATCTGTTTTAGTGATGTTTGTTGAGAGACGCGTATTGGCTGGACATTTTTTATGGCAAAGCCAACCCCATGGAGTCAGCACTCTTCTTCTGGTTTACCTTTCCAGAAGAAGGTTTATCCACCACCTTGTTCCTTGAGCTGGCCTTCTCCTGTCTCACTCAGGCCATGTCTCACTCAGGGCAGCGATATCAATGTTGTAGCGGCGGAGTTCTTGGGCTATGATAGTGGTGCAACTTTCAGGTCTATTGCTCCTGGGGTTGTCCATAAGAGTCCTGACATTCCAAGTCCAAAAGTTCATTTTGGGGGGGTGGGAGGGGAAGATGCCTGTGCGTGGGTTCTTTTAACGTGAAGTGACCGTTGCACACCGACTACCACTCAGTTTGAGCGAAGCAAGGTCTTTGTCCAATGGCAGTGATGGCTGAGACGATTAACGAACGGGGTCTAATACATGCACATGGCCAGCATGTCCAGCTGGCGAACCATGTGAATCTGTGTCAGGGAGTTCTTGAAGGGGTAGCTGAAAGTCTGCTCTGAGGGCTCCCCGGGACCCCTCATGGAGCTGCAGGAATAGGCTGAAGCAGAAAAAAACAGTATAATCAGTGGCCAATCACAGGCTCAGCAGAAGGCTGAAGTCTCTCAATCATAGCAGTGATTGGGGAAGGGCAGTAAACTGATCAAAGTTGCTTTAAATATCACAACAAAGCAGCAATTCAGAGACAAAGTTGGGTCTTACATTATAACCAGTGGTGTCCAGAGCAAAAGTGTCATCTTGATGTTGAGGTAAGTCCAGAAATTTGAAACTAAGTTTCAAAGAAGATCTAGATCTAGATTTTCCAGACCTTTTCCACAGCTCACAGATCAGAAAAACAAAAAAAGGAAGCGAATTATAGACGGAAGCAGAATTTTACATTTTTCCAATATAGTCCAGCGCAGAAACATGATCTTGATGTCCAGTGAAGCCAGGAATTTGAAGCCAGATTTGAGAGAAAAACCACATTAAGGTTTTATCCAGATCTTTACTGGGGTTCACAAGGTAAGGTCGGGGGCTGGGGTTTGTACCAGCAGACAGAGGCTATTGAGACTAACAGTTAACTTGAAGTGTGGGCTAAAAATGCACCTACTGTTAGAATAAGGGGAGCTTAAACATCAGAAGAGAGAATTTAGTGGGGAGAAAGATGGAACTCAGCATCCCCTCTGATGTGCCAGTGCAGCCTTCGGTTCTCTGAGGAAAAGGGTGTTTGATGCCAAAGACCTCAAACCTGGCACGAAGCTCATGGTCTACAGGGCCACAGAGTTACCTGCCCTCCTGTGTGTGTCGGAAACATGGACACTGTACAGCAGACATCTCAAAGCCCTGGAGAGATGTCACCATGGTCCCTCCACAAGATCTTGCAAATTCAGTGGGAGGACAGGCACTCCAATATCAGTGTACTCTCTCGGCTCAACATCCCCAGTAACATGGTCATGGCTAGTCAGTTACATTGGGGCGGCCACATCATTTGCGTGCCTGACACAAGACTCCCAAAACAAGCTTTCTACTTCGAGCTCCATCACGGCAAGAGGCTACCAGGAAATTGGGGAAACACTATAAGGATGTCCTTAAAGCCTCAAAGAACAAAGAACAGTACAGCACAGGAACAGGCCATTCGGCCCTCCAAGCCTGCGCTGATCTTGATGCCTGCCGAAACTAACACCTTCTGCACTTCCGGGGCCCATATCCCTCTATTCCCTTCCTATTCATATATTTGTCAAGATGTCTCTTAAACGTCGCTATGTATTTGCTTCCACCACCTCCCCTGGCAGCAAGTTCCAGGCACTCGCCACCCTCTGTGTAAAAAAAACTTGCCTCGCACATCCCCTCTATAATTTGCCCCTCTCACCTTAAACCTGTGTCCCCTAGTAACTGACTCTTCCACTCTGGTAAAAAGCTTCTGACTATCCATTCTGTCCATGCCGCTCATAACTTTGTAAACCTCTATCATGTCGCCCCTCCACCTCCGTCGTTCCAGTGAAAACAATCCGAGTTTTTCCAACCTCTTCTCATAGCTAATGCCCTCCAGACCAGGCAACATCCTGGTAAACCTCCTCTGTACCCTCTCCAAAGCCTCCACGTCCTTCTGGTAGTGTGGCGACCAGAATTGCACGCAATGTTCTAAGTGTGGCCTAACTAAGGTTCTGTACAGCTGCAACATGACTTGCCAATTTTTATACTCTGTGCCCCGACCGATGAAGGCAAGCATGCCGTATGCCTTCTTGACTACCTTATCCACCTGCGTTGCCACTTTCAGTGACCTGTGGACCTGTACGCCCAGATCTCTCTGCCTGTCAATACTCCTAAGGGTTCTGCCATTTACTGTATACCTCCCACCTGCATTAGACCTTCCAAAATGCATTACCTCATATTTGTCCGGATTAAACTCCATGTGCCATTTCTCCGCCCAAGTCTCCAACCGATCTATATCCTGCTGTATCCTCTGACAATCCTCATCATTATCCGCAACTCCACCAACCTTTGTGTCGTCTGCAAACTTACTAATCAGACCAGCTACATTTTCCTCCAAATCATTTATATATACTACAAACAGAAAAGGTCCCAGCACTGATCCCTGTGGAACACCACTAGTCACATCCCTTCATTCAGAAAAACACCCATCCACTGTTACCCTCTGTCTTCTGTGACTGAGCCAGTTCTGTATCCATCTTGCCATCTTACCACTGATCCCGTGTGACTTCACCTTTTGCACCAGTCTGCCATGCGGGACCTTGTCAAAGGCTTTACTAAAGTCCATATAGACAACATCCACCGCCCTTCCCTTATCAATCATCTTCGTCACTTCCTCAAAAAACTCAATCAAATTAGTAAGACACTACCTCCCCTTCACAAAACCATGCTGTCTCTCGCTAATAAGTTTGTTTGTTTCCAAATGGGAGTAAATCCTGTCCCGAAGAATCCTCTCTAATAGTTTCCCTGCCACTGACGTAAGGCTCACCGGGCTATAATTTCCTGGATTATCCTTACCACCCTTAAACAAAGGAACAACATTCCTTTGTGACAAGATGGCCTCGCTGAAAAAATGTGACATCTCCACTGATTCGTGGGAATCTCTTGCCCGAGACCACCCAAAATGGAGAAGAAGCATCCCCGAAAGTACCAGCCAGTTCGAACAAAGTCGACATGCTCGGGCAGCAACCAAGTACAAACAGCAGAAGGAGCGTTCAGAAATTCGAGCATCCCATTCACTCGCTTCACCAAACACCACCTGCCCCACCTGTGGCAGAGTGCGCGGATCCAGAATTGGACCATTCAGTCACCTAAGGACCCACAACCCTGCAGTGGAAGAAAATCATCTTCGTTCCCGAGGGACTGCCTGAGAAGATGATGATGATTTGCCGGACTCCAGGGAAAACTCCCTTGCTGTTCTTCGAAGTAATGCATTAGGATCTTTTACGCCCATCTGAAAGGACAAACATGCCCTTGGTTTAACAGTTCAATGTGAAATAGAAGTGATTAGTGAAAGTAAACATGGCTCCCTTAAAGGCAGAGACAGAAGAAATTATAATGGGGAATAAGGAAATGACAGAGATGTTAAAACAAATATTTTATGTCTATCTGCACAGTCGAAGACACAACGAACATAGTGGAAATTGTGAGGAATCAATGATTTGATGAGGTTGAGGAACTTAAAGTAATTAATAGTAGTAACAAGAAAGTACTGGAGGAATTAGTGGGACTAAAAGTCAACAAATCACCTGGACCTGCTGGCCTACACCCTAGGGTTTTAAAGGAGATGGCTGCAGAGATAGTGGATGGATTGGCTTTGATCATCCAGAATTCCCTAGATTATAGAATGGTACCCATGATTTAGAAGGTAGTAAATGTAACCCCACTGTTCAAAGAGAGGATGGAGAAAAAATGGGGAGCTCCAGACCAGTTTGCCTGACAAGGCATTCCATAAGATGTCACACATGAGGTTGTGACAAGATTAGGGCTCATGAGATTTGGGGTAATACATTAGCATGGATTGAGGATTGGTTAAGGGACAGAAAACAGGGAGTAGGAATAAACAGATCATTTTTGGGATAGCAAGGTGCAACTAGTTGACTGCTGCTTGGGCCTCTACCATTTCTAATCTATATCAATGACTTAGATGAGGGAACCAATTGCAATGTATCCAGGTTTGCTGATACAAAGCTAGGTGGGAAAATAAGCAGTGAGGAGGATGCCAAGAGACTGCAATGGATTTAGACCAGTTATTGGAAAAGGAGGAGATAGATGGAGTATCATGTTGGGATATTTGAAATTGTCCACTTTGGTAGGAAGAATGGAAAAGTAGAATATTCTTTCAAAGGTGAGAGCCTAATAAATGTTGGGATGAGAGGGATTTGGAGGTCTTTGCACACGAATCACAGAAGGTTAGTAATTAGGAAGGCAAATGGTGTGTCAGCCTTTATTGCAAGGAGATTGTTGAATAAGAGTAAGGAAGTCTTACTATAATTCTGTAGGGCTTTGGTGTGACCACAACTGAAATACTGTGTACAATTTTGGTCTCCTTACCTAAGGAAGGATAGATTTCCCTTAGAGGGGGTGCAACAAAGGTTTTCAAGATGTTCCTGGGATGAGGTTTCTGTCCTATGGGGAGAGATTGAGTAGAATGGTAAAATGGGAACAAAAAGGTAACAATCAAGGATCAGTTGTCATTAAACAATTACCAATAACAATCATCAAAAAGAAGAGGGGAAGTAACAAAATAGTTCAAAATATTTTTTTGAAAATCATTTTGGTCGCTGACTCGTTTTCTCTTGGGGTATAAGAAAGAAGAAATGACCTGCATTTATACGATGGCATTTATCATTCTCAGGAAATCTTAAAATACTTCATATGCAATAATTTAATTTTTGAAAGTGATGTCATTGTAATTGAGGCAAATGCAGGGGGCATTTGGTACACAGCAATGTTCTGCATACAGCAAATGAGATAATTGACCAGTTAATCTTTTTTAGTGGTGCTGGCTAGTACATCAGGGGAGCACCTTGCTCTTAGCAACATTGGAAATAAGATTTCTATCAAAAACATGTTAAAATTATATAATTCACAATATTATTTAAATTTAAACACACATCACTTTTCTGCGTTTGAAATTTCTCCAATAACATTTTCCCTAGAAACCTATAGATCTATTGGTTTGTAAAAAATATTTTTGCTAGTCACATATCTTGTGTTTATTTGTGGTTTAAATTAAGTTCTGATTATCGTTGCAGGTTTTCCTGAGAAAATCTCACTGAGACAAAGTTACCGGTTGCTAGGAAACAGCCTCAATATCCATGTGGTAGCCAAGCTCATTAGATTGATGGTTGAACAACGATGAAAACCCACAGTTTTATGATTTATTGTATGTAAATATGTACATCTGGAAATGTTTATTTTACCTAATAAATGACAAACAGATTGTGTGAAATAATGTGTTACATGATGGTGTTTCTCAGAATTGACCATTTTTAATACTATTATCTTGAAATAGTCGCTTCATGTACTGCTGCATAAAAATTTGTCCTTTCATGCATGAGAAATCATAGTTCAACCAGCACTGCACACTCAGTTCAAGCTGAATTGTTTGGTTTTTAGCTAAGATCTTTGACATAAGACTTTTATTCAATACATACAGTAATGTGAACAAATTTAAAATAATTCTTCGTATATTTTAAATGTTTTTCAAGTAGATTTTTTAAACTGTTTAGCAAATTCACAAACTGACGGCAGGAACTATTTGTATCTCAACAGAACAAAAATAAAAGGTTTTATACAGAATTGTTTGGTTTCAATCATAGCTCTTTTACATTGTACCATTTATTTGCTTAATAAATCCTTGTTTTTTGCCTCCATGTTCTATTTTTGAGATATTCTGGAGCGAGTTGGATTTGAATAACGCATGAAGAAATCTATATACTTGATCTGTGAAGAATTTGGCAGTCTATTATTCATTTGTTACCCCATTGTACATATGAACATATGAATTAGGAGCAGAAGTAGGCCATTCGGCCCCTTGAGCCTGCTCTGCCATTCAATAAGATCATGGCTGATCTAGTTGTGGCTCAAATTCGACACTCCCATGTACCCCCAATAACCTTACATTGTTAGGCAAGGGTTAATCAATCTACCTCCGACTTAAAAATATTCAATGACCCAGCCGCCAGGACTTTCTAAGGCAGAGTGTTTCAAAGTCACACAACACTCTGCGAAAAAACATTTCTCCTCATCTCTGTCCTAAAAGGCAACCCTTAATTTTAAATCAATGCCCCCTAGTTCTGGACTCAC
Source organism: Heterodontus francisci (assembly GCF_036365525.1). NCBI lineage: Eukaryota > Metazoa > Chordata > Chondrichthyes > Heterodontiformes > Heterodontidae > Heterodontus > Heterodontus francisci. Next base: position 163,270,907 of record NC_090372.1, on the reverse strand, counting down.
CCACCTTGTCAAGACTGTTCAGGATCTTGTATACTTCAATCAAGTCTCCCCCCCATTGTTCTAATCTCTTGCTCTTTCTTTATCTCTCTCGCCCCCCTCATCCCCAGCCCCACATTCCAGCATGAAAGCTTTCAAATCCTGCTTGTTGACATGCCCACCATTGCATACTCTGGCTACAATCTGAAACCCAATTGGAGGAAATCATCCACATTGCTGTCTCCAAGAGACCCATCGAACCAGTCATCTACCTCTTCAAACTAAAAGCCTCAGGACCACTGAATTCAGCTAGTAGCCAGCCGAATCACCAAACTCCACAAACTGTATCCTATTTTTGTGTGTGTGTGTGACTGAAAGTTGGAGTGTAGTTTATTATTTTCATTAGTTCAGTTTAGGTACAATAAAGTTAAACTCAAGAAAACTTGTCCGGTTAGTTCTTGTTCTGATAAGAGCAAGTAAGTAATCAGACACATACTGAATTGGCCAGTAAACCCACTTTAAGAAAGAATTAAACCTGTTGTGCTTAAACAAAAAGAGGGAAGCCCTTCGACGACGACTCCTCACTTGACCGTAACTGAAATTTGGGGGCTCTCGTCTGGGATCAAACCCAAAGACAAATGGGAAATTTGAAGCGAGAAGCTAAACTGAACCTTAGCAATAATTTAAAAACTTCAATACAGGTTTTCTTGTGGTTTACCGTGCTAGAGCACTAAAATGTCTACATTTGCGACCACTCTGGGAACAGAGTGAAGTAACTTGGGCCAGGTTAAAAGCCCTATCTGTTGAAGAGATGAGGAATGTAGCTGAGCAGTTAGACATTACTATCCGTCCAAAAGCGAGGAAGCCTAAAACTTGTGGCCAAATATTTTAAAATGGAGACTGAAGAACCGGAGACAGGCATAAAGAAACAGACAAATTAATGTTAGCAAAGGTACAACTAGAAGAGAGGAGACTAAAATTAGAATTCCAGAAGGAGAAAGAGTAGAGTTTCAGGAAAGGGAAAAAGAAAGAGCTTTCCAGAGAATGAGGAGAGATAATTCCTGGAAGAGAGAAAAAGAAAGGGAGGAAGAGAGAACTTTCCAAGGAGTTAAGATGGCTCGGACCAAGTAGGGGAAGACCCAGTACAACCAGTGGAGGAAATCATCCACATCACTATCTCCCAAGAGACTCACTGAACCAGTCATCCACCTCTTCAAATTAAAAGCCTCAGGGGCACGGAATTCAGCCGAATCGCCAAACTCCACAGACTGTATACTTTTTTTATGGCCTCTAACTCAACCAATCTACCTTTCCCCACACTGTATCCTATTTGTGTGTAAACCTCGAGTGAGTGAGTGTGTATGTGTGTGAGAGAGAGAGTGAAAGTTGGCACATAGTTTGTTATTTTCATTAGTTCAGTTTAGGTACAATAAAGTTAACCACGTTCTTTGATAACTCAAGAAAACTTGTCCAGTTGGTTCTTGTTCTGATCATAGCAAGTAGTAATCAAACACCTTGGCCAGTACTTCCACTTTAAGAAAGAATTAAACCTTTTGTGGTCAAACAAGGAGAGGGAAAAAAGGGAAGCCATTGAACCCATCCAAGGCCAGTACCTTCCTGGAACAGAGTGAAGTAACTTGGACCAGGTTAAAAGCCTGTTGAGGAATGTAGCTGGGCCGTTAGAGATTACTATCCGTCCAAAGGCTAGGAAGCCTGAAATCACAAAACTAGTGGCTAACCATTTTAAAATTGACACTGAAGAACCAGAGACAGGCATAGAATCTGAAACAGAGAGAGTAACATTGGCTAAGATGCAATAGAACAGAGGAGATTACAATTAGAATTCCAGAGAGAGAAAGAGGAGAGAGAATTCTAGGAATGGGAAAAAGAAAGCTTTCCAGATGGAGAAGGAGGAAAGGGAGTTAAGACTGCACGGACTAACGAGGAAAAGACCCAATAGAACCAGTGAAGGCACCACTATTGAGGGAGTACCCCCAGCTCAGGACCAGGTGCTGAGCTCTTAAAGTTTTACCACTTGATACCAGAGGTCAATGAGGAGGATGTGGAAGAATTTTCATCTCTTCTGAAAAGCTTGCAAAACAGCAGAAGTGGCCGGCAGAGGGTTTGTCACTGTCATTGCAAAGCAAACTAACAGGAAAAGCCCATGAGGTTTATTCACTATTGCCTGATGAGAGTTCATCAGACTGTCAGATGACTAAAAATGCTATCCTGGGCACATATGAGCTTGTACCGGAAGTATACGGACAAAAATTCAGAACACTCCAAAAGCAGCCTGAGCAAAACTACCTAGAGTTTGAAAGGGTGAAGCAGCTTGTTTTCAACTGATGACGACAGGCACTTAAGATACAGTCCACCTATGAAAACCTCAGAGAGGTGATCCTTCTTGAGCAGTTCAAAAACTCGCTTCCGCTTTCCATAAGAAACCACGTGGAGGAACAAAAGGTTCCAAGAGCCAGGTAGGCAGCACTCCTGGCTGATGATTATACACTTATTCACAAGTCCTTTCCCCCCAAGGGAAACTTTCCCTGATCACCTCCAAAAACCTGAAAAGAATAGAAGGTGGGAGGGTAGTAGGAGGATGAACAGCCATGAGCGAGAAGGGAGAGCTGGAAATACAGGGGCCCTTCCTCAGGCAATAAAGGAAGGTTCTGAGAACAGGAGTGATGCTCGAAAGCCTGTATGTTTCCATTGTAACAAGGTCTTCGAGCTGACTGCTGGAAGTTACGGGAAAACCCATAGATTTAGTCAGGGTACACCAGACCAGTGCAGGAAAAGGGGCCCTGATGGAAAGCACAGGAGACCAGGCTGTGGATTTAACTGCGGCAGTAAAACCCAGTAAACCTACCACTGAGAGTACAGGAAAACTTAACAAAATCCCTGAGAGTTACCAGAATTTTGTGATCAGAAGAGAAATGACCCTATACACCTCGTGTGAAGCGAGTAAGCCCATAGTCATACTTAGGGATACAGGGGCCATCTAATCCCTCCTGTTGGGAAAAGGCATGGCCTTTCCCCCTGAGAGTGCATTGAATGCTGGAGTGCTAGTAAAAGGTATCAGGGGAAGGTATATGTCAATACTTTCAGGTGCACCTGGAGTGCGACCTTGTTTCAGGACTGGTAACCGTGGAGATTGTTCCCAGTTTACTGTAGATGGGGTCTACCTGCTCCTGTGTAATGATCTGGCAGGGGCGAAGGTGGTAGCTTCCCCAGTGGTTTTAGAGAGACCGAAAGAGGTCAGGGAGACAGAACAGTTACAGGAAAAGGTCCCTGGCATTTTTCCTGACTGTGGTGACCCAGTCCATGGCCAAACAGCTCCATGAGAGGAGGCTGAACGGGCACTGCCGTCAGATGACCCGACTGTCTGGTTATCTGAAATCTAGTTTGGAAAGTTAGAGGACCCAAAGGATGGGTTAAACAGATCTTCCTTGGCCGAGGCTCAGCAAGCCGACCAAGGGTTAAAGAAGGTAGCACAGACTGCCCAAACTGAAGCCGAAGCAGAGGGAGTTCCAGAGTGCTACTATTTAAAAGATGAGGTGCTAATGAGGTAGTGGAGACCCCTTCACAGACCTGCAAAAGAAGAGTGGACAATGGTTCACCTGGTAGTGGTGCTGCCGAGGTACCGTACGGAAATATTAAGAATAACCCATGTGATTCCAATGACTGGACATGTCGTTATCAGAAAAACCCAAGCACGCAGGGTAGGCGGTGGCGTAGTGGTATTATCACTGGACTAGTAACCCAGAGACCCAGGGTATTTCTCTGGGGACATGGGTTCGAATCCCACCACAGCAGAAGGTGGAATTTGAATTTAATTAATAAATCTGCAATTAAAAGCTAGTCTAATGATGGCCATGAAAGCATTGTCGATTGTTGTAAAAACCCATCAGGTTCACTAATGCCCTTTAGGGAAGGAAATCTGCTGTCCTTACCTGGTCTGGCCTACATGTGATTCCAGACCCACAGCAATGTGGTTAACTCTTAAAGGCCCTCTGAAATGGCCTCACAAGCCGATCAGTTGGACCTAACCGCTACGAAGTCAATAAAAAGGAATGAAATGGACGGACGGAGGCACCGGAAACAACAACAGCAAACCCAGCCTTGTCGACCCTGCAAAGTCCTCCTTACTAACATCTGGGGGCTTGTGCCAAAGTTGGGAGAGCTGTCCCACAGACTAGTCAAGCAACAGCCTGAAATAGTCATACTCACGGAATCATACCTTACAGACAATGTCCCAGACATTGCCATCACCATCCCCGGGTATGTCCTGTCCCACTGGCAGGACAGACCCACCAGAGGTGGTGGCACAGTTGTATACAGTAGGGAGGGAGTTGCCCTGGGAATCCTCAATATCAACTCCGGACCCCATGAAGTCTCATGGCATCAGGTCAAACATGGGCAAGGTAACCTCCTATTGATTACCACCTACCGCCCTCCCTCAGTTGATGACTCAGTACTCCTCCATGTTCAACACCACTTGGAGGAAGCACTGAGGGTGGCAAGGGCACAAAATGTACTCTGGGTGGGGGACTTCAATGTCCATCACCAAGAGTGGCTCGGTAGCACCACTACTGACCAAGCTGGTTGAGTCCTAAAGGACATAGCTGCTAGACTGGGTCTGCGGCAGGTGGTAGGGGAACCAACACGAGGGAAAAACATACTTGACCTTGTCCTCACCAATCTGCTTCTGTCCATGACTGTATTGGTAGGAGTGACCACCACACAGTCCTTGTGGAGACAAAGTCCCACCTTCACATTGAGGATACCGTCCATCGTGTTGTGTGGCACTATCACTGTGTTAAATGGGATAGATTTCGAACAGATCTAGCAATGCAAAACTGGGAATCCATGAGGCGCTGTGGGCCATCAGCAGCAGCAGAATTGTACTCAACCACAGTCTGTAACCTCATGGCCCGGCATATCCCCCACTCTACCATTATCATCAAGCCAGGAGACCAACCCTGGTTCAATGAAGAGTGCAGTAGGGCATGCCAGGAGCAGCACCAGGCATACCTGAAAATGAGGTGTCAACCTGGTGAAGCTACAACACAGGACTATCTGCATGCCAAACTGCGTAAGCAGCATGCGATAGACAGAGCCAAGCGATCCCAATGGATGGATCAGATCTAAGCTCTGCAGTCCTGCCACATCCAGCCGTGAATGGTGGTGAACAATTAAACAACTAACTGGAGGAGGTGGCTCCACACATATCCCCATCCTCAATGATGGGGGAGCCCAACACATCAGTGCTAAAGATAAGGCTGAAGCATTTGCAACAATCTTCAGCCAGAAGTGCCGAGTTGATGATCCATCTCAGCCTCCTCCTGAAGTCCCCAGCATCACAGATGCCAGACTTCAACCAATGCTATGGGCCCTGACAATATTCCGGCAATGGTACTGAAGACCTGTGTTCCAGAACTTGCCGCGCCCCTAGCCAAGCTGTTCCAGTACAGCTACAACGCTGGCATCTACCCTGAAATGTGGAAAATTGCCCAGGTATGTCCTGTACACAAAAAGCAGGACAAGTCCAACCCGGCCAATTACCACCCCATCAGCCTACTCTCAATCATCAGTAAAGTGATGGAAGGTGTCATCAACAGTGCCATCAAGCGGCACTTGCTTAGAATAACCTGCTCAGTGACACTCAGTTTGGGTTCCGCCAGGGCCACTCAGCTCCTGACCTCATTACAGCCTTGGTTCAAACATGGATCAAAGAGCTGAACTCAAGGGGTGAGGTGAGAGTGACTGCCCTTGACATCAAGGCAGCATTTGACCGAGAATGGCATCAAGGAGCCCTAGCAAAATTGAGGTCAATGGGAATCAGGAGGAAATCCCTCCGCTGGCTGGAGTCATACCTAGCACAAAGGAAGATGGTTGTGGTTGTTGGAGGTCAATCAACTGCGCTCCAGGGCATCACTGCAGGAGTTCCTCAGTGTAGTGTCCTAGGCCCAACCATCTTCAGCTGCTTCATCAATGACCTTCCTTCAATCATAAGGTCAGAAGTGGGGATGTTCGCTGATGATTGCACAATGTTCAGCACCATTCGTGACTCCTCAGATACTGAAGCAGTCCATGTAGAAATACAGCAAGACCTGGACAATATCCAGGCTTGGGCTGATAAGTGGCAAATAACACTTGCAGCACACAAGTGCCAGGCAATGACCATCTCCAACAAGAGAGAATCTAACCATCTCCCCTTGACATTCAACGGCATTACCATCACTGAATCTCCCACTATCAACATCCTCGGGACTACCATTGACCCGAAATTGAACTGGAGTAGCCATATAAATACCATGGCTACAAGCGCAGGTCAGAGGCTAGGAATCCTGAGGCGAGTAACTCACCTCCTGACTCCCCAAAGCCAGTCCACCGTCTACAAGGCACAGTCAGGAGTGTGATGGAATACTCTCCATTTGCCTGGATGGGTGCAGCTCCAACAACACTCAAGAAGCTCGACACCATCCAGGACAAAGCAGCCCAGTTGATTGGCACCCCATCTACAAACATTTACTCCCTCCACCACCGACGCACTGTGGCAGTAGTGTGTACCATCTACAAGATGCACTGCAGCAATACACCAAGGCTCCTTAGACAGCACCTTCCAAACCCGCGACCTCTACCAACTAGAAGGACAAGGGCAGCAAATACATGGGAACACCACCACCTGCAAGTTTCCCTCCAAGTCACACACCATCCTGACTTGGAACTATATCGCCGTTCCTTCACTGTCGCTGGGTCAAAATCCTGGATCTCCCTTCCTAACAGCACTGTGGGTGTACCTACCCCACATGGACTGCAGCGGTTCAAGAAAGCAGCTCACCACCACCTTCTCAAGGGCAATTAGGGATGGGCAATAAATGCTGGCCTGGCCAGTGATGCCCACATCCCATGAATGAATTTTAAAAAACGCATATGACAGCATTTTCACTGGCCACAACTACACAAGGATATGGTGGAGTTGTGTAAGACTTGCCACACATGCCAGGTTGTGGGAAAGCCTCAACCTGCAATAAAATCTGCACCCCTAATTCCCAAAACAGCTTTTGGGAAACCGTTGAGGAGAGTGCTGGTAGATTGTGTGGGGCCCCTGCTGAAAACAAAAGGGGGCTACCAGTATCTTCTCACCATTATGGATGTGGCTACCCGATTTTCAGAGGCTATCCCTCTAAGAACTATTTCTGCCAAGTTAGTGGTGGCAGGGCTAACCCAATTCTTCACCTGATATGGGCTGTCTGTTGAGATCCAATCGGATCAGGGCACAAATGTTATGTCCAGTATTTTTCAGAAGGTCATGGGTAATCTGGGTATAACCCAGCGAAAGTCCTCAGCCTACCACCCACAGTCACAAGTGCCTTTGGAGCAGTACCACCAGACCCTAAAGACAATGATCAGGGCATACTGCTTTGAGTACTCCCATGACTGGGACAAAGGGCCTGGATTTCTTCTGTTTGCTACTGGATACTCACTCAATGGCTTCAGTCCCTATTAGTTATTTTATGGACACGAGGTGAGAGGTCGTCTAAAACTAATCAAGGAGAGTTTTTGGGTCACAGAGGAACTACATCTCCATGTTTCAAGGACAGCTCACGAGTGCCTGTGCGGTGGCTCAGGAACACCTAAAAATCTCCCAGACAACTATGAAAAGGCAGGCAGATAAACATGTCAAGGCCAGAACATTTCAGCCTGGAGACAAATACAGGGAGAACCATTGATAGCCTGGTTCAGTGGCCCGTAATGAAGAGAATTATCCAGGTAAATTATATAATTGACACCCCAGGTCATAGGCTGTGCCACCCAATTATGTTAAAACAGTATCACAGCCATGAAGGGGACAAACAAGCACAGGTCTGTCAGACTGTCAGGAAAGAGCAAGGTGAAAGGGACTGTGAGGACGAGTTTGAGGGAGGCCGGGAGCATTCCCAAACTGAAGCCCCTTACCCATCGGTTAGCTGACACTGAAATGTGGGGAAATTAGTCACCCATATTTTCCTATGTAAACACGGAACAGAGAGGAGACCAAATAAATCCATTCACAGTGTTTAAAGAGATCTGCAGAGACAAACCAGGGTGCACAACCCTAACCCTACATGACGTGGATGTAGGAGAGACCCTTTCCATAAAACAAAATCCCTATCACCTAGGTCCCACGAAACTGACCCAGGATCAGCAAGAAATTCAGAGCGAACACCTAGAAATTAAAGATTTAAATTCTGAAGGGATTCACAAAAAAGCTCCAAAGCAAAGGAAAACCCTAAGACCAAAAACATTTTTGTGACAGATTGGGAGAGTGCTGATGGTGGTGACTGCAAGTCAAGTATCCTAATGGAGGAGGAATTGTGGGTGAGGCTGGATGAGCTGGAACAACAGGAAGAGATGCAGGATGAAATTGACAGGTGGTCTCAAGCGGCAAGGAAAAAAATCCAGCACTGGGTTAAAGTACAAAATGAATATGAAACACTTCAAGGTAGGCTTAAAACTTTGCCCGACAAAGTGTCTTATGATATTATGGTGCCATTTGTCCCATTTGCATTTATGCCAGAACAGCGAATCCACACAAATGAAGTCAACATTTTACGAGGTGACAATTAGTTTGCAAAGTGCTCTGCAAAGCAAGCTGTTGGACTGGTGGAGCACAGGAAGAACCACGTACAGAAAGCACCAAATGGTCTTAACAAAGTTATGAACAACTATGAATCCAGGGTTGTGTTCACTGATATAGAGAAACTGGAAAATGAAGGTATTGTAGAAATATATGAGGAAATTCAGCATATGCTGCAGCATAAGCTGATTGAGGCCAGTTAGAGCAGTTGGTGTTCCCAGTTATGCATGTGCCCAATTCTGGATGAAAAAATAAAGCTACAGTATGGCTAGGACAGTGAGACTGATGACTGTGTGTGTACAGTTTCTTTTTAATTTGTGACCACATAATTAAATGTTCCTGTTGTCACATTTCATTTTGCATGGTGGGGAGGTGTAACGCCAATGTGCTTTGTTGAATGATAATTTTCTTTAATCCACTTGCTGGAGATCTGAATTTATATTTTTTGAAGAAACTTAAAAAGAACAGATAAAAACATGACTTTGCTGGCACCTTGTGATGGTCATCTAATTTGCAATGCTATATCCTACTTTGCAAGGCGTGTGAGGTGGAGATGAAATTTCTGCTCATTTTCCAGCAGGAACCAAGACCCAGGAATTTAAAGGGTACTACCTGTTCTTTTTAATAAGGGAAATACTGCTATGTTTGAATCAGTGAGTGACTGTCATGTGACAAGTACCTCCCAATCTGGGGTTTTAAGCTTGTGTCTTTTTGCAGCAGGAGAAGGAGAAGCTTCTGGACTCTAACATGGAACAGAGAACATAGAACAGTACAGCACAGTACAGGCCCTTCAGGCCACGATGTTGTGCCAAACCTTTAACCTACTCTAAGATCAAACTACCTACATACCCTTCATTCTACTATCATCCATGTACCTATCCAAGAGTCGCTTAAATGTCCCTAATGTATCTGCTTCTACTACCACCACTGGCAGTGCATTCCACGCACCCACCACTCTCTGTGTAAAGAACCTACCTCTGACATCTCCCCTAAACCTTCCTCCAATCACCTTAAAATTATCCCCCCTGGTGATAGCTCTTTCCACCCTGGGAAAATGTCTCTGTCTATCCACTCTATCTATGCCTCTCATCATCTTGTACAGCTCTATCAAGTCACCTCTCATCCTTCTTCGCTCCAATGAGAAAAGCCCTAGCTTCCTCAACCTTTCTTCATAAGACATGTCCTCCAGTCCAGGCAGCATCGTGGTAAATCTCCTCTGCACCCTCTCTAAAGCTTCCACATCCTTCCTATAAGGAGGCGACCAGAACTGAACACAATATTCCAAGTGTGGTCTAACCAGGGCTTTATAGAGCTGCAGCATAACCTCGCGGCTCTTAAACTCAATCCCCCTGTTAATGAAAGCCAACGCCTTCTTAACAACCCTATCAACTTGGGTGGCAACTTTGTGGGATCTATGGACGTGGACCCCAAGATCCCTCTGTTCCTCCACACTGCCAAGAATCCTGTCTTTAAGCCTGTATTCTGCATTCAAATTTGACCTTCCAAAATGAATCACTTCACACTTTTCCAGGTTGAACTCCATCTGCCACTTCTCAGCCCAGCTCTGCATCCTGTCAATGTCCCGTTGCAACCTACAACAGCCCTCCACACTATCCACAACTCCAGAAACCATTGTGTCATCGGCAAACTTACTAACCCAGCCTTCCACTTCCTCATCCAAGTCATTTATAAAAATCACAAAGAGCAGAGGTCCCAGAACAGATCCCTGTGGAACACCACTGGTCACCGAGCTCCATGCTGAATACTTACCATCTACTACCACCCTCTTTCTTCTATGGGCCAGCCAATTCTGTATCCAGACAGCCATATTTCCCTGTATCCCATGCCTCCTTACTTTCTGAATGAGCCTACCATGGGGAACCTTATCAAACGCCTTGCTAAAATCCATATACACCACATCCACTGCTCTTCCTTCATCAATGTGTTTTGTCACATCCTCAAAGAATTCAATAAGGCTTGTGAGGCATGACCTGCCCCTCACAAAGCCATGCTGACTATCTCTAATCAAACTATGCTTTTCCAAATAATCATAAATCCTGTCTCTCAGAATCCTCTCCAATAATTTGCCCACCACCGACGTAAGACTGACTGGTCTGTAATTCCCAGGGTTATCCCTATTCCCTTTCTTGAACAAGGAAATAACATTTGCCATCCTCCAATCATCTGGTACTACTCCAGTGGACAGTGAGGACGCAAAGATCATCGCCAAAGGCGCGGCAATCTCTTCCCTTGCTTCCCATAATAACCTTGGGTATATCCCGTCTGGCCCTGGGGACTTATCTATCTTCATGTCTTTCAAAATTTCCAGCACATCCTCCTTCTTAACATCAACCTGTATAGATGCAAGTAGGGGTCTCTCTCTCTCTCCATTCTTGCTTGAAAGCTTTCAAATCCTGCTTGTTGGTAGACTACCCATGCATACTGTGGCAACGATCCCAAACCCAGTTGAAGGAAATCATCCGCATCACTGTCTCCAAGAGACCCATGGAGCCAGTCATCTACCTCTTCAAATTGAAGGCCTCAGGACCACCAAATTCTATGAGAAGCCAGCCGAATCACAAAACTCCATAGACTGTATACCTTCTTTTATGGACGCTAACTCAACCAATCAACCTTTCCCCACTCTGTAGCCTATTTGTGTGTGTGTAAACATCATGAGTATTTGTGTGTGTGTGTGTGTGTGTGTGCAGGTGAGTGGAAGTTGGCATGTAGTTTATTATTTTCATTAGTTTGGTTTAGGTACAATAAATTTAACCTCTTTCTTTGTTAAACTCAAGAAAACCTGTCTGATTACTTACTTGCTATGATCATAACAAGAATGAATCAAAAACCTACTGAATTGACCAATACATCCATTTTAAGAAAGAATGAATCCTGTTGTGGTCAAACAAGGAGAGAGAAAACAGCAATTCACCCCCTCCTCACTTGACCGTAACAATTTGTAAAACTTGTAATAAGACTTTTTCAGGAAGTTGACAGTTACAACTCAGAGTATTCCATACACAGGCAACTTCTTGACTCCCAGCCAACAGGAGCTGCAGTGTGTCTAAAGTGCTTGGTCTACTCTAAAGTCCACCATAATCAGTACCTGGGAAGAGCTTCTTGGTTTCTCTCACAGGACACAGAGACTTGTTCAACGAGATGACTAAGAGATATAGGAGCTAATGAAGCATAAGCACAAAGTATCTGTGGATTGGAAGCATCATCAAACTTCAAGAGTAAAGCAGCAGGCCTATAGGTGTCTGAAGGCAGTGACACAACTAAAAATCTGAGACATAAAGAATAAATGATGAGTGGAAAGAGCGCAGGAGATCCAACAGCTTACAGACAACCACAACATGCGTAGGTTCTTTAGCACTATCAAGAAGGTTCATGGCCCAAATACTCTAGGGTCCACCCCACTGAGAGCCAAGAATGGAGGACAGTTCATCAAGGGCAGAGATGCAGTCAGCACCCGATGGAGGGAACACTTTGTGGAGCTCCTCAACTGAGACTCTGCCTTTGACTTGTGTGTCCTAGATTCCATCTTTCAATACACTACCCAGCTCAGTCTCGGTACTCTCCTACCCCAGAATGAAGTTGAAAAAGTCATTCCTTAGCTGAAAAACAACAATACCTCTGGAGCAGATGGAAGCCCCGCCGAAATCCTAAAACACAGCGGAGATACACACCTGGCACAATTGCACAACCTCATTTCCCTTATTTGGAAGAGGTGCACATGCCAGAGGGTCTCAGGGATGCTGTAATCATGACCATCTTCAAGAAAGGAGTTAATTCTGATTGTGGAAATTACAGGCATTCTTCCTGTTGTCTGCCACAGTAGAGATCATTGCAAGGATCTTCCTCAACCACCTCCTCCCAATAGCAGAAGAGTTTCTCCCGGAGTTGCAACATGGATTTTGCTCACTGAGAGGCGACTACAGATATGATATTCACTGCGCGACAAATCCAGGAAAAATGCAGGGAGCAGCACCAACTGCTGTGCATGGTGAGTCACAATCTCACAAAAGCCTTTGACTTTGTAAAATGTGAGGGTTTATGGAGAGTCCTCCTCAAATTTGGCTGACCTCATGAATTTGTCACCATCCTTCGTCTATTACGTGATGACATGCAAGTCGTGATCCTTATTACCAGGACCACTGCAGACTATATCTGAGTGAAGACTGGGGTCAAACAAGGCTGTGTAATCGCACCATCCCCCTTCTTTCTTGTCCCAATTCTACACCTCGCCTCCAGAAAGCTTCCCACAGGAGCGGAGATAAGCTACAGAACAGGAAGTTATTCAACTTTCAGTGCCTCCACTCAAAAACTAAGGGCATTCCAACTTCAGTCATTGAGCTTCAGTAAGCAGACGATGTTTGTGTATGTGCTCACTCTGAGACTGAGCTCCAAGTCATTGTTGACTTCTTTACAAAGCATATGAGAGGAGGGACCTTATGTTAAACACCCAGAAAAGTAAGTTCCTTTCCAATCCGCTCCTGCAGCACAAAATCATCCCCGTCCATCAAGATCCACAGCGACACCTTGGAAAACATGGACCATTTTCTATATCTCAGGAGTCTCTTGTCAATGAAGACAGACATAGATAACAAAATCCATTATCTTCTCCAACGTGCCAGTCAGTATTCGAGGTCCAGGACCTCAAACCAGGACTAAGGTCATGGTTTACCAGGCAGCAGTGATCCCTGCATTCCTATTTGCTTTGACGATTTGAACAATCCACAGCAGGCATCTACAAGCATTGGAGAAATACCACCAACACTGTCCCAGCAAAACCCTCCAAATTCATTGGCCGGGTAGGCAGTCTAAGGTCAGCATGCTTTCCCAAGCCAACATTTGTAGCATTGAGGCACTAACCACCCAAAATCAGCTTCTCTGGACAGGTCATGTGCCTGACACTAGGCTCCCGAAACAACTGCCTGACTCAGGACTTCATTATAGCAAGAGACTCCTAGGAGGACAGAGGAGACACTTTAAGGACATTCTCAAAGCATCCATGAAGAGATTTAACATACCCACTGATTCATGGAAATCCCTGCCTTACGACAACCCAAAATGGAGAGGAAGCATTTGGGAAGGCAACAAGCACCTGGCGAAACTTCAAGAGCATGCAGTGGCCATGTACAGGCAGAAGAAGGAGTGCACAGCCCCCCAAGCAACTCATCTACTCGATCTTTCAAGCACCATCTGCCCCACATATGGTAGAGTCTGCCGATTGCGCATCAGACTCATTAGCTGTCTTAGAACATACTGAACCGAAGTGGAGGCAAGTCATCCTCGATCCCGAGAGATTGCCTAAGAAGAAGAGACTGCATGTTCTCACTTGTATTATCAACCTGACATCTGTAATATGCCCCCTTTTTCTGCTTCATCTTTCTATCTCTTTTGGCATCTCGGGAGCTCTGGCTTTGGTTGCCCTACATTTTTCCCTTGCGGGAATGTGCCTCAACTGTACCCAAACCATCTCCTCTTTAAAGGCAGCCCATTTTTCTGCTGCAGGTTTGCCTGCCAATCTTTCATTCCAATTTACTTGGGACGGGTCTGTTCTCAACCAAGTGAAATTGGCTCACTATCCCAGGCCCCAAACAGTCCTTTCAGGTGAAGCAGCGATTTACTTGTACTTCTTTCAATGTAGTATACTGTATTCGCTGCTCACAATGTGGTCTCCTCTACATTGGGGAGACCAAGCGCAGACTAGGTGAACACTTTGCGGAACACCTCCGCTCAGTCCGCAAGAAGGACCCTGAGCTTCCGGTTGCTTGCCATTTCAACACTCCCCCCTGCTCTCATGCTCACATCTCTGTCCTGGGATTGCTGCAGTGTTCCAGTGAACATCAACGCAAGCTCGAGGAACAGCATCTCATCTACTGATTAGGCACACTACAGCCTGCCGGACTGAACACTAAGTTCAATAATTTCAGAGCATGACAGCCCCCCATTTTACTTTCATTTTTAGTTATTTTTTCTTTTTCTTTTTTACATTTTTTACAACCTTTTTTTTGCATTTATTTCATTTCACCTTAGTTTGTTCAGTTTGCTTACCCACTGTTTTTTTTCATGTTTGCACTTGCTGCTGTTCAATATTCAGTCCGTTAACACCTTATCTGTACTAATGTTTTGTCTTTCAACACACCATTAACATATTGTTTGCCTTTGCTCCATGACCTTTTGGTCAGCTATGTGGCCTTGTCCAATCTACACCTTCTCCTTTGTTATCTCTTGCCCCACCCCCACCTCACTTGTTTATAACCTGTGACATTTCTAATATTTGTCAGTTCCGAAGAAGGGTCACTGACCCGAAACGTTAACTCTGCTTCTCTTTCCACAGATGCTGCCAGACCTGCTGAGTAGTTCCAGCATTTCTTGTTTTTATTTCAGATTTCCAGCATCCGCAGTATTTTGCTGTTATGAAATTGGCTCTTCTCCAATTAAGCATTTTTACTCTACATTGCTCCTTGTCTTTTTCCATATCTAATCAAAACTTTATGATACTGTGATCACTGTTCCCTTACTGGTAGTCGAGCCAATTGACCCACCTCAGTTTCCAGAATCAGATCCAATAATGCCTCTTTCCTCATTGCAAATGTGCGGATCAATAAGACGCTTCAAAAACTCTTCACCCTCTCTGCCGTGAACATTATTGCTATCTCAACTTATATCAGGAAAATTCAAGTCCCCCAGTATCACTACTCTATAGTTCTTGCACCTCTGTAATTTCCCAGCAAATTTGCTTCTCTTTATCTTTGCCAATAGTTGGTAGTCTCTAGTATACACGCAGTATTGTTTCCTAATTATAACCAAGTAGATTCTGTCCTTGACCCCTCCAGGACATTCTATCTCCAGCACTGTAATCTTCTCCTTATTCAATACTTCCACCCAGACTCCTTTCTTTCAGTGCTATCTTTCCTGAACAGCTTGTATCCTGAAATATTTAGTGCTATTATGACTGAGGCAGGAGGAGTGCACTGTTTATTCTCATTCCACTTCTCCACAGGACACAACATATATTTAATTTTTTCCCCACTTACCGCTACAGTCAATCGTCGACTCTATTTTTATACCAGAATAAAACACACCAACCTATTTCTTTAATAAACAACAATATTATCAGATTATAAAACAAGTCTTAAGCAGTAATGAAGTAAAGCATAAGCACACAGATTGAAATATTAAAGTTCCCTTTTTCCCTTAGCCCCTCACACTCACACATATACATATACCGGTTAACCGGAAAAATAAAGGGATGTTTGTTTTTAGAGCTCTATTACAGACAAAAAAACTTGTGCTAAATACTTGCTCATTCTTGAAGAAACAGCAGATGTGTAAGTTGTGTTCCAAAACCGACATACAGTCCGGCCTCTGAGTTAATGGGTCACTGGGATATTTTTGAATGGTTCTTTAGAGGCAGCATTGAGAATTAATTCAGTAGGCTTTTCTTCAAAGACAGGAGATGAGATGATTTGACACAATGGAGTTCTCAGTGTCTTTTAGAGAGGTGCAGGAAAACTAGGCTGGGTTGTGGTCTTGTCTCCTTGGAAGGTCTCTTCCCTTTTATATTGTTCAACCCCAACTCAAAACAATTCAAAAGTGAAACCAACAACAGGAAGTCAACTTTTTGACCTCCATCAATCTTGACCTGTCACTTCTTTGTAAACAATTTCTCCAGGTGTCCAAAGTTCTCTGTTGTTTATTGAGCTGGAAGTCAGTTGGTTTCCCAGAAAGGCTTGTTGTTCCTGCTGGAAGTCAAGTGGTTTCCCAGAAAGCCTTGTTTTCCTCACAAGACGTCTCAATGCCCTTTTTAAAAACATTTCCAGGGACAGTTTTTTGAAGTCAAGTGGCATTTACATGTCCCCCTTTGAAAACTACAAAGTTTAACATTTCTTCAATCTTTCAAAAATGCGATAGAGCTGCAATAGTAAACTCCATCGGAATAGTCTGGCTTTCTGTTTTTTGAATTTTTTCTCAAAAGTTATCACCAAATCAGCCGACTGCATCCTTCCAAACAGGGACTCCCTCTGTTGTTCCAAGTGGTTCTTCCAAGTGTAACTCTGACCACCACATCATCAAGGTAAACCACACAGTTAGGAACACTGGCTACCACTTGGTTCACTAGTCTCTGAAAAGTAGCTGGGGTATCCCCTAGCCTGAATGGCTTCACTTGGCACTAGAAAAGACTGTCCAGTGTGACAAAGGCAGATATTTCTTTAGCTCGGGGTATGAAAGGAACTTGGCAGTATCCCTTCAACAAATCTATCTTTGTAAGAAGCATGGCACTGCCCATTCAGTCAATAACGTTTTCCAAGCAGGGAATTGGGTAGGAGTCTGTCTTGGTTGCTGCATTAACCTTTTTGTAGTCTATACAGAGACTTGTTGAACCATCAGATTTAGGCACTAATACTACTGGCGAACTCCAGCTGCTTTGACTGGGTTCTATTAGGTGGTTTTCCAGAATGTATTGGATTTCTGCTTTTACCTAGGCCTGTTTCTCTGGACTTAAGCAATAAGTATGCAGTTTTATAGGAAAGGATTCCCCTACAACCACATCATGTGTGACTAAGGTTGTACATCCTGGCTTATCCCGACAGACTCTTTTACATGCTGGCCTTGTTAGGTCTTCTCGTTGTTCTGCATCTAAATATGAAAGCTTCGTGTCCAATCTTCCTAGCAATTCAGTATTAACTAACCGGATAGTAGGAGGTTTAATTTGAGAATTGTGTAGGCCTTCGTCTGACTCATCCTCACTCTCTTTCATCCTTCTCTGGCACTACTACCTGACATACCTGTGCTTTCTTATCCTCCTCCTGGCAATAATATTATTTTAACATATTGATTTGACACAGCCGATTCTTTTTCTGGTGATCTGGGGTGTCAATTATAAATTTACCTGACCAATTTTCTTGACCAAGTTGTTTGGGAAGTTTTAAGGTGTTCCTGAGCCACTTTGCAAGCTCTGTTGAGCCATGCCCGAATCATGGATACATAATCTAGCACAGAAGATTCATCCCTCTGTTCTAAGAAGAGGTTGTTGGAACACAGGGACGAATCCTCCCTGTTAGATTACATCTCCATGTGTGAAGAATGCTCACGAGATCCTGTGCGGTGGCTCAGGAACACCTAAAAACCTCCCAGACAACTACGAAAAGGCAGGTGGATAAACATGTCAAGCCCAGAACATTTCAGCCCAGAGACCATGTGTTAGTGCTATTGCCAATACAGGGAGAACCATTGAAAGCCCGGTTCAATGAACGTACAGAGTAATAAAAAGAATTAGCAAGGTGAATTACATAATTGACAGTAAGATCATAGGAAAAAACAAAGGCTGTGCCACATCAATAAGTTGAAATGGTATCACAGCCATGAAGGGGACAAACAAGCACAGGTCTGTCAGGGTGAGAGGGACAGTGAGGATGAGTTAGATGGAACAAAAACAAGAAATGCTGGAATCACTCAGCAGGTCTGGCAGCATCTGTGGAAAGAGAAGCAGAGTTAACGTTTCGGGTCAGTGACCCTTCTTCGGAACTGACAAATATTAGAAAAGTCACAGATTATAAACAAGTGAGATGGGGGTGGGGCAAGAGATAACAAAGGAGAAGGTGCAGATTGGACCAGGCCACATAGCTGACCAAAAGGTCACGGAGAACAGGCAAACAATATGTTAATGGTGTGTTGAAAGACAAAGCATTAGTACAGATTAAGGTGTGAATACACTGAATATTGAACAGCAGCAAGTGCAAACCTGAAGAAAAACAACCTGCACCTTCTCCTTTGTTATCTCTTGCCCCACCCCCATCTCACTTGTTTATAATCTGTGACTTTTCTAATATTTGTCAGTTCCGAAGAAGGGTCACTGACCCGAAACGTTAACTCTGCTTCTCTTTCCACAGATGCTGCCAGACCTGCTGAGTGATTCCAGCATTTCTTGTTTTTGTTTCAGATTTCCAGCATCCGCAGTATTTTGCTTTTATTTGAGTTAGATGGAGGCCGGGAGGATTCCCAAATTGAACCCCCCACCATCCGCTTAGGGAAATTAAACACCCATAATCTCCTATTTAAACACAGAACAGAGAGGATATCGAACAAGGCTGCTCACAGCGTTTGAAGAGCTCTGCAGGGGCAAACCAGGGTGTACAACCAGAACCCTACATGATGTGGCTGTAAGAGAGACCCCTCCCATAAAACAAAATCTCTATCGCCTAGGTCCCAGGAAGCTGACCTAGGTTCTTGAGGACATTGAGAACGAAGATCCAGAAGCCAAAGGTAAAGCCAAAGACCAAAAAGGTTGTTGTGGCAGATTTGGAGGGTGGTGATGGTGGTGACTGTAAGTCAATTATCCTAATGGAGGAGGAATTGTGGGCCAGGCTGGATGAGTTGGAACAACAGGAAGAGATGCAGGATGAAATTGACAGGTGGTCTCAAGCTGCAAGGAAAAAAATTCAGCACTGGGTTAAAGTACAAAATGACTATGAAACACTTTAAGGCAGGCTTAAAGTTTTGCCTGACATTCATCTTATAATGTTACGGCACCATTTGTCCCATTTGCACTTATGCCAGGGCAGCTATCCACACAAATGAAGTCATCGTTTAACTTGTGAGGTAGAGATGAAATTTCTGCTCATTTTCCAGCAGGAACCAAGACCCAAGAATTTAAAAGGTACTACCTGTTCTTTTTACTGAGAGAAATACTGCTATGTTTGAATTACTGAGTGACTGTCATGTGACAAATCCCTCCCCATCTGTGGTTTTAAGCTTGTATCTTACTGCAGCAGAAGAAGGAGAAGCTTCTGGACTCTGACATGCACAGACGCAATTAATGGTCACTCTTTCTCTCTCTCCATTCCAGCTTGAAAGCTTTCAAATTCTGCTTGTTGGCAGACCAACCTTGCATTCTGTGGCTACAATCCGAAACCCAGTTGGAGGAAATCATCCATATCACTGTCTCCAAGAGATCCATGGAGCCAGTCATCTACCTCTTCAAACTGAAAGCCTCAGGATCAGCAAATTCTGCGAGAAGGCAGCCGTATCACAAAACTCCACAGACCGTATACCTTCTTTTATGGACGCTAACTCAACCAATCTACCTTTCCCCACTCTGCAGCCTATTGTGTAAACGTTGTGTGTGTGTGTGTGTGTGTGTGTGTGTGTGTGTGTGTGTGTGTGTGTGTGTGTGTGTGTGTGTGTGTGTGTGTGTGTGTGTGTGTGTGTGTGTGTGTGTGTGTAAGTTGGCATGTAGTTTATTATTTTCATCAGTTTGGTTTAGGTACTATAAAGTTAATCTCTTTCTTTGTTAAACTCACGAAAACCTGTCTGATTACTTACTTGCTATGATCATACCAAAAACCAATCAAACACCTACTGAATTGACCAATACATCCACTTTGAGAAAGAAATAAACCTGTTATGGTCAAACAAGGAGAGGGAAAACAGCAATTCAACCCCTCCTCACTTGACCGTAACAATTTGTAAAACTTGTAATAAGACTTTTTCAGGAAGTTGACAGTTAAATCTCAGAGTATTCCATACACAGGCAACTTCTTGACTCCCAGCCAACAGGAGCTGCAGTGTGTCTAAAGTGCTTGGTCTACTCTAAAGTCCACCATAATCAGCACCTGGGAAGAGCTTCTTGGCTTCTGTCCCAGGACACAGAGACTGGTTCAACGAGATGACTAAGAGATATAGGAGCTAATGAAGCATAAGCACAAAGTGTATGTGGATTGGAAACATCACCAAACTTCAAGAGTAAAGCAGCAGGCCTATAGGTGTCTGAAGGCAGTGACACAACTAAAAATCTGAGACATAAAGAACAAATGGTGGGTGGAAAGAGCACAGGAGATCCAACAGCTTACGGACAACCACAACATACGTAGGTTCTTTAGCACTGTCAAGAAGGTTCATGGCCCAAACACTCTAGGATCAAACCCACTGCGAGCCAAGAATGGAGGAGAGTTCATCAAGGATAGAGAGGCAGTCAGCATCGGCTGGAGGGATCACTCTGTGGAGCTGCTCAACTGAGACTCTGCCTTTGACTTGTGTGTCCTCGATTCCATCTCTCAATACACTACCAAACTCAGTTTTGCCACTCCCCTGGCCCAGAATGAAGTTGAAAAAGTCATTCCTCAGCTGAAAAACAACAAGACCTCTGGAACGGATGGAATCCCTGCTAAAATCCTAAAACCCAGTGGAGATATACACCTGGCACAATTGTGCAACCTCATATCCCATATTTGGGAAGAGGAGCACATGCCAGGAGGTCTCAGGGATGCTGTAATCATGACCATCTTCAAGAAAGGAGATACGTCTGATCATGGAAATTACAGGCATTCTTCCTGTTGTCTTCCACAGTAGAGATCATTGCAGGGATCCTCCTCAACCACCTCCTCCCAATGGCAGAAGAGTTCCTCCCGGAGTTGCAATATGGATTCCGCCCACTGTGAGGCGACTACAGATATGATCTTCACTGCGCGGCAAATCCAGGAAAAATGCAGGGAGCAGCACCACTGCTGTACATGGTCATTCACGACCTCACAGAAGCCTTTGACTCTGTAAACTGTGAGGGTTTGTGGAGAATCCTCCTCAAGTTTGGCTGACCTCATGAATTTGTCACCAAGTTCAACTACTACATGATGACATGCAAGTCGTGATCCTTATTAACAGGATCAATACAGACCATATCTCAGTAAAGACTGGGGTCAAACAAAGCTGTGTAATCACACCATCCTCCTTCTCCATTCTTCTTGTTGCAATACGACACCTCACCTCCAGAAAGCTCCCCACAGGAGTGGAGATAACTTACAGGACGGGAAATTATTCAACCTCCATCGCCTGCACTCAAAAACTGAGGGCATTCCAACTTCAGTCATTGAGCTTCAGTACTCAGACGCCACTTGTGTATGATCTCACTCGGAGATTGAGCTCCAAGTCATTGTTGACTTCTTCACCGAAGCATATGAGAGGAGGGATCTTATGTTAACTACCCAGAAAAATAAGTGGCCACTTAAGGGGCTTGATTGGCTGGGGCGGGCGGCCTGTTGCTCGCACCCTCCTCGGCCCATGTAAAGTGGTGTGGAGGCGGGAGCAGATCCGAAAGGGTTCCCATATCCTCCCGCTCAATTTTATGCCACCCCCCACCCCTGCCACCATTCAGCTCGCTGGGGTGGCGTAAAATTCCAGCCACTGTATCCCATATTGCAAGGCTTGTGAGGTGGAGATGAAAAGTCTGCTCATTTCCCAGAATGAACCAAGACCCAGAAATTTTAAGGGTACTATCTGTTCTTTTTAGCACGAGAGAATTATTGCTAACTGCTATGTTTGAATCACTGAGTGACTTTCATGTGACAAGCCCCTCCCCATCTATGGTTTGAAGCTCGTGTCTTTCTGCAGCAGAAGAAGGAGAAGCTTCTGGACTCTGACATGTACAGACCCAATTGGGCATCTCTCTCTTTCTCGCTCCATTCCAGCTTGAAAACTTTCAAATCCTGCTTGTTGGCTGACCACCTTTGAATACTCCGGCTACTATCCGAACCCCCGTTGGAGGAAATCGTCCACATCGCTCTCTCCAAGAGACTCACCGAACCAGTCATCTACGTCTTCAAACTAAAAGCCTCAAGTTCTCCGAACTCAGCTAGAAGCCAGTTGAATCACCAAACTCCACAGAGTGTATATCTTTTTATATGGACTCTAACTCAACCAATCTACCTTGCCCCACTCTCTAACCTATTTGTGTGTGTGTGTAAACCTCTATTATGTGTTTGTGTGTATGTGTTGGTGAAAATTGGCACATAGTTTTATTTTCAGTGGTTTGGTTTAGGTACAATAAAGTTAACCTCTTTCTTTGTTAAACTCAAGAAAACCAGTCCGATTGGTTCTGGTTATTATCATGACAAGAAATAATCAAACACCTACTGAATTGACCAGTACATCGACTTTAAAAAGAATTTAACGTGTTGTGGTCAAACAAGAAGAGGGAAAAAAGCCCTTCAACCCCTCCTCACTTGACCGTAACAATTTGTAAAACTTGTAATAAGACTTTTTCAGGAAGCTCACAGTTAAATCTCAGAGTATTCCATACACAGGCAACTTCTTGACTCCCAGCCAACAGGAGCTGCAGTGTGTCTAAAGTGCTTGGTCTACTCTAAAGTCCACCATAATCAGCACCTGGGAAGAGCTTCTTGGCTTCTGTCCCAGGACACAGAGACTGGTTCAACGAGATGACTAAGAGATATAGGAGCTAATGAAGCATAAGCACAAAGTGTATGTGGATTGGAAACATCACCAAACTTCAAGAGTAAAGCAGCAGGCCTATAGGTGTCTGAAGGCAGTGACACAACTAAAAATCTGAGACATAAAGAACAAATGGTGGGTGGAAAGAGCACAGGAGATCCAACAGCTTACGGACAACCACAACATACGTAGGTTCTTTAGCACTGTCAAGAAGGTTCATGGCCCAAACACTCTAGGATCAAACCCACTGCGAGCCAAGAATGGAGGAGAGTTCATCAAGGATAGAGAGGCAGTCAGCATCGGCTGGAGGGATCACTCTGTGGAGCTGCTCAACTGAGACTCTGCCTTTGACTTGTGTGTCCTCGATTCCATCTCTCAATACACTACCAAACTCAGTTTTGCCACTCCCCTGGCCCAGAATGAAGTTGAAAAAGTCATTCCTCAGCTGAAAAACAACAAGACCTCTGGAACGGATGGAATCCCTGCTAAAATCCTAAAACCCAGTGGAGATATACACCTGGCACAATTGTGCAACCTCATATCCCATATTTGGGAAGAGGAGCACATGCCAGGAGGTCTCAGGGATGCTGTAATCATGACCATCTTCAAGAAAGGAGATACGTCTGATCATGGAAATTACAGGCATTCTTCCTGTTGTCTTCCACAGTAGAGATCATTGCAGGGATCCTCCTCAACCACCTCCTCCCAATGGCAGAAGAGTTCCTCCCGGAGTTGCAATATGGATTCCGCCCACTGTGAGGCGACTACAGATATGATCTTCACTGCGCGGCAAATCCAGGAAAAATGCAGGGAGCAGCACCACTGCTGTACATGGTCATTCACGACCTCACAGAAGCCTTTGACTCTGTAAACTGTGAGGGTTTGTGGAGAATCCTCCTCAAGTTTGGCTGACCTCATGAATTTGTCACCAAGTTCAACTACTACATGATGACATGCAAGTCGTGATCCTTATTAACAGGATCAATACAGACCATATCTCAGTAAAGACTGGGGTCAAACAAAGCTGTGTAATCACACCATCCTCCTTCTCCATTCTTCTTGTTGCAATACGACACCTCACCTCCAGAAAGCTCCCCACAGGAGTGGAGATAACTTACAGGACGGGAAATTATTCAACCTCCATCGCCTGCACTCAAAAACTGAGGGCATTCCAACTTCAGTCATTGAGCTTCAGTACTCAGACGCCACTTGTGTATGATCTCACTCGGAGATTGAGCTCCAAGTCATTGTTGACTTCTTCACCGAAGCATATGAGAGGAGGGATCTTATGTTAACTACCCAGAAAAATAAGTGGCCACTTAAGGGGCTTGATTGGCTGGGGCGGGCGGCCTGTTGCTCGCACCCTCCTCGGCCCATGTAAAGTGGTGTGGAGGCGGGAGCAGATCCGAAAGGGTTCCCATATCCTCCCGCTCAATTTTATGCCACCCCCCACCCCTGCCACCATTCAGCTCGCTGGGGTGGCGTAAAATTCCAGCCACTGTATCCCATATTGCAAGGCTTGTGAGGTGGAGATGAAAAGTCTGCTCATTTCCCAGAATGAACCAAGACCCAGAAATTTTAAGGGTACTATCTGTTCTTTTTAGCACGAGAGAATTATTGCTAACTGCTATGTTTGAATCACTGAGTGACTTTCATGTGACAAGCCCCTCCCCATCTATGGTTTGAAGCTCGTGTCTTTCTGCAGCAGAAGAAGGAGAAGCTTCTGGACTCTGACATGTACAGACCCAATTGGGCATCTCTCTCTTTCTCGCTCCATTCCAGCTTGAAAACTTTCAAATCCTGCTTGTTGGCTGACCACCTTTGAATACTCCGGCTACTATCCGAACCCCCGTTGGAGGAAATCGTCCACATCGCTCTCTCCAAGAGACTCACCGAACCAGTCATCTACGTCTTCAAACTAAAAGCCTCAAGTTCTCCGAACTCAGCTAGAAGCCAGTTGAATCACCAAACTCCACAGAGTGTATATCTTTTTATATGGACTCTAACTCAACCAATCTACCTTGCCCCACTCTCTAACCTATTTGTGTGTGTGTGTAAACCTCTATTATGTGTTTGTGTGTATGTGTTGGTGAAAATTGGCACATAGTTTTATTTTCAGTGGTTTGGTTTAGGTACAATAAAGTTAACCTCTTTCTTTGTTAAACTCAAGAAAACCAGTCCGATTGGTTCTGGTTATTATCATGACAAGAAATAATCAAACACCTACTGAATTGACCAGTACATCGACTTTAAAAAGAATTTAACGTGTTGTGGTCAAACAAGAAGAGGGAAAAAAGCCCTTCAACCCCTCCTCACTTGACCGTAACAATTTGTAAAACTTGTAATAAGACT
The DNA here is from genome assembly GCF_036365525.1 of Heterodontus francisci. Taxonomy (NCBI): domain Eukaryota; kingdom Metazoa; phylum Chordata; class Chondrichthyes; order Heterodontiformes; family Heterodontidae; genus Heterodontus; species Heterodontus francisci. Next base: position 163,245,721 of record NC_090372.1, on the reverse strand, counting down.
TTTTCAGGAAGCTCACAGTTAAATCTCAGAGTATTCCATACACAGGCAACTTCTTGACTCCCAGCCAACAGGAGCTGCAGTGTGTCTAAAGTGCTTGGTCTACTCTAAAGTCCACCATAATCAGCACCTGGGAAGAGCTTCTTGGCTTCTGTCCCAGGACACAGAGACTGGTTCAACGAGATGACTAAGAGATATAGGAGCTAATGAAGCATAAGCACAAAGTGTATGTGGATTGGAAACATCACCAAACTTCAAGAGTAAAGCAGCAGGCCTATAGGTGTCTGAAGGCAGTGACACAACTAAAAATCTGAGACATAAAGAACAAATGGTGGGTGGAAAGAGCACAGGAGATCCAACAGCTTACGGACAACCACAACATGCGTAGGTTCTTTAGCACTGTCAAGAAGGTTCATGGCCCAAACACCATGGATCAAACCCACTGCGAGCCAAGAATGGAGGAGAGTTCATCACGGACAGAGAGGCAGTCAGCGTCGGCTGGAGGAATCACTCTGTGGAGCTCCTCAACTGAGACTCTGCCTTTGACTTGTGTGTCCTCGATTCCATCTCTCAATACACTACCAAACTCAGTTTTGCCACTCCCCTGGCCCAGAATGAAGTTGAAAAAGTCATTCCTCAGCTGAAAAACAACAAGACCTCTGGAACGGATGGAATCCCTGCTAAAATCCTAAAACCCAGTGGAGATATACACCTGGCACAATTGTGCAACCTCATGTCCCTTATTTGGGAAGAGGAGCACATGCCAGGAGGTCTCAGGGATGCTGTAATCATGACCATCATCAAGAAAGGAGATACGTCTGATTATGGAAATTACAGGCATTCTTCCTGTTGTCTTCCACAGTAGAGATCATTGCAGGGATCCTCCTCAACCACCTCCTCCCAATGGCAGAGGAGTTCCTCCCGGAAATATGGATTCCACCCACTGTGAGGTGACTGCAGATATGATCTTCACTGTGCAGCAAATCCAGGAAAAGTGCAGGGAGCAGCACCACTGCTGTACATGGTCATTCACGACCTCACAGAAGCCTTTGACTGTAAACTGTGAGGATTTGTGGAGAATCCTCCTCAAGTTTGGCTGACCTCATGAATGTGTCACCATGTTCACCTACTACATGATGACATGCAAGTCATGATCCTTATTAACAGGACCAATACAGACCATATCTCAGGAAAGACTGGGGTCAAACAAGGCTGTATAATCACACCATCCTCCTTCTCCATCTTTCTTGTTGCAATTCTACACCTCACCTCCAGAAAGCTCCCCACAGGAGTGGAGATAACTTACAGGATGGGAAATTATTCAACCTCCATTGCCTGCACTCAAAAACTAAGGGCATTCCAACTTCAGTCATTGAGCTTCAGTGCTCAGACGACACTTGTGTATGATCTCACTCGGAGATTGAGCTCCAAGTCATTGTTGACTTCTTCACCGAAGCATATGAGAGGAGGGACCTTATGTTAACCACCCAGAAAAATAAGTGGCCACTTAAGGGGCTTGATTGGCTGGGGCGGGCGGCCCGTTGCTCGCACCCTCCTCGGCCCATGTAAAGTGGTGTGGAGGCAGGAGCAGATCCGGAAGGGTTCCCATATCCTCCCGCTCAATTTTATGCCACCCCCCACCCCTGCCACCATTCAGCTTGCTGGGGTGGCGTAAAATTCCAGCCACTGTATCCCATATTGCAAGGCTTGTGAGGTGGAGATGACAAGTCTGCTCATTTCCCAGAATGAACCAAGACCCAGAAATTTTAAGGGTACTATCTGTTCTTTTTAGCACGAGAGAATTATTGCTAACTGCTATGTTTGAATCACTGAGTGACTTTCATGTGACAAGCCCCTCCCCATCTATGGTTTGAAGCTCGTGTCTTTCTGCAGCAGAAGAAGGAGAAGCTTCTGGACTCTGACATGTACAGACCCAATTGGGCATCTCTCTCTTTCGCGCTCCATTCCAGCTTGGAAACTTTCAAATCCTGCTTGTTGGCTGACCACCTTTGAATACTCCGGCTACTATCCGAACCCCCGTTGGAGGAAATCGTCCACATCGCTGTCTCCAAGAGACTCACCGAACCAGTCATCTACGTCTTCAAACTAAAAGCCTCAAGTTCTCCGAACTCAGCTAGAAGCCAGTTGAATCACCAAACTCCACAGAGTGTATATCTTTTTATATGGATTCTAACTCAACCAATCTACCTTTCCCCACTCTCTAACCTATTTGTGTGTGTGTGTAAACCTCTATTATGTGTTTGTGTGTATGTGTTGGTGAAAATTGGCACATAGTTTTATTTTCAGTGGTTTGGTTTAGGTACAATAAAGTTAACCTCTTTCTTTGTTAAACTCAAGAAAACCTGGCCGATTGGTTCTGGTTACTATCATGACAAGAAATAAACAAACACCTACTGAATTGACCAGTACATCGACTTTAAAAAGAATTTAATGTGCTGTGGTCAAACAAGAAGAGGGAAAAAAGCCCTTCAACCCCTCCTCACTTGACCGTAACAATTTGTAAAACTTGTAATAAGACTTTTTCAGGAAGTTGACAGTTAAATCTCAGAGTATTCCGTACACAGGCAACTTCTTGACTCCCAGCCAACAGGAGCTGCAGTGTGTCTAAAGTGCTTGGTCTACTCTAAAGTCCACCATAATCAGCACCTGGGAAGAGCTTCTTGGCTTCTGTCCCAGGACACAGAGACTGGTTCAACGAGATGACTAAGAGATATAGGAGCTAATGAAGCATAAGCACAAAGTGTATGTGGATTGGAAACATCACCAAACTTCAAGAGTAAAGCAGCAGGCCTATAGGTGTCTGAAGGCAGTGACACAACTAAAAATCTGAGACATAAAGAACAAATGGTGGGTGGAAAGAGCACAGAAGATCCAACAGCTTACGGACAACCACAACATACGTAGGTTCTTTAGCACTGTCAAGAAGGTTCATGGCCCAAACACTCTAGGATCAAACCCACTGCGAGCCAAGAATGGAGGAGAGTTCATCAAGGACAGAGAGGCAGTCAGCATCGGCTGGAGGGATCACTCTGTGGAGCTCCTCAACTGAGACTCTGCCTTTGACTTGTGTGTCCTCGATTCCATCTCTCAATACACTACCAAACTCAGTTTTGCCACTCCCCTGGCCCAGAATGAAGTTGAAAAAGTCATTCCTCAGCTGAAAAACAACAAGACCTCTGGAACGGATGGAATCCCTGCTAAAATCCTAAAACCCAGTGGAGATATACACCTGGCACAATTGTGCAACCTCATGTCCCTTATTTGGGAAGAGGAGCACATGCCAGGAGGTCTCAGGGATGCTGTAATCATGACCATCATCAAGAAAGGAGATACGTCTGATTATGGAAATTACAGGCATTCTTCCTGTTGTCTTCCACAGTAGAGATCATTGCAGGGATCCTCCTCAACCACCTCCTCCCAATGGCAGAAGGGTTCCTCCCGGAGTTGCAATATGGATTCCGCCCACTGTGAGGCGACTACAGATATGATCTTCACTGCGCGGCAAATCCAGGAAAAATGCAGGGAGCAGCACCACTGCTGTACATGGTCATTCACGACCTCACAGAAGCCTTTGACTCTGTAAACTGTGAGGGTTTGTGGAGAATCCTCCTCAAGTTTGGCTGACCTCATGAATTTGTCACCAAGTTCAACTACTACATGATGACATGCAAGTCGTGATCCTTATTAACAGGACCAATACAGACCATATCTCAGTAAAGACTGGGGTCAAACAAAGCTGTGTAATCACACCATCCTCCTTCTCCATTCTTCTTGTTGCAATACTACACCTCACCTCCAGAAAGCTCCCCACAGGAGTGGAGATAACTTACAGGACGGGAAATTATTCAACCTCCATTGCCTGCACTCAAAAACTGAGGGCATTCCAACTTCAGTCATTGAGCTTCAGTACTCAGACGACACTTGTGTATGATCTCACTCGGAGATTGAGCTCCAAGTCATTGTTGACTTCTTCACCGAAGCATATGAGAGGAGGGACCTTATGTTAACTACCCAGAAAAATAAGTGGCCACTTAAGGGGCTTGATTGGCTGGGGCGTGCGGCCCGTTGTTCGCACCCTCCTCGGCCCATGTAAAGTGTTGTGGAGGCGGGAGCGGATCGGGAAGGGTTCCTAGATCCTCCCGCTCAATTTTATGCCACCCCCCACCCCTGCCACCATTCAGCTCGCTGGGGTGGCGTAAAATTCCAGCCACTGTATCCCATATTGCAAGGCTTGTGAGGTGGAGATGACAAGTCTGCTCATTTCCCAGAATGAACCAAGACCCAGAAATTTTAAGGGTACTATCTGTTCTTTTTAGCACGAGAGAATTATTGCTAACTGCTATGTTTGAATCACTGAGTGACTTTCATGTGACAAGCCCCTCCCCATCTATGGTTTGAAGCTCGTGTCTTTCTGCAGCAGAAGAAGGAGAAGCTTCTGGACTCTGACATGTACAGACCCAATTGGGCATCTCTCTCTTTCTCGCTCCATTCCAGCTTGGAAACTTTCAAATCCTGCTTGTTGGCTGACCACCTTTGAATACTCCGGCTACTATCCGAACCCCCGTTGGAGGAAATCGTCCACATCGCTGTCTCCAAGAGACTCACCGAACCAGTCATCTACGTCTTCAAACTAAAAGCCTCAAGTACTCCGAACTCAGCTAGAAGCCAGTTGAATCACCAAACTCCACAGAGTGTATATCTTTTTATATGGATTCTAACTCAACCAATCTACCTTTCCCCACTCTCTAACCTATTTGTGTGTGTGTGTAAACCTCTATTATGTGTTTGTGTGTATGTGTTGGTGAAAATTGGCACATAGTTTTATTTTCAGTGGTTTGGTTTAGGTACAATAAAGTTAACCTCTTTCTTTGTTAAACTCAAGAAAACCTGGCCGATTGGTTCTGGTTACTATCATGACAAGAAATAAACAAACACCTACTGAATTGACCAGTACATCGACTTTAAAAAGAATTTAATGTGCTGTGGTCAAACAAGAAGAGGGAAAAAAGCCCTTCAACCCCTCCTCACTTGACCGCAACAATTTGTAAAACTTGTAATAAGACTTTTTCAGGAAGTTGACAGTTAAATCTCAGAGTATTCCGTACACAGGCAACTTCTTGACTCCCAGCCAACAGGAGCTGCAGTGTGTCTAAAGTGCTTGGTCTACTCTAAAGTCCACCATAATCAGCACCTGGGAAGAGCTTCTTGGCTTCTGTCCCAGGACACAGAGACTGGTTCAACGAGATGACTAAGAGATATAGGAGCTAATGAAGCATAAGCACAAAGTGTATGTGGATTGGAAACATCACCAAACTTCAAGAGTAAAGCAGCAGGCCTATAGGTGTCTGAAGGCAGTGACACAACTAAAAATCTGAGACATAAAGAACAAATGGTGGGTGGAAAGAGCACAGAAGATCCAACAGCTTACGGACAACCACAACATACGTAGGTTCTTTAGCACTGTCAAGAAGGTTCATGGCCCAAACACTCTAGGATCAAACCCACTGCGAGCCAAGAATGGAGGAGAGTTCATCAAGGACAGAGAGGCAGTCAGCATCGGCTGGAGGGATCACTCTGTGGAGCTCCTCAACTGAGACTCTGCCTTTGACTTGTGTGTCCTCGATTCCATCTCTCAATACACTACCAAACTCAGTTTTGCCACTCCCCTGGCCCAGAATGAAGTTGAAAAAGTCATTCCTCAGCTGAAAAACAACAAGACCTCTGGAACGGATGGAATCCCTGCTAAAATCCTAAAACCCAGTGGAGATATACACCTGGCACAATTGTGCAACCTCATGTCCCTTATTTGGGAAGAGGAGCACATGCCAGGAGGTCTCAGGGATGCTGTAATCATGACCATCATCAAGAAAGGAGATACGTCTGATTATGGAAATTACAGGCATTCTTCCTGTTGTCTTCCACAGTAGAGATCATTGCAGGGATCCTCCTCAACCACCTCCTCCCAATGGCAGAAGGGTTCCTCCCGGAGTTGCAATATGGATTCCGCCCACTGTGAGGCGACTACAGATATGATCTTCACTGCGCGGCAAATCCAGGAAAAATGCAGGGAGCAGCACCACTGCTGTACATGGTCATTCACGACCTCACAGAAGCCTTTGACTCTGTAAACTGTGAGGGTTTGTGGAGAATCCTCCTCAAGTTTGGCTGACCTCATGAATTTGTCACCAAGTTCAACTACTACATGATGACATGCAAGTCGTGATCCTTATTAACAGGACCAATACAGACCATATCTCAGTAAAGACTGGGGTCAAACAAAGCTGTATAATCACACCATCCTCCTTCTCCATCTTTCTTGTTGCAATTCTACACCTCACCTCCAGAAAGCTCCCCACAGGAGTGGAGATAACTTACAGGATGGGAAATTATTCAACCTTCATCGCCTGCACTCAAAAACTAAGGGCATTCCAACTTCAGTCATTGAGCTTCAGTACTCAGACGACACTTGTGTATGATCTCACTCGGAGATTGAGCTCCAAGTCATTGTTGACTTCTTCACCGAAGCATATGAGAGGAGGGACCTTATGTTAACTACCCAGAAAAATAAGTGGCCACTTAAGGGGCTTGATTGGCTGGGGCGTGCGGCCCGTTGTTCGCACCCTCCTCGGCCCATGTAAAGTGTTGTGGAGGCGGGAGCGGATCGGGAAGGGTTCCTAGATCCTCCCGCTCAATTTTATGCCACCCCCCACCCCTGCCACCATTCAGCTCGCTGGGGTGGCGTAAAATTCCAGCCACTGTATCCCATATTGCAAGGCTTGTGAGGTGGAGATGACAAGTCTGCTCATTTCCCAGAATGAACCAAGACCCAGAAATTTTAAGGGTACTATCTGTTCTTTTTAGCACGAGAGAATTATTGCTAACTGCTATGTTTGAATCACTGAGTGACTTTCATGTGACAAGCCCCTCCCCATCTATGGTTTGAAGCTCGTGTCTTTCTGCAGCAGAAGAAGGAGAAGCTTCTGGACTCTGACATGTACAGACCCAATTGGGCATCTCTCTCTTTCTCGCTCCATTCCAGCTTGGAAACTTTCAAATCCTGCTTGTTGGCTGACCACCTTTGAATACTCCGGCTACTATCCGAACCCCCGTTGGAGGAAATCGTCCACATCGCTGTCTCCAAGAGACTCACCGAACCAGTCATCTACGTCTTCAAACTAAAAGCCTCAAGTTCTCCGAACTCAGCTAGAAGCCAGTTGAATCACCAAACTCCACAGAGTGTATATCTTTTTATATGGATTCTAACTCAACCAATCTACCTTTCCCCACTCTCTAACCTATTTGTGTGTGTGTGTAAACCTCTATTATGTGTTTGTGTGTATGTGTTGGTGAAAATTGGCACATAGTTTTATTTTCAGTGGTTTGGTTTAGGTACAATAAAGTTAACCTCTTTCTTTGTTAAACTCAAGAAAACCTGGCCGATTGGTTCTGGTTATTATCATGACAAGAAATAAACAAACACCTACTGAATTGACCAGTACATCGACTTTAAAAAGAATTTAACGTGTTGTGGTCAAACAAGAAGAGGGAAAAAAGCCCTTCAACCCCTCCTCACTTGACCGTAACAATTTGTAAAACTTGTAATAAGACTTTTTCAGGAAGTTGACAGTTAAATCTCAGAGTATTCCATACACAGGCAACTTCTTGACTCCCAGCCAACAGGAGCTGCAGTGTGTCTAAAGTGCTTGGTCTACTCTAAAGTCCACCATAATCAGCACCTGGGAAGAGCTTCTTGGCTTCTGTCCCAGGACACAGAGACTGGTTCAACGAGATGACTAAGAGATATAGGAGCTAATGAAGCATAAGCACAAAGTGTATGTGGATTGGAAACATCACCAAACTTCAAGAGTAAAGCAGCAGGCCTATAGGTGTCTGAAGGCAGTGACACAACTAAAAATCTGAGACATAAAGAACAAATGGTGGGTGGAAAGAGCACAGGAGATCCAACAGCTTACGGACAGCCACAACATGCGTAGGTTCTTTAGCACTGTCAAGAATGTTCATGGCCCAAACACTCTAGGATCACCCCACTGCGAGCCAAGAATGGAGGAAAGTTCATCAAGGATAGAGAGGCAGTCAGCATCGGCTGGAGGGATCACTCTGTGGAGCTCCTCAACTGAGACTCTGCCTTTGACTTGTGTGTCCTCGATTCCATCTCTCAATACACTATCAAACTCAGTTTTGCCACTCCCCTGGCCCAGAATGAAGTTGAAAAAGTCATTCCTCAGCTGAAAAACAACAAGACCTCTGGAATGGATGGAATCCCTGCTAAAATCCTAAAATCCAGTGGAGATATACACCTGGCACAATTGTGCAACCTCATGTCCCTTATTTGGGAAGAGGAGCACATGCCAGGAGGTCTCAGGGATGCTGTAATCATGACCATCTTCAAGAAAGGAGATACGTCTGATTATGGAAATTACAGACATTCTTCCTGTTGTCTTCCACAGTAGAGATCATTGCAGGGATCCTCCTCAACCACCTCCTCCCAATGGCAGAAGAGTTCCTCCCGGAGTTGCAATATGGATTCCGCCCACTGTGAGGCGACTACAGATATGATCTTCACTGCGCGGCAAATCCAGGAAAAATGAAGGGAGCAGCACCACTGCTGTACATGGTCATTCACGACCTCACAGAAGCCTTTGACTCTGTAAACTGTGAGGGTTTGTGGAGAATCCTCCTCAAGTTTGGCTGACCTCATGAATTTGTCACCAAGTTCAACTATTACATGATGACATGCAAGTCGTGATCCTTATTAACAGGACCAATACAGACCATATCTCAGTAAAGACTGGGGTCAAACAAAGCTGTGTAATCACACCATCCTCCTTCTCCATTCTTCTTGTTGCAATACGACACCTCACCTCCAGAAAGCTCCCCACAGGAGTGGAGATAACTTACAGGACGGGAAATTATTCAACCTCCATCGCCTGCACTCAAAAACTGAGGGCATTCCAACTTCAGTCATTGAGCTTCAGTGCTCAGACGACACTTGTGTATGATCTCACTCGGAGATTGAGCTCCAAGTCATTGTTGACTTCTTCACCGAAGCATATGAGAGGAGGGACCTTATGTTAACTACCCAGAAAAATAAGTGGCCACTTAAGGGGCTTGATTGGCTGGGGCGGGCGGCCCGTTGCTCGCACCCTCCTCGGCCCATGTAAAGTGTTGTGGAGGCGGGAGCGGATCGGGAAGGGTTCCTAGATCCTCCCGCTCAATTTTATGCCACCCCCCACCCCTGCCACTATTCAGCTCGCTGGTGTGGCGTAAAATTCCAGCCACTGTATCCCATATTGCAAGGCTTGTGAGGTGGAGATGACAAGTCTGCTCATTTCCCAGAATGAACCAAGACCCAGAAATTTTAAGGGTACTATCTGTTCTTTTTAGCACGAGAGAATTATTGCTAACTGCTATGTTTGAATCACTGAGTGACTTTCATGTGACAAGCCCCTCCCCATCTATGGTTTGAAGCTCGTGTCTTTCTGCAGCAGAAGAAGGAGAAGCTTCTGGACTCTGACATGTACAGACCCAATTGGGCATGTCTCTCTTTCTCGCTCCATTCCAGCTTGAAAACTTTCAAATCCTGCTTGTTGGCTGACCACCTTTGAATACTCCGGCTACAATCCGAACCCCCGTTGGAGGAAATCGTCCACATCGCTCTCTCCAAGAGACTCACCGAACCAGTCATCTACGTCTTCAAACTAAAAGCCTCAAGTTTTCCGAACTCAGCTAGAAGCCAGTTGAATCACCAAACTCCACAGAGTGTATATCTTTTTATATGGACTCTAACTCAACCAATCTACCTTTCCCCACTCTCTAACCTATTTGTGTGTGTGTGTAAACCTCTATTATGTGTTTGTGTGTATGTGTTGGTGAAAATTGGCACATAGTTTTATTTTCAGTGGTTTGGTTTAGGTACAATAAAGTTAACCTCTTTCTTTGTTAAACTCAAGAAAACCTGGCCGATTGGTTCTGGTTATTATCATGACAAGAAATAATCAAACACCTACTGAATTGACCAGTACATCGACTTTAAAAAGAATTTAACGTGTTGTGGTCAAACAAGAAGAGGGAAAAAAGCCCTTCAACCCCTCCTCACTTGACCGTAACAAGTTGTAAAACTTGTAATAAGACTTTTTCAGGAAGCTCACAGTTAAATCTCAGAGTATTCCGTACACAGGCAACTTCTTGACTCCCAGCCAACAGGAGCTGCAGTGTGTCTAAAGTGCTTGGTCTACTCTAAAGTCCACCATAATCAGCACCTGGGAAGAGCTTCTTGGCTTCTGTCCCAGGACACAGAGACTGGTTCAACGAGATGACTAAGAGATATAGGAGCTAATGAAGCATAAGCACAAAGTGTATGTGGATTGGAAACATCACCAAACTTCAAGAGTAAAGCAGCAGGCCTATAGGTGTCTGAAGGCAGTGACACAACTAAAAATCTGAGACATAAAGAACAAATGGTGGGTGGAAAGAGCACAGGAGATCCAACAGCTTACGGACAACCACAACATGCGTAGGTTCTTTAGCACTGTCAAGAAGGTTCATGGCCCAAACACCATGGATCAAACCCACTGCGAGCCAAGAATGGAGGAGAGTTCATCACGGACAAGAGGCAGTCAGCATCGGCTGGAGGAATCACTCAGTGGAGCTCCTCAACTGAGACTCTGCCTTTGACTTGTGTGTCCTCGATTCCATCTCTCAATACACTATCAAACTCAGTTTTGCCACTCCCCTGGCCCAGAATGAAGTTGAAAAAGTCATTCCTCAGCTGAAAAACAACAAGACCTCTGGAACGGATGGAATCCCTGCTAAAATCCTAAAACCCAGTGGAGATATACACCTGGCACAATTGTGCAACCTCATGTCCCTTATTTGGGAAGAGGAGCACATGCCAGGAGGTCTCAGGGATGCTGTAATCATGACCATCTTCAAGAAAGGAGATACGTCTGATTATGGAAATTACAGACATTCTTCCTGTTGTCTTCCACAGTAGAGATCATTGCAGGGATCCTCCTCAACCACCTCCTCCCAATGACAGAAGAGTTCCTCCCGGAGTTGCAATATGGATTCCGCCCACTGTGAGGCGACTACAGATATGATCTTCACTGCGCGGCAAATCCAGGAAAAATGCAGGGAGCAGCGCCACTGCTGTACATGGTCATTCACGACCTCACAGAAGCCTTTGACTCTGTAAACTGTGAGGGTTTGTGGAGAATCCTCCTCAAGTTTGGCTGACCTCATGAATTTGTCACCAAGTTCAACTACTACATGATGACATGCAAGTCATGATCCTTATTAACAGGACCAATACAGACCATATCTCAGTAAAGACTGGGGTCAAACAAGGCTGTATAATCACACCATCCTCCTTCTCCATCTTTCTTGTTGCAATTCTACACCTCACCTCCAGAAAGCTCCCCACAGGAGTGGAGATAACTTACAGGATGGGAAATTATTCAACCTTCATCGCCTGCACTCAAAAACTAAGGGCATTCCAACTTCAGTCATTGAGCTTCAGTATGCAGGAGATGCTTGTGTATGATCTCACTCAGGCACTGAGCTCCAAGTCCTTGTTGACTTTTTTGCCAAAGTATATGAGAGGAGGGACCTTAAATTAAACACCGAGAAAACTAAGTTGCTGTCCAACCTGCTCCGGCAGCACATCACCCCCGTCCATCAAAATCCACGGCGTGACCTTGGAAAACATAGATCCACTTTCCATATCTCAGGAGTCTCTTGTCAACGAAGGCAGATATTGATAATAAAATACACCACCTTCTCCATGTGCCAGCTCAGTGTTCGAGGTCCAGGACCTCAAACCCAGTACTATGGTCATGGTTTATCAGGCAGAAGTGATCCCTGTGCTCCAATACGCTTTGGAGACTGGGACAATCCACAGCAGGCATCTCCAGGCATTGGAGACAAAGCACAACCACTGTCTCAGCTATATCCTCCAAACTCATTGGTAGGGTAGGCAGGCAGATGTCTGCAATTTCCAAACATATATTTGTAGCATTGAGGCGCTAACCACCTAAAACCAGCTTCGGTGCACAGGCTGGAAGGCATGGAACAGACAAATCCCTTGAGGAATCTAAAGACAGTTGGAAGGAACTTAAGCAAGGAGTCAGGAGGGCTAAAAGGGATCATGAAAAGTCATTGGCAAACAGGATTAAGGAAAACCCCAAGGCTTTTTATACATATATAAAGAGCAAGAGGGTAACTAAGGAAAGGGTTGGCCCACTCAAGGACAGAGAAGGGAATCTATGTGTGGAGCCAGAGGAAATGGGTGAGGTACTAAATGTGTACTTTGCATCAGTATTCATCAAAGTGAAGGGATTGGTGGATGATGAGCCTAGGGAAGGGACTGTAGATAGTCTCAGTCATCTGATTATCAAAAAGGAGGAGGTGTTGGGTGTCTTGCAAAGCATTAAGGTAGATAAGTCCCCAGGGCCTGATGGGATCTACCCCAGAATACTGAGGGAGGCAAGGGAAGAAATTGCTGGGGCCTTGACAGAAATCTTTGTATCCTCATTGGCTACAGGTGAGGTCCCAGAGGACTGGAGAATAGCCAATGTTGTTCCTTTGTTTAAGAAGGGTGGCAAGGATAATCCAGGAAATTATAGGCCGGTGAGCCTTATGTCAGTGGTAGGGAAATTATTGGAGAGGATTCTTCGGGACAGGATTTACTCCCATTTGGAAACAAACGAACTTATTAGCAAGAGGCAGCATGGTTTTGTGAAGGGGAGGTCGTGTCTCAATAATTTGATTGAGTTTTTTGAGGAAGTGACGAAGATGATTGATGAAGGAAGGGCAGTGGACGTTGTCTATATGGACTTCAGTAAAGCCTTTGACAAGGTCCCTCATGGCAGACTGGTACAAAAGGTGAAGTCACACGGGATCAGAGGTGAGCTGGCAAGATGGATACAGGACTGGCTCGGTCATAGAAGACAGAGGGTAGCAGTGGAAGGGTGCTTTTCTGAATGGAGGGCTGTGACTTGTTGTGTTCCGCAGGGATCAGTGCTGGGACCTTTGCTGTTTGTAGTATATATAAATGATTTGGAGGAAAATGTAGCTGATCTGATTAGTAAGTTTGCGGACGACACAAAGGTTGGTGGAGTTGCAGATAGTGATGAGGATTGTCAGAGGATACAGCAGGATATGGATCGGTTGGAGACTTGGGCGGAGAAATGGCACATGGAGTTTAATCCGGACACATGTGAGGTAATGCATTTTGGAAGGTCTAATGCAGGTGGGAAGTATACACTAAATGGCAGAACCCTTAGGAGTATTGACAGGCAGAGAGTTCTGGGCGTACAGGTCCACAGGTCACTGAAAGTGGCAACGTAGGTGGATAAGTTAGTCAAGAAGGCATACGGCATGCTTGCCTTCATCGATCGGGGCATAGAGTATAAAAATTGGCAAGACATGCTGCAGCTGTACAGAACTTTAGTTAGGCCACACTTAGAATATTGTGTGCAATTCTGGTCGCCACACTACCAGAAGAATGTAGAGGCTTTGGGGAGGGTACAGAAGAGGTTTACCAGGATGTTGCCTGGTCTGGAGGGCATTAGCTATGAGGAGAGGTTGGATAAACTCGAATTGTTTTCACTGGAACGACTGAGGTGGAGGGGCGACATGATAGAGGACAGAGTGGATAGTCAAAAGCTTTTTCCCAGGGTGGAAGAGTCAGTTACTGGGGGACAGAGGTTTAAGGTGAAAAGGGCAAAGTTTAGAGGCAGGTTCTTTACACAGAAGGTGGTGAGTGCCTGGAACTTGCTGCCAGGGGAGGTGGTGGAATCAGGTACGATAGCGACGTTTAAGAGGCATCGTGACAAATACATGAAAAGGATAGGAATAGAGGGATATGGTCCCCGGAAGTGCGGAAGGTTTTAGTTTAGGCAGGCATCAAGATCGGCGCAGGCTTGAAGGGCTGAATGGCCTGTTCCTGTGCTGTACTGTTCTTTGTTCTTTGTCATGTCGTTGGTGTGCCTGTCACCAGGCTCCTGAAACAACTGCTCAACTCAGAAATTCATTATAGCAAGATTAGAGACATTCTCAAAGCATCCATGAAGAGTTTTAACGTGTCCACTGATTCAAGGGAATCCCTGGCCTATGGCCACCCAGAATGGAGAAGAATCATTGGGGAAGGCAACGAGCACCTGGAGAAACTTTGGGAGCACACAGCGGCCAAGTCCAGGCAGAAGAAGGAGTGCACAGTTCACCAAGCAACTCATCTACTTGATCTTTCAAGCACCACCTGCCCCACATATGGTAGAGTCTATCGATTGCGCATCATTAGCTGTATTAGAATGCACTGAACCAGAGTGGAGGCAAATCATCCTCGATCCCGAGGCACTGCCTAAGAAGAAGAGACAACATGGTTCTCACTTGTATTATCAACTTGACATCTGTAATCTGCCCCCTTTTTCTGCTTCATCTTTTTATCTTTTTTGACATCTCGGGAGCTCTGGCTTTTGTTGCCCTACATTTTTCCCTTGCGGGAATGTACGTCAACTGTACCCTAACCATCTCCTCTTGAAAGGCAGCCCATTTTTCTACTGCAGGTTTGCCTGCCAATCTTTCATTCCAATTTACTTGGGATGGGTTTGTTCTCAACCAAGTGAAATTGGCTCTTCTCCAATTAAGTATTTTTACTCTAGATTGCTCCTTGTCTTTTTCCATAGCTAATCAAAACCTTCTGATACTATGATCACTGTTCCCTTACTGGTAGTCGAGCCACTTGACCCACCTCATTCCTCAGAATCAGATCCAGCAATGCCTCCTTCCTCGTTGGGTTGCAAACGTACTGATCAAGAAAATTCTCCTGAATACGGTGCAGAAACTCTTCACCATCACTGACGTGAACATTATTGCTATCCCAATTTATATTAGGATAATTCAAGTTCCCCAGTATCACTATGCTATAGTTCTTGCACCTCTGTAATTTCCCAGCAAATTTGCTCCTCTTTATCTTTTTGATAGTCTCTAGAATGCATGCAGTATTTTTTCCTAATTGTAACCAGGTAGATTCTGTCCTTGACCCCTCCAGGACATTGTCTCTCCAGTGCTGTAATCTTCTCCTTATTCAATACTTGCACCCATACTCCTTTCTTTCATTCCTATCTTTCCTGAACAGCTTGTATCCTGGAATATTTAGTATTTTAACGGATTGTATACGATTAAAAGAACAGGCCTATAAAATTGCCAGAAATAGTAGTAAAGCTGAGGATTGGGAGGATTTTAGAATATAGCAAATTAGGACGAAGAAACTAATAAAGAAAGGGAGAATGAAATATGAATGTAAGCTAGCAAAAAATATAAAAACGGACTGTAAAAGCTTCTACAGGTACATAAAAAGGAAACGTTTGGCTAAGACAAATGTGGGTCCATTCCAGGCAGAGTCAGGAGATTTATAATGGGGAATAGAGAAATGGCAGAGAAGCTAAATGATTACTTTGTGTCTGTCTTCACTGAGGAAGATATAAGAAATCTCCCAGAATTCGAGATCCAAGGGATTAAGGGGAATGAGGAATGGAAGGAAATTAGTATTAGTAAGAACGTTGTACTGGAGAAATTAATGGGGCTGAAGGTTGATAAGTCCCCAGGACCTGATATTCTACATCCTAGAGTGTTGTAAAAGGTAGCTATGGAGATAATGGATGCATTGGTGATCATCTTCCAAAATTCTATAGATTTTGGAACGATTCCTGCAGACTGGAAGGTCTCAAATGTCACCCCACTATTTAAAAAGGGAGGGAGATAGAAAACAGGGAATTACAGACATGTTAGCCTTACATCAGTCATTGGAAAAATGCTAGAATCTATTCTAAAGGATGTGATAAATGGACACTTGGATAATAATGATCTGATTAGGCATAGTCAACATGGATTTATGAATGGGAAATCATGTTTGATGAACCTACTGGATTTTTTTGAGGATATTATGAACAAAATTGATAACGGGAGTCAGTGGATGTGGTGTACTTGGATTTTCAGAAGGCTTTTGATAAAGTCCCCCACAAAAGGTCGGTTAGCAAAATTGAAGCATATGGTATAGGAGGTAATATACTGGCATGGATTAAGGATTGGCTTACAGGCAGAAAGTAGAGAGTAAGAATAAATGGATCATTCTTGCGTGGCAGGCTGTGACGAGTGGGTTAACGCAGGGATCAGTGCTTGGGGCCCAGCTGTTCACAGTATATATCAATGATTTGGATGTGTGGACCAAATGTAGTATTTCCAAGTTCACGGATGACACAACACTAGGTGGGAAACTGTGTTGTGAGGAAGATGCAAAGGGCTCCAAGGGGATTTGGACAGACTTAGTGAGTGGGGAAGAATGTGGCAGATGGAATATAATGTGGAAAAATGTGAGGTTATCCACTTTGGTAGGAGGAATAGATATGCAGAGTATTTCTTAAATGGTGAGAGATTAGAAAATGTAGATGTAAAAAGGGACCTGGGTGTCCTTGTCAATAAGTCACTGAAAGCTAACATGCAGGTGCAGCAAGCAATCAGGAAGGCTAATGGTATGTTAGCCTTTATCACAAGATGATTTGAGTGCAGGCGTAGTGAAGTCTTGCTTCAATTGTATAGAACCTTGGTTAGACCGCACTTGGAGTACTGTCTGCTGTTTTGGTCCCCTTACCTTAGGAAGGATGTAATTGCCATAGAAGGAGTGCAATGAAGGTTCATCAGACTTGTTCCCGGGATGGTGGGACTGTCCTATGAAGAGAGATTGGGGAAACTGGGCTTGTATTCTCTAGCGTTTCGAAGAATGAGAGGCGATCTCATTGAAACCTACAAAATACTTGAAGGAATAGACCGAGTAGATGCAGGTAAGATGTTTCCCCTCGTTGGGGAGTCTAGAACCAGGGGACATAATTTCAAAATAAGAGGGAAGCCACTTAGGACAGTGATGAAGAGAAGTTTCTTTACTCAGAGGGTTGTGAATCTTTGGAATTCTCTACTGCAGAGGGCTGTGGAAGCTCAGTCATTGAGTGTGTTTAAAGCAGAGATTGACAGATTTATAAATGCAAGTGACATAAGGGGATATGAGGATAGTGTGGGAAAAAGGCATTGACGTGGATGATCAGCCATGCATAAAATAAGTCTTAACCATATTGCATGGCGGGGCAGTCTCGATGGGCTGAATGGCCTACTACTGCTCCTACGTTCCTATGTTCCTGTTGTTACAACCGAGGCAGGAGGAGTGCACTGTTTATTCTAGTTCCACTTCTCCACGGGACACAACATATATTTAAATTTTTTCCCACTTACTGATACAGTCCATCATAGACTCTATTTTTATACCAGAATAAAACACGACAACCTATTTCTTTAATAAACAACAAAATTATCAGATTATAAAATAAGTCTTAACCAATAATGAAGTAAAGCATAAACACACAGACTGAAATATTAAAGTTCCGTTTTAACCTTAGCCCCTCACACTCACACACACATATATCGGTTAACTGGAAAAATAAAGGGATTTTTGGTTTTAGAGCTCTAACACGGACAAAAAAATCACTTGGGCTGAATACTTGCTCATTCTTAAAGAAACAGTAGATATGATAAGTTGGGTTACAAAACTGGCATGCAGTCTGGCCTCTGACTACACCTAGACGGGTCACTGGGATATTTTCGAATAGTTCTTTTCAGGCAGCATTGAGAATTAATTTAGCAGGCTTTTCTTCAAAGACATGAGACATGATCATTTGACACAACAGACTTTTCAGGGTCTTTTAGAGAGGTGCAGGAATGCTGAGCTGGGTTGTGTTTTTTCTTCCTTCCTTGGGAATTCTCTTCTCTCCTTGGAAGGTCTCTTCCTTTTGATATAGTTCAACCCCAACTCAAAACAATTCAAATGTGAAACCGACAACAGGAGGTCAACCTTTTGACCTCCATCAATCTTGACCTGTCGCCTCTTTGCAAACAATTTCTCCAGGTATCCAAATTTTTCTGTTGTTTATTGAGCTGGAAGTCAAGTGGTTTCCCAGAAAGCCTTGTTTTCCTCACAAAACATCTCAGTGCTCATTTTAAAAACATTTCTAGGGACAGTTTTTCAAAGTCAAGTGGTCTTTACATGACCCCCTTTGAAAACCACAAAGTTTAACATTTCTTCAATCTTTCAAAAATGAATCCTCAAAAATATACTTAAGAAAACACAGAGGCACTTTTGTAACACCTCCATCCTTGGAGGAATGAAGCATCATTTTAAATGGGTTTCATTACAAAGTGTGGAAAAAATAGATGAAAATTTTAAAACACACTCATACTCATTCACTCTTTTCTTGAAGTTAATACAGTTCTGCTTTGTACCATTTTTGCACTAGATAACTCAAAGCAAAGTTAGCTTCTTGATAAATTATCTGCAATCACATTATTTTGTCCCGCAATGTTGATAATCTTTAAGTGATAGAGCTGTAATAGTAAACTCCATTGGAATAGGCTGGCATTCTGGTTTTTGAATTTTTCCACAAAGGTTATCACCAAATCAGCTGACAGCATCCTTCCAAACAGGGACCCCCCTGTTGTTCCAAGTGGTCCTCCCAAGTGTCACTATAGACCACCACATCATCAAGGTAAACCACACAGTTAGGAACACTGGCTACCACTTGGTTTTCTAGTCTTTGAAAAGTAGCTGGGGCATCCCCTAGCCTGAATGGCATCAATCGGCACTGGAAAAGACTGTCCAGTGTGACAAAGGCAGATATTTCTTTAGTTTGGGGTGTTAAAGGAACTTGGCAGTATCCCTTTAACAGATCTTTCTTTGCAAGAAACGTGGCACTGCCCACTCTGTCAATACAGTCTTCCAAACAAGGAATTGGGTAGGAGTCTGCCTTTGTTGCTGCATTAACCTTTCTGTAGTCTATACAGAGACTAGTTAAATCGTCAGGTTTAGGCTCTAATATTACTGGCAAACTCCAGCTGCTTTGATTGGTTACTATTCAGTGATTTTCCAGTATGTATTGGATTTCTGCTTTTACCAATGCCTGTTTCTCTGGACTTAAGCAATAAGGATATAGTTTTATAGGAGTGGTGTCCCCTACATCCAGATCATGTGTGGCTAAGGTTGTATATCCTGGCTTATCCCTACAGACTCATTTAAATGCTGGCCTTGTTAGGTCTTCTCATTGTTCTGCATCTAAGTATGAAAGTCTGGTGTCCAATCTCCCTAGCAATTCAGTATTAGCTAATCGGATAGTAGGAGGTTCAATGTGAGAATTAACTAGGCCTTCTTCTACCTCATCCTCACTATCCCTTTCAGCCTTTACTGTCGCAACTATCTGACATACCTGTGCTTGCTTATCCTCCTGCCGGTGATAATATGGTTTGAACATATTGATATGACACAGCCATTTCTTTTTCTGGTGATCTGGGGTGTCAATCAAATAATTTACCTGACTAATTCTCTTGACCACTTCAGATGGGCCACTGAACCATGGTTCACCCTGTAAAGGCAGTAATACTAACACATCATCCACTGGTTGAAATATTTGGGTCTTGGCATGCCTGTCTGCCCATTTTTTCATAGTTATTTGGGAAGCTTTAAGGTGTTCCTAAGCCACTTTGTTAGCTCTTGTGAGGCATACCCTGAACATTGATACATAATCCAGCACAGAAGATTCATCCCTCTGTTCTAAGAAGAGGTTTTTGGGACACAGGGATGAATCTTCCCTGTTAGATTACATCTCCATGTTCCGAGGGCGGCTCACGAGAGCCTGTGCGGTGGCTCAGGAACACCTAATAACCTCCCAGACAGCTATGTAAATGCAGGCCAGAACATTTCAGCCCAGAGACCATGGGCTGAATTTTACGCCACCCCAGCGGGTCGAATAGTGGCATCGGGCTGCGTAAAATTGAGCGGGAGGCTCCGGGCGGCCTTCCTGCCCTGCTCCCAACTCCGGCCAACTTAACAGCCACTTAAGGGCCCTTGCCCACCTCCATGGGTATTTTACCCATGGCAAGAAGGCATGTTGGGGACGTGAAAGGCAGCCCAGTGATAGCTGCTGGCCTTTCCACCTGCCGGGGGTGGGGGGGTAGGTGCCATGGCAGTCGGGCACATGGTGCCTGATTGATGGCTGCCCCGGCCTCCAAACCCAACCCCGGGACCCAAGACGCCCCCGCCCCTCCCCCAAACGCCTACCCTTGCCTTGCTGCAGTCCCAGCAGTGGCCACTGCTTCCAGTGGCACTGCTGGGGCTAAGAGTTGCCAGCCCGCTGATTGGCCGGCAGTTCACTGAGGACGGACCTCCTCTCTCAAGCGGGTAGAAGTCCCGCCTCGGGATATTTAAAGCCCGGGCCCCGTAAAATGTGGGTCAGATCCCCAGGATAGGCGGAAGTGAGTTCAACATTGACGTAAAAGTCATGGCAAAGTCCCGTCTGCCTACGGTAAAAACCAGCCCCATGTGTTGGTGCTATTACCAATACAGGAAAACCATTGAAAGCTTGGTTCAGTGACCTGTACAGAGCAATAAAGAGAATTAGCCAGGTGAATTATATAATTGACATCCCAGATCAGAGGAAAAAGCAAAGGCTCTGCCACAACAATATGTTAAAAATGATATCACAGTCGGGAAGGAGACAAACAAGCACAGGTCTATCAGGCAGTCAAGAAAGAATAGGGCGAGATGGACTGTGAGGGCGCGTTTGAGGGAGGCTGGGAGGATTCCCAAATTGAACCCCCCTACCGTCTGTTTAGCTAACCCTGCAAAGTTAGGGAAATTAGACACCCGTCCCCTTCTATTTAAATGCAGAACTGAGAAGAGACCTAACAAAGCTGCTCACAGCGTTTAAAAAGATCTGCAGGGACATACCAGGGTGTACAATCAGAATCCTACATGGTGTGGATGTAGGAGAGACCCCTCTCATAAAACAAAATCTTTATCGCCTAGGTCCCAGGAAACCGACCCAGGTTCGGGAGGAAATTCTGAATGAAGATCTAGAAATTAAAGATTTAAATTCTGAAGGGAGACACAGAAAAGTTTGGAAGCCAAAGGTAAACCCAAAGACCAAAAAGGTTATTGTGGCAGATTTGGAGGGTGGTGATGGTGGTGACTAAGTCAAGTATCCGAATGGAGAAGGAATTATGGGCCAGGCTGGATGAGCTGGAACAACAGGTAGAGATGCAGGATGAAATTGACAGGTGGTCTCAAGCTGCAAGGAAAAAAATCCAGCACTGGGTTAATGTACAAAATGACTATGAAACACTTCAAGGCAGGCTTAAAACTTTGCCTGACAAAATGTCGTAAGGTGCCATTTGTCCCAATTGCATTTATGCCAGGGCAGCTAATCCACGCAAATGAAGTCATTGTTTTACTAGGTAACAATTGGTTTGCAAAGTGCTCTGCAAAGCCAGCTGTTGGATTGGTGGAGCACAGGAAAAAGCACTGAATGACCTTCACAAATTTATGAACAACTTTGAACAGGGTTGAATTCATTGATATAGAGAAACTGGAAAAGTTGGAGTTTCCTAGTTGTGATCATGTCTAATCCTAGATGAAAAAAACTTCTTTTTTTCTTTCTTTCTTTTGGGCCTCCTTATCTCGAGAGACAATGGATACGCGCCTGGAGGTGGTCAGTGGTTTGTGAAGCAGCGCCTGGAGTGGCTATAAAGGCCAATTCTGGAGTGACAGGCTCTTCCACAGGTGCTGCAGAGAAATTTGTTTGTTGGGGCTGTTGCACAGTTGGCTCTCCCCTTGCGCCTCTGTCTTTTTTCCTGCCAACTACTAAGTCTCTTCGACTCACCACAATTTAGCCCTGTCTTTATGGCTGCCCGCCAGCTCTGGCGAATGCTGGCAACTGACTCCCACGACTTGTGATCAATGTCACACGATTTCATGTCGCGTTTGCAGACGTCTTTATAACGGAGACATGGACGGCCGGTGGGTCTGATACCAGTGGCGAGCTCACTGTACAATGTGTCTTTGGGGATCCTGCCATCTTCCATGCGGCTCACATGGCCAAGCCATCTCAAGCGCCGCTGACTCAGTAGTGTGTATAAGCTGGGGATGTTGGCCGCTTCAAGGACTTCTGTGTTGGAGATATAGTCCTGCCACCTGATGCCAAGTATGGTTATGGCAGAGAGACTGATGAGTGTGTGTGCACAGTTTTTTTTAAATTTGTGACCACATAATGAAATGTTCCTGTCATCAAATTTAATTTCACATGGTGGGGAGGTGTCATGCCAGTGTGCTTTGTAGAATGATAATTTTCTTCAATCCACTGACTGAAGATCTGAATTTATACTTTTTGAAGAAATTTATAACGAACAGATAAAAAGGATGACTTTGCTGGCAGCTTGGGATTGTCACCTAATTTGCAAACTGTATCCTAAATTGCAAGGCTTGTGAGGTACAGATGAGATGTCTGCTCATTTCCCAGCAAGAAACAACACCCAGAAATTGTAAGATTACTACCTGTTCTGTTTAGCAAGACAGAAATACTGCGAGCTGTTAGGTTCGAATCACTGAGTGACTGTCATGTGACAAGCCCCTCCCCATCTGTGGTTTTAAGCGTGTGTCCATCTGGACCAGAAGAAGGAGAATCTTCTGGACTCTGATATGTACAGACCCAAATGTGTATCTCTCTCTCTCTCTTTCTCTCCATTCCAGCTTGAAAACTTTCAAATCCTGCTTGTTGACTGACCAACTTTGCATACTCCGACTACAATTAGAAACCCCTTTGGAGGAAATCATCTGCATCGCTGTCTCCAAGTGACCCACAGAAACAGTCATCTACCTCTTCAAACTAAAAGCTTCAGGACCACCGAATTCAGCTAGAAGCCAGCCGAATCACCAAATGCCACAGACTTTTATTTCCTTGTTATTCGCTTCATTGTTTTGTGTGCGTTGATGGCCAGGCCAACATTACTTGCCGATCCATAATTGCCCATGAGAAGGTGGTGGTGAGCTGCCTTCTTGAACGGCTGCAGTCCATGTGGGGTAGGTACACCCACAGTGCTGTTAGGAAGGGATTTCCAGGATTTTGACCCAGCGACAGTGAAGGAATGGCGATATAGTTCCAAGTCAGGATGGTGTGCGGCTTGAAAAGGAACTTGCAGGTGGTGGTGTTCCCACGCATCGACTACCCATCTCCTACTAAGTGGTAGAGGTTGCGGATTTGGAAGGTGCTGCCTGAGTAGCCTTAGTGCGTAGCTGCAGTGCATCTTGTAGATGGTACACACTGCTGCCACTGTGCGTTGGTGGTGGAGGGAGTGAATGTTTGTGCATGGGGTGCCAATCAAGTGGGCTGCTTTGTCCTGGATGGTGTCGAGCTTCTTGAGTGTTGTTAGAGCTGCACCCATCCAGGCAAGTGGAAAGTATTCCATCACACTCCTGATTTGTGCCTTGTAGATGGTGGACAGGCTTTGGGTAGTCAGGAGGTGAGTTACTCGGCACAGGATTCCTAGTCTCTGACCTTCTCCTGTAGCCACAGTATTTACATGGCTGCTGCAGTTCAGTTTCTGGTCAATGGTAACCCCCAGGATGTTGATAGTGGGGGATTCAGCGATTGCAATGCCATTGAAAGTCAAGGGGAGATGGTTAGATTCTCTCCTTTTGGAGATGGTCATTGCCTGGCACTTGTATGGCGCAAATGTTACTTGCCATTTATCAGCCCAAGCCTGGATGTTGTCCAGGTCTTGCTGCATTTCTATACGGACTGCTTCAGTATCTGAGGAGTCACAAATGGTGCTGAACATTATGCAATCATCAGCGAACATCCCCACTTCTGACCTTATAATTGAAGGAAGGTCATTGATGAAGCAGCTGAAGATGGCTGGGCCTCGGACACTGCCCTGAGGAACTCCTGCAGTGATGTCCTGGAGCTGAGCTTATTGACCTCCAACAACCACAACCATCTTCCTTTGTGCTAGGTACATTTCAAAACAGCGGAGAGTTTTCCCCCTGATTCCCATTCACTCCAGTTTAGTTAGAGCTCCTTGATGCCATACTCAGTCAAATGCTGCCTTGATGTCAAGGGCAGTCACTCTCACCTCACCTCTGGCCTAGTTTAGCTCTTTTGTCCATGTTTGAACCAAGGCTGTAATGAGGTCAGGAGCTGAGTGACTCTGGCGGAACCCAAACTGAGCATCACTGAGCAGGTTATTGCTAAGCAAATACTGCTTGATGGCACTGTCAATGGCACCTTCCATCACTTTACTTATGATTGAGAGTAGACTGATGGGCCGGTAATTGACCCAGTTGGATTTGTCCTGCTTTTTGTGTACAGGACATACCTGGGCAATTTTTCACATTGCTGGGTAGATGCCAGTGTTGTAGCTGTACTGGTAAAACATGTCTAGGGCGCGGCAAGTTCTGGAGCACAGGTCTTCAGTACTATTGCCAGAATGTTGTCAGGGCCTGTAGCCTTTGCAGTATCCAGTGCCTTCAGTCATTTCTTGATATCACGTGGAGTGAATCGAATTGGCTGAAGACTGGCATCTGTGATGCTGCGGACTTCAGGAGGATGCTGAGATGGATCATCCACTTGGCACTTCTGGATGAAGATTGCTGCAAATGCTTCAGCCTTATTTTTTGCACTGATGTACTGGGTTCCCCCATCATTGAGGATGGGAATATTTGTGGAGCCACCTCTTCCTGCTAGTTGGTTAATACTCCATCACCATTCACGTGTGGATGTGTCAGGACTGCAGAGCTTAGATCTGATCCGTTGGTTGGCATAAGCACAAAGTGTTCGTAGATTGGAAGCATCACCAACCTTCAAGGGAAAAGTAGCAGGCCTTATTGACATTTTAGTGGTTATATACAACTGAGTGGCTTGCTGGGCCATTTCAGAGGGCAGTTAAGAGTCAACCACATTGCTGTGGGTCTGGAGTCACATGTAGGCCAGACCAGGTAAGGACAACAGATTTCCTTCCCTAAAGGACATTCATAAACCAAATGGGTTTTTGTGACAATTAACAATGGTTTCATAACCATCATTAGACTAGCTTCTTGATTCCAGATTTTTTTTTATATATCTTTTTTTATGGACTCTAACTCAACCAACCTACCTTTTCCCAGTCTGTAACCTATTTGTTTGTGTGTAAACCTCTAGTATGTGTGTGTGCGTGTATTGGCACATAGTTTATAATTTTCATTAGTTTGGTTTCGGTACAATAAAGTTTATCTCTTTCTTTGTTGAACTCAAGAAAACCTGTCCGATTGGTTCTTGTTCTGATTTTTGCAAGTAAGTAATCAAACTCCTACTGAATTGCCCAGTACATCCACTTTAAGAAAGAATTAAACCTGTTGTGGTCAAACAAGGAGAAAGAAAAGAGCCCTTTGCCCCCTCCTCACTTCACGCTAACAAATTGTAAAACTTGTAATAAGACTTTTTCAGGAAGCTCACAGTTAAATCTCAGAGTATTCCATACCCAGGCAACGTCTTGGCTCCCAGCCAACAGGAGCTGCAGTGTGTCTAAAGTGCTTGGTCTACTCTAAAGTCCACCATAATCAGCACCTGTGGAGAAGGTCTTGGCTTCTGTCCCAGGACACAGAGACTGGTTCAACGAGATGATTAAGAGATATAGGAGCTAATGAAGCATAAGCACAAAGTGCTTGTGGATTGGAAGCATCACCAAACTTCAAGAGAAAAGCAGCAGGCCTATAGGTGTCTGAAGGCAGTGACACAACTAAAAATCTGAGGCGTAAAGAATAGATGTTGGGTGGAGAGAGCACAGAAGATCCAACAGCTTACAAACAACCACAACATGCGTAGGTTCTATAGCACTATCAAGAAGGTTCATGGCCCAAACACTCTAGGGTCCAACCCACTGAGAGCCAAGAATGGAGGAGAGTTCATCAAGGACAGAGAGGCAGTCAGCACCGGCTGGAGGGATCACTTTGTGGAGCTCCTCAACTGAGACTCTGCCTTTGACTTCTGTGTCCTTGACTCCATCCCTCAGTATACTACTCGGTTCAGTCTCGATGCTATCCTGGATCAGAATGAA
Organism: Heterodontus francisci; assembly: GCF_036365525.1. Classification (NCBI taxonomy): domain Eukaryota; kingdom Metazoa; phylum Chordata; class Chondrichthyes; order Heterodontiformes; family Heterodontidae; genus Heterodontus; species Heterodontus francisci. The sequence goes on along the minus strand of NC_090372.1, from coordinate 163,219,723 downwards.
GTTGAAAAAGTCATTCTTTATCTGAAAAACAACAAGACCTCTGGAGCATAAGAGCATAAAAACATAGAAATAGGAGAAGGAGTAGGCCATTCAGCCCCTCAAGCCTGCCCCGCCGTTCAATAAGATCATGGCTGATCTGTCCCAGGCCTCAACTCCTCTTTAAGGCCTGCTCCGCATAACCCTCAACTCCCCGAGATTTCAAAAATCTATCTACCTCCTCCTTAAATACATTTAGTGACCGAGCCTCCACAACTCTCTGAGGTAGAGAATTCCAGAGATTCACCACCCTCTGCAGGAAGAAATTCCTTCGTATCTCAGTTTTAAATGTGTGACCCCTTATTCTGTAACGGTGTCCTTAGTTCAAGATTCCCCCACCAATGGAAACTGGTGGAGCAGATGGAATCCCTGCTGAAACCTTAAAGCACAGCGGAGATACACACCTGGCACGATTGCGCACAGTGGCACAATGGTTAGCACCGCAGTCTCACAGCTCCAGGGACCCGGGTTCAATTCTGGGTACTGCCTGTGTGGAGTTTGCAAGTTCTCCCTGTGTCTGCGTGGGTTTCCTCCGGGCGCTCCGGTTTCCTCCCACATGCCAAAGACTTGCAGGTTGATAGGTTAATTGGCCATTATAAATTGCCCCTCGTGTAGGTAGGTGGTAGGGAAATATATAGGGACAGGTGGGGATGTGATAGGAATATGGGATTAGTGTTTGATTAGCATAAATGGGTGGTTGATGGTCGGCACAGACTCGGTGGGCCGAAGGGCCTGTTTCAGTGCTGTATCTCTAAACTAAACTAAACTAATAGTTTAAATAAAACTGCACAATTATAAGTACCAAACAGGCAAAATTTGTTATAAAAACAGAAAATACTGGAAATACTCAGCAGATCAGGCAGTATCTGTGGAGAAAGAAATAGAACAGTTCTGATGAAAGGTCATCAACCTGAAACAAAAGAGAAACTAACCATCTTCCCTTGACATTCAATGGCATTACCATCGCTGAATCTCCCACTATCAACATCCTAGGGGCTACCATTGACCAGAAACTGAACTGGAGTAGCCATATAAATACTATGGCTACAAGAGCAGATCAGAGGCTAGGAATCCTGAGGCGAGTAATTCATATCCTGACTCCCCAAATTCTGTCCACCATCTACAAGGCACAAGTCAGGAGTATGATGGAATACTCTCCACTTGCCTGGATGGGTGCAGCTCCAACAACACTCAAGAAGCTCAACATCATCCAGGACAAAACAGCCCACTTGATTGGCACCTCATCCACAACCTTCAACATTCAGTCCTTCCACCACCGACGCACAGTGGCAGCAGTGTGTACCATCTACAAGATGCACTACAGCAACACAACAAGGCTCCATAGACAGCATCTTCCAAACCCGTGACCTCTACCAACTAGAAGGACAAGGGCAGCAAATGCATCGGAACATCACCACCTGCAAGTTCCCCTCCAAGTCACACACCATCCTGACTTGGAACTATATCGCCGTTCCTTCACTGTCGCTGGGTCAAAATCATGGAAATCCCTTCCTAACAGCACTGTGGGTGTACCTACCTCACATGGACTGCAGCAGTTCAAGAAGGCAGCTCACCATCACCTTCTCAAGGGCAATTAGGGATGGGCAATAAATGCTGGCCTAGCCAGCAACGCCCGCATCCCATGAATGAATAAAAAAAAAGAAATGTTAACTCAGGCCTGAATTTACACATGGTAAGACAAAAGCTGTGGAAGAAAACCTTTCAAGATTACGCAATAACACAGAGGTTGTAATTTGTGATTCTGTGACCTTTAATATATGGCAATTGCAGTAATCAAGCTGTTAAGTAGGTGCAGGAGCAGAGGGACCTAGGAGTATATGTGCACAAATCATTGAAGGTGGAAGGCCAGGTTGAGAAAGCAGATAATAAGGCATATGGGATCCTGGGTTTTATAAATAGAGGCAGAGATTACAAAAACAAGGAAGAAACACTTGATGGCCTCAACTGGAGTATTGTGTCCAATTCTGGGCACCACACTTTAGGAAGGCTTTACAGAGGGTGCAGAAACATTTTACTAGAATGGTTCCAGGGAAGAGAGATTTACAAGGATAGATTGGCAAAGCTGGAGCTGTTCTCCTTACAGAAGAGAATGTTGAGAGGAGATTTGATAGAGGTTTTCAAAATCATAAGGGGTCTGGCGGGAGTACATAAAGAGAAACTGTTCCCATTGGTGGAAAGGTCAAAAACCAGAGGACACTGATTTAAGGTGATTGGTAAAAGAACCAGAGGTGACATGAGGAAAAACTTTTTCAGGCAACGAGTGGTTAGGATCTGGAATGCACTGAATGGGTATGTGGTGGAGGCAGGTTCAATCATGGTTTTCAAAAGGAAATTGGATAATTATCTGAAGAGAAAAAAATTGGAGGGCTATGGAGTAAAGACAGGGGAGTGGGACTAGCTGAGTAGCTCTTACAGCGAGCTGGCTCAGACACTACAGGCCGAATGACCTCCTTCTGTGCTATTACCATTCTATGGTGTACTGTAGCTCCAGTGTGTACAGTCTACAGTAGAAATTTCCAAAGCTCCTTTGGTAGCACCTCCCAAACCTAAGACCTTCACCATTTAGAAAACAAAGAGAGCACGTGAAAGGGAACACCATCACCTCCAAGTTCCCCTCCAAATCACACACTATCATGACTTGTACATATATTGCAATTCCTTCATCATTGCTCAGTCAAAATCATAAAACTTCCTAACTAGCAAAATTGAGGAGCACCTTCACCACATATACTGCAGTGGTTCAACAAAAGAGCCGACCACTACCTTCTTAAGGGCAACTAGATTTGTGCAATAAATGTCAGTCCTGGCAGGGATGCCACATCCCGAGAATGAAAAAAAAAGTTAAAAATGTGAGCATCAGAACTTTTAAGGTGGTTTCTGATCATTCAGCAAGCAGTAGCAATGATGCCTGCATTGTATGACAGTCCAGGGTGCCTGCATCATTTGAAGGAGGTGAAATGTTGAGTTAATGGGCTTAGCAGAACAGGGCTATCTTCTGAATCCATTGCCTGCTGCCCCAAAAAGGTTGCTAACAGAAGAGAAGATTCTTTTTGCTGTTTGACATCTGATTGCTGATGGTGTATGGCTAGCTTCTGGTATCTGCTGGTAGTTGGATATTTTATAGCTGCTTGGCTGCAACTGAGGAAGTGCTGCATGGTCAGAGGTGCCATCTTTTGAATGAGATGCCTCATTTGCTCTCTCAGGTGGCAAAAGATCCGATGGCACTATTTCAAAGAAGAGCAGGATAGCTATCCCAGTGTCCTGGCCAATATTTATCCCTCAAACAACATCACTAAAACAGATTATCTGGTTATTATCACATTGCTGTTTGTGGGATCTTGTTGTGTGCAATTGACTGCCCCATTTCTGATGTTGCAACAATGACTACACCACAAAAATACTCAATGGCTGTAGAGTGCTTTGGAATGTCCTGAGGCCATGAAAGGGGCTACAAAAATACAAGTCTCTCTTTTTCTTGAAATAATGATGACACAGCAGTCGACTGCAAAGTTAAGGAATTGTTGATACTGGGACATTTTGTATCCACCTTCATTATTCTGCTCCTGTGGTCTGACACAACAGGTACATGGTGAAATGAAAGCCTTTCCTATTCATACATTGTTTTCAGAGGCCCTGATGGCGACATGTTTGCATCCATGAAGCCCAACACTTTAGGCAAGCTTCCCTTTTTAAATGTGTTCTGCCTTTTCATAATGGTTGCCTCCTTTCCATGAGGAAATTGATAAACATGTTGCCTTGGCAAACAAGGCTTCTGTCACCTGTGTGATACATCAGTGAACACAAGTCTGACTGATGTAGCCATGTCACCAGTGGCAGCTTGAAAGGATCTGGTCATGTCCAAGTTCAATGCCGTGGTGATCTTCAGAGCAACCAGGTAGGACTGACGCTGTGTCAGATCTTGTCTGCAGGTCTGGTTCCAATAGATGGCATAACTCAGTGATAAACTTCCTCATGAAATGATTGTGGTAAAGGCAGGTTTCCACTGACAGGCCAAAGCTGGTTTGCCTGGAACTGAATACTTTTCCTGGGCCGATTCCTAGTGGGTACCAGGCACCTGGGACACAAGTACACCTGCTTTTCCTTGACCTGAACTCTGGAGAACTGGGGATTTTTATTCTAGAAAAGTATAGACTTTGAAAAGATTTGATTGAGGTCTTTAAAATAATGAAAAGTTTAGAAAGGCTATTTGAGCTAGCCATCGAAAAGAGGACCAGCAGACATGAGTATGAGTTACATATGCACAGAACTAGGTTAGATGATACTTGTTTTTGTAGGCCTCTGAAATATCTTGTCAGCACATGCAGTTATTATGACTAATAATACTTTGGAAGGATTGTAGATCTTATCTGCTGACAGATATGGGCAAGGTTCATTTGTTTGGGTTAAAGGTATACCATTTTAAAATCTGGAGTTTGAACAGTTATTGCAACCGACCACTGTGGTCAGTATAGCTTGTAAGAATATGCAAGTAAACATGACTTACTACAGGCACTGCATCTGGCTGCTAATTGTAATTTGTATATTACAATGTGAATCTGAAAATGATGGAAATAATCGACAGAAGAGAGCTATCAGCAGTAACCAGTAGGTATTACTTTCAAAGAAAATTGCTAAGTTTTGAAGAACAAATGCATGCATATAGTTTTTAAAGCTAGCATACATCATGCTGTTAATTGCTGTTAATTAGAGTATCTTTTTTATTCCAAGACCAAGAATTACTTCAAATAATGGCAATTTGATATTTCAACCCGGAAATCTAAAGAACATTGAATTCAAGACTTCAGCATCTGGGAGGATTAAACTAAATAATGATGATTTGGAACAACAATTTATTCAGGTAGTAACTGACAATTTCTGACATATAAAACATTGTGTTGCCATTTTATTAAAAAATATAGGTAGCTTAGATTGTGGAGATAGTATGCTTTAACTAAGTAACTCCTACAACTATTATTTAGCCAGCCTAAACAGAGATATTTTCAATTTAATAACCTGCTTTATGCAGTAAACTTTATATTGAGCTTTAACATGTAAAAGTGATCCTGACTGATGTACATCAGTTTTGACTGTATTTGAGTACTGAAGTGCACTTATTCAGCTGAATTTTATGGGACCCTTGAAACGGGTTCGGAGGCAGGGGCCCCATAGAATTGCGACGGGAGGCGGGAGGGGTGGAGGGCCCTTCGCCTCCCTGTCGCAACACAATATTGTCAGCAGGTTTGACCAATGACGGCCTTCCGGCCCAGAGGCCAATTGAACCCCTTAGGAGGCCTATTAACAGCCACTTAAGGGCCTTTTCCCCATGTCATTGGCATGAAGTTAGTGGCAGGGGGTGCCTCCGCCAAACGTAAAATGAGGCAACCTCCCTGTGGGCTTGATGGAGGGGCGGGGGGGAAGGGTGGGAAGCCCTCCTCCGTGGGCAATCTGCAAACAAAACACCTCCCTGAAACCCCCCTCTCCTTGTACTCAACACCTACCCTCGTCCCCCATTACTGAGGCCTTCTGAACTGGCTCCAGCAACCCAGCCTCATTTATCTGAGGTCCTGGGCTCCAGCGCTGGGCCTGGGTCATGGTGAAGCTGGTGATACTGCTGAACTACAGGCCCTGTCTTTCGCCAGCAGCTCTTGGAGGTGGGATCCCTGTCCTTAAAGAGACAGGGATCCCGGAGATGAGTTGTTAATTGGCCTGGTGCCATATAATCGTGCTGGGGAGGGGTGTGTTTCCAGGTGGGCAAGGTGGGGGTCCCTCCACCTTTTCAGCCGGGTGCCAGGAGCCCCACCGCAGCCAGAATATTCTGCCCATTGGGCTCAATTTAGTCGGCCGGTGGGCCGCACAGCACTGGGGACTAAAGGCGAGGGGAACCCTGCTTCGGGTTTTCAGAATTGTGCCCCCACCTCCAGCGCAATTCAACGGCGCTCAGGTAATTAACAGCCCGTCGCCGGGATCCCTATCCTTTTAAAGACGGGGATCCCGCCTCCAACAGCTGCCGGGCAGTCAGAGGGCTAGCACCTCAGACGTATCGGCAGCGCCATCGGGAGCAGTGGCCACTGCCGGTACTACAGGAGGCCTGAGCACAGGCCCAGCGCTGGAGACCCGGAGAGGAGGTAAGTGAGGCGGATCACCAAAGCTGTCCGGCAGGCCCCGGCGATGGGAGCTAGGAGGGTGGTCGATGAGGCAGAGGGGCTTGTTAATGGAGGGGTGGCCTTCAGTGCCCGAGGCCCTTCGTGGGCCACAGATTTCCCAGGGAGGAGACGCCCCCTCCCCGCCAGCCTACAGGGAGGTCGCCTCGTTTCGCTGGGTGACCTCTGTGTGTTGGGGACACTCTCCCCTGCCGCTGGCTTAACTGCAGCGGCAGCAGGAAGAGGCCCTCAAGTGGCTAATAATTAGCCAGTCAAGGCCCTCAATTGGTCTCTGTGTGGGAAGGCCGTCTTCAGACTTTCCAGCCCCCAATTTAATTGTAGTGCCCTCCACCCCTGCCACAATTCTATGGTCACCCCACCCTACCTCCTAGCCCATCTCTGGGTTGGGTGGTGGTGGGGGGAACATTAAGTCCAGCCCATTATTTTAGTACAACTGCAGATGCCTTGTATTTTTCATGAGATTAACTCAATTGTGTTACTGTAATTTTAGATTAGAAAAAATAAAGATGACATTGTAGAACTGAAAACTAATGGAGGTCAAATTCCTCAGAATGTTTCTAACCAAATCAGCCAGCTGAATGCAAGGGTAAGTGCCCTATTCCTGATCTCTATCTCACTTGCTCTCTTTTAATTAATGTTAATGGCCATAAATGTGGAAGTAACTTCTTGGATTCAGGCGAGTACCTTTGGACTTCATCACAGCAGGAATGGAAGTGTGATATCCTGTATTTTGTTTGCTTATTCAGAATTTCATTAAAGGATCATTCAATATGTAGATCTTATGTTTCCTACAAAATGCATTTGAAGAACATTTAAGGAAGAGGAATAGAGGCTTGAAACTGTCCTTTATATTAGTCATGCATCTGTCAGAGAAAAAACATTACTCTTAATCTTGAGGTGAGATTTTAACTCACTCAAAACCACTTACACAGATTTAAAACTGGGCCCTTTGTCTTGACTGAACCAGGTGTGGGAATTTGGAGTGATTCTTGATAAATGTTGTTACAGATAGTATGCTGTTCAGTAATTTTAATCACAATTTAAACACCAGGTAATAAATATGCCTATTGATGTGACCCTAATATTCAAATACAATCTTAAACTGTAAAGGCATTATTTTTAGTAAGCCTCTGTTTCAAAGGGTTTTTTAATGGCCATTATGTACCAAGTATAACTGGGCAAATGTTAACGTAATCTCCCCCTCCCCTTGCAGGAAATTGACAAGATCAGATTTTCAGCCCAATTTTACCTTACAGTGAAGTCACTGGACAGTAAAATCGGGCAGCGTGTAAAAAGGGCACCTGGTCTGATCCCGTAAGTTTCTTGCCAGGCGGGTTAGGTTAAAAATGACCCCTATTGAGTGGGATGAAGCCACTCTGATGTAGGTGAAAGAATATAATATGACTGACTTTGTCAACTGAGTATGAGCAGTAGGCTGTACATTAAAGAACACAAGAAATAGGAGCAGACATAGAGCATATGGTCCATCGAGACTGCTCTGCCATTCAATACGATCATGGCTGATCTTGGGCTTCAATTCTACTTTCCTGCCCATCCCCCATATCCCTTGATTCCCTGCGAGACCAAAAATCTATCTATCCCAGCCTTAAATGTATTCAACGATGGAGCATCCACAACCCTCTGGGGTAGAGAATTCCAAAGATTAACAAACCTTTGAGTGTAGCAATTTCTCCTCATCTCAGTCCTGAATGATTGGCTCCTTACCCTGAGACTGTATCCCCACATTCTAGATTCCACGACGAGCAGAAACAATCATTCAGCTTCTACCCTATTAAGCCCTTTCAGAATCATGTGTGTCTCAATTAGATCACCCTTCATTCTTCTATGCTCCAGAGAATATAGGCCCAATTTACTCAGCCTCTCATCATAGGACAACCTCCTCATCCCAGGGACCAATTTAGTAAATGTTCGCTGCACTCCCTCCAGTGCAAGTATATCCTTTCTTAAATGTGGAGACTAAAACTGCACACAGTATTCCCGGTGTGGTCTCACCAAAGCCCTATATAATTCCAGTAAGACTTCTTTATTCTTTATATACAAAATTATGAATAGTTGGTAGTAATTACAAAATGGGAATTTCATTGAAGTTTGCAGATGGTTCATATATCACAATCAGTAATAATGAACCATAAATCTTTACAGTACAGAAGGACGTTACTTGGCCAATTGTGTCTATGGCAGCTCTTTGCTAAAGCAATCCTGCTGCCCTGTTCTCTCTCCATAGCTGTGCATCTTCCTCTGCTTCAAATATTTATTTACTTTTCTTTTAAAAAATGCAATGGTCTCTGCCTCAACTACATCCTGTGGCATTCCTGTAGCATTCTCTAGCAACTCCCTACTAATATGCCTGTATTTTCCAGAAATCTTTTCCGATCCACCACGCTGTTTGCCATCAGCAAATTTCAATACCCTATGTTCAATTCCAAACATCTATACGTACCCAGAACAAAAGTGAACCTAGTACTTGCAATTCTGATGAAAGATCACAGACCTGAAATGTTAACTTTGTTTTTCTATTGTTACAACCAGGTGAGAAAGGGTCTAGGGGGTCCCTCTCAGCCTTTGTCTGGTTTAACTGTAACAGGGTTTAATTTTAAAATACCATATTTTCAGCTCCGCCTCAGTGAATTCTTGTTCACCGCTTTCCAATTGTAAGGCAAAGAAATCAATTCAGACAGGTTTTCTTAGATTTAAATAAGAAAGATAGAAGTTTATTAATCTTAAACTCTAATCCGGTTAACGACTATGAATATGCGACGCAACCATTCTAGCATGCATTTGCGATAAACACACATGCAGATAGAAACAGAAAAAGTAGAAGGAATAAAGGAAAACATTTTGAGGCAATATCTGGTAGTTATAGTCCTTTAAGTTCAATGTGGAGTCTTTGGCCGCTGGTAAGTCTTGCAATTCATTGGGGCCCAGTTCACGCTTCAATTTGTTCCAATGTAGGAGTCTTTTCTTCCTTGAGGTTTACGTGTCTTCCATGGGTCCGGTGGCTTGGGGGAAAGTGAGAGAGAGACAGCCAGACAAGACACTTGCTTGTTTCAGCTTCAGTTTCAAACAGCCTTCTCCATTCAAACAGTCCTGTGGCTAGTTCAAAAAACCTGGGCCAGCCAGTTAGTCATGTGACCAGCTGGTTTAACCAGTCCTGGCTCTGTGGATTGTATCATCTTAGCAGGGCCTGGAATGCACTTCCTTGCCTTCAATGTCTGGTGATCAAAATTCATTTGGGTTGATTGGAGCAGGGAATAGTCCTTTGTCTACTCAAGCACTGTCTGTTAAGTATGCAAATGTTTTTCCAGCCAAGTGTCTGGTGATTTTTTTAACAAGTCCTTTCTTCATTCCAGCAACAGTTTAAAATCAATGTTCATATGACAAAATTAATATGCCTCATCTTGGCAGGTAGGGGTCTGCATGACACTATCCATAAATACTGCCTGATCTGCTGAGTATTTCCAGCATTTTCTATTTTTATTTCAGATTTCCAGCATCTACGGTATTTTGGTGTTTTGTTGAGCTAACACTTACTCTGGTGCATCATTTTCCACCTTTCTCCTACCTTAACAACAGACATTAGCCCTAACCCATTTTTCTCTGTCCACCAACCAATTTTCTATAAATGCTAATATATATTTATTTTTATACCACATGGCTGAATTTTTTAACAATCCCTCTGTATGACAATTTATCAGATGCCTTTGGTGCATACATATCCATCACCTCTACCATATTCCCATTATCTATTCAATCATTGACTTAACAAAAAAGTTCTAATAATTTTATCAAACACAAGTTGCCTTGAACAAATATATGCTGATTGTCCTTGATTAACTTGATCTTGAATTTGTAGATTCTAAGAATTTTCACAAGGCAGCAGCACAGGTAGATAAGGTGGTTAGGAAGGCATATGGGATATTTGCCTTTATTAGCCGAGGCATAGAATATAAGAGCAGGGAGGTTATGATGGAGCTGTATAAAACGCTAGTTAGGCCACAGCTGGAGTACTGTGTACAGTTCTGGGCACCACACTATAGGAAGGATGTGATTGCACTGGAGAGGGTGCAGAGGAGATTCACCAGGATGTTACCAAGGCTGCAGCATTTCAGCTATGAAGAGAGACTGGATAGGCTAGGATTGTTTTCCTTAAAGCAGAGGAGGCTGAGGGGGGACCTGATAGAGGTATACAAAATTATGAGAGGCATAGAATAAGGTAGATAGGAAAAAAAAATTTCCTTAGCAGAGGTGTCAATAACCAGGGGGCATAGATTTAAGGTACGGGACAGGAGGTTGAGAGGGGATTTGAGGAAAACCTTTTTCACCCAGAGGGTGGTTGGAATCTGGAACACACTGCCTGAAGGGGTGGTAGAGGCAGGAACCCTCACAACATTTAAAAAGTATTTAGATGATCTCTAGAAACGCCATAGCATACAAGGCTACAGGCCAAGTGCTGGAAAATGGGATTAGAATAGATAGATAGAATAGATGCTTGATGGCCGGCATGGACACGATGGGCCAAAGGGCCTGTTTCTGTGCTGTATAACTCTATGACTCTATGACGCTAACTATTCACAGCTACTACAGCAACCTTCCCATTTCTTGTGGGTTCTCTACTCCCGTGATCTCAGTTACAGTCAAGAATATCTTTAAACATCTCCTTATGTCCCTCACCATCCACAACTCCCTAACCTCTTGCAGTTATACTTCCTTCAGCATCTGTTCCTGGAAAAAAAATCCACAAGTCATTTACAGCTGCTCTTTCAAACTCACTTCAGTTACAATAATTCTGCAGCTGTTGATCTACTGACCCACTCCTTCACTTCCACCTTTGATACCCCTGATCCCAGTAAAATCCTTTCCCTTCCTCTTGGTTGTTCACCCTGGTATGAGCTTCAGTTTTGTTCCCTGGAGTCTAAGGGGCAAAGACTTGCGTGTATCTGGTGCACAACTAGTTTAGGCTTCTGGCTAGACCACAACAAGCACGACAGGGAATTACTGTTTTCCAACCTCAGGATCATCCAGGAAAGCAAACATCATTGTTTTCTCTTTTCCCTACTGCCAACTATCTCCTCAGACCCTCCCTGGCATGCCCCCTCCACCCTCATCTCCAACAGGCTCATGGATATTACATACTACCACATTTCTCCCTTCCCCTTGCCCAACAAGCCTAAATTTCCCCCAAGTTCCACTGCTAACCTGCCATAGCCCTGAAATCATGTTCTTTTCTTATTTCCCCTCATTCCTTCCATGCTCACCTTGCCTCTGAGAGCCACCTCCTGATCTCTTCTCACTAAACTGCTGACCAACCATCTTGCATTCCTGGCACACATGCTAGCTGATATTGTAAATGTCTCTCTCTTCAAGTGCAGTCCCCTCTCTTTCAATACTGCAGTCATCAACAATTCCTCAAAAAATGCACTGTCAGTTCCTCTATCTATGCAAAGTACTACCCATCTTCAACCTATTTTTGCTCTCTAAAGCTTATAAACATGCTGTTACCTCTCAAATACATGCCCATATTTCCCACAACTCCATGCTTGAATCTCTCCAATTAGGTTTATGTCTCTGCCACAGCACTGATACAGCTGCAATTAGTCACAAATTACATCTTCTGTGACTAGATAATGGGGCACTGTCCCTCCTTGTCTTTCTCGAACTCTCTACAGTCTTTGGCATGGTCGACTGCATCATCCACTTCCAATACTTTTCCTTTGTCAGTCAACTGAATGCGACAGCCACATATATGCTGATGACATTAGCTCTACCTTTCCATCACCTCTCTCTCGACCCCTCCAATCTCCTGTGTGTCAGACTGTTTGTCCAAAATCTAGTTCCGGATAAACCACAATTTCCTCCAGTTAAACATTGAGAAGATCAAAGCAATTGTCTTTGGGCCCCACCACAAATTCCATACCTTTGCCATCAATTTCAATTCCCTGCTAGGCCTTTGTTTTGGGTTAAACCAAACTGTTTGCTACTTTCATATCCTCTTTGACCCCAAGCTGATGCTAAATCCTATCTAGCACAAAGACTGTCTTTTTCCACCAGTGGAGCATCACTCAACTCGACCCCTGCCTCAGCCTACCTGCTACCAAAAACCCTTATCCATGCCTTTGTTAGTTTCAGACTTGACTATTCTAATGCTCTGTGGCCAGCCTCCAACATTCTGCTCTCCATATCCCAACCTGCACCAAGTCCCACTCATCCATCCCCACTGTGTTTTCTGACCTATGTTAGCTCTAAACCCCGAACCCCTCAAATTTAAAATTCTCATCCTTTCTGTTTAACCTCCTTCATGCTTTCACTGCTCCATACCTCTGCAACCTTCTCCAGGCCTACAAGCGTCCGAGAACTCTTGGAGTTAAAGTCAGACTGTTGGATTCTTCTCCCTAATGAGGTTAATGGTACAGATTTGACTGTTTAAATTAATGGGTGAAAATCAGGCAGGCTTCCTACAGGCAGTGGCTCCTTTTTCCTAATTTTCCTCTATCTACTGCAACGAGGTGATCCAATAAACCCAGATGAAAGGAAATTAAAATCTGACCTATTCATAACACTTTAATTGAGTCCCTCAATTGTGCTATGAAACTACAGAACTTATTAAAACTTAAGAGCACAGTTAATGATAATCATCTGAATTTGGGGGATGGATTTTAAGTTCTTTTGTCCAGCAGAAACTAAGTGGGGTTGGAGGAGTGGGGGGCAGTTAAAATGAAGTGGGTTTTTTACCCACTCTGTTCACACCCTTATTTGGCTGACAACAATTTTAAATTGCAAGTAGCATGGACATCCACCAGAAGACAGCAGGGTTCTACTTTAAATATGCAGATCAGACTCCAGTAAGGTTATGTAAAGCCCAATCATTGTTTTTACCTGCAGCTTGAGTGGGGGAGCAGTGGTGATTTCTCTGCCATGCTAAAGCTGCCGGAGGCTGAATTGACATCCAGAAGAGGCCCAGAGAGATAGATTTAAAACATTTATTTGAAGTCTTCTTCAGGGCCTGATGGAGCAGAAGTGCTCCTCTAGGCCCCACTGGAAATCCTTGGGCCTCCTCTGTTCTGAACTTTTACCCTCTTTGACCACGATTTCCAAACAAAGCCCATCCGATCCACTTACCTTGAGCGAGCGACCATTTCTGCAGGTCACTGGCATGACCTATGATCTTAATGGGAGGGCATCTGCTTCTCATTGACTTCCCAGAAGCTTTGATCAGGAAGTCAGCAAGCGTCATGCTAATGAAGTCCGGCCATTAAAATCATCTGATCCTCCTACAAGTAGAGTAAAAATTGCATGCCTATTTTCTGTAGTGTTCAAATGAACCTTCTGGAAGTACAACGAAGAGGAGAATATTAAGACTAATTGTAGACAGAAATTAGGGGTATTTTTGCCTTTCAGTGGTGTAAAATGCACAATACCAGCTCAGCTACCTGAGAAACACCTCTCTCAATTTTCACTTCCACTGTCTTTCAACGTATTCAAACTCAGGAGAGCTGTTTAATGGGTGGCCAAGGTGATATTGCGTGATTTACACTATTGCCAAAACTTGAAATTACTCCCAACTCTCTGTAAAGGTTATTTTACTGAGTATGCAAATCATTGCATTTAAGCAATATGAGCTTTACATTTTCTCTGAAAAGCATGAAGAAATTGTTGAATGTTTAGTGCATGTTTTTCCTTTTCTTTAGCTTGAATTTTAAACAGTTTGGTATTAATTCAAAATCTATGATCTTACTTACAAGTAAATGGTGCAATTACTCATCAAAAACAGTTAGGTTTATGGAAACAATATCAGTGATAGGTTACTTACTCATTAGTTGCTGGTAAAACTTTAACAAAATTCTGAGAATAATCTTGTCCCCTGGAGAGCCTGTATTCCTTTAGGGTTTTTTTTTTGCTAAAAATAGAGGACTAGGAACAGTGGGTGATGTAAGCCAAGACCAGCAGACCATCTACCCACTGTTGCTGTCAGTAAAATCTACCATAAGTTATTCACCTTTTTTGTCTTTCAATTATTGCTTCAGTATTTTCTAAACATTGCAATGCTGGCCAGAAAATATTCAGTCTCAGAAATGTCACTGACATGGAATGGATGTAATACAAGGGGCCGCCTCAATTAATATCACCTCCAACATTGCTCCAAGAACCAAATGGATGAATACAGAGATCCACAAAAGCATTCTATATTTTGAAAGCAGAAACTTTAAAAATTATAAACCAGTATATACCATGGATGAAGATAGTCCTTATCATTGCAATAATTTGAATAATCTTTTCTTGTAAGATATCTATTTGAACACCTTTTCCTCTTAAGATAGCAATGCAATATTAGATATTTGCAATATTGAATTAATCGCTGTTTTTGCTTCCTTTTAGCTGCTAGGTCTTGAAGCCAATGTTCAGATTCTACAAACAGTAAGTACTTCGAATTTTTGTGCGCTTCTATTACAGCAGTGCTTGCCATAAATATATATTTCACACAAATGTGAAGTGCATGATGATTGAAAAAAAGTTGTGTTAAATTTGTGTAGGATTGAAATGCTAGCTGCCTTATCAGAGGGCAGACAAAGCATGGATTGAAATTATATTAAGGGTAACTAGATTTCTAACCTCATGTCTTGCAGAATAATATTAAATCCTGTCTGATTTGGGATCAGACTTGAGTTGGCCTCTTTACAAAGAGCTAACAAATCAAATTGGGGTCAATTATTAATGGATCTAAGAAAAATAAGGGCCCAACAAAATGGAAAGTGATTAATTCTTCAGGCAGTGTCTAGGACATGGGACCTTAATCTGTGGAATCATAGTGCAATGATGGCTGCTGTTGAAACATGGTTATGTGTGTGGCTATTCTTAGGGGGGTATGGTGTTGGTGAAAATATTTCTTAAAAGAAAACAAACAAACTATCCATTTGTCCTGCATGGTCAAGTATTCCATGGCCTGATTGTCATACATTTCAGTCTACAGAATAACGCAGGAATCCTATAGTTCTAGAAAGAGGAATCTGAAGAGAGAAAAACAGAGCAAGAACCATCTAAATATACATAGGTCAAGATTTAACGTTGGGCAGACAGGGACCAGCCACCGACTGAAAAGTTGGTGGCAAGCCCGCTTCCGCCTTACCTGGGGACCCGCATTTTAGAGATCCCCAGGCTTTAATTGTCCTGAGGCGAGACTTCCACCCCCTTGAGGGAGGACATCCTGCCTCATTGGGCTGCCGGCCAATCAGTGGGCACTGCTGGGACTCCAGCCCAACCGAAAGCATGGAGCCAGGAGTCCAGGTAAGTTTTGGTTGCCTCGCTGGAGGTAATTGGTCAGGCCCTGGCCAGGCAAGTGTGGTCGGATGGGGGGAAGGGGGGTGTGTTGGGTGTTGCAGGTGGTTGGGGTAGCGGGGACAGCCCTCCATCGGGCACCCTGTGCCCGATTATCAGGGCCCATCTCAGGGGCAATCGGCAGCCACCAAGTATTTCCAGGTGGCCTTTCTGGGTCCTCGGCCGCCCGTTTGTCACGCATAAAATCTGCATGGAGGTAGGCGAAGGCCCTTAAGTGGCCATTAAGTGGTCATTTCAGGGCATTGATTGGCCTGGGGCGGGCGGTCCATTTTTCACCCCCCCCTGCCCTATGTAAAGGGGGGGTGGAGATGGAAGCAGGTTGGGAAAGCCTCCCCGGACCTCCCGCTGCATTTGACGCCACCCCACACAGCCCCGCACCCCCCCACCACCATCTGATCCATTGGGGTGGCATTAAGTTCCGGCCATAGTGTTGCATTCATTAGGAGTATTAACCTTTATCAGCGATATCGTATAATAAGCCAGGGATTTGAAAGTCTTGTATTAAAATTGTACCTTCTGTTTGTTATTTATGTAATCTAAAATATATTTCAGGATTAAAAAATGGAAACTCGCTTATTTTGAACTGCATTTTCCATATTTCAGATATTGCAAAGACGCTCATGCACTAGCAACCCTTGTCAGAATGATGGAATCTGTTTGGATCGCATTGATTCTTTCTTCTGTCTCTGTTCAAACAGCTGGAAGGCAAGAAAATTTCTCACTAGAAATGATATTTTCTGTAATATATATGGAGCCTGTTAATTGAGGTTCTGATTATGTGATTTTTCTTACCACTCAAACCCATGAATGCTAATTCAATGCATAAATGGGGATGGCACTGTATGGGTATGGAGTGAGTGCCTTAGCAAAAAAGCTCATTCATATACAGTACGCTTTGCTGATGAGTCAAACAGTGAATTACACCATTTCATGCCCATTGATGCTGCTTTTTACTTTGCAACACTGGCAGACTGTCTTCAGTGGCTTTGCTGCATCGTAAGTGAGGTGAAGCTGCTGTCTGTGGAAATGCTAAGACTCAACTTTAGAGATGGATTTTGCCAACTGCTTTGTGTATGCTATTAGTGCCTGGGTGACTGATATAAATATTGCCCCTGCGTATGTAAACTACCGTATTTGTGCCTGATGTGTGCACAGCCTAACTATACAGGCCACGTATTGTGGTTTCTCTGTTCCTGGCCTATAAGCACCATTGGCAGCCAATGAGGAAATTCCAGCAGACAGAAAATAAGATTGTGAATTTGACTTTGAAACTGCAGTTTGTCTGCTACATAATTTTGTTCTTATACAGGAGATTTGTTAGTCCTCAGAATACTGTATCCAGTTTTAGTCCTCTCACATAGTGGGAGATTTGGACACCCTGAAAAGAGTGCAAAGAATGAATTCCCAATTTAAGGCACCTTAGTTACCCAGATAGATTCAAAGAGCTGGGTCTGTATACTTTAGGAAAGCACAGACTCAAGCAATAAAATAACGAAGAGACTAGATTGTGTTCCGTGGACCAATTATTTCATCTCAATAGGTTAGGAAGACCAGAAGTCACCCTTCCAAGAAATGTAAGGACAGAACTAGGTTAGATGTCAGGAAATTCTTCTTTCCCCAGAAAATAATGGTCCTGTGAAACAGGTTGCCGGCTTATGTGGTTGACAGTGATTTACAAATTCCTTCAAGAAAGTGCTGCGCCTGTTTCTGACTGGGGTGGAGATTACCTCATATATTGCCATTCATTCACTATTGCTGGGTCAAAATCCTGGAACTCCCTACCAAACAGCACTATGGATGTACCTGCACCATATGGACTGCAGCAGTTCAAGAAGGTGGTTCACCACCACCTCTCGAGGGCAATTCGGGATGGAGAATAAAATGCTGGCCTTGCCAGCAATGCACACATCCCATGAATGAATTAAAAAAATTACAAGAGGTTAGTATCCTGTAACATGAATAATTTTGGTCTATATGTTCTGTTGGACTAGTTTTGATTACCTAAAGGAGTCGGAGTGGATTGTTCCAAATTCTTTTCCCTAATTGGCCAGGATTTTACCTGGTTTCCACTTCTCCCGGGAGATCACATGGCTCTGGGTGAATGGGAAATGTCCATGTTGTGATGTACTAGTTATCACAATTACATGGGAATGGTTATATGGATCAAGGGGTCCTATCTTGCCTGTCAGTTTGTGTGTTTAAGAATCTACCCTGCAATCTCAACAATGCAGATCCCATGGTACCAGCAGCCAAAGGTGTTATGGAACTACTTTTCTTGAAGTGGTTCTTTAATTGAAAAAGGCTATAGGATATGTGTTATCTTCATCATAATGGTTTACATATTAACTCTTAAGATTTTAGTTTTATTATGTGTTTTTCTAATCCTGCAAAGTTTCTGTTATTGAGCACAATAATTTCTGTTATCTGATTGAATTGTGCTGTGTAACTAACTGTGAGCATTAGGGTTTTTAGCTGTGGACTGCTTAAATTTCACTGAAGCAAAAGGCAAACTCAAAGCTAAATTCCAAGTGCTTAACATTTCTCATTATTCTGTTTATTTAGGGACCTACTTGTTCTGATGATGTAAATGAATGTCAGATCTATGCTGGAACACCACTGGCATGTCAAAATGGAGCAACATGTGTTAACACAGAAGGCAGTTACAGGTAACAGGACCTATCTTAGTCAAAGCATAAATATGTTAGGCTTGCTGAGGATGTTTTACTGTTACAAGTTATTACTGCCAAGTTACTTTGTTCAAAAAGCCAGAGAAATAGGATTACTGATTCATTGAGTGGTAATTGGTGGCAAGAAGAAATCTCCACTTCTTGATTAAACAGAGGCAGCAAGCCAAAATATTTAAGGTTAACACATGGGAAACATTTATTTCAAAATATGTAATGGGCTGTCAATGTTACTATATGATTTGTGTGAAATATTTTACAATGCTGAATAAAATTTGATCCTTCATGTTGTAAAATAAATGTGCTCTTTGTTTTGAAGTCAGGTTGCACCAAGCTTCTCTTTTTTGCATTGAGTGCCCATTCTTAGTCCATTGTGGCTTTCAACTAGCAGTATAATCACAGTGCAGTGTAGTTACATGAAGCCAGGATAGCAAACTGTTGTAAAGCATTCATATTAACCTTTTATACCAAGGGCATGATGTTGTGGAATAAAGATCCTACTGGTCTTGTTTTTAATATTAATGATACTTGGCATTATGTCATCCTCAGCTGTAACTGTACTTCAGAATGGTATGGTCCACATTGCACTTCCAAATATGATGATTGCCAAGGTGGCTCACAAGCACTATGTGAACATGGCATCTGTATTGATTCAGAAAGAGTGCAGCCAAACCAGGTAAAAATCCATAGAGGCATTTGTGAGTCCTAGTTTAAAAAAAAAAATTTCTATACAGGTACTCTGATAAAGTACCTTCAACTATAACACTTGAACTGAAGTTCATGAAGTAATTGTAGGCTGCATTTAGTACCACTATTGTGAGTCACAATGGAGAACAATGGGTAATTTCTCTTTCAATCAAGACTGGAGACCACACTGCAGTAAGTGACAGATTGCACATAATTTGTATGTAACTATCCTCCACTTGTTGAAGAAATAATCAACTTGTATTATGTAACTATCCGCCTGTCATTGAATTTTGTTGGAGAAATCATGCTGCTTTTATTGGGAGGAATTGTTGCAGTTTTGGTCATGAATTCGGGTTGCTGCATTTCATAGTGACTCCTTTAAATAGACTCTGTAGACCGTTTGCTGTAGTGAGCAGTTTGAAAATACTTTGCTGATTGAGTAAAAAGACTTTGTTTACTGTGTGTCCTGTTGAAAGTCCCGCCCTGCCTCCAACTCATTGGTTGACACAGTACAACTCATTAAGCTGAATTTTGTCCCCGTGGCAGGCGTCCTGATGCTGGGCCGGAAAGCTGGGGGACCATTTGGGGGATTCCCCTGTCGCATTTTTTTTTAGCGCTCAGGCAACTAACTACCTGGCGCCGGGGCTCCTGTCCCTTTAAAAGACGGGAGACCATCTACAAGAGTTACTGGCCAATCAGGGGGCCGGCAGTTCTTCAGTCCCACCAGCGCCACCAGGAACAGTTCCCACTGTTGGGACTGTGCTCAGGCAGGAGACACAACGTTGGGCACCGACCTCCCCACAAGGTAAGTGGGGTTATGGATCACTGGGGTCAATCAGGCAGGGCCAGACAAGTGATGGGGGTATTGTTGATGAAAGGGTAGGGATTTCTGAGGGGAATAGCCATTGCCACCCGGGGAGCGATCTGTGGCTACACAGTGCCTGATCTGTAGAGTGCCGCCTTCCGCCTGCGCTAAGGGAGGCTGCCTGGCTTTACTGGGCTTCCCAACATGGTGAGGGGCCCACTAGTCGCTGGTAAAATGCCAGCAGTGGCGAGAAGAGGCCCTTAATTGGTCACAAGAACCTCAGTTAGCTTCTGGATGGGAAGGCCGTCCTCCACCTTCCCTGCCACTGATAAAATTCCATGCATCAGGAAGGTGATGCACACTCCACCACCACAACCCCCCCCCCCCCCCCCCACCTTCCCTCACCATTTTACGGACCACTCACGTCCAAGCCCATCCCTAGAAGTCTGGTAAAATTCAGCCCATTGGCTCTCACATTGATGTCAATTGACACTCTGGTAATTGTAGTAGTTGTACCTTTAATTTCAAACATTTATTAATATTCAATGTTTCCACTTCCCATCCACTCACAGCCCAACTACCTGTGTATCTGTGATGTTGGGTGGACTCAATCTCCTACAAGCTCAGCCTGCAGTTCTGACATTGATGAATGTACTCTTACTGCTCATCCCTGCTCAACGAATCCTCCAGTCCAGTGCTTTAATTCCCCAGGTTCTTACTTTTGTGGGCCATGTCCAGCAGGTAATAACTTGTTTATTTATTAAATTGATTTAAATATATCGTAATCAATCATCAGAAACTAGCCAGTGTGACAAGTCCCTGTATTCGCTATGACCTGAAATTGCAGTCAGTGGCAAAGCAAAAGTGCTCATCCCTGGCCTGCTCAGTGTAGCCTGTATCAGAGCAGATAGTGACAGACTGCAATTTCAGAATTTCCACATTAATCTGCGCTTGCACTAAGTGCTGAAGCTGAGGCCAGTTTCAGAGGGGTAATGACAGTGAACACTGGATGTTTGCCATCAAAACACCCCACAAAATCTGGGCCTATGTCTCACCTATATTTTAGTTTTAGTTTTAGTTTTAGAGATACAGCACTGAAACAGGCCCTTCGGCCCACCGAGTCTGTGCCGACCATCAACCACCCATTTTTACTAATCCTACACTAATCCCATATTCCTACCACATCCCCACCTGTCCCTATATTTCCCTACCACGTACCTATACTAGGGACAATTGCTAATGGCCAATTTACCTATCAACCTGCAAGTCTTTGGCATGTGGGAGGAAACCGGAGCACCCGGAGGAAACCCACGCAAACACAGGGAGAACTTGCAAACTCCACACAGGCAGTACCAAGAACGGGGTTTACTAAATCCATTTCTTTTGCATTAATTAAGAAGTTTAAAAAATGTATTTTTTGTCTGGATGGTTATGTTTTGCTAAACCGTCCACAGGCTGGGAAGGAAATGGACACAGCTGTCAAGATATTAATGAGTGCGAGACCAATAATGGAGAATGCTCTCAGGCTCCAATAGTTCCGTGTTTTAATACAATGGGATCTTACCACTGTGGTTCATGTCCACCAGGTATGTAGTCCTGTTAAGCTAATTGTAAGATTAAGTCCAGTTAATGTAGCAGTGAAGCAACACTTGTTTTAAAAGATAAGACGTTTGCTCAAATGCCTGAAATTAATTTAAGATTGTTTTTTCATCATGAAATATGAAATAATTAGTCATTGTTGTTAATTTCCTGAAGAGTGCTAAAATTGTAAAAGTGTAAAACAGTGTATGATTTTTTTTCTGATTATTTATTTGCCAATGCTATTTTCTAATTGGAAATTCATCACTGTTGTATGTTACATTTTGTTAGATTGATGATAGTCTTTTGGAGCATTGAGGAAGAATAACTGCTAATTTTTAAACAAACAAGAGCCTCCATAGAGAGGCATCAATGTATACTGCACATAGACAAGTAGCAGGTTTTGGAAGCAACAACATTTTGCTGAGTCTGTTCCGATATACTCTATCTAATCTAATAATCTTTCAGTGTAGTTTCAGTATCCTTGCTATCTGTGTTTCTTGCTATTTCCTCTGTAAGTTGCATACATACCTATATTGCACACTTAGTCAATGTTTTTGGGCCCTGGTCTCTGTGCCAGCATTTGCTGATAAAAAAATCAACCTTGAAAAGGCCTCTCTCCCCTCAACACTGCTCCTACTGCCAATTGAAATGGCTGTGGCCTCTGCATAGTGCAGGTGGAAATCCTTGCAAGAACAGGAGGTCCAATCTGCAGTGTTCAGTACCTGAAATATCTTAAAGTGGCAGCTGCTGTCAGGTTGCAGCAGTGTTGAGGGAAGAGTAGTGGGAGTGGGTAAGAAGGGAGAATAAAAAGAGGGAAGAGTGAAAGGGTAATGACAGAGGGGTTTGGAGTTGGGGGTGAGGGAATGCCATCGTTAAAGGAAAGGGAAGAATGACAGCAGGATTTGGCAGAGGGGAGAGAATGCCACTTTTAAATGAGGAGATGAACAGTGCACCATTAACTGAGGGGTAAAAGAATGCCAGAATTAACTACGGGAACATGAGAAAAACTAGCAACATTAATAGGGACAGAGTTTGAAAACAACCTTACCATTAACTTACAAGGCAGAGTGCCACCATCAACTGAGGGAGAAAGAACATTGGATTAAATGAAGGAGTGGGGGAAGACTTTAAATTAAAAATGTTCATGGTATAGGAACATAGG
This sequence comes from Heterodontus francisci, assembly GCF_036365525.1. Lineage (NCBI taxonomy): Eukaryota > Metazoa > Chordata > Chondrichthyes > Heterodontiformes > Heterodontidae > Heterodontus > Heterodontus francisci. The sequence continues at coordinate 163,197,235 of NC_090372.1, read as the reverse complement.
AAATAGGAGCAGAGTAGGCCATTCAGCCCTTTGAACCTGCTCCACATTCAGCTAGATCATGGCTGATCTTCTACCTCAATGCCATTTTCCTGCACTATCCCCATATCCTTTGCTATCTTTAATATCTAGAAATCTATCGATTTGTGTTGAGCATACTCAATGACAGAAGTTCCACACCACATTGGGGTGGAGAATTCCACAGATTCACCACCCTCTGAGTAAAGAAATTCCTCCTCATCTCAGTCCTCAATGGCCTACTCTATTCTGAGACTGTGTCCCCTGGTTCTAGACCCCCAGACAGGGGAAACATCCTTCCTGCATCAACCTTGTCAAGCTCTGTAAGAATTTGTATCCTTCAATGAGATCACCTCTCAATCTTCTAAACTCTAGAGAATATAGGCCCAGTCTCCTCAATCTCTATTCAAAAGGACAATCCTGCCAACACAGGAACGAGTCTGGTGAGCCATCGTTGCGCTCCCTCTATGGCAAACATATCCTTCCTTAGGTGAGGAGATCAAAACTGTATACAATATTCCAGGTGCAGTTTTACCAAGGCTCTATACAATTGCAGCAAGACTTCTTTACTCTAGTACTCAAATACTCTTGCAATAAAGACCAACATACCATTTGCCTTCCTAATTGCTTGCTGCACCTGCATGTTAGCTTTCAGTGACCTAGAAAAAGTACACTCAGGCCCTTTTGGACATCAACATTTCTTAATCTCTCACCATTTAAGAAATACTCTACATTTCTGTTATTCCTACCAAAGTAGATAACTTTACATTTTTCCACATTATATTCCATTAGCCAAGTTCTTGCCCACACACTTAGCCTGTCTCAATCGCTTGAAGCATCTTTACATTCTCCTCACAACTCACATTCCCACCTAGTTTTGTATCACCAACAAATTTGGAAATATTACATTTGGTCCCAATGTCCAAATCATTGATGTAGATTGTGAATAGCTGGGATCCAAGCCCCGATCCTTGCAGTACCCCACAAGTAACAGCCTGCCAACTTGAGAATGACCGTTTATTGCTATTCTCTGTTTTCTGTCCAGTAACCAATTCTCAATCCATGCCAGTATACTGCCCCCAATCCCATGCGCTCTAATTTTGCTTACTAACCTCCTGTGTGGGACCTTATTGATAGCCTTCTGAAAATCCGAATACACCACATCCACCGGTTCCCCTTATTTATTCTGCTAGTTATACCTTCAAAAAACACTAACAGGTTTATCAAACATGATTTCCCTTTCATAAATCCATGTTGTCTCTGCCCAATCCTACCAGTATTTTCTAAGTGTTTAGTTATAACGCCCTTTGGAATAGATGCTAGCATTTTGCCTACTACTGATGCCAGGCTAACAGGTCTGTAGTACCCCATTTTCTCTCTCTCTCCTTTCTTAAATAGTGGGGTTACATTTGCTACTTTCCAATCTTTAGGAACTGCTCCAGAATCCATAAAAAATTGGATGATGATCACCACTATCCACTATCTCTACAGCCACTTCTTTCAACACTCTGGGATATAGATCATCAGGTCTAGGGGATTTATCAACTTTCAGTCCCATTAATTTCTCCAATACTACATTTTTACTAATATTAATTTCTTTCAGTTTCTCATTCTCACTAGTTCCTTGGTTCTTTAGTATTTCTGGAAGGATTTTTAGTATCTTCCTCCATGAAGACTGACACAAAGTATTTGTTTAGTTTCTCTGCCATTTCCTTGTTCCCCATTATAAATTCCCCTGTCTCTGCCTGTAATGGGCCCACATTTGTCTTTGCTAATCTTTTCCTTTTTATATACCTATAGAAGCTTTTAGAGTCTGTTTTTTATGTTTCTTGCTGGTTTACTTTCATATTTTATTTTCTCTTTCTTTATCAGTTTCTTGGTCCTCCTTTGCCAAATTCTAAAATGCTCCCAAACCTCAGGCTTACTACTTTTTTGGGCAACTTTAAAAGCCTCTTCCTTTGATCTAATACAAGCTTTAACTTCTCTTGTTAGCCGTGGGTGGATCATTCTTCCTGTTGGGTTTTTGTGCCTCAAAGGAATGTAAATTTGTTGTAAACCATGTATTAATTCTTTAAATGCTAGCTATTGCCTGTCTCCTATCATACCTTTTAAGGTAGTTTCCCAATCTACCCCAGCCAATTTGCTCCTCATACCTTCATAGTTTCCTTTGTTTAGATTTAAACCTAGTTTCAGATTGAACTATATCACTTTCAAACTTAAAGTAAAATTCTATCATATTGTGGTCACTCTTCCCTAAAGGCTCCTTTACAATGAGATATTAATTAGCCCTGTCTCATTGTACAATACCGGATCTAAAATAACCCGTTCTCTAGTTGGTTCCTCAACATACTGTTCTAGAAATTCATCTTGTATACATTCCAAGAATTCATCCTCCGCAGCATTAGTACTAATTAGGTTTATCTAGTCTATATATAGATTGAAGTCCCCGATTATTACTGTATTACTTTCGTTACATGCACCCCTAATTTCCTGATTTAGACTGTGTTCTACATCACCACTACTGTTTGGTGGCCTATAAACAACCCAAACTGATTCTACATCTTGATCCTTCAATCTAAGATCCTTTCTCACTAATGTACTGATCTCATCCTTTATTAACAGCGCTGCCCCAACTCCTTTTCCTTTTTGCATATCCTTCCTAAATGTCAAATATCCTTGAACATCCAATTCCCAGCCTTGGCCACCCTGCAGCCATGTCTCCATAATGGCAATTAGATCATACCTGTTTACTTCTATTTATGTCGACGACACTGGCAAGGTCATATTTATTGCCCTTTTTGTTGCCTTGAGAAGGTGACTGTCGGCCCAACAAGGTGATGCCACGATTAACTAAGGGCCGAATAGTTCTAACATTAAACAAAGAGTGAGAAGAGTGGCCAGCTTGAACTGGAGAGGCAAGAGAAGAATAAGAATATTACATTGTATTGAGTTTCAAGAGAAAATAATGCTAGGTTGGGTTGAGGGAGAGGTGTTTTTTATGAAGTAAGAGAGTTTGAAAATCAGAGACAATCTCTGGAAAGTGAAGAGTTAGATAGGGTACCCTACAGTGTATCCATGAACTGGCTCCAGAGGAGGATAGAATGCCTCTATGAATGGGGTAGTGATTAAACAAGAGAGAATGATGGTTGAGGTAAATATTAGGGAAATGATGCTGCAGTTGGTATCCTGAAAGTTAAAATATCTGTGTTTCTTTTTCAAAGATTAAAAATCCGTAAAATGAGTGACATGGTAAAATGGTTCAGTTTATACATTGCAGCCAATAATTGAGAGGGAAGAATAGGGCAAGATTTTCATGGAAGCTAAGCTGGTGGCAGTCCCTTTACTTTCCCATCTCTGGAGCACCTTAGGATGTTTTTCCATGTTAACAGTGCTATGTAAATACAGGTTTTTGTTCTATTCCCAGATTTTGTAGGGTTTCTCCAACATATGGGCGGCACAGTGGCGCAGTGGTTAGCACCGCAGCCTCACAGCTCCAGCGACCTGGGTTCAGTTCTGGGTACTGCCTGTGCGGAGTTTGCAAGTTCTCCCTGTGTCTGCATGGGTTTCCACCGGGTGCTCTGGTTTCCTCCCACAGCCAAAGACTTGCTGGTTGATAGGTAAATTGGCCATTGTAAATTGCCCCTAGTGTAGGTAGGTGGTAGGAGAATGGTGGGGATGTGGTAGAGAATATGGGGTTAATGTAGGGTTAGTATAAATGGGTGGTTGTTGGTCAGTGCAGACTCGGTGGGCCGAAGGGCCTGTTTCAGCGGTGTATCTCTAAAATAAAATAAAAATATGGGTGGTGCAGTGGTTAGCACCGCAGCCTCACAGCTCCAGCGACCCAGGTTCAATTCTGGGTACTGCCAGTGCAGAGTTTGCAAGCTCTCCCTGTGACCATTTGGGTTTTCACTGGGTGCTCCAGTTTCCTCCACAGCCAAAGAGTTGCACGTTGATAGGTAAATTGGCCATTATAAATTGCCCCTAGTATAGGTAGGTGGTAGGAATAGGGGATTAATGTAGGATTAGTATAAATGGTTGGTCGGCACAGACCTGTTAGGCCGAAGGGCCTGTTTCAGTGCTGTATCTCTAAATAAGAAATAAATAAAATATGGGGTTAGGGAATGAATGTTTGGATTCCCTACTCCAGTGTATGTTCTTTCTCTTTTGGTATGGACTGCCACCTTTTGCATTAAGAGTAAAAGAAATAAGAAGTTCCAATTGCAGTGCATGCCCTGGTACGAGCCTCCAATTCTCCTTGCAACAGGGAGCACAGCTAAGTCTCCCTGTTGAAGTGCAGCCACCTTACTCATTGCTCTTCTGCAAGTTTCAGTACTGATGTTCTATCCCTGAAGACGCACATGCTGTTAAGTCACCTGTGCCCTTACTCCATTCATTCTCCTCTTGCAACCTGTGTAGTTCTGTGCTGCTTCCCTAGCTACTGCTTCTCTTTCTGATATGGGTGATTAACGGTAAGTTCAGAGACATTCATATATTCGGTTATTGAGAGCAAACAAGCCCTGTAAAACAGGTCCTGCCCAGCAGAACTTCAATTTAAAAAAGTATTAAACAGAGAAACACTTGCTGAAATAGCCAAAACCCTGATCCCAAAGCATTTTAGCAATCTAAAACAACTAACTAGACTTACCTTGATCAAGGAGAAGAACCCTTTAAATACCGCTCATGAAAACTGCTTACTGATTGTTCCTGCCAGTTAAGGAAGTGATATTGCAGCAACGCATGAGCACCAATTTAACAAAAAGACTATGATTCAGGTGCAGGAACTTTATTATCACATTTAAATGATGGCTGCCCTTGTTGCAGGCACCTATCAAGCGCCCAGACCAATATGGCATTGGTCGGGATTTAACCCTGGACAGATGTGAACCAGCCACCAATTGAAAAGTCAGTGGCGAACCTGCTTCCGCTTTGCTTGCAGCTCCGACCCGTATTTTGCTGGTCGCTGGGCTTTAATTGCTGTGAGACGGGACTTCCACCCACTTGAGGTAGGAAATCCCGCCTAATAGAGCTGCCGGCCAATCAGGGGGCCAGCAGCTAACTGTGCCAGCAGCGCGACCAGGAGCAGTGGCCACTGCTGGGACTACAGCCCAGCTTGAGGAAGAAGATGTCAGGGAGCCCGGAACAAAGGTATGTTTTGGTTGATCGGGTGTACCCCGGGGAGGCAAGGGTGATCGACTGGGGGGATGGGGGGTGGCCATGTTGTGTGTTGGGGGTGTTTGGGGCAGCAGAGGCAGCCCCCCATGGAGCACAGGGTGCCCGATCATGAGGGCACTCCCCCCAGCCACCGGGCCACCAGAGAGCCACCTACTTTTGTCAGGTGACTTCTCTCAGGCCTCGGCTGCCCGACTAGCCATTTAAGGGCCTTGATTGACCTGGGGTGGGTGGGCCGTTTCTTGCTGCAGCTGCCCTGCGTAAAGTGGCAGCGGAGGTGGGAGGGCGGGAGCTGGTCAGGAAAGGTCCCACAGCCTCCCACTCCATTTTACGCCACCCCCCACTGCCACCAACCCGCTCTTTGAGGGGTGGGGGGGGGTAAAATTCAGCCCATTGTGCGCACTTCTGGCACAGAACATCATGCTGCTGTTTTAGACTTTGTTGCACCCGTTTCAAACCCTAAACAAGGGAGAGATGCATTGCAATATCTTCCCCACGATGACATACAACTCATCTTACTCGCAGTATTTTATATTTGTAGAGAGTACAAGTTTTTGGTATGTGAAACATAGTTGTTCTTAAATAAGATTCTTAGTAATTTACTGTTTTTTTGTATTGCAGGTTACCAGGGTGATGGGAAGACATGCACTCAGGTTGATGTATGCTCTGTGAACAATGGAGGATGTCATCACTTGGCATCATGTACATTCAATCCAGGTACAATACTGATTGTGTTATTAAACGATCTGTACCTTCAATAGCTAGAATGCATAAGAGAGCCATATAACTGCAATTAGGTTTAGTCATTCTACAAATATGAAATGTTTTTTGTGTAAATTTATTGGTAGCATTCTAAACTAGTGTATCTGCTGAGTTCTGCAACTGTTTGAACTTGTTACGACAAGTGAGAAAGAGTTCCAGGGTTTCCTTTCAGCCTTCACCTGGCCTTATTGTAACAGGGTTTAATTTTAAACACACCATGTTTTTAGTTCCCCCTTGGTGAATCCTTGTTCACCGCTTTCCAATTATCAGGCAAAGAAACCAGCACAAACAGGCTTTCTTAGGTTTAAAGAAGAAAAGTGAAATTTTATTAAACTTAAACTCTAATTCGGTTAACGCTTACGGATACGCGACGCGTCCATGCTTGCATGCATACGTGATACACACATGCAGATAGGGACAGAAAAAAGCAGAAGAAATAAAATGGAAAAGTTTGAGGCAATATCTGAAGAGTTTTTATTACGGATCTTCAAGCTTACTGTAGAGTCTTTGCTGGTAGGTGGATCTTGCTTTTCGTTGGGGCCTAGTATTCTTCTTAAACCTTGTTCACTGTAGGAGACTTTTCTCTCTTGGGATTCATATGTCTTCAATGGATTCAGAAGCTGGTGAGAAAGAGATGGGAGCAGACAGACAGGAGGTCTTCTTCAGTCTAGGAGCATTCTGCTTTCTGTCCAAACTCTCAGTTCAAAACTGTACAATGTAGAAAAAAAACAGACTCCCAAGCAGGTTAGTCATGTGATTAACTGGTTTGACCATGTCTGTTTGTGGATTGTATTGGAGCAGGGGTTAGCTCCTTTGTTCCAAGCAGTCTATTAATATGCAAAACTGTCTTACTAGCCAGGGGTCTAGCAACCCCTTGACACAGGCCTTCACTTCTTCCCAGCAACAATTTGAAATTTAATGTCCATGCGGTGAAATTAATGTGCCTCATTCTTGGCAGGTGGGGGCCTGCATGACAGAACTCTACTGCTCTTTATTGCAGTAAAACCTAAATGTCATCAAGTTTTTAAACATAATCAGTGCATTGATATTTAACCACTAACCCACCCTGTTGGTTCAGCAGTATCCACTCATTATATCAAAAAACTCAATATATTTATTATTAAATTATCAATTTTTAGTTGTTAACACCGTCATGAGTCTTTGCAGAGTAATTTGACCTATTTTCCAAAGTATGCTGGATAAGAGTACTGGACCTTCTCACAATCCTCTCTCAGATGGGTGGTGTGCTTTAGCACTAACCGAGCAACCATAACCTTCTTATTGCTTTTCATATTTTCTCTCATTTTAATCTAGTTAATGTCCATAATTATTTCTGATATGCTCAAATTCTGTCTAGTGGTATGATTAGAGGAGTCCATCTCTACCACGTCTCAGGCCTTTGCATTAATGTCTACCATCCATGGAGAGCGTAGCTGCCTGCATCGAGCTTCAGACATGGCAGGCAACTAAGTACGTACTGGCCCTGACCAGTGGCCTGCACTCTCACTTGAAATTGGATGGAGGAAAGTCTTGTCTTGGCTGCTTAGTGCCTCACTAAAGTGCAGCAAAATGCTCTCAGCTCTTGGCTGGCAGAGAAGTATGATCGAGCCATAAGAGGGCAGATGGAGAAAGGGGACATGGAAATGGGGACACTATTCACTGCACTACAACTCCACTCACCACTTGGTATATCGCACCCCCATATCACCACCTGAGTCAGAGCCCCACATGCTGCTTCCCGTCCCAATGGCAGAGACTGTCCCTGCAAAACTGCTGGTGGGGCAATCATTGGTGGGACCCGCATGGGCTCTGAAACCCAGTGAACGTTGGCCACGATCATCTCATCTGTCAGAGCAGGGGAACAAGCAGCCTGTCTCTAGCTGTGCTGAAGCCACAAGGGTAACATCATGTAAGAGGAAGAGGAAAAGGATGAGAAAAAATTTGTAGTTGCATAAGGTTAATTACTCGGATGTTTAACACTGTGTTAAATCGTCACTTTTATTTTCCATGTTTATGCACCATAATCTTTATATCAAAGCTCCAATGTCCAGTTCTGTTGCCTACCAAGTATCCTTCATCCTTGAGGAAAATGATATGACAAGAGTAAAAGAAGAGCAATAGGTGTCAGTGACAGGGCTGGATTGTTGGCTGTGGAAATGCTTTGTACTGGAGGTTGGGGGTGGGGGCACAGTGAGTTCGGCATTGGTGTGCCAGATGACTGCACTGCCTCAGATTTGCTGAAGTGTGCTTGAATGAGTCTGTCCCGGGCATCCCAGGCAGCTATGTGAGCATCTGTAGGTATCCAGGCTATATCAGAATCCTTTGCCTGTTACTGCTCCTCTTCCTCTTCCTCCTCTTCTGAAGGTGCAGAGCAGTCATTCCCATCCTCATCCTGCAGCTCCAATTGTTTCTGCTGCGCTATGTTATGCAAGGCACAGCACACCACTATCATTTTGGACACCAGCTGGTGCACATTGAAGGGCGCCCACAACTATCTGGGTGCCTAAACTGTATTGTAGCATCCCAATGTTTGCTCAGTGACAACTCTTGTACTCACATGGCTTCATTGTACCTTTCCTGGGCATCAGTGGTAGGGACCCACACAGTCATCAGCCACCTCCTTAGAGGGTAGCTCTCATCTCCAAGGAGCCATCTGCTGACTCTGCTTGGCGGTGCGAGACTTTTTTTATTCGTTCATGGCATGTGGGCATGGCTGGCTAGGCCAGCATTTATTGCCCATCCCTAATTGCCCTTGAGAAGGTGGTGGTGAGCCCCCTTCTTGAACCGCTGCAGTCCATCTGGTGCGGGTACACCCACAGTGCTGTTAGGGAGGGAGTTCCAGGATTTTGATCCAGCGACAGTGAAGGAATGGCAATATAGTTCCAAGTCAGGATGGTGTGTGGCTTGCAGGAGAACTTGCAGGTGGTGGTGTTCCCATGCATTTGCTGCCCTTGTCCTTTGAGGTGATAGAGGTTGCGAATTTGGAAGGTGCTGTCTAAACAGCCTTGGTGCATTGCTGCAGTGCATCTTGTAGATGGTATACACTGCTGCCACTGTGCATCGGTGTTGGAGGTAGTGAATGTTTTTGTGCATGGGGTGCCAAATGAGCGAGCTGCTTTGTCCTGGATGGTGTTGAGCTTCATGAGTGTTGTTGGAGCTGTACCCATCCAGGCAAGTGAAGAGTATTTCGTCACATTCCTGACTTGTGCCTTGGAGATGATGGACAGGCTTTGGGGAGTCAGGAGGTGAGTTACCTTCCAATCTGCCGGGACTCTTCTAGAATCCTGGGAATTCTGAAAGATTAATACCAATGCAACCATTATCTTTGCAACTACCTCTTTTATAAAACTAGGGTGTAGACCATCAGGTGCAGGGGAATTGTTGTCTTTTTAGACACATTAATTCTCCAGTACTATTTCTTTACCAATATTAATTAATTTAAGTTCGTTATCTTATTAGACCCAATATATTCTTTGTGTCTTCTACGCCGGACACAAAATATTTGTTTAACATCTCTCCCATTTCTTTATTCTCCATTATAATTTCTCCTGTCTCTGGCTCTAAGGGAGCCACATTTAAATTTTCTAATCTCTTCTGATGAAAGCTACATTTGCTATATATGTCACGCATTTGAAAGGTGCTGTCAAAGGAGCCTTGGTGAGTTGCTGCAGTGCATCTTGTAGCTGGCACACACTGCTGCCACTGTGCGTCGGTGGTGGAGGGAGTGAATGCTGAAAGTGGTGAATGGGGTGCCAATCAAGCAGGTTGCTTTTTCCTGGATGGTGTCGAGCTTCTTGAGGTGCCCACATCCAGGCAATTGGAGAGTATTCCATCACACTCCTGTGCCTTGTAGATGGTGGACAGGCATTGGGGAGTCAGGTGGTGAGTTACTCGCTGCAGAATTTCCAGCCTCTGACCTGCTCTTGTAGCCACAGCATTTGTGTGGCTGGTCCAGTTCAGTTTCTGGTCAATGGTGACCCCCAGGATGTTGATAGTGGGGGATTCAGTGATTGCAATGCCATTGAACATCAAGGGGAGATGATTAGATTCTCTCTTGTTTGTGATAGTCATTGCCTGGAACTTGTGTGGTGCGAATGTTACTTGCCACTTATCAGTCCAAGCTTGGATGTTGTCCAGGTCTTGCTGCATATGGACATGGGCTGCTTCAGTATCTGAGGAGTCATGAATGGTGCTGAACATTGTGCAATCATCAGTGAACATCCACACTTCTGACAAAGAACAAAGAACAAAGAAAATTACAGCACAGGAACAGGCCCTTCGGCCCTCCAAGCCTGTGCCGATCCAGATCCTCTACCTAAACATGTCGCCTATTATCTAAGGGTCTGTATCTCTTTGCTTCCTGCCCATTCATGTATCTGTCCAGATACATCTTAAAAGACGCTATCGTGTTCGCATCTACCACCTCCACTGGCAATGCGTTCCAGGCACCCACCACCCTCTGCGTAAAGAACTTTCCACGCATATCCCCCCTAAACTTTTCCCCTCTCACTTTGAACTCGTGACCCCTAGTATTTGAATCCCCCACACTGGGAAAAAGCTTCTTGCTATCCACCCTGTCTATACCTCTCATGATTTTGTACACCTCAATCAGGTCCCCCCTCAACCTCCGCCTTTCTAATGAAAATAATCCTAATCTACTCAACCTCTCTTCATAGCTAGCGCCCTCCATACCAGGCAACATCCTGGTGAACCTCCTCTGCACCCTCTCCAAAGCATCCATATCCTTTTGGTAATGTGGCGACCAGAACTGCACGCAGTATTCCAAATGTGGCCGAACCAAAGTCCTATACAACTGTAACATGACCTGCCAACTCTTGTACTCAATACCCCGTCCGATGAAGGAAAGCATGCCGTATGCCTTCTTGACCACTCTATTTACCTGCGTTGCCACCTTCAGGGAACAATGGACCTGAACACCCAAATCTCTCTGTACATCAATTTTCCCCAGGACTTTTCCATTTACTGTATAGTTCACTCTTGAATTGGATCTTCCAAAATGCATCACCTCGCATTTACCCTGATTGAACTCCATCTGCCATTTCTCTGCCCAACTCTCCAATCTATTTATATTCTGCTGTATTTTCTGACAGTCCCCTTCAGTATCTGCTACTCCACCAATCTTAGTGTCGTCTGCAAACTTGCTAATCAGACCACCTATACTTTCCTCCAAATCATTTATGTATATCACAAACAACAGTGGTCCCAGCACGGATCCCTGTGGAACACCACTGGTCACACGTCTCCATTTTGAGAAACTCCCTTCCACTGCTACTCTCTGTCTCCTGTTGCCCAGCCAGTTCTTTATCCATCTAGCTAGTACACCCTGGACCCCATGCGATTTCACTTTCTCCATCAGCCTCCCATGGGGAACCTTATAAAACGCCTTACTGAAGTCCATGTATATGACATCTACAGCCCTTCCCTCATCAATCATGACCTTATGATTGAAGGAAGGTCATTGATGAAGCAGCTGAAGATGGCTGGACCTAGGACACTACCCTGAAGAACTCCTGCAGTGATGACATGGGACAGAGATGATGGACCTCCAACAACCACAACCATCGTCCTTTGTGCTAGGTATGACTCCAACCAGCGGAGAGCTTTCCCCCTTATTCCCATTGACTCTAGTTTTGCTAGGGCTCCTTGATGCCATACTTAGTCAAATGCTGCCTTGATCTCAAGGGCAGTCACTCTCACCTCACCTCTTGTAGTTCAGCTCTTTTGTCCATGTTTGGACCAAGTCTGTAATGAGGTCAGGAGCTAAGTGGCCCTGACTGAACCCAAACTGAGCATCTGTGAGTAGGTTATTCTGAGCAAGTGCCACTTGATATCACTGTCGACGACCCCTTCCATCACTTCGCTGATGATCGAGAGTAGACTGATAAGGCAGTAATTTGCCGTGTTGGCCGCGTCAGATTTGTCCTGTTTTTTGTGTACAGGACATTCCTGGGCAATTTTCCACATTGCCAGGTAGATGCCAGTGTTGCAGCAGTATTGGAACAACATGGCTAGGGGGTGTGGCTAGTTCTGGAGCACAAGTCTTCAGTATTATTGCCGGAATGTTGTCAGGGCCCATAGCAGTATCCAGTGCCTTCAGCCATTTATTGCTATCACGTGGAGTGAGTTGGATTGGCTGCAGACCGGCATCTGTGATGCTGGAGACCTCAGGAGGAGGCTGAGATGGATCATCCATTTGGCACTTCTGGCTGAAGATGAATGCAAATGCTTCAGCCTTGTCTTTTACACTGATGTGCTGAGCTCCCCCATCATTGAGGATGGGGATGTTTGTGGAGCCTTCTCCTGCTGTCAGTTGCTTAATTATCCACCACCATTCATGACTGGATGTGGCAGTACTGCAGAGCTTAGATCTGATTCGTTGGTTGTGGGATCGCTTAGTTCTGTCTATCACATGCTGCTTCCGCTGTTTGACATGCAATAGTCCTGTGTTGTTGTAGCTTGACCAGGTTGACACCTCATTTCTAGGTAGGCCTGGTGCTGCTCCTGGCATGCCTTCCTGCACTCTTCATTGAACCAGAGCTGGTTCCCCAGCTTGATGGTAATGGTAGAGTGGGGATATGCTGGGCCATGAGGTTACAGATTGTGTTTGAATACGTTTCTGCTGCTGCTGATGGCCCACAGCACCTCATGGATGCTCAGTTTTTAGTTGCGTGATCTGTTTGAAATCTATCTCATTTAACACGGTGGTAGTGCCACACAACACGATGATGGGTACCCTTAGTTTGAAGACGGGACTTTGTCTCCAGATGGACTGTGTGGTGGTCACTCCTACCAATACTGTCATGGACAGATACATCTGCAAAGGGTAGATTGGTGAGGACGAGGTTAAGTAGGTTTTTCCCTCTTGTTTGTTCCCTCACCACCTGCCGCAGACCCAGTCTAGCAGCTATGTCCTTTAGGGCTCAGCCAGCATTGGTGCTCCAGAGCCACTCTTGGTGATGGACATTGAAGTCCCCCACCCTGAGTACATTTTGTGCCCTTGCTACCCTCAGTGCTTCTTCCCATTTGTGTTCAATGTGGCAAAGCACTGATTCACCAGCTGGTAGTTGGTAAAGGTGGTAATCAGCAGGAGGTTTCCTTGCCCATATTTGACCTGATGCTGTGAGATGTTATGGGGTCCGGAGTCAATGTTGAGGACTGCAGGGCAACTCCTTCCCAACTATATCCCATTGTGCCGCTACCTCTGGTGGACCTGTCACGCCGGTAGGAAAGGACATACCCAAGAAGGTGATAGTGGTGTCTGGGACTTTGTCTGCAAGGTATGATTCCGTGAGTATGACGATGTCAGGCTGTTGCTTGACTAGTCTGTAGGATAGCTCTCCCAATTTTGGCACAAGCCCCCAGATGTTTGTAAGGAGGACTTTGCAGGTTCGACAGGGCTGAGTTCGCCGTTGTCGTTTTCTGTGCCTAGGTCGATGCTGGGTAGTCCGTCCAGTTTCATTCCTTTTCATCGATGTAAGGATGCCAACCTTAGTCAACTTGCATAGATGGTTAATATTAACAGCCACTCAGGGTGCTGAGTAGAAACTTGGTTTATTGCACCTAAACTAGGTCAATTCTTTGGAAAATCAGGCAGCATTGACATTGCCTATTAGAAAATTTCCTTTCCCAATCTTAAAAAGAAAAATATATTTCCTGAAAACATTTAATCTGTTAAGACTTCTGCAAAACTGTTTTTTTCCTCCAATCTCTAAATGTTCCGAATCAGCCCATTTGTTTATAAACAGGGATTTGTTGCCAACAATTTGTTGTGAATTTTAACATTATTAATTCTTTGAAGAATGCGCTAGGAGTTCAACACCAAAACAAACAAGATATTCACATCTCAAACAATCCCATAAAGCACACTTTCTCAAAACATTCTTGACTGCTTCCACAGACGACAATTTTGAGGTTAGAAAAATCTTAGGGAACTCAGAAGCATGCGAAGGATGTACTTCAGTGGAAACAGTATATTTTAGTTTATGAGACTATTGACTTCAAAATCCACACACTCTCCTTCCCTTAGCTGCTTCTCATTTTTTTGCTCCAATGCTCATTATTCTCCTTGCCGGTCTCTTGCATTTGCCACCCAGCTTGAATGGGCAGAATCTTGACAGAGCGGAACCAAACAGCGGGGAGGTTGGTAAAGGGTCGAGAATCAGTTTGTCGTTGAAGTGGACTTTGCCATGCCTCTTTAACTCTGTCATGGCATTCGCATCCCGCTTCCTGGTTTCCTGAAAAATCAGTGAGGGCGGGTGGATTGACGTGCCACATCCACCAAAGGAAGGATTTCTAGTTCGATGTACCTCAGAAGGGGTCAGAATGGATGAACTGTACATCGATTCCTGAGACTTCAGCAACCTTAGGAATGGAAAGGAGACCTGGGAAGGCTGCCAACAGGTCTCTGACTCTTACCGGGAGGTCTTGCTGCAGGATCTGAGGGACAGAAGAGAGGTGATGCTTCCTAAAGATCTGCAAAGGAAACCCGACCAAGCCCGAATGCCAGGTCTGGAAGTGTGATCAACCTGACCCGAACCTGACACATGCCGTCAGGTCCCTTCGGGGCCGGGTAGCAGACTTTTACATCAGTACATGGGTAAAGGCCTGCTACTTGACCCAATCCAACAGGATCCGACGACATGTGTCGGGTTCGGGTCAGGGATTTCCCATATAAGGCTATCCAACAGGGCATTGCAGTACTTTAATGCTTCCCAAGCAAGAGGCCAGTCTCTCAAACTAAGCAAACATGGATAGATGTGGCTGAAGAGATGAGCAGCAGGAGTGTTGTCCCTCGAATCTGAATACAGTGCGTCGAGGATCAAGGACCTCAGGAGGGCAGGAAAGGTGAGTGATATAACACTTCCTGGTGCCATCCTCCACACTCTGACTTCCCCAGCATTCTCCTGCAGAAAACTATTCAGACCAACACACCTTGCAGCTCCACTCATTCCTCTCTTTCTGGGTACCTCTTCACATTGCCATCTGAGCAGCCAACACCTTCATCTTTGTGCCATATCGCACCCGTGTCTCCCAGTTACCCTCCACAAATGCTGTTCTTCTCTCCTCTCCACATAATCCATTTCTTACTCACAACTCTCTGCTGTGATAGCCACCCTGACAGCCATTGGCAATGTGTGCCCATCTGGTCCACAAGGAAGGAGGTCATGTTCCAGGAGTCTACAGATATCAGCAACAATCTGCAGTGAAAGCTAGAGCCTCCTGAGGCACTGGTGCTCATGCATGTTGAGAGAGCTGATTCTCTGCCTGTAAACCCTGTGTTGAGGGTCTTGCCTCCTTCAAGCTGGATCTTGGTGTCCATCCCCTCTCTCCCATGGAGCGACATGTGGCTAAGGAGAAGGCAGGTGCTGCTGCAATTGCTGTACCTGCTGATGCTGTTGTTGTTGCTGCTCCTCTTGTTCCTGGGTCCAAGGTAGAGCTACATAAGCTGCTCCCAAGTCACGATGAAGGCTGACAGCAGGGAAGTGAGAAAAATTCAAAACAGATGAATTGACTGCCAAGATGTTGAAAGTCACCTATAAAGCAGTGAAAGCACACCCCAAGTGCTGTCACCACCAGCCTCTCACCTAGCCAGGGCTGCAGTTATTCTTTGACGGCATCCCAGCCTGTCAGTTTCACTGGACAAGCATTCCTCGCTTTGCTCTCGCCAGGTTGACCCACAAAGAAAAAGGGTGGTACTGCCAAATCTAGAGCCCCTGGTTATCTAGAAGCATACAGGATAAGATAAGGCAGACAAAGGAAGCTTATGACAGTCACAAAAAACTTAATACTTTACAAAGCCTTGAGGAGTATAGGGAGTGCAGGGGTGAAGTAAAAAAGGAAATTAGGAAAGCAAAGAAAGGACGTGAAAAAATATTGGCAGGTAAAATCAAGGAAAACCCAAAGATGTTTTATCAGTACACTAAGAGCAAGAAGACAACTAAGGAAAGGGTAGGGCCTATAAGAGAAGTATAAGGTAACTTATGCATGGATGCAGAAGACGTGGACAGGGTTCTTAATGAGTACTTTGTCTCTGTCTTCGCAAAGAAGAGGGATGATGCAGACATTGTAGTTAAAGGGGAGGAGTGTGAAATATTAGATACGGTAAGCATAATGAGAGAGGAAGTAGGAACATAGGAACATAGGAGCAAGAGTAGGCCATTCAGCCCAAAGAACTTGCTCTGCCATTCAATATGATCATGGCTGATCATCCACTTCAATGCCTTTTTCCCACATTGTCCTCATATCCCCTTATGTCATTTGTATTTAGAAATCTGCCAATCTCTGCTTTAAACATACTCAATGGCTAAAATTCCACAGCCTTCTGGTACAGAGAATTCCAAAGATTCACAACCCTCTGAGAAGAGAAATTTCTCCTCATCACTGTCCTAAGTGGCTTCCCCCTTATTTTGAAATTGTGTCCCCTGGTTCTAGAGTCCCCAACCAGGGGACACATTTTACCTGCATCTACCCTGTCTATGCCTTTAAGTATTTTGTAGGTTTCAATGAAATCACCTCTCATTCATCGTAATTCTAGAGAATGCAGGCCCAGTTTCCCCAATCCCTCTTCATAAGACAGTCCCGCCATCCCATGAACAAGTCTGATGAACCTTCGTTGCACTCCCTCGATGGCAATAATATCCTTCCTAAGGTAAGGGGACCAAAACTGCACACAGTACTCCAGCTGCAGTCTAACCAAGGTTCTATACAATTGAAGCAAAACTTCACTACTCCTGTACTCAAATCCTCTTGCAAAAAGGCTAACTAATACTAATTTCCTTCAATTTCTCATTCCCCCTAATCCCTTGGATCTCTAATTGTGGGAGATTTCTTGTATCTTCCTCAATGAAGACAGACACAAAATAATCATTTAGCTTCTCTGCCATTTCTCTATTCCCCATTATAAATTCTCCTGACTCTGCCTGTAATGGACCCACATTTGTCTTAGCCGAACGTTTCCTTTTTAAGTACCTATAGAAGCTTTTACAGTGCATTTTTGCTAGCTTATATTCATATTCTATTCTCCCTTTCTTTATCAGTTTCTTTGTCCTCCTTTGCTGTATTCTAAAATCCTCCCAATCCTCAGGTTTACTACTATTTCTGGCAATTTTATAGGCCTTTTCTTTTAAGTTTGTACAATCCTTAACTTCCTTTGTTATCCACAGTTGACTGTCTTTACTTTTGGGGTTTTTGTGCCTTGAAGGAATGTATAGTTGCTGTAAACTATGTAATATTTCTTTAAAGATTATCCATTGCATTTATACTGGCATACCTTTTAATGTATTTTCCCAGTCCACCTCAGTCAATTTTCCCCTCATACTTTCATAATTTCCTTTGTTCAAATTTAACATGCTGGCTTCAGATTGACCTACCTCACTTTCAAACATAATGTAAAATTCTCTCATATTATGGTCACTCATCCCTAAAGGCTCTTTTACAACAAGATTATTAATTAGCCCTTTCTCATTACATAATATTAGATCTAAAAGAGTGTGTTTTCTAGTCAGTTTCTCAACATACTCTCTAGAAAACCATCCTTAACACTCTGCAGAAACTCGTCCTCCACAGCATTCGTGCTCATTGGGTTTACCGAGTCTATATGCAGATTGAACTCATCCATAATTACTGTATTACCCATGCTGCATGCTTCTCTAATCTCCTGATTAATGCCATGCCCCACAGTACTGTACACAGTACTGTTTGGTGGCCTATAAACAACGCCTACCAATATTTGCTGTCCCTTGCTGTTTCTTAACTCCACCTAAACAGATTCCACATTTTGTTCTTCCGATCTGAGATCCTCCCTTACTAATGTATTGATCCCATCCCTTATTATCAGCGCAACGCCACCTCCTTTTCTTTTTTGCCTGTCCTTCCTAAATGTCGAATATCCTTGAATATTCAGTTCCCAGTCTTGGTCACCCTGTAGCCACGTTTCTGTAATGGTAATTAGATCATACCCATTTACCTCTATTTGGGCCTTTAAGTCATCTACCCTGTTGCGAATGTTGCGTGCATTCAGGTAGAGTGCCCTTAACCTTGTTGTCTTGACATTCTGCATTCCAAGCCTAGTTGATGTTTGCCTTTGTTATGTCTGCATTCTAATGTCACTTGCTACTTTTCTATCTCGTGTTAGCAGCTTTACTTCCTTCCAATTTGAGCTACCCCTCAGGTTCCCATACCCCTGACAAGCTAGTTTAAATTAGAGGGTCTGACATCCTTGGAAGTGGATAAATCACCAGGGCCAAATGGTTTGTATCCCAGGCTGTTAAAGGAATCCAGGGAGGAAACAGTCGATGCTATGAGGATCATTTTCAAATCCTCACTAGATGCAGATGAGGTGACAGAGGATTGGAGGTCTGTGAACGTTGTACCATTGGTTAAAAAGGGGGCGAGGGATAGGCTAAATAATATAGTCCGTTTAGTCTGACCTCAGTGGTGGGCAAAATCAATTTTGAGAGATAGAATAAACTGTTACTTAGAAAGGCACAGATTAATCAGGGATTGTCAGCATGGATTTGTTACTAAATTAATTGAATTTTGTGAGTAAGTAACAAGGAGGATTGATGAGGTTAGTGCAGTGAATGTTGTCTACATGGATTTTAGTAAGGCGTTTGACAAGGTCCCACATGACAGACTGATCAGAAAAGTAAAAGCCCATGGGTTTCAGGGGAATGTGGCAAGTTGGATCCAAAATTGGCTCAGTGATGGGAAACAAAGGGTAATTGTCGACGGATGTTTTTGCAAATGGAAAGCAGTTTCCAGTGGCGTTCCAGGGGGCTCAGTGTTGGGTCCCTTGCTGTTTGTGATATATATTAATGATTTGGACTTAAATGTGGGAGGCATGTTTGGAAAATTTGCCAATGACACAAAAATTGACCGTGTAGTTGATAGTGAAGAGGATAGCTGTAGACTTCAGAATGATATCAATGGTTTGGTTGAGTGGGCGGAAAAGTGTCAAATGGAATTCAATCCAGATAAGTGTGAGATAATGCATTTGGGGAGGGCAAACAAAGCAAGGAATACACAATAAACAGGAGGATATTGAGGGGGTTTGAAGAAGTGAGAGACCTTGGAGTGCATGTCCACAGGTCCCTGAAGGTGGCAGGACAGATAAATAAAGTGGTGAAGAAGGCATGTGGAAGGCTTTCCTTTATTGGCCGAGGTATAGAATACAAAAGCAGGGATGTAATGCTGGAACTGTATAAAATGTTGGTTAGGCCACAGTTGGAGTATTGTGTACAGTTCTGGTCACCACATTACAGGAAGGACATAATTGCTCTGGACAGAGTACAGAGGAGATTTACAAGAATGTTGCCAGGGCTTAAAACTTGCAGCAATGAGGAAAGATTGGATAGCCGAGGGTTGTTTTCCTTAGAACAGAGGAAGCTGAGGGGTGACTTAATTGAGCTGTACAAAATTATGAGGGGCCTAGATAGAGTAGAAAGGAAGAACCGGTTTCCCCTAGCGGAGAGGTCAATTACCAGGAGGCACAGATTTAAGGTGACTGGTAGAAGGATTAGAGGGGACATGAGGAAAAACTTTCTCACCCAGAGGGTGGTGAGTGTCTGGAATTTGCTGCTCAGATCGGTGGTGGAGGCAGAAACCCTCAACTTATTCAAAAGATACCTGGACCTACACCTGAAGTGATGTAACCTGCAAGGGCACGGACCAGGTGCTGGAAGGTGGGATTGGAATGGGTGGCTAGTTTTTTTCAGTCGGCCCAGACACAATGGGCTGAATGGTCTCTTTCTGTGCTGTAATTTTTCTATGGTTCGATGGAGGTCCACATAGCTTGGGATATCCATGCGCTGGCTGCTAAAGCCAGAAATCTGGATAAAATCCTGAGTTAATTGGAGTTTTAAATATTTTAATTATTTAACTGAGTACTTTACAGAGGTTCCCCACTCACCTGAAAACCCTCTCAGGTTAAATCCGGGAATGGGCGGGGTCACGTTGGATTCCCAATTCGATGCCACTTTTTGGAACTTTAAACTCCCCTGCCCGCCTCCGAAATCCTGATAGCAATCCTGATAGGAAAAATAGTAACAAAAGAACTTGCATTTATATAGCACTGTTCAAGAACTTGGGACATTGCAAACCATTTCATAGCACCAATAAAGTACCTTTTGAAGTGAGATCACGGTTGTAATATAGAAAACACGGCTGATAATTTGTGCACAGCAAGAGCCCACAAGTAGGAATGAAATAATGACCAGATAATCTGTTTTTGTTATGTTAATTGAAGGATCAACATTGGTCAGGCCACCATGGAGAATTCCCCTGCTTGTCTTCAAATAGTGCCATGGCATCTTTTATGTCTACCTGAGAGGGAAGATGGACCTTAATTTAACATTTCATCTGTAAAACAGTGCAATGCTCCGTCAGTACCGCACTGAAGTGTCAGGCTACACTTCGTGCTCAAATCTCTGGATTGGAATTTGAACCCACAACCTTCTGACTCAAGAGTGCTGCCGCTGAGCCAAGGCTGACATCTTTCCAGTTTTATTAATTCCTAGTTTAGGACTCTACTCACATTGACAAATATTTTGTGATGCAAATAGTGTTTGATATGAATCATATTCTGATCACCAGCATGAACTTTCTTTATCATAATATTTGTAGACTGGAAACAGACTCCTTTGTGCTTTGTGTCATAAAACTGTAGCCACGACAATTCTTTTATTATTTATAGCTAAGTTTCCATTGTTTTTTTTTAACAATCACACCTATAGTATTCCTGTGAAAATAGTACAGATCTACATTTGCATTGTATGAGTTGACCCATGTGAAGTTGTGAGGATAGCTGATTTAGGATTTACAGAAACAATGGCATCTCATGAGTTAAGCATTGTTTTCACGAAAGTGTTCTTGCAGTTTGGTCTTCAAAAAATGTGTAAGATTGCTGTTTCTCTGGGTAGGTTCTAAAATTGATGGGCCATGCCCTATAGATTGCAATGTGCCATGCAGTTGTTGGCCAGGGGCTGCAAGAAGTACAGAATCTGTTACAAACTGCTGCATAGCTCATGAACTGAAGTAACCTGAGCTCAGACACTGCTGAACAGCTCATGAACTAAAGTAACCCGAGCTCAGACACTGGCCTGTGCTGGTAAAAACCAGTTTGAACTAATTAATTTATGTGAAAGACAAAGGAGAGATCACAAGAATAGAGCCTTATTTGGACACGGAGTGATACAGGGGTCTTTGGGCCTGGGCCAATAAGGAGAAGATACGAACGAGGTGAGTAGGCCTAAACCAACAGGAAAGAGACAGCACAGCTCGAAGAGATAAGGAAGAGAATAAGTATGGAGAATCTCGTGCACAGAGCCAGCGAGAAACTCCGGAGACCAACCATCGCAGAAGTGGAAGACCCTGCGCCAGCAACGCGGCGACGACGTAAAAGAGAGAGAGAACGGAACGCCTGGCCAGCATCAGCTCTCCCCTTTTTCGGGTATTATCCTTTGTTTTCTGTGACTAGGTCAGGGAAGGTCAGAGGAACCCAGTGGGTGTGCGTATCGATTCTAGCTAGCTTTGTCATTAACTGTATAACCCAGTTTGAGTTGCATGCTTTTGTCTAACCAAGTGTATAAGCCTTATTCTGACATTGTACAACAACGTGAATAAAGTAAATTGATAGTTAAAGAAAGGACTGAGTTTCCTCCTCTTTGTACTAAGCCATTAACCGTAGCCGGTGGATTAGGTGGTGGATGGCTCTCCTGTAACCCCGATATCCCAAACACCCAGCCTGAGCCTGAATTAAGATCCTTAGTCCCAGGATCAAGTGGGCGAAGGGAATAAAGGGGCCAAGGGGGAGTTGACTCCGCACCATGGTTTACACAGTGGCAGGGTGCTTTTCGCAACCAAGATTCTCCTAACTTGCCACCATCTGCACATTTGGATATTAGCCTTCTGTCTTCCCAAAATTGGGTCATTGCCTGCCAATATGAAAATGTTCTTTTTATATGAATTCTCTTGTCTTACCTCTAATAATCACTAAATATTTGGGGCCCTCTGTTATTTGTAACATATTTGTGGTCCATAATAAATTACAATGAACCAACTATTGTTTATGTTATACTTAATTGATATGAAATAGAGTACTGACTTTCCTTTATTTTTCTATCTCAGGTAATAACCTTCCTACTTGCACTTGTCCTCCTGATTATGCTGGAAATGGCTATGGGCCCAATGGCTGTTTGCCTCTCAGTGATGTTTGTCGACACAACAATCCCTGTGTGAACGGGCAGTGTTTTGTAAGTTCTAATTAAGCAAAGGGGCTTTGTTTGGTGATATCATCCTCAGTAATATTATAGAGAAAATTAATTGGATGATTTGCTTTCTTTTAAACGAAGCATGGAAAGTATGTTAAGCATTAAAAGAATTCATTCTGCAGGTATAAAAACAAAAAGTGCTGGAAATACTCAGCAGGTCAGGCAAAATCTGTGGAGAGAGAAGCAGAGTTAACGTTTCAGGTCTGTGACCTTTCATCAGAACTGGCAAAGGTTAGAAAAGAACTAGCTCATTATTCTGCCATTAACACTCTCTCTGGACTAATGCTTTGTCTTTCACCACAGGCATTAACACACTTTGCCTTTGTCCCAGAACACTTTGTAATTTAATCTCTCCTGCCCTCTACCCTATCAAACACCTTTCCCTTTTGTTCCTTCCCCCCCCCCACCCCCCCCCCCCCTTCACTTGCTTAAAACCTAATTCTTTTCTAACCTTTGTCAGTTCTGATGAAAGGTCACAGACCTGAAACATTAACTTTGCTTCTCTCTTCACAGATGCTGCCTGACCTGCTGAGTATTTCTATCAAGTTTTTTTTAATTTCAGATTTCCAGCATCTGCAGTACTTTGCTTTCATTCATTCTGAAGGCATCCAGTTACTTCTGTAACTGGACAGAAGTTGCTGTTTTCATTTTACTGGACCTGTTTTTCAATTTTAAAAAATGTATAATTGAGGTACACATTAGGCCACGATATGCAGTTCTCTGTTGGTTGAGGTAGCCTGATTGTTCATAAACATGGACGTGTGGTCATGGAGGCGGCTAAGTAATGGCCTTTTTTTTTCTCATGACACTGAAAGGTCTTGTACGGGGTGAAAACTTGAGGGTTAACCCCTAACATTTGTGTGGTTGCCATTCTTCCCACCTCAGGTTAATCTTACAGGAAAGGGTGCCAGGAAGAGGAGAATTCTGAGCCCAAATGGCTTGGTGCTTTTCTAGCTCCGGGTTAAAAAAAATATTGGTCCACAATAGTTATGGCATTTATTTTTTTACAAGAGGCCATTTACCTTTGCAGATTTTTTTTACAGTGAGATGTTTACAAAATTAATTCTGTAGTTATAGTGCTGAATTTTACCGGTCCATCAACGCCGCGGATCGCGGCACGGGGGCCGGTGAAATGCTGCGGGGAGAGGCCCGCCTCAAACCGCGACATTGAGATGGGCAGGCGCACTTTACCAGTGGTGGCGGGACCTCGGTGCGGCTACCCCACCCCCACCACACAGCAGCAGCACCACTATCAACATATGATAATGATTACTTACCTATGCTGATTATGCAGCCCAACACTTCTCCACCGACACTGCTGGATTTTTCGTTGAACGGGCAGCCGTCACGTGCCGTCCCGTTCACGATCTGAAAAGCCGGCGGGTCCTCACTCTGCATTATAGAAGGGAGGAGGCAGGGGGATACACAGGGGTAGCACTCTGCATTCTGAAAGTGAGGGGGTCTGGGATTACTGGAGGGAAAGCTGTGCTGGCATGAAGTGAGGTACCATGTACCATCCCTCCGGTAACAGTGTACACTCTGTGTTTGTGAGGGCGCAATGGCACACTAGGCATCCTGTGTGTAGGGAGGGTGCCAGAAAGGGCAGGAGTATTAAGGTTTTATGGATGATGGAGGCAATCGATACAGCTGGTAGGATCTTGATGTGGTCATGTTTTGCCACTCTGAGTGTTGGCCAAGATGGGCAATGCCATGCCACGCCACATAGTTGCTTTAGGAAAGCAGCTGATGTACCTGTCAACACTAATCCATGCCCTGTTAGGAACCTTCGAATACATGCAGGGTTCAACTTTATTAATCACATGGAAATAGGTATGGCTCATCCTACATTGTGTGATTCTCTGCACGTGAGGATCCGTTTGCGCCAGAGGCAATACCAATAGGCAGGTGTGATCCACGTAGAGGCCCCCGGTCGTGAGCAGCAGCCCCCAAAGGGAGCACGCCATTACGGTTGCTGTGCATCTACAGGCCCCACATGACATGTCATCGGATGTCAGAGCACCAGTGTCAGAGGCGATTGCGCAGATAGAGAGGGTGGTGACACGTCTCTGTGCCCTGCTCAAGGATGACCTGCAGCCCATGGGCTCCGGTGGACATCCTCTCCCTCTGTTCCTCATAGTAACAGTGGTTCTCAAGCCTGACGCCTCTGCAGTCTTTTAGCGGCCCACCAGAGATCTTTGTGGGGTCACTCGGTCAGCAGTGCACTGCTGCATCAGGGAGGTCACCAATGCCCTGCACTGGAGGGCCAGTGAGTATGTCCACTTCAGGGTGGACTCTCACAGCCAGGCCAGAGGACCATTGGTTCTGGCACCATTGCCGAAGAACCATAGGTTGTAATGTTTATAGACTGCACTGATGTGGCCATCAGGCCTACTGCCAGGCTACCACCTGCAGACGTCACCATTAAAGAACAAAGCACAAAGAACAAAGAACAGTACAGCACAGGAACAGGCCATTCGGCCCTCCAAGCCTGCGCCGATCTTGATGCTTGCCTAAACGAAAACCTTCTGCACATCCGGGGACCGTATCCCTCTATTCCCATCCTATTCATGTATTTGTCAAGATGCCTCTTAAACGTCTCTATGGTACCTGCTTCCACCACCTCCCCCGGCAACAAGCTCCAGGCACTCACCACCTTCTGTGTAAAGAACTTGCCTCGCACATCCCCTCTAAACTTTGCCCCTCTCACCTTAAGCCTATGTCCCCTAGTAACTGACTCTTCCACCCTGGGAAAAAGCTTCTGACTATCCACTCTGTCCATGCCGCTTATAACTTTGTAAACCTCTATCATGTCGCCCCTCCACCTCCGTTGTTCCAGTGAAAACAATCCGAGTTTATCCAACCTCTCCTCATAGCTAATGCCCTCCAGACCAGGCAACATCCTGGTAAACCTCTTCTGTACCCTCTCCAAAGCCTCCACGTCCTTCTGGTAGGGTGGCGACCAGAATTGCACGCAATAAAAGAGCCCTCTCAATCTAAGTAAAGCTGGTATGTGAACACTGCAGATGCTTGCAGTGAATCTGCGACCGCTTCTCAGGCAGCTGCAATGACAACTGGGTCTTGTGCCAATCCCAGCTCCTCCTTGAACTGACTCAGATGGAGGGGTGGCTTCTTGGAGATAAAGGAAATCCTTTGCAGACATGGCTCCAGACACCGGTGAGAGACTCCAACACTGCTGCAGAGGAGAGATACGCCAGCCACTGAGCTACATGAGCCACCATTGAGCAGGAGATCTGCATGCTGAAAGAGCGCCTCCAATGCCTTGATGGATAGGGTGATGCCCTGTACTATGGGCCGAAAAGGCCAGCTCCTTTCTTTGCTGTTTTACACAACTACGCACCCAAAAGGGGCCAGGCCTGGCATGATTAGGAGAGATGTCAATAGAATTCCTCCTCAGACTATGAGGACACTGAGGACCTACAACATGAAAGATGCATGGGAGAGCAGATGGCACCCAGGCTCTGCATGCAGGGCAAGCAGTGACGTAGGGATGTACGGAACTGGCTTATCAGACAAATACTGTCTGCTCCATAGGAACCGACATGAACTCTGAAAGTTACACATCACCCTCGCTCACCTGCTGTGCACCAGTCCACATTTGCAGCATCCCTGTGTAAACCATTAGAGGCAGCAGCTGACTGAGTCAATGTCCATGTCACTGCATTGGTGGAGACTCTCATGTGTAATGATGGCATGGCAATGATGTTATTGCATACGTTGGCTCTTCTGAAGGGCAAACGGTGCAAAGGGATGTGACATTGGCGCTACATGCTGGCACACATCATTCGCACAGAGAAAAGGACACACATGTTGGTGAGGAACATTTAGTGAAAGACGTATTTACATTGCTGTGACACTCGTGCATCCCCATTTATGTCAGTGTGCTCTCAGTAAACCTCTGTAATACCTTTTATGGTGTATTTTAGTTTCATGTCCTAGAATGTGCAAATTTAAGATTATTCACCCAGATGCAACATGCCTACAAGAAGGAATATTACACTTGAGTGGAAGAGGAGGATCGCAACTTCACAGGACACTGGGACACAGCAGGGTAAGTATGTGACAGCAAAGCAGAAAGTGCTGGGGTAACTCAGCAGGTCAGGCAGCATCTGAAGGGAGAGAAGCAGAGTTAACTTTCAGGTCTGTGAACTTGGACAGGTTAACTCTGCTTCTCTCTCCACAGATGCTGCCTGACCTGCTGGATTTCTACAGCACTTTCTGCTTTGCTGCCAGATTGACAGCAGCCCCACTCTTCAACAGTGAGGTAAGTATTCTTTGACAGCTGTCAGGAAGCAGGTGTTGGGGCGCTTAAAACAGAGCCCCAGCACCTGCTGCACAAATGTCAAAGGATTCCTCACTGCGCCAAATGTCCCGCCTCTCCCCACGTAATATCGGGGGGGGGTGGGGGGGGGAGGCTCAGCGCAGTGATGCTAATGAGCCCCCGCATGTAATATCACAGGGGCTCTGCGGCGTCTGCTAAATGTGGGCGCCGCGCTGACTTCAAAGGACACTGCCGCAGACGGTTGCGCCCCAATAAAATTCAGCCTATAGTGTGAGTAAAATCTAATGCAATTTTTCCAGAATTTCTTGAAGAAATCTACAAAGCTTATCTGGGCTGTAGTTTTAATAATTACAGGAATGCTTCCAGGCAGAAACATATCTTGGGGTTCAGGTGCTAATGATGAACCACTCAAGTTTCATTACTGTCTTAGAACATGAGTCAGTGCCTTCAAAAACGGAAAGCAGAAGTGAAAATTGGATGGAATAAACATGAACTTCTAACAAAGCATTTTTGTATTGTACAACAGAGCCCATAGAGGGAAGTTTTGTCACCATTATACAGGGACCAGGAATTTCCTTGCAGCTGCCGCTGTTCCACGGCCATAACTTCACCAGAAGTGCAGCAGAAACTCTGTTTACCTTTGTAAATAGAGTTCTGCCGCAAGTACCATGACTTAAGGACAATGGAGCAGGAACAGCTGCAAATAAATTCCCAGCAATAGTCTTTAATTCACAGTAAATTACAAAGTTTCCTGTACTAACCCTTTGCTTTCTACAGGCCACGATTTCAAGTTACGTGTGCATTTGTGATCCAGGATGGGCTGACACCAACTGTACACAGAATATTAATGAGTGTGCCAGCAACCCCTGCCAGAATGGTGGAATTTGTACTGATGGTGTCAATAGTTACTCTTGTACTTGCACTCCAGACTGGACAGGACCACAGTGCCAGATACCGCAGCAAGGTAAACCTATGATAGAGTGTGAATGTTGTGTCGATGGAGGCCGTCCAGGAGCCAAACTATCTGTTTTTGTAATTAGTTGTGATTAATGTGGCTCACACTGCATAAAGGCATAAGCTTTAGACTTTATTGCTATTAAAACAGACATCATGGTCTGGCTTTCCTTGCCCTCTTTGGTGGACTGGAGAAAGAGAAAATTGCTCAGGGACACACATCATCACATCACCACCTCCTCTGTTTTTCTGCAAGGCATACCAAGGGGTATAATATGTGTTTGTCCATTAGTAGTGGAACCATACAAGACATTCAAGTAAGGGAAATATGGAGCGGTGGGGGGCGGGGGGGGTGGTGGTGGCGGTGGTGGGAGGAGATGTGTTTTCCCAGGCAAGTAGAGGCGGATTTGCGTGCATGCGGAGAGTTAAATCTTCTAAAAGTGACTTTGGATCAGGATCCTGGCATCATCCCACCCTCTTCCAGGCTTCACTGAAGTGGGATTCAAGGTGAGCAGGGAATCCACCGCCCCCCACACCCCTTGGATGTTTCAGGTAAGTAATTAAGGTAATTAAAAAACCAAGTAACCCTCAATTCTGGATTTCCCTGGCAGGACACCTGTTTCCCAACCTGTCAACAACTTGCCAGGGTCACCAAGGTGAGTGCACAACAGGAAGAGCTTCTTCAGTGAAACTGACAAGCTGAGAAGACTCTGATCAATGTAACTGAAGCGCTCCAGTCATGGCCAGGTGAAAGGCTGCTGTTCAAAGCACTTCACTTACAGAGTCCATCAGAGAGGATCAGTAAACCTAGGCCACCATATTTGTTTGAACAGCAATAAAATTGCCAACTTCATGGAAGGTGCTTCACCTGTCTAGCGCTTTACTCACCTTCAGCTGCACTTCCCTCTTGCCAAGCTTCACCACGGTATGGCAGCAGCTTATGCAGTTCCACCTTGCACCTCCGATGAGGGATAAGACAAGAAGCAACACCATCACCAACAGCACCAGGGGCTGCAGGAGAAACACCAGCAGCAGCACCAGCTACCTTCTTCGGAGTCACATGCCTCTCCCCAGGACAGATGGGATGGGCACTGTGATCTAGATGGAAGGAGGCGAGAACCCCAACACAGCGTCTACAGGCAGAGGATCAGCTCTCCTGTCATGTCGGAGCAGCAATGCCTCAGGAGACTCAGGCTCTCATGGCAGGTTGCTGCTGACATCTACAGCCTACTGAAACAATGCCTCCTTCACAGTGAAGCAGGTGGGCATGGATTGCCAGTGGCCGACATCTGCCACCAAACCCCCAACCTTGCACCCAGGGTCTCTGCCTCTCATCAAGGTTGTGTGCTCTCTTCTTCTACACAGAGAGAAAGCAGAGAGTCATAAGTGTTAGCAATGGTGTGAATGAAGAGGTAGGAAGGCCAACACATGTGGAAGGTGACTGAGACACAGGGGCGAGAGGGCAATAGGCTGAGGGTGAGGGTGATCTTTGGCTGTTCTGATGGGGATGTGAGGTCCTTGGACAGAGAGAAATGAGTAGAGCTGCAAGGTGTGTTCTCCTGAGGAGTGCTGTGCAGGAGAATTCTGGGAAAGTCAGGGTGTGGGCGTTTGGCACCTGTAACTGTTATGCCACTCACCTTTTCTGCCCTCTTGAGGTCCTGGAATCTTTTGATGTGCTGTCTTCAGGTTGAAGGGACCACACTCCTCCTGCTGACTCCCTTGGTCACTTCCATCCACGCCTGCTTGTTTAAAGAGCTTGTCCTCTTTCTTCCATCCTTGGGAGAGCTCACCTCACTGCAGCCCCTCAGATCCCACTGCAGGAACTCCAGGTTAGTGTGAGAGACACTGGGAGCAGCCTTTCCAGGACTCCACGCCATTCCTGTGGTTGCTGCTGCCTCAAAGATCCATGTGCCGGTGAGCCCTTGTAACTCATCTTGTGGTCCCTTTAATTAGAAATCTTCCCTGTGACAGAATGGATGCATCTTTCTGCTCACCCTCCCTGATTGGTCAGGGAACCTGAAGATGGGATGATAATGCTGTGGCTCGTTAAAGAGCCTTGGCAAAACCCGCTCCTTCATCATTCAGGTTCCTGATTGCAAATTGTCCTGTCATTCCAACAGGGACTAAATCCAGAAAATTCTGTGCTTGGTTACTGCTGTGTTTCTTAGCATTTGTTCTTTTAGAATGTTGGGCCTCAGGTTTGCTTGTTAGCCCTTGGCACACAACATTTTAATGTTGGCAGAGGGAGAGTCTGAGGTTTATTTGGAAAGGATGCCTATGTACAGGCTCCTGAGCTGCAACAGAAATTTTTTAAGAAGTACAATTTTTCAGGCAGTTCAGAGGCTGCCTTATTCTTTCACACTACAGGGTCTGCCACAAGTCTTGGGCCTCAGTCCCACTTGGAACCAGAAGGTTACTGGGGTTAAGGGAACATCAATATAGTGAGTGAATGTCCTGCCCCACCATTGATTTACCCCAAACACAAAGACCAGGCCAGTTTATTGAACCTCTTAAAATATAATTCTTGTATAATTTGCCCAATTAATATCATTATTCTAATCTAAAATTTAGCCTGTTTATCTCTTGCTGCAAGATACATATGAATCAATTCTTATTTTGTATTTAAATTACAATTACCTTCTTAGTTATGTTTCAAAAAAGCAACTTCCTAATGCTGTATCATTTCTAAAGAGGATGGTGCATGTATTCACTACCGAGAGTAACCTATGAGAAAGAACAGTTTAACAGAACTAGAATTTCACAAATCTACAACCTGTAGACTGACCTACTGCATGTGGCTAAATTTAAAACTTGAGTGTTATGTCCTTGCTAGTTCTGGCTGTAACTGTATGCTAAATCATCAGTTACACAAATCATACTGTTCATGGAAAATACTAGAAATGCAGAGCTGGTTTGTCAGTGTCTGTTAGAGAAAGATGAAGGGTCTTCCTTTCCTGTCTTTCTATCTTTATAATGTTGACTGAACTACAAAGTTTTTCAGCTTCTGTTTCAAGTTTCCAACATTCACTATTTTTCTCATATATCTTGTATCTGCACAGAAATCCTGTGCTTTTATTCATGCACCTGACAAGAACAGGACATAAAGGGAGTTGAAAGAGAGACAGCTTCCTGCCTTCTCACGACTGAAATTGCAGCCTGTGAATTTTTCCAGCCGAAATGTTTTCAACTAAACAGTAATATGTTTTCTTGCAGCTTGCGGTGGATCCCTCTTTGGATTATCCGGCTCCTTCAGCTTTCCTCATAAACCTGCAAGCACACAGTATTATCGGGAAGTCAGCTGTGTCTGGGTGGTCAGGACATACCCTGACAAGGTATGTCAAAAGTCAAAGATAAGCTTACAACTTACACCCATTATAATGAAGTGTGTACATTTTTCAAGGGGCTCCCTGACTCCAATTGTGTCCTCCTTGGCCATCTCTGCAAGAGGGCTGATCTTATTGAACAAAATGATGCCTTTTCTTCACTGGTGGGCCTCATATTCACCATCTGGAGAGTCATATGCTGACCTCCACAGGTATGCTAGGTCCCAACTGATCTGGTGGGCAGGAACTCCTAGCATAGGGAGTCCCTGACCCTAGCTCCATCCCCCTTATTACATTTGCCTTGTAAAGGGCAAGCAGATATTCTTCCACTTGCAAGTTTGGAACCTCTTGGAAACAGTGGAGACCTGGCACAACCAGGTGTCTGCTGCTATCTGAGGAATTCTGTCCGTCAATCTGAAGCCAGAATTACAGCAGGAGAGTAGTGGAACCGACCTCGACCACCAACACATCCACCCCACCTCCCCCCCCACCCACGATGCCACACACACACACACACCCTCCCACAAGGAAATTTGTCCCAGTTATTGGCTTCAACACCCCATATCACTTCTCGTGAAACCTTCATTTATAACACAGGCACGGTTATTATGAAAAAAATGAGTCCATTCAGCTTTCAGTAAAATAAAGGCAAACTACTGCAGATGCTGGAAATCTGAAATAAAAACAAGAAATGCTGGAAGTACTCAGCAGAACTGAAGAAGGGTCACTGACCTGAAACGTTAACTCTGCTTCTCTCTCCACAGATGCTGCCAGACCTGCTGAGTATTTCCAGCATTTCTTGTTTTTATTTCAGCTTTCAGTAATGCCTTGTTCCTGATTGGTCATCGATAACAACCTGACTTTTAATATAATTATTCCATGATCTCAGTCAAACTGATCCCTTAACCTTCCCCTCCAGTGTATAACCTCCATTCCAGCTCACCATGACTCTGGATCCTATTGTTGTGGTCTGGGGTCACCCTGATCCTTGCTAATCCAGCCAGCGGCCACTCCAAATCCCAATGACTAACCTTGGACTCCAGACCCTACTCTCTCAGATGGGTTAATCCGTGGAGTTGGATTTTAGGAATTGAAAATTACTATTATGGTCCATAAAATAAGTTATTTTAACCTTTCCCTCCTATTATCAATCTCTTTTAGCATCAATTACACATTTCATCATGTTTACAAGTAATATCTTATACCATCACCTGCAGATGGATGCCTCAGCTCCACTTCTCCAGACTACCAAAATTACAAATTTAAAAAGTAACATCATAGTTTATGCCAGCTCAATTTACAGAATAAATACGCATAAAAATGATCTTCATTACCGTTTCCCATTTTCTATTCTGCTTTATAATAAAAGGAGCAATAAATAAGACAATGAGATCACAACAAGAAATCCAAATCAATTCATTTTGGTAGCATTCAACCAACACCACAGTGTCCTGGTTGATTTCGATCTCTCAACAGATATTGCTATAACAGATTTTATTTGATCATTTCTCTCATTGCTGTTTGAGGGAACCTTCCTGTGTGTGTATTGGCTGCCACATTTTCCTACATTACAACAGTGACCACATTTCAAAAATATTTCATTGGCTGAGATGTGCTTTGGAATGTTATGAGATTGTGAGAAG
Source organism: Heterodontus francisci (assembly GCF_036365525.1). Taxonomy (NCBI): domain Eukaryota; kingdom Metazoa; phylum Chordata; class Chondrichthyes; order Heterodontiformes; family Heterodontidae; genus Heterodontus; species Heterodontus francisci. Next base: position 163,164,780 of record NC_090372.1, on the reverse strand, counting down.
CACTGTATAAAATGGCACTAAACTTCTTCCTTTTATTCTAAGAAGACCTTGCCCTTTTTTAAACTTTACTACTTTTTTCATTCAATTTAATTAGAAAAGCTAAGTATTGTTGCCATAGTTAATTATATTAGTGTTTATATCTGTTATATGGGTTTATGCTTATAAATTTATTTTGTAACACTATTATCTGATTATTCACCAGTGAATACATTTACTAAGATTTTTACCATAGTGAAGTACTAAGCTACTTCCTACATCGTACATATTGTGCTGCTCATACCAATAACAATACAGCACGGTTTGCAGCTTGTTTTTTTCTTTGCCTCGTAGATTCTACATATTAGTTTCCCAGTCTTCCAGTTAGCGAGTAGTGACAATTGTAATGCTGATTTTCTACAAATCCATGATGGAGACTCCTCTTTAGCCAACATCATTGGAAGATATTGTGGCACCACAGTCCCAAAAGAGCTTGTCAGTTCCGATAATTCCTTATATTTTTGGTTCTCCTCTGATGTCTCAGGAAATAGTGATGGTTTCAAAGTTGCTTGGGATTCAAGAGAGCCGGGTGAGTGTTTGCAGTGATTTATGCAACTGGTTATTGGAAATGAATGGCTAGAAATTCCCTCCTTGCTCTTTGATGTTTCACTACTGGGTCTTTGCCCAGAGTAATCTAAAACTAATCCAACCACTTCACTTACTCCCCATAGCCCTGTATGTTGCTTTGCTGCAATTATCTATGTAATGTTCTTTTCAAAGATAATGTGATCTCACCCAGAACCGGTCCCAGTATCAAGGTATCTGCACAAAGAAATTTCTCCTAAGCTCTCTCCTCGTTGTCTTAGAAACAATTGTAAATTGATGATACTTGTTACTGACTCCCCAGTTATCTTTCACTATTCACAACATCAAAGCCCTTTGTAACTTTAAAACTTCTACTAAATCTCCTCTTAGTTTTGTCTGTTTCAGAGAAAATGGTTCCATTATCTCAAGTCTCTTGTTATAACTATAGTTTCCTATTCTGGTGAATATATTTGCTCTCTATGGCTTTAATGTCCTTTCTATATTTGGACACTCAAAATTGCATCTTGTACTTTAACTGTGGCCAAACCAATTTTTATACCAATTTATCATTATTTCTTTACTCTTGTGCTCTATGCCCCTGTTTATAAAACTAAAGTTACTGTTGCCATTTTTATCTACTTGCAATTGCATTTAAAGCAAATTATGTCTTTGAGCTCCCAGATCTCTTTTCATCCACAACCTTCAGCAACTTTCCGTTGAGTCTATGATCACATTTCTTTTTTTTCGTTCTGACCCAAATTATATTACTCACACTAATCCACATTAAATTGTAGCTGCTACCTATCTGACTGTTCCATTAGTCAATCTATACCTTCCTTTATAGTTAAACACACTGTTTACCAAGTCTCCTACATTACTGTTGTCAGCAAATTTAAAAACTATGCTCCCTATACCCAAGTCCAAATCTTCTATATAAAAGTGGATCCAGCACCAACAGCTGGGGCACATCACTCATCCAGTCTGTTCAATATCCATTTGTTCTAACGCTTTATTTCCTGTCCATCAACTAACTTTCTATCCATGCTGCTACATACCACATACCATAGAACAAGGCTCTTGAGTTACCTTATTAATTTTAAGAACATATGGAAAAGGAGCAGGAGTAGGCCATATGGCTCCTCGAGCCCGCTCTACTATTTAATGAGATGAATGATCCGCTACCTCATCTCTACTTTCCCACCATATTGTCACATCCTTTGGATCTCTTAGTGTGCAAAAATCTGTTGATCTCAGTTTTAAATATATTTAACAACAGAACATTCACAGACATCTGGCCCAGAAATTCTTGTCAGGACCAGAGTGGATACCTGAGAGTTCTCTAGATTGGAACTTGGAACAAGAGGCAGAAACTGGATCCACTGGGATTTCGCCCATTTTCTTGGTGCAGCCATCTTCCACTGAGAGACAAGGATGGATCTTCCATTCATTCTCCCTACATCAAGGGGACATATCTGGGAGCGTTTCAGGGCTACCCTGAGAATACTGTCCTTTACACCCTTATAAGATCTCAATAGAACTCTTACCAAACTATAGCTGACATGAGTACGGCTGAGGTCTTTGGGAAGGCTTCAGACAATCAGGAACAGAAAAATTTTCTGATTGTCTTTTTCCTGTGACCCGATGTATCCTTGCTGGTGCGTTGCAAGCTTACTGCATATTCAAATGATCCCACTACAGTGCAGTACTGAGTGAATGCTGCACAACTAGAGGTGTTGTCTTTCATATGAGACGTTCATAGAATCATAGCATTGCAACAGCACCGAAGAAGGCCATTTGGCTCATCGTGCCTGTGCCATCTCTTTGGAAGACTTATCCAATTAGTCTCACTCCCCTGTCCTTTTCCCACAGTCCTGCAATTTTTTCTCATCCAACTATTTATCCAATTCCCTTTTGAAAGTTAGTATTGAATCTGCATCCACCATCCTTTCAGGAAATGCACTCCAGATCATAATTTGCTGTGTAACCAAAGTTCTCCTCAACTCACCTCTGGTTCTTTACCACTTTAAACCAAAGCCCTGTCTACTCTCCCAGATGGCCATAAAAGATCCCATGGCACTATTCAAAGAAAAGCAGAGGAATTCTGCAATATTAGGCCAATATTTAACCCTCAACCAACATCACTAAAACAAATTATCTGGTCATTATCATATTACAGTATTTGGGAGCTTGCTGTGCACAATTTGGCTGCTTCGTTGTCAACATTACCGCGGTGACTACACTTCAAAAGTACTTCATTGGCTGTAAAGTGCATTGGCACATACTGACGATCTCCTGAGGTTGTGAAAGTCGCTATTTTCATACAAGTTCTTTCTTTCTGCCTCTGTCTCTCTCTGTCTCTGTCTCTCTCTGTCTCTGTCTCTCTCTGTCTCTGTCTCTCCCTCTTTCTCTGAAATGCCTTGGTGCAATTTTTAATGTTAGAAGCACTGTGAAAATCTTTGTTACAATGAAAAGCTATTGTGCTATTGTAATAGGCCAGTTTTAAATATACTAATAGTTTTTTTTTAATTGCTAGACCAGAACAAAGTTTGTAATGCTACCAGTGGCCATTATATGAATAATTTAAAACAGGAAAAAGAGAAACGTTTCACTACTCTTATTTGTATATCAAGTATCAGCAGTAAAGCTTACTTGTCATTTTCCTGAAAATCTCTTTTCCTTTAAAATATTTGTCAATATTTTAATGCCAGTTCTGTAAGAATATATCCCTTACTGTATAACAAACCTTATATTCTGCACCATCTGAACCTTTTACTTTTTCAGAGTGTGGTGGTCATCTCAGTGGAGCCTATGGTGTTATTAATTCACCGGGTTACCCAGGCAACTATCCACCCAACAGAGACTGCTATTGGACCATTTCTGTCAGCCCCAACTTGCTGATTACTTTTGCATTTGGACCCCTTTACATCGGACACCATCAAAATTGCAGTTTTGACTACCTAGAGGTAAAAAATGCTAAACACATACTTCAGAGACAAAATTCTTCAGCAGTTCCACAAACGTTGCCAGGCTGATACACTGGATCCCAATTGCATGGTCTAGTTTCCAGGAATCCCTTGTGGGTACAGAGCCTCCACCCTCCCCTACTCAGCCACTGATGGGGCAAAGGGGGATGGATGGGCAGAGCAGTAATCAGAAAACTTCAAACCCCATCATAACCAGGGCCAGATGTAGCGTGAAGGTCAGTACGCCAAGGAACAAGAAGTGTATTGGCCCCCTGAAGCACAGAAGTCAAGGTTTCCAGGCTAGAATCATGGATTCCCCAAATTCCTAAATACAATCGTTATTAATTTTCATAACTGTAACCCCATTTTGGGACTGCTTGGGGCAAATTTCTCTGTTTCTGCATCACTCCTTCCCACACTGTGGGCCAGATTTTATTCTGCCCTTTGAGACAGGCCCGGAGGTGGGGGTGGGGGGAGGTGGACAAACAAAATGGCAGGGGTGCCATTCCCAACATTGCCTGCGATCCCTGCCATTTTGTCACTCCCTGCCACTTAAGGGCCTCTTCCCCCGTCCACCAATTTTATTGAAGGCAGAGGGACCCACGATGCCGCCAAATAAAGCCTGGTGGTCTCCTAGTAGGGCCGGGTGGGAGATCCTCCTTTGTGGGCATCCAGGGCCCCCCCCCCGAGTGGTGATGACTTCCCCTCCCTGCCCCCACCTGCCCCCACCCGGCCAGGCAGACCGCTCCTGATCACTGCTCCCCCATCCATGACCTACCCCTTCAATTCAGGTCCTACTGAGGGCCGTTACCAGCAACACAGCAAGTTCCAATGTCAATTTGCCAGCGAGCTGCCTGGGGAGGCCCATCATGCATCTGTTGCTCACTGTTCTCATTTGAATTAAATCCAAGGCCCAGTATTGAGTGTTTTCTCCACCCAGTTTGTGCCAACCTGCCAACGTGAACCCAATTTCTAAGCCAATGTGTCTACCTAAGGCTGCCTGAATCTTTAAACTGGATGTGTCAGATACTTCATAGTTGGTTAGAAGATAAAAAGAAAACTATGTCTAAAATTTAATATTTGAACAAATGTTGAGCATGTCTGTATTTGATTTGAATAGCTTGGCTTCTCCTAGGGCAAACTATCCAGAGTCCAACCAACTAATGGAATCAATGTATCAAATTAAGCTATACATGATTTCTATGAGTGAAGCTGGTTTATAACTTGTTATGTAGTGCGTTAACATTTTAAAAAGCCATTATTAAGCTAAATCCTAGACAAAAATATTTTGTCTAGGATTTAGCTTAATAATGGCTTTTTAAAATGTTAACGCACTACATAACAAGTTATAAACCAGCTTCACTCATAGAAATCATGTATAGCTTAATTTGATACATTGATTCCATTTGTCACATAGTCTTGATTTAATAGTACAAGGAATATGCAGTGCCCAAGGAACAGTGGTTCTGGTACCTCTGGATTGGAACCATATTAGTGACCCCATAGTGTAGCGATGTGTGTGGTTTGATTCTTCATCTGTTTCTCTATGGTGTGTGTGTGTGTTAGATATTAGTAATGTTCTTCTTTACCATAGAAATGTACAGCACAGAAGGAGGCCATTTTTCCCTTTGTGTCCTATTTGCGATATAGTGTGTATGGTTTGGTACTTTCTCTCTGCATATTATGTATGGGTACATATAGTTCATGTGTACATAGTGTGCATACAGTAAAGTTGCAGTTATCAATACTTACTGCTTATTTTTACCTCTAGATTAGAGATGGTCTGCTAAACCAAGATCCCATCCTTCAGAAGTACTGTAGCACAGAAAGCCCTCCCCCTCTGCAGACATCTGGTCCTTCTGCAAGGATCCATTTCCACAGTGATAAAAATGTCAGTGACCGAGGGTTTCATATCGCATACATTACGTCACCATGTAAGCATGCATCAGATCTTATTAGACTTATTGCAGCTGTTTCAAAATTGTATGCTGTCCTGCACAACGTATTCTCCTATAGGTGATAGATATTGTCTTGTGGTTGATCTACATGGTAAAATGCAACAGGAACTAGTTTGAAAATAAGAACATGCCTCAGACAGTCTCAAAAATAATTCAGATACAACCAGTTTATTTAATTTGTTCTGTGAAGGCAGAATCCAAGACCATAAATATAAAATCAACAAACCTCAGGAAAAAAATTGAGATTAGAAAGATTTCTTTCCTCCCACGCAGCAGTGGAATGAGCTCCCACATAATAATTTATTGCTTTGTCACCTTTAAAAATGAACAGAAAAAATATCTAGTTAGGAACAGGATTGAAGTTTATAAGGATCAGTATAGGTGGAGAGGATTGAATACTGTGTAGAACAGGTCCAGGGTATATAAATAGATTAGTTTGACATTTTAGAACGAGGACTGTGGGAAAGGCTTTGCAGGAACTTTTCTGAGGAGGAAATGGCTATAATAGAACCATTGTGAAAAACTTGCCGAATTGACCTAATCATTTTTATTGCTCCATGTTTTATTCTCCCTAATGCAACAAAAACAATATCCCCGAGGACTTATCAACTTCATATAAATTGACAATTTCCTTCTCTGCAAGTATAATATAAGCATAAAAACATACAGAAAATACTAGAAGTACATTAACAGTAAATCAACCAGCATCAGTGGGAGACATATTTCCCGTATCACTGTCTCAGGTTTTAAAAAAAAAAATTCACGGGATGTGAGCACCGCTGGCAAGGCCAACATTGGTTGCCCATCCCTAATTGCCCTTGAGAAGGTGGTGGTGAGCTGCCTTCTTGAATCACTGCAGTCCATCTGGGGTAGGTACACCCACAGTGCTGTTAGGAAGGGAGTTCCAGGTTTTTGACCCAGCGACAGAGTGGCTCCTACAAGAGCTGAAGACTGATCAGAATTATTTTTTATTTGGCTGATTTGAGCTTCAGGATGATATCTGTTGCAGTGACAAGGCACTGTTCCAAATTTGGATGGGAGAACAAAGATGAGTTGAGGTAGGCACTACTGATGTGCCCTTCCAAGCACTGATGATCTACCAGGATATACAAATGACCTTATCCCAGGACTTGGGGCAGGGGTCTCCAGTCTGATGTTGAGATGTGAAGGGTTCCAGGAATTTCTGTGCCATTATTTTCTCACCAGTGTTATCAGTGGAGAATTAAAATAACTAGTGCTGCAACAAATGTCTGTGGTGTAAAGTCAAAATACTTTGGAACAAATGGTTGAACTAACAGTTGTACATTCTATCTTCTGAACAAATAGCTGACCCTGGCTGTGGAGGAACATATGAAGACAGTGAGGGCATTCTCACCTCCCCCAACTGGCCTAATCCATATCCCAGCAGCAAGCAGTGTATCTACATTATCCGGCAGCCCACTGCGGAGCGCATCCACCTCCAGTTCACATATATGGAGTTGGAATCCCATGACAGCTGTTCCTCAGACTACATAGAGGTGAATTATGTCTTCTCTACGCTTTACAAGTAGGATTTCAGGAGCTTTCAGTCTTAAGTGCTCTGGGGATAGATCATTTTAAAAGTAAATAGGTTGCAGTTGCTGTAATATAAGGACTCACAGAGTATGAGATGACTACTCTGATTTGGCACTGTGAATACATTTTTGTGAGGCACATTCTTTTCATCTCAACCAGCCAGTGAATTCACTGTTACTGACCTGAGATAAAGTATTGCCATGGGATTTTTTAGGGTTTATTGTGCTCAGTTCTTTCAAAAAAAAACCTAATTGTCATAATCACGTAAAATAGTAGATAGTTTTGTGACCAGACAGACCCTGATTCCATCTTTTCACTCTTTGCATCTGGATAAGTCATTACTGAGCTCTGCCTTTCCCAAGATAATCGTGCTATAGTTAAGAGTGAGTTAGGGAGGGACAACAAATAATGAAAGGTATAGCTTCCTGTAATAAGGAGGCAAGCTTTGTCATGAAGTTTGTAGATGCTGTATGTGGGCAAGTTACTGGAGAAAATAAAAAAGATTATAGCTGCCAGCACTTTTTTTTTTATTAATATGTCTGTTAGACACAGAGCTGCTGTGTCCATGAATCTGATCTGGTTAGAAGACTATCTGTTCCTTTGAACAGTGTTTCAGACAATACACATGACTTGACTCATGGCCAAAAGGGAATTGTGATTCACTAAAAGTTTGATTGAATATAATTCTGTTTTAATAAGACTGATTCAAACCCATTGGTGAATTTGGATCAAGCTTAAATCACAGTAATGCATTGATAACATTTTTAAAGTTTTCCACCTAAATATTTCAGCCTGTACAAATTCGACACGCTGTGTAAGAGCATTCTGTTTGGTATTTGTAGCTTTCATGCGCTATGGTCAATGATAGTTTGACATCCTCTATTGAATCTAATTGAGTGGGCTGAGCAGGAGTCTGGTAGTCCAGTTTGAGACATTGCATTCTTTGTTATTCCAGAAATGTTTCACTAAGGTCCAATTGGCAAATTAAAAACTTTCAAATGTTCTCCATTGGCTGTGGCAATGACATGGAAAATCCCTAAAAATATATTAAATCTGGACAGAAATGTGCCTTGTATTATTTCTACTGTAGTGGTGTTTCCAAAGTGAAAGGTAATGATCTCTTACAGAGCAAATAAAAGGATTCACCAACAGTTCTATTTATTCTATCCAAGTTATGCACATACTTAGCTTGTTATGTTTTGAATTTTCAGCAGTGGTAAGCATAGTCACTAATAGTGCACAATGTGACAAATTGTGATAAACCAGGTCAGAGAAATATCATTTATAGTTAACATAAAAGGAACTAAATACATAGCTGCCCTTGGTTGGCATGTTATGGGTGTGACTACCCTCATGTTCCTTTTATTATAATAGTTTCAAAAAAAAAATTCAAAACAAGTCAATTGCTTTATTATAATATAATAGTTATGATATTGCTTTGTAATTATCTGTTTCTATATTATTATGCAACCTCCAGAGCACCAATTGGCACCAAAAAAAACATTAATTTGTGCTAATATAATGACACCCATTTACCAGTGTCAGCTGAGGACCTCTTTTCTAGATCACAGATTGGGCCTGCAGCAGGCTGCCAGATAGGATATAAAAACAATAACCTAAAATCCTGAGGTCCATGATCATTCACCAGAGTGTGTGGTGGGGAGGAACTACTGCTCATCCTCTGATTTCAATGCTGACCATGCCTGAAATTGTGGCATCAGCTCATTGGAATATTGCTGGGCATATATTGGAGCACTGTGAGTGGGAGGGTTACAAAATATGTGCAAAGGCATGGAGGCACAACCTCTGAGTGCACAGCTGCAGCATGGGTGGCTGTAATAGTTGCTCTGAAGTCTTAGAGCCCTCAGCTGACTGTTGAGTCAGTCCACCTGCTACCCCAGAGGTATCCGTTTCTGGCATTCTGACGCTTGTGCTTTAAAGGTTTCCAGTACATATGTTTAGTTTAGTTTAGAGATACAGCACTGAAACAGGCCCTTCGGCCCACCGAGTCTGTGCCGACCATCCACCACCCATTTTATACTAATCCTACACCATTTCCATATTCCTACCACATCCCCACCTGTCCCTATATTTCCCTACCACCTACCTATACTAGGGGCAATTTATAAAGGCCAATTTACCTATCAACCTGCAAGTCTTTGGCATGTGGGAGGAAACCGGAGCACCCGGAGGAAACCCACGCAGACACAGGGAGAACTTGCAAACTCCACACAGGCAGGACCCGGAATTGAACCCGGGTCACTGGAGCTGTGAGGCTGCGGTGCTGACCACTGCGCCACTGTGCCGCCCATGTGAAACTGTCAGTTGAAGGCGTTAAGAAAGAGGGTTGATTGCTACTCTCTAGAGACACAGTGACATGTGCGCCCAAACCTTATAATCCTTGGTGCTGCAGGATCAGGGATGTTAATGGCCGGTGTTATCATAGGCCTAATAGTCATAAAGAGCTCTTGGAGACCCTGTGAATGTATTTTCTTTAAAGCATCTATTGAAGCATTGTTAGCTGCCACTCCAGAAACCATGTGTCTCCTAAGAGGTTTTTCTTAGTATCTTGATGTTGCTGCAGTTTCCGAGGCTGTAACAGTGTCCAGGGGGTTCTTCAGGTCATGAGAAGTTTTCAGCAATATGTTGCAAATGTGGGAATCCTCCCACTTATCCATATCTCAACCATATATGTGGAAACTATCTCCCCTGCCACCACATGACATTGATGCTCCCAAATCATTTGGTCTTTCGAAGACTGACTTCTGTGATCCTGGACTCCTCAGCCAAGAGTGAACATTTTCTTCCCCCTCTGTGGTGGAGCAATGGTCTCCCTCTCTTCCACTCCTAGGTCCTCATTTTCACTACTGCTCAATGATTCATCTGCTGACAGCCCTTTCAGTTGTTTAACTAATCCCTTGCAACTGGGTTTAATCTTTCTCTAACTCTTATTTGGATTTTAGGTTCGTGATGGTGAAGCAGAAACAGATCCTCTAATCGACAGGTTCTGTGGTTCTATCATCCCAGCCCCCATTACCACTAGTGGAAACAAACTGTGGCTTAAATTTAAAGCAGATATTTCTGACTCAAAAGAAGGTTTCCGTGCAGTTTATAAAGTTGGTAAGGATTCCCTTTTACTTTTATTTATAAGGCCTGGACAATGATAAAATACAACAGTAATGTATGCCTTACATGCACCCTGTGGCATGGTAGAGTATTAATTTGTTGTAGCATAAAATGGGAGACACAGGCCAGCACTGTTAGTTTCCACAGAGTGATTTTCTGGCCATGCTGTAGCATTTCCATCTATAGCAGGATTCCAGTTGTTTGAGATTTCATCCCCTATACAGATACGACAAGCTTTGCTAGTAATCCTCAAATCTATCGCAGTTTTGGAGGCAGCATTTTCAAAAAAATGGCTACAATATAAGAGCAGCTAGAGTCCAAATTAAACAGATTGAGATGCATCCAATGTATATACAGGGTAAGAAAGGGGATTCTGAAACAAAGCAAAAAGTGCTGGAAATATCCAGCAGGTCTGGCAGCATCTGTGGAGAGAGAAGCAGAGTTAACGTTTCAGGTCAGTGACCTTTCATCAGAACTGGCAAAGGTTAAAAAAGAATTAGGTTTTAAGCAAATGAAGGGGAGGGGAGTGGGGGAGAGAACAAAGGGGAAGGTGTTTGATAGGGCAGAGGGAGATTAAATAACAAAGCTGTCCTGGGACAAAGGCAAAGCATCTGTTCATGCTTGTGGTGAAAGACAAAGCATTAGTCCAGAGTGTTAATAGTGGAATAATGACCAGGTCTGACAGCATAAAAAGCAGGCACATGGTTAAAAAGTAAAATATAAAAAAAAGGCCAGTCATGCTCTGAAGTTATTGAACTCAATGTTCAGTCCACAAGGCCTAATCGAAAGATCAGGTGCTGTTTGTCGAGCTTGCATTGATGTTCACTGGAACACTGGAGCAGGCCAAAGACAGAAATGTGAGCATGAGAGCAGGAGGGAGTGTTGAAATAGCAAGCAACTGGAAGCTCAGGGCTATGCTTTCGGACTGATCAGAGGTGTTCAGGAGGTTTTGCTTTAATTTTAAGGAAGGGGATTCACTGACTTAATGTAACTGACCTACTTTTGTCAGTAATGACAACATGGAGTGCTTGCCTATTCATGAGAATAAATTGTAATTTAAAAAAAGTATGTTGAAGGTGTGCCCTGAATAAAGGACACAAATTTCTGGAAGTCCCACTGCACCAGTAAACTTCCTATACTTGAGGACAGTTAGATAATAGGAGTCTGAAAAGTTGCATGAGCTGTGCCTATTGCAACAGTATCCCAGAGAATTGGAACAACTCCATATCACTCCACAAGAAGAAAACAGGCTGGACAAGGGCCCAGCAGCCTGGGTGATGTTCTTTTACAGTTCAAAACCAACAGATCAGCTGCACTTATGGCCAAGTTTATGAATCTCCTCTAGCACCAATTATCTTAGCCTAGTAAAATTTGGAGCCCTTTTAAAGGCTTTGATGCACACATACCAGCTGTCTGCAGGTGTACTGAGGCCTACCAAGAGTGCAATACCCAGGAAAACCCAGGAACACCCGCATACATGACCCATGACACAGGAATAGTGAACAAATGAACTTCCATCAGAATTTAAAGGAGCAGTGGAACTGGGGTAGAGTGCTAGTGCAACCGGGTTTTAAAAAAAAGGAAAAAGAAGCACGCCAAGAGATCGGAGGCTGCATATGAAGGAGTGGGAGCAGAGCAGAGATTCAAAAAGCACACCAGGAGATTGGAGGCTAGATATAAAGGAGCAGGAGCCAAATCAAACACAGGAGCAATCAAAATGTAATGTTAGAGTGACATCACAACAGAAAGATGAAGGAAAGAAGATCCTGAGGTTTTGTTTTAGGTACATATGTAAGTTCAGTATCTAAATACCACTTGCATGTTTAGTAATTTTTAGCATCTGGTCAATTAGTTCAAAAATCAGACAGCCCAGAGGTAGAGGAGTGCAAGTGGCAAGGAGAGAAATAAAAACACCTGAAGTGACGTTTGCGCAAGGAAGTAGCTGGTGACCGTTTATTTATTTAAGTCTTAAGTTTATTTCTGTTAAGTCAGTTAACAGTTTTATAAATAAAGGAAAAGCAGGCCATCTTAGTGCCATGGAGTACACATCATGGGAACTCCAGGACACCTTTTCTGTCCTGGACAATCACATGTGCACAAAGTGTTGTCAGCTTCAGCAGCTCGAGCTCCAGGTTGAGCAGCAGCTGGTGTCACTGAGGTACATCTGCCAGATTGGGAGTTTTGTGCACAGCACGTTTTTTGATGTGGTCACCCTGCAGCTTAAGGTACGCAGGCAGAGAGGCATTGGGCATCTGTCAGACAGTCAAGAAGATCAGGCAGGAAGTGCAGGAGTCCTCTGAGTGTATCTCATTCACCAACCACTATTCTGTTCTGAATACTGCTGAGTGTGATGGACCACTGCTTGCCCACCCTCAGGGGCAGGAGGAACATTGGAAAAGCAATAGTGAAAGGGGCTTCAATAGAGGAACAGGCATTTCTGCGACTGCAGACATGAATCTAGGATGGTATGTTGCTTCCTTGGTGCCAGGGTCAAGGATGTTACTGAATGATTCCAAAGCACTCGGAGAGGGGAGGATCAACAGCCAGCAGTTGTGTTCCATATTGGTACCAACGACAGAGGTAGAAAGATGGATGTGTTCCTGCAGAGTTTATGGAGCTAGGTAGGAACCTAGCAAGCAGGACCTCAGATTACTTCCAGTGCCATGCACAAGTGACTATAGAAATAGGGGGATAGAACAGATGAATGTGGTTGATGTGGTGTACATGGACTACCAAAAGGTATTTGATAAAGTGCAAAGTTAGAGCCCATGGAATAAAAGGGACAGTAGCAGCATGGATATGAAATTGACTGATTGATAGGAAACAGAGAGTAGTGGTGAACGGTTGTTTTTCAGACTGGAAGAGAGTATATAGTGGGGTTCCCCAATGTTGGTGTTGGGACCCCTGCTTTTCTTGATATATATTCATGATCCAGACTTGGGTGTACAGGAACAATTTCAAAATTTGCAGATGACACCAACTTTGAAATACTGTGAATTATGAGGAAGATTATGTTTTATTTTTTCATGGGATGTTGACATCACTGGCAAGGCCAGCATTGATGTCCATCCCTATTTGGCCCGAACAACTGAGTGGCTTGCTAGGCCATTTCAGAGGGTAGTTAAGAGTCAACCACATGTGGGTCTGGAGTCATATGTTGGCCAGCAAATTTCCTTCTCTAGAGAACATTCGTGAACCAGATGGGATTTTACAACAATCGATGGTAGTTTCTTGACACCATTACTGAGACTAGATTTTAATTGCAGATTTTTATTAATTAATTGAATTTAAATTCAACCAGCTACCATGGTGGGATTTGAACTGGTGTACCCAGGGCATAGCCTAGGCCTCTGGATTACTAATTCAGTAACACTGGGCTGACTTTTATGTGTCCCCAGCGGGTCGGATGGTGGCATGGGGGCAGCATAAAATTGAGTGGGAAGCTCCGGGAGGCCTACCCACCCCGAATCTGCCTCTGACCAAGTTCACGGCGTCAGGCGGGGGGGTGGGAAATGGCCTGCCCGCCCGAGGCCAGTCAAGGCGCTTAAGTGGCCACTTAACGGCCACTTAAGGGCCCTCGCCAGCCTCCACGGGTATTTTACCCATGGCAAGCGGGTGTGCTGGGGACGTGAAAGGCCACCCAGTGATAGCTGCCGGCCTTTCCGCGCCCCGGGGGGTGCCATGGCAATCAGGCACAGGGTGCCTGATTGAGGGATGCCCCCGCCTCCCAACCCACCCCCGGGACCCAAGACGCCTCCTCTCCCCCCATACGACCACTCCAGCCTCATCAGGGAAGGATCGATCCCCTGGTGAAGCAACCTTAACTTACCTTTCCTCCAGGCTCCTTGGCGTCGGCTAAGCTGTAGTCCCAGCAGTGGCCACTGCTCCCGGTGGCGCTGCTGGGACTAAGAGCTGCTGGACCGCTGATTGGCCGGTAGCTCACAGAGGCGGGACCTCCTCCCTCAAGTGGGTGGAGGTCCTGCCTCGGGATAATTACAGCCCGGGGATCCATAAAATACAGGACGGATCCCCGGGCTGGGTGGAAGCGGGTTCGCCACTGACTTTCACGTCAGTGGCGAATTCCCATCCGCCTAAGGTAAAATTCAGCCCACTATCACTAAACCACCGTCTCCTGGAAATAAACTTCAAAACAACATAGTCTGGTGAAATGGGGCAGGCAAGTGACAGATGAAATTTAATGCAGAGAAGTGTGAAGTGGTTTATTTTAGTAGGAAAGCGAGGAGAGACAATAAAAAATAAAGGGTACAATTCTAAACGAGGTGCAGGAGCAGAGGCATATGTGCACAAATCATTAAAGATGGCCAGGCAGGTTGAGAAAGTAGTTAATAAGACATTTGGGGCCCTGGGCTTTATAAGTAGGGGCATAGAGTAGAAAAGCAAAGAAGTTATGATAACCTGTATAAACTACTGATTTGGCCTCAACTGGAATATTGTGTCCAGTTCTGGGCACCACACTTTAGGAAGGTTGTGAAGACATTAGAGAGGATGCAAAAAAGATTCGTGAGAATGTTTCCAGGAATGAGGAACTTCAGATGCATGGATAGATTGGAGAAGCTGACACTGTTTCCGTGGAGAAGGGAAGATTAAGAGGAAATTTGACAGTGGTGTTTAAAATCACGAGGGGTCTGGACAGAGTAGATAGGGAGAAACTGTTTCCATTGACAGAAGGATTGAGAACCAGAGGACACTGATTTAAGGTGATTGGCAAAAGAAGCAACAGTGATACGAGGGAAAACCTTTTTATGTGGTGAGTGGTTGGAATCTGGAGTGCATTGCTTGAAACTGTGTTGGTGGCAGATTCAATTGTGGCCTTCAAAGGAGAATTCGATCATTATTTGAAGAGAAAAAAATTTTCAGGGCTCCGGGGAAATGGCGAGGAGTGGGACTAATTGAGTTGCTCTTGAAGAGTGCAGGTCCGGACACGACGGGCCAAATGGTCTCCTTCTGTGCTGTAACCATTCTATAATTCTAACCCCAAATCCTGTTCCCCAGCATGGAGGAAGTTAGGCTTTGTGTCCTTCCTAGTCCCAGGAAATTCAGGATCAAAGTGAGTAAAAAGAACCAAATAAAAAGCAGAGGTTTAGATTTTTGTTTCCACCATCTGGTTGATAATCTGGTGGAGTGGATTGCCCAACCAATTTAAAATTCAAAAGCAAAATACTATGAATGCTGGAAATCTGAAATAAAAACAGAAAATGCTGGAAATACTCAGCAGGTCTAGCTGCATCTGTGGAGAGAGAAACAGAGTTGAAGTTTCAGGTCTGTGGCCTTTCAGCAGAACTGAGAAAAATTAGAAATGTAATAGGTTTTGAGCGAGTGAAATGGGGGAGGGTGGAAGAAGAACAAAAGGGAAGGTCAGTGATCGGGCAGAGGGTGGAAGAGATTAAATGACAAAAGGTTTCATGTTACAAAGCCAAGTAAAGAAACAAAAGATGTGTCTGGATGAGGTGCAGGTGGCAGTATAGCAGCTGGCTGAACACAAGGTAAAGGGATTAAGAAAGAAACAAGGGGCTGGGGGTTGGAAAAAAACAGCAAATAAAACACGAGAAAAGGAAAAAAAAAATGGGAACAGAGGTTATGATCTAAAATTTTTGAACTCAATGTTGAGTCCGGAGGGCTGTAAAGTGCCCAGCTGAAAGATGAGGTGCTGTTCCTCGAGCTTGCGTTGTCCTTCGTTGGAACACTGCAGCAGGCCAAGGACAGAGAGGTCAGTGTGGGAGCAAGGTGGAGAATTAAAATGACAAGCAACTGGGAGCTTGGGGTCATGCTTGCGGACTGAACAGAGGTGTTCCAGTCTGTGTTTAGTCTCCCCAATGTAAAGGAGACCCACATTGCAAGCAGTGAATACAGCATATTAAATTGAAATAAGTACAAGTAAATCTCTGTTTCACTTGTTTAGAATCCGCCTGCTTCTCATTCCTTTGATTTCAATGAGTTTCATAAGGAGCGGGTGATCTGCTGAACCAGATTATGTGCCAGGTGGTAAAGATAAAAATCTATCCCAGAGAGGTAAAACACAACAATGAGGCAGAGAAAGAGAAAACAAAAGAAAGGAAACAGCAGAGAGAATTAAAGCTAGATAAAGGGTCGGAGTAAGCTTCTGTGGAGCATAAAAATCTGCCTAGACCATTTGGGGCAAATGACCTATTTCTGTGCTGTAAGATGTGCTATATAATATGTAACCATGGAAGAAAAATAAATAAACAGAGAAAAGAGAGAGAAGGAAAAGACACAGATTTTTTTTTTAATTATTCATTCATGGGATGTGGGCGTCACTGGCCAGGCCAGCATTTATTGCCCATCCCTAATTGCCCTTGAGAAGGTGGTGGTGAGCTGCCTTCTTGAACCGCTGTAGTCCATGTGAGGTCGGTACACCCACAGTGCTGTTAGGGAGGGAGTTCCAGGATTTTGACCCAGCGACAGTGCAGGAACGGATGTTACAATAAGTAAAAGAACATCTGAAAGGTAGCAATACAGGGAGGTAGAGAAGAACAGTGGCATGTGAAGAAGTATTGACTAGGTAACATTATGCTTGGGTTTAAAAAAAAATCATGGCCGGAATTCTACCAGCCCCTTGGCGATGGCCTGGGAGGTGGTAAGGCTGGCAAAATTCCATGGGAAAACGTTGGGCATGTGCCCGATGTCTTCCGCCACCATGCCATTTTGCCAGTGGCGGGGAAGATGGCAGATGTGCTACCCATTGGTAGCTCAATTGAGCCACTTAAGTGGCCAATTAAGGCCCTCTTCCCGCCTCCTTGGGCATTTTGCCAGCGGCAGAGGGGCCACTACTACGTGGAGAAACCATCCAGAGCAAACTGGCAGCCTCCCTGCAAAATCTGGCGGGGGTGGGGTGGGCCCTGCTTTTTGTGCATACTATGGCCCATGGAGGGGCCCACCAGTGGCAATGGACGCCCCTTTTGGCAATGGCGTCTCCTGCCCTCATCTACTCACCCATGCAATCGCCGAGGCCTGCCAGCCTGGCCCCGGTGTTCACAGACCCCACTTACCTGTCTTCGAGGGCGCAGGACCAACTGCCACTTTAGGGCCTCCTGCTGCTGCCGCTGATATTTTAGCAGCAGCGGGTGGGTGGCTGAGGTCTCCCAGGAACTGCACACCAGGTGAAACCTGGCAGCCTCCTTGCAGGCTGGGGGGCAGCCCTCCTGATCGGGTACCCTGTGCTCCATGGAGGGCCCCCACTCCCATGGCCCAACCATTGCACAACATTTGCCCCCTACCCCACCACCCAACCAAACCCCCTTGCCTGTGGCGCTGCTGAAGCTGCAAAACTGCTGGCCTATTCTTGGGGATGGCAGCCCTGGGGTTGGCACTTATTTGGCCACTGGATGGAATATGTTTCCCTGGGTCCCATCACTGGCCAAAGCCACTGCACACTTATAATGGAACAAGGGTAAGCTAACTGATCCTGCATTCCAAGAGGCTCTGAGATGGGGATGATTGTCTGAGCTTTGTTGTGTTTGAGCATGCCTTCTGCAGGGAGAACAGGATTAGTGAATTTACCCTATTTAAAAGAAAAATAGAAGTTCTTTATTGCTTTCATATACATGTCTTTTTTGTGTTCACATTTGTATGTAAAATCTGTGAGTAATTAGGACATTTAGAGCTAATAAAGGGAAGTCTTTTGTATATCAGTCTGAGCTGAATTCAAATTCAGATCCCAATGAAGAAAATACCTTTTCTAATGTACTCTTGTCACTCAATCCCCTCAAGTAGAGGAAAGGATAGCGAAGATGATTCTCGACAGGAGCGAGAGTAACAGGGTAGTGGTTATGGGGGACTTTAACTTTCCAAATATTGACTGGAAATACTATAGTTCGAGTACTTTAGATGGGTCTGTTTTTGTCCAGTGTGTGCAGGAGGGTTTTCTGACACAGTATGTGGACAGGCCAACCAGGGGCGATGCCACATTGGATTTGGTACTGGGTAATGAACCCGGCCAGGTGTTCGATTTAGATGTAGGTGAGCACTTTGGCGATAGTGATCACAATTCGGTTAGGTTTACCTTAGCGATGGGCAGGGACAGGTATATACCGCAGGGCAAGAATTATAGCTGGGGGAAAGGAAATTATGACGCGATTAGGCAAGATTTAGGATGTGTAGGATGGGGAAGGAAACTGCAGGGGATGGGCACAAACGAAATGTGGAGCTTATTCAAGGAGCAGCTAATGCGTGTCCTTGATAAGTATGTACCTGTCAGGCAGGGAGGAAGTTGTCGAGCGAGGGAGCCATGGTTTACTCAAGAAGTTGAAGCGCTTGTCAAGAGGAAGAGGGCGGCTTATGTTAGGATGAGACGTGAAGGCTCAGTTAGGGCGCTTGAGAGTTACAAGCTAGCCAGGAAGGATCTAAAGGGAGGGCTAAGAAGAGCAAGGAGAGGACACGAGAAGTCATTGGCGGATAGGATCAAAGAAAACCCTAAGGCTTTCTATAGGTATATCAGGAATAAACGAATGATAAGAGTTAGAACAGGGCCAATCAAGGATAGTAGTGGAAAGTTGTGTGCAGAATCAGAGGAGATAGGGGA
This sequence comes from Heterodontus francisci, assembly GCF_036365525.1. NCBI lineage: Eukaryota > Metazoa > Chordata > Chondrichthyes > Heterodontiformes > Heterodontidae > Heterodontus > Heterodontus francisci. The sequence continues at coordinate 163,146,058 of NC_090372.1, read as the reverse complement.
AGCGTTAAATGAATATTTTTCGTCAGTATTTACAGTAGAGAAAGAAAATGTTGTCGAGGAGAATACTGAGATACAGACTACTAGGCTAGATGGGATTGAGGTTCACAAGGAGGAGGTGTTAGCAATTTTGGAAAGAGTGAAAATAGATAAGTCCCCTGGGCCAGATGGGATTTATCCTAGGATTCTCTGGGAAGCCAGGGAGGAGATTGCAGAGCCGTTGTTGTTGATCTTTAAGTCGTCATTGTCGACAGGAGTAGTGCCGGAGGACTGGAGGATAGCAAATGTTGTCCCCTTGTTCAAGAAAGGGAGTAGAGACAGCCCTGGTAATTATAGACCTGTGAGCCTTACTTCGGTTGTGGGTAAAATGTTGGAAAAGGTTATAAGAGACAGGATTTATAATCATCTTGAAAAGAATAAGTTCATTTGCGATAGTCAGCACGGTTTTGTGAAAGGTAGGTCGTGCCTCACAAACCTTATTGAGTTTTTCGAGAAGGTGACCAAACAGGTGGATGAGGGTAAAGCCGTGGATGTGGTGTATATGGATTTCAGTAAGGCGTTTGATAAGGTTCCCCACGGTAGGCTATTGCAGAAAATACGGAAGTATGGGGTTGAAGGTGATTTAGAGCTTTGGATCAGAAATTGGCTAGCTGAAAGAAGACAGAGGGTGGTGGTTGATGGCAAATGTTCATCCTGGAGTTTAGTTACTAGTGGTGTACCGCAAGGTTCTGTTTTGGGGCCACTGCTGTTTGTCATTTTTATAAACGACCTGGATGAGGGTGTAGAAGGGTGGGTTAGTAAATTTGCGGATGACACGAAGGTCGGTGGAGTTGTGGATAGTGTCGAAGGGTGTTGTAGGGTACAGAGGGACATAGATAGGCTGCAGAGCTGGGCTGAGAGATGGCAAATGGAGTTTAATGCGGAGAAGTGTGAGGTGATTCACTTTGGAAGGAGTAACAGCAATGCAGAGTACTGGGCTAATGGGAAGATTCTTGGTAGTGTAGATGAGCAGAGAGATCTTGGTATCCAGGTACATAAATCCCTGAAAGTTGCTACCCAGGTTAATAGGGCTGTTAAGAAGGCATATGGTGTGTTAGCCTTTATTAGTAGGGGGATCGAGTTTCAGAGCCACGGGGTCATGATGCAGCTGTACAAAACTCTGGTGAGGCCGCACCTGGAGTATTGCGTGCAGTTCTGGTCACCGCATTATAGGAAGGATGTGGAAGCTTTGGAAAGGGTGCAGAGGAGATTTACTAGGATGTTGCCTGGTATGGAAGGAAGGTCTTACGAGGAAAGGCTGAGGGACTTGGGGTTGTTTTCGTTAGAGAGAAGGAGGAGGAGAGGTGACTTAATAGAGACATACAAGATAATCAGAGGGTTAGATAGGATGGATAGTGAGAGTCTTTTTCCTCGGATGAGGATGGCAAACACGAGGGGACATAGCTTTAAGTTGAGGGGTGAAAGATATAGGACAGATGTCAGAGGTAGTTTCTTTACGCAGAGAGTAGTAGGGGCGTGGAACGCCCTGCCTGCAACAGTAGTAGACTCGCCAACTTTAAGGGCATTTAAGTGGTCATTGGATAGACATATGGATGAAAATGGAATAGTGTAGGTCAGATGATCGGCGCAACATCGAGGGCCGAAGGGCCTGTACTGCGCTGTAATATTCTAATTCTAAAAAAAAAGTAAAATGGCATAAAAATACATATAGCAATGTTGAAGATATGTGGCCAGAATTTTACTTTGGGCAGGAGGCCCCGCCCACCGGCCAAAATGGCGGGGTCATAGCCCACCTCCACCAGGCCTGGGGAGCCACGCCGTGATTTTACCCTACCCAGGCCCTTGGGTAATTGGACTTGGAGGGGTCTTCCAACTCTCTGAGGCAGGAAGTCCCATCTGATGGAGCTGCTGGCCAATCAGAGGGCAAGCAGCTCTTAGTCCCAACAGCGCCACTGGGAGCGGTGGCTACTGCTGGGACTGCACCCAGTCTCAGCAGAATCACGGACGTCAGACCCGGAGGAGAGGTAAGTTTTGGGGCCTCGCTGGGGACAATCGGCTGGGCCCCGGCAAGGCAAGGGAGATTTGGTTGGGTGGTGGGGTAGGGGGACGAGTGTTGTACAGTGGGGGCAGTTTGGCCATGGGGGGGTGGGTGCCCTCCATGGGGCACAGGGTGCCCGATCAGGAGGGCTCCCCCCAGCCTGCAAGGCGGCTGCCAGGTTTCACCTGGTGTACAGGTCCTGGGGGACCTCAGCGACCCGCCTGCTGTTGGTGAAATATCAGTGGCAGTGGGAGGAGGCCCTTAAGTGGCAGTTAATTGGCCACTTAAGGGCCTTGATTGGCTCTTTCACGCCGCCTCCGCCCCTTGTAAAATTGCAGCGGGGGCAGGAAGGCGTTGGGAACGGCACCCCCTGCCTCCCAGTCAATTTTACGACCCCTGTCCCCACCCCCCACTCCCGCCACCAGCCTGCTCCAGTGGGGAGGGGGGCATAAAATTCTAGCCAATTTGACTAAAACTACATACACAGAAATCATGTACAAATTTGGGCATTTTTAGTTCAGACCAAGATCAAGCCATTTTGTCATAAATCAATTTGCCAGTAGAATTCTTTGCTGCTGGTAATATTTAAAAATAGTTTCCTACAGTGAGAACAAAGGGGAAAAAAAGGCCCAAGTTCACATTTCTGAAGTTCTTGTGTGTCAGCCTAGATGTAAAAGAAAACCTTCATTCGCACGATCTAATGATACCCTATTGAAAATATGCCTTATCTGGTATTCAAGAATGGACACTGTAAATCTTTATGTATAATACACACACACACCTATTTTAGACCATGAATTTTACAACAACAACATGTATTTATATAGCACTCTTAATGTAATAAATTGTCCCGAGGTGTTTCACAGAGGCATTATAAAACAAAACATGACACTGACTCACATTAGGGCAGATGACCAAAAGCTTGTTCAAAGACACAGAGCTGGATTTTAAGCGCCCGCTGCCGCACATGGTGATGGGCGAAAAAAAATGGCGGCCCTCATGCGCGGGCTGCACGCCGCAAAGCCGCCGCGATCTACCTTACAGTGGCTCTTTTAATTACCCAGGTCGTCCCGCATCCGCACCCCACCCCAATCAGGTGGAGAGGGCGGGCTGCCCAACACTGCCACGGTGTCTGCTGCCTGTGCGCAGGCACTGGTATCAATTTTAAAGGTCAGCCCAGTCAATGCTGCTGGTGAATTTAAGTTTTAAAAATCATACCAACCCCCACTGTTGCAATAAAAATTCTATCGCCCCTTTCCCAGCCACTAATACCAATAAAATTTAATATTTGCCCTTCCCCCCACAAAACACCCAACTTTAAAATATGACCTTCCCCTCCAATATTGTACAAAGTTTAAAGTTCACTCCTGCCCACCATCTCCTACATTCATGATGATTATTTGACCCCATTCCCCCCCACCGCCCCCCACTAAAAATCTTAACTCCCCGCCCTCCCCACCAGTGTCATTTCTGCTTTCCCCAGGCAGGAAAGTGAAGCCGCGGGAGTGCCAGCTGCCGCACTGAAGATTGCAGTGGTCCCGTAAGATCCCAGGTAAGTTTATTTAAATGTATTCATGGTGCTCATTTCACTATGCAAAGCTGGGTCCCATCGCCCAGCGGTGAGGGGCCGCCACAGAGCCTGACGCTGCCTGGAAGATCGGGCCCGGCCCTCCTGGCGTCAGGCTCTGTGATGGGCCTCTGCCAGAATGATCTTCTAGCCTCCCCGCCACGGGGCCCGGTGTAGGGAGCCCGGTAACATCCAGCCCATAGTTTTTAAGGAGTGTTTAAAAGAGGAAAGTGATTTCGAGAGATTTAGGGATAAATTCCAGGGCTTAGGACTTGGGCAGCTAAAGGCACAGCCACCAATGCTGGAGCAATTAAAATTGCGGATGCTCAAGAGGCGAGAATTAGGTATCTCGGGATTGTACTGCTAGAGGAGATAAGGAGGGGTGAGGCCATGAAGGGATTTAACAACAACCATGTGAATTCTAAAATCAAGGCATTGCTTAACTGGGAGCCAGTGTAACAGCAAGCTCAGAGGTAATAGCTGAATGAGATTTGGTGCGAGTTAGGACACGGGCAGCAGAGTTTGGATGACTTTGAGTTTATAGAGGGTAGAATGTGGGAGGCTGGCTTGTCGTGTATTAGAATAGTCAAGTCTGGAGGTAACAAAGGTGTTGATGAGAGTTTCAGCAGCAAAAGAGCTGAGGCAGGGAGTTGGGCGATGTTACAGAGATGGAAATAGACGGTCTTAGTGACAATGCGGATATATGATTGAAAGCTCATTCCGAGTCAAATATGATGCCGAAGTTGACAACAGTCTGGTTCATAGGATCATAGAATGGTTACAGCACAGAAGGAGGCCATTTGGCCCATCATGTCTGTGCCAGCTCTCTGCAAGAGCAACTCAGATGGCCCCACTCCCTTGCCCTTTTCTCATGGCCCTGCAATTTTTTTCTCTTTAGATGCTTATCAAATTCCATTTTGAAAGCTTCAATTCAATCTGCCTTCATCACACTTTCAGGCAGTGCATTACAGATACTAACCACACACTACATAAAAAAGGTTTTCTTTATGTCACTGTTAGTTCTTTTGCCAATAACCTTAAATCAGGGTCCTCTGGTTCTCAATCCTTCTGCCACAGGCTCAAAGATTCAGCTTCAGACAGTTGTCAGGGAGGCGGATGGAGTCAGTGGCGAGAGTGTGGAGTTTGTCTTGGGGACCAAAGCCAATGGTTTCAGTCTTCCCAATGTTTAATTGGAGGAAATTTCTGCTCATCCAGTACTGGATGTTGGACAAGAAGTCTGACAATTTAGAAACAGTGGAGGGATCGAGAGAGGTGGTGGTGAGTTAAAGCTGGATGTAGTCAGTGTACATGTGGAAACTGACGTGTTTTCAGATGATGTGACCAAGGGGCAAAATGCAGATGAGAAATAGGAGGGGTCCAAGCATAGATCCTTGGGGGGCACCAGAGATAACAGTGCGGGTGTGGGAAAACAAGCCGTTGATGGTGATTCTCTGGCTATGATTAGATAGATAAGAATGGAACCAGGTGAGAGCAGTCCCACCCAGCTTGATGGCAGTAGAGAGGCACTGGAGAAGGATGATGTGATCATCTGTGTCAAAGGCTGCAGACAGTTTGAGAAGGATGAGGAGGGATAGTTTTGCTCTGTCACAGTCACATAGGATGTCATTGGTGACTTTGATAAGAGCCATTTGGGTACTGTGGCAGGGGAGGAAACCTGATGGGAGGGATTCAAACATGGCATTCCAGGAAATTGGGTACAAATTTGGGAGATGACAACACGTTCAAGGATTTTGGAGGGGATGAGAAGGTTGGAGATGAGGTAGTAGTTTGCAAGGACAAAGGGGACAAGGGTTTTTTTTTAGAGGAGGTGTGATAATGGGCTAGAACCCCTGGCTGATTTCCTCATGCCCCAGCTCAGATGCACCAATAGTAGTATATATACAGAAATCCCAACTGGCATAAATTAACAGCACACACAGCAGGGAGGGGTAGAGGGAGATCTGGAATCTGCCTAATCAATGGCTCAGTTCACAAATGAGCAATGTATAACCTACTGAGGCATTGGGAAAGAATCCCACTAACACATTTTTAGTTGCAATGTTTATTCCATTGATGTTCTGCTTTTTCACAAGTTTCTTAATTGTTTCCTGATGCTTCTCTACAGCATGTGGTGGCACACTGAACGGCAATGGAGTGATCCAGTCTCCTTATTATCCTAACTCATACCCACATGACAAAACCTGTGAATGGGTTATCAACCAGCCAGAAGGACAAGTGGTCACTCTCAACTTCATTTCCTTTGACATTGAGAGTGCTGTGAATTGCAACCATGACTATGTGGAGGTATGGGAGCAAGAATTCTCGATAAACCATAGTAGAAACTATAATTAGCACAACAGTAACTATCCATATGTGATTATCAATGTAACAAATCTACCTTAGAAACATGATCAGACACTCATCTGCAATATATTAATTTTGAAACATAACTTTCTTGTTTTAGAACTCAGATGAAGAGTGCTAATTAAGAATCGAACACATCACTGAAATAACTGTCCTTCCAGCATTTCTCTGTGCAAGAGTAGAAGTTATTTTTACCGTTTCACTGTTTTACTATGTGTGGCTATTGAACATTATATTGATTAACATTTGAAAGAGAAAAATAGGTTAATGATTATTTTCTCCAGTTCTGATAAAAGGTTTCACCCAGAATGTTATCATTCTCTTTCACATGCTAACCAACCTGCAGTATATTTTCAGCATTTTCTGTTTACATATTCAGATCATGTTATTTCTTTTAGTTTCTACTATGTATCAACATTGTACTTCCTTGGCATCGTGCTTTGTAACATTTCAGGGAACCACGTAAATACTTTTCCATACCTCATTAAAATCTTTAGGAAAATATTTTCCTCATGGCATAAACCAAAACAAAAAGGTGCTGTACCTGAACTTACAAGAAATCTGGCTTCATTTAAAAACATTTCTTAAATCTTCATTATTATTTGCAAAAGATGATCTCCAATTTGTAAAGTGCTGATGTGTTAATAACAAAAGCAGAGAGGAAAATAGCCTTGTTACAGCCTTGGTCACTGCGTCTTAATGCTGAGAATATGCTTGTTAAAGCTCATCACATGAAAAACAAGGCCCAGGAATTGCACTGGGGCCACTCCATCAGGGGAAGAGTAGCTGAGCAGAATCCCCATCCATCACATCTAAATTGTGGGGATGGGATGATTTAATGTTGACAGCAGGCAGTCAGTGCCTACTCGGGTATTTAAACAGGAGCCTCCCCAGTTCGCCCTTATGCAACAACAACTTGCATTAATATAGCAATTTTAAAATAGTAAAAGATCCCAAGGCACTTCACAGGAGTGTTATCAAACAAAATTTGACACTGAGGGCAGGACTATGAGCCTCCACCGGGGCTGCGAACAGAGGTGGGTGAGAGCTAAAAAAAGCCCCGCTGACTGATATGCAGATTTCCAAGCCCCATCCCTCCTCTGGGCTATTTTTTGCGGAGGTGGGATTGGGGGGGCAGCAGAGCTACCTACCTGCATGTGGCATCCAAGTCCCTGCAGGCAGCGGGGCCAGTTTAACTTCCTGGAGGCAGCCTCCTGGTGCAGACATCGTGCAGGGGGTGCTCCAGCACACCAAGCAGCTCCAGGCCGCCCTGTAGAGGTGCTTCCAAGCCACAGTGGCGGCCTGGCTGCAAGATACATTTTTTAATTTAAGTTTAAAATAGTTGGAGAGAGGGCACTTCCATTTTGAAGCATCCTCTCCCGTATGTAGCCACTATTGCAGCCTGCTGCTCTTTTCAAGCTGTAAGGCCTCTGATTGGTCCTCCAGCTTCGAAAGCCCTCCACTGTCATTAATTGGATGGCGAACCTGTCTCTAGGCCAGGTAAGCTGTTGCCACCATAAAAATTGGGGTCAGTGACTGTTTCCCCCACGCAGGGTGGGTTCAGGACCCAGAAACAGCCCTGACTTCTGTTTCCTTCCCAGAGGGAAAATCCCGCCTTGAACCACGTAAGGTGATATTAGAGCAGCTAACACAAACCTTAGTGACAGGCAGGTTTTAAGGAGTATCTTAAAGGAGGAGACAGAGTTAGAGAGGCAGAAAGGTTTAAGAAGGAAATTCCAGAGTTTAGGGCCTATACAGCAAAAGCCATGGCCGCCAATAGTGGAGTGATGAAATTTGGGAATGCACAAGAGGCTAGAATTGGAGGATTGCAGTGATCTCTGAGGGATGCGGGGCTAGAGGAGGTTATCGCGATAGGGAGGGGCATTTTAACTACAGTTAAGATATTTGCAGCAAGATACCAGGACAGGCAATCTGACAGACGTTCTGACGACATCATCGGCGAAGGAGATCAGATGGAAACCAATGAATGCCCCAGTTACTAAAAGCTGATAAACATTGGCCATTGGCTGAGCCAATGGAAATTATGAACTACTTTTGATGAACTAGTTGTGATTTAATAGTTCCATTTGAAACATTAAACTGTCTTTCCTTTTTGGATACTTAACAACCTGCTATGCTTTTTCAGTGCTTCTGTTCTTATTTTAAGGAACCACTTTTATTTTAGAGAAGAGTTCTTGATATTTTCTCCAAATGAAGTAATAAATAACAACACACAATTTTGTATGTGAACCTATCATTTCCCAGAAGATTAGTGTATGTACTTGTATTCAACTGGCAACTGTTCCTTCATTGTATCCATCAAAAATTGTTTAATTAATTCATGAGCTTATGACAAAGCCTGTTACTCATCTTGAAGGAGTCTGTTTGTTTCCAGGTCAAAGATGGTGCTGTCGTAGACGCTCCACTGATTGGAAAATATTGTGGTACCGTAATTCCAACTATAGTACGGTCAACACAGAGGTCAATGTACATCAAGTTCAAGACAGACTCTAAAATAGGCAACCATGGATTTCGAGCTGAGTATAGATCAGCTGAGAAAGGTGATTAAAATAGTTTTTGTTTCATTGTCATCCATGACCTCTTCCCTCTTTTTAATCTTCTTTAGAAGCACCTTGGCTGCAATAGACTCAAAATTGCAAGACTGCTGGTGGTGTGGATCTCTGCTGGGGCTAAGCATGAGAGGGGAAATTGAGCCTATAAACCCATGCATTTAACACAGATATATGGTATCCTAGTGGTTATGGCAGTGGACTAATAATTCAGAAGTTAATGAGTTTAAATCCCACCATCAATATGTAAATTCAATAAATCTAGTAATAAACAGAAAAGTGACCATGAAAGCTGGTGAATGTCCTGCAGAGAAGGCAGCCTGCCAGCTACACAGTCTGACCTACATGTGACTCCAGTCCCACATTTCATGGTTGACTGTTAATGCCCTCAGGGCAGCTCAGGATTGGTAATATTGGCTTTCTAGTATTGTCCACAGCCAGAGAATTTTAAAAAATCAGTTCTGCGTGGGCAGTTTTCAGGAGGTTGCATTGCTGATCAGCAGAAAACCACAAAAATTATGTGAACTGGTGTACTAAATTTGCTAGCTTTGCCCTCAGAGCTCACTTTCTCCATACACTATAATCGCATCTAATCCATGAGCCTAACCTGCTGAAATTAAAGCTTAGTTTTTCTGGAAATGTTGGTACTAAACTGGTTTCTTTAAACAAACATTAATGTTTATTGCATTTTGCTTCCTGCATTGGTTTCTCGAGCTGTGAAAAGCACCATTTTATTTATCTTGAAAAGCTCGCTTAACGATCAGAGGAGCATGCACTGTTGGATTCATAATCTAAGGGGGCTCCTTGAGTCTATTAATATAGAGATACTTGTTGAAGTAAATTATAAAAATGATTATATTTGACCTATGTCAAAATTAGTTTGAAATTTGCAGAGTACTTGCTGTAGTCTAAATGGTCTGATGTAAACTTTGATATAAATGGATGATGATGATTGCATTCTACTATTGACTTCTCATTGTTATATCAGAAATGCAATGAACATATATTTTAAAAAAGCAATGGAATGATCAGAATTGTCATAATTAAGAATGTATAAGTACTTTATCATTCAGGCTTTCTCTTTGTAACAGTCAGTGAAAAAAAACATTTTCTTTGTAGGTTGTGGTGAAGTTCTGACACAGCCAGTAGGCACCATTATTAGCCCTGGACACCCTACAGATTATCCACATGGTGCCAAATGTATCTGGCATATCTCTGTTCAGTCTGGATATATCATCCGCCTTACATTCAACTCCTTTAATATTGAATATCACATGAACTGCACCAAAGATTATGTTGAGATGTATGATAACGGTACCATTAGTTCTGGCAGACTAATAGGAAGGTAAGATATTATAACTTTTGCATTTTGTGTCTGGTGAAATTAATGTTAATTACTCAAGTTTCCTGGGTAACCAGTGATAGGTGCCTCCAAAACTGAGATGCCACGATTTACCATCTGTCAGCATTGTACTTAACTTTGAACAAGTAGTTAATCACTTTACAAATAGACGGATATGCTGCCATTAACTAATTCTATTTGTGACAGATTCTAAGTGAAGGATGATCAGTTAAATTCTTTCAAACATATGAGTTTTAAAACCATCGATTTAGCCTATTCACTCACTTGAAGCTACAGAACTTATCAGCATAGCCAATCCTGTTAATTTGTTTGGGAATGGTCAGAGTATGGGACTCGAGCTGGGAAGTTCTCAACTTTGGACAGACAATTTGAATAGAGTTTGAACAGAAATGAGGGCACTCTTCGATGGGAGCAGGGAAAATTGACAGCACACTTGTGTACCTCCTTTGTGGCTGTCATAACAGGAGTATTGGAGAATCTGGAAACAGCAAATGTAATTAAATGTGGGCAAAACCTAAAAGAAGGCAATAAATAACTCAATACATATATAATGACTAGTCAGTATTGTATCTTGTTATACCATTAAACTGAAACTCTATTCTTGATTGGCTAATAAATCAGGATAAAGTAACATTCACAATTACATAATAATGACGTTAATGGGCAGGGAACTTCTGTAAGTGATGTAAAGAAGCAACAAAACAGACTGTTGTTTGCCGTTTCCTATTTGTTTCAGTCACTGGTTGTAAAAGGGCTATTTCTGGGAGAGTGGAACAGTTTAGCTGACAGACTTCCCTTACAATTAATTTAATGCCACTTGTAATTCATTGGCATGAGATGGGACCCTTTAGTCCTACTAATATAAATCTTAAACTGGTTTCCAGACTTCCCTGTCTTCTTTTTGTAAAGAGCCTTGCTTGCCATGAATTAATTTCCATAGCAGTTTTGCCAAGCTTGGAAACTTGCATCCTGCCACTTGTGATGCAACATATTGTTGTTGTAATGCATTTTCCACAATGCCACCGATCCTCCATTTATTCCTATTATGTACTAAAGTGTACACTGTGTGGCATTATGGAAAATGAAAATTATTATTGGTTTTAAAGTAATATATTTTCTTTAATTATTGAAGAAAATGATCATTTTGGATAGAAAAGTCAACATTTCTTTCACGTATTATAGGTACTGCGGTTGGTCTATTCCTCCTTCTATAACCAGCAGTGACAGAATGATGGGTCTTCTTTTTGTGTCTGATTCAAGCATAGCCACTGAGGGATTCTCAGCAAGTTATGAAGCCCTTGATGCTTTATCAGGTATGCTGTACTGTGTAGAATTTGTAATATTGCTGTGGTAATTCTGTATAATAATGACAAAATAGCGATCATATGGTCAATGCTGTTGAGTCCTGTAGACTTAAACTTGAACATCCAGCACATGATATTTGTCAAATATATTTGTCTCTGCTTTGACACTGGGTTTGACATTCAATATTGGCATGCCAAACTCATCCTTTAGGTTGGGCATTCAAAACTAAGTAAAAGGACAATATTGTTATTGGGTTTGTTAAGAATTCTATTTGTTTAGTTCCTTTTTTATTGCTCTTTACAAGAAAAAAACATTCATATCTAATTGGCAGCACGATATTTTGCCTTACAGAAAATATCACATTCAGAATAAGTGCATTGCCTTATCTACTATGCTTCTGAAGAAGTGGCAGCAAGGCTCTGACATCACCCAGTAGACATATTTTTTCAGACAAGGAACATTAAATTGTGCCACCCACAGTAGGTGTGATTTAATTACAGTACACTCTGTAAAAGAATCTTTTTTGGGGTAAAGGTGGAGGTAAGAGAGGAGGGGGAGTTGCACTATTGATTAGGGAGGACATCACGGCAGTACGTAGGGAAGATATCCCGGGGGGAATGTCCAGCAAGGCCATATGTGTAGAACGTCGAAATAAGAAAGGGGTGATCATTTTGATGGGATTATACCATAGGCCCCCCAATAGTCAGAGGGAAGTGGAGGAGCATATATGTAGGGAAATCACAGATAGGTGTAGGAATTATGGGATTGTAATAGTAGGTGATTTTAACTTCCCTAATATTGACTGGGACTGCCTTAGTGCTAAGAGATCAGATGGGGAAGAATTTGTTAAGTGTGTCCAGGATAGTTTTCTGAAGCAGTATGTGGATGACCCTACTAGAGAAGGGGTAACACTCGACCTCCTCTTAGGAAATGAGGATGGGCAGGTGGTTGATGTGTCAGTGGGGGAGCACTTTGGGACCAGTGACCATAACTCTATTAGCTTCAAGATAGTTATGGAAAAGGATAGGACTGGTCCTCAGGTTGAAGTCCTAAATTGGGGGGAGACTAATTTCGATGGCATCAGACAGGAAATCTCAAAAGTTGAATGGGAGAAGCTGTTTACATGTAAAGGGACGTCTGGCAAGTGGGAGGCTTTTAAAAATGAGATAGGAAGAGTTCAGATCCGGCATGTTCCTGTTAGATGGAAGGGCAAGGCTGGCAAGTTTAGGGAACCTTGGTTGACGAGGGATATTGAGGGTCTGGTCAGGACAAAGAAGGAGGCATATGTCAGGTATAGACAGCTGGGATCAAGTGAGTCCCTCGAGGAGTATAGGGGATGTAGGACTACACTTAAGAAGGAAATTAGGAGGGTGAAAAGGGGCCATGAGATTTCCCTGGCAGATAAGATAAAGGAGAATCCTAAAAGATTCTATAAGTATATTAAGAGTAAAAGGGTAGCTAGGGAGAGAGTAGATCCCCTTATGGATCAGTGTGGCAATCTATGTGTGGAGCCACGGGAAATGGGCGAGGTCTGAGATGAATATTTCTCGTCCGTATTTACCGTGGAGAAGGTCATGGAAGCTAGTGAGTTCAAGGGAGGGAACACCGATATCCTGGAGCATATCAACATTACAAAGGACGAGGCTTTGGAGGTTTTGAAGCGCATTAAGGTGGATAAATCCCCAGGGCCTGACCAGGTGTATCCTAGGATGCTATGGGAAGCAAGGGAGGAGATTACTGGGGCCCTGGCAGAGATTTTTGTATCATCGTTAGCCACGGGTGAGGTGCCGGAGGACTGGAGGATAGCTAATGTTGTGCCTTTATTCAAGAAGGGCAGCAGGGATAAGCCAGGGAACTACAGACCGGTGAGCCTTACATCAGTGGTGGGTAAGTTATTGGAAGGGATACTGGGAGACAGGGTTCATATGCATCTGGAAAGGCATGGTCTGATTAGGGATAGTCAGCATGGCTTTGTGCGTGGGAAATCATGTCTCACGAATTTGATTGAGTTTTTCAAGGAGGTGACCAAGAGGATTGACGAGGGCAGGGTGATGGACGTTGTCTACATGGACTTTAGCAAGGCCTTTGACAAGGTCCCGCATGGTAGGCTGGTCCAGAAGGTTCAAACACATGGGATCCAGGGTGAGCTAGCAAATTGGATACAAAATTGGCTTGGTGATAGGAGGCAGAGGGTGGTAGTGGAGGGTTGTTTTTCAGATTGGAGGCCGGTGACCAGTGGTGTGCCGCAGGGATTGGTGCTGGGCCCTTTGTTGTTTGTCATATATATTAATGACTTGGATGTGAATGTAGGGGGCATGTTTAGTAAGTTTGCAGATGACACCAAAATTGGTGGTATAGTGGACAGTGAAGAAGGTTGTCTAAGGTTGCAACAGGATATTGATCAACTGGGAAAGTGGGCAAGGGATTGACAAATGGAATTTAACGCAGACAAGTGTGAAGTGATGCATTTGGAAAGTTAAACCAGGGCAGGACATATACAGTGAATGGCAGGGTCCTGGGGAGTGTTGTTGAGCAGAGAGACCTTGGGGTGCAAGTACATAGTTTCCTGAAAGTGGCAACACTGGTAGACAGGGCGGTGAAGAAGGCATATGGCATGCTTGCCTTCATCGGCCGAGGCATTGAGTACAAGAGTTGGGACGTCATGTTACAGTTGTGTATAACGTTGATTAGGCCGCATTTGGAGTACTGTGTGCAGTTCTGGTCGCCACACTACAGGAAAGAGAGGGTGCAGAAAAGATTCACAAGGATGTTGCCTGGTTTGGAGGGCTTCAGTTATAAAGAGAGATTTGATAGGTCGGGACTGTTTTCCCTGGAGCGAAGGAGGCTGAGAGGGGACATGATAGAGGTATATAAAATTACGAGAGGCATAGATAGGGTAGATAGCCAGAGTCTGTTTCCCATGGTAGGAGTGACTAAAACTAGAGGGCATAGATTTAAGGTGAGGGAGGAAGTTTAAAGGAGATCAAAGGGCTAAATTTTTCACACAAAGAATAGTGGGTATCTGGAATGAGCTGCCTGAGGAGGTGGTGGAGGCAGGAACAGTAGCAACATTTAAGAGGCATCTGGACAGGTACTTGAATGAGCAAGGCATAGAGGGATATGGAATTAATGCAGACAGGTGGGATTAGTATAGATAGGCATTATGGTCGGCATGGACGCGGTGGGCCGAAGTGCCTGTTTCTATGCTGTATGACTCTATGACTATAAAGAAAAAACTAGCAAACTCATGATTAAGTTTGAATATTGAGCCTCAACTATAGGTTTTAAATATCATCGGAGTCCTTGCAATTTGTGGGATTTCATCATTGCCACTGAAAGGGATCTGTAACCAAGAAGCATTTTTTCACACAAATGGTATTGGAAATCAGGAACTTGTAGTGGATTATAATACTGGCCCCTTTTTTGAGGCTAATCCCAATCATGCGTACTTCTCAGAAGATCACTGTCACTTAATGTTGAGAAAGACAGTTTCTATATGGGTCTGAAGGACTGATCTAACTCTCCCCAAAGGAAAGAAAGCAGCTGAGAATATTACCGTCCTCCAGAAAGCCTTTTTAACAAGTTTCAGCCAGATTATAATAACCCAGATATTATAAGGGTCCAGGAATCTCTCCTTAGTGATGTACCTCAAGTGGACGAAATGCACAATGCAATTTTCAAAACACTACATCTCTTCTCAATAAATGAGAGACATAGCATGTTTTAATGGTTTCTTTCCAAAAGTGTAAACAATAAACTTAAGCATAACTGTAAAATTCAACTTCACAAGTAACATACAATGAGTTGAAAGATTGGTTCACTTCGCAACATAGTCACTTAAGTATGGTGGATGTTTTCTCTCATGAATAGGATATCATCTGACATCAGGTGTAGTCTCATGAGAGTCATGTTCTTCATCTGAGATGTTGATGTCGGAAGCCGATTCAATGTTTATAAATGATCTTGCCTTGAAGAATGACACATTTCATGTGATGATTTATGAACTGCACTGAGCAGTGATCATTGATCCTTTTGTCTTGGTCACAACAAAAGGTTGAATGCTTTCTAACATGATCATCACATTTTACAAGCACTTTGTCTCCTGGCTTTAGCAGTGTAACTATAAATTTCATGTTTTGCTCTGCATTTACTTTCATTCGATCCTTCTGTTCTCGATCACATTTGCGTGTACATGTTGATCATTAGCTCCATGGGGTAGCTTAGGAAGACATGTGTGCATAGGATGTGCAAACTTGATTGCTGCTGGAAGTTTTCCAGTCGTCAAAGGAGGAGTCGCTCTATAATTACGAAGAAAGCGATACAACTCTTGCTTCCATGACTTGCTCTCAGCTGTAGCTGTACATATCACTTTTTTCAAGGTACGCATAAATCTCTCAACTTCTCCACTAACTCTTGGCCAACAGCGTGTGATTTTGTGATAAGTGAAGCCCAGATAATTAGCAAATTTACTGAACTCATCGCTGTTGAATGGGGGTCCATTGTCACTTCTCAACATTTGAGGGATTCCAAACAAGGCAAAGATCTGGTCAAGTTTTGGGATGACAGCTTTTTTTGAAATTGACATAACTAATTCCACAATTGGGAATCTGCTGTAGTTGTCAGTGGTAACATGCAGGTGTTCACCAGTGGGCAAATCTGCAAAATCAATGCTAACTTCATGGTCCTGCAGGTAGTCCTGCTCATCCTGAGAAGAACACAAGGATTTGACATTGTGGTTGCTTGACGTGGCAAACACTGATTTTGCGCTCTACCATGTGGTCAATTCCTGGGAACCATATCTTTTCCCTAAGGAGTTGTTTGGTTTTGACATTTCCCTGGTGACCTTCATGTGCTGGAGTGACAACACATTACCTCAATGAGTGTGAAATGACAATACAGTTGTTCTGAAACACGAGATCAGATATAGTTGTAACGGTGAGCTCATTTCGAACATTGTGAAGACCCTGTAGTGTGTGAGTGATTTCTCTTGTAGATGCTCTCTCGATCACGTCTTTCCAGTTTCGTGATTCCATAGCTTCCATACATAGTTGCAATGCCTAATCTTGTTTTGTTGCTGCTTTGATGTCAGCTCATTTTAGCAACTTTGGCACCTCATTTATGCAACCTTTTCCTCACGACTAGTCGGACTGACTGTCGGCAATGGATGTCGCAAAAGAAAGTCTGTTGGGTTGAGCTTGCCTGGCTGATACATCAGTCCAGAGAGAGTGTTAATGGCAGAATAATGAGCAGCTCTGTCCACATGAAAAACAGGCACATGGTTAAAAAATAGACTAAAATAAAATAATTTTTAAAAATTGAAATGTATAAAAAAAGGCCAGTCACGCTTTGAAATTGTTGAACTCAAGGTTGAGTCCGCAAGTCTGTAGAATGCCTAATTGAAAGATCAGGTGCTGCTCCTTGAGCTTGTATTGCAGCAGGCCAAGGACAGAAATATTGGCGTGAGAGCAGAGTGGTGTGTTGAAATGGCAAGCAACCGGAAGCTCAGACTGAGTGGAGGTGTTCCGCAAAGTGATCATCCAATCTACGCTTAGTCTCCCCAATGTAGAGGTAACCGCATTGTGAGCAGCAAATACAGTATACTAAATTGAAGGAAGTATACATAAATTGCTGCTTCACCTGAAAGGAGTGTTTGGGGCCTTGGATGGTGAGGAGAGAGAAGGTAAAGGGGCAGGTATTAATCCTCCTGCGATTGCATGGGAAGGTGCCATGGGAAAGGGGTGAGGTGTCGGGGTTAATGGAGGAGTGGACCAGGGTGTCACGGAGGGAATGATCCCTTCAGAATGCAAAAAGGGGAGGGGAAGGGAAGATGCGTTTGGTGGTGGCATCTCGTTGGAGGTGGCGGAGGATGATCCTTTGGATTTGGAGGCTGGTGGGGTGGAAAGTGAAGACAAGGGGAACCCGGTCGTAGTTCTGTGAGGGAGGGGAAGGGGTGAGGGCAGAAGTGCGGGAAATAGGTCAGACACGGTTGAGGGCTCGTTCAATCACAACTGGGGGAGGGAATCCTCGGTTGAGGAAAAAGGAAGACATGTCAGAAGTGCTGTTGTAGAAGGTTGCATCATCAGAACAGATGTGTCGAAGACAGAGAAATTGGGAGAATGGAATGGTGTCCTTCCAGGAAACAGGGTGTGAGGAAGTGTAATCAAGGTAGCTGTGGGAGTTGGTGGGCTTATAATGAATATTAGTGGACAGCCTGTCCCCAGAGATGGAGACAGATAAGTCAAGGAAGGAGAGGGAAGTGTCAGATAGACCATGTAAAGGTGAGAGAAGGGTGGAAATTGGAAGCCAAGTTTTCCAGTTCTGGCAAGAGCAGGAAATGGCACTGACACAGTCATCAATGTACCGGAAAAGGAGGTGAGAGAGGGGCCTGAGTAGGACTGGAACAAGGAACATTTGACATATCCCACAAAAAGACAGGCATAACTAGGACCCATGTGGGTACCCATAGTAATACCTTTTATTTGAAGGAGGTGAGTGGAGTTGAGGGAGAAGTTGGTCAATGTAAGAACAAGTTCAACCAGGCTGGGGAGGTTGGTGGTGGATGGGGACTGATTGGACCTCTGTTCAAGGAAGAAGCATAGAGTCCTCAGACTGTCCTGGTGGGTAAATGAAGGTGTGGAGAGATTGGGCATCCATAGTGAAGAGGAGGCGGTTAGGGCCAGGAAACTGGAAATTGTCGAAATTAAGTAGGGCGTCCAAAGAGTCACGGATGTAGGTGGGAAGAGACTGGACCAGGGGAGAAAAGATAGAGTCGATAGGAAAAAATAAGTTCAGTGCAGCAGGAACAGGTTGAAATGATGGGGTATACCAGGACATTCCTGTTTGTGGATTTTGGGAAGGAGATATAAACGGGCTGTCCGGGGTTGCGGGACTATGAGGTTGGAAGTTGTAGAGGGAAGATTTCTGGAGGAGATGAGGCCAGTGACAGTCCTGGAGACAGTGGCTTGATGTTCGGTGGTGGGGTCATGGTCCAGGGGAGGTAGGAAGAAGTGTCTGAGAGGTGGCGTTCAGCCTCTGCAAGGTAGAGGTTGGTATGCCAGATAACAACAGCACCACCCTGGTTAGCAGGTTTGATCACAATGTTGGGATGAGACCTGAAAGAACGAAATGCAGCAAGTTCGGAGGGATACAGGTTAGAGTGAGCGAGGGAACGGAAAAATTGAGATGGCCGATGTCATGCCGACAGTTCTCAATGAAAAGATCAAGAGGGGGTAACAGGCCAGAGGGAGGGGTCCAGGTGGAGGGAGAATAATGGAGGTGGGTGAAAGGGTCCGCTGGTCGGGGGAGGACTTCCGGTCAAATAAGTGAACCCGGAGGCAAAGACAATGGAAGAAGAGCTCAGTGTCATGCCAAGCATGAAATTCATTGAGGTGGGTGCTAAGGGGATGAAACTGAGTCCTTTGTTAAGTACAGATCATTCAGCATCAGAGATGGGAAGGTCAGAGGATATTGTAAATACACAGCAAGAGGTCAGATTAGGAGAAGGGATGGGGTCAGAGGGAAGTAAGGGGAAGAATGATCTGGAGGCGCGTTGGCACCCATAAGATGCTGGAGCTTGCATTCCTTAACACCTGAAAGGAAAAGAAAATTTTTTTGTTAATGCGTCAGATAAGTCGAAGGATGAAATGAAACTGTGGAGCAGAACAGCTTTGAAATAAAGTGAGGCGGTGCTTCTGGAGAGAGAGGTCAAGTGTGTACATGTGGTGGCGCATGGTGCTGAATGTGGATCTCAGGATGTGATGAGAGCAGCAGTCCGAGGAATGTTATATTTCTCAGAGATACCTGTAATCCTGGGTGGATTCAAAACATGAATGTTGGAACTTCAGTTGGAATCCGCATGGACTAAGTCGGAGCCAGAGACAGTCACTGAGGAAGGAGAAGTGGCTGTGAAAACATCAATTTTAGTTTATTTTTTAACCATGGTGCCTGTTTTTCATGTGGGCAGAGCTGCTCATTATTCTGCCATCAACACTCTCTCTGGCCTAATGCTTTGTTTTTCACTACAAGCATTAACATACTCTTTGCCTTTGTCCTATGATAACTTTGTTATTTAATCTCTCCTGCCCTCTGCTCCATCACACACCTCCCCTTCTGTTCTCTTCACCACCACCACCACCCCGCCCTTCACTTGCTTAAAACGTAATTCTTTTCTAATCTTTGCCAGGTCTGATGAAACATCACAGACCTAAAATGTTAACTCTGTTTCTCTCCCCACAGATGCTGCCTGATCTGCTGAGTATTTCCAGCACTTTCTGTTTTTATTATGGAATTTGTACTCTTTTAGGTAGAGTATCCAACGCTCCATGGTTTGCTATCTGGCTTGTTGAACAAACTCACTAGTGGTCTATGACTTCAAACTCGTCTCCATATAAATAGAGATGAAAGTGTAAGATACCCCAAGTGATTGAGAATGCTTCTATCTGTTTCAAAATGACGTTCCTCTACACGTGTTAGTGATCTGCTTGCCCTCGCAACGATTGATGAGTTGTCTTTCTACCCAAGAGCTGCACCTAAATCAACAGGGTTTGCATCCACAACTAGCTGTGTGGTTTTCTCAGGGTTGAAATAGACAATTGTGCAACTTATTGACAACCATCGTTTGATCTGGTGTATCGCCTGTTTGTGTGATTTAGTCCTCTCCCACTTGGTCTCTTTTTTCAAATCGTATAGTGGTGGGGGGAGAAGATAACATAGCGAGGTCAGGAATGAAATGACTACAGTATGCGATGAGACCTAGCAGACTCCAGACTTCCGACAGGTTTATAGGATCTGCAGCATTTGCAATGTTTTCAACTTTCCATGGATCAGGTGATACTCCTTCACCATGAGCGAAGAATTCAATTCTGCTTTCATTGAACAAGCACTTGTCTTTATTCAAGGTGAGGTTACATTTTCTAAGACGTTGTAGGCATGTCTCGAGTTCACTTTCAGTGCAACCTTTGATGAGAATGTCATAACTGATGTTCAGCATGTCTTCAAGTCCTTGAAGTGGAGATTGAATCATGTGCTGAAATACCTCAGCTGCTGAGTTGACTCCAAAGTTGAGCCTCTTGTACCGAAATTTGTGTTTTGATGGTAGCCTGCAATGAGGTCAAGTTTAGCAAGGTGTTTAGCATCATTCACTTTCTCTATGATATCATTGATTGTCAGTGTCAAGTGTCTTTCACCTTGGTTTGGTGATTGCATATCAATACAGATTGTAATCTGGTTCTCGCTCTTGGGTTTCTTGACGACTTTTAAGGGTGAGACCCAAGGGGTAGGCTCATCCCCAACTTTCTCAATAATGTGAAGGTCAAGTAGGTGCTGAAGTTCCTGCTCTGTCTGCTTTCTGACATGAAATGGTATTCATCACCATTGATGCGTGACTGGGGGCACATTAGGGTCTACATGAAGGTTGCATGTAGTTTGCTGATGCCAGTGAAGCAGTCAGCATACAGTTTGAGAATGTTGTTGTTATGCGTAGGATTATATGCATACGTGATTGCAATCATATGCAGATCTGTTGCTGTATGGAAACTGATATGAAGAATACAGCATTTGTTCTAGTGTCTTTAAATGAGACTGTCGTTACAAAAGTCCCAAGAGCTTTCAGCGATTTGTCACTATTGTAAGGGAAAACTTTTGTATTCCCTACTTTGCAGAGAATGGGGCAATCCTGAAGTTTGTTGAACATTTTGACTCCCATGACATTGACAGATGCTCCTGTAACAGAGCATCTGTAACTGCGTAGCCAGTGGTCACTGTCACACATGTCTGTTTGCTGTGTCTGAGAGAGAGCTCAAAAGTATGTTCAGGGTCATCCACCTCTACATTGGCTACATTCTATCACCCATTTGCTGTGGTACACATATGTGGCACCCTTTTGTTGGTATTAGTCTGAGTAGTTAATTTTGCTGATGAGCGGCAAACACTAGCAACGTGGCTGGGTATTCCACAATCTTTACACTGTTTACCAGTAGCAGGACACTCTGTCCGGTGTGGGTAAACACAGCCACAGTGGAAACATTCTTTGGATAAGTCGCAACTCTGTTTGTGAGACTGCTGTTTTTGCTTTGCAGGTGGTTTCTTGGGTATGTGAGTCTTCAATAGTGTTCAGAGGAGTAGAACTTGGAGTGTGGTAGTTCTGTTAGCAGCCTCAACTTCAGTAGCTCTAGACTCAGAGCGATAGTGATCTTGCTTACTCTGACAGCTTTCTGTCTTTCTCAAGTTCTTTTGTGCTTTTCGGCGTAGTTGACTAGAGAGAGAATCTTTGATTATTTGTGTTTTGATTACCTGTTTGAAATGTTCAACATCGCCAAAGTCACATTTGGTTGCTCGTTGCCTCAATCATATGCAATATTGCTCAGTTGTCTCATTTACTTCTTGCTCAGTGTGCCGGAAGACAATTGTTTTATATACGGTGTCTTTCTTAGGTATGAAGAAGGTGGTTTATTGCATTTTTTGCTAAGTCATAATCATTTGCTCAGACATAAGAATCTAAGAAACATCTTCCAATTCTTCACCTCCCATAGTGCAGAAGTAAGGCCTTTTTTCTTTTGTCATCTGTGATTGTCAAACCTGCCATTGTGCCTTCCAAATGTTGCAACCACTTCTGCCAACATGGGATTACAGATGATGGGCTGAATTTTACGCCCCTCAAAGAGCAGGAAGGTGGTGGGGGGATGTAAAATGGAGCAGGAGGCTTGAGGGGCCCTTTCCAACCTGCTCCCACTTCCGCTGCCACTTTACATAGGGCGGTGGTGGTGAAAAACAACCTGCCCGCCCCAGGCCAATCAAGGCCCTTAAGTGGCCACATAACTGGCACTTAAGGGCCTCTGCCTGCCTCCACGGGGTTTTACCCTTGGCAGGCGGGCATCCCAGGCCCGAGCAAAACCGCTTGACAAAAGCAGGTGGCTCTCTGAGGCCTGTGGTGAGGGGGCCCTCCTGATCATGCACCCTGTGCCCGAAGGAGGGCCGTCACTGCTGTCCCAACCATCCCCAACACCCAACACACCTCCCATCCCCACAGTTGACCACCCTTGCCTCACTGGGGCCCGACCGATCACCCCCAAAGGGGGCTGAGGCAACAAAAACTTACCTTATTTCTGGACCTCCCCGACATCTTCATCTGTCGGATGGGCTGTAGTCCTAGCAGTGGCCACCGCTCCTGGTGGTGCTGCTGGGACTAACAGCTGCCAGCCCGCTGATTGGCTGGCAGCCCAATTAGGCAGAACTTCCTGCCTCAAACTGGTGGAAGTTCTGCCTCCGAACAATTAAAGGTCGGGGATCCGCAAAATACAGGTCAGATCCCCAGGCCAGGCAGAAGCGGGTTTACCACCGACATTTCAGTCGGTGGACGGCTCCTGTCCACCCTGGGTAAAATCCCAGCTGATGGCTCTGAATGCACATCAAAAGGATTGGGCATAGACTATGCCATTTTGACCAGCAATGCAGTGATAGTGCGTGATCACGGATCCAGGATTGTGTTCCTTTCAAAGAAACACTTCTCTGTAATGATCCGAGATTATTATTTTTTGGTCAGATGGTTATTTTGGGGAGATCAGTGTGCATATACATGTGCAAGCTTCCTGTGTGTGTCTAACACAGCCTCAATGTGCTCTCTATGTCTCCAACTTAAACTGCTGTCTGCAGAAACCAGATAAACACCTTCCAAAAGCTTCATACCTGAAACATCCTATGTTTTACCATCCTGGTCACCATTATGAATTCTGTGGGACTAAACAGTAATAATCAGTCATAGTTAATAAGAGACATGCTGTTGAAACATGGATTCCTTTATTCCTTTGCAGACACCCTCTGCTGGTATGTGTGTGTATGGTAGCTTCAAGTGGACAAAATGCACAATGCCATTTTCAAAACAGTACAAGCCTCATGATGGCCAATTATGCATTAGTCATCTAACTGTGTTTCAAGATTAAAATTCAGTTTTTGGATTTGGTTAGTTTTGTCAAAAAACAGTTGACTGGTTTAGGGCTGTCAGCATAAAACCATTGTTACACTGTGGTAGCTTTTGTTTCGGTTTGCAAAAATGTTTTACTGTGTGATATTAGGGAGCCCATCCTTCTTACCAGAAGCTGCCTTTATGTTCCAAGATGAGACAAGCTTTTTCATTAATGCATTTAGTATTACAGAAATTAACCTTTTTAACCTTTTAGGAAGATGATCTCTTTTAAAAAAAAAAAATAAATCCCTCATTCATAGGAAAATAATTCTTTTAACTTCATAATCCCTCATTATGGCTAGATTTTTTCACACACTCTCTGCCCATAAGGCTGTGGATTCTGGGTCAATTGAAATTTTAAGATTGTCATTGATACCCATATTTAACAAAAATCAAAGGATATGGAGAAAAGGTGGGCAAATGGAGTTGAAATACAGATCAGCCATAATCCATGAATGGTGGAACAGACTCGAGGGACTGAATGGGCTATTCCTGTTCCTGGGTTCCGATGTGCAAGGAAATAGCTCATTGATCTAGAGGGGAATTTTAGCATGATGTACTACTGACAAAACACACATTAGATATCTCATCACTGACACTAAAGGAAGGATCTGTATATCATTATGGAGTATAGAATGGTTCCAGGGATGAGAAACTTCAGTTACGTGGATAGATTGGAGAAGCTGGGGTGTTCTCCTTAGAGAAGAGAAGGTTGAGAGGAGATTTGATAGAGGTGCTCAAAGTCATGAGGGGTTCAGACAGAATAGATGGGGAGAAACTGTTCCCATTGGTGGAATATTTGTGATCCAGAGTGCACCGATTTAAAGTGCTGGGCAAAAGCACCAGAGGCAACATGGGGAAAAACATCTTTGCACAGTGAGTGGTTAGGATCTTGTATGCACTGCCTGAGAGTGTGATGGAGGCAGATTCGATTGTGACTTTCAAAAAGGAATTGGATAATTATCTGAAGGGAAAAGATTTGCGGGGCTATGGGGAAAAAGCAGAGGCGTGGAACTAGCTGAGTTGCTCACACGGAGAGCCGGCACAGACACAATGGGCCGAATAGCCTCCTTCTTTGCTGTAACCATTCTATGATTCTATGATTATAGACACGGGGGGAGGGGGTGGATTTACATGTGTGAAACATCTCATGACAGGCAGACAGACATAGGAAGATCTATATGCAGAAGATCTTAGTACTGACAGTGGAAGAAGGAAGGTGTATAAATCAAATACCTCGTCACTGACAGTAGAAGAGATTTTTGGTGTAACTAAAGCTTTTTATGAACTGAAATACTTTACTGATTCAAGTATGTTGTGCAACTATTGCCTGAACTGCCAAGATTTAGAAGTACAGATGATGCCATTGAGTGATTTATAATTTAGAAATAAATGGATTAACATTCATCGCTAATGTATAGATTCTATAGGAATTGCGATAGGTCTAAATAAATATGTGAAGAAATAACAATTTTCAAATTTTGGATGCAGAATTAAATATTTCTTGATGGTTGAAAAAGAGGAAATGGGAACCACAGCAAAACCCAAATTTCCAGCCATTTGTATGCAGCTGTATGATACTATCCTCTTATTGATGACAATAGTAGAAAGCTTTCTTTAGTGGGTGTGCCAGAACCAAATGCTGTATCCATTTTTATTGCTTTATTAAGCCATCTAAGCAAGCTTTGACCCAAAGTGGTATTTGTGGTACCAGTGCCAATGGTAGAGTGCATAGACTTGAAATAATAGGCTGAAGTAACAGCAAACAGCACATAAGAATCTCGAGGTCAAATTGTAGAAGGGATATTTTCCAGTGGAATTTTGCTAATACCCTGGTGTAACTCTAGCAAACAAGGATGGGAGATCAGGTGGGAAACCATTTTATCACTGTGACCCACTACTATTTCCAGGATTTTTCACAGGAAGTGACAAGAAGTTGAATATGTCCACTCTTAAGATGTTGAGGAGGCTGATTTTAAGACAGACAGGATTTTTGCCTTCTGAGTTCACATTGCAATCTAAAATTTCTTCAGTTTTATTGAAGCTTTGCTTCTAGATCTGAAAGCCTCAATATATCCCTGATTCAATACAAATTTATGAAAATTGGTCCCTTACTAAAGTTGGTCAGTTTTCTTAGCTTTGTTATGCCAGGCCATATAAAATGTGTGCAGGAGTGATTTCATGGACTGGCTTTTAGAGTTGGACTTGTTATTGTTGATTGCAATTGTTTGCCTTATTGGAATGTTAGATTAGATTAGATTAGATTAGATTAGAGATACAGCACTGAAACAGGCCCTTCGGCCCACCGAGTCTGTGCCGAACATCAACCACCCATTTATACTAATCCTACACTAATCCCATATTCCTACCAAACATCCCCACCTGTCCCTATATTAGATTACTGCCCAGGCAATTAACTTTACCCCTAAGCATTGCATCCTGAAGTTGCTCAGCCATGGTTTATTTTTCCGTGAAAAATCTTATACCCACTGCTTTTCCAGTAACTGTCTTTTTATCAGCTGCTTATTTCATTTGCTGCAAGCAAATTGATCAGCATGGGAACTTCTCTAGGCAATCCAATGGCATTCCTAGCTTGGATGAGGAAGAGGAGAAGAAAATGATTGAATACAAGTCACAGCTCGGAATACACATGCAGCAATCATTGTTTGGCCAGACATTCAACTAAATGTGCAGTCTGGGTCCTTCACAAACCTATTGTTCACAATGCAGTGGCCCAATCAACAACATGCTCTCCATTATCCACTACCACACATGGTCATCAATTCACTCGCTGCTAACTAAATGAACTGTCAAGACTTTTGTTTAAACTGAATGCAAAAAATTTATTTCCTGACAAATCACTTCTATATTTGCTACTACTTTTGTACCACTTCCTCTTGAACCTAATTTACTCCATCAAGTGCCACTCCAGTGGAAGGGGTAAATATGGTGATCTCCAATGGGGGGACCTCATGGGATGGCTGTAACTTTTAGTACTGTATTATCAGATGGCCCTGCAACTTCTGGAAGAGCCTCACATAATGTGATGGTTGCCTGCTCCTGCTGCTATCTGGCAATTCTTAAGTCTTTTGAGGAAGCCCTTTAGTTTGTCTCATCTGTGCGTCCTCCTGCTAGACAAGGTCCTCTTGGGAGGATGCCCTGGAGTCCATCCATCCACCTCATGCAGCAGAAAATCTACGGGTGTAAGTGATCCTAGACATGATTTGCAAAATATGTTGCTTCTCAACCCACCAGATTTTGCCCTCTCAATTTTCTACCATCATTTCTGACTATGCCAAAAAGCATCCGCTCATTTTTGGGCAATTAAATGTAAGTGAGGCAAAATGAAGTCATAATGTCCTATACTCCATTTACTGTCATTTCCACTCTACTCACTGTGGCTTCTCTTTCTGTCCATGTAAAGCAGACATCCAGGGTTGCCAACCCAAAAAGAAGAGGACTGAAAGAGGCTAGCATCAATATCTAATAGCATTGATTTGAAGATTATTTCTGAATTATTTTGGGGGATTATTTTTTACTGTTGCCAACTATTTTGATGCCTGACTTCTGTGCCATTTGCTTTCATTTTCTTCCCATGTTTCATACCGAGTACAATGGGTTCTGCCACAGAAATTCCCACATATCTTTGTTTTTCTGGAATAAGAGGAGTAATGCAGGATGCCTATCTGGTTGGGTAGCACCAGTGGTGCATAACACGTGCCCACAGGCACCAAAACATCAGAATATCTATGCAGAGGCTCCTTGACAAAGGAGCAGTGTCTGCAGAGGTTTCACTTTACAAAAAGAGTTCATCACTGAGTTGTACCACAGGCTCAAGCAAATCCACAGCCCACCTCTGCCAGAGGCATTACGTACCAGTTAAGGACTCTCTACTTGTTACTTGCATATTATGGGGTCATTTCAGGCTGCCAAACACAAATCACAAATGCTTGAGTAAGCAATTTCATCTTCCTCAATGGAAAACTGACTGCAGCATGAAACAACACCGCAATTTTAGAATGGCAGAGTTCCCAAATGCCAGAAAGTTAAAGATTGCTACCACAATTTTAATAAAAACACATACTGTTGTGTTTCTAATGCTTCTTAGCACCGCATTGCCTCAGTGACAGTATGTGAAATATAAGCTTGTGATCCTATCCTTGGCTTCTCCTAGGGGAGGTGATGGTGCCGTGGTAATGTCACTGGACTAATAATCCAGATGTTTAGGGTACTGGTCTGGGGACATGGGTTCAAATCCCACCATAGCAGATGGTGAAATTTGTGCCAAAATTGGGAGAGTTGTCCCAAAATAACAATGTCCCTGATATCACCATCCCTGGCTATGTTCTACCCCACCGGCAGGACAGACCCACCAGAGGTGGCGGTACAGTGGTATACTGTCGGGAGGGAGTTGCCCTGGGAGTCGTCAACATTGACTCTGGATCCCATAAAGTCTCATGGCATCATGTCAAACATTGGCAAGGAACAGCCTGATAATTACCACCTACTGCCACTCCCTGCCTACCACCCGCACCCCCTCCCCCCCCAACTTGGCGGATGAATCAGGATTTCTCCATGCTGAACACCAATTGAAGAAGCAATGAGGGTTGCAAGGGCACAAAATGTACTGTGGATGGGGTCTTCAATGTCCATCACCAAGAGTGGCTCAGTAGCTGGCCGAGTCCTAAAGGACATAGCTGCTAGACTGGGTTTGCAGCAGGTGCAGCAGGAAAAACCGACTTGACCTCGTCCTCGCCAATCTACCAGTTGCAGATGCATCTGTCCATGACAATATTGGTAGGAGTCACCACCGCACAGTCCTTGTTGAGATGATCCTGTCTTCACATTGAGGATGCCTGCCATTGTTTATGTGGCACTACCACTGTGCGAAATGGGATAGATTTCAAACAGATCTAGCAACTCAAAACTGGGCATCCATGAGGCACTGTGGGCCATCAGCAGCAGCAGAATTGTATTCAACCACAATCTGTAACCTCATGGCCCAGTATATCCCCCACTCTACCATTACCATCAAGCCGGCGGATCAACCCTGGTTCAATGAAGAGTGCAGGAAGGCATGCCAGGAGCAGCACCAGGCATATCTCAAACTGAGGTGTCAGCCTTGTGAGGCTACAACACAGAACTATTTGCAAAGCAAAAAGCAGAAGCACATGTGATAGACAGGGCGTAAAATACCACAACCAACGGATCATATCTAAGCTCTGAAGTCCTGTCACATCCAGTCATGAAAGGTGGTGAACAATTTAACAACAAATTGGAGGAGGAGGCTCCGTCAAATATCCCCATCCTCAATGATGAGGGAGCTCAGCACATCAGTACAAACGACATAGCTGAAGCATTTGCATTCATCTTCAGCCAGAAGTGCCAAGTATGTGATCCATCTCAGCCTCCTCCTGAGGTCCCCAGCATCACAGATGCCAGTCTTCAGCCAATCTGATTCACTTTGCTCGATATCAAGAAATGGCTGAAGAGACTGGATACTGCAAAGGCTATGGGCCCTGACAACAATCTGGCAATAGTACTGAAGACTTGTGCTCCAGAACTAGCTGCGCCCCGAGCCAAGCTGTTCCAACAACACTGGCATTTACCTGGCAATGTGGAAAATTGCCCGTGTATGTCCTGTACCCAATAGCAGGACAAATCCAAACCAGCAAATTACCACCCAATCAGTCTACTCTCGATCATCAGCAAACTGATGAAAGGGTCGGCGACAGTGCTATCAAATTGCACTTTCTCAGCAATAACCTGCTCACTGACACTCAGTTTGGGTTCTGACAGGGCCACTCAGCTCCTGACCTCATTACAGCCTTGGTCCAAACATGAACAAAAGAGCTGAACTCCAGAGGTGAGGTGAGAGTGACTGCCCTTGACAACAAGGTAGTATTTGACCAAGTATGGCATATAAGAGCCCTAGCAAAACTGGAGTCAATGGGAATCAGGGGGAAAACTCTGCGCTGGTTGGAGTTATACCTAATGCAAAGGAAGCTGGTTGTGGTTGTTGGAGGTCAATCATCTCAGTTCCAGGACATAGAACCATAGAAAAATTACAGCACAGAAGGAGGCCATTCAACCCGTCATGTCCATGCCGGCCGAACAAACTAGCCGCCCAATCTAATCCCACCTTCCAGCACCTGGTCTAGAGCCTTGCAGGTTACAGCACTTCTGCTGCATGTCCAGGTACTTTTTAAAAGAATTGAGTGTTTCTGCCTCCACCACCATTCCTGGCAGTGAATTCCAGATACCCACCACCCTTTGGGTGAAAAAGTATTTCCTCATGTCCCCTCTAATCCTTCTACCAATCATCTTAAATCTGCACCCCCTGGTAATTGACCTGTCCACTAGGGCAAACAGATCATTCCTGTCTACTTTATCTAGGCCCTTCATAATTTTGTACACCTCAATCAAGTCATCCCTCAGCCTCCTCTGTTCTAGGGAAAACAACCCTAGCATATCCAATCTTTTCTCATAGCTGCAACTTTCAAGCCCTGGTAATCACTGACATTACTGCAGGAGTTCTTCAGGGTAGTGTCCTAGGCTCAACCATCTTCAGCTGCTTTATCAATGACCCTTCAATCATAAGGTCAGAAGTGGGGATGTTCGCTGATGATTGCACAATGTTTAGCACCATTTGTGACCTCTCATATAATGACGTAGCCCATGTCCAGATGCAGCAAGACCTGGACAACATCCAAGCTTGGGCTGATAAGTGGCAAGTAACATTCACGCCACACAAGTGACCATCTCAAACAAGAGCGAATCTAACCATCTCCCCTTGATGTTTGATGGCATTGCCATCGCTGAATTTCCCACTATCAACATCCTGGGGTTTACCATTGACCAGAAACTGAACTGGACCAGCCACATAAATACCGTGGCTACAAGAGCAGCTCAGATGCTGGGAATCCTGCGGTGAGTAACTCACCTCCTGTCTCCCCAGTGCCTATCCACCATCTACAAGGCACAAGTCAGGAGTGTGGTGGAATACCCTCCACTTGCCTGGATCGACGCAGCTCCAACTACACTCAAGAAGCTCGACACCATCCAGGACATAGCAACCCGTTTGATTGGAGTCCCGTCCACAACCTTCAACATTCATTCCCTTCACCACCGACGCACAGTGGCAGCAGTGTGTACCACCTACAAGATGCACTGCAGCAACTCACAGCATCTTGCAAACCCGCGACCTCTACCACCTAGAAGGACAAGGGAAGCAGATGCATGGGAATACCACCACTTGCAAGTTCCCTCCAAGCCACACACCATCCTGACCTGGAACTATATCGCCGTTCCTTCACTGTCACTGGGTCAAATTCCTGGAACTCCCTTCCTAACAGCACTGTGGTTGTACCTACACCTCAAGGACAGCAGCGGTTCAAGAAGGCAGCTCACCGCCAGCTTCTCAAGGGCAATTAGGGATGGGCAATAAATGCTGGCCTGGCCAGTGACCTCCACATCCTGTGAACGAATAAAAGAAAAGTAGCAAGAGTGCATGAGGGGGCTGGCACTTATGTTGCAATTGGAGCCTTCTGGGACTGAGGTGGACCACATCTCATGACAGTGAACTCTTAATGAATCTCAAGTGTTGCTGTATGAACAGCTTGGCCCTTCATCCTTTCTGCCACATGTTCAAGTATTGAAGGGGCCTGATGGGAGGCTCACCTATGCTGCAATCCTGATAGACTGCACCATTGTCATTGTTTGCTTTTGCCACCCCACTGGCATTAGACTCGGTGGGGAAGCAGGTTTAATGATCCCTGTGAGCTCAAGGAAGTGTTGTGTGATGCTTGCCTGAATTGAATGCCCACTTGTCATTCCACATGCTCAAGGTAGATGGCAAAGTTGCAAAGCCATCATCCAATGTCCTGCACATGCTGTTGATTGACTCCTCCTTTGAGCTGCCATCTACAGCATACTGTCATGATCTACAGGACCGCAGTGTTACTTGCGCTCCTGTATGCATTGGAAACATGGACACTGTATAGTGTCATAGTGTTTTGTTTCTTTTTAAAACTAGGAGGTCTGTGTGCCTTTAAGACTGAAAAAAACTCTGTGGACAATAACTGCAGTGGTTTAGTGTTTGAAGAGTTCAGGCTGCTGGGAAATTTGTATCCGAACAACCTGATGGTTTTCCGACGGTCTTATGACTCCTATTGCTGGAAGCTTTCAATTCCATTTTGTCAGTGAAAGAAGAAACCAAGGGGATGTGAGCAGCAAAAGGAGTTACTGCTGAAAACTGGCCAGGAATGCAGCCCAGAAAACTCTCTTTCTTGAAAAATAATTCCCATATCAAAGAGGAAGGGACCCAGAAAAAGGAGGAATTGCTACACTCTGTGAAGAGACACTGTTTTGGATAAAGAAAGCCCGTGTTTCAGGTGGGGCAGGTTTCTGTTGTCTCCATTCAAGAATTCCTGTCTGAAGAGTGAGTTCTGTAATTGCTGTGTTCTATGGAAAGAGGAAGCCTGCATTGTTGAAGGTAGCCTCCAGTCTCTGAAAAATCTCACTTTAAGAGTAAGTCTGTTGACTTTTGTGTTTTTGGAAGTTCCTGAAATCTCAAGAAAGTTTCTACTTTTAGACTGCTACTTTAAAATTTAAATAGACCTGTTGCTGCAACCTGTTACTGAAAGATCTGTGTGACGCCTGCTGCAGATGAACTACCTTGAACGCCTACCCATCATAGACTGTTCACTAATTTCACCTGGACAGACATCGAGTGGCATCTGGCTATTCGACTCTGGAGCATCTCACCGATCCAGGAAAATAGTACCAGAAGATACAACCCAGTTATTTTATAATCCCTAAGAAACTGTCATAAAATAAATAACCATTTCCCCCAGTTAACCATTGGTAATTGAATGTATGTGTGTGCATGAAGGTTAGGAAGATTAAGGAGTTATAAATTTATTTCATACACATTGATTCATCTCATTATTGTTAAGAACTTGGTTTATTAATAAATAGTCAATTTTCTTGTTTTTAAAGAAACCTGACTTGGCGTATTTTATTCTGGGGATAAATAAAGTGATTAATTTGGCTTTTTTTCTGGTAAGTGCAAAACTTTCCTAATACGCTGTGATCTGTGGAGTAGTGGGACTGAATTAACAGTGCATTATTCCCACCTCGATTGTAACAACAGCAGACATCTCAAAGCCCTGGAGCGATATCTCCAGCGGTGCCTCCACAAGATCCTGCAAATTCAGTGGCAGGACAGACACTCCAATATCAGTGTCCTCTCTCAGGCCAACACCCTCAGTATCGAGACACTGGTCATGGCTAGTCAGTTATGTTGGGCGGGCAACATCATCTGCATGCCTGACACAAGACTCTCAAAACAAGCTTTCGATTCCAAACTCCATCACGGCAAGAGGTTACCGGGGGGCAGAGGAAATGTTACAAGAATGTCCTTAAAGCCTCCCTGAAAAAATGTGACATCTCCACTGATTCATGGGAATCTCTTGCCCGACACTGCCCAAAATGGAGAAGAAGCATCCGCGAAGGTGCCAGCCAGTTTGAACAATATCGACATGCCCAGGCAGTGACAAAGGGCAAACAGCAGAAGGAGCGTTTGGAAATTCGAGCATCCCATCCACTTGCCTCATCAAACACCTGTGGCAGAGTGTGCAGAACCAGAATTGGACTATTCAGTCACCTAAGGACCTTGAAGTGGAAGAAAGTCATCCTCGTTCCTGAGGGACTGTCTAAGAGAAGAGAAGAATGTCTGACATAGCACCTAATGCCTGCACTAGCACTTCATGCTCTAGAACGATCACTTATTAAAGCTAGACCTATAGACATTTCAGTCAGTTCAACTTGAACGTTCAGCCACCAAAATTCTTCCTCATGGCATCACCAGTTCTTCCTGCTAGGTTGTGCTTTGTGTGTCATTTGGTACACTCCACTCTGAGCCGAATGTTCCGACTCCCGTGCCGAGGTCGGGAATGGAGGCAGGGATGGTGGGCCCAAATTTCCCAGCGGCGGCCAGTGTGTCAGTTTCAGGATGTCATTCCTGTTGTCAGCAATGTTAACCAGGGTGAGGGGAGGGCAGAACAGCTTTCCTTCCCCATTAAGTTGTTAAGTGCTGGCAGGAGGAGGATGGTGGAATTTTGAAGGGGGCGCATGGGTTTCAGGAGGTTTCTGTTGCAGATGTGCTGAGGGGAGGTGGGTACAGAGTGGGGAGCCAGTCATGGCTGCCCCAGGGCAACACCCCAACCACATAAGAGGGTCAGTGGGGCAAGGAGGGACTCAACATATGGTAAGGAGATGCCCTTGGCACTGCGCAGGTGGCAAGGTGAGTGGTCAGTCAGTCCTCAGGCTTTGAACAGGTCATCCCCCTGGCATTGTGGGGGCAGAAGAGTAGGGAACAAGGCTGCCAAGGATAATTGGGTGAGCAGCTGTAGACTGTGACACTCCAGGCAGATGGTGGCAGACATCTGTGACCTCGTCAGCGAAGACCTTGCACCTCACAGCACTGGTTGCCATGCCTTGTATTACGGACAGGTGGTAACTGGTATGGGTGGCTTCCACGTTTCAACTCCCAGCTGATCGCAATAGTGTTTAGTTTAAATGATGCATTAAACCCTGAGTATTGTTAGTGTCAAATAAAAAGACAAACAACAGATTTTCTCTTAGGTTAGAAAAAGAAAGATAACTATTTATTTTTAAACAATTTCTGAAATGGTCACCATCTCACCCGCACACATATTCACACACACACACAAATACACAAGAATAGATAGATAAAGAGAAAAAGGTAGGATGAAATTAAAGTGCTAGTGAGGTATGTGTTCATTTTTTACAGAAAACCTGTTGAATTCTCTTGGGAGAAAAGTCCTTTTAATAGTGCAGGCCTGGATATTTGTAGTCTTGAACTTGCTGAGGTGTTGCAGATTTCTAGTGGTCACAAGTCAGCACAAAGCTGGTAGTGTGAACTTGGTCACCTTCACAGATGAAAAATCTCAATGTCACTTTGTAATATCTCTCCAGTAGTGGCTGTTCAAGTTGTTGTTCAGCAGGGTTTTTCTTGCTTAGTCAGATCTCTCTCAGCCTCTGGCTAGAAAACTGGCTTTCTGTTGTCTTGGGTTGATCATCTTCTTTCTTTCCAGAGGGATACTTTTTAAGGGAAAAATCCATCACATTTGAGTTTTGTCAGGTGACACATGGTCCTTGCCCCTGGTGTGACCACAAGGGACCAGAATATGGAAACCATTGTTGTCTATTGATGTCTGAATGGGTACCATTCTGTTATAATGATGCTGCTTCACACCTATTCATTTTGGTTTGGGCTGTGAGTCAGTCTGTCTCCAGAACATTTTGTTAGTTCATTCATGTAGATATGAGTCATCAATATGCAATAGCGCTCCTTTCAATTTCAATGAATTCTCCCCAGAACTATTTCAGACAAGGTTAACAAGCTTCAGCCTCAACAGACGGAGGTGTGTATTTCCAGGACAACAGGGCCACCTGACCACTACTCCATTTTTTTTTCTGCGGTATAAGTGCTCGTGTTCTTGTGGTTCAGTTTAACAGTTGACTTTTTAATTTCATAATTCCTCCATTTCATTGTTTATTTCATCATGGTTCCTTCCGAGCATGACACTTGTCAGTAGTTGTCAACTGTGGCCTTGAACTTCTTTGCTTCTGGCTCCTTCCAAGGATCATCTGTCGACCTTGGTGGCATCTCCCAAGCAGCTGCACACCACTGCATCTTCCAGGTCACTGATGACCTCTTTGCCAGAGCTGGACAGTACATTAATTTTATGACAGATGTGGCCTCGCAGGGACAGAGTGCACTGGGTCTCGCTACCATCATTGGATTCCCCCAGGGACAGCACATCATGTGGCCATCAAGACGCTCATTACAGGCCAGTCAGATTCATCAACACGAAGGGCTTCCACTCTCTCAATGACCAACTGGTCTGTGACCACAAGAGCTTCCTCCAGGTGTGTGCTTGCTTTCCTTGCAGATTCCATGACTCCTTCAGCCTCCGGCAGTCCAGGCTGCCTCAGATTGTCACTCCAACCCCTAAAGTGCATGGATGGACCCTAGGGGAAAAGACATGGCTACTCACCCCTTTACAGGATCCCCAAACAGAGGCACAGAGGCAGTACAACCAATGCCGCCTACTCGCTAGGATAGCCATTGAGCAGGTCATCAGGCTTCTGAAGATGCGATTCCGGTACCTGGAAGAGTCTTGCTCATTGTGGTGGTCTGCTGTGCTCTGCATTAGATGGACCTTGATGACATGAGGCTCTGGAAGGAGACAGCTCATCAGGGGAAGAGCAGGAGGTGAGAGAAGAGGAGGCAGAGGGAGATGACGCTGAACAGAGAGATGCGCCGGCTGTACGACGAGGTGGCCTCCTCCTGCCACCCCCTGGGAACAAGACATCCCACCTCTTCCACACTGCCTCCAGCATTAGATGCAGGTCGGCATCAATGAAGCCAGCAGCTTCCCTGCACCAGATACCATACCTGCAGCTCCCCTGTGATATCTCACTTCCCTCTGGTCCTGTGGAAGGTTTTGGCACAATCAGCAGATTTCCCCCTTAGGACAACCCAAAGCCTCCATGATGGCTGCCGTGGGGAGTCTAAATCAGTCCCACTCTTCATCTGGCCACTTCCGTCCTAGCCATACTCCCTCTAATTGGACAGGAAACCCGTCTCCATACCAGGCTTACTCCTGTGAAAATATTAACTTTAATCAGTTTCCCAACGGAGGTGAGTTTCTAAAACGAAAACAAACTCTGCTCCTGTTTTCCACCTCCGTGTGAAAATTGCCCTCTGACTCACTGGCTAACTGACCCAGGGAGGATATTTCTTTGCCCAGGAGGTTTAGAGTGATTAGCGTGTGTGCTCCTGAAATGCTGGCAGGGTTGGATGTCCTGGGATTTGAGTTCTTCCTCAGCAACAACTGGAGAAGGTAAAGAGTAAAAGGGAGGTTACTGTTTCTTTTTGATGAGCAATGTTGTAACTTACAGTGGAATAAATAATATGAAGCTTCATGTTAGGATTTGCTGGTAGTGAATGCAGCCCGCAGTAGGAGAAAAATAAAGGGAAGCAGACATTCAACATGAACCTGCAACTGGCATGCGCCATCTTACTTCCCCATCTCCAACTTCTTGTCTGGCCTCCCTCCAAAAGATTTTCTGCACCTGTTCCTCATCCAGAGGAGGTAATGAGAATTATATTTTTTTCTATGGTATAGTAAAAACCAGGTATCAGCATGTAACTCAGAACGGATATGATGATGAGTACATGCAACAATTATAATCCATGTGAGGCTTTTATTGATACGAGCTATGAATAAAAAGTACATCAAACATCAGAAAAAGAACACAAGATCACAAGAAATAGGAGCAAAAGTAGACCATATGGTCCATCGAGTCTGCTCCGTCATTCAATATGATCATGGCTGATCTTGGGCTTCAATTCCACTGTCCTGCCCGCTCCCCATATCCCTTGATTCCCCGCAAGACAAAAAATCTATCTATCCCAGCCTTAAATGTATTCAGCGATGGAGCATCCACAACCCTCGGGTAGAGAATTCCAAAAATTCACAACCCTTTGAGTGTAGTAATTTCTCCTCATCTCAGTCCTGAATGATTGGCCCCTTATCCTGAGACTGTGCCCCCATAACCAGCGGAAACAATCTCTCAGCTTCTACCCTATCAAGCCCTTTCTGAATCTTGTATGTCTCAATTAGATCGCCTCTCATTCTTCTAAACTCCAGAGAATGTATGCCCAATTTACTCAGCCTCTCATCATCAGACAACCCACTCATCCCAAGGACCAATTTAGTAAATCTTCGCTGCACTGCCTCCAGTGCAAGTATATCCTTCCTTAAATGTGGAGATCAAAACTGCACACAGTATTCTAGGTATAGACTCACCAAAGCCCTGTACAATTTTAGTAAGACTTGTTTATTCCTGTACTCCAATCCCCTTGCAATAAAGGCCAACATGTCATTTGCCTTCCTAATAGCCTATTGCACCTGCATGTTAACTTTGTGCATTCCTTGTATGAGTACCCCCAAGTCTCTCTGAACATCAACACTTACCAGTTTCACACCTTTTAAAAAATATTCTACTTTTCTATTTTTACAACCAAAGTGAACAACTTCACACTTCCCTACATTATACTCCATGTGCCATCTTGTTGCCCACTCACTTAGCCTGTTTATATCTCTTTGCCTTTCTATGGCCTCCCCACATTTTACCTTTCCACCGATCTTTGTAACATCAGTAAACTTTGATACATTACTCTCTGTCTCTTTATCCAAGTCATTAATATAGAGTGTAAATATTTGAGGCCCCAGTACTGATCCTTGCGGCACCCTGCCAACTTGAAAATGCCCCATTTATGTCCAATCTCTGCTTCCTGCCTGTTAACCAATCCTCTATCCATGCTAATGCATTGCCCCAACACCATGAGCCTTTATCTTGCCTATTAATCTTTTAAGTGGCACCTTATCGAATGTCTTTTGAAAATCCATCTACTGGTTCCCCTTTATCTATCCTACAAGTTACATCCTCAAAAAACTCAAATACATTTGTCAAATAAGATCACCCTTTAGTAAAACCATGCTGACTTGGTCTAATCATACTATGCTTTTCCAAGTGCAATGTTAAGACTTCTTTAATAATAGTTTCCAGCATCTTCCCAATGACTGATGTTTGGCTAACTGGCCTGTAGTTCCCTGTTTTCTCTCTACTTCCTAATAGAGAAATTCTTCACTGCTAAATGACAGATGAGGAGGTGGGGCCATAAACCTATGTCCCAGGTTCAATTCTTTATCTGTATCATTAGTTGATCAGGTGTACAGTGGGTAGCTATAGTTGGACTTGGGAGGGGAAAATAGGATTTCTGCTCTTAATTGCTATCCAGTTGTCTTTGAATATTGGGTGAGAACAGGATCAAGTTCAGTTATGATTAAGTAACCTTTAATATTCAATGACCCAATGTCCATATCAAACAAGAAAAATGGTGAGCACTGCAACTATACTCCAGCATAAGTCAGGACATTCAGGAAAGGAAGGATGGCAGAAAAGAAAAAAAGAAAGCAGAAAATCAAATTGTATTTGAGAGACCATAGAATTGCCAGTTGGCTGACATTTCATCACATGCATTCATTTGACTGCCGTTACAGCCATGTGGTGCAGTAAGAATTGTAATTCCTTCAGTTCCCTCGGGCGGAAACTGGTTAATTTGTTTTCCATGCTGGTTTTATGTCTTGCAAGAACTATGGCTTTCAGGCACTAATCATCAGGATTGAAATGTAAGGGTGGGGCACATAATGGAGTCCAGAACTCCTGTTTTCACTTTAGATGATAGCCTTGTCCTTATATGTATATGTAAAAAAATTTTGGAACTAGCCAGATGAGCTTTTTGGGAGTGGCCTGATAAACTGCCAAGTCTTTTCAAGTTCTGTATTTTCCTGTGTTCCCAAGGACATTTTTAAATAATTTACAGATACAATGCTACACAGATTTGGGATACTGTGCTACAAAATAGATAGCAACTAAAATAAACTTAACTGACAGAATTTTGTTTTATTTTCAATATTTTCTGAAAAAGTGCCAAAACTTTTTTTAATTGTAAAATAGTTGATTCAAATTTGAAGCCTGTGGGATGTGAATCAAAAAGGAAGTATTAAAAATGATTTTTGGAATATTTAATATCCTTTTATATTAAGAATGGAGACACCCTGAAAATATGCTATGACTAACTGGAAGAAATTAGAAGTCAGCCTCTGTAACGGACTTTCTGGTGTTTACTGTAACAAAGGCAGCATTGACGGTACTTTCTGGTGGGAGTGTTGAAACAGTTATTATTGGCATAACAAATGTGTGCCTGCAATCTTTTTGAATTTACATCAAACAAATAAAATTCAAAAGCTGTTCTGCTCTGGTCCATTGCAAGTCAGCTGCAGGCAATACAGTATAACAAACAAAAGCAGCTGAGAGCACTGAGATGATGAGTACTAATGGGGAGAAGTATTAAATTCTTGCCTCTGAGTCAGGTTAACTGAGCAGTTTGTGGTAGTGCCCTTCATAGAAAACCAGTAGCTCTAGCTTCACTTTAAGTAGTTATTATCTGTTCTAGTAAAATAAATAGTTAACCTCCTCTCATTAATGTCATACCTACATGAAGGAACCATTAACCACAGCCAGATAACAATAAACTAATAACATGGACAAAAACATATAACATTATTGTGGAGAACATTTCTCATGAAGACAAAAGCAAGCATCAATACGTATTAATCTTCCAGAAGAAAACTAGTAAAAATCTGAGTGTACATTTTGACATTTGGGTTAAATGGACAATTTCCAAGCAGAGGCTTATGCAGTGACTCATAAAGCTGCAGCTTTTTCTTAAGCTGTACACTAAACTACAGGAAAAGTTCTGGCATCCTGTGCACATTATGATTTTATGGTTTCATGCTTCCAGAATTGCACAAAAGTGCTTTGTGCTCCGTTTGCTCTGTTGGCTTATATTCCATTGCTTAATGAAAGGCAGGAGGATAAAATCACACAATTTGTGGCCACAGTCTGGATTGGTTTGATTTTCCATTGCCTGTCGAAATAAATGCACAGAGAAAGGTTTCTTTTTCATTTCTAAATGTGTGCGCAATTATATAAAACAGCCAATATAGATCCAGATTTCCAAAACTAGCATGTGACCAGTTTTGGAAACCTGAAACTAAAATATGTACAAACTGAGCTGTGACGAACTTGGTCAATTGCAGAAAAAATCCTTGTACAGTAGTTAAAACAATCTGAATGACCTGAAAAAGCTGTTTGTAAAAGCTGAATACAGCAAAAGTAACTCCATGATTTAACTTTCAAAGTCAATTATAAATTGAAGAGAAAATCCCAATTGCTTACAGATTCTACGACAATACAATGCTCCAAAATATTAATCTTTACTGATGATGTGGTGACCAAATATCCACTTTGAAAATGCAAACCCTTCCAGTTCAGTTCACTGTAACTTCAGTGGGAGTCTGCAGAAGGGCCAAAATGTAGGATGGGATCAGCAGCTTTACGTGGGACTTCCCACTTGGCCTTATGAGATGCAGAATCCTCCTTTATTTTACACCACGGTATCTAATAGTGTAAGAAAAGGTGGGACCAAGGTAAGGACTCCAAATATCAGAATTCCCACTATTTTGGCCTCTCAGTCCATGGATGCAGGATTGGCAACCATTCAGCATAACTGCTGAAATAATGGGAACTATTTTAACATGGAGTGGGATCAGTGCATGGGGTGCTGGAGAGTTGGGGGTGACCATTATCGGTGTGAGGCAAGGCAGTTTTAACTTCAGGACTCACTAGGATTAGTTGGCTAACCAGCCGATTCACAGGATTAAAAAGAATTCTAAATGCAACATTTGTTAAGATGGCGTCAGCATAAACAGACAGAATGTCTTTTGCCTTATTATGGATACCAAATTCTGGGCTTCCAACAGGCAATCAATGCTGTAAATCGAACTTTGAAGTATGTTTTGTCCGCTCAAATGCTACAGGACCGTGAATCCTGTGCTACCAGAGTGAAAAGTTGCTGTCCGCCCAACTTTTCTTGTGCAATTTCTGGCGGCAGTACCGAGGTATTATGTTTAAAGGATGAATACACCTCTTACATGAAGGTTGCATTCACTTTTTTTTTTAATTCATTCATGGGATGTGGGCAACGCTGGCCAGGCCGGCATTTATTGCCCATCCATAATTGCCCTTGAGAAGGTGGTGGTGAGCTGCCTTCTTGAACTGCTGCATTTGGGGTAGGTATACCCCACAGTGCTGTGAGGAAGGGAGTTCCAGGATTTTGACCCAGCGACAGTGAAGGAACGGCGATATAGTTCCAAGTCAGGATGGTGTGTGACTTGGAGGGGAACTTGAAGGTGGTGGTGTTCCCAGGCATTTGCTGCCCTTGTCCTTCTAGTTGGTGGAGGTCGTGGGTTTGGAAGCTGCTGTCTAAGCAGCCTTGGTGCATTGCTGCAGTGCATCTTGCAGATGGTACACACTGCTGCCACTGTGCATCGGTGGTGGAGGGAGTGAATGTTTGTCGATGGGGTGCCAATCAAGCGAGCTGCTTTGTCCTAGATGGTGTCGAGCTTCTTGAGTGTTGTTGGAGCGGCACCCATCCAGGCAAGTGGAGAGTATTCCATCACACTCCTGACTTGTGCCTTGTAGATGGTGGACAGGCTTTGGGGAGTCAGGAGGTGAGTTACTCCTCTCAGGATTCCTCGCCTCTGACTTTCTCTTGTAGCCACAGTATTTATATGGCTACTCCAGTTCAGTTTCTGGTCAATGGTAGCCCCTAGGATGTTGATAGTGGGGGATTCAGCGATGGTAATGCCGTTGAATGTCAAGGGGAGATAGTTAGATTGTCTCTTGTTGGAGATGGTCATTGCCTGGCACTTGTGTGGCGCGAATGCTACTTGCCACTTATCAGCCCAAGGCTGGATACTGTCCAGGTCTTACTGCATTTCTACATGGACTGCTTCAGTATCTGAGAAGTCACGAATGGTGCTGAACATTGTGCAATCATCAGCGAACATCCCAACTTCTGACCTTATGATTGAAGGAAGGTCATTGATGAAGCAGCTGATGATAGTTGGGCCTAGGACACTACCCTGAGGAATTCCTGCAGTGATGTCCTGGAGCTCAGATGATTGACCTCCAACAACCACAACCAGCTTCCTTTGTGCTAGGTATGACTCCTACCAGTGGAGAGTTTTCCCCTGATTCCCATTAACTTCAGTTTTGCTATGGCTCCTTGATGCCATTCTCGGTCAAATGCTACATTGATGTCAAGGGCAGTAACTCTCACCTCACCTCTTGTGTTCAGCCCTTTTGTCCATGTTTGAACCAAGGCTGTAATAAGGTCAGGAGCTGAGTGGCCCTGGCGGAACCCAAACTGAGCGTCACTGAGCAGGTTATTGCGAAGCAAGTGCCATTTGATGGCACTGTTGATGACACCTTCCATCACTTTACTGATGATTGAGAGTAGACTGATGGGGCAGTAATTGGCCGGGTTGGACTTGTCCTGCATTTTGTGTACAGGACATACCTAAGCAATTTTCCACATTGCCAGATAGATGCCAGTGTTGTAGCTGTACTGGAACAGCTTGGCTAGGGGTGCGGCAAGTTCTGGAGCACAGGTCTTCAGTACTATTACCGGAATATTGTCAAGGCCCAATTATAATTTGTACCCCTTCATATATTGCAAACAATATCACCCTCAACTGATCTCTAACAGTATGGTGCCATGCCTACCTTGTGTTATTATCCAGTCTCTCATTGCCATCCAAACACTTGTCCCTTTCCTCTAGGCTCCTTTCAGTAGCAGGAACCTGCTCAAGAAACTGATGAAGAAGGTACCTCAGAGAAGGACCGTCCTTCTGAGGAATTTCCATCCATGCACTCCATATCCCCCAAGCACTAATGCAGAGATTGGCACTTTGGGTAGATTAAGTAGTGAGTTAGCGGGGCCTTTACCCGATAAAACTTATCGCACAATGAAGCAGGAGTGGATCCTGGTGGCAGGGACAACCCAGGGGGTGAAATGCTGGAGGGTGACGTTCTCTCCTTGCTCTGCTGAGTAGGAGAAAATGGGTATCAGTCATGATAAGAAAAATGCTTGAAGTACCCAAGAAATTACTTGAAATGTTGAAAGTCTTGCCAAAGACTTTCAGCACCATGCTTGAGAGCATGGTGGAGTCCACTTTGTATATGTGGAGTTTTGCCGCATGGCGTTTCCACATCGCAGTCAACATTTCCGTTGTCTCAACTGAATTTGTGACATTATTCTGAATATATTATCAATTAAACAATGATACGATAAGATAATATCTGAATGGGCTATCCATAATTTATGTGTATAATGTCAACTATGTTTCCACTCCCATATGTAGTGATTAGATTACTCTAAATTGCAATGCAGTAACATATTAAGTTCTTTTTTTCCATATACAGCATGTAGAGAAGAATTCTTTGAATCGACTGGCACATTAACCTCTCCAAACTATCCGAATGGCTACTCTAATATCAAAGAGTGCATCTACACCATTACTGTGGAAAACAACAAACAAATTATGCTCAACTTTACTCACTTTAAATTAGAAGGCTGTCAAAACTGTACTTCTGGCTATGTTGAAATTAGGTAAACATTTTTATTTCTGTTAAGTCTGTAACTGTGTATTTAAGATATTCCAGATTCTATAAACTCTTCAAAGGATCTAGTGGAGTGTTAATTTATTAATCCCTAGGGTATGGTGTGTGTTGTGAGAGTTCAGTTTCTCTGTAACAATATTTGCGGTGTATTAAACAGATTAACGGGTGAAAACAAAACTTTGAACTATGGTTTCTAAATAGATTAGTGGTGTTTACAAGTGCGACAGCTTCAGTTTCTACATCGACAAATCGAGTGATTTTCAACTGTTGAATGCTCATTTCTCACCGAATCAGAGGCTCTCAAAGGGACCATTGATAGCTGTTCAAAAAAAACCCCAAACTCTTTTTTTCTTTTATTTTTGTATATTCAGGAGGAGCAGGAGTGATTCCTGGTTCCACAAAAATACTACTGCAAGCCGCAGCTGGCTGGTCCATTCTCAAACCCTTCTGGGATCGACTATCACCCTCGATCCCACCCCCTCCCCCCAGACTTCTGATATTTTAAACAGACCAATCAACTACAGCTACAATTTTGAAAATAGAAAATTGTCCATTTTAACCATGAGCAGTTTTCAGGCAGGCAGAGGTGGAGCAAGTGTGAAATGCGCTGTCTGGCCTAAGTTTGAGACTTGGGGCTGCATTTTATTCTGAAGATGGGGCTCACAATAGTGGGCCAGAAGGCAGGGGGAGACCCCGCCTAGGCCCTTGATTAGACGCGTGAAGCCATTCCATGGCGGGCAGCCAATTAACTGCCCGCTGTCGGGGATGCTGTCTCTTTAAGGGAAGAGCTCCTGCCTCCAGAGCTGCAGGCCAATTGGAAGGCAGGCAGCTCTGCAGTACCAGCCGTGCCACTGGGAGCAGTGTCAACTGCCGTTACTGCAAGAGGCCCTGCAGTATCGAGGAGAGAGAAGTCCCTGGGAAAGGTGAGTAGGGTCAGGGTCGCCGTGGGCCATTCAGGTAGGCCCAGGTGATGGAATGGGGGTTGTGGGGGAGGCTGTTGATGAGGGTGGCGTGGGCGGAGGGGGTAGTCTTCCCGGGGGATGGCAATAGCCAGGGGGAGCACTCCAGGGCCCTGGATTGCCCCAAAGGAAGGACCCAGCCCCACCCCAGACACCACAAGGAGGCCGCCTGGCTTTACCTGACAGCATCTACCCATGGCGTGAGTCCCCCTGCCTTCCACTAAATTGAGGTGGAGGTGGGAAGAGGCCCTTCAATGGCCATTAATTGGCCATTGAAGGGCCTCAAATGGTCTGGGGAGGAACGGCTGACTTCAAAATGACAGAGGTCCTGGGCAAAGTCAGGAACAGTGCCCCTGCCATTTTGTTTGTTCCTCCCCCTGCCTCAAAGAGCACAATAAAATTCTGCCTTTGGAGTATTTTATTTCTTGTTTCCCATCCATATGCTACTCATTAGTTGCCTGCCCAAAACAGAAGCTGATTGGAAGCAGGAGATAAGGTTTGGTCGGCCAGCTCTAGGGTAGGCTGTTTTGTTAGCTCTTGCCCCACCCCCACTTTACTTGCTTAAAACCTTTTACATTTCTAATATTTGTCAGTTCTGATAAAGGGTCACTAACCTGAAACGTTAATTCTGCTTCTCTCTCCACAGGTGCTGCCAGACCTGCAGAGTATTTCCAGC
Organism: Heterodontus francisci; assembly: GCF_036365525.1. Taxonomy (NCBI): domain Eukaryota; kingdom Metazoa; phylum Chordata; class Chondrichthyes; order Heterodontiformes; family Heterodontidae; genus Heterodontus; species Heterodontus francisci. The sequence continues at coordinate 163,101,070 of NC_090372.1, read as the reverse complement.
ATTTCTTGTTTCTATTTCTTGGGTAGGCTTGCTGCTTTACAGGTTATTCACAGGGAAGGCGGTCCGAGAAGGTCTCTGAAGAAGGACGTGATGGGGAGTAGAGTGGGGGAAATGTGAAGGCTGTTCCTTGCAGGGCCTAGATGTGTATTCCAGATCCTCCTAGCCCCACAAAGGAAAGTTTTAGACTTGACTTGGACGACCTCTTCTGTCTGAAAACCCTTTGCAGACCCGCTTCAGCCTGGCAGGAGAAACACAGTATTAGAGAAATGACACAGCAAAGAAGGAGGTGCATCATGCCTGTGACAGCTGTTTGAAAAAGCTATCCAATTAATCCCACTTGTGCTGCTCTGCCCTTTCCCCATAGCCCTGCAAATTTTTCCGTTTCAGGTGTATATCCAGTTCCCTTTTGAATCTGCTTCCACCACCTTTTCAGGCAGTCACAATGGTTTCCCTGCTCATGCCCCAGTTAAAATGCAATGGGGATCCTTTTGATGTCATAATGGGACCCTGATTTCCATAAATTCATCATGCCCTTGGCTGCTTTACACAGTCACCTCATCCAGGTGAAGAATTGAGTGATAAGTATTCCATAGAATTACACAGAATTTGCAACAGGTAACGGATGGGGTGAAAATTGATTGGTAGGATGTGCTGGAAAAGATGTCTATACTTAGATTGGATAAGTCACCTAGTCCGGATGGCTTGCATCCCACGTTGCTAAGGGAGGTGGGACGGGAAATAGTGGAAGGACTTGCCATAATCTTCCAATCTTCCCTCATACAGTGGAGGTACCAAAGGATTGGAGAGTGGCAAGTATGACACCCTTATTCAAGAAAGGGTATAAGGCCATTCCTAGTCACTACAGGCCAGTCAGTTTAACATCAGTGGTGAGTTGAGTTTTAGAAACGATCAGGGGAAACAATTAACAGGTGCTTGGAGAAGTTTGAGTTAATTAAGGATAACCAGCATGGATTTGTAAAAGGCAAATTGGGTTTGACTAATCTGATTGAATTTTTTGATGAAGTAACAGAAAAGGTTGATGAAGGGATGTTGTCTATTGGCTTTTAAGAAATTATTAGACAAAGTAGCACATAAAAGGCTGGTTAACAAAATTGAGGCTCATAGAATAGGAGGGTTAGTGTCAGCTTGGATAAAAAAAATGTTTTTTTAGAACAGAAAACAATAAGTTGTGGTAAATGGTTGTTTTTCAGACTGGAGAATGGTAGACAGTTATGTTCCCCAAGGTGCAGTGCTAGGTCCACTGCTTCTTTTTGCTACATCTAAATGACTTGAATATTGGAATACAGAGTAAAATTTCAAAATTTGTCAATGATATGAATCTTGCAGGTATGGCAAACAGTGAGGATGATGAGACCAATCGACTGCAGCAGGACATAGATAGGCTAACTGAATGGGTGGACAAGTGACAGACAAATGTGAGCGATGCATTTTGGCAGAAGGAATAGGGAGAGGCAATATATACTTAATTACACAGTTCTAAAGAGTGTGCAGGAACAGGGGGACCTGGGGTTGCATGTGCATAGATCTTTGAAGGTGGCAGGACATATGAAGAGAGTGGTTAGTAAAGCATATGGGATCATGGGCTTCATACATAGAAGTATTGGCTACAAAAGTAGGGAAGTTATGCTGAACTTTTATAAGGCTCTGGTTAGGCCACAACTAGGGGATTGCATCTGGTTCTGGTCACCACACTTTAGGAAGGATGTGAAGGTCCTTGAGAAGGTGCAGAGGAAATTTACCAGAATGGTTTCAGGGATGAGGGATTTTAGATACAAGATTAGGTTGGAGAAGCTGGGGTTGTTCTTGGAGCAAAGGACATTGCGAGGAGATTTAATAGAAGTGTACAAGATTATGACAAGATTAGATAAGGTAGACAAAGTAAAGCTTTTCCCATTCGCTGTTGGCCTGGAACTCGCTGATTATGAGGGTGGTGGAAGTGGATATGATCAATCATTTCAAAAGGAAATTGGATAGGTACCCGAGGGAAATAAACTTAGGCTACGGGGATAGAGCAGGGGAATGGGACTGACTGGATTGCTCTAAAGAGAGCTGGCATGGACTCGAGGGCCGAATGGTCTCCTTCAGTGCCGTTATGACTCTGACTCTATGCGACTGGAAACTGGCTATTCTGCCGAGCTAGTTTGTAACAATGTTCATGCTCCACGTGAGCCTCCACCAATCATGGGCTGAATTTTACACCCGGTGGATGGAAACTGGCCACCGACATAAAAGTCGGTGGCGAACCCTCTTCCGCCCAGCCTGGGGATCCGACCCGCATTTTATGGGTCCCCGGGCTTTAATTGTTCCAAGGCGGGACTTCCACCCACTTGAGGAAGACGTCCTGCCTCATTGAACTGCCGGCCAATCATGGGTCCGGCAGTTCTTAGTCCCAGCAGCGCCCCGGGAGCGGTGGCCACTGCTGGGACTGCAGCCCAGCTGAGGACATGGAGCCAGGACTGCAGGTAAGTTTGGGTTGCCTTGTCTGGGAAATCGGTCGCGCCCCGGCGGGGCAAAGGTGGTCGTTTGAGGGGAAGGGGGCGTCTTGCGTCCTGCGGATGGTTGGGGAAGAAGGGGCGGCTCTCAATCAGGGCCCCCCACTCCTTCCCCCCCCCCCCCCCCCTTCTCCCCGGTGCACTGAGAGGCTGCCAAGTATCACTGGGTGGCCTTTCAGTCTCCCAGATGCCCGCTTGCCATTGGTAAAATACCCGTGGAGGCAAAGGCCCTTAAGTGGCTGTTAAGTGGCCACTTAAGGGTCTTGATTGACCTGGGGTGGGTGGCCTGTTTCTTGCCCCCCCCCCCCACCCCCGGCCCACCTAAGGTGGGGTGGAGGTGGGAGCGGGACGGAGCCTCCCGCTCAATTTTACACCACCACCCGCCACCATCCGGCTCGCTGGGGTGGCATAAAATTCCGGCCCATATTTCATCCCACTCGATCAGCCTGCTCATTTTTAATTGCCCACTCACCCAATTTCCACCATAGTATTAAAATTAACTTTGTGGTCATAGCACTTCTTGTGAAGAGTTAGGATAAGTGGAAGTGTGCCAGAAAATAATAGTCTGAGATGGACACAAAGCAGCAGCCTCACTTTGCGATGTATTTTATTTTAAAACTGGAATTGCAATCCATTTCAATTTGAAGTTCTGAGCCCCTATCATATGCTGGCACCCAGCTATATTTGTCCTTTATTATAAAGCACATAATTTGTTTGCTCCCACGAAGCTCCTTATAACAAGACAGATATCAAGTTGATATGATTTTATTATGAACATAGCTGAAAGATTTCCTGAATACCTAGATAAAAAAGGGAAAGGAAGTTAGTTTTCAAAGGGAAGGCTGTAGTATTTTCTGACTCAGAGCTGGATTTTCTTTGTAGAAGATTTACCACTTGAAGTTGTTTTGATGGGACTGCTGCCCATGCCCCGCAGCTCGTCATGATCCAAACCCATTTTCCAAGGTCACAAATGTCTGGTTTCCCTGGGCTTGACCTCCCACAGCCTCCCAACATCTCTGCTGGGGGGAGGAAATTTTACCACAGTGTTAGCAGAGGCAGGGATCTGGTAGTAGCCCTCCATGTACACTAGCTCTACATTTCCTACTTCTATTATGACCAATCTTTAGGTGTTTTAGCAGCAGAAAATCTAACCAAGAATTTCCTTCATATCAGTTGTGTTTCGATGTGCTCCTTCAGTGCCAGGACAGCTGTCACTTTCTGCTCAAACACTGTTGCTTCCATTTCCAAAATTATATCTTTCCACCATTATCACTCTATACAAATATAATCCTAAATCTTCAAAATCAGACATAGCATGCTTAAAAGCTACAATACAGAATATATTTACATTACTACTGGACTATTTGACCTGAAAATCCATTGTTGAAAATGTAAAATGTTTATGCTCATTACAAGCATCACAGCAGATAATGTTGCACTGAGAATTAAAGTATTGAATATTAGGCTTTCATGTACATTTGTTAGAAGAGCATCCAGTACCACATAAAAAATCTTTGTGGTTTTACAAGCGTGCAAATTAGTTGTTTTTTAATGTAATTATTGTGATCCAAGGTTTCTTAACCTGAAATTAAGGCTTGTTTATTTCAGGAATGGTGGATATGAAACATCTCCCTTGGTCGGTCAGTACTGTGGTACAAAAGCCCCACCGCTCATCATATCCCACAGCAACAGGCTATGGATTAAATTTAAATCGGATAATACTCTTCAATACCGTGCATTTATGGCTCAGTGGGATGGCACTTCCACAGGTAATAGCATTACATCAAACAAATATAACAAAATGTTAATTAATTTCAGATTGCTCAGTATTATTTTAATTTGGACAAGGGGATAAGCTTTATACCTGCAATTTAAATAATGAATAAGGAAAGAATCCAGCTACCTTTTTTAAATAAACAGCTGACATTCGAACTGATCAGCACTGACATGACCATTCATGTGTGCTATTGCACTCTAATTTCTGAAATATCTCATTATCATTAATAAATGGACCAAAGTCCAGATTTGTAGATGTGCAGGGAGCACACGAGAGGGCTGATTTTAACTCTCTTGGCTCAATCTAAAATCAGAATTGTGCATTTATTGCCCCATTCTTGCTCCAGCCAGGGTATTTTTTCCTGTGGCCTGCATAAGGATGCAAATACATAGGATCCCATTTGCAAACAGTGCAGTGTACTTCTGTTGAAGTCAATGGAATTAAATATCAGGCAACTGATGTGATATTGCCGATATTGCATCTCTGCCTGTGGACGAAGAGTTGCATATTGTAGTATCATTGTTAATGTCTTTGGTCTGAGATGAATGATTACAATAACCACTTGTTTTTCTCAATGGAATAAAATCAATGTTTCTCTTCAGGCTGTGGTGCAACCCTTACAACATCAAAAGGTAGTTTTACCTCTCCCAACTATCCAATGCCATATTCACACAATGCAGAATGCTACTGGCTGGTTCAAACGAGTGCAGGCAGTGAGATTGAGCTGCAGTTTGAACAATTCCACTTGGACTCCAGCACTGGATGCAATTATGATTACTTAGCTGTATGTATATTATTTAAGTTTGATATGGAAAAGCTATGATATATTTTAACAATTATTTCAAGGAATTTTCATGCTCAATCTAGACGAGTCAGAAAATGTGAACATTGAAAGTTTTTTTGGAATTTAAAGTTAACCCCACCTTCTGAATTTCAAATGAGAGGGATCAGTATTTTTGGAAATTTATCTGTAAAATTCTATTATGGGTCCTATACATTTTTGGAGTCAAATTGTGTCACATGGTGTAACAGGTCTCTCTGTGCCCCTTGCATCTCAACATGCTATTCAAATTGACTTACTTGTTGGCACAAAGTGGGCTTCTGCTAACTACTCAATCTAATTGTCACTTACTTTTACATATTCTGTAATGTTGTGGAATTCCAGAGAGTTAATGGGGGAAGAAAAAGGCTTCCATTACACAACACAAATGAATGTAACTTCTTCCCATTAGATGCATTTCTCTATAAGTGAATAGGATATCAGATTTTTTGATTATGTATGCAATTTATGCCTGAATGCTTAGATAAAGGTTTTGGACAGACATGAATGGAAATGTACTTATTTGCATCCAATTTTCAGAGGCCATCTCATCATCTCATTGCAGATGACACCAAAATTGGTGGTATAGTGGACAGTGAAGAAGGTTGTCTAAGGTTACAACAGGATATAGATCAACTAGGAAAGTGGGCAAGGGATTGGCAAATGGAATTTAATGCAGACAAGTGTGAAGTGATGCATTTTGGGAAGTTAAACCTGGGCAGGACATATGCAGTGACTGGCAAGGCCCTGGGGAGTGTTGTTGAGCAGAGAGACCTTGGGATGCAAGTACATAGTTCCCTGAAAGTGGCAACACAGGTAGACAGGGTGGTGAAGAAGGTGTATGGCATGCTTGCCTTCATCGGCCGAGGCATTGAGTACAAGAGTTGGGACGTCATGTTACAGTTGTACATAATGTTGGTTAGGCCGCATTTGGAGTACTGTGTGCAGTTCTGGTCGCTGCACTACAGGAAAGATGTGACTAAGCTAGAGAGGGTGCAGAAAAGACTCACAAGGATGTTGCCTGGTTTGGAGGGCTTGAGTTATAAAGAGTGATTTGGATAGGCTGGGTCTGTTTTCGCTGGAGCGAAGGAGGCTGAGAGGGAACATAATAAAGGTATATAAAATTATGAGAAGCATAGATAGGGTAGATAGCCAGAGTCTGTTTCCCATGGTAGGGGTGACTAAAACTAGAGGGGATAGATTTAAGGTGAGACGGAGGAGGTTCAAAGGGGATCAAAGGGATAAATTCTTCACACAAAGAATAGGGGGTATCTGGAATGAGCTACCTGAGGAGGTGGTGGAAGCAAGAACAGTAGCAACATTTAAGAGGCATCTGGACAGGTACTTGAATGAGCAAGGCATAGAGGGATATGGAACTAATGCAGACAGGTGGGATTAGTATAGATAGGCATTATGGTCGGCATGGACGCGGTGGGCCGAAGGGCCTGTCTCTATGCTGTACAACTCTTTGACTCTATGACTCTTAATTATGTGTAGCTCCAGGTGCACATTTGGACCTGGTGAGAAAACTTGCTAGTGGTGGGAATGCAAAATTGGCATAAATGAAATTTAAAGTGATAGTCAAAAAGGAGTATCAAAAAAAGGTGAGAAAATTTGTAATAGTCTTTGCAATGACTCAAAAGATATCTCAAACCATCCATACGCTTTCCCAAGTGAGGGGATTAGTAACTGATAAGCAAAATTGAAGGCAAACTACGGGCAAAACTTTTCAGGCAAATGACAGAGGAACCCAGCACCTGACTCCTGTTTGTTAGCTGCTGAAATGGAGGTGTTGGCAGCTGCCAAGGTGGTTGGAAGGATGGATACTATGCATTTCACTCCACGGCACCATTCTAATAATTCAGCAAGGAGATGGAATCACGTTTCAGACAACACAGCTGACTGCTACTGTCACTAAATGTGCCAGCCCTGTTTTTCATGATAACTCTGACTGTCTGATGACCTGGAATTTTTTAAAATTCATTCTCTGGATGTAGGCAAATCCAGCATTTATCACCCATCCCTAGTTCCTCAAAGAAGGTAATGGAGGGTGTTCTTGAACCACTGCAGCTGTGTAATGAAGGTGCACCCACAAAACGCTTGGGTAGGAAATTTCAGGATTTTGATCCAGTGTCATAAAGATATGTCCAAGTTAGGATGATGTGTGACTTAGAGGGGAACTTGGAGGTGATTGCGTTCCCTTGTGCCTACTGCCCTTGTCCTTCTAGATGATGGAAGGCATGGATTTGGGAAGTGCTGTTGAGAAGTCTGAGCAAGTTGCTGCAGTGCATCCTGCTGAAAGTACACACTGCAACTACCGTATGCCAATGGTATAGGGACTGGACGTTTATGCTCTTTGATGACTTGCTGATCAAGTGGACTGCTTTGTCTTGGATGGTGTTTAGCTTCTTGAGTGTTGTAACAGCTGCACCCATCCAGGCAAGTGGAGAATATTCCATCACACTCCTAACTTGTGCCTTGTACGTGGTGGAGAGGCTTTTGTCAGTCAGGATACCGAGCCTCTGACCTTGTCTTGCAGCCAGAGCCTTTATGTGGCTGGTCCAGTTGAGTTTCTGGTCAATGGTGTCCCCCAGGATGTTGACAGTGGTGGATTCAGTGATGGTAATGACATTGAATCTCAATTGAAAGTGGTTAGGCACTCTCTTGTTGGTCTTAGTCATTGCTGAACATTTGTGTGGCAGGAATGTTACTTTGCCACTTATTAGCCCAAGTCCATGTCTCATTACATGCAGATATGAACTGCTTCCTTATCTGAGAAATTGTGAATGGAGTTGAACATTGTGCAATCATCAGTGAATAGTCTCACTTCTTACCTTATGATGGAGAGAAAGTAATTGAACAAAGCACGTAAAGATGATTGGATCTAGGACACAGCCCAGAGAAACGCCTGCAGTGATATGCTGGGCCTGAGATGATTGGCCTCCAACAAACACAATCATTATCTTTTGTACTGGATAAACTGCAGCTACTGAGAGTATCCCTTGGTTCACATTGACTTCAGTTTTCACGAGAGCTTCTTGGTGCCACACTATAAAGAGAGTTCCCCACATTGATAGCTAGGTGTGCCAAGGTGTGCAGATATAGTTGGTGCAATCATGGCAGGTACAACAAATTCAGGTTATGTTGTCTGTTGGCCATGCCATCCTTCTTTCATGCAATGCAGCTGAAAATGTGACATATTGTGAGTATATCACACTGGTGGATTTCCCTCCTGTCCACCCATTTACCCTTGCCATGAGGAAGATGGCAGTAGGCCTTAGAAAGTGGCAGTAACAACCATGGAGGCCTCCAATGGAAGGAGAGTGGCATTCAGTGGTGGTCTCTTCTTCATTTCCAGCCCGCATGTATTTTTTTTGTGTAGACCTTGGTCTCAACCATGGTATACGAGGCAACCAGCCTTCCCATATTTGAGACACTACTGGCAATTTAACTTGCTTACTACCTCTGTAGCACTGCTGAGACGGCGCAATGGTAGGCTCCTTCTTGATGGTGAGAATCTCAGTGAAAGCTCCCAGTGCATGGTTGAAAGACCCAGACCCTGAACTATGGGTCACTGATTCTGGCAGAGCTAAAGGAACAGACAGATGTCCCACCTCACTGGAATACCATTTCTGAACGGACAACCCCAGCCTTCTTGTCTTCACTATGCAGTGAAACCACCTACAAGGGCACAATTTATAAGAAACAGAGATAGGCCATCCAGAGTTGTAAATGTATTCCTATGTGTACTCATAGTTTCTGGGTCTTTCATGCTGTGAATCATCTTCATGTAATGCCGATGTTGCTGAAAATTCGTACTACATGTCAATCAATACTCACTGGGGAAAAACTGAAATGGAAATTCTGAAGAGCTTTTTATCACAGCAAAGATGACTTATTAATATAAAAGCAAAATACTGCGGATGCTGGAAATCTGAAATAAAAACAAGAAATGCTGGAACCACTCAGCCGGTCTGGCAGCATCTGTGAACAGAGAAGCAGAGTTAACGTTTCGGGTCAGTGACTTATTGTTGGCAACAGGGTGACACACCTATTGTGCCGAATGTTACTGTAGACATATAATTCTCCATATATCACTTAGGAGATAGCTATTCCAGGTATTTCAATATCTGAAGAGTCAGGCATCACACATTATGCAATATATTTATACATTTGGGAGATAAACTATGAGCTACAACATAAGATCAGATAATATGTGAGGTAATAATCCATTCTGGAAAGTATAGGTGAAATCACAGAACATATGCGATCTATTGGTACAAGTGCTGATTACTATAGGAATAGTAATAAAGGAAATGTGAGTCAAATACTTTGATCATATCTACTTATGTTTCTCTTCTAGGTTTATAATGGAAACAACATAAATTCTCAGCTCTTGGCCAAATTGTGTGGTAATCAGATGCCAGCTCCTATCATTTCTTCCAGAAATAATATGTACATAAAACTCCGAACTGACAGCTCAGTAACAGCAGGAGGATTTTTTGCTAAATATATGCACAGTAAGTAAATCAACCCACAGCAAAATTGATCCAAATCTAAATCCTGTTTCATTCTTTGGTTATGTTAAGTCAGCAACCTTTTCCTTCTCATGTTCCAACACTAGCTATTCCTATTCACTTGTGTTCTAAGTATCACCTAGTATGTTCCTCTTTGGCTCAATATGTAATTTTCCTCAGAATATATGACTCTGAGCTGATATTTGTGAGGAATTATGAGTGATGGGCACATGCTCTGAAGTGCCATTGGTGGTTCTTCTGGAATATTTAGAGGAGGAGAAGAGTAAGAGATGTCCACAATATTATTTTAGGTTTAACTATGTTAACACAGAGGGTGGTGAACATGTGGAATTGACTGCCCAGGGAGATAGTAGAGAGAAGATACATGCAAAGAATTTGAGGGATAACTGGATGGATATGTCAGGGAGTGGGTGATTGAGAGATATTATGTTTTGGGGGTTGGCCATATGGACTGCAGAGTCGTTTCCAGGCAATGCTATCCATGCCCTGGTTCGAGGTATGAATTATGCTTACAGCAAGTGACATAGCTTCATGACAGCCTCCTTGGTGAAGCTAAGACACCTGACACATTGCTCCTCTGTGAAGTTCAGGTAGGAGATGTGTTCTCCGAAGACTTGCTATGGGTATGGTGTCTGCACAATGCCCTCCTCCAATCTCTTCTCCCAGCTGCTCTTGCTCATCCCGTCTTCTCTCTCTCATCCTCCAGTCTCAAATGCAGAGCTACCAGATCACCTATGACAGCAGTAAAGCTGTTTTGAAGGCAGGAGAAAGCAGTCTGACAAAAGCAAAACCTTCTGAGCAGAAATCAGAACTCAGTTGTAGAAGACAGAAAAAATACATAGAGGTTAACCACTAGTCTGACAAAACAAACCAGCAACTACTCTGATATATAGTGGATGAGCCTGAAGGGTCCTTTCTCCTTGTTGGTACCATCAGTTGCTGAGTGAGTTTATCATATTGCAAGTTGGTTGCTGGGGCAGCCCTGTTTCACAAAAGGGTCCTACAAGAAGTGTAAGATACTAACTGAAATATTTTAATGAGGTTTATTAATAATTCCAGCAGGCGTACTGGTTGCCTAGGGAGGAGCCTGACCAATATGGCAGGCTGTGCACGTCCACCACAGAATGGTCACCATATTGGACCCTTAGGCGCCCCTATCATGCCTGAAAAATGGGCATGAAGTGATCAAATTTTTAGGCCTTTGAATGTGAGACAGAAATTTATCTGAGCTCCTATTATTATTCTGTTGTAACTTGATTTTAAATATCTTAATAACTGAATTTCTGCATACTATTTATACATTGATACCATGGACAGTAATACTACCAATTACCCTCAGTAATTAAAAATAATGCTTTCAAACTGATTAATGATTTCCAGAAATGCCCAGCTTTTACTTGACACTTGATTTAATGACTTCTAGAATGATCAGCAGTTTACAGGATGGACATATTTTCTGTTTTGATTTTGGAGCACTCTCCAGTTTAGAATGCCACTGCTTAAAATAATATCGGACTTTCAACAGTACAAAGCAGTGGAATTTGAATATCTTAAATATTCAGTTCTACTCAGCATGTTAACATCACATCACTGATTGACACAAACCTTAATCCAGCTGAGGCCATGAGACAAATTGATGTTAAAATGGAAGAGATCTTGTTAAAACTTCACTGTATCAGCGTTTGTGAAAGCTTTGTTCTCGGTGGCCCTTTCAGTATGCCATTGTTTGTTCTTGCTCTGTTTATTTGTGTACTGGATTCTTCTGACAAGTTATACATTTATTTTGCAAAATTTGCAAAGATCTAACATGTTGCTTCATTTGCAGCTTGCCAGGGAGTGATCATTGCAAATCGTAGCCAGGGGATCTTGGAAAGTACAAACTTTCCACAGCCTTATCCCTCAAACCAAGACTGTAGCTGGACCATACAGGCAACAGCCGGTAACACCATCAATTACACCTTCACTGCCTTCAGTCTGAACAGCTGCCATTTAGTATGGCTAAAGGTAAGAGTTAGATTTACAGACCACTTCATAGATAAAGGTAAAGTGGCCAAAACCCTTAACAATATTCTAAGATCACAGGTCATAGACTAGGAAGGCCATTAATCTATTCTGTTTTGTTGTGTTTTGCATCTTAAAGGACAATTTTGTTGAAGAAAACTTTAATTTAACTTAAGTTTCATCAGATCATAGCATAAACTGGACATTATGATCGTAAATCTCTGAAACATTCATTCACCACATGGAGAGAGTATGATATTTTTGTTAGTCTTTCACTGAGTTGCGTAATCATAAATTCGCCAGCTATCTGTAGACATGCCGCAAGGTTGAGAGGAAAGTAGAAATATGATGCTACAGTAGGAACTACACTTTCAGGTTGGGATGTTGTTGAAGCAGAGTAGAGGACACTTGACTACAGGTGTGTGTGTGATGCCAGGCACTGGGTAATTCCCCGCTCCCTAGAATTTACATCTCTGAAAGTGCCTGCAGGCTACTAAAAAACAAATGTCTAATGCACTTATCTGAAATTCCTCTTTCCGTTATTTTAGCAGGGGCACTAATCGTTTAAAGTAAGTGGGTTATTGTCTCCACTTACGTTGCAGACAGAGAAATTTCAGATGAACAACTTAAGCATTATAATTTCAGGACTGTTGCCTTGATAAATACCAAAATTGACCAAAATGCTTTTCTGTTTACATCAGGAGCAGATTAACACATGTGTCTAGACCCCAGTAAACTCACCAAATTGCTGGATCAAAATATTCTAACATTTAAAAATATTGTTACTTGCCATTGCATTTTGAGTTATTAATGCACTGTTTAAACATTCTGTGGGCCTATTTCTTCATGCAGTTTACTACACATATGGGTTTTAATGGAGGAGGGTGGGGTTGTAGTGCAGGGATGCAATGGGGCCCCAATTGTTGTTGGTGCAGAATCGCAAGAATTCTTAATCCATCTTTGGTTTATATTTATTCATGTATAACAGCAGACATCATTGTAAGTTTGAAATGGGGACAATATCATGTCGACTGTTTTTCACCAGAAACATTTATATCTAACCAAATCTGTAAATTAATAGAAACTACACTAGGGTCTTTGCCTTTCTAAAGAGCAATGATCAGACCTTTAATGTACAGGGTACTTTGTACGATAAAACCTTTCAAATATTACAATTTATGGATTTGCATGAAGCACATGGTGAGTATCAGATGAAATTATTTTAATTATATGTGTAGATACACAGTGTAATGGAAAAGCAGCTCTGAGCAGACTAAAGGGTCAATTTTCCTGGATTCGCTCTGCTGGGGTTCTAAAGAACAGAAATGCACTCAAAGGCCAACTGTGGGGATCCTAGGTCCCAGGCTATAAAAATGGTAAAGTGTAATGGTAAGAGCAACAAAATGAGAAGCATTTGCAGGGCTCTCAGATCTGAAGCTGCCTCAAAGATCGGGACCTTCTAACTGCTAATGGAGATCAGCATGTTAGAAGATCCTGATTGTCCATTAAAAATCTGGATGGGGGTGGGGAGCAGGCGACAGTGGGTGGTGGGGGGTGCAGTCAGCAAGGATTCAGAGGCGGTCCACACCATAAAATTTTCTTGGGCATCCCTGTGCTTGGACATCCTGGAAATAAGGGGTGGGAGGCCAGGTCTCTCCTTGCTGTCTCCTTAGCATGGATCCACCCCACCTGCAGGCCTGTCTCTGACCCCGCAGAGAAGCTTTGGGAGTCTTGGGGCAGTGTTAAAGAAGGTGCTGTAGACCTGGCGATCTGGGTTTCTGTTTCTTTTTCCTGGCTCTTATTGCTCATAGAATATTCAGTTCCTGGATACGTGGGCTAAGAAAATCGCCCCTTTAAAGATTTGTAACAAATTATGTGTTTCAGTTTTTGTTGATGCTGATTTCTTTGAGGATGCACAGCCAGTCACAAAACTACATGCTGGGATTGTGTGTGTGGGTGCACAGGCAGATAGAGGATTAAATAACTAAAGACAACAGGAAATCTAGGAGGATTGCATTTTATCAAAGTACCCTCCATTTTCCTTCAAAGAAAATAATAGGCTCCCAGTATTTCTTTGATTTGTCTTATAATTTCAATTTTCTTGCCAGCATGGAGAACTTTAAGTAGAGGCGCTCTCACTGCAATCCCACTTCAAATATGGTCATTATAAGGAAAGTCCCCCTGTTAGTTTAAACAGCTGGAGTGAAAAGGGGTCATAAGTTCAAACTGGTCTGAGAGCTGTTCTAGATGCTGTTGGTTTCAGAAAACCACACTGAAGACTAGGACATTTGCATTCCAAGCCTATAGCATAGCTTCTCAGTGTTGAGTGACTCTGGAGCAGCCATGTTTGTATTGAAGCTGGTCTAGCATTGTTTCCCGCAGTAACTGATATCACCAATGCAGGTATATCAGGGACAGCCTGCTTTTGCAGTGGGAACTGCAACTTGAGATACACTCACAGTGAATATAAGTCATAGAGTTACAATGTCGTAACTCTATCTCCAACCTGCATTCCCTGTGACCGTGACTTCTTGCTGGAAGCCTAGGATTGTGGAATTGCTCTGTTAGATACTGCACAATTGTGTCCACATCAGCATGAACATTAACATTGTTTTTTGAAGTTTATGGTAAGGCTGTTATTAGTTTCTTCAAAAAGCAGAGTACTTTGAACAAAAAGCACTCCTCCTAAACTTTCCTTCCCTTTCACCCTGCGTTCTCACCATTGCTGCTCCGTGTTTTAGCACAGGAATCTAGTGAATGGAAAAGGTTATTTCTGACTGTGTATCTAAAATGAAGTCTCATCTTCAACATGGTATGACTGTTCACAGTTTCTTTGTCTTTTGCCAGTAACTTTGCTCTTTTTTTATCTTCCCCATCAATATCAATTTAGCTATATGATGGACCCAGTGCCCAGTCTCAACTTATTGATACTTTCTGTGGGAATACTTTACCCCCATCAGGCAGAAGCTCTGGTTCTAGTCTGCATGTTGCATTCCATTCAGACACTAGTTTTTCAGGGAATGGATTTCAGATGCGGTGGTTCCAGAATGGTAAGAATACACATAATGTTGAAGAGTGCTTGTTTAAGCTGTCTGCCTGGCCTGACTACCAGCTGTTTCCTTTTATCTCATGAGCCAGCCTTCCTTTACTACCTCACTAACTGATGCAAATTTACTTGCCATTTCTCCCAGACTTTCTGACAACAAATCTAATAAAGCACATTTGGACATCACAATTGCCAAGCTCCTATTTAATGCTTTTTATTTTCCGATTACCTGTACCTGCTATTGCTATAAAATGGCTATGTCTGGACCATTCTTCAAGCCTTAGTTGTTTTCCCAAAGCAACTGAATTCTGCTACTGGGATTCTTTATAGGGGTATTTGTTAAATTTGTGTTTTAACAGCAGTTTATCATCTCCCCCTTTCTGCCCTCGAGTTGTTCATAAAGGGAGCATTCAAATTTCAAACGCACGGAGCCAAGGAACTTATTGGGTGGGTCAACACTGAAAGGACTGCAGAGACTCAGAAAAAGTGAAATATGTTTAAAAATCAGCAGGGAAAAGAAACCTCACAGAACTGTTTCATCAGAGAGGCTGTGTCAACATGACAGTCCTTCTTCACATGAGAAATGGCTCAGGCATTTCTCTGGAGATTTTCTAGAAATCTAACATTAGCCCTTACAGAAGTGTTTTTAATTATACTGCCTGTTAGCAGAATCTTCTCCTGCTCATGTACACCACCAAGTGGTTGAAGAAACAACTTGATTATATTTCACATTGATGGAGCTCAGGAAATTAAGGCCCCGTTGTATGTGTGTGTGTATATATATATATATATATATATATATATAGATATAGATATAGATATAGATATAGAGAGAGAGAGGTGGGGAGGTTACGGGGGAGTACAGGAAAATCTGGCAAGGCCGGGGGCACCAAGGTCCTGCCGAATTTAGTGGCAGGATCTCGGTATAAGTTTTTTTTCTTCTGTTTCCGACTTGGCAGATGACCAAATTAACAAGCTGGCCAGCTCCAAGCAGGAAAACCAGCATTAGCAAGTTTCAGCGGCACAGTGGCTAGCACCGCAGCCTCTCAGCTCCAGCGACCTGGGTTCAATTCTGGGTACTGCCTGTGTGGAGCTTGCAAGTTCTCCCTGTGCCTGCGTGGGTTTCCTCCAGGTGCTCCGGTTTCCCCCCACAGCCAAAAGACTTGCAGGTTGATAGGTATATTGGCCATTATAAATTGCCCCTCGTATAGGTAGGTGGTAGGGAAATATAGGGACAGGTGAGGATGTGGTAGGAATATGGGATTAGTGTAGGATTAGTATAAATGGGTGGTTAATGGTCGGCACAGACTCGGTGGGCCGAAGGGCCTGTTTCAGTGCTGTATCTCTAAATCAAATCAAACCCTGGGTGATGGCGCCCAGCAACTGGACCCAATCTAACAGTGCTCTGTGAGTACCTTCACTGCTGGACTGGAGCAGTTCAAGCAGGCAGCTCCATTACCTTCTCAAGGGCAACTAGGCATCGGCAGTAAACGCGGGCCTTGCTAGCGACACCCATATCCCAAGAATGAATTTAAAAAGAAGACTCCATTCTAATTTTGAAGTGAACAAGTTCTGTGCAGTTCAGACTCAGGGTTCTGGATAGGTTGTGCATTTGAGAAATATGGGCACACCGATACTAAGAGGGAAATGAGGGTACTGCCAGTTTATGTATCCCACCAATATATCTGGTGGACAGTGCACAACTGATATAATTAGCAAAGCAAATGCTTTTTAACATTTTTAAATTACTTTTAATTCATAGAATTACTATTCATCTAATCCCAGGTTATCTCATATATTTAGTTTTGTGGTTGTGGTACACAGGTGTGGCAGTGGCAAGAATGGCACCAAATGTTGTGGCATTGAGGTATCTGGTTAATCTGTTTACTCAAAGTGGGATAGGGATTACTGCTTACAGGAGGTAAAATCAATCTATAAGAAATGTTATTATTGTGAGAAATATGCCGTAAAAATCCTAACCTTATTCTTAGCACTTAAATTTTGAGCCTTTTGTAGCCAAATCCAAATCAAATGTCCACATCAACCCAAATTGACATTCTGATTTCTGCCCCAGGGAGTTTGATTGTGAATACAGAGGTTAAAGTGGAGAGATGGATTTGACTTGATGAAAAGGATAACCTAAACCATATGTCCAAGATTATCAAGTCACATGTTGGTGGAAAAGCAGATAGGAGTTGGTAGAAAGTAGTTACATTTTATGTACTACTGGGATCAACAAAGTAATTTTTACCAAAACCCCTGTATGGGTGATGCTTGAACTTAATTCTTGAATAGCAGATCTTCAATTTAACCAACAACAGCAACTTGCATTTATATTGCTCCTTTAACATAGCTAAAAGTCCCAACGCACTTAAGAGCATTATCAAAAAAAAAAATTGACATATCTAATGATTGATTTGCAATACAAAATTTGTCAGAATGAAAGTTATATTAATGTTGAATCTGTATGTCTTGCCATAGATTTTAAATTGTTCTGGAAGTCACTGTTCTGCATCTGATGTGGGCATAATGAATCATTGGAGAGTCATGCGTTCCTACGCCAGGCTATTTGCAAATCTACTCATACCACGTCAGTTTCTGGGCTGCCACACCCTACAGTATCCAGGAAACATAAATGTATGACTTTGGACAGTGCCAGAAAAATTTCAATGATAGCCACATTTGCCCATTGTTGGGAAAACTGAGAGAACTTAGGAAAAGATAGATATTTGGGGTCACAGATGTAGGTTGTGGCCATATTAGCAAAAGTACTGTATTTGGAAATATTTGAGAATAGCAATTCTTCCTTTATCCAAATAAATCAAGGAGTGGACAAAATTCACAATTAATGTGTACTGATTGCAAAAATTGAGATGACTGGACCATTTCTCGATAACATTTATGTAATTGTGGGGCCAGTCCTGCTATGGAGAGGGATAGGGGGAATAGAATTCAACCTCACTGCACATTTCATCAATATAACATCTTTGTGTAATCCACTGGCATTTAGGTAGAGTAGGGAAACAAGCACAGCACTACAAATCAATCAATAATCAACATGCTGCTGATACACCATAAATGCAGTTTTGCATTTGAATTTGTAAACATTTTCAAGAGAAAATATCCTTCATCAGTATAATAATACCCTTATAATATTATTATTAATAATATCCTTTGTGTGGGAAAATGGCGCACTGACACGGAACACAAAAGTCCGAGTGTATCAGGCTTGTGTCCTCAGTACCTTGCTCTATGGCAGCGAGGCCTGGACAACGTATGTCAGCGGCGCTTGAGATGGCTTGGCCATGTGAGCCGCATGGAAGATGGCAGGATCCCCAAAGACACATTGTACAGCGAGCTTGCCACTGGTATCAGACCCACCGGCCGTCCATGTCTTCGCTTTAAAGACGTCTGCAAACGCGACATGAAATCCTGTGACATTGATCACAAGTCGTGGGAGTCAGTTGCCAGCGTTCGCCAGAGCTGGCGGGCAGCCATAAAGACGGGGCTAAAATGTGGCAAGTCGAAGAGACTTAGTAGTTGGCAGGAAAAAAGACAGAGGCGCAAGGGGAGAGCCAACTGTGCAACAGCCCCGACAAACAAATTTCTCTGCAGCACCTGTGGAAGAGTCTGTCACTCTAGAATTGGCCTTGAAAGCCACTCCAGGCGCTGCTTCACAAACCACTGACCACCTCCAGGCGCGTATCCATTGTCTCTCGAGATAAGGAGGCCAAAGAAGAAATAATATCCTTTATCATTTTAATAATTGAAGATAACTGTGGTTCTGCTTTAGTGGAAGTAAATCAGTTTTTTAACGCAGAACCCAAGTATGTTTTTCCAGATCACATTAGCTCAGATGGATTAAGTTAAAATCTGTTATCAAACTTGCTAAATTGATAACATTTGCTAAAATAATAAATCCTCACTTTCTCTATTTCAACAGAATGTTTTAGGTACTTTGAAGTACGTGACCTGTTCCTTTATTTCATGGCTGTTTAGTTTGTTATTTGATCTCCTAGCAACCATACAGGAGCAGACATTATTGCAGACATTCCGTGGGAGGCTCAGAGGGTTTGCCAAGTGGAAAGAAATGTGTAATTTCAGTAGTTTCTAAACTTAACGGTCACTTCCCTGCCTGGTTAAAACCGGCTCATTCACTGCGTCATGAAAAGCTGAAGTTGAAATAATTTTTGCATGGCAACAGCATTAACCACATAGTCCTCTGCTGCACAAATCTGCTGAGAATGTTACACCCTTTCTGGGGCATCCAAGTGTTTTACAGATAACCAAGTTTATTTACTTTTTTAAAAAACTGATTTTATTAAACTGAAGGCCTTTATGATGAGGTACTTGCACTAAATTCTTGTGAATATTTTGTTGTCAGGCATTGACTGCCACTCAATGCTTGTTATGCAGTAATAAAATAGACAAAGCTAATCACTCTGTTTTCATTATCCATGAGAAAGAACAGATATGTCTGTGTTTCCAGGTGTTAGCACTGAAATAACATTCATGTTTTCAAAGATTACCTGAGATGTGTGGGAGCTTCCTGAGATTTATTTTTGTTTGCATTTCCTACTGTTCTGAGTGAAATGAAGGCTGAATTTGTTTTAAAGGTTACTTTGCTAAAATATAAGAGGTTGTGTTATAGATTAGAGCAGCTTTTTTCTCTTAAACTCCATGGATTGTAACTTTTTTAATGGATAACTCTTCTGTAGAATATGTTCTCATAGAGCTTTGAGGGACTTGTGTTTATCTGTCTAACATACTTGTACCACTGAATTAATACTGATCTTAAACATTGAAAGAAACAAGTGCACAGATACCCCAATTCCCAAAACAGATTTATTCTATAAAACAAAGGCCAAATACTGTGGATGCTGGAGATCTGAAATAAAAACAGAAAATGGTGGAAATACTCAGCAGGTCAGGCAGCAGTTTTGGAGAGAGAAACAGAGTTAATGATCTGGATTTTACTAAGCCCGCACTTGATAGAAGCATGTCTGCAGCGCAAACTTTCCAAAGGCATCCTCCGAATTGGCGGCCTCCGCGTTTGCCATCCTATTAAGGATGGTGGGCAGGATCTCGATGCTGCAGGCCCAGTCAGAGGGCCGGCAGCTCTGGAGCCTCAGCAGCCCCACCGGGAACTACGAGGGTGCCTCAACATGGAGGTACCCTCGGAGGTGTCCATGAAATTAAAAATTGAGGAGGATCAAACTCCTCCGGAGGATTAGTTTGGGCTCAGAGTGTGGCCTTTCATGCCTGTAGCCCCACCATTCGGGCTTGGAGCTTCTGGTTTTGAAGATCGCTGCAGTGTGCCGCAGAGAGGCGGTCTCCACTGAGATGGCGGTCTCCTCGCGTGGCAGGTGGTCACTATGCTGGCAGCAAAATGCTAATGAGGGAGCAGAATCACTCCTAATTGGTGCCTTAATCATCATAGTTGGCTCCATGAGCAGGCAGTCAATCTAGAGACTCGCCTGTCCATGGAAAACCTCTCTAGCAGCGGGGATGCACAGGGAACCATCCCAACATGGTTCCCCCCTATTTTCCTGAACACCCCTACCTGCAACACTGTCTTCACGGCCGGGGAAATCTAAGCCAACAGTTCAGATCGATGACCTTTCATCAGAACTAGGAAAATTTGGAAATGTAATTTCCTGTTTTAAACAGGTAAAAGAAAGGAGGGTGGGAAAAAGTGAAAAAGGGAAGGTCTATGATAGGGTGGAAGGCAGGAGAGATTAAATGACAAAAGACATGGTGCCAAAAGTTTTAAAGCCCGCTGGGGTTGGGACTGGGTGTGTGCATGATTTGAAGATCGTGTTCTCGGAGGTCAGCACTGGGTCCTGCCACTGCCGGAATGTGAATCCATTTTTAAAGGGACGCCGAGAGGGAGGAAACGGGAATCGTGCATGCCTCCAATTAAGTGCCTGTTGAGTTCATGGTGGAGTTCATTAACAGGCTTTGCAGGAACAGTTTGGCATTTTTGAAGGAAGGGGACAGGGAGAATGCTATGTTTGGACCAAGGCAGAGTTTAGAAGACATGAACAATGCAGAGGGCCATGAGGGCTATAGGAAGGGTTGATTAACATGATACAGAGATACAAAATAAAGCTCAGCTGCTCCAAAAATGTCAGAGTAGCCATTGGTGGAGCTGGAAGACTTGCTTTTCTCAATGGTGAATAGTAGGAATCTGGAGACGGATGCAAGGCTGCTGGCATCACTGGGGCAGCTAGGGTTGGCAGAGAAAGGTCTGGTGAACACATAAAGTCCAGCTGAGGGAGTTCAGATGGGAACAGGATATTCTTTCATTGGACACTGCAGCCAGGATGAGCTTCAGCAGATACAACCTCTTGGATAGCAGGAGGCCAAAGGAGATCAGCAGGGGGGGTGGGGGGTGCAAGGGGAAAAAAGGACTACCCAAGACATCAGCTCTGTAGCCCAAGAGTCAGCTACCTGCAAATGACAGAGCACCTGGGCTATAGAAGGCTATGCCTGTCCAGGCAGATGGTCTCGGATCCCTGTGCTCTGATCTACAATGACCTGAAGCCTCACATCCACCATGGCAGTCCCTTACCTGCAGCTATCAAGATCACTGTTGCCCTGCATTTCTATGCAACTGGGTCATTTCAGGGATTGGCTGCGGACTTAGGTGGCATCTCACAGTCGGTAGCTCATCACACAGGTCTTAGATACAATAATCAGGACGGCAGGGGACCACATCCACTTTGATACAGATGGGCCTGCGCAGACACAGAAGGATTGGGTTTCACCTCCATTGCTGGATTCCCCCAGATGCAGGACATCATCACTTGCACCCATGTGGCCATCAAGGCACCCAGTGACTGGCCAGTGATCCATCAACAGGAAGGGCTTCCACTCCCTCAACATGCAACTGGTCTGTGACCACAACAAGAGCTTCCTCCAGGTATGCACATGCTTTCTTGGCAGCTGGCATGACTCCTTAATCCTCCACCAGTTCAGGCTCCCTCAGATCTTCACTCTATTCCCTCAAAGTGCATGGATGGATCCAAGAGGACAAGGGAAATTCCTTGAAGAGATGGCTACTGACCTCTGTACGGGCACTCCAGAGAGAGGCACATAAGTGCAACAACCAATGCCTCCTGCTCAACAGGCCAGCCATCGAACAAGCCATTAGGTTTTTGAAGATGCATTTCCAGTGCCTGGAACAATCAGGTGGTGTCCTCCAATACCCTCCTGCAATGGTCTCTGTCATTGTGGTGATCTGCTGCATTCTCCATAACATAACCCTCCAGAGAGGTGTGGGCCTTGAGGACAGTGAGACCCTGGAAGGAGACAGCTCATTGGGGGAGGAGCAGGAGGTAAGAGAGGAGAGGAAGAGGAGGCAGAGGGGAATAACACTGAACAGAGAGGTGCCCCTGCTGCTTGATGAGGTGGCATTCTGCTGTCAGCCTCCGGGAAGAAGACCTCCGTCCTCTCCCTCATAGCATCTAGCATTAGATCCCGGTTGGCATCAATGAGGCAAGGTTATGCCCTCCCCCTAGTGCCAGACCTCCAGCTCCACTGTGACATCTCACTTCCCTTGATGCTGTGGAAGGCACATCTCTCCCTCAGGACAACCAACGGCCTCAGTGTTTGCTGCTGTGGGAGTCTACATGAGCCCCACACTTGATCTAACCCACCTCCATTCCCGGCTCCACTGGCTCCAAGTAGACAGGAAACCTGCCTCCCGACCAGTTAAGGGCCTACACATTTGAAAATCATGAATCTGAATAGGTTTCCCACTGGGGGTGGGCGTCTGATCCAAAACCAGGCTCGGCTCCTGTTCCCCACCTCTGTAATGAAAATTCAGTCCTTGGTGTTGCAAGGCCAAAGGGAGTGGTAATAGGACAAGTAAAGAAAAGATATGTCTAGAGGAGGTGTGAATGGCAGAATGATGAACAGCAAAAAAAGAGAGAAACCAAAACCAGCAGGGCAAAAGGAAACAAAATGGGGTAAAGGTTATGGTCTGAAATTGTTGAACTCGCTGTTGCGTCCAGAAGGCTGTAAAGTGCCTAATCAAAAAATGAGGTACTGTTCCTCAAGCTTACATTGAGCTTCATTGGAACACAGCAGGAGGCCGAGATTAGAGTGGGAGAAAGGTGGAGAATTAAAGTGGAGAATTCTTTTTTGCTGGTTTTAGTTTGCCTCTCATGGTTTCCTCTTTTTTTTGCTGTTCATCATTTTGCCATTCACATCTCTGGATGCATCTTTTTTTTTTTACTTGTCCCATTACCACTCCCTTTGACCTTGCAACACCAACCCTTTTGTCATTTAATCTCTCCTGTCTTTCATCCCATCACAGACCTTCTGTTTTGATCTTTTTTCCACCCTTCCCCTCTTTCACTTGCTCAAAACCTATTACATTTTGAACTTTCCCAGTTCTGATGAAAGGTCATTGACCTAAAATGGTAACACTGCTTCTCTCTCTGCAGATGCTGCCTGACCTGCTGAGTATTTTCAGCATTTTCCGTTTTTATTAAAGATATATTCTAGCAGTTCTAATGATGTAAGTTACTGATGAACACTATTTGAGAGTTATAAGTAAACCTATATTAAAACCCGCCATTGGAGAGTTTTTGGGCCAGGATCATTTCTTGGTTAAGTTAGAAACTGTCAGCTCTGGAAATGTTAGCATTCAGTCCAAGTGTTCAGGAGTATATGTGTTACATTTGCTCCACCATGAAGCTTTAGAACATTGCTTTAAGTATTTATTAAAACTTTTGTTTGTCAACTTTCTTTCCATCAAGGAAAGAAATTTTAACAATGGGAATTGAATTTTTTTCTATTTCAGGGGCTCAGTCTGAGGATCAAGCACTGCCAGATCAGCAATAGCTGTTAGATGTAAAATAAAACTCTTTGTACTCTTCCTAAACATGGGGTAGAGAGTATGGTCCTGACACAGCACTGCCTTAGGCTTTTCTGCTTGATATTATAGAGTTCCTGGGCAGGATTTACGACGGCTGGGGTAGGACCAGAGGTGGGCAGGCCTGGAATTTCATGCCACCAACTGGCATGGCAGTTTAACGGCACCGTCCCGCCTCTGAGTCATTTTTGAGAAGGCTGGGTCAGGGTAGAACTGCAACCTGCCCGCAAGTGGCGAATAGCCAATTCAGGTAATTAATAGGCCTGTCACCTGCACCGACACGAATTTTCTAGTCAGCAGGCAGGCCCACACAGCAGCTGAAACACTGAGGGCTGGATTTTACCGTAGGCAGACGGGACTTAGCCACTGACGTAAATGTCGGCGGCGAACCTGCTTCTGCCTAGCCCGGGGATCCGACCCATATTTTACGGGTCCCCAGGCTTTAATTGTCCTGAGGTGGGACTTGAACACGCTTGAGAGAGGAGGTGAGCTGCTGGCCATCAGCTGGGACAGCAGCTCTTAGTCCCAGCAGTGCCACCGGAAGCAGTGGCCACTTCTGGGACTGCAGCCCAACTGACCGAAGAGGATGCCATGGTGCCAGGACTGAAGGTATGTTGGGCTTGCCTCACCGGGGGGTGGGGGGGGGGGGGGGGGGGGTGTGATCGGTCGTGCCAGCGAGGCAAAGGTAGTCGTTTGGGGGGGGGGGGGAGGCGTCTTGGGTCCCGAGGGTGGATTGGGAGGTGGGAGTGGCCCTCAATCGGGCACCCTGTGCCTGACTGCCATGACCCCCTGCCCAGCATGCAGAAAGGCCGATAGCTATCGCTGGGCAGCCTTTCATATCCGCAGCATGCCCACTTGCCACAGGTAAAATACCTGTGGAGGTGGGCGAGGGCCCTTAAGTGGCCGTTAAGTGGCCACTTAAGGGCCTTGATTGGCCTTGGGTGGGCGGGCAGTTTTTCCCCCGCCGCATGACCGCTGTAAATTTGGCCGGAGGTGGGAGCAGGGCGGGAAGGTCTCCCGGTGCCTCCCGCTCCATTTTATGCCGCCCCCACACCACCATCCAACCCGTGGGGGCAGCGTAAAATTCAACCCAGCCAGTAAGAAGTGTTGGCCTCCAGGTAGGAGATGGGCAGCACTTCATCCCACTAAGGAACCCTCCTCTCACGCCCACCATGACTGTCAGACCACAGCTGTGGCTGCTGGCCGTCCAGTGGAGGGTTTGCCTCTTCATGATCAAGGCCTGGCAGCTGTGGCTGTTTTTAAATCATAATTTTGATGTGGTCTTAAGAGGAAGCTCCATTGTGGAGTGGTGTGGGGGGGGGGGCGGCCTCTCTCCTCTGTGGGCTACGGCAATTCCCAGGTCAGATGGGGGGGGGGGGGGGCCGTCAATGTGTCATCACTGGAGGGCCTCCTATTGGTTCTCCAGTCTCGGGAGTCTAACCGCCGCCCTTAATTGGACACCAAGTACACACTAATTGGTCAGTTCATCAAAGACCGTGCCGGGTGACTATTCTCAACATGGTGCAGGAATGGGACCCGCACTTGATCCTGATGTTGCGGTCCTGATCCCAAATGGAAAGTCCAGTCGCCTTGTTCTGAAGGATTGTGGTGCTTAATTCACATTACCAGTTGAGTGAGAATTGGGTGGGCTCAACAATCGGCAGATATTTCACTTGGCCAGCTTACACATCAGTTGGTGAAGGTGAAAATTTATTCCAATGTAACATTGTTTTGTTGAATGTGTCATATCAGGCAGTGTTACACAAGGCAAAAGTTAGCAAGGTTTTCCAGTGTAGCAGTACTTTGAACAGAGTCTGGGAGACTGTCTTCCTGAAATATGACGAGCACATCTTTCTTTCTACTGACAAATATGTAACACAATTACATAAATCATATCAAAATACATTATATGGTATTTTATGATGAAAATGGGATTAGGTCCATTGGCTCCTTTTCCTCCCCAATGAAAAGTACCTTTTTTTTCATGATCATGATGCTCATTTAACTGTGATTGCCATTTCACCATTGTACAAATAGTTTCTGGATGATAAATCCCAGTCACCTCAAAGCTGTGGAACTTACATCCTTCAATCTTTCCTTCCTTCCTCCTACAATCTTTAGGCTTTTAAAACTGAACAACAGTGTCATTTAGTCATGGCTTCCTGAAGTATTCCACTTTTTCTTTTCCTGTTTTGTCCTACTGGTGTCTTGGGTTCTGGGTCTCAGTCCTTCACTTGTGTTTCTCAGTATAAACAATATAGGTGCCAACTAGTTGTTATTATATATTTTCATTTTTACTCTAAAGCAGTCATTAAAAATCATTGTATAATAAATGCACTCATATGGCTTTCATTTGGTTAAGGTTAATTACAGTTCACTAATCTCTGATTTCTAACAATTAAAGTACTTTAAAGGAGTACTGTTTTCATTACCGGGGAAGGAAATGATCGCACAGTATTTTTGTTACAGTAACATTGTGTGCTAGTGAAATAATGACACTTGATAATGTGAGCCTGTCATTTTGCTGGGTATTTGACATCTAAATGAAACAGTTTTTCAGTCAATTGATTTTGGAGAGAAACGGGTTGCTCTTAAAAAGTCTGCTAACATTTTTTTTTAAACTAACCAGAAGCAGTTGTTAGTAGAATGGTTTGGACAGATATTAACGAGTGATTCCACAAGGAATCAAAGCAGGAAAATGAGTCATTCGAAAATGAGAAAGGAAATGACAGTCTCCTGTGCTGAGGACTACAGGAAATACTTCAATTTACTTTAATATGACTGATAAAATGACTCCATTTTAAAATAACTGTAAGGATTCCTTTAAAAGTGCTGATCATAGAATCATAGTAACTTACAGCATGGAAGGAGGTTATTCGGCCCTTTGTGTCTGTGCCGGCCAATAAGTGCTTATCCAACCTAATCCCACTTTCCATTTCTTGGTCCATAGCCTTGTAGGTTACGGCACTTCAAGTGCATATCCATGTACTTTTTGAATGTTATGAGGATTTCTACCTCTACCACACTTTCAGGCAGTGAGTTCCAGATCCCCACCACTCCCTGGGTGAACAGATTTCCCCTCGGATCCCCTCTAAACCTCATACCCTAAATCTATGCCCCCCTTGCTTTTGGACCCATCAACCGAGGGAAATAGAGCCTTCTTATCCACTCTATCTGGATCCTCATAGTTTTATACACTTCAATTAGGTCTCCCCTCAGCCTCTTCTGTTCCAAAGAAAACAACCCTAGCCTATCCAATCTTCCTCCTAAATAAAATTCTCGAGTCCAGGCAACATCCTCATAAATCTCCTCTGTACCCTCTGTAGTGCAATCACATCTTTCCTATAGTGCGGTGATCAGAACTCCACGCAGACTTCAGCTGTGACCTAACGACTGTTTTATACAGTTCAAGGATAACCTCCCAGCTCTTATATTCTATGCCTTGGCTAGTAAAGGCAATTATCCTGAATGCCTTCTTGACCACCTTATCTACCTGTCCAGTCGCCTTCAGTGATCTGTGGATATGCACTCCAAGGTCTCTCTGCTGCTCTACACTTCTCAGTATCCCACATTTATTGCGTATTCCCTTGCCTTGCTAGCCTTCCCCAAGTGCATTACCTCACCCTTCTACGGATTGTGCTCCATTTGCCACTGTTCCGCCCACCTAACTAGTCCATTGATATCTTCCTGCAATCTACCACTTTCTTCATTATCAACCACATGGCCATTTTTTGTATTGTCTGCAAACTTCTTAATCACACCTCCCACATTCAAGTCCCTATCATTGATGCATACCACAAAAAGCAACGGACCCAGTACTGAGTCCTGCGGAACCCCAGTGAAAACAGCCTTCCAGTCACAAAAACACCCAATCACAGTTACCCTTTTCTTCCTGCCTCTGAACCAAATTTTGGATCCAATTTGTCACTTTGCCTTGGATCCCATAGGCTTTTACTTCTGTTACCAGTCTGCTATGTGGGACCTTATCAAAAGCTTTGCTAAAATCCTTATAGATCACATGCACGATCCTCACTGACCCTCCTTGTTACCACCTTTAATTATGTTAGTCAGACGCAATCGGCTGAATTTTAGTAGCGCACCACAAATCACGACAGCACGCTTTGAAGTCAGCGGTTCATCCACACAGAGCAGCTGCCGCAGAGCCATTGTGATATTTCGCATGGGAGCTCATTTCAATGGAGGGTTGCCACCGGCAACAACATCCAGCGCCACCACGCAGGCGCCGGCGTCAATTTTAAAGGGCTTCAGGCCCTTCAATCTCATTTCAATAATTAAAGGTGCTGCTTCACCAGAACCTGCCGAACACTTTTATTTCAACATATATTCCCCTCTCCCACACTCCCCCCATACTGAGTCCTCATGTATTTCAGTGACATATCTCCCCAAAAAAAGCACCTTTTCATTTCATGACTTTTCCCCCTAACTTCAGAACTTTTGACCCTCAACCCCTTCTCATCATCCCCACTACCAATTACAATAGTTCTCCCTTCTCCCCCTCACCCTGATATTTTCACTCCTCCCCCCTCCCCACCAGTGTCATGCCTTGGAACTCCAAACGGAGTTCCTAAGGCGTGGGGGTTCCGGCCGGTAGCCGGAATATCGGTGTGGGACTACCAGGTAGGTAATTATTCTTTCATTTTAACCTCATTTGCATATTAAAATGAAGGCCCCGCCGCCAAGTGGCGGGGTGGGGGGAGGTGGGGGGATTGTACAGAGGCCTCGCCACCACTGGTAAAATATTACAGTGCCTTCTCGGCATCGGAGGTCGTGGCGGGCCTCTCCCAGATGAATTTTCCGGGCCTCCCCCCACCCCACCAGGACCCCCGCGCTGGAGGGCTCATAAAATTCAGCCCCAACTTCCATGAACAAATCTGTGCTGACTGTCTTTGATGAATCCGTGTCTTTCTATATAAAGATTTATCCTGTCCCTCAGAGTTTTTTCCATTAATTTTCCCAAAACGTAGGTTAGACCTACTGGCCTGTAATTGTTCAGTCCATTCCTTTCTTCCTTTTTAAATAATTTAAATGATACGACGTTAGCTATCCTCCAGTCCTCTGGCACCACACCTGTAGCCAGAAAGGATTGGAAAATGATGGTCAGAGCCTCTGCCAATTCTTCTCTTGTTTTCCTTTACAGCCTAGGATACATTTCACCAGGCCTTGGGATTTATCCATTTTCAAAGATGTTAAACCACAATACTTCCTCTCTCACTATGTTAATTTCATCTAATATTTCACACTCCTCCTCCCTGATTGCAATGTCTGTATTGTCCCTCTACTTTGTGAAAATAGATGCAAAGTATTCATTCAGAGCCTTACCAACATCCTCCACGTCCTTTAGAGGCCTGAATAGGCCCTACTCTTTCTTTAGTTATCCTTTTGCTCTTTATGTAGTTATAAAAGATCTTTGGGTTTTCCTTCATTTTACCTGCCAATATTTTTTCATGCCCTCACTTTGCTTTCCTCATTTTCTTTTTAATTTCACTCCTACACTTTTTATACTCATCCAGGTTTTCTGCAGTGTTGATCCCTCAGGGTAGAGTCATAGAGTCATTTACAGCATTGAAGGACGCCATTCGGCCCATTGAGTTCATTCTGATCCTTCACAGAGCAATCCAGTCATTCCCACTCCCCCTCTCGATCCCCATAACCCTGCAAGTTTCTTTCCTTCAAGTGCCCATCCAATTTCCTTTTGAAATCGTTGATTGTCTCTGCTTCCACCACCCTCGTGGGCAACGAGTTCCAGGTCATTACGACTCACTGCGTAAAAAAGTTCTTCCTCACATTCCCCCCTGTATCTCTTGCCCAAAACCTTCAATCTGTGTCCCCTAGTCTGCAATCATCAGTTAAAGGGAACATTTTTTTCTTGTCTAATTTATCTATGCCTCTCATAAATTTGTACACCTCTATCAAATTTCCCCTCCAGGGAAAACATCCCCTACTTTTTCAACCTAACCTTGTAACTAAAATCCCCCATCCCTGGAACTATTCTGGTAAATCTCTTCTGTACCCTCTCAGGGGCCCTCACACTGTTCCTAAAGCGTGGAGACTAGAACTGTACACAATACTCCAGTTGGGGCCTAACCAGAGCATTATAAAGGTTCAGCATAACTTCCCTGCTTTTGTGCTCTATGCCTCTATTTATGACACCCAAGATCCCATATGCTTTGCTAGCAACGTTCTCAATGTATCCTGTCACCTTCAAAGATTGATGCACATGCAACCCCAGGTCCCTCATTTCCTGCACATTCTTTAGAACTGTGCCATTTAGTCCATATTGCCTCTCCCTATCCCTTCTGCCAAAATGCATCACCTCACACTTGTCAGTATTAAATTCCATCTGTCACTAGTCTGCCCATTCTGCAAACCTATCTATGTCCTGTTGCAGGTGGTTTGTGTCATCATCACTGTTTGCCACTCCTCTGAGTTTGGTATCATCAGCAAATTTTGAAATTCTACTCTGTATTCCAAGATCCAAGTCATTTATATATAGCAAAAAAACAGTGGTCCTAGCACTGACCCTTGAGGAACACCACTGTCTATCATCCTCCAGTCTGAAAAACAACCATTTATCATGACTTGCTGTTTATTGCCCTTAAGCCAATTTTTTTTATCCAATTGGACACTGACCCTCCTGTTCCATGAGCCTCAATTTTGTTAACCAGCCTTTTATGTGGTACTTTATCAAATGTTTTCTTAAAATCCATATAGACAACATCCACTGCATTCCCTTCATCACCTTCTCTGTTACTTCATCAAAGAATTCAGTTAGATTAGCCAAGCATGATCTGCCTTTTACAAGTCTGTGCTGGCCATCCTTATTTAACTCAAACCTCTCCAAGTGCCTGTTGATTTTTTTTCCCGTTTATTGTTTCAAAAACCTTACTACCACTAATGCTAAACTAACTGGCCTGTGGTTGCTAGGATTGTCCTTGCACCCTTTCTTGAATACCCACACCCACCCTTCCCATAATCCTAGCATCTATAAATAAAAGAATTGAAGGTCCCTCCTGACCATTTACCAGTTTCGAATGGTTCAGCCAATATACAGTGGTTTCACTATGTGCTTTTGGAAAAATAGGAGTATGTCCCAATCTTGCATTGTCAAGATGAGAATGTTCGTTTGAAGCCAAAAGAATCCATAATCAGTAAGCAGCTTGAGAATCCTGATCTCAGCATGTAGACTGATATTTAACAGTACATTTGTGCGGACAATGCTCCTCCAAGAAACATTAATAATAAGCTGTTCTGAATTTGGGTCACATTTTGCATCATATTGAATAATTGCTGAGACCACTAATCCTATACAAGAAATGTAAACATGAGAGAGGAGAAGGAGAATTATGATATGATATTATGATTTACTTGACCTTGAACACAGATTTTTCAACTTATTTATAACTTCTAAAGGGGAGGGTGACTATTTTTCATAAGACCCTGGGCTACTTTAGAAAATGAGCATAGTGGGGTCTTATATATGTGAATATGTTTGAACATATGCATGAATGTGCTTAAACATGCATGTTAGTGAGGATATGTTTCAAATGGTTGTAAGTAAAAATCTGAATATAGGTGCCTGCATGTGCACTCTTATCTGTGTGCATGCCTTGTATGTATGTGTGTGTATATTATATATATGTAGGTGGTGTGAGTAGGCATAGGAACATAGGATCAGGAGTAGGCCATTCTGTCCATCGAGCTTGCTCTGCCATTCAAACAGATCATGGCCGATCATCTACCTCAACGCCACTTTCCCGTGTTATCCCCATATACAATGATGTCATTAGTATCCAGATATCTATAGATTTCTGTCTTGAACATGCTCAATGATTCAGCTTCCACAGCCCTCTGAGGTAGAGAATTCCAAAGATTTACCACCCTCTGAAGAAATTCCTCCTCATATCAGTCTTAAATGGCCTACCCCTTGTTCTGAAACTATGCCCCCTGGTTCCAGACTCATCAGCCAGGGGAAACATCCTATCTACATCCACCCTGTCACGTCCTGTAAGAATTTTGTATGTTGCAATGTGATCACCTCTCATTCTTTGAAACTCATAAAGAATACAGGCCTTGTTTCCTCAATCTCTCCTCATCAGACAAGCCTGCCATCCCAGGGATTAGTTTGATGAACCTCCGTTGCACTCCCTCAATGGCAAGTATATCCTTCCTTAGATGAGGGGACCAAAACTGTATACAATATTCCAGGTGCAGTCTCACCAAGGCTCTACACAATTGCAACTAGATTTCTTTACTCCTGTACTCAGAATGCCTTGCGATGAAGGCCAAGATACGATTTGCCTTCCTAATTGCTTGCTACACCTGCATGCTAGCTTTTAGTGATTCATGAACAAGGATACCCAAGTCCCTTTGGACAGCAACACTTCCCAACTTCTCACCATTTAAGAAATATTCTGTCTTTCTGTTTTTTTTCTACCAAAGTGGATCACTTCACACTTATTCACATTATATTCCATCTGCCATGTTCTTTTCCATTCACTTAGCTTGTCCAGGTTCCCTTGAAGCCTCCTTGCATCCTCCTCACAACTTAAATTCCCACCTACTTTTGTGTCATCGGCAAATTTGGAAATATTACATTTGGTCCCCATATCCAAATAATTTATATAGATTGTGAACAGCTGTGGCCCCAGCACTGATCCTTGTGGTACCCCATTAGTAACAGCCTGCCATCCTGAGAATGACCCATTTATTCCTACTCTCCTGTTTTCTGTCTGTTGACCAATTCTCAATCCACACCAGTATATTACCCCCAATCCCATGTGCTCTAATTTTGTTTACTAACCTCCTGTGTGGGACCTTATCAAAAGCCTTCTGAAAATCCAAATACATCACATCCACTGGCATGTACCTAACTCTTTGTGTGAATATTTGCATTCGTGCATGTGTGCATATATGTGTTATTTTGTAATGCCTGTTAGTATTTATATGCAGAAAAACTTCCATATAAGCTCATAATTTAAATTACCTTCTCAGATTTGAGCTTTTCTATTCCATCCAAATGTTAGTGCAGTGGGCAGCCGTTTGATCTGCCTGATTCTCATTTTCTGACTCGAGCCGATTTTCCATGCTCGGTCTGCTTCACTTATTGCTGGCAGGCTCCCAGTGACTTTTCCACGTCCATAAGGGTGCCTGGCAGTAGATAGTTTGGAAGATGGCTGTGGCAGGCCTCAGATGCCTGCTGGAGAGCAGCACGGCTGACGTCATCTATGTTTCATTCCTTACCACTTTAGTGTACATGATTGATCACTCTAACCCTGGACATCAGGAACATTCTGGTATTCCTAGCATCGCTAGAGTTCAAATGATGAGAAGTACATCATGTAGCGTATTCCCATGATTTGTCTCCAATCTGAGTATGACAGTCCACTTTAGGATGAACATAGCGTATTCCTTTTGGCAATTGCAATGGAAAAATCCCAGCAGGTCAGCTCCACCAATGATTTCAGTTGTTTTTTTCAATTCTTTTGCAAGATAACTGGACATGCACCTGAAGTACTGTAACCTGCAAGGCTATGGACCAGGTGCTGGAAGGGGGGGATTAGATTGGGTGGCTAGTTTTTTCAACCGGCACGGACACAAAGGGCTGAATGGCCTCCTTCTGTGCTGTAATTTTTCTAAACTTCTATGGTTCTATTTCTGTCCGCTGGTGTAATTCAAGTGTAAAATCCTGGGTAACTTCCCAATTGCAAATTTGTAAAATGCATTTGCGGCTGTGCTAAAGCCTACACTTCATAACTCATTTAATGTATGATGGACTTACTTTGGCTGGATTTCAAAATGTACATTGAACATCCTGTATGTATCCTAATTTTCCCTGCACTAATGCCTGACAGTCAATTGTAAATCTCGGTTAAACATTTGTTTTGCTTCCTGGTGACTCAGTTGATAAGTCAAACACCCAGTGCAAACTGAGTCATACAGACCAGAATGACTCCAGGTTCAGTTATGGTGCAGTGTGGGAGAGGAGGGGAGAGGAGAATTTTTTTTTCCTTTTTCAAAATCCAACCACAATAACTTCTGATGAACATTACTTCTGGAGAGGAAAAATTCAGAAGAAATGCCTTTAGCAGTTAGATGACTTTAAACACATTTGGTTATTGATACCCTCTGATGACACTCAGAAAAGTATGGATGTTTCAATAATCAGCCAAGATCTTTGCAAATAAAAGCAAAATACTGCGGATGCTGGAAATCTGAATGAAAACCAGAAAATGCTGGAAATACCCAGCAGGTCTGGCAGCATCTGTGGAGAGAGAAGCAGAGTTAACTTTTCAAGTCTGTGACCTTTCATCTGAACTGTCAAAGGTTAGAAATTTAATAGGTTTGGGGGGGGGGGGGGTTGTAAAGAGAACAAAAGGGAAGGTGTGTGATAGGGCAGAGAGCAGGAGAGATCAAATGACAAAGATGTCATGGGACAAAGTCAAAGGGAGTAATAATGGTGTGATGAAAGGCAAAGCTTTAATCCAGAGAGTATGTTAATGACAGAACAATAGACAGCTCTGTCCAAACGCACAAACATGAAAAACCAAGCTTTAGGCAGGCAAATGGTTAAAAAATAAAATAAAGTGTCAAGTTCCATCAACATCCTGGGGGCTACAATTGATCAGAAATCAACTGGACCAGTCATGGCCACAAGAGCAGGTGAGAGGTTGAGTATTTTGCAGTGAGTAGATCACCTCTTGATTCTACAAAGCCCAACGACCACCTACAAGCACAAATCAGAAGTGTGGTGGAATACTCTGCAATTGACTGGATAATGCAGCTGCAGCAACACTCAAGAAACTTGACCCCATCCAGGGCAAAGTGGTTTGCTTGTGCGGCACTTCATTCACTCACCTAAACTTGCATTATGTGCGCACTGTGGCTGTTTTGTGAACTATCTAAAGGTGCATTGCAGCATCTTGCCAAGCCCGTGATTCCTGCCACCTAGAAAGAGAAGAACAGGAGATGCATGGAAACACCATCACCTCCTAGTTCCCTTCCAAGTCACACATCATCCTGACCTGGACATATATTGCTGTTCTTTCATTTGCTGCTAGGTCAGAATTTCATACCTAAATGCACTGTGGGACTAGCTTCAACATACAGAATGCAACAGCTCAAGAAGGTGCTCACCACCACCTTCTCAAGGGCAATTAGCAATGAGCAATAAATGCTGGCCTTGCCAACAATGCCCACATCCAGAGAATGGATGATAATGAAGCCCACCGACTGACTCCCCACCCATTCTCGGCAGCAAGTCAGTGGGAAGTAGTAGAAAATTGTGCAGCCTAGTGGTCACGCACCAACAGCAGATAAATGATGGGTTCATCTGCTTGGCGTCCCATGGAGGTGCCCACAAGGTCACAGCATAGAATCATAGAAAGGAGGCCATTCTGTCCATCATGCCTCTGCTGGATCCTTCAAAGCGTTGTCGTGCTTAGTCCCACATCCCTGCTTTATGTCCCTAACTCTGTAAGTTCCTCGTTCTCAAGTACCTGTCTGACTCCCTTTTAAAATTATTCATGGTATCAGCTTCCATCACCTTTTCAAGTCGAGTGTTCTAAATCCCGGCAACTCTGAGTGAAAACTTTCTTCTCATCTCCTCTCTAGATTATTTCCAATGATTTTACATCTATGACCCCTGGGTATTGACCCATTTATTGATGCACTCCTGGCTGGCCTCCCACATTCTACCCTCTGTAAATTTGAGGTCATCCAAAACTCTGCTGTCCATATCCTAACTCGCATCAAATCCCATTCATGCATTGCCCCTGTGCTTGCTCCTGTTCAAGCAATGCCTTGAATTTAAAATTCTCATCCTTGTCTTCAAATCCCTCCATGGCCTCACCCCTCCCTATCTCTATAATTTCCTCCAACTTCACAACCTTCTGAGATACCTGCATTTATCTAATTTTGACCTCTTGAGAAACCCCAATTTTAATCGCTCCACATTGGTGGCCGTGCCTTCAACTGTCAATTTTCTAAGCTCTGGAATTCCCTCCCTAAATCTCTCCGACACTCTATCTCTCTTTCACCCTTTAAGACTCTCCTTAAAACCTACCTCTTTGACCAAGTTTTTGGCCATCAAACCTAATATTGCCTTATGTGGCTCAGTGTCTAATTTTGCTTTATAACACTCCTGTAAAGGGCGTTGGGACATTTTATTATGTTAAACGTGCTATATAAATATAAGTTGTTGTTTTTGCCAGAGGGAATAGTTTTTCCCTATTCCATCAAAACCTCTCACCATCTTGAATGTCGCTATTAGATCACCTCTTAACCTTCGCTCTTGCAAGGAGGACTGTCCTAATATGTTCAACCTCTCCTAATTACTGAAGTCCTTCATCTCTGGTAAATACTTGTAAACCTCCGCTGTACCCTTTCATATGCCTTTTATATCTTTCCTGAAGTGTGGTGCCTAGAGTTGTCCACAATACTCCAGCTAAGGCCTGATTATAAAGTTATAGCATTTGCTCTTTGCTTTTATATTCTATGCCTCTATTCATAAACTTAAGTAATCCATATGCCTTTTTAACCACCTTATCAACTTTCTCTGTCACCTTTAAGTATATGGACACCAAAATCTCTCTGCTCATCTACACTTTCCAAAATATTACCAGTTATAGGTATACTATCTTTCTCCATTAGTCTTCCCAAAGGGAATCACTTCACACACCCCACGTTGAGCTCCATCTGCCAGGCTTCTTCCCAGTTAACTATACTGTCTGTCATCGTGAAGCCTATCACTACCTATTATCTGAATACTAGTGAGAGTGATTGTTCCTCTGGGGAGTACAGGGCAGAGCCAAGTCTATGGCACAATGGGCAGCTCAGCTGCAGAATGGGAGGAAGAAAAGTGAAAGAGCAATATTGGTAGAGGGGAACAGACAGGCACTTCTGCAGCTTCAGTCGTGACTCCAGGATGGTATATTGCCTTCCTGTTGCCAGGATCAAGGATTTCACTGAGGGGGGAGGGTGAACAGCCAGAGGTCCATATTGGCACTAAAGTATCGGCAAAAAATTAGTAAGCATGTTTGGAAGGCTGAGGAAGCAAAGGCTGGAAAATAGACAAGAGAGTTTGGCAGTGCTAAATGCTATATACTTCAATGCACAAAATCTAGGGAATAAGGTAGGTGATCTGAGAGCACAGACTGACATGTGAAAGTATGATATTATAGCTATTACTGAGACATGGCTGAAAGGAGGGCTGGAATAGCTATAATCAACATTCCTGGTTACAGGATTTTCAAATGAGATGGGGGAAAAAGGAGTGGGGGGTTGCAATATTGATTAAAGAAACCATTCTAGCTATCAGGAGGGATGATATTCTACAAGGATCATATGAGGCCATATGTGTTGAATTGAAGAACAGAAAAGGGGCAATCACACTAATGGAAGTATACTGTAGACCCCCAAACAGTCAGAGGGAGGTAGAAGAGCAAACATGTAGGCAAATCTCTCAGAATTGTTAAAACAATGGGAAGGATTTTGTTCTGCTCTTGGAGATGAGCACGAAGGCAGGGGGTGGGTGGGTGGGGGTGGGAAACAAAATGGCAGGGGGCACCATTCCCGATGTCACCCAGGCCCCTGCCATTTTGTTGGGGCCAGGCCAATTGCGGCCCTTAAGTGGCCAATTAATGGTCACTAAAAGGCCTCTGTCCGCCTCCACTTCAATTTTGTTGAAGGTGGAGGGGTCCGCCACTGCAGGGAGTTGCTACCCTGTAGAGTCTGGTGGCCTCCTAGTGGGGTCAGGGTGGGAGTCCCTCCTTTGGGGCCTGTTTGCATAAAGAGAGGAGCAATACAGACATTTCAATCAGGGAGGAGGAGTGTGAAGTATTAGATGAATTTAACAGATTGTGAGAGGAAATATTTCGGGGTTTTACATCTTTAAAAGAGGATAAATATTCAGGCCCAGACAAAATGTATCCTAGGCTATTCAGGGAGGCAAGAGAGGAATTAGCGGAGGTTCTGACCATTATTTTCCAATCCTCTCTGGCTACAGGTGTGGTGCCAGAGGACTGCAGGACATTAATATTATACCAATGCTTAAAAAGGGAGAAAGGGATAGACCAAGTAATTATAGGCCAGTCAGCCTAACCTCGATGGTGAGAAAGCTATTGGAAAAATTCTGAGGGACAGAATAAATCTTCATTTAGAAAGACACTGATTAATCAAGGACAGTCAGCACAGCTTTGTTAAGGGAAGGTCGTGTCTGATTAACATGATTCAATATTTTGAGGAGGTAACGAGGAAGGTTGATTTGATGTAGTCTATATGGATTTTAGCAAGGCTTTTGATAAGGTCCCACATGGCAGACCGGTGACAAGAGTAAAAGCCCATGGGATCCAAGGTAAAGTGGCAAGTTGGATCCAAAATTGGCTCACAGGCAGGAAGCAAAGAGTAATGGTTGGTGCATGTTTTTGTAACTGGAAGGCTGTTTCTTGTGGTGTTGCACAGGACTCAGTACTGGGTCCCTTGCTTTTTTTGGTGTATATCAATGATAGGGACTTGATTGTAGGGGGTATGATCAAGAAGTTTGCAGACGATACAAAAATTGGCCATGTGGTTGATAATGAAGAAAGCTGTAGACTGCAGGAAGATATCAATGGACCTCTCAGGTGGGTGGAACAGTGGCAAATGGAGTTCAGTCCAGAGAAGTGTGAGGTAATGTATTTGGGGAAGGTTAACAAGGCAAGGGAATACACAACAAATGGGATACTGAGAAGTGTAGAGGAACAGCGAGATCTTGGGGTGAATATCCATATGTCACTAAAGGTACCTGGACAGGTAGATAAGGTCGTGAAGAAGGCATTTGGGATACTTGCCTTTATTAGCCAAACCACCAAATATGAGGTGAGTGACTGCCCTTGACATCAAGGCAGCATTTGACCGAGTATGGCATCAAGGAGCCCTAGCAAAACTGAGGTCAATGGGAATCAGGGGGAAAACCCTCCGCTGGCTGGAGTCATACCTAGCACAAAGGAAGATGGTTGTGGTTGTTGGAGGTCAATCATCTGAGCTCCAGGTCATCACTGCAGGAGTTCCTCAAGGTAGTGTTCTAGGCTCAACTATCTTCAGCTGCTTCATCAATGACCTTCCTTCAATCATAAGGTCAGAAGTGGGGATGTTCGCTGATGATTGCACACTGTTCAGCACCATTCGTGACTCCTCAGATACTGAAGCAGTCCATGTAGAAATGTAGCAAGACCTGGACAATATCCAGGCTTGGGCTGATAAGTGGCAAGTAACATTCGTGCCACACAAGTGCCAGGCAATGACCATCTCCAACAAGAGAGAATCTAACCATCTCCCAACATTCAACGGCATTACCATCGCTGAATCCCCCACTATCAACATCCTAGGGGCTACCATTGACCAAAAACTGAACTGGAGTAGCCATATAAATACCGTGGCTACAAGAGCAGGTCAGAGGCTAGGAATCCTGTGGCGAGTAACTCACCTCCTGATTCCCCAAAGCCTGTCCACCATCTACAAGGCACAAGTCAGGAGTGTGATGAAATACTCTCCACTTGCCTGGATGGGTGCAGCTCCAACAACATTCAAGAAGCTCGACACCATCCAGGACAAAGCAGCCTGCTTGATTGGCACCCCATCTACAAACATTCACTCCCTCCACCACAGACGCAGAGTGGCAGCAGTGTGTACCATCTACAAGATGCACTGCAGCAATGCACCAAAGCTGCTTAGACAGCACCTTCCAAACCCGCGACCTCTACCAACTAGAAGGACAAGGGCAGCAAATACATGGGAACACCACCACCTGCAAGTTCCCCTCCAAGTCACACACCATCCTGACTTGGAACTATATCGCCGTGGTAAAAATCCTGGAACTCCCTAACAGCACTGTGGGTGTACCTACCCCACATGGACTGCAGCGGTTCAAGAAGGCAGCTCACCACCACCTCCTCAAGGGCAATTAGGGATGGGCAATAGATGCTGGCCTGGCCAGTGACACCCAAATCCCATGAATGAATAAAAAAAATCAGATAAAATAAGCAAAATAAAAAAAAATCAGAGCTGGGAGGTTATGCTGGAACTGTATAAAATAATAGTTACTCCATTGCTGGAGTATTATGGGCAGTTCTGATCACCACATTATATGAAAGATGTGATTTCATTAGAGAGGTTGCGGAGGAGATTTACAAGGATGTTGCTTGGACTGGTGAATTGTATTTATGAGGAAGGATTGGATAGGCTAGGGTTGTTTTCTTTGGAACAGATGAGGCTGAGGGGAGGCCTAATTGAAGTGTATAAAATTATGAGGTGTCTAGATAGAGTGCATAGGAAGGCCTTATTCCTTTTGTATGAGAGGTCCATAACCAAGGTACATAGATTTAGGATAGGAGGTATGTTTAGAGGGTATTCGAGGGGAAACTTGTTTATCTAGAGGGTGGTGGAGATTTCGATCTCACAGCCTGAAAGGGCGGCAGAGGTAGAAATTCTCACAACATTTAAAAAGTACATGGATATGCACTTGTAGTGCTGTAACCTACAAGGCTACGGACCGAGAGCTGGAAAGTGGGATTAGGCTGAATGGCTACTTGTCAGCTGGCATGAACATGATGGGCTAAATGGCCCCTTTCCATGCTGTAACTTTCGATGATTCTATGAAACTACTTTGCCAAGTTTTGTATCATCTGAAACTTTATAATGATGCTTTTTACACCTGAATCCAGGTCGTTCATAAAAATTGTAAAAAGTAATGGACCCATAACTGACCCTCGGGGAACACCACTGCAAACCACCTCACAATTGGAAAAATATCCATCCACCCTGTGCTGCCTGTCTCTCAGCCAATTTTGTATCCATACGGCCACTTTCCCCTTAATTCCATGAGCTTCTTAATAAATCTCCTGTGTGACACCTTGTCAAATGCCTACCGGAAGTTCATATATACATCTACTGCACTACATTGATTAACCTTCTCTGTTATCTTATCAAAAAATTCAATCAAGTTAGTCAGACATGATGCACCTTAACAAATCCTTGCTGGCTGACCTTGATTAACCCGTAGGGAGCCGTAAACATGCCTTGTTCTTCCTGAAGGAATATGCTTTCACCACCTGGTTCCACAAGGAAATATTTTTTAAAATGTAAAAATTACCTTTTTGTGTTTCTTCTGGCCATGAGCCTCTTCGCCAGTGGGCAACTAGCAGAATACCGATTGTCTCAGGCCACCTAGTAAAATTGCAACAGATCCCAATGACATAATTGGAACCTAACATTTGTCTATTAAAAATGACTCCATTGTTTTAGGATGAATGTTCTTGCTGCCTGCTCAGGTAAGCAGGTGAAAATTGGAACCTGTTTCTATCAGGCTGGTAAGATTAAAATTGGCCCTTTTAGTTTAACAAGCGTGTCTTCAAGTGCAACTACCCTCAAAGTAGTATTTTATTTTATTCTGGCATGCATCTCTCTTCACACTTTCATGTATTCTATCAAACTTTCACACCTGATCAAGGAGGAAATAGCTTCATGGAGAATGATAAGCCTATTTTCTCTCGATGGAGGAAGAGAAAACCTTTTTTTTTAAAAAGCAACGGCAGTTATACTTTGGGGAACCATTAGGATGGTAATGTGTGCATACATGCAGCTGTTTTGTTGCTGTATACCACTTATTCGCCACACACCGATGGCACATTGATTGAAGGGAACCACCAAAAGGTTAACGAGAGAATTGATGGTCTCGCCTCCAGCACTCCATTAATATTTTTCCTCTCTCTCAGTGGCACACTGACAACTTTATGCATTGTGCCAAATAGGCAATAGCAAAGGCGGGTGTAAATGTGATGCTTCACATGCACGGTGCAAAATGTATATTATCACAAGAAATAATCTTTAGAACCTTTCATAAATTCTCCATTTCCTATCATATGCGGACATCTCCATTTCTTGCTCTTCACATCATATCTTAATGCTCTAAATGGTTTATCTAACCAGCTCTATTACCACTTTGTGCATGTGCTTGTTGTCAGATTGGCTCTACTCTGCAGAGTACACAGTGACAAGTTGTGTGATTGTGCTGTTCTCCGGTTTGTATTCATTACATTTAATTTAATTTTTTGCCAGGATGTGGTGGAGAATTGCTTGGGCCTAACGGAGGATTCAGCAGCCCAGGCTATCCTAACAGCTATCCACATAACCGTGAATGTATCTGGTTCATTCAAGGAGATTCTGGTAGTAGTATTGAGCTCACCATCCATGAGTTTGTTATGGAATATCACCAAACGTGCAATTTCGATGTACTGGAGGTATGAATTCCAAATTCAAGAGACTTATTTTCAGGAAGTAGATCTCATGCTCCTCCTTTAAGGTGACCATTGGGATTATTACTATGAGCTGCATTTAAACCAATTTGAATAAAATGTAAAAGGTCAAAATTTGCTTGATTTAAAATCCATCAGTACTTGCCTAATGTATCACTGTGCATTGCACAAGTGCTGGTGGACCCTAAATCAAATACTGTACCTCTTATACCTTCTGTATGTTACACTGCTGCCTCGGATAACAGTCCTGGCTTTAGCAGCAGCAGTATAAGTAAAAGGAGATAGCACTACTACCTGCCAGGGCAGCAAAAAGTACCTCAAGGGGAACTGAAAACTCTGATAGTTGTTTTCCAATACTTCTTTGGAGGCAATAGTGATGATTGAAGCACATTGAAATGTCCCCCTGCAGCAATGTTGGCTGCCTTTGTTCTGACTCCAGTCACTCAGCCCATCCATATAATCCAGCAATGTAGTTTGCACATCGTTGACCTATTTGGACCTTCCTCTCCCAACTGGAATAGCATAGGGCCAGAAAATGAAAGCCACAACAATATAACTTTTGAACAACTGTTGTGAGATACTCCTTTCAGGCAACAGAAGTCTCAGCATGTTACAGAACCTCATTAAGCAAATATAAAGACAGCACTGTTTCAATTATCCTATTTGTTAGTGGAGTACATCATTTTGTGCCGGCCAAAATATTAAATAATTTTCACATCATAGTCGAATTGCACATTGAATTTTAGAATTCCATGTTTATCAGGAATGAGGGGCCTTGCATGGCCTACGGTAGATGTGGCCATTTGCTCCCTGAGAACAACAATAAAGAAAAGCAGAGATAGACTAGATCTTTGATTTATCACTGCAGAGATCTGAGTTCATATGCATCCCAAACTGATGGGATGTAGGCTTTGCCTTTCAATTAGCTGTGTAAAGCCAATGTGCAATAAATTTACCTTACAGTCTGGTTCCTAGTGTCATAATTTAGCACAAGTCAGCAATTACTCATAAGGATGTGTCTGTGGAATGCAAAGATCATACTGCTATGGTCGGGGTTACTATTCTGAAGTTAGAATTAAGAACAATAAGCACCTAATCATTACTGTGTCTGATAATTGACTCCTGGTTAATGGCACTGTGTTTCCAATTGGAAAGCTTAGATTATAGGTAGAAAATAGGATACCTGACCCATTAGTCAGTGAATTAAAGATTTAAAATAGATGAGGATCTCTAGAAAATGTATCTCTAGTATTCAGTGTAGTATTCACCTGTTCAGCAGCTTTACTGTTTCAAAATAAATTGACGAAGACCAAAGGAGCAAAATAACAAAAAAGGTTAATCTGATCATAAAGTACACTTGTGTACACTTTATTTTTGCTGCATATGCTGCAAATTAATTTATCCAAAATTGAGAAGACTAATTTTCAAGAATAAAATGTGACTGGTCTAGTTTCA
This sequence comes from Heterodontus francisci, assembly GCF_036365525.1. Classification (NCBI taxonomy): domain Eukaryota; kingdom Metazoa; phylum Chordata; class Chondrichthyes; order Heterodontiformes; family Heterodontidae; genus Heterodontus; species Heterodontus francisci. The sequence continues at coordinate 163,057,728 of NC_090372.1, read as the reverse complement.
CTTAAAGTGTTCAGAAAGAAACTGGATCTTGGTGTTCTGTGCAATATGAGGCACAGCGTGGTGTGCATGAGAGAGACAATGGATGTATGTAGGCAGAACAAGACAGAAATTAGTAGGAATGGAAGTGGCACTAAAATACTACAAAACATACCTCCAAGTTTAACAAATTCTGATAAAGTGTTATACCCAAAAGATTAAACTTCCATTCTCTAAATTGCAGTTCCAGCATTTTCCATTTTTATTTCAGATTTGTAACATTCTAGTTTTCTTTAAATAAATTTTGCTGCCTGATTTCTGTCATATATGTTTAGTTTCCACTGAGTGTTTCCAAAGCAAGTCGCTGTTGTGCTTTGTGTTTTATGATTTTGCTGTAGTTTCTCTTCAGTTCTTTATGTTTCTTTAATAGACACACAACTATATTTTTACTCAAAGGATTTTTTCCACTACCGTTTGCCAGGCCTATAAAATAGAATTGCTCAGAAGTTTGGAATGCTGACTTTAACACTAAAATCAATGGAACTAATAAAGCAGAAAGGAGTAGAAGCCAGACTAAATCCACAGGCTTTATGTAGATGTCTTTGGCTCTAAGCTTTAAATAATACCCATTCATTTAAACACAGAATCTCTTCATTTCACTTCTTTGAATGGATGCGCGTACAGATTATCAGCCCAGTAACAAAAGTCACCTTGAAATAGTAGGAAATGGTGTTCATGATACAAAAATCTGGTGCCGTCCGACTTTATTTAATTGGAGGTAGAATGTCAAAATTTGTTAGTTTTGAAAATAGAAACGAAGTATATTTTTTTATCTTTTTCCACATCATTCCAAATTTATTTTGCTTACGTAACAGCTATATAAGAGTTGCCTCGATCACAAAGAATTTTCTTATATTGATATACCTTTTGTGTTGTTCAGGTGTACGGTGGTCCAGACATTACATCTGTACGGTTAGCTCAATTGTGTAGCACCCGCCCACCAAACAACCCACTAGTGGTCTCCAGTACTGGAAACTATATCACTGTCAGGTTTAAGACAAATTCAAATGGCAATGCAAGGGGTTTCAATGCCACCTGGGAACAGAAGGCAGGAGGTGAGTCAAAATAAATGGCCTAGAAAGACCTTTTAGGTACCATTTATACATTTGGAACTATTTAGTATTAATGTATATTACTACTGTTTGTTAGCAGTAACTTTAAGACTGTGTTTAAGTGTGAGACTGGTGCAAAGAATGTTAATTTGCACTGCAACTGTGGTTTTGCTTTGCGCCAATGTTAATAAGCCGGAGTGGAAGTCTGGAGTTGGCCTTGACCTGACCAAGGAGTGAGGCAGAATGAGGCTCTCTGAACAAGGGAGTCTCAGCTCTGACTCAACAATAAGAAGTCCTGGAGTCAGGACTTGATCTGACACTGGAGAATGGCAGAGTGTTAATAATAATGTGACTAACAATTGTGCTTTTGTGCAGTAGATATTCTGTTCAATTTCAACACCACCTTGCACTTATAATATGTCTTTAACATAGTAAAAAATCCTAATGTGCTTCACAGGAGCATAATCAGATAAGAATTGAAATGAACAGCATAAGATATGAGAACAGGACACCAAGAGCTTTGTCAAAGAAGTCGGTTTTAAGCAGGGTTTTAAAGGAGGAGATAGAAATGGAGAGACAGAGGTTTAGGGAGGGAATTCCAAAGCTGAGGACCCAGCCACAACCACGAATGGTGGGCTGAAAGAAGTGAGGAAATTAATAAGTTACCAGAGTTGGAGGAATACAGAGTTCTTGGAGGGTTGTAATGGTGGAGGAGGTTACAGAGTTGGGGAGAAGCAAGGCCATGAGGGAGCAAATTTTAAAATCAAGGCATTTCTGGACTGGGAGCCAATATAGGTCAGCAAGCGCAGGGATAATGGGTGAATGGTATTTTGTTTGAGTTAGGATATGTGTAGCAGAGTTTTGAATAAGCTTAAGCTTACAGAGAAGACAAGGTGAGTCAGCTAGAAGAGAATTGGAATAATCGAATCTTGAAGTAACAAAAGCATGGATGAGGGTTTCAGCGGCAGATGGACTGAAGCAGGGATGATGATGGACATTATTACAGAGGTGGAAGTAATCGGTCTTGGTGATGGAGAGGATATGGGTTTAGAAACTTGCCTTAGGGTCAAATACGACACTGAGGTTGCAAAGAGTCTGGTTCAGCCTGAGACAGTGGCCAGGGAGGGGCATAGAATTGGTGGCTAGGGAACAGAGTTTGTGGTGGGAGACTGAGACAATGGCTTCAGTCTTCTCTATGTTTAATTGGAAGAAATTTCAGCTCATCCAGGATTGGATGTCTACAAACTTGGTCTTTTGGTTAAGGAGAGTATTATGTACTTATTCAAGGAAGTACAGACCAACAGATTAGAAATGCCCTCAATTGGAACAAATAATTTAAATATAACTTGTATTTGTAAGGAATATATGAAGCAACAAAGATTCCTGTGCCAATTAACAGTGATGGCGAAGTAATTTAATTAATCTTTGGAAGCTGTTTGTTGATGAAAACACAACAAATATATCTAAGTTGTAATATTTACATGATATTGTAGGAATTAAAGATTTAACTTTAGAATGCTTTTTATTATTATTTGCTGTTCTTAGATCTCCAATATACCTTCCCCAGGTACGAGAAAGGGCTATCAATTTTCTCATAAGCCTCTACAATTGCTGCTCTGCAGTCTGTCATTGGGAGATGAGATGAGAGAAATCTGGGCTGACTAACCATCTAATTCTCCTTATATCCCTATGAGGAAGTACCAAGATTCTGGTTGTTATCTCACAACAGAAGCATGACTGAGGTTGGGAACTGCAGTGTGGGGAACTGTAATTATAAACCACATCCTTCCACTATGTGGACTGTCTGTTGGAGACTCTTTGAAGGAGTTGGCAAGTTTTAAATGAAGAGAGAATTGTGTACAATTAGAAATAATTGGACTGATAGTAGCTTGGATTTTGCATTAAGAAAAATGGTGATGCTATCAGTGCTCACCATTGGTAAAGAGTAAGTCAGACAGCAACTTGCAGAATCTGCAAATATGCAGTTAAATGTGAAAATCAGGAATTTGCTGTCCGAGTTGCCTTGTTCTTCCACAAGCTTCGCTGTAACAGTATCTTGCCCAAAGATTTAGCATTCAGATACATGCAATGGCGTGAAGTTGTACTCACCCAAAAAAAACCTATTAAACATGCCAGGAAAAGTTGGGGCTTGTCCATTCAATTGTGATTTCTTAACAGCGTGATAAGTCTTAATTACTGCCAAATAACTTTCCTGGCACTGAAAATTTACTTTTAAAAATGTGCAGTCTCATTCCTTCAGATTTTAATTATTGTTGGAGATTTTAAAAACTTAATTTATTTCATGTTTACTTTTTCTTTCTCTTATATCTCTTCCTCTTAGTGACATCTTTCTTTCCTGCTTTGTATTTCACTTTCAGTACATGATTTTACAATGAATTAAATGTTCTATCTTACACTTCTTGCTTTAGACTCTGTGTGGTAAAAATTCAATTACGCCCATTAGCAGGCACAGGCGTCATGATGCGCGATTACCCTACGTCTGGTTGAGTTGAGGCAGGCAGCATGCAAACTTTGTGCTGCCTACTCATCAACATGATTGCAGCACGCAGTCCAGTGTGAAATGTGCTGATGACTGGCTGCACGATTGATGGGGGCCCAGGTGCGTGTGTACCTAACATGGCGTACAGCTAGCCTGCACTTCTTAAAAGCAGCCTGCCCCTCTTAATGAGGTGGTAGACTCAGGCTTCAGCTGCTGGTGGAACTGTGTCAGAAAGTCTATGAGGGAAGGACGATGACTGCCAATGGATGAACAAGAAAGAGAGAGGGTTCCCAGGTTCTCTGAGTTGAGGAAGTTGAGAGGAGGAGACAGATCATGTTTCCACAGGGGGCCAGGAGGCCCTCAAGGCAAAGGCATATCATAAGAAGGGAAGGGGAGCAGATGGCCAGGGTGGTGAATTCTTGGCGTCTGGCCGCAAAGACCTGGCTGCAGTGGTGGAAAAGTTCAATGACCTCACACGAATGGTAAACGTCAGCAAATGCATCTTCAAATGACATCTCCTACCCACCCCACCAACCTCCCTCTCGATGTAGTCAACACGGACTTCAGTAAGGCTTTTGATAAGGTCCCGCAAGGGAGATTGGTCAAGAAGGTAAGAGCCCATGGGATCCAGGGCAATTTGGCAAATGGAATCCAAAATTGGCTTAGCGGCAGGAGGCAGAGAGAGATGGTCGAGGGTTGTTTTTATGATTGGAAGCCTGTGACCAGTGGTGTACTGCAGGGATCGGTGCTGGGACCCTTGCGGTTTGTAGTGTACATTAATGACTTAGATGTGAATGTAGGAGGTATGATCAGGAAGTTCGCAAATGACACAAAAATTGGTGGTATCGTAAATAGTGAGGAGGAAAACCTTAGATTACAGGATGATATAGATGGGCTGGTAAGATGGGCAGAGCAGTGGCAAATGGAATTTAATCCTGAGAAGTGTGAGGTGATGCATTTTGGGAGGATTAACAAGGCAAGGGAATATTCAATGGATGGTAGGACCTTAAGAAGTACAGAGGGTCAGAGGGACCTTGGTGTACTTGTCCATAGATCATTGAAGGCAGCAGCACAGGTAGATAAGGTGATTAGGAAGGCACATGGGATACTTGCCTTTATTAGCCGAGGCACAGAATATAAGAGCAGGGAGGTTATGATGGAGCTGTATAAAATGCTAGTTAGGCCACACATGGATTACTGTATACAGTTCTGGTCACCACATTATAGGAAGGATGTGATTGCACTAGAGAGGGTGCAGAGAAGATTCACCAGGATGTTGCCTGGGCTGGAGCATTTCAGCTATGAAGAGATACTGGATAGGCTAGGGTTGTTTTCCTTGGAGCAGAGAAGGCTGAGGGGGGACCTGATAGAGGTATACAAAATTATGAGGGGCATAGATTGGGTAGATAGGAAGAAACTTTTTCCCTTAGCAGAGGTGCCAGTAACCGGGGGTATAGATTTAAGGTAAGGGGCAGGAGGTTTAGAGGGGATTTGAGGGAAAAAAAATTCACCCAGAGGGTGGTTGGAATCTGGAACACATTGCCTGAAGGGGTGGTAGAGGCAGGACCCCTCACAACATTTAAGAAGTATTTAGATGAGCACTTGAAATGCCATAGCATACAAGGTTATGGGCCAAGTGCTGGAAAATGGGATTAGAATAGATAAGCTTGATGGCCGGCGTGGACAAGGTGGGCCGACGTGCCTGTTTTTGTGCTGTATAACTCTATGACTCTACTGCTCAATGCACCATAGTCCCACCACTCAGCAATCAGGTCTCATGCCTAACATTCAGATTCTTCACCTCATCAACTACACATTCAGGGAGTTGTAGCCCTTGTGGTTGAAGTTAATATGTGGGGCCTGCAGAGCCACCTGCTGCAGTTGATGGCACTCGGCACCATTGGAAATCCATGTGCTCACTCCTCCTGCTTCTGTCTGGTAAGAGGGAAAACTATGAATTTCTCTCTCCTGCTGTCTAGGCAACTATCACCTCCCTGATGCAGCAATGCAAACTGGGATATATTGGCAATATCGGCTGCTTCTACTATGACGGATCCACTGGCATAGAAATTGAGGGCGATTGTGCACCGTCCATTCGCTGCTCTGTGGCTATAGCTCCGGTTGCAGGAGGTGGCACAGTTCATCTCCTTGTTTTTTTACATTTTTATTTGTTCATGGGATGTGGGCATTACTGGCCATGCCAGCATATGCTGTCCATTCCTAATTGCCCTTGAGAAGGTGGTGGTGAGCTGCCTTCTTGAACCGATGCTGTCCCTGTGAGGTAGGTACACCCACAGTGCTGTTAGGAAGGGAGTTCCAGGATTTTGACCTAGCGACAGTGAAGGAATGGCGATATAGTTCCATGTCAAGATGGTGTGTGGCTTGGAGGGGAACTTGCAGGTGGTAGTGTTCCTATGCACCCATGCAGCTGCTGCCCTTATCCTTCTAGTTGATAGAGGTCGTGAGTTTGGAAGGTGCTGTTGAAGGAGCCTTGGTGTGTTGCTGCAGTGCATCTTGTATACGGTACACACTGCTGCCACTGTGCGTCGGTGGTGGAGGGAGTGAATGTTTGTAGATGGGGTGCCAATCAAGCGGGCCACTTTGTCCTGGATGGTGTTGAGCTTCTTGAGTGTTGTTGGAGCTGCACCCATCCAGGCAAATGGAGAGTATTCCATCACACTCCTGACTTGTGCCCTGTAGATGGTGGACAGGCTTTGGGGAGTCAGGAGGTGAGTTACTCGCGGCAGGATTCCTAACCTCTGATCTGCTCTTGTAGCCACGGTATTTATATGGCTACTCCAGTTCAGTTTCTGGTCAATGTTGAACCATGGACACCTCAGACATTGCTTCTGGCTGAGGTGGAGGTAGGAGAAGTGCTCCCTGAATACCTTTAGTGGATATGACCTTCTGTTGAGAGCCCTCATCCTCCTCCCTCTGTGCAAAGCTTCCCCTCTCTGCTGCCTGTGCTCCAAGTACCTGTTGTGTTGCTGCCCCAAAGGGACTACAACTGTACCCCCCTTTAGTGAATGCAGGCTTTCTGTTGACAGGCCTTCAAATTCCTCTGATATCCTTGTCATAGTCCAGCACCATTCCCTACTGAATCGAAAAACCTTTCCAAACTTGTTCAATGGCACTGAACACAGTATTTCTAATTATCCTGCAGCATCAAAAGAAAGTCAAAAGCACTTCACCTGAAAGTACCATGGTGATCCCTTTAAATAGCTATGGTGGGGTGGGGAGAGGGGGAGGGGTAGCGGGGTGCAGGCAGTGACGAGGTGCAGACAGTGGGGGAGGCGGATGTTGTCCCTTATGCAACTGAACGCACATTCAGCTGGGAGTGTTTCAGAGAGAGCATTACAGGACCTGTGATATCTGGCAAATCAGTGTTAGATGCTGTTTGATGTCACAATCTACAATCTGCCCACTCTGCATGCTTGCAGTGCATGCATGGCTAGTGCTTTTACAATCATGGCACACCATGTGGCCAAGCTAGAAGCTATATGACTGCCGTTTTATGAGCTCCAGGCTTCTGTAGCTCCGGCACCAGCGGCGGTGCGGAGCTGAATTTTGCGGACTGCATAGCTCAGTAAGGATTCTTCAATCTGATTGGTTGAGGAGACATGCCATTTGCTTGCCTTGTTCATACAAGTTACAGTCCCTTGTAGAGGGCACTGCACTGCGCTGTTTTGGCTCTCTAATTACTGCAAATCGCAGTGCGCAAGGGCCACAAATGTCTGTGGGCAAGCGTAAGTGCAATGAAAGGCAAGTACCTTTTGTTCACTGCTGACCCCAAAATCTGGACCATTAATATAGTCATGATTAATCACTAGTATTAATCTCATTTTATTTTTAAGTATATGATTTGGGGTGGGAGGGGAAGGGGTGTTGGCCTACCTTAATGGCCACCCCTCCCCAAGTAACTTGCTAGAATACGAGGTTTAGCTTGAAAGTTGTTTTTCATTTCCACATAAAAATGCTTTTTCTCTTTTGCTTTCAGGTTGTGGTGGAATTTTTACAGCTCCCAAAGGAGAATTCCACTCACCAAACTATCCCAGTCCTTATGGCAATAATGTAGATTGTTCCTGGGTCATCACTGTGGATAACCATTACCGCATCCTGCTTGACTTCATTGACTTCGACCTTGAACATCATCAATCATGTGATTCTGACTATGTAGCTGTAAGTCAGAAAAAATGATTAAATCCGTAACTTATTTTAAAAGCAAATTAGGTAGTTGCTTGAAAAAGAACTTTATTAAAGGATTTCGGGAACAATATTTTAAAAGGTTAGGTTATTATTAGAATTTTTTTTTTATTTCCAAAATATACATTATTCATAAAAATCTGTAAAAATTACATTGCCAAACAGTTTCAAAACAGCACCAAAAAATACAAACATTGCAAGGGAGATCAGTTTCCTTCAATACTGTCATGAGTTTCTTCCCAACCCTTCCGTTTCACAATTGTCATGTCAATTACAGTTTTACATTTACAGCAATTGAGAATATTAACGATACAGTTCGAGGGGTTTCCCATGGATCCAGTTATTATTCGAAAATTTGTTATTATTAGAAAATCAGTACAATATTTATGGATCTATATTAATATTTACATACTATTTCAATTTAGAAGGTTCTCCCAGTCCTCTTTCATGGGTACACATTTACCTCCTAAAGACCCTGCACCGATTCTGATGTCAATGCTAAATTGTACATCAGATTTCACTAGGGATTTTATTTTAACTGTGCATGCTCCGTTTCTCTCCATTGTGACTATGCAACCTGATACTTGTCATATGCATAATTGATTCATTATATGCTTGGCCTCAAATGGAAATCATGAGCGTAGCTGTGTGAAGTAGGTGAATGACTGTTAAACCAGTAAATCCCTTTCTTAATCCACAAACATAACAAAAGGAGTCAGCTCATCTTTAGATACAGGAGGTTAGAGGGTTTTAAACAGCATTTTCTATGAATGCTTTTCTCAGTACGAAGACGGATACTGGAGAATTTAATGCTTCTGTTTTGAATACCCAGTTTCATCACTGATTATTTTGTGAAGTGTCAAATGCAAAGTAAAGCTCCCTGTATGCTGTCTCAGTATTGTGCTTCAACTCCCACTTCAGAAAAGCATGCACTGCTGAGCCAGTGTGAACTTTTCAGTTTTCTACATCAGCCAACATTATGGTCTCTCTCATGAGATTGTCAATATAATGTTGAATTTCGGGTGTTTTTACACTGCCAGTTTGTGCTAATTGAGGACTGGGTTAAGAATGCCTTAACTCATTTGTTGCAATTCTTCTCAAGTTAAGGCACATGGGCTGGAAGTTTCTGCTTTCATGTTCTCGGCCCATTAATGGTCAAAAAAATCATGGGTTGAGGTGTGGAATTACCCGACATTTGCCCAGAGGGCTGAAACAGAAACTCTCCTCTATTGTTTCTGCAGAGCAGGGGAACTTTAGTTCCCTGTTATACCTGACCAGGGATTACTTGATGCTGACATGAGGTACAAAAGATGGCAAAATGTACTAAATCCCAACACTGGCATTCCTCAAAATCAACCCAGAAAAAACAAAAATAAAAGTGTCAGCGTTGATCCCCAGAACACAGCAATTGTTCCAGTGAGGAATTTGATCACATGATGCAGCAATTAGCTTGCAACAGTTGAAACTAGTGCCAAGTAGACCCAATCTTATATTGCTCAGGACATTGTATAAAATGTTACTCATTAATTGCTGTTGGAGCTGTATTTGGAATGAATTCAGAAAACCTAATCACACTTTGCACTCTCAATTTGGCACAAATGGGTTAATATTCCAGTTTCTCATTAGTGTCTTGTAGATTTTCTTTAAAACTAAGCCTTTCCAGCGTTTTCTAATGGAAATACCTGTGCTGCAAACTTGCAGGCCAAAGATGGAGATTAACTGCAGACCCACTGAGACTTAATCATTTCCAGTGAAACTTCCTTTTTATGGAGGCTGCATCCTCTAAGCCTGTATTTAAGCAAAGCTTTAATTATACATCCAAGTGGAAAATGAGCCCTGTTCTTCACTCTGCAGCATCCTGTTCATTAAAACAAAAATACAGAGTTACTGATTTTATTTTAATTATTCCAAAGTATCAGTACACATACAATGCCGCTATATGAATTTGAAATCTAGAATATTATAAGGTTGATGAAGTAGTTTTCTTGAATCCTTCTGCTGTTTCACTATTGTTGAATCATGTCGCTAGCACAACTGCAGAGAGTGTCTGAGTAGTTGACAAAAAGGATGAAGGAGAACTGGGTAGATCAGTTTAAATATACATGCACCAGATGTATGGGGTTTCCTGCATGTAAATGAAAGGAAATGTGGTCTGTGAGAATGGCCATTGTACTAATTAAGGCCAGACTAGAATGGAGGTTTAAGAATTAAAAACACATGTTCATTCAGCAGCCTTTTTACAATTTTACCCCGACTGCTATGAATCTACAATTAGGTTTGAGCAAGTTCTGCTCACCACAGTAAAACATGTTTGTGTTAGCTTTATCTACCTTTCATGGATTGTTTCTTATCTCCTTGGCATTTTGTGAATAACATACATGTTATTCATGTAAATATGTAAATTGGTTGGCAGACAGGAGACAAAGAGTAGGAATAAACGAGTTTTTTTCCGAATGGCAGGCAGTGACTAGTGGGGCACTGCAGGGATCGGTGCTAGGACCCCAGCTATTCACAATATATATTAATGATTTAGATGAGGGAATTAAATGTTATATCTCTAAATTTGCAGATGACACGAAACTGGGTGGGAGGGTGAGTTGTGAGGAGTATGCAGAGAGGCTTCAGGGTGATTCGGACAAGTTGAGTGAGTGGGCTAATGCATGGCAGACGCAGTATAATGTGGATAAATGTGAGGTTATCCACTTTGGTAGCAAAAATAGGAAGGCAGATTATTATCTGAACAGCTATAAACTGAGAGAGGGGAATATGCAGCGAGACCTGGGTGTTCTTGTACACAAGTCACTGAAGGTAAGCATGCAGGTGCAACAGGCGGTAAAAAAGGCAAATAGTATGTTGGCTTTCATAGCGAGAGGATTCGAGTACAGGAGCAGGGATGTCTTGCTGCAATTATACAGGGCCTTGGTGAGGCCACACCTGGAATATTGTGTGCAGTTTTGGTCTCCTTATCTGAGGGAGGATGTTCTTGCTATGGAGGGAGTGCAGCAAAGGTTTACCAGACTGATTCCTGGGATGGCAGGACTGACATATGAGAAGAAATTGAGTCGGTTAGGATTATATTTGCTGGAGTTCGTAAGAGTGAGGGGGGATCTCATAGAAACCTTTAAAATTCTAACAGGACTTGACAGGGTAGATGCAGGAAGGATGTTCCTGATGGTGGGGGAGTCCAGAATCAGGGGTCATAGTCTAAGGTTACAGGGTAAACCTTTCAGGACTGAGATGAGGAGAAATTTCTTCACCCAGAGAGTGGTGAGCCTGTGGAATTCACTACCACAGAAAGCAGTTGAGGCCAAAACATTGTATGTTTTCAAGAAGGAGTTAGATATAGCTCTTGGGGTGAAAGGGATCAAAGGATATGGGGGGAAGGCGGGAACAGATTACTGAGTTGGATGATTAGCCATGATGAAAATGAATGGCGGAGCAGGCTCGAAGGGCCGAATGGCCTACTCCTAATCCTATTTTCTGTGTTTCTATGTTTTTTTTGACTTTCTTGAAATAATTAACAGTAACTAGCAGCTAAGGTTGTTGCTAATTTGCTTGGGAATTTTTGTGCTGATAGAAATATAAAAGAACATGAAAGTATCTTAATAATAATTAATGGCATATTTTCACAACAGCAAAATGGAACGTCATTCTGAGCATCTACATGATTGATGCTAGTTGGTGAAACAGTTAACCTGCTAATATTTGACTCTAAGAAAATCTAGTTAGTTGACAGTTATGAGATGTAAAAGCTGTCCTTCACTTTGATAAGCATAATTAAATCTTACATATTTTATTTGCACCTTTTTTCTTTGCCTTTTCTTCTTTTAAAAACATGTTTTCAAATGTTTACAGTTAGAAACTTTGTGAAGCTACTGTATATTTTAATTACACTGTGTTTGTAGGAGTGTACACAGGGTTATTTATTAGTATGGATTTCCATATGCTAGTAATGTACATTTAAAGGTCAAGATTATCAAAATCATAATATGGTTACAGCACAGGAGGCCATTCAGCCTGTTGAGCATATGCTGGCTTTCTGCAAGAGCAATTTAGCTTGTCCCACTCCTCTGCAATTGTTTTCCCTTCAGGTGCTTATTCAATTCTCTTTTGAAGGCCACAATTGAATCTGCCTAAATCACCCTTTCAGGCGGTGCATTCCATAACCATTCACGGCATAGAAAAGTTTTTCCTCATATCGCCTTCAGTTCTTTTGCCAATTACCTTAAATCGGTGTCCTCTGGTTCTCAAACCTTCCACCGGTAGGAACAATATTTCTCTATTCACTCTGTCTAGGTCCCTCATAATTTTGAGCACCTATCAAATCTCCTCTCAAGCTTCGCTTCACTAAGGAGAGCAACCCCCCATCTTGTCCAATCTATCCATGTAACTTATCCCTGTAATCATTCTCGGAAATCTTTTCTGCACCCTCTCAATGCCGTCACATCCTTCCTAAAGTGTGGTGCCCAGAATTGGACACAATACTGCAGTTGAGGCTGAACCAGTGTTTTATACAGGTTCACCATAATTTCCTTGCTTTCGTACTCTACGCCTTTATTTATAAACCACAGGATCCCATATGCCTTTTTAACTACTTTCTCAATCTGCCGTGTCACCTTCAACAATTTTGTTCACGGATACCCCCAGGTCTCTCGGTTCCTGCACCCCTTTAGAATTTTACCCTTTAGTTTATATTGTATCTCCTCATTCTTCCTACCAAAATGTATCACTTCACACTTCTCAGCCTTAAATTTCATCTGCCGTAGCGTAATACTGCCACACTATAATAGTAATAGTTGAGCAACTGACAGTCCAGAATCCTGTTCATATCTAGACATGCTTTAGAGCTGCCTTGTCACTACGTAATTCACAATACAATATGTGCTGGTAGGTATATATCAAAATCATAATGATGACCAAGTGACCTGCCTTCACCTGTGCAGTCCCAGAACTGACCACTAGGAGGTAAATGTGCGTGACATGGATTGACTCGCCCATCAGCGTTTCTTCATTCCCCGGGTTCTGTACCTCCCCATCCTCGATGTCATGATAGGATCAGCAACTCCGCATGTGCAGAATCTTGGATTGTCTCTTTTTTTGGCTGTTGCAATTAATTATTTACTAAGTCTTAAATATTTAACATTTAATGAAAAAAAAAGGTCGCCTAAAATCAGTCTCCAAATAGATTGTCCATCTCACAATAATGTTAAAAAGCAGTTGATCTTCAGTGCTTCAGCCTCACTGAACTTACCTTAATTGAACTAAGGGCTGTAATCTAATGACCTAGTCATAGATGCACATTTTCACAGGTCTGTGATGGAGCTGCACTCCACTAGTGCAAAAATGGCCTTTGCCTCCCTTTTTCAGACTTAGACACCAGACATTGTTCCCAGTAAAATGCGACATCTGAGTAATTTCTGAGATCATCACCCAAAAAACGTCTTCCTTGTTACCGTGGCAGGATATGCTATTGTAATTATTAATCACTTCATCAAAGAGCAGAACTACTTAAACAGTGAATTAAAACAAATGGCTACATTCATCCAGTAGTGATTTGTAGACAGTGTAGATAGGGAGAAACTGTTCCCACTCATGAAAGGATCGAGAATGAGAGGGCACAGATTTAAAGTAATGGGTAAGAGAAGCAAAAGCGACATGAGGAAAAACTTCTTCACGCAGCGAGTGGTTAAGGTCTGGAATGCGCTGCCTGAGAGTGTGTTGGAGGCAGGTTCAATTGAAGCATTCAAAAGTTATATGAAAAGGAAGAATGTGTCGGGTTATGGGGAGAAGGCAGGGGAATGACACGAAATGAATTGCTCTTTTGGAGAGCTGGTGCGGTCACGATGGGCCGAGTCACCGCCTCCTGCACTGTAACAATTCTGTGATTATGTATTTCCACTCTTACTACTCTGCAAATTATCCAGTAGATTCAACCAAGAGCTTTCAAATATCTAAAAGGAAACATCTGGTTCCCAGTATATTATCCTTTGTTGTAGTTAATACTAAGTCACTGGGAGCAGTTTCAAATTTGTTTCCAGGCAGGAAGAGGGCCGTAGTGACTCTAAAATTGTGGGACACAAATTACCAGCCAGTTTTTACCGATGTTCAACCACTGCAATTTTGGAGCATGCCAGGAAATAGGCAAGAAGTGCCCGCCTGGAGCAGGCCTACTTGAATATGCAAATTAGGGCCTTATGTTCTTAAAATCCCAATGCCGTTTTCATATGCCTGTAAGATATACACGCGATGCTCACGCGATATTGAATGGCACCGGACATAGATCCACTCCTGGCCCATTAAAAATCTTCCCACCTGCCACCAGTCACTCAGTGGCTTCCACAGTACGTAGAGGAAGGGAAAACACACTGAGCTAAAATTGCTAGCGGCAATCTGTGTGGTATTTTAGTTCAAGGTTAAAGGTTGCAGCTTTCCTCTTGCTGGGCCTCTGCAGTCCTATTATGGAGTCTATTGAAAAGCAAATACAAGCACCCTTTTTTGGTCACTTTCACATTTCTGAGGCAAGCTCAATATTCCAATTTTAAAAATTGTGAGTAGTTTTGAAAATTAGTTTTGTCTTGTTAGAAATCCACTTAAAAGCTGCAATGAGGTTCGGGTGGATTTACTTACATTGCTGGCTGAGCCTGTGAAATCTTTTGCTAAGCTTCATTGTGCTGTGTCACAGCTAGTTTTATTGAAACATATGCAATTTTCACCCTTCTTTTTGGTCTACTTTCCTTTACCACTTGTTCAAATGATGTCCATCTTTGACAATTAATGTGATTACAAACTTTGATTCTAATTGATTGACATTTAAATTCTGGAAAAATAATATGCACTTGGTGTTTAGAAAGGAGACAACGAAGTGTGTGTTGATTTACTGTGATTTAAATTATATTGCCTCAGATTCCCCTCCAAATATCTAACATGTTTAACTCATTGTATTCCATGTGGAGGAAATCAAATTTATCTTAACTTTACATGAAAACTGATGCTTAGTAACATTCAGTTTTATCATTGCTGTTCTACAAATAGTAATCATCTTGCCTCCAGTGTTAATACTTCTTATGAGCTGCTGTTAGCATTTTTACTTCTCTACTTTTGGCTCTGGGCACTTTTATATTTTACAGGATTTTTGATCGTACTTCAACCTTTCAAAATCACTCTCCCCTTTATACATTCCATGTCAGAAAGCTGGTCACTCTAATCCTGCAGGGCTCTGCTGTTAATACAAAGGGCCTAAAGTCCAAATAACCGAAACCAGCTCACCGCATTTCCTTTAATTAAACTTGTGGCTCTCATCCCCAACAACATAGTCATGGATTCATATTTTCATAGGTCTACGATCCAGTGCAGCGATCCAACATTCCAATCTCCATAGCAATCAGTCTGGATTTCATGTCTGCCGCATTAACTTTGAGTCAAAAACATTAGAAGAAATATGTCAACAAATTCCCATTCAGGCAAAATTCAAAATGCTGCAAAGAAAGGATCGTGCTGAACAGCATGGGTGTTCTAAAACTAGGCTATTCATTTTAAACTTTTCAGATATGAGTGTAGTTAAAATGATAAAACATTGATTGTATAAAAAGAAAACAAAAGCCTCATATATTTGAAATCTAAATGGAAAACAAAAAGTGCTGCATGGAGAGTGCAGCTCTCTCAGCTTCTGTAAAGATCCTTCATCAGAGCTGGAAACTGTAAGTTATAAATGTCTTTCGATAGGAATGAGTAAAATGAAAGAGATGGGGGAATCAGCAGGTAAAGCCAAGGAATCTGAGTTCTGTCACAGACAGTGAGCTAACAAGTTTAAATGGCATCCTTTTTTTCTCTAGAAAACTTGAAAAGAGTAGAATACTGGTCAGTGAATTGCAAAGATTATCTTAGTGAGGGAATAAAAAGACATTAGAAGAACAAAGTTATGAAAATAGCTAAATAAGACAATGGAAATGCAAAGACATACAAAAAAAAGCTGATTTTACTCCCTCTACCTGATGTAAACGGGGTAGTAGCTGCCTGCAAATGGCATTGAGTCACTTTCTGCCCTGTTTACACTGCTGCTTCAGCAGCCACCATCTTGGGTAGGGCTCACCTATGTTAAGCTGAAGTCCATTTATAATATGAAAATTGGGATCTTATCATGTGCGTAGGATCTTAGTTGCAAATTTGAGGTATAAATGGGCAGAAGCTGCACCACACATACTCTGCCTATTTTTAAGCAGGTGCAAAGTGGCCTAACCAGGAACCACTAAAAGCTGCTCAAGAAAAAGCTCAGGAAATGTTAAAGATTTTTTTGTTGGGGGCCAATAGGAACAGGGGTGCTCCTCCTGATCACACAACAACTCTCTGACCACTGATGGCCCATCCAAGAGTGCCTGGGATTGCCTCACCCATCAGGATCCACATGGGATCCAGCTGATTTCCCACTTACGCATGACCAGTGAGCTGCCATAGGGTACCTGTTGGAGTCCATGGCTCATTGGCAGCATGCCAATGAGATCCAAGCCACAAAATGGCTTGGGCCTCACGCTAGCAAGGTAGGCGGGTAGCAGGTGCACTCTGCATGCTGCCCACATGTTCTCTGTCTGTAGTTGAAATCAACCCCCTCATCTCCAAACTGAAGAAATAAGCAAGATAATAGGGGACGTAGCTAGGATCTGAAGTTGCTGATGTTAACTTTTAGACCAGAGTGCTCTAATGGGTCCAGGAGGCTTGCTGTTGGTGAAGCTTGCATTAAGCTTGGTTGGAACAATATAGAAAGCCTAAGGTGAAGAGCAAGTTATTAAATTGGCCTATAATGTTCTGACTGCCATTCTTCATAATCCATTCTAACCGCTGCAATTGTTATCTCTTCTCTTGTAGGTTTATGATGGCTTGGATGAAGCAGCCCCTATGTTGGGAAAACTGTGTGATGGTTTAATTCCAGGAGGGATCACCTCTACTCACAATGTAATCTATGTACGTTTCCGCTCACAAAGCAGTAAAGAGCACAGGGGATTCAGAGCTCAGTTTAGTCAAGGCAAGTCCAATTGAAACTTTTATTTTAGAGGATTTACATAACTTCACCCAGAAAAGCCTACTTTCACATTATGTTTTGTTTACAGCATGTGGGTCCTATATTATTACGGATGATATTGGTGGAGCTATCACATCACCTCTCTATCCCAACAACTATTCAAACAATCAGAACTGTAGCTGGATCATTCAAGCCCAGGAACCATGTATGTAAGACTCTTGCTATGACCATTATCAGTTTCCTGTTTTTTTGTGAACGTATTGGCTAATGTTGAATGATTTTCATTTTTTGCATCTGATTTACCAGTGAGGAAATGAATCATCATCTATGTTCTGCTTGAGTTAACTGTTTGTATTATCAATGATAATATGCATGTCAGCTGGCTCTCAGTTGGCAGCACTTTCTTCTCTGAGTTAGAAGATTGTGGGTTCAAGTCCCACTCCAGAGATTTAGGCTGACACTCTAGTGCAGCACTGAGGGAGTGCTGTACTATCAGAGGTGCTGTCTTTTGGATGAGATGTTAAACTGAGACCCTGGGCAGGATTTGGGGTTTTGCGTTGGGGTCAAATGGGGGGTCAGAGGCTTGCACTATGTGGGAAAGAGTCACCCGGCAGTGATTTTCCCCGCTTGGCCAATTAGTGACCAGAGAGCACGCTCGCTACCCAATTAAGCAGTCTCAAAGCTGGAGGACCTCCAATTGGCCCTCCAGCTCAGAAGGAGCAGCAGCCAGCTGCAATTCAGGTAAGGGAGGGACAGGGTGCCTTCAGCTTGAGGTGACCTCTCTGCAATTTTTTAAACTTTTAAATTAAGAAATGGACTGAGCAGCCAGGCCACCATTGCAGAGGGGAAGCCCTTCCATGGGGCAGCCTGTGGACAAGCAGATAGGGAGTGCCTCAAAGCCTGCCTGGAGTGCTGGACCCCAGTCTGTCGCCAGGAGGCCACCTCCAGACAGCTGGCCTATTCCCAATGCCTCAGGGGGCCCACAGGCGAATGGAAAATAGTCCTTAATAGGCCTTTAATTTCCCTTAATTGGCTACATGCCACTTGTGGCCGGATAGTCCTTCCAACCCCCGTCTTGCCCTCAGGAAAATGGTCTAGAGGTGGGATGGTACCAGGAAACTGGCACACTCGGAGCGAAAATTCAGCTTCCCCCACCCTGCTATGTGCCTACCTGGGTGGGCACAAAGCAACCTATGGCACTGTTTCAAAGAAGAGCAGGAGACTTCTCTCTGGTATTGTGGCCAGTATTTATCCCTCAACATCACTAAAACAGATGATCTGGTTATTTCCTAATTGCTCTTTATGGGACTGTGCTTCAAAAATACTTAGTTGGTTTAAAATGTTTTAGGATGTCCAAAGGTCGTGAAAGGTGCTACATAAATGTAAATCTTTCTTTCTAGTTTTACAAACTTTGAGGTCCACATAGTTTTAATTAATTTTCTCTTTGCTTCTGAATTTGTCCACTTCTTTTTTAAAGTATAATTTCATGCACAACACACTTCCTTTATTGCCTTACTTAAGAGCCCATTAAAAATATGTATTTATTTATGGGATGTGATTGTCACTGGCAAGGATAGCATTTATTTCCCATCACTAACGCCCTTTGAGAAAGTGGTGGTGAGTCACATTCTTGAACTGCTGTAGTCCATGTGGTGAAGATACTCCTACAGTCCTGTTGGGAGGGATTTTGAGCCAAAGACAGTGAAGGAACAGCAATATGTTTCCAAGTCAGAGTGGTGTGTGACCTAGAAAGAGGAACCTGAAGGTGGTGGTGTTCCTTTGCTGCTGCTGTCCTTGTCATTCTAGATGGT
The DNA here is from genome assembly GCF_036365525.1 of Heterodontus francisci. Taxonomy (NCBI): domain Eukaryota; kingdom Metazoa; phylum Chordata; class Chondrichthyes; order Heterodontiformes; family Heterodontidae; genus Heterodontus; species Heterodontus francisci. The sequence goes on along the minus strand of NC_090372.1, from coordinate 163,039,113 downwards.
AGAGGTCAAGGGTTTGGGAAGTACTGTTGAAAAAGCCATGGGGCTGAATTTCCATCGGGGGCTGGAATGAAGGTGGGATGTGTTTGAAACTACACACGCCAGCTGGCATGCTGTTTTCCTGGCGCCATTCCCGGTGCTGGCAAGTTTCACCTGAGCAGCTACAGAGCAGCGCTGAGATCCCACCTGATCAATTAACCACAGCAATTAAGATTGGTGAAGAACGCATTGCGAGCTCTTTGAGGGGCATGTTCAGATTTTCACGGGGCATATGGGCTTCACGCGGTGTCTGGGACAGACCAGGTGCTTGGAGGCGGGCACACAGCAGACAGCTAGTCATGGTCGGCCCAGGGAATTAGGTGGGCCCCAAGAAAGGGTCAACGGCACAGAGGGGGACTCAGCCATTGGCACACAGGTGCCATTTGGCACAGGTTGTGGGAGAGTGGTCAGTAAGCACTCAGGCAGTTCAGGGGGTTGTCACCCTGTTGGCGTCATGGGGGCCGTAAGAGGAGGGGGAAAGACTGCCAAACACAATTGGGGGCGCTACCTGAGCACAAGGAAGGCAGCAACTGGCAATGGGGGCATGACACTCAGATTTTGGGTCCAGTGGCGATGAGGAGCAACATCCTCCACAGGAAGACCAGAGCCTTGGGAATTAGGAGGGCAGAGGAGAGGGGCAACGGGCAGGATGGCAATGGAGGCCATACTCTCATCATAGGGTCTAACGGCGAAGAAGGAGCTATCTCGAGATGACTGAAAAGCAGCTCACCATGCACTGCCAGTAGCCATCAAAATCACTGTGGCCTTGAACTTCTTTGCTTCTGGCTTCTTCCAAGGATTAGGAGCAGACCCTGATTGTATCTTGCAAACAACAGCACACCACTGCATCTTGCAGGTTACTGGTGCCCTATTTGTGACAGCTGGACTGTACGTTCAGTTCCAGACAGACACTGCCTCGCACGCGCAAAGGCAGTGGGTTTAACCTCCATCGCTGCATTCCCCCACGTGTAGGGCATCATTGATTGCACCCATGTGGCCATCAAGGCCCCAGTAACTGGCCAGTGAGATTCATCAATGGGAAGGACATCCACTCCCTCGATGTGCAGCTGGTTTGCAGTATACACAGCTACCCAGAGGATTCACCATCACCATACCTATCCTTCCTCACGCTATTTAAAAGGATGCTCACACGTCTGGCTTCATTTTCCCATGGCGGCTGAAGTCCCGCCACTGGGGCCAAAAGTGGGAGGCGAGTCTACTTCGGCCAGTGGTGGCACCCGGTGAGGTCTATTCCCAGCGGTAGCCAGTTATGTGGCTTGTGCCAGACCTGCCATCCCTATTAAGAATAGGGGTGACCATTGCTGAGGCTGCACCTGCAGGATGAGGGTGCATCGATGTTTGTGCACCCCCAAAAAGTGGTAAGTGGGGTCTGGTGATGTTGGCGGGAGGCAGGCCTCGGCAATCAGGGTGGGGAGTGGGGTCGCTGAGGCTGGCGTGCCCAGAACGGAGGGACACCCCCAGCACGTCAGGTTGCACTGGACCATCTCCCTACACGGTGACGGCCACGCCCTACCCCCCACCAGTGCTGCCAAAATGCTCATGGAGGCTCTTAATTGGCTACTTAAGTGGCTCAAGTGGGCTCTCGGCAGGCGGCACATCTGCCAGCTTTCCTACCACTGACAAAATGGCATGGCGAGAAGATTTGGGCATGCACCCCCCCCCTCCCCCGCCGTCCCCCACAATATTGCCAGCTTCTTCGCCTCCCAGCCTGTCACCAAGGGGATGATAAAATTCTGGCCCAGGTGTCAATATTTACATGGTGATCATAAAGACGAAAAGTGCACAGTTACAGGTAGAAGACACCCCAGTGACCCATTCAGTGCTCTGACCAATGTGGTGGCCTCTGCTCTTGGCCACTTCCACACAGTGCTTCCCTTGTGGCCTCGGAGCAGGTGGGGACAGCCTGCTCGTTTGTCTCTGCCTTGGCTAAGATGCATATGGCGGACCTCCTTGTTGTGCACATTGCAGGGACAGCATCCATTACTGGGCCCTGCTGCACAGATGGGCCCTCAGTCAGAGGGGCCAAGGAGGCTGATGATTATGATTGTACCCTGTGAGGGGTGGCATTCTCATCCTCCTCGGTGACTGCCTCAGCCCTTGTCTGGCACTCCAGATGTCTGGAGGGGAGCACCAGTTGGTGCGTAACTGGCATCCACTCCAAGCATGTCTGGGCCATCAGCACAACTGATCAGTCCAGGCTACATAGTGTATCATGCATTCTGTGACTGTCAGTGAGCAGTCCCTGCATGCACTCTGAGAGCTGCCGCATATGGCTCTCCATGAGGTTGTCCACGCTCTCATTGGAGGAGCTCATGAACTCAAAGCCCTGAGCCATGGTGATGCACATGAGTTGAATGGACTCCTCTAATCTCTGCCCATAACCATGCACTGCCTCAGGGAATAAAAACAAGAAATGCTGGAACCACTGAACAGGTCTGGCAGCATCTGTGGAAAGAGAAGCAGGTTCCGAAGAAGGGTCACTGACCCGAAACGTTAATTCTGCTTCTCTTTCCACAGATGCTGCCAGACCTGCTGAGTGGTTCCAGCATTTCTTGTTTTTATTTCAGATTTCCAGCATCCACAGTATTTTGCTTTTATTTTACTGCCTCGGGGAAGTCTGACATGTGGAAACACATCTGTTGTTGCATATCTAAGTCATAGAGTCATAGATCCTAGAGTTATACAGCACAGAAAAAGGCCCTTCGGCCCATCATGTCCGTGCCAGCCAACAAGCACCTATCTATTCTAAACCCATTTTCCAGCACTTGGCCCATAGCCTTGTATGCTATGCTAAGTAGAGCCTCCTGGGCAATTTTCCACTTTGTGAGATAAATGGCAGTGTTGCTGATGTACTGAAGCAGCTTGGCTAGAGACATGGCTAATTCTGGAGCACAAGTCTTCAGCACTACAGCCAGGATATTATTGTGGCCCGTAGATTTTGCTGTATCCACACACAGCAGTTTCTTCATAACACATAGAGTGGATCAAATTGTGTTTCTCTAAGCCATGATAGTGAGTGTTGGCTATTTTAGAAGGGATAAAGTAGAATTGAGCGCAATCCTTCCCTTACACAAAAGGCTGGATTTTAAGGAGCCCTCGATGTCGGATCCATGGTGGGGGGCCTGAAGATGCCTCCGGATGAAGCCCGCCACAGACTTCGATGCGGCAGGGCCCGATCCTCCTGGTGGCAGTGAGGCACCATGGCACCCGCTCCACCGCTGGGCGACGGGACCAATGAACTTACGTCGCCTCCTGATGTCCTGCTGTGATCTTTGGCCAGTGGCCGGCACTCCTGTGCCTTCGGATCACCGTCTGAGGAAACGAGGCACAACACTGGTGGGGGTGGGGTGGGTGGGGGGAGAGGTAAGTTTATCAGTGTGGGTGGGGGGGTCAAATTAACATCATGGGTGCAGGGGATGGTGGGAAGGGTTGCAGTTTAAAGTTTGTCCAGTTTGTGGTGGAAGGTCAGATGGAAGAGGTAAGTGTTTTTGTGTAATTGTTATTGTGAGGGGTGGGAGAGGGGCAAAAGAAATTTATTTTTTAAAATGTAATTAGATCTATCTTTAAATATTTAAATAAGCCGGTAGGGCTAACAGCGCTTTAAAAATGGCGTCAGCGCCTGTGCACAGGCAGCTGATGCCATTGCCGGGGACGGACAGCCCGCCTCCTCCATGTGATTGGGGCGGGGTGGCCCAGGAGGAGAAACAGTCTCTGATTTTTCAGTGGATAGGAGCAAACCAGTTTGAACAGAGGAGAATGGGAGGAAGAATCTCTTCTTCAACTGGCAGGGAGAAGAACACCTACTTGAATGAAATGGAGCAAGCAAAAGTGGTAAATTGAACTGCGGGGAAAGTGGTGGGGTGCCAGCATAAATTCTTTCACCACATCTCTTGACTCCTCGACTGTTGCTAAATTATCAGGCTGCTTATCCAACATCTAGTACTGAAGCAGAAATGTCCTCCCATAAAATATTGGGAATACTGAAGCCATTGTCTTTGGTCCCTGCTCCAAACTCTGTTCCCAGCTACTGACTCCATGACTGGGCTTTTATGCCACCCCGATGAGCCCCTGATTGGCCAGCAGCTCTATTAGGCGGGACTTCCTACCTCAAGTGGGTGGCAGTCCCATCTCACACCAGTTGAAGCCCAGGTACCTGCAAAATACAGGTCGGATCCCCAGGCGAGGCAGAGCGGGTCCGCCACCGACTTTTCTAGCTCCCGTCTGCCTAAGGTAAAATTCCGGCTCTTTCTTCTCTCCCTGGCAACTGTCTGAGACTAAACCAGACTGTTTGCAAACTTGGTGTTATATTTGACCCCAAGATGAGCTTCAGACCACTGTTATGACTGAAGCGGGAGGAGTGCACTGTTAATTCAGTCCCACTTCTCCACAGGTCACAACATCTTTTTAAATTTTCCCACTTACCGAAACAGTCAATCAGATACTCTATTTTCGCCAGAATAAAGCACATCAATTAGGTTTCTTTAATAAACAAAAAAAATTATCAGTTTATTATAAACCAAGTTTTAACCAATAATGAAGTAAAACATACACACAAGTGGAAATATTAAAGCCCTTATTTATCCTATCCCTCACAGACACACACACACATAGACAACCAGTTAACTGGGGGGAAAAAGGGATTTTTGTTTACAGCTGTTACAAAGAAATAGAAGGAATAAAAAAAAAACACTTAGGCTGAAAAGAAGGTATGGAAAAATGTCCTTAGTTTCAGTGAGGTGTCCCAAAGGCGTTGATGACTGTCAATGGGATCTTCCTAGAACAGTTCTTTCCAGGTGATGTTGATGTTCAGTTTGGGTAGGCTTTCCAAGAGATGCAGCTACAGAAGGCTCCAAAACAGGGTCTTACAGCAGGAATCAGCAACAAGATTTTAGTTATCACACATTTGATGCAGGATTTCTTCAAAGATGCAGGATTTCTTTTCAAGAGAAATATGGGCTGGTGGACTCCTAGCAGGTCAAAAAGTTAACTGGTCACTTCTTTCTAAACATCTCTCCAAGTCAAAACAACCCATGCTGGGTTTTTATTTGAAAACAGGTGCCTTCCAGTAAGACATGTTTACTAGCCAAAACCAGGAACCTTCTGATAGCTGCTTTTTTAAAAAACCCACAAAGTTCAGCAATCTCTTTAAAATTCCATATGAATCCGTGTCCATAATTCAAATATAAATTCTTGAAACATATTTTACAAAGGAAATAGAAGCAATTTTGTAACACCACATATCTACTTCATTAATAAGACCACCAATTTCCACCTCTGTAACATTGCCCAACTTCGGCCCTGCCTCATCTCTGCTGTTGAATCCCTCATTCATGCCTTTATTACCTTTAGACTATTCCAATGCAATCCTGGCTGGCCTCCCACATTCTACCTTCTGTAAACTTGAAGTCATCCAAAACTCTGCTGTCCGTGTCTTACTCGCGCCAAGTCCTGTTCACCCATCACCACTGTATTCCCTGACTTCCATTGGCTCCCAGTCAAGCAACCCTCTGAGCTATCTGAGCTCATCTAATTTTGGCCTCTTGAGCATGTCCTATTTTAATTGCTTCACCATTGGTGGCTGTGCCTTCAGTTACCTAGGCCTAAGCTCTGGATCTCCCTCCCTAAACCTCTCCAACTCGACTTCTCTTTCTTCCTTTAAATCACTCCTTAAAACCTCTCTCTTTGACCAAGCTTTTGGCCATCTGCCCTAATATCTCCTTATGTTGCTCCATGTGAGGTGCCTTGGGATGTTTTATTATGTTAAAGGCATTATATAAATATAGGTGGTGGTTGTTATGATCAGGGAGGAAAAGGTAAAAGAGTAAATGCTTCAATTGAGGAGGGAGAGGGGCTGTGCCAGCACAGGAGGAGGCCATTCAGCCCATCATGCCTGTACTTGTCATTTGCATTTTGTTCCAACGGGTGTGAGAGGTAGAGATTGGGTAATGAATTGTTTATCATTTACCATCTTTGAGGAAGCAACATCAAAGCTTAGCTTATTTTAATTTTAGCCACCTATTGTTTCAGTGCCTTTATTAATTAATGACTTGTGTGAATACACTTTACTACTTAGCTTTTTAAAAAAAAGACATTTTAAAATAATTTTCTTTTCCAAATTCTTTCTGTGAAAAATTGGTCTAAACATCCTAAAACATGATAGAAATGATAATCTATGTAAAATATGCAGTCAATGCACAGACAGAGGAATTTCATATGAATATATTAAATGTATGCCACTATTTTCTCAGCATAATTTCAAAGCCGGTGTTTCTTAGGTTTGTATGTTTTAAAAACCAAAGCTGCTTGCAGTTAAACTAATTTTATCTGCAGGCAGTTGTTCAATTCTTGCTCATTTATTCAGCAGCAACAATTCAATCAGAGTTAAATTTACGTCCTGAAAGTGACATTGAAGTTGCAGCTATGGATCGAGAGGTTTAAAAATTGATCATCTGAAATAGGCAAATGAAATATTTCCTGTTAGATCCGATGCCTCATATATCAATTTAAGAACAAATATAAGAGATGCCATGAAATTAATCAACATTAAGTTTGCAATGTACACACTGGGGAAAGCATGAAGGGAAGTGCTAGGGAGTTTCTGTTTAAGATATTTCACTGCACTGGTACACCAGCCTGTAATTTGATATTGGGACAAACTAACTAGTCAGTTTCTGACTGAAGAGTCTGTAAAGTAATTAAGAGGGTAGTGTTATCTTAATGAAGATTTTACAAAGCATTTTATTGTATTAAAACAGAAAAGGAGCCAACCATATAATCCAGAATATGATGACATAGTTGTTACTGTCACTGGTGTCGCTGCTGCAACTAATTTATTAAACACTAGAATTAAAAAGAAATGTGTTGGAAAAAGTTCACACAACACTAGATACAGCATCTGCTGTTGTACAAACATAGTAGAGCAACAAGAGTAGAATTTGGGTGGAATAATTCTGGGGCTTTCTGAAACTGAAGAGATGATCTTAACTGTACCAGGCAGGTGGGCAGTAATAATTGGTCAGGTGACTTACTCGTCGACATCCCACTTGGATCCCGCTGTATTCAATTCTAACCTACTCTTCTGTGCAGGCAGCAAGGGCTGATGCCAGCAGAGTCTTTGGGCAAGAAATTTGCCCCCATATGGGGGTAGAAATGGAGGCAGGTGGACACATAATTTCACGCTGCCAGCTGCCCTGCCAGTTTACCAGCACCATCCTACCCTGAGCCATTCTCCTGGAGGCCCTCAAGCACGGGTAGGCCAATTAAGGCCAGAAATCAGAGGCCGATAGGAATTTTTCAGTTAGCCTGTGGGCACCCCCCCTGCGGCATTGGGAGCACAGCAGCTGTCTGGAGGAGGCCCCCCCAGCAACAGACCACGGGTCCAGTGCTCCAGGAAGACTTTGTGCCCCCCCTCATCTATCTGGCTACAGCTGCGACCACAGGCCACCCTGTGGGTGGGCCGCCCATCTACAATGATGGTCCAGCAGCTGTGGCCATTTTTATATCAAATATTTTGCTGAGAGGGCACCACAAGATGGAGGCACCCTCTTTCTCCTGTACCTGCAATGGCTCCTGCTTCTTCTGTGCTGGAGGGCTTCCTATTGGCCCTCCATCTTCAAGAGTCCGCCCGCCATATTTAATTGGATGCCAACCCAGACAAATCCATGTCAGGTGACTGCTCCTGACATGGTGTAGGTTTGGAGCCCACTTTTGATGCCAACGTCGGGGTCCTGACCCAAAACGCAAAATCCTGCCCCTTCTTTGGATATGCAGATCTGTGTTCTGAGATGTCAAGTAAACCCATTTGCAATTTTTACTGTGGTCTAAGCAGGGGAGCTGTAGTGGTTTCCTCAGTGGGTGAAGATTTCAGGAAAAGCACATGGGACCAGGCAAGGAAATTAAAGGTAATTGTTCTCCTTTCCTTGTGGGGACAGGGGGAGCAGGAGTTCTCCTGGCTCTACAAGGAAATTTGCACCTCCCTTGACCCTCCCAAAAACCCCTCCCTCCTCGCAACCCCCCATCCCCACCCCCCAAAGAAACCCTTTCCCTGTGACTCACCTGAGGGCTGGCCTCCGTTTTGGTTCCAGCTTCTGCCACCCAAGCTTCTTCTCCCACCCACTGGTCCACTTGCTGTCTCTTCCTAATGAGGTCAGGAAGTTACAATCATCTGGGCCTTACACTGATTTGGGTGGTGGGTTCTGGTACTTGCCTTGTCCGCACACACAAGTCCAATTTCAGATTATATCTGGGCTTCAGTTAACCTAAGAACTATCTATTGAGGGCATATGAATTCTATTGTCTTGGCATTTCTTCGTGGATGAAGATTTTGGGAAGGTTGTAGTCATCGGTTGCAGGTCCGCTGGTGGCTAGTCAGGCCTATCCGTGACCGGCAGATTCTCCCACAGCGGGTACAAGTCAAGGTGTAGTTGTTGCTGGGACAAATGGATCTATCCTTCTCCTCCTTTTCTCTTTCATGCTGGTTCTTCACTCAGTCTCAAAGGTGTCTGTAGCCCTCCTGATGTAACATCTCCAGGCATCACGATCTACGGCCTGCGCTTTCCATTGGCGATAATCAATGTGGCACACAGGGAGGGACTTCTTCAGGGAGTCCTTGAAAAGTTTGCATGGGGCCCCTCTGTTCCTTTTACCCATGGTCAGCTCTCCATACAACACGATCTTGTGCAGGTGATTATTGTCCATCTGGGCAACGTGACCCGCCTAGCGCAGTTGGCTTTGCAGGAGGATGGTTCAATGCTGGTGATGTTGGCTGTTTCCAGGACTTCAATTTTTGTGATGCGGTCCTGCCAGCGGATCTTGAGGATGCTGCGGAGGTAGCGCTGATGGAAGCGCTCTAGAAGGTGTACATGACGGCGGTATAGGACCCATGACTCGGCGCCATACAGAAGGGTGGTGAGGACTACGGCTTTGTACACTTTGAGTCTGGTCTGCGCTCTGAGGCTGTTGTTGCTCCACACACATTTGTCGAGTCTGCCGAATGTACTGTTTGCTTTTGAGAGCCTATTGTCCACTTCCTTGTCTATGGTGGCATCAAACGAGATTACGCTCCCCAAATAAGTAAATTGCTCGACGGCATTCAGATCAGTCCCCACGATGTCAATGCTTGGTGGTCTATATTCTTCTTGGGGTGCAGGCTGATGCAAGACTTCAGTTTTCTTTAAACTGATTTTTTGTCCCAAGAGTTGTGCTGCCTCGGAAAAATGTGTTGTTATACATTGCAGGTCTGACTGACTGTGGGCCAGGAGAGCACAGCCATTGGTGAAAAGAAGCTCGTGGATAAGTTTTTCTTTTGTCTTTGTGTGAGCCTGAAAATGCCTGAGGTTGAAAGGGCCTCCATCAGTCCGAAAGCGTACATAAACTCCCTCCTTAAGGTCTTCAGTTGCCTGCTGCAGCATCACGCTGAAAAAGATGGTGAATAGGGTCGGGGCCAGCACACATCCCTGCTTCACACCATTGGAGATATGGAAGGGACTCGAGAGGTCACTATTTTGCTTGACTTGTCCATACTGATTTTCATGAAACAGCTTCACCATGGCCAGGAACCTAGGTGGGCATCCAGGTTTTTCAAGGATTTTCCAAAGTCCATATCTACTCACAGTGTCGAATGCCTTGGTGAGGTCCAAGAACGTGACGTACAGGCCTTTGTTCTGCTCACGACACTTTTCATTGTAATTGTCTGAGTGCAAATACCATGTCTGTGGTGCCTTTGTTTGCTCTGAAACCACACTGGCTCTCTGGGAGGTTTTCTTATTCAATGGTAGGCACAAGCCTGTTCAGAAGTATTCTAGCCAGGATCTTCCCAGCAATAGAAAGCAGGGTGATCACACGGTAGTTGGAGCAGTCTGATTTTTCCCCTTTGTTTTTGTACAAGGTGATGATAAAGGCATCACGAAGATCCTGTGGAATCCTGTCCTGTTCCCAGCAGGCCGTGAAAAACTCATGGAGCTTGGTGTATAGGGCAGGGCCACCATGCTTCAAGGCTTCGGGGGCTTTGTTGTTCTTCATCTGGTTGATGACGGTCACAGTTTCCTTTGACAGGCTGTTGTTGGATGTGATTGATGGCAGTATCATGCACTATGCACTTGGCACTGAAGAGAGTTTCAAAGTGCTCTGACCAGAGATCCAGGACTGACTCTTTGTTGGTGTGTAGGGTCTTGTCATCAGCGTTCCTCAGGGGGTTTTGGGTTTGATGTGCTTGTCCATAGACAGATTTTAGTGCATCATAGAAACTTCTTATGTTGCCAGTATCAGTGTACAGTTGAATTTTATCTGCAAGTGTGATCCACCAGTCATTTTGGATGTTCCTCAGTTTACATTGAAGGGTTCTACATGCTTGACGGTAGGCTGTCTTTTTCTCTTGGCTGGCTGGCTGAGCCAGGTGAGCCTGATGAGCTGATCTTTTTATTTTTAGCAGATTTTAAATTTCCATGTCATTTTCATCACCCAATCCCTATTTTTTTTGGTGCTGGGTCCGATGACCTGGTTGGAAATATCCAGTACTGCAGCTTTGATGTGTTCCCAGAGTTCTCCTGGAGTGGAATCAGCAGTGAGATCAGGATGTTCCAATCTAGTCTGTAAGGTTGCTTGATATCTATCTCTGCAGGATTAGATTTGCAGGTTGCTGACTCGAAATTTCTTTGATGGGTTGTCTCTAGGCCTGTTCTTGGGCTTAGGCTTGAAGTGGAAGTTCAGCTTTGAACGAAAGAGCCGGTGGTCTGTATGACAGTCCACACTGGGCATGAGTCTAGTAGGTAGGACGTCCTTTAGATCACACTGGCGCACCAAGATGTAATCTATCAGGTGCCAGTGTTTAGAGAGAGGATGAATCCATGTGGTCTTGAAGCGATCTTTTTGTTGAAAGAAGGTGTTGGTTATGGACAGCTGCTTTTCTGCACAGAATTCCAAGAGTAAACATCCGTTTTCATTACATTTTCCAATTCCATGTTTTCCGAGCACTCCCTTCCGTACCAGGCTGTTACAGCCCACTCTGGCATTGAAATCACCAAGGATGACAATTTTGTCCTAGGGTGGGGCATTCTGGATGAGTTCATGGAGATCTGTGTAGAATTTATCTTTGTCAGCTGGGTTAGTCTTCAGGGTTGGTGCATAAATGCTGATGAGGGTTGCATGCTGCCGGTCTTGGAGGGGCAGGTGCAGGGACATGATGCGTTCGGAGAGGCCGATTGGCAGGCTTGAAAGTTTAGTGACGTCAGTCTTCACTATTGAGGGCTTATGAGTACTACTACATTTTTAAATAATACATAAAATTATTAACTTACTGAATTTAAAATTGTGGAAACTGGTGAAAAAAACAAAAAAGGTTCCAATAGTTTCTTTTAGATCATCAAAGGTTTGTATATGTAGGATAGAATGTTATTTCCTTATGAAAAAGTAAGTGAAATAATTTGTGAAAGAAATGTAACTGCTTGTGGTTTCTATGTAATGGCTGTCTTTAGTGATTATTGGACTGTAGCTGCTGAGTAACTTGAGATTTTTTTTTGTTGACAGTTAACCACGTTACAGTCTCTTTTACCGACTTTGCAATTGAAAACAGAAGTACGAACTGCTCAGCAGATGCTTTGCAAATCTTAGATGGAGACAACTATGCGGCCCCTTCTATCGGTAAGTCAAGAGTTCACATAGTTTTCATACCGTAGTGATGGCAACAGCTAAACCAATATACCTTCACTGCATTCAGGATAATCAGTCGTTTCAAACAGTCTTTAACTTACACTTGAGTGAATTTTGAATGCCTGCCTCAGTGAGGTGCTAAAGGTTCCTTATAGTTAATATTCAGCAAAAGTAAGACTTAGAATCAAAGAATCTTCCAGCACAGAAGGAAGCCATTCAGCCCATCATGCCAGCTCTTTGAAACAACTGTTCAATTTAGTCGCACACGCCTGTTTTTTCCCCGTAACCCCGCAAATTAGTCCTCTTCAAGTCTATGTTCAACAGCCTTTGAAAGTGCTTATTGTTATCTGATTCCACCATCCTTTCATGTAGTGTATTTCAGGACCGTATGGGGAATAAATGTCTTCTCATTTCCCCTCTTGTTCTTTTGCCCATTACTTATAATCTATTACCTCTGGTAACCAACACACTTGCCAAAGGAAACAATTTGTCCCTGCTTGCTCTATCAAAACCATTCATAATCTTGAATTAGGTCTTCTTCTCTGCTGTAAGGAAAACAATTCCAGTATCTTAATAGATTTTTATAAAAGCTCTGGAATATTTTAGGTATAATACTGAGCTTTCTTTGCCAGAATCTGACACCTAGTTTCATATTTATGGATTGCATGAATTGGGTATTTTCTCCACTAACAACATGTTATCTATAATGATATGTATGTGTATACAGTGGGCCAGATTTTGCTCTCGGCAGCAAACAGATGGCACCAGCCATTGCACTTATCCACGGACTTTCTATGAGATTTTGCACTGGAACTCACTGTGAAGAGAGAGATATTTCAGCACAGTACAATCTACAGTGAAATTGGATATTTGTGAACAGGGCAACCAATGGTGTATCTCCTTAATCAATCAGATTAGAGAATAATTAATGAGCAGTACAGAGTCTGAACAAGGAAGTCATAGAATCACAGAATGGTTACAACACAGGAGGCCATTTGGCCCATCGTCTCCTTGCTGGCTCTCTGAGAGAGCAACTCACTTAGTCCCACTTCCCTGCCTTTTCCTCATAGCCCTGGAATTTTTTTCTCATCAGATAATTATCCAATTCACTTTTGAAAGCCACGATTGAAACTGTCACCTCTGGTTCTTTTGCTATTTACCTTAAATCAGTGTCCTCTGGGTTCTTGACCCTTCCACCAATGGGAACAGTTTTTCTCTATCTACTCTGTCCAGACCCCTCACAATTTTGAACACCTCTATCCAATCTCCTCTCAACTTTCTCTACTCTAAGGAAAACAATGCCAGCTTTTTCCAATCTATCCACGTAACTGAAGTCCCTCGCCCTGTAACCATTCTTGTAAATGTTTTCTACAACCTCTCCAATGCCTTAACATTCTTCCTAAAATGCGGTGCCCAGAATTGGACACAATACTCCAGTTGAGGCCAAGCCAGTGTTTTATAATGGTTTACCATAACTTCCTCACTTTTATGCCTCTATTTAAAAAGCCCAGATTCCCATATGCCTTATTAACTGTTTTCTCTGCCTGCCCTGCATGCAACCTTCAAAGACTTGTGCATATATGCCCCCAGGTTCCTCTTCTCCTGCCCCTTTAGAATTGAATTCTTTATTTTATATTGCATTTTCTCATTCTTCCTACCAAAATGTATCACTTCACACTTCTAAAATGCCAGTTAGAATATTCAATTCAATATTAAAACAAGTACATAAAGCGACTTAAAGGAAAGATTGAATGAAGGGAGAGAGATAAAAGAGACAGAAAGAAAATGTTAAATAAAATTATTCACTTTTTTTGAAATCTCCAACAATAATTAAAATCTGAAGGAATGAGATGCCACACATGTAAAAAAAAATCAGTGCCAGAGAGGTTGTTTAGCAGTGATTAATTAATCATGACATTAAAAATTTACTGACATTAGAATGGACAAACCCAAACTTTTTCTGGCAAGTTTAGGCGATATATATCGTAAACACAGCAACTTCATGTCATCCTATGCATGAGGTGTCAGCGTGACTCGGTAACACTCTCAAAAGTCAGAAGGCTATAGGTTTAAGACCCACTCCAGGACTTCAGCACAAAAAACAAGGCTGACACTGCAGTGCAGTACTGAGGGTGTGCTGCACTGTGGGAGGTGCCGTCTTTCAGATGAGTCATTAAACCAAGGAGCCATTTGCTATCTTAAATATATTTAACAGATCCCATGGCACTATTTTGAAGAAGAACAGGGGGGTTATCCCTGGTGCCCTGCCCAATATTTATCCCTCAATTAGCATCACAAAAGCAGATTATCTGGTCTTATCACATTGCTGTTTATAGGAGATTAGTTGCCACATTGCCCATGTTACAACAGTGACTACATTTTAAAAGTTCTTCATTGGCTGTGGAGTGCTTGAGACATCCAGTGGTTGGGAAAGGTGCTATATAAATGCAAGTCTTTCTTTTTTCAATGTTGAGACTCTTGGTGAGGTACTATTATAGTGAATCTTCTGGAAGAGCAGGGCAAAGCCAACAGCAACTTCCTGATTTCCATGTTTGACTGCATGTGCAGTCACCGGAAGTTCCTGTCCAATTTACACCTTAATACTGGCAAGTGCTGTTAGCCTTATTATTATTTCTGCAATGAAATCTGCCCCATTATTGAATTAAAAATAACAGCTGCAGAACAATCTATTTCCATACATTAGCTCCATAGAGATTCTTGCTACTTGTTTTTTTTTATTTGTTGACCCAATCCTATTCTTTTGTCTACATCCCTAAATTATAATTGCCTCCATTAATTCAGTGTAGTCTCCCAAATTTGACTGTTATAAACAATTTTGTGCCATCATATGAAAAATTTTCAAACAGAAACAGCTATAAAGAGATAAGTATTTGTAACAAGCACTTAAAACATAATGGAATCTTACCTTCCTTATGTTTTTCCCCACCCTCCACACCTCCACTTTTCAGAACTCTTTCACAGGATGTGGGCATCGCTGGCTAGGCCAGCATTTATTGCCCATTTCTAATTGCCCTTGTAAAGGTGATGGTGAGCCGTCTTCTTGAATCATGTAGTGTATGTACACCAACAGTCCTGTTAGAAAAGGAAATTCAGGATTTTGACCCAGCGACAGTGAAGGAATAGCGATATAGTTCCAAGTTAGGATGGTGTGTGGCTTGGAGGGGAAATTGCAGGTAGTGGTGTTCCCATGCATCTGCAACCCCTGACCTTGCAAAAGTCACGGGTTTGGAAGGTACTGTTGATGGAGCCTTGGTGAGTTGATACAGTGCATCTTTTATATGGTACATACTGCTGCCATTGTGCATTAGTGGTAGAGGGAGTAAACATTGATGGTGATGGATGGGGTGCCAATCAAGCAGGTTGCTTTGTCCTGGATAGTGTTGAGCTTCTTGAGTGTTGTTGGAGTTGCACCCATCCAGGCAAATGGAGAGTATTCCATCACACTCCTGACTTGTGCCTTGTAGGTAGTGGACAGGCTTTGGGGAGTCAAGAGCTGCGTTACTCACCAAATAATTCACTTGTTTAAAACCTAATACTTTTCTAACTTATCCCAGTTTTGATGAAAGGTCATCAACCTGAAACATTGGGCGGAATTTGCTCAGGGCAGTGGAGATGGGCTGAGAGGCAGAAGGCGTGGCAAAATGGTGGTGGATGGCAGCGTTGGAAGGAAGCCAGATGTGCTTATGCCACCAGTGGATATTCCCGGAGGAGGCCAGATTGGCAGATGGAGGCCATGCTTGAAGGTGGTGAAAAGGATAACAGGCAATTAATGGTGATTTTGACAGCTTTTTAGAATTTTGCGAGGGGCACACAAGAACAACAGTGCTTTAGAATCTCGCCAGCTGTAAGGAGGTGGAAGCTTACCAGAAGGTCAGTATTGGCTGCAGTTGGCAGCCATTGTGAGTGGTAGCATGGCATTGTAGGGAACGTGATAGTAAACTGGGCAGTAGCAATCTGGAGAGTTTCCAAACTTGGCAAGCACAGTGGAGGCATTCAGGTTGAGTGTCCTCTCTGACTTGCCACTTGTGTGTAGAGAGTTATTAGGACGGTTGCCCTTGAGAAGTGAGTGCATCAATTTACAATGGGCCTCATTCACTCAGGCTTTGAGACCTCCAGTGAGGGGGAGGATCAGAGACGGAGAGCGCTGCAGCCACCAGGAACAGGGCTGCAGCACCCATAGGGGCACCAGGATCATAAGGTTGGAAGAGGGCACAGACAAGGAGGGCACAGAGGGGTAGGGAACCAGTTTCTTGTGCACATATGATGCTACCCACCACGGAGGGTCTACCGTCAGAGGCTCTGCTTCCTGCAAATGTCAGTGTCGCCGAAACATGCGTCTCTCCAGGGAGGAGATCATAGAACTGTGCACCATGATGGAGGAGGACCTGAGGCCAAGGAAAGTGGTGGGTACCCACTTCCTGTGGTTGTGAAGGTCACCATGGCACTGAATATCTATGCATCCTTCAGGGATCTACTTGAGATATTTGTGGGATCTCCCAGTTTGTGGCTCATCACTGAATCAAGATGGCTACAAATGCCATGTTCAAGAGAGCTGGCCAATTCATGCAATTTTTCACTGATCTGGACAGTCAGGTTGAGAGAACTATAGGATTCAAGGCAATCACTGGATTCTCCCAGGTGCAGGGTGTCATCAACTGCATGCATGTGGCTATCAAGGTTCCCACAGATCATGCAGCAGCCTTCAACAACAGAAAGGGCTACCACTCACCCAATGAACAACTGGTCTGCAAACACTGCAAGCAGGTCCTTCAGGTCTGTCCAAGATTCCTGGGAAGCTGTCATGATGCCTACATACCAAGGCAGTCCCAGATGCCCAACCTTTTCAGGACCCCCACACACCTTCTAGGATGAATACTGGTTGACTAGGGCTACCCACTATGCTTTGCAGAACCCCAGCACAGATACAGAGGTAGATACAACAGCTGCCATGGAACAACTCAAGTGACCATTGAGCAGGCCATAGAGTTTCAGATGTTCAGGTGCATGGATAGATCTGGTGGTGCCCATCAGTATGCTCTATCAAGAGTCTTGCAAATGGTTATGGTATACTGTGCTCTGCACAACCTGGCACTATAGTGGGATGAAGCTTTGAACCATGAGGATATCCTGGAATGCGATGTTTGCTCAGAGGATGAGGAATTGGAGGGGGCTGCTGACCAGGCAGAAGATGATAAAGGCCCCGAGGGACCACAGGCAACATGCAATGAGATAACCACAAGGGAGGCTTGCGACCTGCAGACACCTTTCCTCATGAGCCTTCCTTGCACACCCATTCAATCCAATAAATCTTCCACCTTCTATAGCCCTGTTGGTCTTTCCTTGAATGTCCATACCATCTCACTGAACCTGGCATCACATCAGGCCATGGCATGGGAAATGCATTGACCTCATGTGGTGATGTCCTTCCTTCATACCCTTTGCAAGAGCCATCAAATTGTTAATGGTCCTGTAGTGGATAAATGTGTAAAGGATTCTTGTTGTAATGCAACATATCAGATTTCATTAAAGACAAATAAACAGAAAGGTGATATCGAACTACGTAATATAACCCTGTACAACCCAAGTGCAGCTATGTGGACTTTCTCATGGGTGCTTCCGCTGGGCTGTCAACTGAGGTGGAAGCAGGCTGCTGATCTTTTTGCTCCATGGCTTTAGATGGCTGTGGCAGTTGTCCTCTGGTTGTCTGAGGCCTTGAGGGCCCTGGCATTTAGGGGACCTCTTGTGTATGTTATGGTGGCTTCCTGAGACATTGATGTCACCATCAGAGGGGATGAAGGCCCGTCATCCATGCCAGGAGCACCCTGAGTGGAGCCCCCAGGAGCTTCAGGCAGCCACTCCTCTACCCTCCTTGCTATATTGAGTTTGAGCACCTGACAATGATGCCAGGTCGCACTGCCCACCACCCCCCCACAAACCCTGCTCCCCACCCCTTGTTCAGCCATTGCACTGCAGAGTTTATGGAGGAGGTGATGGCATGCAGCTGCACGCGCACCTCCAGCATCCACTGGGTGGTTTGCTGGATGTGGTTCTTTATGAGGGTCACCACTCACTCCATACGTGCACTCACCAGAGACATGGCTGCACTCACAGCCTGGATGGACTCCTCCATCGTTCATGCATCTGTGTGTATAACCTCTGGAAGCTCTGCCAGATGTTCATGCACTTCCCGCTGCAATTGCAGCTCCAGCATCTATAGCCTTGTCTATGACTCCAGAGGCATGTCAGCAGCCTGAAGCTGAGCATTGCAGTGGGGGGTGTCCCACAGACATACGAATGTGAGCAGCCACAACTACCACTGCTTCCAGCAGCTGCTTGGGTATGTCTGTCCTGTACTCACTAAATTGTGACCCCTTTCCTTCCCATGCATGACTACCCACTGACATGAGAGTATCTGTGCTGTTGGAGGGTGTAGGGGACTGATGTCTCGCTGCCTCCTCTGAGATCTCCTCCTCCTCCTCAGAGGTGGAAGCTGTCTCGCAGGCTCTGCAGGTGGCTGGACTTGTACATGATCTTGAGAGAGAGAGAGAGAGAGAGAGAAGAGTGATGAGAGGGCAATGCATATTCCAAATGTCCTTCTGACTACTCTTCATCTGGAGATCAGTGGTGCACACATGAGCATGATGCTTTGTGCTTGCCAGAGAATCTCTTGTGCCCATGCATTAGGCCACTCATTCTCTCAGAGGTCTACTCCTGTCTCACCATCAGTGATAGCCTTCCCTGCCTCCAGCTCCAATGCCGCTTCCTCCATTGGCATGAGGATTGCCAAATATTGGACACCGCCTCCATTCTTGCTGTTTCTCACGCATTGTGAGCTTTCTTTTCCTACAAGCATATACATGTACATTGTTACTCACCCATGCAGCATGCCTATGTTAGTGTAGCCTCACTGTCCGTCAATGTGCCACAAGGATGCCTCCTGCGCACGGCCATTCAGAACTAGCAGTCTAGGGACCAAAACAAGAAATGCTGGAACCACTCAGCAGGTCTGGCAGCATCTGTGGAAAGAGAAGCAGAGTTAACATTTCGGGTCAGTGACCCTTCTTCGGAACTGCCTAGGCATTGCCCGTAACTAGTTGGGCACCCTTTTTGCCACATTCATACTCATCTTTAGTCACATTTAAGACTGCAAGCTTAATATTATGCACTGCACACACCATGCCAGAACACATCAGGCCATTGATCCTCTTTCAATACTGCAGTCATGTATGTAGGACCACCTCCATTGCTATCTCCATCCATGCCCTTTCTTGTTTGGCCAGCCGGTCTCCTCCTCCTGAACCAAGTGAAAAGGACTTCCCTCCAAGCCCTTTCCACATGGAGGAGCACCAACAGGGAGCCATCTTGCTCTGCCTTCTGCCATTTCCCCATGTGTGCAGTTGCCAGGGCTTCCTTTCTGTTTCCTAAATGGCTGATGCCTTTAAAAGTACTGTTGGCTGCTTTTTAAACATGATGCCAAACTTGCCTGAGGTGGTACTTCCTCCCGCCCACACCTCCTAACTGGCCGGCTCCCACCCTGCCGGCCGTTAATTGGATAGCCCTGAGAATATCGCTCTCCCAGTTCCACCCACCGTCTGCACAGTGTAACGGAAACCACACCTGCCAAATGGAAACATATTAATTTTGTCATAGGGAACACTGTTTTGAACTTTTACTGGACATTGAAATAATTTGTTTAAAAAGACCACAGGACTGAGTGGCTGAAAACATGGCTGCACATTTGCATTCTGTGAGATAGTTATCCAGAGAGACAATGGAAGTACTCCCGGATTCAGTTAGCCAGATGGGTTTTGTCAATAGTGATGATCAAGAGACATTGAGAGTCATTGAATGTATAAGCACCAGCATTCCGCCACACTACTGAGGGTCTGGTAAGCTTGGAGGAATCCACAAACCTCGCAGGTGAGGCTCTTTCAATCAAGGAGCTAGTCACATGACTAACCTGCTGGCCAGCCTGGGGATTAATTGAATTGTGCTCACAGAAAAGTTTGAGGCAGACTGCTTTTGAAAACCAAAAGAGAAGCAAGATCTCTCTCTCTCTGTCTCTCTCTCATGCAAAGTTCCAGAGACCCACAGAACTAACTTAAGCCTCAAGACAGAAGATTCCTCAAGTCTTCTGGTACCAGCAAAACAAGTTTAAAAGTGTTCATTGGGCCCCAACGAGAACTGCAGGACTTAACTTCGATCAAAACTTCACAGCAAACCCAAAACCAGTAACTGAATTCCATCTACTACTTCAAACCTTACCACCTTTAATTCTTTGTCCTCCTCTGTCTCTATTTGTGTGTGTGTTTATCGCATATGCATGCCAACGTGGTCGTGCCATGTATTCTTAGTAATTTTAACTGAGCTAGAGTTTTAAGGTTAATTTCTTGTTTAAATCTGAGAAAACGTATCTAGTTGATTTCTTTCCAATTACAATTAGAGAGCGGTGAGCAAGGATTCACTGAGGGAAAGCTAAAAACACTGTTTTTAAAAGTTAAACCCCTGTTACAGCTAAACCTTCAAAAGGCTGAGAGGGGAGCCCTAGACCTCTTTCTCACCTGGTGCTAATAGAAATTTGGGGGCTAGTGTCCGCGATTGGGCCCACAGACAAACGAGAAATTGGAAATGGGAAATCAAAATGATTCCAATTACAAAGGAAAAAGATTTCAGTACAGGTTTTCTTGTGGTTGTGTGTGCTGGAATACTAACATGTCCATGTCCGAAGCCACTACACTCCCAAGTCAGGGTGAAGTAACTTGGGATAAGTTAAAGGCACTGTCTATGAAGGAGTTGAGAAATATGGCCGAGCAGTTTCCGTGCCAAGGCTTGGAAGTCTGAACTCCTAAGATTAGTGACCAACTACCTTTCCCTCAAACCTGAAGAATCAGAAACAGGGTTAGAAATAGACTCCAACAGGGTATTGCTAGCAAAGATACAATTGGAACCGAGGAAAGTTGAAATGGAAGACAGGGAAAGAGAGAGAGAAAGGGAGAGACAGGAGAAAGAAGAAGAGAGAGAGAGAGAAAGACAGGAGAAAGAAAAAGAGAGAGAGGAGAGCGAAAGAGAAAGAACCTTCCAGAAGGAACGGGAGGAAAGAGAGCTGCAGCGGCTTGAGATAGCCTGGGGGGGGCGGGGTTGCTGGTGGGGGGGCGACCGAGTAATTCAGTGAGGGAGACGTGGAAGCATTTGTTGTATCTTTTGAAAAACTTGCAAGGGAGTTTCTGACGCAAAGTAAACTAACAGGAAAAGCCCATGAGGTTTATTCCCTGTTGCCAGATGAGAGTTCATCAAATTATGAACTCGGGACATATGAGCTAGTACTGGAAGCTTTAAACCCTCAAGAAGCAAACTGATCAAACTTACTTGGAGTTTGAGAGAAGTAAGCAGCTGGCTTTTGACCAGTAGTTGAGGGCTTTTAATGTGCAGCCCAGCTATGAAAATCTCAGAGAGGTAATTCTCCTTGAGGAATTTAAAAACTCTTTCCCACTCTCCATTAAAACCCATGTGGAGGAACAAAAAGTACATATAGCGAGGCAAGCCGCAGTTCTGGCTGATGAGTTTGCTCATATACAAGTTGGTCCCCAGGGGAAAGTCTTTCCTAGTCACCCCCACAAATCCGAAGAGAACAAAAGGTGGGAAGGTGATAGGAGCCCAAGCAGTCCTGGGAGAGAAAGAAAAGCAGGAGACACAGGGGGCCCTCCTCCAGCCAAAAAGGAAGGTGCTGTAAGTAGGAGTGAGACCCGGAGACCCGTGTACTTCTATTGTAATAAAGCAGGTCATCTAAGAGCTGACTGCTGGAAACTACGGGGAAAGCCTGTAGGGTTAATCAGGGCACACCCGCTCAGTGAATGAGAAAGGACCCTGATGGAAAACACAGCTGAATAAGCTGTGGCTTTAACTGCAGCAGTGGTAAGACCCAGGAAACATACTACTGTGGGTGCAGGAAAATTTAATAAGATTCCTGAAGGTTATCAGGATTTTGTGTCTAAAGAGAGAGTAACCCCATACCCCTCAAGTGGGGCAAGCAAGCCCATAGTAATCCTCAGGGATACAGGGGCCACTAGATCCCTTTTACTGGGAAAAGGCCTTCCATTTCCCCCAGAGAGGAGTAAATACTAGAATAGTGGTGAATGGTATTGGAGGGCAGTGTACACCTGTACCTTTACATGGGTGGACTTGGAGTGCAACCTAGTTTCGGGACCAGTGACCATAGGGATTGTCTCTAGTTTGCCTGTGTACTGAGTTGACCTGCTCTTGGGTAATGATCTGGCGGGGGCAAAGATGGTAGCGACCCCAGTAGTGAGAGAAA
Organism: Heterodontus francisci; assembly: GCF_036365525.1. Classification (NCBI taxonomy): domain Eukaryota; kingdom Metazoa; phylum Chordata; class Chondrichthyes; order Heterodontiformes; family Heterodontidae; genus Heterodontus; species Heterodontus francisci. The sequence goes on along the minus strand of NC_090372.1, from coordinate 163,017,077 downwards.
GATGGCAGGAGCTCAGAGAGACAGGCCAGTGGCAGGAGGTGGTCCCCTGCAGTTCCCCTGAAAGTGTAGTGAATCAGGCTATGACCAAACCAGCTCCCCCAGAGGAGACTGAATTGACACTGCAGGCAGATGTCCGTGAGGTCTGTCTGTCTGAAACTTTCTTTGGAAAGTTAGAGAACCGAGGGAATGGATTAAATAGATCTTTCCTAGCTGAGGCTCAGTGAGTTGATCCAGTACTAGGAGAGTTAGCACAGGCTGCCCAGTCTGAAATTGAAGCAGAGGGAGTCCCTGATTGCTACTATTTAAAGGATGAGGTACTGATGAGGAAATGGAGTTCTCCTCACAGACCTGAGGACAAAGAATGGACAGTGGTTCACCAGGTAGTGGTGCCGCAGAGGTACCGGAGAGAAATATTAAGAATGGCCCATGAGATCACAATGGCTGTACATATCGGTATACACAAAACCAAAGCCTGCATAAGACAGCAGTTTGACTGGCCAAAACTCCACAAAGATGTGGTGGAGTACTGCAGGAGTTGCCACATGTGCCAGGTTGAGGGGAAACCCCAGCCTACAGTGAAACCTGCATCCCTAAGTCCTATACCAGCGTTTTGAGGTCCCTCCAGCAGAGCACTGGTGAATTGTAAGGGACCCATGATCAGAACAAAAGGGACAGACAGGCACAGGGCTGGCAAGAAGTTAGAGAGGAAAGGGGAAACAGGGACAAAGAGGGCAGGTTACAGGAGGTCTGGGAGGATTCCCAAATAAAAACCCCTACTGTCCGGTCAGCCAACCCCAAAATGTTGGAAAGTTAGATCCCACATCCTCCTATATAAACACAGACACCAGAAGCACCCCACCAGCGTTGCTAACAGCATTTACAGAAACCTGCAGAGACAAAGATAGTCCTCAAAAGGGCAGAGAAACTGCAAGGATGATGCCTCACCTAGTCAAAGTGCCGCAGGGGAGTGAAGTGGAATCTGGACAAATACCTGCAAGCAGGAATGTCCCATAGGACAAAGGAAAGATTAGTAAAGAATTCCCTCTTGCCCATAGTCAGGAGTAAAGGGAAACAACCATACCCTAAAGTGAAAAACACTTGCATGACTCATCAGAGCACTGGAAGACAGATCAGAGTGGATCCACCTACTGCCAACTCCTATGATCAGAACTCTAAACCAGGGCTAATTAAATCTAACCCACCCCCCTGCAGACCGCAACAGCAACAAGGACACCCATAGTCATGGAAATGTGCAAACTGCAAACCTCCCCAAAACTCACATGTTTATTGGGATGCCCATTCCCAACGTATGGCAGGTTGATAGTGAAGAAACTTTAAACCCCTTGGGCAACACAGAACTATCTCGGACCCACCTCAAGAAAAGGGGCAGTTTAAAGCAGCACTGCTACAAAGGAAAGACAGACTGTAACAATTTTTAAGATTTCTGAATGAATGAGAATGAACGAGAGAAAGGCATATGTGTTTTCCTGTACTTTCTCTTCTTTCTATTTTTATAATGAAATGCTCCCCCAATGTCGTATTTCATTCAGCTAGATGTGGAGATGTGACGGAAACCACACCTGGCAAATGGAAACATTAATTTCGTCATACGGAACACTGTTTTAAACTGTTACTGGACATTGAAATAACTTGTTTAAAAAGACCACAGGACTGAGTGGCTGAAAACATGGCTGCACATTAGCATTCTGAGAGATAGTTGTCCAGAGCGATAATAAAAGTACTCCCGTATTCAATTAGCCAAATGGGTTTTGTCAATAGTGATGATCAAGAGACATTGAGAGTCATGGAATATGTAAAAGCCAGAATTCCACTCCCCTACTGAGTGTCTGGTAAGCTTGGAGGAATCCATGAACCTCGCAGGCAAGGCTGTTTCAATCAAGCAGCTAGTCACATGACTAACCTGCTGGCCAACTTGGGGAATTAATTGAATTGTGCTGACAGAAAAGTTTTGAGGCAGACTGCTTTTGAAAACCAAAAGAGAAGCAAGGTTTCTCTCTCTGTCTCTCGCTCTCTCATGAAAAGTTCCAGAGATCCACAGAAGTAACTTAAGCCTCAAGACAGAACACTCCTTTAGCCTTCTGGTACCAGTGAAACAAGTTTAAAAGTGTGCACTGGACCACAACGAGAACTGCAAGACTTAACTTCAATCAAAACTTCACTACAAACCCAAAACCAGTAACTGAATTTCATCTAATACTTCAAACTTCCCCACTTTAATTGTTTCTCCTCCTCTGTCTCTATGTGTGTGTGTGTTTATTGCGTAAGCATGCTAGCTTGGTTGTGTCACATATTCTCAGTAGTTTTAACTGAGTTAGAGTTTTAAGGTTAATAAACTTACACCTTTTTTGTTTAAATCTGAGAATACCTGTCTGGTTGATTTCTTTACAATTACAATTAGCGAGCAGTGAGCAAGGACTCACTGAGGGGAAGCTAAAAACACTGCGTTTTTAAAAATTAAACCGAGTTACACCCAAACCAGGAAAAGGCTAAGGGGGAGCCCTAGACCCCTTCCTCACTTGGTCATAACAGCAGTCACGTCACTAACTTTTGGTCCTGACATAAGGACTTTGTTGCTGCGGTAAAATCTCGGCCATTAACTCCATTTCGCTCTCCACAGATGTGGCCTGGCCAGCTGAGTATTTCCAGCACTTTTTGTTTTTATTTCAGATTTCCAGCATCTGCAGTATTTTGCTTTTGTATGGAATCAGAAAATGTGACCTAGTAATGTTGACTGCAGACGTTGGGCTGTGCTGAGACTTGTCTTTGTTTTTAAGCACGTTGATCTTTATTTACAAGAAACTAAGCAACATTTGAGTTTATTTCTGCAACATGCTCTAGATGCATTTATAAACTATTCTAGTAAACAGTTAACATTCCAGACTAATCACATGACAATGCCTAACTAGTACTCTTATGGTGGAAATTCATTCTCATCACATCACCCTTCTTTTGAGCTAACAGGAAAAAAGCATCTTTACTGGATTTCAGGATTGACTATCCTAGGTCTGGTAGTAAACTGAAGGATTATTTTGCTTCTGCAGAGGTTTGCTGTTACTAACTCAGGTCCGTTATTTCTATAATAAGTTGATTATTTCATAAACTTGCCTATTCACACATTGATATTTCTGCTGCTTATAATGAAGCAATAGTAAGACATGCATGATTATTCGGATAGCTAATAAAACCAATCTCAGATTCATTTGGTGCTGGTGGTAGCTCACTCATTCTCCAAAACCTGATTTTGGAAATTGAAATCAATTGTAGATACTTCAGGTTCTTGCCAATTTATTTTTATTGGAGATACAGCACTGAAACAGGCCCTTCGGCCTGACCAACAACAACCCATTTATACTAACCCTACAGTAATCCCATATTCCCTACCACCTACCTATGCTAGGGGCAATTTACAATGGCCAATTTACCTATTACCTGCAAGTCTTTGGCTGTGGGAGGAAACCGGAGCACCAGGCAAAAACCCACGCGGTCACAGGGAGAACTTGCAAACTCCGCACAGGCAGTACCCAGAATTGAACCCGGGTCCCTGGAGCTGTGAGGCTGCGGTGCTGACCACTGTGCCGCCCTTAATAATGTCATTAACTACACTATGTATGAACTCGGAGTGCTGGCCATCCCTTTACTGCATTAGGATATCCCAATAATTGCCCCTGTCAAGCATGACCCTTAAGTTGATAACCAGGTTCTAACACTGGCAGCATTCAACTAGGTATCACTGGTCAAAGAAATGCTGGTAAGACTTCTTAGCATATTTGTCAGAATACTTTGGTAGTTTTCCACTTGGCCCTAGCGCAAAACCAGTCCAAAACCAACAATTCTAGCTTGAAGACACAGTTGACGCAATGGACAATACTTCACAAAAATGTGGGGTGCGTCAAATAATGTCCATGAACGTTTACAGTGTATCATTAGTATGACATCCAACTAATTTATGATACTGTTTACAACAAGAACTGGGGAGTTATTCCCAGTATCCTGGCCCATAGTTATCCATCTACCTATATCACTAAAACTAATAATTTGGTGATTAACACATTGTTGTTTGTTGGAGCTTGTGTTTTTGAAATAACAATTGTGACTGCACTTCAGAAGTACTTCAGCAGCTATAAAACACTTTGGGAAGTCAGAGGTCCTGAGAGGTCCTATATAAGTGCAAGTTCTTTAATCTACTCACTATACCCTGGAAATTGCTGTTGATGTAGTATTGAGAGATTAAGTGAAAGTAACTTAAATTCTGATCTTAAAAAACAAAAATTATTTAACAATAATCTGAGTGTAGATAGGCATTGAGAATCTTGCTCTAAATGTATGGTTTCGAGTAGAAATTTAATACAGCAGCAATGATTTTCGCTGAAATGGCATTTGTTCAGCATTTTATATTGGATTAGAGACTAGCATAGGGAGGTCTTTTCATTATCCCTGTGCATTGACCTGAGCATTCTAATTTAAAATGTCACTTGTCAGTGAGTGTAGTGTTCTGTTCTTTCTTCATTTAAGAATGGTGTGAGTGGGTGTGTGCTTTGTGTTTAGTGTACAATGTTTTCACATCATATTTTATCCATGCTGTAGTCCTTCAAGTGGTTGAATGTGTACTTTAATTTACTTCCATGATTTGTAGGTCGTTACTGTGGAGACATAATCCCTCATCCCATCACATCGTTCAGTGATGCCTTGCTTGTCAACTTCATCTCCAACAATGTCCGCTCAGGCAAAGGTTTCCGAGCAACATATGCTGCATCAACATCAGGTGAGACTATACATTTCTGACTTTAAAACTCAGAGACAAGTAAGATCAGGCAGAGCAAACTCCAATTTTGAGTAATAGTTACCTGGTAAATACAATTCAGGTGGAGGGTCTTCTGTACTACCTTAGCTTTCAGATGGTTCACTATCCGACTTCCCAACAGAATTATTTCTTTAGCTAGGGGAGTACTTAGTAAAAGAGCACAGCAACAGACAATACTGAGAAATTCATGACATACACAGCGCAAATACAACAAATAAACAACTATAGAAAGCATTAAAAAATGGAATAAACTTCTTTTCTCATTTAATATATCTTGTAGTCTGTCATAGCTTTATTGTGCACAATATTTAACGTTGGTAGCTCAAAAACCAAATAAAGTTTCTGAGCTCTGTAATGTCTACAGTGGACATCTAGAAGGTATATGTGGCGTAAACATTGCAGGTAGTACTAATCCTCACAACAACTTGTAGTATACGACATATGGTTGACAATCCCTGTGGATCAACATGGATTTCAGTCAGACACTCCCAAATTGTACTGGTCTATCAATTTGCCAAGGGAGCTGACTTTTGAACTGGCCCTCTACCTAAAATAGCACCTGCCATGAGTGCTGTGGCTTCTGCCCTCTCAGGTCAATGTTCTCCCCCTGCCCTGCTGCACTATACCCACCAATGACCACTACACCTATGCTCTGTACTATTCACTTCTTTTGCTGCTGTGTTGCTACTTCTAAATCTTCTTCTTTATCAAACTTACTGGGGCTGATATTCATCGACAGGTCTAAGGCAGAAGTGATTTCCATCCATTTTTGGGGTCTGTTGCATCAAATTTGAACCTATTTTCAGGATATAATGGTTGCCAAAAGCAGCCCAATTTGTTGTAGGTTTGAGCTGAGCTAAAATATTCACATCAATTTAACCGTGCAGCTATGGAATACTGAATCAAAAACAAGAAATGCTGGATTCACTCAGCAGGTCTGGCAGCATCTGTGGAAAGAGAAGCAGAGTTAACGTTTCGGGTCAGTGACCCTTCTTCGGAACTGACAAATATTAGAAAAGTCACAGATTATAAACAAGTGAGGTGGGGGTTGGGCAAGAGATAACAAAGGAGAAGGTGCAGATTGGACCAGGCCACATAGCTGACCAAAAGGTCACGGAGCAAAGGCAAACAATATGTTAATGGTGTTTTGAAAGACAAAGCATTAGTACAGATTAGGTGTGAATATACTGAATATAGAACAGCAGCAAGTGCAAACCTGAAGAAAAACAACCTGAAAAAAACAGTGGGTAAGCAAACTGAACAAACTAAGATGAAATGAAATAAATGCAAAAAATGTAAAAAGGAATGCAAAAAAAAGGAAGAAAAAATAACTAAAAATGACTAAAAATGAAAGTAAAGTGGGGGGCTGTCATGCTCTGAAATTATTGAACTCAATGTTCAGTCCGGCAGGCTGTAGTGTGCCTAATCGGTAGATGAGATGCTGTTCCTCGAGCTTGCGTTGATGTTCACTGGAACACTGCAGCAATCCCAGGACAGAGATGTGAGCATGAGAGCAGGGGGGAGTGTTGAAATGGCAAGCAACCGGAAGCTCAGGGTCCTGCTTGCGGACTGAGCGGAGATGTTCCGCAAAGCGGTCACCCAGTCTGCGCTTGGTCTCCCCAATGTAGAGGAGACCACACTGTGAGCAGCGAATACAGTATACTACATTGAAAGAAGTACAAGTAAATCGCTGCTTCACCTGAAAGGAGTGTTTGGGGCCTGGGATAGTGAGGAGAGAGGAGGTAAATGGGCAGGTATTACACCTCCTGCGATTGCAAGGGAAGGTGCCCTGGGACGGGGTGGTGGGGGTAATGGAGGAGTGGACCAGGGTGTCGCGGAGGGAACGATCCCTTCGGAATGCTGACAGGGGAAGGGAGGGGAAGATGCGACTGGTAGTGGCATCACGCTGGAGGTGGCGAAAATGGCGGAGGATGATCCTTTGGATATGGAGGCTGGTGGGATGAAAAGTGAGGACAAGGGGAACCCTGTCACGGTTCTGGGAGGGAGGGGAAGGGGTGAGGGTAGAGGTGCGGGGAATGGGTCGGACACGGTTGAGGGCCCTGTCAACCACAGTGGGGGGAAATCCTCGGTTGAGGAAAAAGGAGGTCATATCAGAAGCACCGTCATGGAAGGTAGCATCATCAGAGCAGATGCGTCGGAGACGGAGAAACTGGGAGAATGGAATGGAGTCCTTACAGGAGGTAGGGTGTGAAGAAGTGTAGTCGAGGTAGCTGTGGGAGTCAGTGGGCTTATAATGGATATTGGTAGACAACCTATCCCCAGAGATGGAGACAGAGAAGTCGAGGAAGGGAAGGGAAGTGTCAGAGATGGACCATGTAAAGGTGAGAGAAGGGTGGAAATTGGAAGCAAAGTTGATAAAGTTTTCGAGTTCGGGGCGGGAGCAGGAAACGGCACCGATACAGTCATCAATGTACTGGAAAAAGAGTTGGGGGAGGGGGCCTGAGTGGGACTGGAACAAAGAATGCTCGACATATCCCACAAAAAGACAGGCATAACTAGGACCCATGCGGGTACCCATAGCGACACCTTTTACTTGAAGGAAGTGCGTGGAGTTGAAGGAGAAGTTGTTCAATGTGAGAACAAGTTCAGCCAGGCGGAGGAGGGTGTTGGTGGATGGGGACTGGTTGGGCCTCTGTTCCAGGAAGAAGCGGAGAGCCCTCAAACCATCCTGGTGGGGGATGGAGGTGTAGAGCGATTGGACGTCCATAGTGGAGAGGAGGCGGTTGGGACCAGGAAACTGGAAATTGTCAAAATGACGTAGGGCGTCAGAAGAGTCACGGATGTAGGTGGGAAGAGACTGGACCAGCGGAGAAAAGATAGAGTCTAGATAGGAAGAAATAAGTTCAGTTGGGCAGGAGCAGGCTGACACAATGGGTCTGCCGGGACAGTCCCGTTTGTGGATTTTGGGAAGGAGATAGAAGCGGGCTGTCCGGGGTTGCGGGACTATGAGGTTGGAAGCTGTAGAGGGAAGATCTCCAGAGGAGATGAGGTCAGTGACAGTCCTTTGGACGGTGGCTGAATGATTGGGAATCCTGTCTGTGATCGCACCCAAGGTCACAGCAAAGAATGAGGAAAAATTTTAGTAGTGCAGTCTGTGGCCACTTCACTGCATCTGCTGGGATTATCCTTCTCCCAGCTGCACTGAGACTGCCGCTGGCTTTGTTCAAGTAATTAATGATGAATTGATGAACTGGAATTATCCTCTTTGGGACAAATTTCTGTTGCGGTGGGATTTCTGCCTACCTCTCTGAATCCACTCCAACCCTTAGCCCTATCCCCCACTGGCCTCTCTTTCCTCATGCACCACATATAAATAGCTGTGTGGAGACAGGGCTTGGGTTGCCAGGGAATATCGCCCTCTCGTCCCCCACATACCCCCTCAAATCTGCTGTGTTGCCACTGTTGCCACAGAAAATGTGGCAGTAACTAGCTTGACATTTCTTTCTGTGGAGGGAGAGGGCCTTGTGGTGGCTTTCTCTCCCTTAACTCTTGTCCCCAACATCTGTCCAAGGCCTTCAGTGGGACACCAATTCCGATCTTCAAAGCCCTTTAAGATCACTTACCAGCTTTTCTGGTATTGCAGCGACATCTCTTCTGCAGCACCATTCATAATACTTTCTTTAGGCAGCTGGGCTTCCTCTTGGCAGCATGAGTCTGGCTGGGAACCTGTTGTTGCATCAAAGATGTACCCTGGCCCAGAGGAAAGGGCTAAGGGTTGAAGTGGACTCAGAGAGGTAGGCAGAAATCTGTCCCAAAGAGGATAATTCCAGTTCATGAATTCATCATTAATTACATGTACAAGGCCCTACTAATGCAAAGTCAGATTTCATTCTCATTTGTCAAAAGTCCTCAGGTCATCAACTAGTCCATTAGAACTTTCTACTAATGATATACAACTTTTTTCTTTTTTATTCATTCATGGGATGTGGGTGTCACTGGCCAGGCCAGCATTTATTGCCCATCCCGAATTGCCCTTGAGGAGGTGGTGGTGAGCTCTCTTCTTGAACCGCTGCCGTCTATTTGGTGTAGGTACACCCACAGTGCTGTTAGGAAGGGAGTTCCAGGATTTTGACCCAGCGACAGTGAAGGAACGGCGTTATAGTTCACTCTCACTTCACCTCTTGAGTTCAGCACTTTTGTCCATATTTGAACCAAGGCTGTAATGAGGTCAGGAGCTGAGTGGCCCTGGCAGACCCCAAACTGAGCGTCACTGAGCAGGTTATTGCTAAGCAAGTGCTGCTTGATGGCACTGTTGATGACACCTTCCATCACTTTACTGATGATTGAGAGTAGACTGATGGGGCGGTAATTGGCTGGGTTGGACTTGTCCTGCTTTTTGTGTACAGGACATGCCTGGGCAATTTTCCACATTGCAGGATAGATGCCAGTGTTGTAGCTGTACTGGAACAGCTTGGCTAGGGGCGCGGCAAGTTCTGGAGCACAGGTCTTCAGTACTATTGCCGGAATATTGTCAGGGCCCATAGCAATATCCAGTGCCTTCAGTCGTTTCTTGATATCACGCGGAGTGAATCGAATTGGCTGAAGTCTGGCATCGGTGATGCTGGGGACTTCAGGAGGAGGCAATTATCTACTGTTACAACCAGATGAGAAAGACGTCTACGGTTCCCTTTCAGCTTTCACCTGGTCTTACCGTAACAGGGTTTTATTTTTAAACACATTGGCCAGAGTTTGACACCAACCGAGCGAGCCAGATGGTGGCGGGAGGCTGGGAGGTGGTGGTGTAAAGTTGATTGGAAGACCCAGGAACACCTTCCCGACCCGTTCCCATCTCCGCCTCCGCTTTACATAGGGCGGGGTGGGCTGAAAAATGGGCCCCCCATTGCAGGCCAATCAAGGCCCTTAAGTGGCCATTCACTGGCCACTTAAGGGCCTTTGTCTGCCTCCATGGGGATTTTACCCATGGCAAGCAGGCATCCTGGGGATGTGAAAGGCCACCTGGTGAAATGTGCCACCAGGGGTGTGCCCTAACAATCGGGCACAGGGTGCCTGATTAAGGGTCGCCCCCACTTCCCCAACAATCCCCGGGACCCAAGACGCCCCCACCCTTCCCCCCAAACGACTACCATTGCCTCGCCAGGACCTGGCCAATTCCCCCGGCAAGGCAACCCAAACTTATCTGCAGTCCTGGCTCCATGTCCTCGGCAGGGCTGCAGTCCCAGCAGTGCACACCACTCCCGATGATTGGCCGGCAGCTCAAAGAGACGGGACTTCCTCCCTCAAGTGGGTGGAAGTCCTGCCTCGGAACAGTTAATGCCCGGGGACCTGTAAAATGTGGGACAGATCCCCAGGCTAGGCGGAAGCGGGATCACCACTACTGTGTTTTTAGCTCCCCCTTGGGTGAATCCTTATTCGCCGCTTTTCAGTTATAAGCCAAAGAAACCAGCACAAACAAGTTTTCTTAGATTTAAAAAAGAGTTGAAGTTTATTAAACTTTAACTTAAACTCTAATTCAGTTGACCCCTACGGATGCACGATGCTCCCAAGCTAGCATGCATACGTGATACACACATGCAAATAGAGACAAAAAAGAGCAGAAGAAATGAAGTGGAAAAGTTTGAGGCAATATCTGAAGAGTTTTTGTTATGGTTCTTCGAGCTCACTGTAGAGTTCTTGATTGTAGGTAGATCTTGCTTTTCGTTGGGCCCCAGTATTCTGCTTAAACCTTGTTCGCTGTAGGAGACTTTTCTCTCTTGGGGTTCATGTGTCTTCAGTAGATCCAGAGGCTTGTGAGAAAGAGATGGGAGCAGGCAGATAGGAGTGATCTTCTCAGTCCAGGAGCAAACAGACACTCTGAGTTCAAACTGTTTGTACAATTCAGAAAAACCTAGGTTTCCCAGCAGGTTAGTCATGCATATGTATTTTCCAGCCACATCTGCTCTGTTTAACATGCCCTTTCCTCACTCCAGCAACAGTTTAAATGTTCACAACAAAATTAATGTGCCTCATTCTTGACAGGTGGGAGCCAAGCATGATACTACTTTTTAATTAAAATTATATTATACTATGTACCATTGAACCAAGATGGCACACTGTCTTATTGCCACATTATAAAGAACAGGCTATTGTTCTGTAATTATTACTTGGTAATGACATTAATGGCAAGGCACAGGAGAAAAGTTTCAGATAATAATTTAGAGGATTAAATAAATTTAGGAGGGTCAGTTGGAAGGGTTGGGTTCAGTGAAGGTCTGAAGATTATGCAAGATGTGATTTGTTTAAAAAGTACACCAACCTTGTGTAATTAGGAAATTAGTGAAATAGTATATAGCTACGTATTGGACAGTATAGATTAAAATTAGTAGGTAACCTTAAAAATGGATTATTATTAACAGCATTGACATTGAACAATACTTACCAGAGTTGTGTACTATTATTCCATTCACAGCATGTGGCGGGATGTATCACATGGAGACTGGAGCATTCAATAGTCCCAATTATCCTGACAATTCTCCACCCAACTATGAGTGTGTCTGGTATATCATCAGCTCCCCTGGTAACCGTGTCCAACTCTCCTTCATGTAATTAACATTTACATTATTCATTATAAATATATTTTACACCAATACCTGAAAGAAACTTTTTCTTTCATCAAATAACTTATTTATTGTAAAATGTTATTACTGTGGTAGTGTTTAGTTTCAGTCTCCTCTGCATTATTAGATAACTCATCAGGTGAAATGTATTATTAATTTTTTTTTACATTTAACAGAACTTTCGAAATTACGTACAGCATATACTGTACCTCAGATTACCTTGAAATTCGAGAAGGGAATGCCACTGGACAGCTGATTGGACATTACTGTGGTAGTACTTTACCGCCAGATTACACATCAATTGTGGGACACATCTTGTGGGTGAAATTTGTCTCAGATGCATCATATTCTGGTGGTAGATTCAGGGCCACATTTTCTCACGGTAAGTAGTGGATTCAGAGCACAATACTCATCAAAATAGACCACATGATTTAAATGAAACATTTTGCAAATAAGAAGGATGAATTGCTTTGTTTGTTATGTGTAATAACATCATAAATCTGATTACTGTATGTGTGTATTTCTAGTGAAGTCACTATTTTTCATAGAATCATAACACTTTAGAGCATTGGAGGTCATTTGTTCCGTCATGCTTTTGGCAGTTCAGAGAGACTACCCATTTAGTCCCATTCCCTCGCTTTTTCCCCATACCCTTTTAAATTTTTGTTTTTCAAGTATTTATGATAAACGGATACATTTACAATATCACTACATATAGCAGCCAGAGCAATTATTCTCGGCCAGTTAATTAGTTTAATCGACCAACTACCTCCGATTGGTGGATGGCCTAAGCTACTGCTGTTCCCACTTTTCGAAATATCTGTGGCAGTGGGAAGATGTCAGGCTTCCCTTCCGATGCCTTCCCCCACCATTTTACTAATCCTCCCGCCTTCCAGCCCGTCTCCAGAGGGCTGGTACAATCTCGATCATGATCTTTGAAAGTTTAAGAAGCAGTCCCCAGGAGTGTGTCAATCTTTGAAGGGAGTCTCCCTCAACCCTCACAGAATAGTTTGAATACACTGTTTGTTACACTGAACCTCATTGTATAATTGCCTTTTCACATTACATTTGTAAAGAGTCAGTTTAAGGAATGAAATAATACATTAAGTTACTTAGACCCTTTTTGTATTTAATATATTTGGACAGTTAAGGATATTTGTACAGTTTGAAGGTCTGAGATTAGTAGCAGTTGGACTGTATAATAAGTCAAGTATAAGTTGTAAGCTGACAGCACGAACATTGGTTTTTATTGACTTTCAGTTGAATTATGTATTTAGATTGTAAACATAAAAGAAAATTATTTATTTATTATTGCAAATAGAGCAGTTGTTAACATAAATGTCCTACAGCTTGAGCTAAAATGTATTTGTTTCAGTGTACGGCAATGAAATTGTAGGAGTCCAAGGACAAATTACGTCTCCACTATGGCCACGGCATTACCCACACAATATCAACTACCATTGGACAATTACTGTTGCTGCATCCTATATCATCCGTGTTAGAATATTGGTTCTCGATATTGATGCACTTCACATATGCAGATTTGATAAGTTAACAGTAAGTAATTCTTCAATTTAAGGAAGGTCCAGATTGTACTGGAAGGTTTTGAGAACAAGGTGAATATATCTTATTTGATTTCATATATTTTATTTTATTTTGAATTTTTGTTGTTGGCAAAGTACAACTTTCAGCAGCTCTTTCTGTTACTCTTTTAAACCGAATACACCAGTGTTATATTGCCTTTGCTCATACGTCCTTCTATGCACCACCAAATACATCACAGTGAAAAGCCTGCTGTCACATGATGCAATTACAGTTACATGGTAAATTTATCATGTAAATCACTTATATATTCAGTTGCAATGACAAACCCAATGCTACAGTAAATTAAAAATAAGTGGGTTTGAAATTTTGTGATATTGTCAATAACCAACATTCCCAATAAGCTGCGCACATGCACAGCCTTGCAGCAGCCTGGAAGATACCATGCAGGCATTGTTCTGGGTTAAATACTGCACATACATGGATATGCAAAAATGTTTAAAGGTACAGCACACAACAAAACACCATGAACGAATAAAAAAAAAGAAGTTTGAGGGTGTCTGAAAATTGACATGCAGGTGGCAAGATGGAGGGACCTCATTAAAATGATTCACGTGTGCAGCCAGCACTATCTGCACTATTCATTGTGGAGGGAATGGGAAATCAATCATCCCTGATGACGCTTGAGGGAAACCAGCAACTCTTAAAGGGGAGGTGCAGTCTGGCTGCAGTCAATAGGGAATCTTCGGAATTGAAAAAAATCAATAAAATGGAAGTCAATGGAGAAGCAAATTGGGTAGGTGTAAAACAGGCTGCCAGTTCACAAATGCCCATTTTGCTTGACTGCCCAAGACTAATTTCACCCCCTATATATCTATAATATGATAGAAGTCTTTTGTCCAGAGAGTATTATGTTCAGCATGCTCTTCTGTTTGTCACATCTCCTGTTGTCACACTTTATCCATCACACTTTCAGCATAACAATTTGTTGAATGGCTCAAGATAAAAAACACAAATCAGATAAAAAAAATAGGAAGCATCCAAATGCCGAGAAAAGTGCCAATAAAAACTATTCAAATCTTATGAAAACAACAGGGGTGGTGAACTAAAAACAAGAAATGCTGGAAATACTCAGGTCTGGCAGCATCTGTGGAAAGAGAAACAGAGTTAACGTTTAGGGTCAGTGACCCAACAGGGGTGGTGAACAGTCAGTCAGGAGAATCCATAATTAAAAATAACTTTTCAAAAGGGAAAAAAACAAAGTGAGTCATTTAAAATGCTTCTGAAAAAAATCATTTGGCATGTTTTGTCACTGAATTTAATATTTTCACAGATTTCTTAAGATGTTTAAAACAATACTGCTGCATTCCTACCCCTTCTCCCTGCCCACGTTTCATCATCAGTGCCAGACTCCTGTTTCTTTGGAGTAATTCAGTAGAGTAGATGTCTTCCCAAGCTACTGAAACCCAGCTTCCAACTTTTGAGGAAAACACTTCAGCATCAGACTAGTTTTATTTAATGACAGTGGCCAGTATAATGAATGAGAGGGAATTCAACCTGATTGATCTTCTAAAGATTTGTCTGATAATGGAAACAAGAGTACTCCAGTCTGCCCCCAGGTTTCCATGGGAGATGAAAAGAAAAGGAGGAGACTGAAAGATAGTAAAAGGGTTATACAGAAAGAAAGGAAGGGAAATGTTTGAGAGGCATACAGAGTGAGAAATAAAATGGGGGATGTTCAGAGAAAGACACTGAGTGATGCCAGAGAGAGTGTGAGATATACAGAAAAGAAGAGGCAAAGGAAAGGAGGTACATACAGAAAGATGAACAGAGAAAGAGCAAGAAAGATGTAGAGATAGAGCCACCAGTGAAAGCAAGTGTGACACACAGAGAGGAAATGGCGACAAAATCAAACAGAAAGACAGAGATGGGAAATGGAAAATTTAGAAAATAGGAGACAAAGTAGAGACAGTTACGAAAAGAAAGATACAAGCTTTATTTTTATTTTTGTCCTTAACAATGGCACAGGAATTCGGTCCATATTCCTCGTATTGTTATTTAGCGATTGGCTATATGACTGATGCACTGTATTTCTTTGGTTCTGTTTCTAGTTCTATGATGGCCCTAATATCCACGCACGACATATTGGAACATACTGCGGCTTTGAACTGCCTCCAGCACTGTCATCCACTGGAAGCACTCTGACAGTTCAGTTTATCACTGACTCCACTATAAATGGAAAAGGTTTCCTGCTGGAGTGGTATGCAGTGCAATACATTATTGACCCAACTGCAATACCAACTGTCCAACCAGGTATGTGATAAAAACATAACAATAAGTACAAATACAGTTCTATAATTCAGAAAAGAGTGCATACGTAAATATATAGAGGCTACTGAATAGTTTTCAGTGAATCTCTGAAGAATAAACCCTCACCAAGCAGTTGAGATGACATCATAAACTCCAAGAGATAGAATTAGAATTAGAATTAGAACATTACAGCGCAGTACAGGCCCTTCGGCCCTCAATGTTGCGCCGACCTGTGAAACCATCTGACCTACACTATTCCATTTTCATCCATTTGTCTATCCAATGACCACTTAAATGCCCTTAAAGTTGGCGAGTCTACTACTGTTGCAGGCAGGGCGTTCCACGCCCCTACTACTCTCTGAGTAAAGAAACTACCTCTGACATCTGTCCTATATCTATCACCCCTCAACTTAAAGCTATGTCCCCTCGTGTTTGCCATCACCATCCGAGGAAAAAGACTCTCACTATCCACCATATCTAACCCTCTGATTATCTTATATGTCTCTATTAAGTCACCTCTCCTCCTCCTTCTCTCCAACAAAAACAACCTCAAGTCCCTCAGCCTTTCCTCGTAAGACCTTCCCTCCATACCAGGCAACATCCTAGTAAATCTCCTCTGCACCCTTTCCAAAGCTTGCACATCCTTCCTATAATGCGGTGACCAGAACTGCACGCAATACTCCAGGTGCGGTCTCACCAGAGTTTTGTACAGCTGCAGCATGACCTCGTGGCTCCGAAACTCGATCCCCCTACTAATAAAAGCTAACACACCATATGCCTTCTTAACAGCCCTATTAACCTGGGTAGCAACTTTCAGGGATTTATGTACCTGGACACCAAGATCTCTCTGTTCATCTACACTACCAAGAATCTTCCCATTAACCCAGTACTCTGCATTCCTGTTACTCCTTCCAAAGTGAATCACCTCACACTTTTCCGCATTAAACTCCATTTGCCATCTCTCAGCCCAGCTCTGCAGCCTATCTATGTCGTTCTGTACCCTACAACATCCTTCGGCACTATCCACAACTCCACCGACCTTCGTGTCATCCACAAATTTACTAACCCACCCTTCTACACCCTCATCCAGGTCATTTATAAAAATGACAAACAGCAGTGGCCCCAAAACAGATCCTTGCGGTACACCACTAGTAACTAAACTCCAGGATGAACATTTGCCATCAACCACCACCCTCTGTCTTCTTTCAGCTAGCCAATTTCTGATCCAAAGCTCTAAATCACCTTCAACCCCATACTTCCGTATTTTCTGCAATAGCCTACCGTGGGGAACCGTATCAAACGCCTTACTGAAATCCATATACACCACATCCACTGCTTTACCCTCATCCACCTGTTTGGTCACCTTCTCGAAAAACTCAATAAGGTTTGTGAGGCACGACCTACCCTTCACAAAACCGTGCTGACTATCGCTAATGAACTGATTCTTTTCTAGATGATTATAAATCCTGTCTCTTATAACCTTTTCCAACATTTTACCCACAACCGAAGTAAGGCTCACAGGTCTATAATTACCAGGGCTGTCTCTACTCCCCTTCTTGAACAAGGGGACAACATTTGCTATCCTCCAGTCTTCCGGCACTATTCCTGTCGACAATGACGACAAAAAGATCAAGGACAAAGGCTCTGCAATCTCCTCCCTGGCTTCCCAGAGAATCCTAGGATAAATCCCATCTGGCCCAGGGGACTTATCTATTTTCACACTTAAATGTGAATGTTCAACTAAACTGGATCATTGTATTAATTCAGTGAGGCACTGGTAATGTTTAAATGAGAAATACAGCCAGAACTGTAAAATAAATGTCTAGAGAAATCATGCAATGCTTTACTTCTCAGACAACACTCGGAATGATGTTTGGTTTTGTTCACCATCCCATAAAAAGGACTGAGTCCAAGTGTAAAGGTGGTTAGATGTGAGGAAAGATTAGAGAAATGTACAACTTACAGTCGAGAGAGAAGGCAGTTAGTGGGCAGGAGGGTAACTGCTTCAAAGTATATTCAATGGTAATCTGCAATTATAATGTTGAATTATGCCAAGAAAGCAGGAAAAGAGGACAAAAATGGAAATTCATGAAAAATAAATTTAAGTATACTGTATAATTTGTTTCTTTGAATAAAGAATGAAAAATGTTTGGGATAATCTGCCAAGCAAGGTAGCAGAGCTAGAAATATTTGGGTTACAAATACAGTTGGATGTTACGATGGGAGAATTAATGTATTGTTGATCTTCAATGGCCCCTATCATAATAGTCTTTCTCATTCTTGGCTATTCCTATGGTCCCTTTTTAAAATTGTTCTGCTGGATTGCCAGCTTCTACATTGTTTTGCAACAGATGCACAGGCCCCAAATTTATGCAGGGCCAGTGAGGCACTCCTGGTATAATTTGGCCAGGAGGCCAGTGTTGCCAGAGGAACGCCAACTATGAGTCAGATGTGTGAAGTCACAACCCAGGCTGCGCATTTGCACCAGGCCTTGGCTGGGAAGAATTCCATCTACTGAAAAAGTGGCCTCTGAAATCAGAAAGCTGAGGTCTGGGGTTGGGTAGGAATTACCTTGGTCCTGGCCTTCCTATCAGCATCCTCCCTGGAGAACAGGATGACCTAACGTGCATGTATGCCCAGAGGCACAACTGAGGTTCAGGCTTGGGTCCTGGTTTAGGCCCTCAATAAAATCTGTTGCTTTGTTATTAATATTGGGTTGCTATAAAGAGGGGTGGTCGGGTCTAATAAAATAGATAAACATACTGGTGATGTTGGATGCTAAACTAGTGCTTGTCAATGCTGCTTTACTAATGCCCTTTCAGGTGGTACCCATCATGGCATGGGCACCTCCTGTTGCTATTTAAATCAGGTGACCACTCACTAACCTGGATCCTCAAGAGTTGGCAATGGAGGTCCCCAGCATGTGCTATGCTGCATTTCTTGCAGAGGGGCACAGCCATGGATTTTTGACTTGTACTGTTTTACATTAGAAAATGTTCTGCCATCATTATTTTTAAAAGTTCAGCTTTGAAATTATTTTTATAATTAGCTTTCTCTGTTTTACGTTAGAAAATGGATGGAAAAGATCCAGGATACAGTTTATTTATTTATTTATTTTCTTTCTTTTCTTTCTTTTGGGCCTCCTTATCTCGAGAGACAATGGATACGCGCCTGGAGGTGGTCAGTGGTTTGTGAAGCAGCGCCTGGAGTGGCTATAAAGGCCAATTCTGGAGTGACAGGCTCTTCCACAGGTGCTGCAGAGAAATTTGTTTGTTGGGGCTGTTGCACAGTTGGCTCTCCCCTTGCGCCTCTGTCTTTTTTCCTGCCAACTACTAAGTCTCTTCGACTCGCCACAATTTAGCCCTGTCTTTATGGCTGCCCGCCAGCTCTGGCGAATGCTGGCAACTGACTCCCACGACTTGTGATCAATGTCACACGATTTCATGTCGCGTTTGCAGACGTCTTTATAACGGAGACATGGACGGCCGGTGGGTCTGATACCAGTGGCGAGCTCGCTGTACAATGTGTCTTTGGGGATCCTGCCATCTTCCATGCGGCTCACATGGCCAAGCCATCTCAAGCGCCGCTGACTCAGTAGTGTGTATAAGCTGGGGATGTTGGCCGCTTCAAGGACTTCTGTGTTGGAGATATAGTCCTGCCACCTGATGCCAAGTATTCTCCGAAGGCAGCGAAGATGGAATGAATTGAGATGTCGCTCTTGGCTGGCATACGTTGTCCAGGCCTCGCTGCCGTAGAGCAAGGTACTGAGGACACAGGCCTGATACACTCGGACTTTTGTGTTCCGTGTCAGTGCGCCATTTTCCCACACTCTCTTGGCCAGTCTGAACATAGCAGTGGAAGCCTTACCCATGCGCTTGTTGATTTCTGCATCTAGAGACAGGTTACTGGTGATAGTTGAGCCTAGGTAGGTGAACTCTTGAACCACTTCCAGAGCGTGGTCGCCAATATTGATGGATGGAGCATTTCTGACATCCTGCCCCATGATGTTCGTTTTCTTGAGGCTGATGGTTAGGCCAAATTCATTGCAGGCAGACGCAAACCTGTCGATGAGACTCTGCAGGCATTCTTCAGTGTGAGATGTTAAAGCAGCATCGTCAGCAAAGAGGAGTTCTCTGATGAGGACTTTCCGTACTTTGGACTTCGCTCTTAGACGGGCAAGGTTGAACAACCTGCCCCCTGATCTTGTGTGGAGGAAAATTCCTTCTTCAGAGGATTTGAACGCATGTGAAAGCAGCAGGGAGAAGAAAATCCCAAAAAGTGTGGGTGCGAGAACACAGCCCTGTTTCACACCACTCAGGATAGGAAAGGGCTCTGATGAGGAGCCACCATGTTGAATTGTGCCTTTCATATTGTCATGGAATGAGGTGATGATACTTAGTAGCTTTGGTGGACATCCGATCTTTTCTAGTAGTCTGAAGAGACCACGTCTGCTGACGAGGTCAAAGGCTTTGGTGAGATCAATGAAAGCAATGTAGAGGGGCATCTGCTGTTCACGGCATTTCTCCTGTATCTGACGAAGGGAGAACAGCATGTCAATAGTCGATCTCTCTGCACGAAAGCCACACTGTGCCTCAGGGTAGACGCGCTCGGCCAGCTTCTGGAGCCTGTTCAGAGCGACTCGAGCAAAGACTTTCCCCACTATGCTGAGCAGGGAGATTCCACGGTAGTTGTTGCAGTCACCGCGGTCACCTTTGTTTTTATAGAGGGTGATGATGTTGGCATCGCGCATGTCCTGGGGTACTGCTCCCTCGTCCCAGCACAGGCATAGCAGTTCGTGTAGTGCTGAGAGTATAGCAGGCTTGGCACTCTTGATTATTTCAGGGGTAATGCTGTCCTTCCCAGGGGCTTTTCCGCTGGCTAGGGAATCAATGGCATCACTGAGTTCCGATTTGGTTGGCTGTATGTCCAGCTCATCCATGACTGGTAGAGGCTGGGCTGCATTGAGGGCAGTCTCAGTGACAGCATTCTCCCTGGAGTACAGTTCTAGGTAGTGCTCAACCCAGCGGTCCATCTGTTTGCGTTGGTCAGTGATTATGTCCCCCGATTTAGATTTGAGGGGGGTGATCTTCTTGATGGTTGGCCCAAGAGCTCTCTTCATGCCATCATACATTCCTCTGATGTTTCCGGTGTCTGAGGCCAGCTGAATATGACTGCATAGGTGTTGCCAGTAGTTGTTTGCGCAACGCCTAGCTGTTCTTTGTGCAGTACTTCTGGCTGCTTTAAGTGCTGCGGATGTTAAATCGCTGGGGGCTTTCTTGTAGTTCAAAAGTGCAATGCGCTTAGCGGCTATGACAGGTTCCAGCTCTTCATTATGAGATTGAAACCAGTCTGCATTTCTCTTCGCACTTTTGCCGTAGGTGGTCAAAGCTGACTCATAGATGGCGTCTCTGATGTGGGCCCACTTGGTCTCAGCATCCCCTGTGGGAGTGTTTTGAAGGGCTGTTACAAGTGAATTTAGAAATTTTTGTAACAGCTGTGGGTGAGAAATTCTGCTCGTGTTGATGCGCGGGTGGCCCTTCTGCTTGGAATGATGCAACTTCTTTGGTCTGAGTCTAACCTTGCTGCACACCAGGGAGTGGTCGGTGTCGCAGTCCGCACTGTGGAAGCTGCGTGTGATTTGAACACTGTTTAAGGCGGCTCGCCTTGTGACAATGAGGTCTAGCTGGTGCCAACGACGTGATCTTGGGTGCCTCCATGAAACCTGGTGACAGGGTTTAGTGTGAAAGAACGAGTTGGTGATGCAGAGGTTATGATAGGTACACAACTCAAGCAGTCTCTGCCCGTTCTCATTCATCCTTCCAACGCCATAGCGCCCAAGGCAGGAGGGCCATGAGTCATGGTCGGCCCCAACCCTGGCATTAAAGTCCCCCAGCAGGAATAGGTGTTTGGTGTTGGGGATGCTGCTAATGATGTTATGGAGTTGTTCATAGAACTGGTCTTTAGCTTCAGGTGCGGAACAGAGTGTTGGAGCATAGATGCTGAGTAGGTGTACTGGACCAGAGGTGGTGAGCAGTCGGATGGACAGTATGCGTTCCGAGCCATTTGAGGGAGGCTCTATCATGCTGAGCAAGGAGTTTCTGATGGCGAAGCCCACTCCATGCTGTCTTGGTTCTTCAGGATCCCTGCCCTGCCAGAAGAAGGTGTAGTCTTGCTCTGCTAGAGAGCCACTCGCGGGGAGGCGAGTCTCCTGAAGTGCTGCAATGTCCACATTGAGTCTACTGAGCTCGTTGTTAATGATGGCGGTCTTCCGAGAATCATTGATTTGTGTAAGGTCTTCCGACAGGCCAGGACACATAGTTCTGACGTTCCAGCTTGCAAAGCGAAGGGCTGGTACCTTCTTTCCTTTTTTCATGTTGTTTGGTGCGGTGTATCAGTCCACCTTTCGGGCAATGACCCTGAGCTCCAAGCACCCATTGAAGCAGGCAGACTGTGGCGGGACAGAACCTTATTGACCGGGGGCTGCCCGGTTTGAGGCGGGCGGTAGCTGTCCAGTGAGGTGCAATGACCTCTCCCACCGACAAAGGCAACCCGTGGCGCCCAGTTTCTACGCCAATTTATCTGGACTTATAACCCGTAACTGCTGCCTTCCGTGTTGTTTCAGTCGCTGTGAGGCAACTATGGAGTGACCTCTCCATGGCGCATGCCTGGGCAAATTTATGGAGGTTGAGAGTTGCCCAGTCGTCAAAACCCCCCTCTCGGCCTTTCTGGTGGGGTCCAAAGGAGTGCAGGACACGACGTTTGGCACCAGTATGGCTGCAGGAACTGCCGGAAACATGCCAAAGGTGACACATGACCGCCTACGGGGTTCCGCTCCGGATTCTCTGTTAGGGTTTACTCCCTTAGCCTTGGTCTCTCCCGAGACGCCCACAAGGCAGTGGGGTTGTTGGGGCCCCTACACAGGTGTAGGATGGTGCCGGTGGGAGGAGGGGATGCAATTATTATATTTATTTAATCAGAAATATTTACAAGCATAATGAAAAGTGCAATATATTTTCAAAAAGCTTTAAAACATATTTTTATTTTCCTTAACTGCAGATTTCTAGGATGTCCTTGTGGGGTCAGAACCTCCACCCAGCCCTACAAGGCTGTCAATGGATGGGGTGACAGAGTTGAAGTCAGGAGTTCCTGTGCACTGCCCCTCAAGTGGGACTTGGCATATCATCAATGCATATATGCCTGGTATCACTAACTGACCTACCCGCCAAGTGGAAATGGGACCCATTGGTCCAGGCTAGACAGATTCAGCCTGAACTGCCTGAATTTGGGGGTGTTAAATAATTTTGGGGAAGGGTTGGCAGGATGTGATGAGTGGAGTCCTGCAGGGGTCTGTACTGGGGCCTCAACTTTTTACAATTTATATCAATGACTTAGATGAGGGGAGCGATGGCATGGTAGCTAAATTCGCAGATGACACATAGATAGGTCGGAATGTACGTTGTGAAAAGGATACAAGAAGGTTGCAGACTGATATAGATAGGTTGAGTGAGTGGGCAAAAATCTGGCAGATGTAGTATAATATGGGAAAATGTGAAGTTATTCACTTTGGCAGGAAGAATAAAAAAGCAGAGTATTCTTAAACGGGGAACTACTGCAGAGTTCCGAGGTGCTCTAGTGCATGAGTCACAAAAGGTTAGTATGTAGGTACAGTAAGTAATAAAGAAGGCTAATGGAATGTTATCTTTTATTATGAGAGGAATTGAAAATAAAAGTAAGGGTGTGATGCTTCAGTTATACAGGGCATTGGTGGGACCACATCTCGAATACTGTGTGCAGTATTGGTCTTCTTATTTAAGGAAGGATGTGAATGCGTTGGAGGAGGGTCAGAGGAGGTTTACTAAATTGATATCTGGAATGAGCGGGTTGTCTTATGAGGAAAGGTTGGACAGACAGGGCTTGTTTTCACTGGAGTTGAGAAGAGTGAGGGGAGACTTGATTGAAGTATATAAAATCCTGAATGGTCTTGACAGGGTGAATGTGGAGGGGTGAGTCCAGAACTAGGGGCACTGTTTGAAAATTAGGGGTCACCCTTTTAGGACAGAGAGGAGGAGAATTTTTTTCTATCAGACGGTTGTGTGACTTTGGAACTCTCTGCCTCAGAAGGTGGTGGAGGCGGGGTAATTGAATATTTTTAAAGCGAAGGTAGATCGATTCTTGTTAGGAAAGGGAATCAAAGATTATCGGGGATAGATGGGAGTATGGAATTCGAGACAGAAACAGATCAGCCATGATCTTATTAAATGGCGGAGCAGGCATGACGGGCTGATTGGCCTACTTCTGCTTCTAATTCGTATGGTCGTATGGGTGGGTTGAAGTGGCTTTGTATGTAAGTGCACTGCTTGAGTACCCATTTTTTTCTTCTGGGGGCATCGTAGTGCACCGCTGAGCCAGCCAGCTTCCACTGGGGTATTCAAGTCTTCAGTGAGTGGGATGGAGAACACGTCTAAATACCGACTCCTGCAGGCAGTACCCCTTAACCATGTCAACTTTGGCAGCTTCAGTGGCGGACTTCTGTGGTGGATGTGAACCCACCATAACTGGCTAGACCACACTTCCATCGAGTTTCTAATCTAATTAAGATTTTTACATTTATTTATTTATATTTGAAGGTTCACAATATAATTGAGGTTTGGGAAAATTACTGATCCAGACTGTGAGCAGGGACAAGGAAAAATAAAAGAGGAATGTTAATATTGTGCAACAATGATTTTTAAGGGATGCTGATGGTGAGATATTTGCTAAGGCCTTTTTTAGTGATAAATGAGAACAACTTGCATGTCATAGAGTCATAGAGTTATACAGCAGAGAAACAGGCCCTTCGGCCCATCGTGTCTGTGCCAGCCATCAAGCACCTATCTATTCTAATCCCATCCCCCTAGATGTAACAAGGGGACAGGCAATATTAGATTTAGTTATGAGTAATGAGACAAATTTAATTAGTAGCCTAACTGTGCGTGAATATTTATCAAATAGTGATCACAACATGATCGAATTCAAGGTAGCATTTGAAAGTGAAAAGTATGAATCAGCTACTAGAATTTTAAACTTGGGTAAGGCTGACTTTTCTGGGATGAGACAGAGACTGTCCACGGTAAACTGGGTAAATCTGTTAATGGGTCAAAGGACTGAAGAACAGTGGAGAATATTTAAAGAAACATATAATGAAATACAGAGCAAATATATACCCCTGAGAGGAAAAAGCTCCACTTCACAGAAAAAACAGCCATGGACAACTAAAGAGATTAGGGATAGCATAAAACAAAAAGAAATGTCTTACAAAAATGCAAAACGCAGCACAGATCCGGCCGAATGGGATCAATACAAAGACCAGCAAAGGGTCACAAAGCAGCTTATAAGAGCTACTAAAAGAGATTCTGAAAGGAAACTTGCAAGGGACATCAAAATCAATAAGAAGAAATGTTATAGTTACATAAAGGGAAAACGGGTGGTCAAGAGCAATGTAGGCCCACTAAAAGCTGAAAATGGAGATATTGTCATTGATAATGGGGAAATGGCAGACATGTTGAACAATTACTTTGCCTCAGTATTTACAGTTGAAAAGGAGGATAACTTGCCGGAAGTCCCGAAAAAATAATAGCCAATAGGGGACAGGGATTTAATACAATTAACATAAGTAAATCATCGGTAACAAGGAAATTAATGAAACTAAAGAGTGGGAAATCCCCAGGACCTGACGGTTTCCATCCAAGGGTGCTAAAGGAAGTAGGGGAGCACATTGTAGATACCCTAACTATAGTCGTTCAGAGTTCCCTAGATTCAGGAGTGGTCCCTCTGGATTGGAAAGTTGCACATGTCACTCCACTTTTTAAGAAGGGTGAAAGGGTGAACCAAGGAAATTACAGACCCGTTAACCTGACATCTGTGGTGGAAAAGTTGCTGGAGTCTATTATCAAGGACAGGGTGACTGAACACCTAGAAAAATTTCAGGGACAGCCAGCATGTATTCATGACGGGAAGGTCATGCCTGACAAATCTCACTGAATTTGTTGAAGAGGTGACTAAGGTAGTGGACAGGGGAGTGTCCATGGATGTTATTTATATGGACTTCCAGAAGGCATTTGATAAAGTCCC
This sequence comes from Heterodontus francisci, assembly GCF_036365525.1. Classification (NCBI taxonomy): domain Eukaryota; kingdom Metazoa; phylum Chordata; class Chondrichthyes; order Heterodontiformes; family Heterodontidae; genus Heterodontus; species Heterodontus francisci. Next base: position 162,991,718 of record NC_090372.1, on the reverse strand, counting down.
ACATAAGAGACTGTTAACTAAGGTAGAAGCCCATGGAGTTGAGGGCAAATTATTGACATGGTTAGAAAGCTGGTTGAGTGGTAGACAACAGAGAGTGGGGATAATGGGTAAGTACTCCGATTGGCAGGATGTGACTAGTGGTGTCCCGCAGGGATCTGTGTTGGAGCCTCAATTATTCACATTATTCATTAACGACTTGGATGATGGCATAGTAAGTCATATATCCAAATTTGCTGATGATACAAAGTTAGGCGGCATTGTAGACATTCTAGATGATAGCATAAAATTGCAAAGAGATATTGACAGACTAGGTGAGTGGGCAAAACTGTGGCAGATGGATTTCAATGTGGGCAAGTGTGAGGTTATCCATTTTGAACCAAGAAAGGATAGAGCAGGGTACTTTCTAAATGGGAAGAGGTTAAGTACAGTGGATGTCCAAAGAGACTTGGGGGTTCAGGTGCATAGATCTTTAAAATGCCACGAGCAAGTGCAGAAAATAATCAAAAAGGCTAATGAAATGCTAGCCTTTATATCTAGAGGATTGGAGTATAAAGACACGGAGGTTATGCTGCAGCTGTACAAAACCCTGGTTAGACCCCACTTGGCGTACTGTGAGCAGTTCTGGGCACCACACCTTAGGAAGGATATATTGGCCTTGAAGGGAGTGCAACATAGGTTTACAAGAATGATACCTGAACTACAGGGGATAAGTTACGAGGAGATATTACACAAATTAGGCCTGTTTTCGCTAGAATTTAGAAGATTAAGGGGTGATCTGATTGAAGTCTTCAAGATATTAACAGGAAAAGACAGGCTAGATAAAGATAAACTATTTCCACTGGCTGGAGATTCTAAAACTAGGGGGCATAGTCTAAAAATTAGGACCAGACCGTTCAGGAGAGATGTTAGGAAGCATTTCTTCACGCAAAGGGTGGTAGAGGTTTGGAACTCTCTCCCACAAACAGCAGTTGAAGCTAGAACAGTTGTTAATTTTAAATCTGAGATAGATAGATTTTTGTTAAGCAAAGATATTAAGGAATATGGGCCAAAGACAGGTATATAGATTTAGGCCACGGATCAGCCATGATCTCATTGATTGGTGGGACAGGCTCGAGGGGCTGAATGGCCTACTTCTGTTCCTATCTTCCTATGTTCCTATGTTCCATCTTCCAGCACTTGGCCTGTAGCTGTGTATGCAATGGCGTTTCAAGTGCTCATCTAACTACTTCTTAAATGTTGTGAGGGTTCCTGCCTCTACCACCCTTTCAGGCAGTGTGTTCCAGATTCCAACCCCCCTTGGTGAAAACATTTTTCGTCAAATTTCCTCTAAACCCCCTGCCCCTTAACTTAAATCTATGCTCCCTCGTTATTGAACCCTCCGCTAAGGGAAAAAGTTTCTTCCTATCTATCCTATCAATGCCCCTCATCATTTTGTATACCTCAATCAGGACCGCTTCAGCCTTCTCTGGTCTAAGGAAAACAACTCTAGCCTATCCAGTCTCTCTTCATAGCTGAAATGCTCCAGCCCAGGGTGAATCTCCTCTGCACCCTCTCCAGTGCAATCACATCCTTCCTATAGTGTGGTGACCAGAACTGTACACAGTACTCCAGCTGTGACCTAACTAGCATTTTATACAGCTCCATCATAACCTCCCTGCTCTTATATTCTATGCCTCGGCTAATAAATGCAAGTATCCTATATGCCTTCCTAACCACCTTATCTACCTGTGCTGCTGCCTTCAGTGATCTATGGACAAGTACACCAAGGTCCCTCTTACCCTCTGTACTTCCTAGGGTCCTACCATCCATTGTATATTCCCTTGCCTTGTTAGTCCTCCCAAAATTCATCACCTCACACTTCTCAGGATTAAATTCCATTTGCCACTGCTCCGCCCATCTTACCAGCCAATCTATATCGTCCTGTAATCTATTTCCACCACCAATTTTCGTGTCATCTGCAAACTTACTGATCATACCTCCTGTATTCACGTCTAAGTCATTAATGTACACTACAAACAGCAAGGGTCCCAGCACTGTGGTGCACCATGTTGATGCAGTTTATGTAGTTCTATCAGTCTGCAACATTTTGATTTCATTCACTGGTGACTGAATGAATTCCTGAAGCTTGTTTTTCTTACAGGTTCATGCGGTGGAGTTGTCGTGGCCAGGGATAGCCCAATCTTCCTTTTCTCACCGAGCTGGCCCAATAATTATGAATCAGACTTGGACTGTAGTTGGATCATCCGGGCACCACAGGCCACAGTGGAGCTCAACATCCTCGCTCTAGCTATTGAACCAGATATACGTTGTAATTATGATATGCTGCTTATCAGAGATGGTAATAATTATTTCTTATATTTCATACTGTGACATTATAAGTCATCCAAAATGATAACTTCAATTCTTACAAGACCTTCAGCTCCTAGGAAATTAGAAGTTCCTTGGGCCAGCCATTTTTAATGTTCAGTTCATGGTGAAATAAACCCTAATATTACAGTAATAAAGCTACTCAGTTATCATTTGCTACAGTAATGTTAAATCTAAAGCCTAAGTAAATGCCTGAAAGCAAGTTTAAAAAATACTCATCTTACTCTCCAACCGTCTCTTCCTTGCTCTTTCTTTCTTCTTTTCATTATATTTTTATATTTACTTAAGGAACAGGCTGCAGAGAAGGCCAAGCCTACAGGCAGAAAGGTTCTTGTCGGATTTTCTGACATTGAGCAACCGATTTTATTGATAAGTTTTGTACAATTTTTCAGAAATATGTAATTTTGTGCATGTTTATTATTATGCAATTTAATGGTTGGTTTACCTGACAGTCTGTGAATGACATATTTGAAAAAAATTGAGAGATTTGATTGCTTAGTTTTCTGTTGATTTCTCATTCTTCATATGTGCTTTATGCTACTTTAGACTCGAGCTTAGTAAACTGAACACTTGATTGGTAACATAACGGATATTTGAGCCAATTGCAATTTGTTGCCCACTGACTTTGGAAGTGTGACACCCTGAGGTGTGACACAATAGACCGTGACAGCTTTGAAACTGTGCACTTAATATTATAAATGTGCACTTCAACAAGATTTATAGATCTCTTTTTGCTTCAGGTGACAATAACCTTTCTCCACTACTCGCTACTTTGTGTGGCACAGAGTTACCTGGACCACTCCGATCTAATGGTGATGCAATGCTCATTCGATTCATATCTGACAAGTCGACCAATAATGGTGGTTTCAATGCTACTTACCGCAAGGGTAAGTTGAAACTTTTAATACATTAAATTTCCTAAACTGTATATATTTTAACTATTTCCATTAAAGTAAGAATGCCATACTATTCAAACTTGGTTAAAGCCTTTTTTAAATTAAGATACCAAACTGAAGGGCCAAGGCCCAAAGTACAGGGCATTCTCAATAATAATAAAGTTATTGAGGGAGTAGTGATTACATGCCCAGAATCTTGGGATTTTAAAGCCTACAGATTGAGGGAAGGAAGGAATATCATTGCTTTAAGCTCCTAGGAAAGAATGATCATAACCTTGTAGTTAAATTACAATTTAATATTAAGCTTCTTTTAAAAAATATACAAATCAAAATTTTTTAAATCCAGTAAGTTTAAACTGGGGCTATAAAACAATTAAGATGCTACATTTTGGATGATTGTTGGCTTTTTTGAACAATGAATGTCCTGTGTACTATCTAAGATCTGCAGCGACTCAATTTTTAAAAGAAAATTGATGTTAGCTACACTAGAAGGCAAAAATTCTGAGTGGCAGATTTCATGTATGAATGCTTGACAACTTTGTACTTTCATTTCTCTGTGCACTACTTTAAGAAGGAATTAATATGATCAAAATAATTTGATTAATTCTTGTGCAAAGATTGTCAACAAAGGAGTATTGCCAATTAAAATTTCTGCCTTTAGACCTCCACTGGTTAATTTTCTGTTGATTGTCTATTTTGGCTATTGGCTGTTTTTTGTTGGCTTCTATGTCAGTGATCTGTGCAAGTTTTATTTTCTGTTTTTATTTGAATGTTTGTATATGGAAGGTAATGCTATGCTATACATGGCAAAGACTGCTGTTTAGCAAAGATTTGTCTCCAAAGCAAATTTTTAGTTTTTAAAATCTTCTTTATATGTTTATACATGCTATCTTTTAATAATCGTTGAGATCTTTATCTCCTTTCAGTTTGTGGTGGCCAGCTTCATGCAGACAGTGGTGTTATTTCTTCACCCAACTACCCGAACGCATACACACCAAATCTCAATTGCACTTGGCGAGTTGCTGTCATCAGCGGCTCCATAATTGCTATACATTTCAAACAGACCTTCCAGGTACAAGGTTCTGGCACAGGCTGCACAAGTGGTGACTATTTAGAAGTAAGTAACTTTCTGCCCTTTGCAACAGTGAAAGTTTTGTGAAAATTAGACATTTGAGCTTACATTAAGGGAAGAATTAACTTGCATCTCTATCGTGCTTTTTGTGTTCTTTGGATATCCCAAAACATTTAGCAGCCAATGATTTACTTTTGAAGTATAGTTGTAATGTAGGCAAAAGGGACAGATAAGTGTCAAGTAACATGCCCTCCACCCAAGTGCCAGGTAATAATCATCTCCAACAAGAGAGAATCTAATCACCTCTCCTTGATATTCAATGGCATTAGCATCATCAATTCCCCACCATCAACATCCTGGGGGTCACCATTGACCAGAAAATTAACTGGACCAGCCACTTAAATAGTGTGGCTACACGAGAAGGTCAGAGGCTGGGAATTCTGCAACGAGTAACTCACCTCCTGACTTCCCAAAGCCTTTCCACTACCTACAAGGCACAAGTCAGGAGTGTGAAGAAATACTCTCCACTTGCCTGGATGAGTACAACTCCAACACTCAAGAAGCTCGACATCATTCAGGACAAAACAGCCCACTTGATTGCTCCCCATCCACCACCTTAAACATTCACTTCCTCTGCCACCGATGCACAGTGGCAGCAGTGTGTACCATATTCAAGATGCACTGCAGCAACTCACCACACCTCCTTCAACAGCACCTTCCAATCCCATGACCTCTGCCATCCAGAAGAACAACAGCAGCAGATGCATGGGAACACCACCACCACCTGCAAGTTCCCCTCCAAGTTGCACAGCATCCTGACTATATCACTGATCCTTCATCATCTCTGGGTCAGAATCCTGAAACTCCCTTCAGAACAGCACTCTGGGTGTACCTGCACCACATGGACTGCAGTGGTTCAAGAAGGCAGCTCACAACCACCTACTCATGGTCAATTAGAGATGGGCAATAAATATTGGCCTTCACAGCCTGTGCATGTATCATAGAATTATAGAATCGTTACAGCACTGAAGGAGACCATTCAGCCTGTCATGTCTGTGCTGGCTCTCTGCAAGAGCAACTCACCTAGTCCCACTCCCCTGCCTTCCCCGTAGCCCTGAAAAGTTTTTTCTCTTCAGATAATTATCCAGTTCGCTTTTGAAGGCCTCCACCACAATCTCAGCCAGTGCATTCCAGATCCTAACCACTCACTACGTAAAAATGTTTTCCCTCATGTTGCCAATGCTTCTTTTGCAATCACCTTAAATCACTGACCATTGGTTCTCGATCCTTCCGTCAATGGGAACAGTTTCTCCCCATCTACTCTGTCCAGATCCCTCATGATTTTGAACACCTATATCAAATCTCCTCTTAATATTCTCTGAGGAGAACAACCCCAGCTTCTCCAATCTATCCAGGTGACTGAAATTCCTCATGCCTGGAACCAGTCTAGTGAATCTTTTCTGCACCTCTCTAATGCTTTGCATCCATCCTAAAGTATGGTGACTAGAATATTCCAATTGAAGCCAAACCAGTGATTTATACAAGTTTATCGTAACTTCCTTGTTTGTGTACTCTATGCCCAGGATCCTGTACGCTTTATTAACCACTTTTTCAACCCTGCCCTGTCTCCTTCAATGATTTGTGCACAAATGCCTCAGATCCCTCTGCTCCTGCACCCCCTTTAGTTTATATTGCCTCTCCTCATTCTTCCTACCAAAATGAATCACTTCACACTTCTCTGTATTAAATTTCATCTGTCATTTGTCCACCAATTCCACCAGCCTGTCTATGTCCTCTTGAAGTTTATCACTATCCTCCTCACAGTTCACAATACTTTTGCAAATTTTGAAATTGTGCCCCTTACACCCAAATCTAGGTCATTAATATATATCAGGAAAATCAAGGTCCTAACACTGACCCAAGGGGAGTCCCACTATATACCTTCCTCCAATCTGAGAAACAACCGTTCACAACTATTGTCTGTTTCCTGTCACTCAGCCAGTTATGCTGCTACTTTTCCTTTTATTCCATTGGCTATAAATTTGCTGACGAGCCTGCTATGTGGCACTTTATCAAATGCCTTTTGGAAGTTCAGATACACCACATCAATCACATTACCCTTATCAACCCTTTCTGTTTTCTCATTAAAAATGCAAGCTTGTTAGTTAAACATGATTTGCCTTCAAAAAATCCATGCTGGCTTTCCATAATTAATCTACATTTGTCCAAGTGACTATTAATTTTCTCCTGAATTACCTTTACTAACAGTTTTCCCACCAATGAGGTTAAACTGGCTGGCCTGTAGTTGCTGGGCTTGACCTTACACCCTTTTTTGAACAAGGATGTAACATTTACAGTTCTCCAGTCTTCTGGCACCACCCCTGTATCTGAGGATGGAAGATTATGGCCAGTGCCTCTGCAATTTCCACCCTTACTTCCCTCAGTATCCTTGGATGCATTTCATCTGGTCCTAGTGACTTATCAACTGTAAAAATCTATACCTTCTCTTTATTAATTTTTAGCCTATCCAATGTTTCAACTATCTTCCCTTTCACCATGACTTGGGTGGCATCTTATTCCTTGGTAAAGGCAGATGTTCTTGGTGGATGGCACTGGGTCCTGCCACCTCTGGAATGCAAAGCCATTCTTAAATAGACGCCCAGACGGAGGGAACAGCAAACCCGTACGCCTCCAGTTAATTACCTGTTGAGCTCATTGACAGGCTTGTCAGCATCAGTTTGGGATTTTCAAAGGAAGGGCACAGGGAAAACACCATGTCTCGACTGCGGCATGCTGTAGAAGATGTGAACGATGCAGAGGGCCATGGGGGCGATTGAAAGGGCTGATAAACACAATGAAGAGTTCTAAAGTAAAGCTCAGCTGCTCCAAAAGTGCCACAGGATAGCCATTGCTGGAGCTGTAAGACTTTCTTTTCTCAATGGTGAGTGGCAGGAATCTGGAGAGGGACATGAACCTGCTGGCATCACTGGGACATCTGGGGTTTGCAGGGGTAGGCCTGGTGAAAGCACAAAGCCCAGCTGAGAGAGGTCAGATGGGAACAAGCTACTCTGACATTAGACAGAGCAGCCAGGATGAGCTTCAGCAGATGCAACCTCCTGGATAGCAGGAGGGCATAGGAGCAGAGTGAGGGGCTGCAAGGGGAAGAAGGTGCCACATTGGCTCTCCCACCCCAAGAGTCACCTACCTGCAAATTACAGCACCAGTGCCATAGGAGGCTGCGCCTATCCAGACAAATGGGTCTTGGACATTTGTGCTCTGATCCATAATGACCTGAGGCCATGTGGCCCCCATTGCAGTCCCTTACCTGCACAGGGTTCGGCAACATGTCCGTACATGGACACTAGTGTCAATGGTAAAAATGTTGAGGTCCGTGACTGGTAATTTAAGGGATAAGAAATTTCATATTGGCTTCCTCTCACAGTCTAGCCTAACTTTAAAAAAAAACCACAGCCGTCGGTTTCACAGCTAGGTGCTGGGAGCGGGAACAGTGATTTCTGAACTCAGGACAAGTTCGGGGTTTTTGGCAGGCTTTAAAACAAAAAATCGGAACCAGCCGGGAAACCACTAACACGTCCCTGAGTTCAGAAACCACAGTTCCTGCTCCCAGCACCTAGCTGTGAAACTGACGACTGTGATTTAAAAATAAACTGACTAAACACAAAGTTGAGAGTTCCTACTCTCTACAACTGAGAGGCAGTGGGGAGGGAGAGAGAGGGTGAGGGAGGGAGAGAGAGGGTGAGGGAGGGAGAGACGGTGAGGGAGGGAGGGGGTGGAAGAGAGAGAGACAGAGAGAGGGGGAAAGAGAGAGAGGAGGAAAAGAGGGGGAGAGAGAGAGAGTGGGGGGAGAGAGAGAGGGGGAAGGGGAGAGATAGATGGAGGGAGAGAGTGAGGAGGGAGAGAGAGTGGAGATAAATGGACATAGAGGGGGAAGAGAGATGGACAGAGAGAGAGGAAAGGGGGAGACAGAGGGGAGAGAGATTGACACAGAGAGGGGAAAGGGGGGAGAGAGAGGGAGAGATAGCTGGAGAGAGAGAGGGAGAAAGAGATGGGAGAGAAGGGAGAGAGATGGACACAGGGAGGGGAGAGAGAGAGAGACACACACACACACAGAGGGGAGAGAGAAGGGGGAACGATGAACACAGAGGGGATAGGGATTAACACAGAAAGGGAGAGAGAGAGCGAGAGGGGAGAGAAAGAGATCAAGATCACTCCTGACAGTTGGACATCTATCTGGATTCTCTGCTTTGCTACACCAAGTGTGCAGACAGATATTGACTACTTTTGCTTACTTGTGTAAGAAAAAACAATGCCAAGTATCTCTTAAATCGGGAGAAATGCATTTTAAATGGACTGTGTTTTGATGGCATTATATACAGATTAATTGCCCCCATGTCTGTGGTTGAGTCAATAATTTTGTCAAATGTCCGTGGTGCAACATGTTGCTGCCTATCCCTGTACCTGCAGTCGTCAAGGTCTCTGTCGCCCTGAATTTCAATGCAATCGGGTCATTCCAGGGATCAGCTGTGGACCTCAGTGGCATCTCACAGTTGGCAGCTCATCAGGCCATCCGGCAGGTCTCAATTGCCATATTCTGGAAGGTGGGAAATTGGTGTGTTGTATAAGGGAAAACGGTGGTGTAGTGGTAATGGCACTGAGCTAGTAATCCAAAGGCCCATGCTAATGTCCTGGGGCGTGGGTTCAAATCCCACTATAGCAGCTGGTAGAATTTAAATTCAATTAATTAATAAATTCAGCTAGTTAATAAAAATGTGTAATTGAAAGCTCGTCTCAGTAATGGTGCCATGAAACTATCAGTAATTGTTGCAAAAACCTATCTGGTTCACTAATGTCCTTTAGGGAAGGAAATTTGCCATCCTTACCTAGTCTGGCCTCTGTGTGACTCCAGATCCACAGCAATGTGGTTGACTCTTAACTGTCCTTTGAAATGGCTTAGTAAGGGCAATTAAGGATGGGCAACAAATGTTGGCCTTACCAGCGATGCCCACATCCCATGAAAGAATTTTAAAAAGCACAATGTCACCTTGTCTAATTGTGATTAATGAAATTTGATATGTTGTACCACAAATGAATCCTTTATTCATTTCTGCACTATTGGACCTTTCACAGTTTGATTGCTGTTGCAAAAAGTGTGATGAGAAGGGCCACATCTGCTCAGGTCAATGCATTATCCATGTCATGGCCTGATGTCATTACGATTCCCGTGAGATGGTAAGGGAATTCAAAAAAAGGGAGCAGAGCTAAGGAAGGCTCATGAGAAATGTGTCTGTATTTGAGAGTCACAAGCCTCCCTTGCGCATATCTCCTTGTACCTTGCCTGCGGTCCCTTGGGTTCATTGCCATGGTCCGCCTGGTCAGCAGCCTCCCTCAAAATCTTCATCTTCAGAGAAGGCATCGCACTCCAGGATGTCCTCATAGTTCAAAGCTTCTCCCCTCTACCGTGCAGTTGTGTAGAGAACAGCATATCACTACAATACACAAGACACATGCTGGGGCATATTGAAGAACTTCACCAGATTTATCAAGGCATTTTGAACCACATTTTCAGAAGTCCTGCCGTCTTCTCAATGGTGGCTCAAGCTGTCGTGTGGAAGTTGTATGTCTCCTCTGCATCTATGCTGGGGTTCTGCACAGGCATAAGGAGTCATGTCTTCAGTGGATAGCCCTTGTCACCCAGTATCCATCCTTGAAAGTGTGTGGTGGGCCTGAAAAGCTTGGGCACCTGGGACTGCCTTAGAATGAAGGAATCATGACATGTGTATACACACTGCACCTGGAGGAATCCAGCGATGGCTTCGAATCCTACAGTCTTCTCAGCCTGATTGTCTGGGCTGGTGTGAAAATGCACAATAAGGCTGGGCCTCTTGAACGTGGCATTTGTGACTATCTTGATGCAATGATGAGCCACAGGCTGGGAAATCCCACAGGTGTCTGCATAGGATCCCTAGAATGATCCTGAGACATAAAAATTCAGCACCAAGGTGATCTTCACTGCCACAGGCAATGGGTGCCAATTACTTCCCATTGGGCTCAGCTCCTCCTCCATCATGGCACACAGCTCGGTGACTGCCTCCCTAGAGAGGCACAGTCTTCAGTGATACTCCTCCTCATTGTTTGCAGGAAGCAGAGCCTCTGACGGTCAACCCTCTCTGGTGGGTAGCACACAAGAGGCTGGTTGCATGCCCCTCTGCGCGCTCCCCATCCATGCACCCTTCCATCCTTAAGATTCTGGTGCCCCTCTGGGTGTTGCAGCCCCGCTCCCAGTGGTTGCAGCTCTCTCCCTTTCTGACACTCTTCCTCACTGCACATTTCAAAAGCAGAGTGAATGAGACCCATTGCAAATTGCTGCACTCACTTCACATTGCCTCTCACCACACCCCCACCCCCCGCACCCTTAATCTGTATTCCTAAATTGCAAGTCAGAGAGGACACTCAATCTGAATGCCTCTGCTGTGCTTGCCAAGTTTGGCCAGCCTGGAAATTGCCACTGCTATGGTTTTCTCTCTCCCCCCCTTGCTACAATGCCACACTACCTCTTATAATAGCTGCCAACTGCAGCCAAGACTGACCTTCCACTGACCTTCCACCTCCTTGTAGATGCTAAGGCTTTGAAGCTTTGATATTCTTGTGCGCCCTTCACAAAATTCTGAATGCCTCATAAGATCACAATTAATTGCCTGTTTAACAGGCTCGATTGTCTGCCCGCCGACTTAAAGCACGGCCTGCACCTGCCGGCCCGGCCGCCTCTAGGAATATCCCTTAGCAGTGTAAAGATGTTGGGCTTCTGTCCCAACACTATGCACCGGCATTTTGCCATCCCATCTGCCTCCCAACCCGTCCCCGCTGCTGTGACAAAAGTCCACCCGATGTAACTGTGGCAAAGGTAAACTATCACTTCTCATCCTTCTCAAGCTGTCTGTAGCCTTTGATATGGTTGACCAGACCATCCTCCTTCAACCCCTCCAGTGCAGCTGGTTGGAACTGCACTCACCTGGTTCCATTCTTATCTATTTAGTTGTAATCAGAGTATCACTTGCAATGGCTTCTCTTCCCACTCCTACAACATTACCTCTGGTGTTCTCCAAGGATCTATTCTTGGCCCCCTTCTATTTCTCATCTACATGCTGCCTATCAGTAACATCATCCAAAAGCACAGCATTAGTTTTCACATGTACGCTGATGACACCCACCTTTACCTCATCACCACCTCTCTCGACTCCTCCACTGTTGCTAAATTATCAGACTGCTTATCTGACATCCAGTACTTGAGCCAAAATTTCCTCCAATTATATATTGGGAACATCAAAGCCATTGTCTTCCATCCCCACTCCAAACTCCAATCCCTAGCTACCAACTCTACCACTCTCCTTAGCAATCGTCTGAAGCTAAACCTTGGGTCGCAAGCTTAGTGTCATTTTTGAGCCTGGGATGAGCTTCCGATCACATATCCACGCCATCACTAAGACCGCCTATTTTCATCTCCATAACATCACCTGGCACCATCCCTGCATCAGCTTATCTCTTGGCAAAACCCTCATCTATACCTTTGTTACCTCTAGTCTTGATTATTCCAATGGACTCCTGGCTGCCCTCTCAAGTTCTATCCTCTGTAACTTGAGGTCATCCAAAACTCTGCTGCACGTGTCCTTACTTGTACCAAGTCCCATTCACTGACGACCCGTGTTCTCACTGGCCTAGATTGGCTTCCAGTCAAGCAACCCCTCAATTTAAAAATCTCTTGCTTGTTTTTCAAATCCCTCCATGGCCTCACCCCTCCCTATCTCTGTCATCTCCTCCAGCTCCACAACCCTCTAAGGTGTCTGCAGTCACCTAATTCTGGCCCCTTGAGCATTCCCGATTTTAATCGCTCCACTATTGGTGACCGTGCCTTCATCTGCCTCGGCATTAAGCTCTAGAATTCCCTCCCAAAATCTTTCCACCACTCTACCTCTATTGCATCCTTTAAGAAGCTCGCTTAAAATCTAACCATCTTTGAACAAGTTTTTGGCCGTCTGCCCTAATATCGCCTTATGTGGCTCAGTGTCTAATTTTGCTTTCGAACATTCCTGTGAAGTGCCGTTTATTAGCGTAAAGGCAGTGTTGTTGAAGTTTTGAGGAAAGCTGTCATTGAATCTCATTACTTTATGTCTGATATACTATTAAACGTCCTCCTATTTCTGTATTAAGGTTAAAAGGATAGTTTTTTAAATCAATGTTTTGATTGCCAGGCTTTCCCAAGGGCCCAGTAAGTTTACCCAGTGAGTAGCTGAGTAGTATAGACCAGACACATGGTCGGTTCCATCCCCAGTCTTTGCTGAGTTAGCTGATTCCAGCCAGGTAGTGATAGGTGCTCTACAGTTGGTCTTGGTGCATCTGGATTAGCAATGGAAAACAAACCAGGATTTCCAGTCCTGACTTCTGCCCAGCAACTCATAATAAGAGTTCACTCATGTGTGTGTCGATGACAGGTGAGGGCAGTGTTGGGTTTGGCTGTGATGCTTCCTTGTAACCAAAAACCACCTAATACTCATTATCAAGGCTCATACATGAATAGTGTTCACTTGGGCAAGATATTAGAAGATGAAGGTTTCCCGTACAACCGTATCCCATATGGAGTCTAAGGTCTTCATGAGGATTGTGCAAAAGGTGTTTTGTATCCCTTTAACTATCTTACTGGATTATAATCAGAAACAGTTTATTTAAGATTGTGTAAATATAAGACTTGTAAATTATGTATGGTACAGAAGCCACATGTCGAATGAAAGACTGGGTTAGATTCAGTAAGCAATATTTCATCGCCTGAAAAGAAATACGATAAAATAGCTAACTTTGATATTGTGCAGTAAAGCATGAAGCCATTTAATAAAATTGCCTGGTGTTACAAATAGGTGAGAAAGGTGTCTAGGGGTCTTTTGCTGTCTTCACCTGGTCTTATTGTAACAGGACTTTGTTTTAAACACACTGTGTTTTGAGCTCCCCGTGGTGAATCCTTGTTCACCACTTTCCAATTACAAGGCTAAGAAATGAGCAGAAACAGGCTTTCTTAGGTTTAAAGAAGAAAAGTAAAATTTTATTAAACTTAAACTTAAACTCTAATTTGGTTAACGTCTACAAACATACGCCATGCCCCATGCTAGCATGCATATGCAATACGCACATGTAAATGCAGACAGAAAAAAAGAAAATGAAAAAGTTTGAGGCAATCTCTGAAGAGGGATTTTTACTGTGCTTTGAGTTCGCTGTAGTCCTTGATTGTACGTAATATTGCTTTTCATTGGGGCCCAGTAGTCTTCTTAAACCTTGTTCACTGTAGGAGACTTTTCTCTCTTGGGATTCAATGGGTCTTCAGTTCCGTGAGAAAGATGACAGGAGTGAGATGTTCTCAGTCCAGGAGCAAAGAGCTTTCTGAGTTTCAAACAATCTGTGGCAAGTTCAAATTCAAACAGCCAGTTAGTCATGTGACTAAACTGGTCTGACAATGTCTTTTGTGTATTGGAGAGCAGGGACTGGATCCTTTGTTCCAACATTGTCTGCTAGTATGCAAAAAAGCTCTTTCCGGTGAGAAGCCTGGCAATTCCTTATGATAAGCCCTCTTTTCTTCCCAGCCTCAATTTTAAGTTTTAATGTTCATGTGGCGAAATAATGTGTGCCTCATTCTTGTCAGGTGGGGGCCTGCATGACACTGATATTTATGGAAGAGTCACTGTCACCTGGATTAAAAGATGGAAAACTTGTAAAGCCTTGACTTGACTTGGAGTGGTGCAGTGGTTAGCACCATAGCCTCACAGCTCCAGCAACCCGGGTTCAGTTCTGGGTACTACCTGTGTAGAGTTTGTAAGTTCTCCCTGTGACCGTGTGGGTTTCTGCCAGGTGCTCCAGTTTCCTCTCACTGCCAAAGAATTGCAGGTTGATAGGTTAAATTGGCGATTGTAAATTGCCCCTAGTGTAGGTAGGAGAATGGTAGGGAATATGTGATTAATGTAGGAGGGGATGTGGTAGGGAATATGGGATTAGTATAAATGGGTGGTTGATGGTCAGCACAGACTCAAAGGGCTTGTTTCAGTGCCGTATCTCTCTACGACTAAATGGAAAGAAAATGATGTTCTAACCTTCTGAAACTTCTGTTTAGAACAATTTTTTGGGTGGAGTTTTCCTGTAATTCACTTTGGTTGTTCTGGTTCAAGGTTTAAGACTTCCCTACCTTTGATTTTTATTTTCTAATTGAAGCCTCTGATATTTTCCATGTTGTTTTCCATTCTAGTTAAAGAATGGACCTGATGAGTCTTCCCCACCTTTGACCTCCCATGGAGGAAATGGACACTATTGTGGTGAAAGCCCTCCTTCCACAATGCATACAACAAACAATCAGCTCTTTGTACACTTCATTTCTGATGGAAGCAATGAGGGCCAAGGATTCCAACTCACCTATGAGGCTTCAAACTATGGTGAGTGGATGAGCAAGCATGTGGGATATGTAATTACCCAAATTTATTTACATCTATGGATGCTCAGTACAGTGCCAGAAATTTATTTTCAAATATTTTCAGTTGTTAGGTTGATCATAATCTCTGTTACGTCCCAGAAACAGATGCAGATGGGGTATTACAGAATGTGCAATGCAGCGGAGATCCATCTATCTGTTCTGCACCCCACTGAGGTTTGTAGTCAGCTATGGAACATGAGGTAGAACTCCCAATTGAAATAGGGAGCCACTCCTTAAAAAATATAGGAAAATATAGGGAATAGGGTCGATCCATGCAATTTCCCAACGTGCAGACATGCTAGTTTTGCAGTGTAAACTAGGGTAGTGTCCAGGAAATCAGGCGTCCAGGGTTGATAGGAGCAGTTTTTTTTATTCGTTCATGGAATGTGGGCATCCCTGGCTAGGCCAGCATTTATTGCCATTTAAAAAGTATTTCAATATCCTGCTCCTATGTTCCTATATTCCTTTCCATCTCATGTGTTGGTATAGCTTCCCCTTGTATGCATCTATGCCATTAACCTCAACTACTCGCTGTGGTAGCAAGTTCCACATTCTAAAAACTCACTGGGTAAGGAAGTTTCTCCGAATTCCAATTGGATTTATTAGTGATTATCTTATACGAATGGCTCCCAGTTCTGGTCACACCCACAAGTGGAATCATCTAACCTATCGTCTAACCTATCAAATTCTTTCATAACTTTAAGGATCACGATCAGGTTAGCCCTCAGTCTTCTCTTTTCTAGGTAAAGGAGCCCCAGCCTGTTCAATCTTTCCTGAAAGGTATAATCTCTCAGTTCTGGTATCATTCTAGTAAATCTTCTTTGCACCTTCTCCGGTGCCTCTGTATCCTTTTTATAATATGGACACCAGAACTGTTCACAGTACTCTAAGCATGGTCTACAGTTCTCATGAGCTTTTGTGGCAGCTATTTAAATTAATTTTTACTCCAGCACCATTACTGGCACCAACAGGTTGGCACCAATAGAATCCTTCGATCTGATGTTTCTGGAAGAAAAGGCGAACAGACTGCATGACTGATGCTGAAAAATGCTCCCACAGCCATCACTGCTGATAGAAGTAAAAATGCCTCACTTTGGCAGAGAATTAGTGCCAATAGAAGCTGACATTGCAGACCTGATGGCATTGATAAAATATGTGAATGACTGACTATCTGGTGGTGTTGGATGTTTCATTGGAAGCACTCCAGACACAGTATGTCGTGCCTTAAATGGAACTGTATAAAGGAACACATGCCAAAGTGATCAAGAGTCAATGGAGCCTTATTGGCTGCAGCTGCATTCAACCATTCTGCAAGTCCTGGAACTCATATCTGACAATGATTGTAGGAGAACTAGATTCTGAGAGTCTGGTTTAGTTGTGATGGGGAACCATGCCATCTGACACATAGAACATAGAACAGTACAGCACAGTACAGGCCCTTCGGCCCACGACGTTGTGCCAAACCTTTAACCTACTTTAAGATCAAACTAACTACCTACCCTTCATTCTACTATCATCCATGTACCTATCCAAGAGTCGCTTAAATGTCCTTAATGTATCTGCTTCTACCACCACCGTTGGCAGCGCATTCCATGCACCCACCACTCTCTGTGCAAAGAACCTACCTCTGACATCTTTCTGAAGCCTTCCTCCAATCACCTTAAAATTATGCCCCCTGGTGATAGCCCTTTCCACCCTGGGAAAAAGTCTCTGGCTATCCACTCTATCTATGCCCCTCATCATCTTGTACCCCTCTATCAAGTCACCTCTCATCCTTTTTCGCTCCAATGAGAAAAGCCCTAGCTCCCTCAATCTTTCTTCGTAGGACATGCCCTCCAGTCCAGGCAGCATCCTGGTAAATCTCCTCTGCACCCTCTCTAAAGCTTCCACATCCTTCCTATAATGAGGCGGCCAGAACTGAACACAATATTCCAAGTGTGGTCGAACCAGGGCCTTATAGAGCTGCAGCATAACCTCGCGGCTCTTAAACTCAATCCCCCTGTTAATGAAAGCCAACACACCATACCCCTTCTTAACAACCCTATCAACTTGGGTGGCAACTTTGAGCGGACATGGACCCCAAGATCCCTCTGTTCCTCCACACTACCAAGAATCCTGTCTTTAAGCCTGCATTCTGCATTCAAATTCGACCTTCCAAAATGAATCACTTCACACTTTTCCAGGTTGAACTCTATCTGCCACTTCTCAGCCCAGCTTTGCATCCTGTCAATGTCCCGTTGCAACCTACAACAGCCTTCCACACCATCCACAACTCCAGCAACCTTCGAGTCATCGTCAAACTTGCTAACCCAGCCTTCCACTTCCTCATCCAAGTCATTTATAAAAATCACAAAGAGCAGAGGTCCCAGAACAGATCCCTGCAGAACACCACTGGTCACTGAGCTCCAGGCTGAATACTTTCCATCTACTACCACCCTCTGTCTTCTATGGGCTAGCCAATTTTGTATCCAGACAGCCAACTTTCCCTGAATCCCATGCCTCCTTACTTTCTGAATGAGCCTACCATAGGGAACCTTATCAAACGCCTTGCTAAAATCCATATACACCACATCCACTGCTCTTCCTTCATCAATGTGTTTTGTCACATCTTCAAAGAATTCAATAAGGCTTGTGAGGCATGACCTGCCCCTCACAAAGCCATGCTGACTGTCTCTAATCAAACCATGCTTTTCCAAATAATCATAAATCCTGTCTCTCAGAATCCTCTCCAATAATTTGCCCACTACCGACGTAAGACTGACTGGTCTATAATTCCCAGGGTTATCTCTATTCCCTTTCTTGAACAAGGGAACAACATTTGCCACCCTCCAATCATCCGGTACTACTCCAGTGGACAGTGAGGACGCAAAGATCATCGCCAAAGGCGCAGCAATCTCTTCCCTCGCTTCCCATAATATCCTTGGGTATATCCCGTCTGGCCCTGGGGACTTATCTGTCCTCATATCATTCAAAATTTCCAGCACATCCTCCCTCTTAACCTCAACCTGTTCGAGCATATCAGCCTGTTCCACGGTCCTCACAAACGACCAGGTCCCTCTCACTAGTGAATACTGAAGCAAAGCATCAAACAAGATATCTGATGTCACGTTCAGCATGATTTAGCAGAAGATCTAAATACATTCATTTGAAAGATAATGGCCCCGATTTTGCAGTTATTGGAGCAGCGACATCATGTACCGCTGACATCGAATTAATCGACACACAAAACTATTGTGATTCCCATGTTGAGAGCTTCTGTTGCCTTGAGGGAAGATTCCCTCCCAGCGTGAGCTGCATCGAGGCCCAGCAACATTGTATAGTGCAAGCAAAAACGGCAGGCAGTTGTGGGCATGACTTACAGTCACTGCACTACAAAAACTGTCTCAAGTAGGATGCTGCAATAAAAAGGCATTGGAAAATCAGATTTAGTAGACATGATTAATTTTACAAACTTAAAAATTTAAACATTTTTAAAAAGTACAATAACTTTGATCATATAAATCTTTTAAAAAGTGATATTTAAAAAGTCTGAGATTTTACTTTTTAACAAGATTTATCAAATTTTTTAAAGGTTTCATGCTAAATCAATCCATTTTAACTTTTAAAATGATGTGGACCACCACATTAATTATTTGCCAATTGAGAAGAGACCCCGTCCACCTGGAAATTTTTACAAATATAATTAATTTGGAATTAGTGGGCAATTAGCCCAAATTCATGCTGGTTCCATACTTGCTGTTTGAAGTAGCGAACTCTTGGGAGTAGCATTGGTTGGCCCACCACAATGTTTGGATTTGTGTGCTGCAGTGTGCATGTGTGCACTTTGCAAATTGGGAGGTCAGTCTGACATTCAGAACTGAATTCATCGCCATTACTACAAGAACTTAGTGATTTAACCCCTGAAACCTGTTTAAGTCACTAACCTTGCAATATAAGATGAGCTCCTAACTGGCAGCATTGGCACACTTCTTTATCTGTCAATGCAAAACAATTTTTCAATTGGGGAATATTTTACTTTGTTCACCAAATTCAGCAAAAAAAATGTGAATATGAAGCTGAGCTCCACACATTTACACTGACCTCTAATTTTTCATTAAACCTAACTACTGGAGGAAAATATAAGCCCAAGTGAGGACCTCTAACTTGTCTTATTTATAGGTCACTGTGCTCTAATGAAATGATTTCCTTATGAGCAGGAACTGAATAAATTAATTCCAACAAAGATTCTAAACAAAGAATTGAAAATAGTTGAGAAGCTGTGACCCTGACTGTGGCCTATGTTGTATGACAAGGATTTGTCAAAGTAGCATTTTAACAAACATTAGACTAACAAAAACTACATTGTGTGCGCAAACAGAGAACAGTGTGGTTATTGACAAAACAGCACTTCATGCAGCACTGAAATGATGTAATTCAAGAACTCCAGTGGGTAATAGATTGTTTTCTCCTCGTCAAGGACTCTTTTCATTCCACTGAACCCTCCTATGTAATATAATCAGTCAGCCAATAGTGGTCTGTGGATTACTGTATGGTGAAGAAATCAAAATTAGCTTTGAAGAAAATTGATGAAAGGATGTTTGAGTGTACTGCTGAATACTGGGGAATTTCTGAGTGCAATTTTGTGGATTAAAGCGTTAATCATATATTTCTCGTAAAAACCTTGTGTGGTACAGTGGAGTGAGGTTGTAGGGCAGGGGGGAGGTGGAGTGGTAAAGGTGCAGGATAACAGCCTAAACTCTTATGGTTGCAATTAAAATGATAGCTAAAGTGCATCTCCACAATAAAGTTATAGAGAATTTTTTAAGTGCTGCCTTTTTACTAAAGAATTTCAAAAACGTGGGTTTTTAGAACTCTCCAAGATAATAATTAATATGTCGGTGATTTCAGACAGGTACTTCTTTACACATGGATGCTTCTGTCTGCACAATGATTATATCATGTAATTTTCATTAACCAGCATCATCCTAAATACATGTTTATCGAGCCTTGTTATTGATTTTCTTTAATTTTGACGTACACACTAATATCCTTTTTGTTCTTTTGTAGCCTGTGGTGGAACCATTTATGTTTCTGATTCTGACCCTATTGGGTACATTGCCTCAATGAACTACCCCAGCAATTACCCAAAAAACATAGAATGTATCTGGACCATCACTGTTCCAAATGGTGAAGCAGTTCAGCTTGATTTCGACGACCTATTCTACATCGATGAAAGTTTTCTTGCGTAAGATCAATATTTGTGAATTTATTAACCTCATGCTCCACTCAGTCATTTTTATAATTTGCAGTAAATGAGTAATGTAAAATAGGGTTTGTTGAAAGGGTCTTAGTTCCTGATAATGATGAATGAATTTCAGCTTAATCAGGTTAACAAAACTGTCATTTTAAGAGCCAATTGGTAAAACATGAGACTGGATAAGAAACCCATTAAAAATAATGAGTACTTGCTGAAAGGTGTAATGTCAAACTGGGGGAGGTGTTGAGAAAGTAACCACATCAATATTGTTTCTAATCTACACAAATGACCTAGGTGCCAAAACCAGCTGCAGGCTGGTAGGATTTGTTGATGATACTAAATTAGTAGAGATAGAGGGCTGAATTTTGTAAGCCGGTTACTGGTACCGGCAGTGGACCTGGAAGCAGGTGCCATCGCCCCATGTGACATGTGTGGCTGGCCAACCGTGATCACACCAGGATAACATGGAGCAAATGACTGACAGGAAAAACTGTAATGGAACATTTAAGGAAGAGATGCTTCAGGTACAGGCTAGCTAAATTCCAACAAGGGCAAAAAGTAAGGATACCAAAACAGGGCTCCTTGGATGACAAGTGAGATAGAGATTATGATGAAACAAAAGAGGAGGGTGTATGTTATATGTCAAGTGAATTCTTCAAGTGAAAACCAGGTCAAATACAATAAGTTGAGAGGGGAGGTGAAGAGGAAAATAAGACTGACAAAGAGAGAATATAAGAATAGAATGGCAATCAACATAAAAGGGAACCCCAAAATCCTTTTTTTATTTCTTTCACGGGGTGTGGCTATCGCTGACAAGGCCAGCATTTGTTACCCATCCCTAATTGCCCTCGAGGTGGTAGTGGTGAGCTGCCTTCTTAAACCACTGCTGTCAATGTCATGCAGATACACCAACAGCGATGTTAGGGAGGGAGTTCCAGGATTTTGATCCAGCGACAGTGAAGAAATGATATATTTCCAAGTCAGGACAGTGTATGGCTTGGAGGGGACACTGGCATTAAATAGTAACAGGTTGTAAGAGGTGGAGTGGGATCTATTCGGGACAAAGAGGGTGATATATGCTTAGAGGCACAGGGCAAGGCTAGAATACTTAATGAGTACTGTCATGCTCACATAAGGTGAAATTATGAACTGTATAATGAACTAATGAAAGAAAGGCAAAACGGATGCATTTCCTACAAAACAAAATGGAGTTGAGAGGTCAGTTGACTTTATCCTGTACTGCTAATACACATGGAAACTGCAAGAACCCTAAGCCAATCTTCATGTCTGATCAAGCCTTGGAGAAGGCATTAGAATATAAATGACGAATGACACCCAGACCCACAATAGCCTCACAATCAGACACCATTTATGAGAAGAATGATGGAGAAACTCTGGTCACATGACGGAAACCAGGTTTCTGATAAGGAATTTTAATAAGACGCATTCTGTGCTAACAAAGCCAGAAGAGAAAGAGAGATCCATCTATGCCATCGAAGAAATAGGACCCTGCCTAAGATTACCAGCTTTGAACTGGAGTCATACAGTCACTTACGGCATAGAAGAAGGCCATTCAGTCTATCAAGCCCATGCCAGCTCTCCACGGAGCTATAAAGTCAGTCCCATTCACTGGCTCAATCCCCGTAGCCCTGCAAGCCTAATTCTCTCAGGTGGCCATCCAACTTACTCTTGAAGTCATTGATCATCTCCACTTCCACCACTGTTGTGGGCAGCGAGTTCCAGGTTATTACCACTTGCATAAAAAGGTGCTTCCTCCTATTCTCCGTGCATCTCTTGCCAAAACCTTCAATCTGTGTCCCCTAGTCCTTGTACCATTTGTTAATGGGAACAGTTTTTCCTTATCTAACTTATCTAAGCCTGTCATAATCTTGTACACTTCTATTAAACACTGTAACTAAAATACTCCATCCCTGGAACCATTCTGGTAAATCTCCTCCATACATTCTCAAGGGGCCTCACATCCTTTCTAAAGTGTGGTGACCAGAATTGAATGCAATACTCCAGTTGGGGCCTAACCAGAGCTTTATAAAGGTTCAACAAAACTTCCCTGTTTTTGTACTCAATGCCTGTATTTATGAAGCCCAAGATCCCATATGCTTTACTAACCACTCTCTCAATATTTCCTGCCACCTTCAAAGATTTATGCACATGCATCCCCTGCTCTCTCTGTTCCTGCAGAATCTTCAGAACTGTTCCATTATTTATATATTGCCTCTCCCTATTCCTTCTGCCAAAATGCATCGTCTCACACTTGTCGCTATTAAATTCCATATGCCACCTCTCTGCCCATTCTGCTAGCCTATCTATGTCCTATTGCAGGCAGCTCATATCATCCTCACTGTTTGCCTCACCTCCAACTTTGGTGTCAGCAGCAAATTTTGAGATTCTACACCGTATTCCAAGATCCAAGTCAGCTATATATATCAAAAAAGCAGTGGTCCCAGCACTGATCCTTGGGGAATGCCACTGTCTACAGTCCTCCAGTCTCAAAAGCAGGAAACAAAGGGTAATGGTTGACAAGTGTTTTTGCAAATGGAAAGCGATTTCCAGTGGCATTCCACAGGGCTCAGTGTTGGGTCCCTTGCTGTTTGTGATATATATTAATGATTAGGACTTAAATGTAGGAGGCATGATTGGGAACTTTGCAGATGACACAAAAATTGGCTGGGTAGTTGATAGTGAAGAGGATAGCTGTAGACTCCAGAATGATATCAATGGTTTGGTTGAGTAGGCGGAAAAGTGGCAAATGGAATTCAGTCCAGAGAAGTGTGAGGTAATGCATTTGGGGAGGGTAAACAAAGCAAGGAATACACAATAAACAGGAGGATATTGAGAGGGGTACAGGAAGTGAGAGACCTTGGAGTGCATGTTCACAGGTCCCTGAAGGTGGCAGTAGAGGTAGGTAGAGTGGTGAAGAAGCCATATGGAATGCTTTCCTTTATATTGACCAAGGTATAGAATACAAAAGGAATGATGTAATGCTGGAACTGTATAAAACGCTGTTTAAGCCACAGCTGGAGTATTGCATACAGTTCTGGTCACCACTTTACACAAAGGACATAATTGGTCTGGAGAGAGCACAGAGGAGATTTACAAGAATGTTGCCAGGGCTTGAAAATTGCAACTATGAGGAAAGATTGGATCGGCTCGGGTTGTTTTCCTTAGAACGGAGGAGGCTCAGGGGTGACTTAATAGAGGTGTACAAAATTATGAGGGGCCTAGATAGAGTTGACAGGAAGGACCTGTTTCTCCTAGTGGAGAGGTCAATTACCAGGGGGCACAGATTTAAGGTGATTGGTAGAAGGATTAGAGGAGACATGAGGAAAAACTTTTTCACCCAGAAGGTGGTGGCTGTCTGGAATTTGCTGCCTAGATTGGTGGTGGAGGCAGAAACCCTCAACTCATTTAAAAGGTACCTGGACGTGCACCTGAAGTGCGATAACCTGCAAGGATCGAGACCAGGTGATGGAAGGTAGGATTAGAATGGGCGGCTGTTTTTTTCAGCTGGCGCAGACAAGATGGACTGAATGGCCTCTTTCTGTGACGTAACTTTTCTGTGGTTCTAAAACCTTACCCACCACTAAGGTTAAACTAACGGGCTTGTAGTTTCTAGGACTGTCCTTACACCCCTTCTTGAATAAAGGTGTCACATTTGCCACTCTCCAATCCTCTGGCATCTCCACTGTATCCAGGGAGGATTGGAAGATTATGGCAAGCCCTTCCCCTATCTCCATCCGCACTTGTAGGCAGTGACTGGAGTTTGGCCATAAACTCCCCCCCCTACCTGAGAAATCATATCAGGACTTCACCAGTAACCTTTGACTGGAATATAACAAAAGCAGTCTGGAGCAGTGTGACTGTTTTTCTGTTCCTCCCAAGGCTTTGTTCAGTGAACAAGCACAAAGAATACAGGCCTGCACTGTTTCAATCTTCACCCTGAGGAAACACAAGTTAAGCAGAGGACACTTTTAAACCATCAGTCCTAACTTCATGTTATCTTTTAATCTCTATCTTTCTTGTGTGTGTGTATCCGTATGCGTGTGAGAGTGGCTGAAGTTGCATACATTTTTTGGCGTTTATCCTTCATTTAAATTTGAGAAAATCTCTCATTTGTCCATTTGTTGACCATTAAAACATCCAGGGGATAAAACATTTTTTTTAAAAACACTGTCTTTGGTCAGTCAAGAGGTGAAAAAGGGGGAACCATCCCTATCGTCTCCCACCTGTCTGTAACTGTAATTTGTATCGGTGTTTACTAAGAAAGAGGAATCTGACAAAATATCGGTAGAAACGGAGAGAGTAGACGCAATGGATAGGGTAAAAATTGAGAGCGAGGAGGTACTGGAAAGGCTGGCTGTGCTTAGGGCAGATAAGTCACTGGTCCGAATAGCTTGCATTAAGGTTGCTAAAGAAAGTGGGGGTGGAGATAACGTAAAGGCTTGCCATAATCTTCCAATCTCTACATATTGGAGAGGTGGATTTTCAGAAAGCGTTTGATAAAGTACCACATAAAATGATGGTTAACACAATTGAGGCTCATGGAATAGGAGGGTCAGTGTCCAATTGGATTTTAAAAAATGGCTTAAGGATAGAAAAGAGTGAGTAGTGGTAAATGATTGTTTTTCAGACTGGAAGATGGGAGACAGTGATGTTCCCCAAGAGTCAATGCTAGAACCACTGCCTTTTCTGATATATATATAAATGAATTGGATCTTGGAATACAGAGTAGAATTTCAAAATTTGCCAAAGATATGAATGTTGGAGGAGTTGCAAACAGTGTGGATGAAATGAACCGACTTCAACAGGAGATAGATAAGCAAAATGGGCAGACAAGGCAAGAGAGAAAGGTATTAATATGGGAAATGATAAACAGATCGTGACAGGAAGAGATAGAGAGTACAAATCTAAGACTAAGTCAGCAGGTAAGGCTAGAGATTACAAAAATAATAAAAGGACAAAACTAAAGACTCTGACTGGAATTTTACGCCCCCCAAAGAGCGGGCTAGTGGCAGGAGAGGGCATAAAATGGAATGGGAGACACAGTGGGGGAGGGGGGCCTTCTCGACCCACTCCTGCCTCGGTGGCCAATTTATGCGGGGCAGCGGTGGCGAGAAATGGCCCGCCTGCCCCAAGCCTATCAAGGCCCTTAGGTGGCCAATTAACAGCCACTTGAGGGCCTCTGCCCGCCGCGACGGTTATTTTACCCTTGGCTGGCAAAAGTAGGTGGCTCTCTGACAGCCTGGTGGGAGGGACGCTCCTGATTGGGCAAAGCTGCGCTAGACAGAAGGCCGGCCCCAATGCCACAACCACCCCCAACACCCAACACGGCACCTGCCCCCCCCCCCAACCAATCCCCCTTGCCTCATCAGAGCCTGACCAATCGCCCCCAGCGATGCCCCAAAAACATACTCATTTTCTGTTGTTCACCGACATCGTCCTTCCTCAGCTGGGTTGCACTCCTTCCAGTGGCACTTCTGGGACTAAGAGTTGCTGGCCTGCTGATCAGCCGGCAGCTCCATTAGACGGGACATTTTTTGTTTTTTATTTATTCATGGGATTCGAGGGTTGCTGGCTAGGCCAGCATTTATTGCCCATCCCTAATTGCCCTTGAGAAGGTGGTGGTCAGCTGCCTTCTTGAACCGCTGCAGTCCATGCGAGGTAGGTACACCTACCTGCTGTTAGGAAGGGAGTTCCAGGATTTCGACCCAGCGACAGTAAAGGAACGACGATATAGTTCCAAGTCAGGATGGTGTGTACTTGGAGGGGAACTTGCAGGTGGTAGTGTTCCCATGCATTTGCTGCCCTTGTCCTTCTAGTTGGTAGAGGTTGCGGGTTTGGAAGGTGCTGTCAAAGGAGCCTTGGTGCGTTGCTGCAGTGCATCTTGCAGATGGTACACACTGCTGCCACTGTGCATCGGTGGCGGAGGGAGTGAATGTTTGTAGATGGGCTCTCAGTCAAGCGGGCTGCTTTGTCCTGGATGATATTGAGCTTCTTGAGTGTTGTTGGAGCTGCACCCATCCAGGCAAGTGGAGTACTCCATCACACTCCTGACTTGTGCCTTGTAGATGGAGGACAGACTTTGGGATGTCATGAGGTGAGTTATTCACTGTAGGATTCCTAGCCTCTGACCTGCTCTTGTAGCCACAGCATTTGTATGGCCACTCCAGTTCAGTTTCTGGTCAATGGTAACCCTCAGGATGTTGATAGTGGGGGATTCAGAGATCGTAATGCCATTGAATGTCAAGGGGAGATGGTTAGATTCTCTCTTGTTGGAGATGGTCATTGCCTGGCACTTCTGTGGCGCAAATGTTACTTGCCACTTATCAGCCCAAGCCTGGATATTGTCCAGGTCTTGCTCATTTCTACACAGACTGCTTCAGTATCTGAGGACTCGCGAATGGTGCTAAACATTGTGCAATCATCAGCGAACACCCCCACTTCTGACCTTATGATTGAAGCGAGTCACTGTCATCTCACCTCTTGAGTTCAGCTCTTTTGTCCATGTTTGGACCAAGGCTGTAATGAGATCTGGAGCTGAGTGGCCCTGGCGGAACCCAAACTGAGCGTCACTGAGCAGATTATTGCTAAGCAAATGCCGCTTGATAGCACTGTCGATGACACCATCCATCACTTTACTGATGATTGAGAGTAGACTGATGGGGCGGTAATTGGCCAAATTGGACTTGTCCTGCTTTTTGTGTATAGCACATACCTGGGTAATCTTCCATATTGCAGGGTAAATGCCAGTGTTGTAGCTTTATTGGAACAGCTTGGCTAGGGGCGCGGCAAGTTCTGGAGCACAGGTCTTCAGTACGATTGCCGGAATATTATCAGGGCCCATAGCCTTTGCAGTATCCAGTGCTTTCAGTCGTTTCTTGATATCACTTTGAGTGAATCGAATTGGCTGAAGTCTGGCATCTCTAAAGCTGGGGACTTCAGGAGGAGGCCGAGATGGATCATCAACTCGGCACTTCCGGTTGAAGTTTGTTGCAAATGCTTCAGCCTTATCTTTTGTACTGATGTGCTGGGATCCCCCATCATTGAGGTTGGGGATATTTGTGGAGCCACCTCCTCCAGTTAATTGTTTAATTGTCCACCACCATTCACGGCTGGATGTGGCAGGACTGCAGAGCTTAGATCTAATTAATTGGTTGTGGGATCGCTTAGCTCTGTCTATCGCATGTTGCTTAAGCTGTTTAGCATGCAAGTAGTCCTGGGCTGTATCTTCACCAGGTTGACACATCATTTTGAGGTATGCCTGGTGCTGCTCCTGGCATGCCCTCTGGCACTCTTCATTGAACCAGGGTTGGTCTCCTGGCTTGATGGTAATGGTAGAGTAGGAAATATACCGCGCCATAAGATTACAGATTGTGGTTAAATACAATTTTGCTGCTGCTGATGGCCCACAGCGCCTCATGTATGCCCAGTTTTGCATTGCTAGATCTGTTTGAACTCGATCCCATTTAGCACAGTTGTAGTGCCACACAACATGATGGAGGGTATCCTCAATGTGAAGGCAGGACTTCGTCTCCACAAGGACTGTGCAGTTGTCACTCCTACCAATACTGTCATCTGTGGCAGGCAGATTGGTGAGGACAAGGTCAAGCATGGATTTCCCTCTTGTTGGTTCTCTCACCACCTGACGCATGCCCAGTCTAGCAGATCTTCTAAAATCGCATTTCATTGCACTGGATGTGGAGGTGTGAGGAAAATCACACCTGCCAAGGATATTAGTGTCGTCATATGGAACATTAATTTTAAACTCTTACTGGACTGAAAACATGGCTGCACCTGCATTCTAAAAGAACAGTAAAAGAAACATTTGCATTCTAAAAGACAATTGCCTGGAGAAGACAATGGAACTACTCCCTGATTTAATTAACCAAATAGATTTTGATCAAAAGACATTGGATGTGTGAAAGTCAGTATTCCTGCCCCCTACTGAGGATGTCTACTAAGATTTTAAGAATCCACAAAACCTCGCCAGGCAGGTTGATCCAAAAAAAGAGCTAATCACATGACTGGCCTATTGGCCCATGTTTGGTTTGAATTGTGACGAAAAAATCAGACTGCAACTGAACTTGAAGAGAGAGCATCTCTCCCTGTCTCTCTGTCTAGAAAAGCAGAGA
The DNA here is from genome assembly GCF_036365525.1 of Heterodontus francisci. NCBI lineage: Eukaryota > Metazoa > Chordata > Chondrichthyes > Heterodontiformes > Heterodontidae > Heterodontus > Heterodontus francisci. The sequence goes on along the minus strand of NC_090372.1, from coordinate 162,963,475 downwards.
CTGCAACTGGATTTCAAGAAGACAGCATCTCCCAGTCTCTCTCTCTCCCCCTCACGCAAAGACAGGGACCCACGGAAGAAACTAAGCTTCAAGACAGAAAACCATCGAAACAAGTTTAAAAGTGTGTACTAGGCCCCAATGAGATGGCAAGCTTGAACTGCAATCAAAGACTTTACATCAAACTCAAAAGACAGTAAATGAGCTCCAGCTATTGCTTCAAACTTTTCCCCTTGATTCTTTCTCGTTTTCTGTCTCTATCTGTGTGTGTGTTTATCGTGTATGCACGCGAACATGGTCGCGTCACATATTTTTAGTAGTTTTAACTGAATTAGAGTTTTAAAGTTGATAAACTTCGGGGCAACATATTGGCATGGATAGAAGATTGGCTATCTAACAGGAAACAGAGAATAGGCATAATGGGTCATTTTCTGGTTGGCAAGATGTAATGAGTGGTGTGCCACAGAGATCAGTGCTGAGGTCTCAACATTTTACCATTTGGATGAAGAGACCAAAGGTATGGTTGCTAAATTTGCTGATGTCACAAAGATAGGTAGGAAAGTAAGTTGTGCACAGGAGAGAAGGAAGTTACAAAGGGATATAGATAGATTAAGTGAGTGGGCAAAGATCTGGCAAATGGAATTTAATGTGGGAAAATGTGAAATTGTCCATTTTGGCAGGAAGAATATAAAAGAAGCATATTGTCTAACTGGTGAGAGATTGCAGAGCTCTGAGATGCAGAGGGATCTGGGTGTCCTAGTGTGTGAATCACAAAAGGTTAATATGCAGGTGCAGAAAATAATTAGGAAAGCTAATAGAATGTTATTGTTTATTGCGAGGGGAATTGAATACAAAAATAGGGAAGTTTTGCTTCATTTATACAGGGCATTGGTGAGACCACATCTGGAGTAGTGTGTACAGTGTTGGTCTCCTTATTTAAGGAAGGATGTAAATGCATTGGAAGCAGGTTTACTAGACTAAGACATGGAATGGGCAGGTTGTCTTATGAGGAAAGGTTGGACAGACTAGGCTTGTATCCGCTGGAGTTTAGGAAAGCAAGAGGCGACTTGATTGAAACTTAAAAGATCCTGAGTGGTCTTGACAGGGTGTATGTGGAAAGGATGTTTTCCCCTTGTGAGAGAATCTAGAACTAGGGGCAGTAAATACACGAAATGCTGGAAATACTCAGCAGGTCTGGCAGCATCTGTGGAGAGAGAAGCAGAGTTAACTTTTCAGGTCAGTGACCCTAGAACTAGGGGTCACTGTTTAAAAATAAGTGGTCGCGGGTTGCCCATTTAAGACAGAAATGAGGAGAAATTTTTTCTCTCAGACGGTCCTGAGTCTCTGGAACTCTCTTCCTCCAAAGGCAGTGGAAGCAGAGTGCATGAGTATTTTTAAGGCAGAAGTAGATAGATTCTTGATAAGCAAGGACATGATGGTTATTGGGGGTAGACAGGAATGTGGAGTTGAGGTCACAATCAAATTAGCCATGATCTTCTTAACATAGAACATAGAACATTACAGCGCAGTACAGGCCCTTCGGCCCTCGATGTTGCGCCGACCTGTGAAACCATCTGACCTACACTATTCCATTTTCATCCATATGTCTATCCAATGACCACTTAAATGCCCTTAAAGTTGGCGAGTCCACTACTGTTGCAGGCAGGGCGTTCCACGCCCCTACTACTCTCTGAGTAAAGAAACTACCTCTAACATCTGTCCTATATCTATCACCCCTCAACTTAAAGCTATGTCCCTCGTGTTTGTCATCACCATCCGGGGAAAAAGACTCTCACTATCCACCCTATCTAACCCTCTGATTATCTTATATGTCTCTATTAAGTCACCTCTCCTCCTCCTTCTCTCTAACGAAAACAACCTCAAGTCCCTCAGCCTTTCCTCGTAAGACCTTCCCTCCATACCAGGCAACATCCTAGTAAATCTCCTCTGCACCCTTTCCAAAGCTTCCACATCCTTCCTATAATGCGGTGACCAGAACTGCACGCAATACTCCAGGTGCAGCCGCACCAGAGTTTTGTACAGCTGCAGCATGACCTCGTGGTTCCGAAACTCGATCCCCCTACTAATAAAAGCTAACACACCATATGCCTTCTTAACAGCCCTATTAACCTGGGTGGCAACTTTCAGGGATTTATGTACCTGGACACCAAGATCTCTCTGTTCATCTACACTACCAAGAATCTTCCCATTAGCCCAGTACTCTGCATTCCTGTTACTCCTTCCAAAGTGAATCACCTCACACTTTTCCGCGTTAAACTCCATTTGCCATCTCTCAGCCCAGCTCTTCAGCCTATCTATGTCCCTCTGTAACCTACAACATCCTTCGGCACTATCCACAACTCCACCGACCTTCGTGTCATCCGCAAATTTACTAACCCACCCTTCTACACTCTCATCCAGGTCATTTATAAAAATGACAAACAGCAGTGGGCCCAAGACAGATCCTTGCGGTACACCACTAGTAACTAAACTCCAGGATGAACATTTGCCATCAACCACCACCCTCTGTCTTCTTTCAGCTAGCCAATTTCTGATCCAAAGCTCTAAATCACCTTCAATCCCATACTTCCGTATTTTCTGCAATAGCCTACCGTGGGGAACCTTATCAAACGCCTTACTGAAATCCATATACACCACATCCACTGCTTTACCCTCATCCACCTGTTTGGTCACCTTCTCGAAAAACTCAATAAGGTTTGTGAGGCATGACCTACCCTTCACAAAACCGTGCTGACTATTGCTAATGAACTTATTCTTTTCAAGATGATTATAAATCCTATCTCTTATAATCTTTTCCAACATTTTACCCACAACCGAAGTAAGGCTCACAGGTCTATAATTACCAGGGCTGTCTCTACTCCCCTTCTTGAACAAGGGGACGACATTTGCTATCCTCCAGTCTTCCGGCACTATTCCTGTCGACAATGATGACATAAAGATCAAGGACAAAGGCTCTGCAATCCCCTCCCTGGCTTCCCAGAGAATCCTAGGATAAATCCCATCTGGCCCAGGGGACTTATCTATTTTCACACTTTCCAAAATTGCTAACACCTCCTCCTTGTGAACCTCAATCCCATCTAGCCTAGTAGTCTGTATCTCAGTATTCTCCTCGACAACATTTTCTTTCTCTACTGTAAATACTGACGAAAAATATTCATTTAATGCTTCCCCTATCTCCTCTGATTCCACACACAACTTCCCACTACTATCCTTGATTGGCCCTAATCTAACTCTAGTCATTCTTTTATTCCTGATATACCTATAGAAAGCCTTAGGGTTTTCCTTGATCCTATCCGCCAATGACTTCTCGTGTCCTCTCCTCGCTCTTCTTCGCTCTCCCTTTAGATCTTTCCTGGCTAGCTTGTAACTCTCAAGCGCCCTAACTGAGCTTTCACGTCTCATCCTAACATAAGCCTTCTTCTTCCTCTTGACAAGCGCTTCGACTTCTTTATTAAACCACTGCTCCCTCGCTTGACAACTTCCTCGCTGCCTGACAGGTACATACTTATCAAGGACACGCAGTAGCTGCTCCTTGAATAAGCTCCACATTTCGATTGTGCCCATCCCCTGCAGTTTCCTTCCCCATCCTACGCATCCTAAATCTTGCCTAATCGCATCATAATTTCCTTTCCCCCAGCTATAATTCTTGCCCTGCGGTATATACCTGGCCCTGCCCATCGCTAAGGTAAACCTAACCGAATTGTGATCGCTATCACCAAAGTGCTCACCTTGTGCTCACCTAAGTGCTTAAATGGCAGAGCAGGCTCGAGGGGCCTAATGGCCTACTCCAGCTCCTAATTTGTATGGTCATATTTACGTTCGTAAGTGGCAGATGAATTTAATACAGAGGCATGTGAGGTCATGTATTTTGGGAGAAGGAATAGGGTGAGGCAATATAGACTTAATTATCAGTTCTTGAGAGTGTGTAGGAACAGAGGGAGCTGGGGGTCCATGTGCATTGATCTTTGAAGGTGGCAGGATATATTGAGAGTGTGGTTAGCAACCATATGGGATCTTGAGCTTCATAAGTAGAGGCATAGAGCACAAAAACAGGGAAGTTATGCTGAACGTTTATAAAGCTCTTGTTAGTCTCCAACTTGAAATATTGCATCCAGTGCTGGTCACCCTACTTGAGGAAGGATATGAGGGTCCTTGAGAGGGTGCATTGGCGGTTTACCAGAATGGTTTCAGGGATGAGGGATTTTAGTTACAAGGTTAGGTTGGAAAAGCTGGAGTTGTTATCCCTGGAGCAAAAGAGATTGACGGGAGATTTGATAGAGATGTACAAGATTATGACAGGCTTTGCTAAGTTAGACAAGGAAAAACTGTTCCCATTACCAAATGGTACAAGGACTAGCGGCACAGATTGAAGGTTTTGGGCAAGAGATGCAGGGGGAATATGAGGATGAACTCTTTTTTTACGCAGCAAGTGGTAATGACCTGGAACTTGCTGCCCATGAGAATGGTGGCAGCAGAGACAATCAATGATTTCAAAAGGAAATTGGATGCACACTTGAAGGAAAGAAACTTGCAGGGCAACAGGGATCAAGCAGGGGAGTGGGACTGACTGGATTGCTCTGTGGAGAGCCGGCATGGACTCAATGGGCTGAATGGCTTCCTTCAATTGCATAAATGAGTCTACAACCCTGTAACACCAGGGAGACCTCAAGGATTGGTCTTCATCTTCATCCTCTGATGTTGGCTGAGGAGGAGACGCTGGCCCTAGCAGGGCCCAGGGCGGCCTTTCATTTGCAGACTGTGAGACTGGAGTGTTCGCACTAGAGAGTGCAGATTGTGTTCATGTGTCCCCCACCTCACTACTGGAGATCCACATCACACATGGTTAGCATGAGGAGAACTGCACAAACTAACCCAAAAATGGTTGTGCTCTCTCATGCAGTTCATCGAATGGCAGAGGCAAGCACAGCCGCTGCGACAGGAGCTGGCCATCCACCTCTGAGGAGGAGGAGGAACACTCAGAGGATGCACCGTCACATTATTCTCCTGCATCTTCCACCAGCACAGATACTTTCACCTTGGTGGGTATGCGCTCAGACTTAGATTCAGGGTCGCAAAATGGTGAGAGCACCATACACATGCCCCCGAGCAGCTGACAGAGGCTGTGACAGCGGAGGCCACTGACAGTTAGACTTTGGGTAGCCATCCCATGCTGAGCCCCAGGCTGACGACAAGCCTCTGGCGTCCACAGCCTAGGGCATTCAGAAGTTGCAGAGAGAGGTGAAGGAATATCTGGCCAAGATACCGCAGGAAATGCACAGCCATGAGCTGATGGTGGAGGAGTCCATCAATGCCATGAGTGCTGTCATGTGTCGGGCATGTGAGTGCATGGCTTTCTTCATCATGAAGAGCCAGATTCTACGGATGCGGGCAGACCTGCACACCTCGCCTTGGCTATGAGTTCAAATCAGCAGGGGCAAGGTGAGAGAAGAACAAAATGCCTGGGGTCTTCTTCAGGTTCTCGTCCTTCTCTGGTCAACAGGGAGGTACAGATGAGCCTTGAAAGGGAGAAGGAGAGGCTGATCTCCACATCTGGGGACACCCTTCAGGGCGCTCTGGGGGCGGGATTTTACAGGCCCACCCTCCACCCCGAGGGGGGATCGGAGGCAGGGGAGGCATGGAATATCATAACAGGTGGCGGGAGGACGGTGGGCCAGAGGGCTCATCACCTCCCTGTCATCCAGCAATCTTGCCGTGGGTGGGATAACTGACGACAGCCTTCTCACCCAGAGGTAAATTGAGGCCCTTACGTGGCCTATTAACAGCTAGTTAAGGGCCTCTTCCCACCACGACTGGGATCCCACTAGCGGCAGGGGTGGGGGGGGGGTGGGGCAAGGCACCCTCCTGAAGGCTTGGGGTTGGTGGGGGGGGGTCCCTTCTCTCTTGGCAATTAGTGGCCCACGCAAGATTCCCACCGGGAACAACTTTACCCCCAGGAACCCCCCTTCCCCTGGGTGGAACAGACTGGCCCCAGCGACCCTGCCCCACCTACCTCTGTTCCGGGGTTCCACCGCTGGGTCTGGGTCTGGGTCTGAGGCCTCTGCAGTGCTGGCTTTTTTAATCTTTAATCTTTGAAGGGACGAGGATCCCACCTCTTAAAACTTTGAATGACAAAGACCAGAGAATCACTCCGGTGCGGGTGGGGGGTGTGGTGGTGGGGGGGTTGGGGGGGGGGGGTGGGGCTGGTGGCGAGGAAAGGCAGAGGCGGCATTCACCCCATCTTTTCAGCCCAACACTGAGCCCCCCGCTTCCATCCCTGAAGGCAAACAGTGAGCCTGAAAACCTGTGACACCTGGGACTGTCGAAATATGTAGGTGTCATGGCTGCTTCCTGGGAAGCAGGCACAGACCTGCAGGAAAGACTTTCACTGTTTGGACACCAGTTGAACGTTAATTGAATGGAAGCTCTTCCTGTTGATGAAGGTGGCTTCTCCAAGGGAGCCTTGATGGCCACATGTGCAAAGCTGATGACACCTTGCACCCAGGGGAATCCAGCAATGGCCCTGAACCCAATGGCTATCTCTGGCTGACTGTCGTGGTCAGTCCGGTAATTCACATAGTCACCAGCCCACTTGAACAGGTCACCTCCTTGATACAGTGGTGGACTGCTGCCTGGGAGACCCACACATGTCCCTGGTGGATCCCTGGAAAGAGCCAGATGCCTAGAAATTGAGTGCCACAGTGATCTTCAGGGCCACGGGCATTGGGTGTCCACTGAAGCACGTGGGTCACAACCCGTCCTGCAGCATGGTGCATAAGTCAGTGACAGCCTCCCTGAAGAGCCACAGTCTTTGCTGACACTGCCTCTCAAACATTTGGAGATAGCTGAGGTGGGTCCGGTTCGCTCTGTAGTGTGGGTAAGCCCTTCTTGGCATGGCCAGCTGCTACCGCTCTCCTCTTGGAGCTTTACAGGTGGGTGCAGCTGCCTCCTGGGCCTCCCTCCCTCTGAGTTGCTGCTGTGCAGCATGAGGGCCCACAAAGACTGGGTGTATGAGACCCATGCCAACTGATCAGTAGCCCTCCAGGGTGCTGTCTTTGCAAAGATGAACTTGTCTTGGTACCTTTCCCTTTGCTAATCCTCGCGGAATACATGCTAATGGCCCTCAGTCCCCACTCTTGCAGTTAGCTCAGTACCCGAGATCGACCCTACTGGACCCTTGCACCTGAGAGATTGCCCACCCGAGCAGAGTGCCCAACACTGCAGGCCAACATGACTTCCACTCCCCACTCTTTCTTCATCTATTGCTCCCCATAGCTGCTTTCCCGCAGCGTCACTGAGGCCTCATCTCGATGTCGCTACCTTTAAATGGCTGGGGATCAAAAGGTGCGAGATCCCCACACACCGTTGACTAAATTTAAAGACCGCAATTGTTGACAACGCGATCGGTAGGTGGCGCTGTTTTGGCACATGCGCAGATACAGCATGTGCCACGAAAACGTCACAGCCTGCGACTGTTGCAGCTGCCAGGACTAAAGATGGCGCTGCTCAAAAAATCACAGAGATGAAACCTGACAAACACGTGGCAGAATACAATGGCCGGAGTGAGAAAGTGGAGCGGGCCGGGGAGATCAGCGCGGGGGCCGGGGACAGCAGCGCGGGGGCCGGGGAGAGCAGCGCGGGGAGACCAGCGGTCTCCGGGGTAGGGGGGGGGTGGAGAAAGAGGGAGAGGGAGGGGGGGGAGGAGAAAGAGGGAGGGGAGGAGAAAGAGGGAGGGGAGGAGAAAGAGGGAGGGGGAGAAAGAGGGAGAGGGGGAGAGAAAGAGGGAGAGGGAGAGGGGGTGAAAGAGGGAGAGGGGGAGAAAGAGGGAGAGGGAGAGGGGGAGAAAGAGGGAGAGGGAGAGGGGGAGAAAGAGGGAGAGGGAGAGGGGGAGAAAGAGGGAGAGGGAGGGGGGAGAAAGAGGGAGAGGGAGGGGGAGAAAGAGGGAGAGGGAGGGGGGAGAAAGAGGGAGAGGGGGAGAAAGAGAGGGAGAGAAAGAGGGAGGGGGAGAAAGAGGGAGGGGAGGGGGGGAGAAAGAGGGAGAGGGAGGGGTAAGGAAGGGGGGAGGGGGAGAAAGAGGGAGAGGGAGGGGGGGAGAAAGAGGGGGAGAAAGAGGGACAGGGAGGGGGAGAAAGAGGGAGAGAGAAAGAGGGAGGGGGGAAGAAAGAGGGAGGGGGGGAAGAAAGAGGGAGAGGGAGGGGTAAGGAAGGGGGGAGGGGGAGAAAGAGGGAGAGGGAGGGGGGGAGAAAGAGGGGGAGGGAGAGAAAGACGGAGAGGGGGGAGGGGGGGTGAAAGAGGGAGAGGGAGGGGTAAGGAAGGGGGGAGGGGGAGAGCTGGGGGGAGAGGGAGGAAGGGGAGAGAGTGGGGGGGGGGGAGCAGCAGAACGGAAGAGGAGTGCCTTTTTCTGTGCATGCGCCATAAACACAACAGCAAAAGACTTACTGGCCAGTCCCTGGACCCGGTGACACCAAGGTCTTCGCACGCTCGCTCCCCGCGGCTCTCTACGGCCTCTCGCTTCTGGCCCTCTCCATTCAGCCGTTCCCTCCAGCTGCGGATGCTCAATCCAGTTGCTTTCTCCCCTACCCAGTTGCTTTCTCTACTTCTCCTCAGTACTTCAGGCATTGCAACTGTTTGGTCCCTGCATTTTGCATGCTCCCTCTCCCCACCCCTCCCCGCTCTCCCCACCCCTCCCCCTCTTCACCCACCCCCCCCTCTACCCCCCCACCATAGTTGAATATCTGAAGTGCAGTTGCAAAGTCGGGGAAATAGCATGCAAAACAAAACCTCAACAATTCTGGGTTTAATTATTGAAAAGTTTTATTAAGTTCATTAAGTATCCGAGGAACTGCTGTGCATGGATACATGAGTGTTGTGTTTCCAGCATTCCGGTTAGACAGACAGGCCGAGTCTCTGCTATGCACAGCTAAAGAGATTGTTCCTGGAGAGCCTTGTGGTGAATGAACGCTTGGCTCTCTATTCCACTACTGTATTGTCCATGTGAAGAAGGCAAAGTCACAAGAGTCTGAGCTCAGTCTATTCTTGGTGAATGTTCCCCAAGCGCATCCCAATTTGCATTCCCAATTCATCCATAAATACAATGTTCCTTTCCACATCGTGACGAGCTCCGCAGCATGATCCAGTTGCCTTCGTTGCTTGAATGCTGACCTTAAGTCTCAAGGATTGTTTTCTTGACGGCATGTTTTACATGAAAAGAAATAAAGCAAATCAGAGTCAGAGCTTGCCTCCCTCCATCCACTGAAATTACTGTTGCGCACACCTTTTTAAGTTCTGCAGTGAAGGCACCAATTGATAACGTCGCCAATGAAGCACTTATTACCCACCTCAGATGCAGGAATCAGCACATCCTTGCGTCCTCTCCCGCACTGCCTCCTTTGCTTGAATGCCGTCCTTAAGTGTCAAGGACTGTTTTCTCAAGGGCACGTTTTACATGAAAGAAAATAAGGAAAGAACATCAGTGTCAGAGCTTCCCTCCCTCCAATGGAATTACTGTTGAGCATGCTTTGTGTTCTGCGGTAAAGGCATGTACTGATAACACCGCCAATGAATCACTTAGTACCCACCTCAGCTGTAGGAGTCAGGATGATGTAACTGCCTCTATCTCGTGATGGTTCAATGCTGCTCTCAGGGAAAACATGAATGATGTGAGGGTGCTGGAAAAGAAGCACATTTCTTTTGGGCTATGAACATAAAGCTGGCCATTTAGCCCAGCAGTTCCCTGCTAGTGGTTATGTTACTCGTGCATCTTCCCATCCATTCCCATTTAATCCTGCCTACTACTATCACCAGTTGTGTTCACAGCAAGAGCATTCACATTTCTGCTACCACTGGACACGGCATGCTTGTTTCTTTTAGTGCTCAGTCTCTTCTTGCTGAATGTTCCCCAAGTGCTTGACCCCTTTGGACGCCCTCTCTGCTTGACAGGCAGCAACTGGCAATTGCGGAGTCTCACAAGGCTCTGCATGGTTGTTTCAACGTCGGATGGGGTAACAGGTGGCTGTGTGTCCATGAGCACTGCTCTGATGGTTGTAGGAGCAGGTAACTGTGTGTCCATGAGCACTGCTCTGATGGGTGTAGGAGCAGGTAACTGTGTGTCCATGTGTACTGCCCTGATGGGTGTAGGAGCAGGTAACTGTGTGCCCATGTGCACTGCTCTGATGGGTGTAGGAGCAGGTAACTGTGTGTCCATGAGCACTGCTCTGATGGGTGTAGGAGCAGGTAACTGTGTGCCCATGTGCACTGCTCTGATGGGTGTAGGAGCAGGTAACTGTGTGCCCATGTGCACTGCTCTGATGGGTGTAGGAGCAGGTAACTGTGTGCCCATGTGCACTGCCCTGATGGGTGTAGGAGCAGGTGACTGTGTAAAAGAGCAGCAAGAAGAGGGTACCGCAGGTAGGGGAAGTGGAGATTTGAACAGGCAGGCATATGTATGGTCCATCAGATCATTAGGCCAGGGGGTGAGACGCTCAGGATCCAGGGTTTGTGACACGTGACTGATGTCCAGCGTGCGGCCACCTCCATCCGAAGGTGCTTCCGGGCAATTGTTGGGCATAGTAAATGGCTCCATCTCATCAGCCAGTCCTTGCTGCCAGCGGAGAGTCTGTTGCCGCAGCCAGTCCAGTCTCCTCATGAATGCTGCCGTTCCACTCTGCAGAACGGCCTGTTGTAGCTGGTACAATTGATCTGAAAGCAAGCGGTATTTTTCATTGTGGCTGAGGGGCCTTGGCTGTTCCTCTGTAATCACAATGGCAGCAGCCATGCCTGTCGTCGTTGGTGTCTGAGATGCACGCCAGCGACAATTGGGGGCGAGCCTGTCCAAAGGCAGACCCAGATGCCTCTGCACAACAACAGCATGTTTGCAGGGCAACAAAGTCTGAATGGAGAAGATGCAGCTGCAGGTAGCCTGGCCATCATGTATCTGCAGTGTGTACTGTTTGGCGCCAGAAATCACAGTCACTGTGCCTTCATCCTGCTCCTTGACATGTACTTGCTGAATGTGGCTATGATCCTGATGCATCAGCTTCATAGCATGACCGGTGAATCCCGTGTAAAATGATTGCAGATCTGCTGGCGCCTCTGTGATGCGCTTGAAAGAGGCTCCCTGCAGGAATGTGTAATCGGCACGCTCCCGATCCAGGACACTATTTTGGAAGATCAGCGCTGAGATGCATTCCTACATGGATGAGGAGGAGTGGAGCAGGTGCTTTATCTTGCCATTCTCTGACTCAATGCGATTGTTGGTGTTGTTCCCAAACGTTAGGACTTTACTGCGTGAACATGCTGCCCACATCTCCTTCTGTGGAATCCAGTTTGTAAGCAGGTAGTCCTGCAGGGGTGGGTAGAGGTGTCCAATCCTTTCTACACAACTTGTGAGCTTCTCCTCCAAAGGTGCATGAACCATTTCCTTGCAGATCATAAACAACTGATCCCTCAGTTCACCATTCAGTGGGTAGCTGCTGATCTTCCTCCTCATGCTCTGCATCACATGGAACTGACAGAGGAGAACCGTTGCAGCTGGGAGATGCTTTCTGATCGCATTGATCTCATTGATGTCTTTATCTACAATGGCTGATCTCACGCGGCAGGCGCTGGATCCCATGAAATCAACAAAAACACCCACAATCTCGTCCAGCATCTGAGCCGTCTCATTCCTCACCATGGCATAGAACACAGCCCTGCCCCTACCAACATTGTCCTGCACCATCACTTGGTACAGAGGGTAGCCGCATTTGTTCACCTTGTACGTTCCGTCCATGAACAGCAGTTCGGGAAAGGCCTGCATGTGGACCTTCATGGCTG